>NC_141687.1:1519495866-1520832532 GCF_964263255.1 Lissotriton vulgaris | reverse complement strand
TATATATATATATATATATATATATATATATATATGTATATATATATATATATATATATATATATATATATATATATATATATATATATATATATATAAATATCATAAAACATCCAATACAAAAGTTGAATACAAAAATTAAAAACCCTGTTATATTTGTGTTAACCAGTGCCCTTCTTGTGTATACTTCTAGAGGCAGGTGTGTAGGTCTTCAGTAACGGTAAGCCCCCCTGGTTGTTTTGAATCCATCTCCAAGATATATCTGGTTTCTAACTTGCGTAATTTGCCCTCCCTGTTGCCACCTCTTCTACTTGCAGGTACTGAATCTATCAGGAAGTATTTTAATTCCTCACTCTTTGAATTGTGGTATTCCTTGAAGTGTCTGGCAACAGGGTATGTGTTGTCCTGGTTGTTAATAGCTCTAATGTGTTGTAATATTTGCTTGTGGACTTGAAGTTTTGTGCTCCCTATGTATTGTAGGCAACACGGACAGACTAGGACATAAATTACATATTCCGTTTTGCTAGTCAGAAGTTTGTTAATCTTGTGTTGTTTGGGGTTGAAAGGGGTTGTGAAACTTGTTGTGTTGATCCCCTGTTGACAGGCTTTGTATACTTTACACTTGAAAAACCCCTTTATGTGTTTTAGGACAGCTGCAGCTTTCTATTAAAACTGGGCTTGTTTTAACCAATTGTCTTGCATCGAGGATACACTACTGTAGGTAATTGAGAAATTCCTGGGCAAAGTAATACCTATTCTGGAGTCATCTAATATCAAAGGCCAGTTATGTTTAAAGAAATTACGTATTCCCTTGTCTTGTTTGCTGTATTCCATGATTATCCTAAACTCTTGTTGTTTGGTTATTTTGGAGATATTATGTTGTTCTACCTCCTTAGTTGCTTTCTTGTGTTTGGCCTTGGGTGGGCACTGCTGGCATGGAGGGTTGCGTTGCCTGCTGTCTCTTTTCGATAAAGCTTTGTTTCTATCCTGCTATTTTTCATGTACACCTGCATGTCCAGGAAACTGACTGAGTCTGCACTGATTGTAGCTGTAAAATGTAAGTTCAATGTGTTGTTATCGATAGAACCAGGAACATTTGTGGTTCTTGGTGCATACCCTTCCATACTACAAAGAGGTTGTCGATATAGTGAAGCCATACCATAATGTTGTTTGCACTTAGTCTTTGACTTTAAGTACCAGCTCCACCCACCAGCCCATGTGTAAACATGCATAGCTGGGGGAGAAGCTAGCACCCATGGCTACACCTCAAGTCTGTTTGTATAGCATATTATTAAACATAAAAACATAACTGTCTAGGAAATATGCAATCATTTCAATCAACATTTGGCTATGATGTGTCAATTTTTCTGATCTTTTAGACAAACAGTATTTTGGTGCATTCAAACAGTCACTATGTCCTATGCTTGTATATAGAGACAATTAAAAGGTAGTCAGATACAGTTTGTTTAAAAAGTCACTGGTATCATGCACATATGAAGGTAAAACTTGAACATATCCTTGTAAAAAGTAGTCTGCATATTGTGACGTGTAGTCTAAAAATCCATTGCAGGCCGATGTGATTGGCCTTCCAGGTGGGTGGCGAGAGTCCTTATGGATTTTAGGAATAAAATAAATCAATATCTTTTGTTTTAGTGGAACAGGCAGAGTAGCAAATGTTTTTATGTTGTTACTAACAAATTTTATTTTATGAAAAAGTAAAGAAATAAGTTTTTGTGTTACCTTGTAAAGGGAGGGTCAGTCACCGGAGTTGTACTGACGTCACAAGGAGCTGCACTGGCATTGGTTGAAACAGCAGGCGTGCGACAGGAGCAGATTAAAAAGGAGGGGTCAGTATTAAGGATTAAAACTGACATCACAACAGGCCGCGTTGGCATTGGGCAGACCAGCAGCGTGAGCCTGATTCTGGTTGGTTGTTAGATAGAAGCAGCACTAGTATTGGCTAAATAAAAAGTGCAAGTCTGAGTTATAATTGGACATTCGGTAGAAGCTTTGATAGCAATGGTTAAGAAGAAAATTGTATGTTAGATTCTGATTTGACTGCAGGTGTGAGTCGCACTGTCAGAAGACTACAAGGGTTTCGGAGTATTCTTTTATATATCGTGCATTCAGAATGTATGGAGGAAAAAGAGAAATGTTGTTAATAAAGAAAATTAAGAATTTATTTAAGAAAGATAAGTTTGTGTTGACTACAGAGTGAATACCTATTTGGCCACCGAAAACGCCTGCTTCCTTTATGATGATGGAAAATGAATATCATACTTGTGTGTGGTTGGAGAATTGGATAGAGTATACAAAAGCTGATGGAGTTTTAGCTTCCCCAGAAAATGGTACATTTAATGGGAGAATCCAAGTTGTAGGTGTGTCGAATCAGCAGATGAGAACCCCAATCACAAAATCAATGGAAGTACATATTGGAAATTTCAAAGACATGCACCAGTTTGTAGTATGTGATAAAAGTCCAGTACATCTGTTAGGACGAGACCTGCTGTGCAACATGAATTGCATGATCTACTGCACACCGGATGGTGTTGCTTTCCAAACCTCTGATGAAGACGTATATAAGATGATTTTTCACATTGATGTTCCCATTTATAACAAGGGCCAAAAATGTTTTCAATTTCTATGCCTTCACTTTCCAATACGGAAAGCATATACATTAGAAATTCCTGAGCATCTTGTTGGATATTCTGCGTAAATGGTGTAGACCCAGAACATATATCCAGACGATTACGAACATCAGAAATGCTTTGCATTTTACTTTTATCAGTTCTCAATTTTTCATAAACAGAATGCAACAATGAATAACATCTTTAGCCCGATTCTCCATAATTTGTTGCAAACTTTCAAGAAAAAAAACAACATTGACCACTACATTAGCATAGCAGTTGATACCTAAACTATTTTCAAACTGATAACCAACAATCTCTTCAACAGCGTCCTTTTTCTTTTTGCTTGTATTCACAACATTATCTTGATTTTTTTTCCTTCTCTATACCTTCACTACAGATATTCTCATATCTTCATTTTTGACCTTCCACACGTTTTTCAGATACAGGATATTGATCTAAATAGGGTGCATATGCTCTTCTTTTACACAGTTTGCATCTGTAGTAACCTTTGTGTCATCAAAATCAATCAAAAACAAAACCAGATAAAGTTCTGACTCGGGACAAAGCAACATATGCCATACACTCTTTAAACACGGTACTTCCAATGTGCACCGAAGCACTGTTTACTCTTTTCTACGGGCATATAAATCTTTAACAAGCAAAAAACTAACTGAACAACGACCAATTTGTTTTACTTCTTCAATCTGATCAAATTTAATTATTAAAAATTCAGCTCCATCTTCATTCTGATAATTAATAAAATCCACAACTTTGCCCATTGCTCCATTAACTAAACCTTTTTCTAAATCCAAATTACGCCTTAAAATTACCCGACAGTTTATACATGCATATAGATTCTTTTCTAAACCAGCAGTTTTAGATGTCGATTTTTCTAAAGAATCCAATTTTGTTTTTGATTTTTCTGTCAAATTAATAATGATTACTTTATGCTCTTGTGAAAAGCTGGCCTGATATATGATGTTTCCAATTCTGGAACCACCTTGTATCAGTCCAAACAATCCTTTATGGTGTCTGGTTGTAAGTCAACCTTATAGACAAGCTATCTTAATGGTAGCATAGACTAAGCAGCCTTAAAGGCTAAAGTCAAGAGGTCGTGTTAAGCGAGCTGTTTTACCAATCACAATCCTGTAATATCAAATGAAAGGACACCACACAAGTATATATTATAAAAATATATGTGTTTATTACTAAAAATAATCCCCAGTACTCTTCATGAGCAAAGGGGCACAAGCGTTAAATCAAAAGCACAGTATAACATACAAAGTTGCACAATTATGGATGAGGGCGGGTGGCCACTCAAACCATATATTAAAAAAGTGGTATAAAAGATACCAATCGAACAGTGGTTAGGCCTAGGGCCTAGGGAATCGCTGGGAGCAGTCGGGACAAGCAATGCTGAAGTCGGGAAAAGCCCGCGGGATTCGGGTGCAGCGCTTAAAGCACACACATACACCAATGTTAAGTCAATGGTGCGTAAAAGTTACACAAATAGAGTTTAAGGACACTTCCGCTGAACCTTGAAGGACAAAACTTTAGACACAGGCCCTAGAGGTGTGTACCAGTGTGGGAACACCAGTGTTGCAATGTTACCTCACCCACAGGAAGCGGGTGCATAGGGTCGAAGTGGCGTCGGGTTTCGTCACGCAGGTTCTTGGTGCTTGAAGCTGAAGATGCTGCAGGCGATGGGAAGGAGAAGTGTCCGGTGTGATCCAAAGCAGGATCAGAGTAGAAAAGTACCTGAAAGCAGAGGGGACAGAGTCTTGGTCACTCAGCAGTGACCAGGGTGGAACCAGGACGGAACCAGGCAATGTTGTGCGCAATCAGGTGGTTGTCGAGGAGCTTCTCTCCGCTGCCACGTGGGCTCTGGGGCATCTGCGACGTCCAGGAGCAGGTCACGAGCTGTTCCGCGCAGGCTCTCACCGTCGGCGCTGTCGGCTTCAAGATCGGAGTCAACAACACTTGGCAAGAGCAATCCACGCAGGACTGGGAGATTGCTTCTCACTCAAACCAGGAGGGTCAGAGCGGGTGCTTCTTTTCAGAGTAGCTGGTGCAAGTCTGGAGCAACCAGAATCGCAAGTCAGTTTTAGGTTTTCGTTGGCACAGGGGCCACAAGCCAGCTGGAAAGTGACCGGGCCAACGCGTCAAGCCAAAGAAAGCAGAAGGGCCCCACGCAGCACTCGTCGAGTGTGGAGGGGTGAGCTTCGGTGCAAGAGTGGCTCAGGGTTAGGGCTTCTCAAACCCCGGTGTACAGCTTCGAGGGTCACTCGTGGGCTGCACGGTCAGCGTCTTATGGTCTTTCCAAGATGGCTTGCCCCTTGCTTCCGGTCGCCTCCACGGGTCTCAGCTCTGCAGGGACTATGGATCGGCCTGTAAGAAGGCAGGCAAGCTTGATCTCGTCGATCTCTGTTGCTCGAGTTCCGGCGGGAACTGCAACAAAGCAGACGTTGAGGTGCTGGATGGTGCCTGTTTGCACAGGGTGGTCACTCCTTGACCACAAGGGAGATTCTTCAGTCTTCTACGTCGAGTAGGATGTCGAAGAGTCCAGAGTTTCATTTCTTATGTTTCATCAGGATAATCTGAGTGCGTTGGCACTGCTCCCATTCTTATACCAATCTAGGGGGCTGGATTACCTGCTAGGTCCCCTCCTATGGGTGGGACCCAGGAAGGGGGTGGATACACCCCTTTCCTTTGATCCAGGCCGCGCTGGGACCTGGGCTGGTCTGCCCCAGAACCGGTTTGGCCGGATTATCCAAGGGGAAGCCTTGTGCTCCCCAGGCAGTGTCTGGTTTCTTTCAAACCTCCCTGCTACAATCCACTATCGCCTGTCTGGGGTAGTGTGACACCTCCCTGTGACAGGAAAGCCTTTGTCCAGGCCTCCTGTGCTGAGTTTCGGTCGGCAGCAGGAGGTCAGACTTGTGTCTGCGGCAGAAGCATCCATTTTGTGGATCTGAGGCTCTTTTAAAATCAACCGCGTTTTAGCAAAGTAACATGTCGTCTCCCTCTAGAGGGGTGGAATGCTACCCCCGTCACCAGGACTGGCGAGGGGGTAGTATTCCAAATCGTATGACACCTTACACAACATGTTTTGATAAAGACAAACCAAAGTTACCATATAACCGCGAGGATTATAATGCACTTAAGAGTATAGGGTATGGCATTATCCCGGAACAGCTTAGGGAATTGGTCCCGACAGCTGCAGACAGGCTCAGCTCATGCTAGAGCACCATCTCACATAAATCCAAGCACTCTGCCTCCAGGATTGTTAAGGCCTGCCATAGAAGTGACTGATAGGTATATATGTGTCCTGATAGGTTTAGATATAGGCATACTATACCTAAGCAAGGGGTGATTACACCACCTTGCCCCAGCTGCGTGAGCAGCCAGTTGTGTCAATTTTAGATAGCCAGGCCAGGGGTGGCAAAAGAAATGCTGCAGCCCCTTGTAGGCCTTGGATGCACCTATGCCCTGGGCACCTATAGTGCTCTGTACAGGGGCTGATAAGGTGACCCAAGCCAATCTAGTTATGTACCTAGGGTACATGGAATCCATTTTACAGAGAGAGCAGATAGCATGGGGCCCTGATTAGCAGGGAACTAGGCCAACTAAGTCAAAACCAGCTAAACACAAGGCAAAAAAATCTGGGGTAACCATAGTCAGGTAGCAACCTTCCTACCCCCCCCAAATGAAAGGAGATAAGGCTATCCTTGTCCAGGTAAGCCTATATTGCCCGAGTGGCCATATAAGGAAGTACCTGCACTAGCATGGGTACCCCCTGTCTCATGGCCCACTAAGCAGTCCCTCACCCTTGGGGTATTAGAGGGTCTCCACCATAGGGAATCACTACCTTGGGTGTGTTTATGCAAAGTTAAAGGCTGGTTTGGATATGGAGTATTGAAGTGAGGCTCCACTAATTTAGGGCTCAGCTTCCTCCAATTATCTTCCACCATGTGTGCCTTTTTTTCTTCAACTGAGTTGCACTGTGCTCTCAGGGTCAACCTCTGGCTACCTAAAGCTGGAGGCTGGGTCCCTCTGTTTGGCTTGCCGGAGGGACAGTTCAGGTTTGGGCCCTTTGGGTCCCAGGTTTGACTGTGCCCAACAGAATCCATCTGTGGGAGGTCCCTAACTACTTTTAAGGGGGCTCCCTCAGGAGTTTTTAAAGTTTTCACCTTACTAGGGCTACTAGTTTAGGTGCCCCTAATCTGTTAATGGGGGTGCTTTATTTGACAGGGGGCCCTCTGGGTCTCACTGTCCATCTTGTCCTCTGCAGCCCTGGGCTGACTAAGGCAAGGTAGAGAGGGTAAGGTTACCTGCTCCAGACTGGGTCCCACCTGAGAAGGGTCCACTGCCATCAGAAGTTCTGCCAGTCCAGGCCTAACAACCTCTGGGGCAGTTCCTTCATCAGGGGTAAGATCAGTTCCCTGAGGAGGCTGATCCTGTCCTAATGTCTGGTGAGGGGAAGATTTCTCTTCCCCCTCCATGCTCTCAGTTTGGGTGGAGTGATCCATCATTTCAGGCTTCACAACACACATATCTATTTGAGTTTGGGCTGTGGCCATCACAGCCCCACCAACCTTTTCAGGAGGAGACTCAGTCTGGGTTTCTGATGTTATCATAACAGCTTTGCTATTCTGTTTAGGAAGAGCTTCTGCTAAAGATGGGGGTGAGTCTTGCACAGCCCTACCAACCTTTTCAGGAAGGACATCTTGGATTGGGGCTGTAGCCATTACAGCCCCACTAACCTTTCCATTGGAGTTTACCATTCTAGAATGGATTTCCTGTTCAACCTCAGCCCAGGCTGAGATTTCTAAATCATTACCAAGTAGGCAGTCTACAGGCAAGTTTGATGACACTGCCACTCTCTTTGGGCCAGTGACACCTCCCCAGCTGAGACTTACTACTGCCATGGGATAATTTGTTTGGATTGCATCAATGTTTGTGACCTGGTATGTGGCACCAGGTAAAAGTTGCTTAGAGGGGACTATACAGTCAGCCACCATGGTGATGCTAGCCCCTGTGTCTCTAAAGGCTTCAACTTTCAAACCATTGATGATGGGTTCTTGCCTATATTTGCTCAAGGTATTTGGGCAATCAGAGAAGTTGGCAAACCCCATGCCAGTCTCATAAGCAAGATTATTTGGTGATGGGGACCTGGATAGGCCAGGGTCCACCTGGGCTCCAAAGGTTAACCCACCTAGATTCCTGGGTGTGCTCCCACTTCCTGGGGGATTACTGCTGACAGTAACAGGAGGTGTTGGAGCTGGCTTTGGAGGTATATTCTCTTTATTGCCATTCTTGGGACAATAGTTGTCTGTTTTGTAATGCCCAACCTGTTCACAGGTATGACAATAAGGCTTCTTCTGAGTTGATGAAGTGTCTTGGGACCCACCCCCATCCTTGGCGTTTTGGGGCCCTGGGGAAGTCTTTTCCTTACTTTTATCCCCACCCTTTTCTTGAGGCTTGGTAGACTCCTTCTTCTGGTTACTGTCCTGATTCTTAGGCCTAATCCTGGTTCTGACGCATTTATCTGCCCTCTTTCCCAATTCTTGGGGAGAGGTCAAATCTGAGTCCACCAGGTGCTGGTGTAAGAGCTGGTTCTGACAATTACTCAGGATCTGCTCCCTCATAATCAAATTATAAAATCCTGTGAAGTCATGTACTTTGCTGCTATGTAGCCAACCCTCCAGAGCCTTAGTAGCACAATCTACAAAATCAGTCCAGTCCTGTGTCTGTGTCTTCTGGGTGTCTCTGAACTTCAACCTGTACTGTTCAGTGGTTAAGCCAAACCCATCTATTAGAACACTCTTCAGGACTTTGTAGTTTTTAGCATCCTCATGTCTGACAGTGAGGAGCTTATCTCTCCCTTTTTCTGAAAAGGAGTACCATACGATTGTTGCCCACTGTTCCTCAGGAACCTGCTGTACCATGCAGGCTCTCTCAAGAGCTGTTATCCACTTGTGGATGTCATCCCCTTCTGTGTAGGGGGGCACAATCTTTGTCAGGTTTCTAGTATTATAGGACTTGTCTTTCTCTCTAGGAATATTGTTGCTGCCACCAGTGGCATCTAAGCCACACATTTTCTGTTCCCTTGCTAAAGCAAGTTTAGCTTGGGCCAGGGCTAACTCTTCCCTCTCTATCTGGAGTTCTACAGCTCTCATCCGGCCTTATGCTCTCTTCTCTGGGGGGAAGTCATTCCCCTTTGAGAGTTTCTGGAGACACTAGAAATGTGAGAATCCCCTGAGGGAGATCTCACCCTTCTATTGCCTGGAACAGTTCTGCTTTGTACTCTGGGGAGGTGCTGGCCCTCTCCATTTCCAAGTAGGTCCAAGTTGGTTTGGCTAATCCTCCCCACATGTACCTGGATATCCCCTAGATCTTGATCTGAATCTTCATCATTATCTGGTTCAGGGTCCACCTCATTCTCTGGGGTGCTATTCTCATTTTCTTGGGGTTTCACTCTATCTCCTGATCTTAAGGGAGCTATGCTAGCTTGTTCAAGGTCATCCTTCTCCAGGATGGCTATCAGGATAGGAATGGTAGGGTTGTGACCCTTTTTCAGCCCCCTTACAGTACACAAGGTACTGTGGCTGAGGGTGTCATATCTGGAAGTTGGCTTGGTAAGGTCAACTGTCACAGGCTGAGAGCCAGAGGCTACACCTGTGTCCGACATGACTGCTAGTGAGATGCAAGTGGTGCACTTACCTACACTAAGTGTTTTCCTACTGTACCTTGCTAGTGAGTTGTAGTCAGGGTGTGCTAATCCCTTTAATCTATAACTACTAAGTTCAGTACAACTTAATATGCTAAGCTTTTGATTTATATGTACCTAGGGTACTTTATGTGATTTTTCAATTTTATAAAAAGATTGCAATGGTAAAACAACAGCAAGCTCAAATCCGCACCGCTGCGCACCAATGTGAGAAGTTGGCCGGATATATGATGTTTCCAATTCTGGAACCACCTTGTATCAGTCGAAAACAATCCCTTATGGTGTCTGGTTGTAAGTCAACCTTATAGACAAGCAATCTTAATGGTAGCATAGACTAAGCAGCCTTAAAGGCTAAACTCAAGAGGTCGTGTTAAGCGAGCTGTTTTACCAATCACAATCCTGTAATATCAAATGAAAGGACACCACACAAGTATATATTATAAAAATATATGTGTTTATTACTAAAAATAATCCCCAGTACTCTTTATGAGTAAAGTGGCACAAGCGTTAAATCAAAAGCACAGTATAACATACAAAGTTGCACAATTATGGATGAGGGCGGGTGGCCACTCAAACCATGTATTAAAAAAGTGGTATAAGAGATACCAATCGAACGGTGGTTAGACCTAGGGCCTAGGGAATTGCTGGGAGCAGTCGGGACAAGCAATGCTGAGTCGGGAAAAGCCCGCAGGATTCGAGTGCAGCGCTTAAAGCACACGCATACACCAATGTTAAGTCAATGGTGCGTAAAAGTTACACAAATAGAGTTTAAGGACACTTCTGCTGAGCCTAGAAGGACAAAACTTTAGACACAGACCCTAGAGGTGTGTACCAATGTGGGAACACCGGCGTTGCAATGTTACCTCACCCACAGGAAGCGGGTGCATAGGGTCGAAGTGGCGTCGGGTTTCGTCACGCAGGTTCTTGGTGCTTGAAGCTGCAGATGCTGCAGGCGATGGGAAGGAGAAGTGTCCGGTGTGATCCAAGGATGGATCAGAGTAGAAAAGTACCTGAAAGCAGAGGGGACAGAGTCTGGGTCCCTCAGCAGTGACCAGGGACGGAACCAGGCAATGTCGGGCGTAATCAGGTGGTTGTCGAGGAGCTTCTCTCCGCTGACACGTGGGCTCTGGGGCATCTGCGATGTCCAGGAGCGGGTCACGAGCTGTCCTACGCAGGCTCTCACCGAGGGCGCTGTCAGCTTCAAGATCGGAATCAACAACACTTGGCAAGAGCAATCCATGCAGGACTGGGAGATTGCTTCTCACTCGGACCAGAAGGGTTAGAGCGGATGCTCCTTTTCAGAGGAGCTGGTGCAAGTCTGGAGCAACCAGAATCGCAAGTTGGTTTTAGGTTTTCGTCGGCACAGGGGCCACAAGCCAGCTGGCAAGTGACCGGGCCAACGCGTCAAGCCAAAGAAAGCAGAAGGGCCCCACGCAGCACTCGTCGAGTGTGGAGGGGTGAGCTTCGGTGCAATAGTGGCTCAGGGTTGGGGCTTCTCAAACCCCGGTGTACAGCTTCGAGGGTCACTCGTGGGCTGCACGGTCAGCGTCTTGTGGTCTTTCTAAGATGGCGTGCCCCATGCTTCCGGTCGCCTCCACGGGTCTCAGCTCTGCAGGGACTGTGGATCGGGCTGTAAGAAGGCAGGCAAGCTTGATCTCGTCGATCTCTGTTGCTCGAGTTCCAGCGGGAACTGCAACAAAGCAGACGTCAAGGTGCTGGATGGTGCCTGTTTGCACAGGGTGGTCACTCCTTGACCACAAGGGAGATTCTTCAGTCTTCTACATCGAGTAGGATGTCGAAGGGTCCAGAGTTTTGTTTCTTATGTTTCATCAGGATAATCTGAGTGCGTTGGCACTGCTCCCATTCTTATACCAATCTAGGGGGCTGGATTACCTGCTAGGTCCCCTCCTATGGGTGGGACCCAGGAAGGGGGTGGATACACCCCTTTCCTTTGATCCAGGCCACGCTGGGACTGGGGCTGGTCTGCCCCAGAACCGGTTTGGCCGGATTATGCAAGGGGAAGCCTTGTGCTCCCCAAGCAGTGTCTGGTTTCTTTCAAACCTCCCTGCTACAATCCACTATCGCCTGTCTGGGGTAGTGTGACACCTCCCTGTGACAGGAAAGCCTTTGTCCAGGCCTCCTGTGCTGAGTTTCGGTCGGCAGCAGGAGGTCAGACTTGTGTCTGCGGCAGAAGCATCCATTTTGTGGATCTGAGGCTCTTTTAAAATCAACCGCGTTTTAGCAAAGTAACATGTCGTCTCCCTCTAGAGGGGTGGAATGCTACCCCCGTCACCAGGACTGGCAAGGGGGTAGTATTCCAAATCGTATGACACCTTACACGACATGTTTTGATAAAGCCAAACCAAAGTTACCATATAACCGCGAGGATTATAATGCACTTAAGAGTATAGGGTATGGCATTATCCCGGAACAGCTTAGGGAATTGGTCCCGACAGCTGCAGACAGGCTCAGCTCATGCTAGAGCACCATCTCACATAAATCCAAGCACTCTGCCTCCAGGATTGTTAAGGCCTGCCATTGGAGTGACTGATAGGTATATATGTGTCCAGATAGGTTTAGATATAGGCATACTATACCTAAGCAAGGGGTGATTACACCACCTTGCCCCAGCTGAGTGAGCAGCCAGTTGTGTCAATTTTAGATAGCCAGGCCAGGGGTGGCAAAAGATATGCTGCAGCCCCTGGTAGGCCTTGGATGCACCTATGCCCTGGGCACCTATAGTGCTCTGTACAGGGGCTGATAAGGTGACCCAAGCCAATCTAGTTATGTACCTAGGGTACATGGAATCCATTTTACAGAGAGAGCAGATAGCCCGGGCCCTGATTAGCAGGGAACCAGGCCAACTAAGTCGAAAACCAGCTAAACACAAGGCAAAAAATCTGGGGTAACCATAGTCAGGTAGCCACCTTCCTACAGCTCTATTTCATCAATTGCTTCCATTTTTATTATTTCTTCATTTTCCAGCTTCAAAAGTTGTTCATTGAATATAGAACACTCACTCAGTGTTGGCATTAAGCAGATTATAGATTTATTTTCTGCAATTTTCATATATATTTACTCAGGAACTACATTTTCATTTGGAAACAAATTGGAAAGTAATCGACTCTGCAAAGCTTGTTTGCCATGTTCTGTCAGTACTCAAATTCTTATAACTTGAAGAATAGTTCCATAATCAGCATCATTTGCATGTCGCGCATTTGTAATGAGTTCTTTGTATTCAAAATATGACCTAATATTAACGTTTCCAAGACTACCCAATAGTTTTAAATACTGGTTGTCCTTTTACGGGAGTAAGTTGCAGTAGATCTTTAAAAACTATGACATGTTTTCCTTCAAATAAAACATCATACTCAGTTTTAAGAATTTGTTGCATTCTTAAAGGTACAAAAACAAGCATTACGTTTGAGACCATGCTTACCTCATCAATAATCAGAAGTTTCATTTTCTTTAGCACTCTTGAAACTTCATAACAAGCTTCTCCAGATAGCTTGTAATATTCCAATTTGTTTTCATGCTACAAAGGTAGCAAAAGTAAACAATGCAATGTAATTCCTTTAATATTGTGTGCTGCCAACCCAGTTGGAGCAGTTACAACACAAGACAAATGTGAGTCAGTTGTTTTCTGTAGATAATTGGTGATTACTTTAATTAAGAAATGTTTTCCTGTTCCAGCTTGTCCACTCACATACATTTGGATAGGTTAAAATGATGTGCATGTGTGTTCTTTTTTTTCATGAAGAAATCCATGGTCAAACTGTTGTCTCACTTGCAGATATACTTCTTTCTTTTCAACATTTAGTTGTTCTTCCAACTTTGCTAAGTCCATAATATCTTCTTGAGCTTGATGTGTTGCTGTTTCCATCTCATTCATATCAATTGCTGATTCATTTTCAACAATTGGTTTTCCTAGTGGATCTTGACTCAGTGGAGCAGAACTTTGACAGTCTTGAGAACTGTCTCTAGCAATCTCAGCTGCAATAGTATCTTCATGATCAATTTCATTGTTCAACATTTTCTAATAATTTGCAAAAACAGTAAATTCTATGGTATCTTTACAAGCATTGAAGGAATCTTCATAACTCTGAAAATCTCCAAGTAATTCCAATTCTGAACGCCACGGTTTGAAAAGTTGCAAAAGTGCTAAATAGTAAAATTCCCTTTTATCAGGAGTGTCGTAACTCAGTTTCCTGTGATTAATTACATTTCCTTTCCTTTGTTTCACCAAACATCCTTCAGACCCAATCACTGCATATTTTTCATCATTGATGTTTTCTGTAGTATTCCGTTAAAAACAGTAGTTTTGCAGCACTTCATACAACATATTTATTTTCACAATATCTGTACTTTACGGATCTTTTTCAGCTAAATATTCGATTTCCTATACAGATTTAATTACTCGATTTCGAGTTGCAGCTAGACCTAGACTCGCCCAAATGATTCTTCTAGATTTGGAGTATAGACTTGCAGATGATAACCGATCTGAGCATTCATACACTTCGATTTCTCGATGGGATAACATCTTCAAACTGAAACTGTATAATTTCTTACTTAGTATCTTCTGGGGGGAAATCTCCTCCCACATTTCTTTGAATTCCATCTTTTCTGATTTTGTAATGTAGGACGTTACATATTGAGCAACAGCAATGGAATTGTCCGCAACGTACTGAATATCCATGTTAGCATTCTGCATTGACAAAATAACTGGATTGTAATCATTTATGTATTTTAATTCTTCTTCTCAAATTGTATGTATTTTTGGAGGCTTTTTTATGATGGTATGTCGAATAGCTGACATAAAACTGTTTACTCTTCGTTTGGATATTATAGGACGTGGAAATCCAAAACGACACTTGGTATAAAACATTTCCTTAGACTTGTAGTTTCGTCAACAGTATTTTCCACATCGATGGCTTTGGAATTGTAAGATTTGTTGCCTTAAGTTGTATTCTTCTGTGCTTTTGGGTATAGCACATGTGGCATATTCTTCAATAAAAAGCAAAACAGTATCATCTGAATCTGTTCCGAATTTGGGGGCATCCTTGATCCATATCAGCATAAGTATATGAGGAACACCTCTTGCTTGATACTCCTTTCTCTAAAAGAAATCCACAACTTCTCCAAGAGGAGGATTCTTTTTATTGCAGATAAAAGATGTCATACCTTCAAATTTATGATTGAAATACCTGCATACATTAACAGAATCCAAAGAGCACAATTCTCCAGGTGTCTTGTATTCAATATTTTTTATATTCGAATCTGCCTCTCGAAGAAATTCAAGTAAATCATCCCAAGCGTATTCAGCACAGCTTAGGGTAAAGAACCATGTAGGAGTTCCTAAGTTTCTTAGCATACATTTAAGTTCTCCATGACGATGGTACCAATACTCTTTAGTGCCACACTGACATGCCATTAGATTAATCAGCTGAGATTTAAATGATCATCTCTCTGGTGTACTTTATCCATACATTCCTTTGCAGAAACATTTGCAGATGTACTCCTGTTTTCAATACGTGATAGACTGCATATGAAAGTCCAGACAAGTCACTCTCAAACAAAAGATGAAATATATATGGGATACATTGTCAAAATCTTGGATCTTCTGCATACAATCTTGTTGTCCGATATTCAGATGCAGGAGTCTGCACAGGTCGTTCATCATATCGTCCTCCTTTTACTGTGTGGAACAACCACGGTAAACAACGAGCTTCCAAGCTTTCTTCCCATACACTAATGGGACTTCCCTTTGCTTATTTCATGTGGAATAACACAATAGTATTCCCCATTACTTCTTTTGAATAAAGTGAATGTACACTGTAATGTTCATAGATTTCTTCACTTTTTTAATTTGTCCACTTGACGTTTCAGTATTAACAATGTTACCTTTTGCACTTTCCTAACATCCACTAACTCTTGACAGATTTTCTTAGTCTCAGTAGGAACGCCATTAACTAGAATAACTAGTAGTTCATTTTCTACATTTTCTACACTAAGAGTTTCAATTTTTTTCTTTTAATCTAGAGGTAAATATACAACTCTTCCTTTTAATCCTCTCTGTAAATCTGAAGGAGGCAATTTACCTGTTTTAGGCTTCAAACAAACAATAGCCTGGAATGGGTGTACACATTGAATGAGAATAGACTCATGGGTATTTAAATCTATCAGTTCTGGAGGAATAGTTACCAACTCTAGATGATTATGGATAGCTCTAGCAGGAATTTTATTCTCATCTAATTTATTATAACAATATTTACAAATACGCTGATCAGAACCCAACTCAAAACAATTCTCTACCAACAAACAAGTTGCAAATTCCTTCCACTTATCATTATTTTCTCTTTCACTTTTTAAATACAGATCAACAGTCCTAGTCTGATTTTTATATTGAGTTCACCATCAACAAATACAAGAATATTTTGGCCTTTCATCTGAAATCACCTTAAAGTTTGTAATTTGTTCTTCACAATGTTTTTGCAGTACTATGTTGCACATTCTCTTCAACAATTTCTTCTATTAAAGTATCAGTTTCTGTACTCTCTTGTTCAGGACCACAGTAACAAAACTCAATTTCATAGCAAACCTTCTTCACATCTTATACTGATCCACGCAAAAGAGAATTGTTCAACTCATTTAACATTAGTGCTGGACTTTTTGCATAATACAATCTTCTGACTAACTTCCGCATTTAAGAATGATGTACTGCTAACATCCTGAAATGGTGAAAAGCACTTTGAAATACTTTTCTAGAAAGACAAGCCATAGAATGACCTTGCAAACCCGTATTTTTTCTAACTCTGCAAGGGTCTAGTCCTTGCAATATCTTAATTTTTCTTTAACACTTTTTTTACTATAGGCTCGTAAGAAATTGCGTAAAATATCAATAGATTCTTGTTGTACACTACAAATACTACTGCAATCCCAAGTGTACACTGGGGCTTTAGAACGTCTTCCTAGAACTTCATCAGCTAACACTTTTATTACTTTTCTGGGAACCATCTTCTCTTTCTAAATTGGACAACCATTTCTAAACTCATAAGCTCGACCACTGGTAAAAACTGCATGCAATAAATTATTGGTCTGAAAATAACTCTCTTCATTAAAGAAAGGCTCTTAACTTGAACTGTGTTTCCATTCGCCCAAAAAAAATCACAAATATTCATTCAGTTAATTACTCTTTTCCTCTTACTTTTGGCCTTCATTAAATGGATTGGTTTATCTAGTGATCGGAATCTGTTTAAAACTAAAATGAATAGTTTCCTTTTTACTTCAAAAGCCTTTTGAACAATGGATTAAATATGCTTCTTCTTTTTATAAAATAGTGCTCTTTTCTATATGTTTTCACATCTTTGAGCAAGTTAAGAACCACTCTATTATAAAAATATGTTTTACGGATTTCTTTATACTGATTTTGCCTTCTTTTACCATACATCGAATCTTTTGAATTTCAATTTTCTTTTTTTCCTTTCCTGTTATTCATATTCTTTTTGCTGGTCGAACTATTCTCAGTAGTTTGTACATTCTTCACACTGTTTCTAAACTTTGAAAGTTTTTTAATGAATTCCTTTGTTGTCTTACCGGAAGACTTCTTCTTTTTACCTACATGATGTTGGTCATCCAATACTTGTTGTTGAATTTTCTTCAAATAATTGTCCTTTTGCTGTCCTTTTCTCTTTCTTGATTTTTCAGGCATGATAACTTTATTTTAATGACCATGCACAATATCTGTAAAAAATAAACATAATTAAATGCATTTGATTAAATGTATAAATTATACTTTTCTATTACTATACAAACACATTCTACATTAAAAAAAAAATGTAACCACTTTCTTTTCTCATCACTAATTGAAATTGTAATTCAAGGTGTATACAAAACTGTATTGGAATGCAAGGGGAGTAACAGGGTGTTTGCAGCAGTGTATGGATACTGCCTGGGGAATTGTTGGCCTGAAACACAAGTGTGTAGGTGGTTAGAGGTCTACATGCATAGGAGTTTGAAGAAGTCCATGTGCTAAGGCCTGGCTCGTTATATGAGTACTTGGATACTGACTGAATGATTAGAGTAGTATAAGGAGAGACACTGGGTACATTTATAATTGTTTGCGTTTTACTCCAGTGAATGGATTAGTACACGGTACTGAATAGGTCGTTATAGGATTACAAGAGCAGTGACAGGGTGTTTGCTGGAGTGTATGGATACTTACTGGGGCGTTGTAGGCCTGAAACACAAGTGTGTAGGTGGTTAGAGGACTACATGCATAGTGCATAGGAGTTTCAAGCAGTCCATATTCTAAGGTCTGGCTTGCTGCATGAGTACTTGGATACTGACTGAATGATTAGAGTACTGGGAGAATTTATAATTGGTTGTGTATTACTGCAGTGAATAGATTAGTATATGGTGCTGAATGGGTCACTAGATTAGTGCAAGTGGAGTAACAGGGTGCTTGTAGCAGTATATGTATACTGACTGGGAAATTGTAGGTCTAAAACACAAGTGTGTAGGTGGTTAGAGCACTACATGCATAGTACATAGATGTTTAAAGCAGTCCATGTGCTAAGCCCTGGCTCACTGCATGAGTACTTGGATACTGATTGAATGATTACAGTACTACAAGGAGACACACTGGGTGAATTTATAATAGGTTGTATTTTACTGCAGTGAACGGATTAGTACATGGTGCTGAAAGGGTCACTAAAGGAGTGCAAGAGGAGTACCAGAGTGTTTGCAGGAGTGTGTGGATACTGACTGGGGAATTGTAGGCCTGAAACACAAGTGTGTAGGTGGTTAGAGCACTACATGCATAGTACATAGGAGTTTAAAGCAGTCCATGTGCTAAGCCCTGGCTCACTGCATGAGTACTTGGATACGGATTGAATGCTTACAGTACTACAGGGAGAGACGCTGGGTGAATTCATAATTGGTTGTATTTTATTGCAGTGATTGGATTAATACATGGTGCTGAAAGGGTCACGAGAGGAGTGCAAGGGGAGTGACAGGGTGTTTGCAGCAGTGTCTGGATACTGACTGGGGAATTGTAGGCCTAAAACACAAGTGTGTATAGGTGGTTAGAAGACTACATGCATACTGAATAGGAGTTTGTAGCTGTCTATGTGCTAAGGCCCCGGATCACTGCATGAGTACGTAGGTACTGGTTGAATTATTACAGTACTACAAGGAGAGAAACTGGGTGAATGTATATTGGTTGTATTTTACTGCAGTGAATGGATTAGTAAATAGTGCTGAAAGGGTCACTAAAGGAATGGAAGAAGAGTAAGAGGATGTTTGCAGGAGTGTATGGATACTGACTGGAGAATTGTAGGCCTGAAACACAAGTGTGGTTAGAGTACTACATGCATAGAGCATAGGAGTTTGAAGCAGTCCATGTGCTAAGGCCCTAGATTGCTGCATGACTACTTGGATACTGACTGAATGATTAGAGTTGTACAAGGAGACCTGAAATTAGCAAATGCTTCTATTACAATGATTGCACAATTGCACACAGACTCCCTGTGTTATTCTAGACAAGCAACACTATTTACTGGTATGGAAGGGGTAAGGTGACTGCACACATTCTACATATTTCAGAACTACACTCTAGAGTGAAAACCTGACTCATTTTGCATATCCATAAGCAATGACTGGCTTCTAATTAGGGGTGGGCGGAATTTGTGTAACTGTGTTACGCAAATCTCAGCGAAATGATAAAAAATCTCAGTGAACACGCGGAATTGCTTGTTCGTGATGCTTTTTTCCTGTTCGCAATCGCTGTTTGCGTGCTCGGGGGGAAATTTCGCGCGAACATGCATTTTGAGAACGCGAACAAGCAAAACATTTCACAGAATTTTGGGCGATTTCGCGTTCTCTGCGGAATGCAAAATTACCCAAATTCCAGGAGCGGAACGGAATTTACTGCCCAGGCTTACTTCTAATACTAGTAAAACTTGACAACATGACAGGTTTCAAAGCAGTTATGTGTCTGCAAAGACATGAAGTTCCCAAATGCTTCTCTCACAATGATTCCCAAATGCACACAGACTCACGGTGTGATTCTAGACAAGCAACAAAGTTCCTTGGACTTTACAAAAACAAATTCACTTGTCTGTAAGGAGTAAGGTGACTGCACTTATTTTACATAATTCATGACTGCAGACTAGTGTGAATGCCTGTTTCATTCCGCAAATGCATAAGCAGTGACTGGCTTCTAATACTACTAAAACTTGACAACATGACAGGTTTTAAAACACTTATCTGTCTGCAAAGACATGAAGTAACCAAATGATTCCTTCACAATGGTTCCCAAATGCACACAGACTCACGGTGTGATTCTAGACAAGCAACACTGTTACTTGGACTTTACCAAAACAAATTCATTAGTATGGAAGGGGTAAGGTGACTGCACACATTTTACATAATTCACTACTGCAGTCTAGTGTGAATGTTTGTCTCATTCTGCAAATGCATTAGCAGTGTCTGGCTTCTAATACTTCTAAAACTTGACAACATGACAGGTTTTAAAGCAGCTATCTGTGTGCATACACATGAAGTAACCAAATGCTTCTCTCACAATGGTTCCCAATTGTACACAGACTCACAGTGTGATTCTAGGCAAGCAACACTGTTCCTTGGACTTTACCAAAACAAATTCACTAGTCTGGAAGGGGTAAGGTGACTGCACACATTTTACATATTTCAATACTGCACATTAGTCTGAAAGCCTCACTAATTTATCTTTTCTTTTTTTATTTTTAAAATCTTTTTATTTTTAACCAACACTTTACAAATTCATTGTCTGCTACGTCCGAGACAACCCCCCCCCCACTCTGGGTCCGTGGAAAACAGCAAAAAAAAGAAGGAAAAAAGTACATATATACATTTAGGTACATGTTTAGAAGTACTGTTCTAGCCTGACAGTGATTATTAAATCCAAAACAAATAGCCTGAGAGTGGGTTAATTCTGATAGGACGAAAAAGCAAAGCTAGGCAACATGAGTGAGAAGTGAGTCGCAAGGGAGGCGGAAGTAAAGGTAGAAGGGGATCTGATGGGAGGGCGTGGCCAGAATATTTTCAGTCCTAGTAGTTCATAGCCTCAATCCAATTGGCCATAGGATCCCAAACTATCAGTCCCCTTTTCTTTGCCCTCCGACCTTTTTTGGCATAAATTGCCCATTCCAACCTGTATGTGGCGATTAGCCTCGCTTGCCATTGCCCAAAAGATGGAGGATTCAGGTCTTTCCAATAGGTAGCTATACATATCCGTAAGATAGTCATTGCAACGAAGATTAATGCCCCGCCGGCTTTCGGGTCTACTCGGACATATAGGCCCAGCAAGATCGTACAAGGTGTAAGTTGAATATCTAGCAAAAAAATCTTGCTCAAAAAGTTTGGTACATCTTGGATAAGTGGTTGAAGTTTAGGACATGTGGCAAACATATGTACAGCTTCCGCACTGTATGTAGCACAGCGCAGACAATTTGTCCCGGAGCCTGATGTCCATTTAGCAACTCTGCTGGGTGTTATATACTAAAAAAACGCGGTTTTATAAAATTGAGCTTGTAGTTTCGAGGCTAGAAGGTATATTTGTGAAAGACTTAAAGCAGAGAGCATTCAGTGTGGGCATTTGCCTTGAGTTGCCATTTAATGTAAGTTTTATTCAAGTCATCTGGCAGTTGTTCATTCAAAATGGAATAGATACTTCCTATCCTTGACAGGTTAGGTTTATTAATTTGTCAATGAGTCCAACCGTGGTGAAGCCGGAAGACCCACCAGTTTTGTGTTTTAGATAGCTCGTAATGGCCTGATATTGGAAAATCTGATTATTGCCCAGTTTGAAGCGGGTTTGCAAATCTTGAAATGTCGACATCCTTGCGGAAATGATCTTCACATTTTGTTTTTTTGCAAAGCCTATCAAAGCCCAAGAAAATATTGGCTCGTCCCACTCTTGAAAAACCTTGGGTTCAGATTATATCTTCCCGCCTACAGAATATTAAAGACTGACCTATCCCCCCCTATTGTATTTGCTGTCGCGAAGTTTTTAACAGTTGTCTGGCACATTCGCAACCGCTGTATCAAGTTAAATACGGTTAAAAGCATTGCTTGATATTTTTTAACTGTTACATTCTCTAATTGTCCATTTTATAATACTCCTTTGAATGTTTATCAATTGTTAACTTTTATGGTTCTTTTATTTCTTAAAATTACAATCTGATTTCCCTTTTCTTAACTGTTTTAAACTTTTGTTGTAAACTTTTATGATCCATAGTGATCGAAATAAAGATTGTAAGAAGAAATGTTCGAATATGGCTGGAGCTAAAGAAGTCCTCTAGTTTGCCAATCCCTGCTTGATACCATTGTTGTAGATATATGTTTTGAAATATCTGTTGCAGAATATCTTAGTGTCTGACCAGGGTGTAGTGGTTTAATTTAGATATTCCAAAGATCTTGCGGACATTGTTAAAGACTCTGTAAGCACTGAGCAAAGTCTTGAATCGGACTCACTTATAATAACCAAGTTCCAGTTGACGCCACAAGCAGCCCCTTATGTTCTCCCCCAACAGTGAAAGATAAGGAGAAGGCAGTCCTGAAGGGCTTAGTACACGGTCTTCATGTAGTAGTTCACAGGAATATTGCAGTGCTGAGGCCCAATAATATAGTTTTAGATTAGGAAGAGCCCACCCTCCCCTTTCCCTTGGAAGGGAGAGGAGATTAAATGCTCTCCTTGGCTGCGCGTATGCCCAGATGAACCGAGAAAAAATTCGCTCAAATATGGCAAGTGAGTGGTTGCTAAAATCGAGTGGGATAGTCCGCAAAAAATACAGTAGCTTGGGAAAATATGTAATCTTCAAAACGTTGCATCTTCCTACTAAGGTTAGGTGCAAGTTATCAATTTCCCAGAGTGATTTTTCCATTGTGGTAGCAAGAGGAGTCAAATTATCGGAGACTACCTTGTCCACATCAGAGACTATGCAGACTCCTAATTATTTCGCCTTTTCAGTTATCCTACTATCTACCCAGCTTATTTTCCTATATACCACTATCTGCGTTTTTGATTTGTTCAGGGCGTAGCCTGAGATTAAACCAAATTCCTGTGCTTCTAATTCTAATGCCCTAATGGCAGTCTCAAGCTCGGGAGTTATAGCAAGGTCGTCTGCATAGGCCATAATTTTTGTGTCCATATCGAACCTGCTGACTGGTAAAATATAAGGGTTAAGGTCTATTCTTTTTATCAACGGGTCAATATACATTGCGAATAACAGGGGTGAACAAGGGCACCGCTGTCTTGTCCCTCTTGTGATCTTAATTTGTTCTGTCAACTGGCCATTAATAAGAATTTTAGCCGTAGGATTTTGATAGAGTGCCTGAACTGCCTGGACTAATCTAGGACCAAAGCCGATCCGCCGCATGATAGCCCATAGAAATTGCCATGAGACCCGATCAAATGCCCTTTCTGCATCTAAGAGAATTAGCGAGATCGGGTCTCCTGACACCTATGCGGCATCGAATAAAGTGATCGTGCGGCGGATATGCTCGGTGGTGCCTTTTTTGGGTATAAAACCATGTTGCCATTTTGAAACTAAAGACTCGATGTTAGTAGCGAGTCTGGTAGTGATGATTTTTTAAAAGATTTTTGAATCAGTGTTGATTAGGGTTATGGGTCGGTATGATGACATTTCTAATGGTGATTTGTCTTTTTTAGGAAAGAGGTCTATTTTGGCTGACGACCAGGAGTCTGGAGAGTTGGCGCCTTCAAAGACGGACCTCACCATCTCAGTGAACAATTCTTTTATTTGCGGTGAAAAGACCTTGTAGAATTCTACGGGTATATTGTCAGTCCTGGCGGCTTTACCGTCCGGAAGGCAAGAAAGTGCTTTTAAGATCTCAACCCACGTTGGAGGGCTTTCTATTGCCTCACGTTCATTCGAGTTAAGTTCACTAATGGGAACGCTTACTAAGTAATCTCTAATTTTATTCTGTATGTCCAAATTAGTTCCTTCGATTTCTTCCGAGTAAAGTTCTGCGTAATATTTCTTAAAGGCTTCCTCTATTTTCCTAGGGTCGGACGTCCCTACGTTACCTATATTTATTGTAGTGATAGAGTTGGCGGTTATCTGCTGACTGGTAGCAATGGCAAGTTGGTGGCCAATACGCTCTCCCAACTCATAGCATTTTTCCTTAGATGATGCCCATTTAGTGGCTATTTTCTCCACCAGCACAGCACCCATCTCTGATTTGGCCACTGAGACCGCTAGTTGTGCCTCCTCAATCCCTGTTCCGGTCTGGACTGCGAATATTAATTTTTTCTCCGCTTCCATCATCCGCCCCTGTGCCAGGCTAATTTGTAACTTCTCTTTTTTATTCCTCCTAATAGAAAAACGTAGCGTCTCGGCCCTTATACTAGCCTTAAGAGTATCCCACACTACCATAGTGGAAGCTGACCCGTTGTTTACGCTCAAAAATTCCTGTATCCATCTGACCATATGATCACGATAATCATTAATATTCAACAATGCTTTTTTGTATGTCCATTGCGAGGTTGGTTCTTGATTGCCCCAGACTTCTGAAGATAAAATTAGAGGGTTATGGTCAGAAAGTAGTCTAGGGGCGACATCGATGGAGCAGTCATGAATTAAGGCGGGCGAGACAAAAAAATAATCGAGTCTGGCTAGTGACAAATGGGGAACAGGGAACAAAATGAAGCTGTTCTGGTTTGGTTTAGAGTAGGCCCAGAAATCCTTTAGACCATGATTGCTCATTAGGTCGACCAATGTACGATACACTTTAGGTTTCCTGCACTGGTAGACCCATACTCGGTTGTATCCCAAGTGCCGGGTAGATTTAGGTTCAAATCTCCACATGGTGTTAACGGAAGCGGCCAATGAACAAGTTCCTCATTTACCTGTTGCATAGCCCCCGGGACATCTAGATTGCTGGCGTAAATAGAACAGATCATAAATACAGATTTAGAGTATAAAGTGCATCTTGCAATGACCCATCTCCCTAATGCGTCAACTTTGACTTGGTTAACCACTAGCGGCAGGGTTTTCCTAGCCAGTTTTCTGACCCCCTTCACCCTAGCCCCTTGAGACGTTGCCCCAATGATTTTAAACCCAAGGGAGTTCAGCAAAGATCTCTGGGCACCTTCAATGTTCGTTTTTTGAAGGCATATTATATCTGCCCCCATTAAATGTAGTGTGTGTGCGGTTCTCTGTCGCTTTGATAAATTGTTCAGGCCACATATGTTTAATGACACAACCTTAAGTTTATTTAGTGAGCCCATTAATTAGTTCTAGTACTGTTCCATCTTTGTGGTGTGCAGGCCAGAGCCTGCGACCTGCAAGCTCTTTACCCCCTGAGCGCCCTCCCACACCCCCCAGTCACCCCCCACCCCATCTCCTTCCCCCAGCCATGCTCCCAGTCCCCTAAATCGTCCTGTACCCCGCTCGTAAGGCTTTCCTGAGTTACAGTGCAAAGAGAACTTGAGTCTTAGATACAGTTGAGTTCAGCCTGTTGATTTATAGCCCTATGTGGTCCCCGGACCCAGTGGCCCTCCCCCAACCACCCCCTGCCAAAAATAGACAGTCAGGATAAGCCTGAATGATGGTGAGCACATGTGAGGTCCCGACCTCCACCCCGCTTGTGACCTCTCTTGTTAGTAGCCTGACCGGAGTTGCACTGGCGAACACAAAAAAGCAGATCAGTCCACACAAATATCATTAAACAAAAAAAGGAAAAGGAAAAAAGAAGGAGAAGGATGATCGGTGCAAAAGGAGCGAAAGAATAAAACAAGAAGAACAAAAAAGGTGAGGGCTGGAAATGCCAGTAGCTTTAGCCCCAGCTTGAGTTTATCATGTTACACATTAGTTCAGTCTTAGCAAAAATCTTAAAAGACGGAGTTTTACTATTTAAGATTTCTTCCATTCGGATAATTCTTATAGGTTGTTCTCCAGCTTTGATCTCAGACAGGAATAATCGGGTTGTTCCTTCAAAGTTAATTTTCAGTCTTGCCGGGTTCATCAAGTATACTTGGGCCCCTAGCTGTTGTAGCGGTGTTATCAGTTGGCGGCCGCCACCTCTGCTCCACGGTTGCATGCCCAAAGTCTGGTTTAGAGAAAAACTTGATCCCGTCTACTTCTTTAGGAGAATTTGGCCTGGCCTGGTTATAAACTAATTGCCTCAACAAAAAATTCCCCCAAAATACTAGGAAAATTCTTGGTTTGTCGTTGTTTGCATTGGTACCCTCTCGCCTTTGTTTCAAGATAAAAGGAAAACCGTGAGCTCTTTGGATCTCTTGATCCCAGTTCCAGCTAGTCTGTGAGGGGAAGGCAGCCCTGAGGAGTTTCACAACGAATGCTCCAGGATCTTCTCCCTCGACCCTTCAGGAATTCCTAGTAGTCTAAGGTTGTTCCTCCGCATTCGATTTTCTTGTTCCTCCAGTTTTATCATCATGTCCGTGAGGCGAGCCTCGTGGGATGCAGATTGTTCCTTTACTTGCACCACTTCCGTCTCGAGGGTCACTGTTCTTCCCTCTACCATGGCGAGCCTGTCTCCAAAATCCGTACATATTTTGTTTAATTTTCGAATGCCTCCTTGAAGCTTTTTCAAGGCCCCTCTTGCAGCTAAGCTTTCTGTTTTAGCCTCTTCCTGAAATTGATTGATAGACTCCAGGATTGAGAACAGAGAAGACTCGTAGTGTTTGTAGAGACTAGCTGTGAGCTTGCCCTTTGCTGAAACCTAATGGATTCAGAGGATGGTGTCTCTTAGACGTCTGAATGGTCCCATTTTAGCTGGCTACGTTTCCTGCTTCTGTTTTTTTTCTTTTTTACTGTGTTCATGGCCTGTTCTTTCTGCCCCCTTCCAAATTGCTACTTTCAAAGGAGCTTAGTACCTCGTCATCTGACCCTGTCAAGGAACCATCTGAAACGGAGTAAAAGTTTTCAGTTACTAGGTCCGGGGACTGTAGATCAGTGTCGTTCTGATTCTGATTCTCATTTACCAATTTTTCCATGCCCCCTACTCCTTTGTTAAGAATGTCTTTTATGACAATAGAGGCTGGTGGAATAGCCAGAGAAGATAAAGTACCTTTATTTGAGGTTACATTACCTAATATAGCGGTTTGGTCGCCATGATTTGAGGCTGGTGGCATTATTTCCTTGTTTGCTGCTAGTTTGGCTCTGGCTTTATCCATAGTTGGTTGTGTAAATTGCAGTGGTGGCAGTGCCTCGTCTTGAATTAGAATTGGAGCAGCATTAGGTGGAGTGTTTGTTTTATCTGGAACAGAAACAGGAGTAGAAGCAGTGGCAAATGCAGTGGGAGGGGTAAGAGTAGGTTTTTTTTTTAGCAGCAATGGGAAAATGTCTGGCGATTGATAAAGTTTTTTCCCGTAGAAGTGATGTTTGCAACAAGATTTTCTTTTAAGTTACACCCTCCACCAGATTTACTCGCTTTCCTTACCCCCCATCTTCCTTTTTACCTTTTTTGAGAGAGTCTGCTTTTTCCGTAGCCTTTTCGGATTTTTCTCTCTCTCCATGCTCCTCGTGGCTCTGGTTCATTTTGATTTTGAGAATTTTCTGTCCTCGTATAGTCATCCTTTCACGGGTCGTGCAGCTCAGTTTGGCAAGTGAAATTCCTTTGCTCGCGCTAATCTGTTTTACTGACAAACATCCATTGAGTCCACCCGGATGTCTAATGCTATCCCGCAGTGCCGGCAACGTCTTGCAGAGGATGTCACCCGAAGAGAGATGATGAGCAGTCGGCAATTGCAGGCACGTCAGTGTAGCTCCGTGAGCCCCAGCTCACTTTAATCCGGACAGATAAGCCGATGTTCCTGCGGCCACGCCGATCATATGCTGATGCTCGCGGGGCCCAAAGCTCGTTGTTGTCCGGTCACTCTAATCCGTTCATCCGTTCTGAAGCAGCTAGGGCCAGGGCGATTTGCAGAGCCGCTGAGTCGAGGTAAGGGATGATCTGCTCAGGTCAGCCTCGCGTTTGTGAGTGGCGTGGAGGCCGGGAAGGAGAAACACTCACCCTAGCGCCATCTGCTGTCCTCCCTGTCGCCTGGGGTAAGGTGACTGCACACATTCTACATATTTCACTACTGCACTTTAGTCTGAAATTTTTCAAATGCATAAGCAGTGACTGTTTTCTAATACTACTAAAACTTGACAACATGACAGGTTTTAAAGCAGTTATCTGTCAGCAGACACATGAAGTTATCCAAATGCTTCTCTCACAAAGGTTGCCCAAATAAAGACAGACTCACAATGTGATTCTAGACAAGCAAGACTACTCCCTGGACTTTAATAGGAGAATCACTTTACTCCTATTAAAAAAAAAGATACCACATACAACCTCTCACAAATTAATACCTTAAATTTCAAATTGATTTGTGATTAAGAAGTATATCAGTCGCACACCAGATATTCTTATACAGAATGTTGTCTGCATTGCACTACTCAGCAAAACCAAAAAATGGCAAACTTTCCCTCTCATTCTGCACACATATACATGTAAATATCAAATCACATTGCTTCCCACAATAATTCAAAACTGAACACACATTTCTATTGGTTACACATTTTAACCCTTTCCAATTGACATACGTTTAAACCCTACCCCCAATCTGCCTACTGCCTGTTACCATAGTAACAGTACATGGAACACTCAACTGAGCTCACAGGTCACAAATTCAGCACAATGTTGCTAATCCAAACAGCAAGTGTGACTTTTCAAAATATCAGCTTATCTTATGTAATGTTCCTTTCAAACAATTTTTATTAACCAATAGGAAACATGCTTATGAAACACAGAAACATGCACCTACTTTTCAGTCTATAATGTTCTTAAACAGCCAATCATTTCTCGTCTTTCTTCAAAAGTGCATCTTATCCACCATTTTAGAAAAATCTTAGTTTTCAAACTGCCATTTCACATACAGACACCTTCAAAGAGCATCCAGACCTCCCTTCAAGATGCTTAGAGTGTGGATTGTGGGACATAGCTATATTGTCTGGAGCCAAAGGTATGCAGAAAAACAGAGGCAATGACAAAGACCTAGCTTTGCCAAATGTAGGCATTAAATGGATTCAACAGAGAGAATTAAAGTGGCACCAATTGATGCCATTGGTTAAATCCTTTTTGCATCTCCAACACCCTGACCTCATAATTGTGCACTGTGGTGGCAATGACCTAGGCACTTTGACTGGGGTAGGTCTGGAAATGCTTATGAAGGACACCTTCGGAGAATTGATGTCACTTTTCCCCCAAACTGCCTTTGTCTATTCTAACATATGCCAAAGACAGAAATGGAACTGGTCCAATCAATTTTGTCCACAGATTGAGAAAGCTTGGAAACATGTCAATAAAGCTGTTCTGCTTTTCTTAGAGATTATAGGATGAGGGCCATTTACCACAACAATCTGCGTTTCAATATGGATGGTATCTATAGGAGAGATGGTGTACATTTTACAGATGAGGGTAACAGAGTCTTCCTCATCAACTTTAGACTCTGCATAGGTACTTACTTATAGGTCTCAACATTTCTCAATAAACACAATGGCTCTTTTTAGAGCCACCCAAGATCTAATCACATGAGCTTGATGTATGTCTGTAAAATATAACTTTTTTTTGCTTGGAGTCGCGCACCCAACGCGCTAGGAGTCGTGCACCCAAAGCGTTAGGAGTCGTGCACCCAACACAGCGTGACTCCTACGCGCTGAGCGCCACGCTTGCTGCGCGACTCCTAATTTGACCGTAAAAAAAAAATTAGCACCTATGACTAATTTCTATTCTTCCCTGGGACCCCATCCCCCGGGGCCTATAGACAACGTTGGGGACCGTGGGGGGAGCCCCAATGTGGTGCGATCCAAAAACAGGCAATAAGCCGCGTTAGCAGTAGGAATCCAACATCTGATTTTTACAGGTGTAAAGCAGGATGACTACCTACAGAATGAAATGGAGCCCAGCCCAGAATCACATCTAAAGACCAACACATGTCATAGAGCTACTAATCATGCACCTTCGACTCCCAAGAAGGCCACAACACTCACTGCCGCCACCCTCAGGACCTCCCCACTAGACCCCCCTCCCTACTACCACAGAGGCAGCGCAGAACAGGACAGCGGACATTCCAAAAATGGCATGGTCCCTCAGCCACAAAGTAGCTGAATGTTGGGAGATGTGGCAACCAAGTATGTGTGAAGGACGCAAGTCACCCATCAATGAAAAAGCGCACAATACCAAGTTTAGAGGTTATGTGCTGGACAGACCTCACTATGCAGAGCACAAACCTCTCCATGTGGACATATACTGCTGGTACTTGTAGTGTTGCGCACAGTGGACGCAACCATGTTACCTCAGGCAGTTGGGAACATCTCGGTCATGTAGCTGTGTTGTCCCCCCCTGGAAGCTGAAGAGGAGTTTGCTGGTCCAATGTACGCAACTCCAGCAAAGGAGTATGAATAAATTGGCTGGGGCTCTGGGCTTGGTTTACTTGTGGGAAGGCCAAAGCGTCTGCCAGAGTGGCGGCCCTCACCCTGCCACGAGGCCTCCACTGTGACCGCTGTCCTCCTCAACACAGGCCCCCTGCGATCCCAGTGGCTCAGCACTGCAGACATATGTCTTTACAGACTACTGCCTTTGATCTACACTGCAGACAGCAGGGCTCACAATTCAGTCAGAGTGGCGATTACAGAGGACTCAGTCCAGTAGGCAAGACACATTGCTCCCAGTGCTGCCCGCCTGGACCATGCATCATCGCAGGCTGCGCCCACGCTGAGCGCCAGAGGAGCCACTAACTCAGTACACCACAAGTCAATGCACGGGGCCTTATTAAGGCAGAATTCATTAGACAAAAAACATTGCTACTAGTGCGGCCCGCCCGGACCACGCATCATCGCAGGGTGCACACACGCTGAATGCTTCTGATGCCACTAACAGTGCAGCTCAATTCAACACCACGTGGCTGTGGGCCTTTGCTTACCACTGCCTCTGGCCTACACTGCGGTCAGCAGAGCTTACAAATTAAATTCAGTTTTGATTAATTAATTACAGAGTCCAGTAGGCAATTAGCTACAACGTCCCTAAATCCAACATAATATCCTTTTAGTATCCTTGCTTCAAGAACTTGTTTTATATAAGTTATAGCTTTACTACAATGACAATATTCATCATGCAAGTCCAACGAACACTGAATGACAGTCTACACTGCGGACAGCAGAGCTCACAATTTGAACTATAACGTCCCTGAAACCTACATATTTTGACAATATATTCCATACATATTTCATGTTTTCTTCCATAGGCATACACTGCGGTCAGCCGAGCTCACAATTTGAATTCAGTCTTGTTTTATTATTTGCAGAGAGAATTGTGCTCCATGTCCTCGGATTTTGTTAAGCGGATGTGACAAAAAGCTTCATCGATGTCTGTGCTGACTACTGCCTTTGATCTACACTGTGGATAGCAGGGGGGCTAACAAATCACATTGAGTCACAATTGCACATGACGGAGTCCAGTAGGCAACAGACATTGATCACAGTGCGGCTCGCCTGCACCACGCATCATCGCTAGCTGCGCACACGCTAAATGCTTCTGATGCCCCTATCTCAATGCAGCACAATTCATGGACCCTTTATGATACAATGTTTTGTGTATAATTTCACATCTTCTGCCCCTGCCTCAGTGTACCACAAGTTATGGACCCTTTACGACAGAATCGTTTGTGTATTATTTCACATCTGCTGCCCCTACCTTAGTGCAGCACAAACCATTGACCCTTCATGATTGAATCTCTGTGTCTGATCCAAATTATTACTGTTGTACTTGTTACCAGCACCAACCATTCCCAGAGGGCTGGCTTACACTCACCCCACACGCATCCAGCACAGACATCACTGGACATGTGACCCTGATAATAAAAAGGATTCGAACGCACATGCTCGTACCCAGTTCCACTATCTATCTGTGTCTGTGTGTTCATTATGTATGCAAGATGCTGCCCCTGGGCCCTACCACATTACATTGTGCTGTGGACAGCGTATGCAAGCATGTTACCTCTGGCAGTGGGGAAAACTTTGGTTAAGTAACTTTGTCTCAGTCATTGTACAAGTACATACGTAGAGACTGGATCATTAGAGTACTGCAAGGAGAGTGTATAGTGAATGTATAAGTGCTTGGGGATTGGCGGAGTGATTGGAAAGTACTTATGTTGGTGGAGCCTAACCCCTGAGCAGGAGCTTGGCTCTAATTGGCTGCCCTCCAAGTGCCAAAAAAGGAAATTTGGGCTTTGCATGACCCTGCATTGATACAGCTGCAACATTACACTAAATGTGCAATAAACATTCATATCCACATAGATGTGTCATGTGCACAATCTTTCATGTGTGGAAGTATGGATGAAGATAGGGTCAGTGATTCCCCCTACCTTCCATGTTGGCCATGTTTTGGGTCTTGGGTCACAGGGTAACACATTGGCCTTTGCTGCCCGGGTGGTGGCAGCACTGCAACAGGGACACCCGCATCAGTTGATTCCTCATACAGCCCAGGACAGAACCACGTCCAGAGCTTCGGAGTCATTCTTCACAACCTCACGCAGGACTGGCATACGCCAGGGCAGCCCACTCCACATACGCATACAGGGAGGTTCAACAATGCTACATGGCCCAGATTTTCATTGTAGTGATCTGCTGCTCACAGGTCTAGTTGTCAGTACGCAACAGCCACTCCCTGACGGCTTGTTTACACCCACTCCACACCCATCAAGCACAGACGTCACAAGACACAAGGACCGTGCCAATAAAAAGAACCGGGCGCACGTGCTCCACTCCATTTCCATTTCAGACTTGGTGGCACCTGATGCACTGCGGCCAGCTCAAGGCACACTGCCACGGGACGGTGACTTTTGGTGTACTGAAATAAGGGCACTGTTAGTGCTGAGCCGGTGCGCAGCCCGCAGTGATGGCCCGTCCCGGCTGTCCGGACAGGTCAGCTTTTGTGTGCCCTACTGGCCCGCAGTGTAGGCCTGAGCCATCAAACAGCGGGGGTCTACCGCCACATGGGGAGGTCTCACTGGTCACAGAGTTAGTGCCATCACAAGGGCTGAGCGGGTGTGCAACCTGCAATGATGGCAGGTGCACTGGTATGTTCTCTGCCATGGTAAAATCAAGACGCAGCACCAAATGTGAGACCTGGTGGCCTGCGGAGCAGGGGCTGCATGATATGCAGGGTGCCCTGTCTGCGGGCCCCGGGCTTGGGGCTTGCAGCGGCACATGGTAGGCCCTCTTTTCTACACGCAGGTTGCAAAAGGTGAGCAGAGAGGCTTGTTTTCGTAGCAGCGGGCAGTCACCTCCTGGTAGTGGTAGTGCATGGGGTGCAGCAGCCTGGGTGTGCAGCAGCGGGCAGATACCTCTGGGCAGCGGAAGTGGATGGGATGCAGCCACCTGGGTGCGCAACGGCGGGACAGCTATTTAGACGTGCGCAGTTGTATGTACTCTACCATTAATGATTCCATACTACGTTTCAGATGAGTAAGCTTGAGGGCTGCCCTATATCCCAGCACGTGGTTGGAGACACGCCGGTACAAAAAGGTGAGCTGTGAGGATTTTCTCCACAGTGTCAAAACTCACTCTCCCTCTCCATCTCTTCCTTTCTGTCACTCACACTCTTTCTCTCTCTCTCTCACTCTCTATCTCTTCCTTTCTCTCTCACACACTCTTTCTCTCTTTCTCTGTCTCTTCCTCTCTCTCTCATTCTTTCTCTTTCTCTCTTTCTTCCTCTCTGTCACACTCTTTCTCTCTCTCTTCCTCTCTCTCACACTGTTTCTCTCTTTCTCTTTCTCTTCCTCTCTCTCTTTCTCTCTCATTCTTTTTCTGTTTCTCTCTTTCTCAAACTGTTTCTCTCTTTCTCTCTTCCTCTCTCACATGATGCACATTCTTATCTTCCTTTTTGTCTAGCAGGCCTGCGATGTTGCATGGCCATCCTGCAATCAACACTCACCCTGAATTGTGAACTCGGCTACACCGCTTGTACACAATGGGTGAGGAGTTTGCTTCGGCATGTGTTGGACCCTCTTCGACACACGCCTGTAGCAGAAGGTGAGCAGAGAGGCTTGTCTGCGCAGAGGAGGGCATACAGCCACTTAACAAACACATCTAAGAAGGTTACAAATAAAAACTGCCATATCATCAACAAAGGAGAGAAGGTCTTAGACAAACCCTTGTTTGCACCCAAGTGGAGCAGTAACTTGAAATACTTTTTGGTCAACACAAGGCTACGACTTGGGAGTAGATAAGTGGCCCAACAGTCACTTTGGGGTGGCCTTCCTATGACGAGACATTTTCCCTGCGTATCTTGCTCCATGTGTGCAATCCCACAACAGACCAAACAAATAGATGTGGGGCTGAGGTAACAATGGCTCACCAATTGCAATTTGTGGGGTGTTATCTATCTGATTAAGTGCCCGTATTCCCTTATGCATCTGGGCATGACTACTCGCAAAGTGAGGAGTAGATTTGTCGAACATCACAGATCCAATAGGTGTAAGAAAAATAACACCAAACTGACCAAACACTTTTTAGTGCTGGGTCATACAGACAATGATCAGATTTGGATGGTTCTAGATAAACCCAACTATGACACCCGAATGGGCCCCCTAGACAAGATTCTTTTCAAGAGGCAACAATGTTGGGTTTTTAGAATAGGCAGTCACAAGAAGGGACTTAATGATGATATCCTTTGTGTTCCCTTCAGGTTATTGTACCATTCATTTGTACTGATGTGAAAGCGGGTCAACACCCTATGGGATCATATACTCAACTTGAATACCAAATGATGAATAAGAAATCCTTAAAATAAATTATTATTATAATTATGATTCTAATAAACTATTTAAATCATTGTGTTATATTCTACATGTCATACCATCTTCAGATGTTATACCATACAATCTGGAGACTTTAAAAGATGACTATTGTAACTTTGTAAACTATATACATGTAATGTCCATAACATAGTTATGGGGTTTTAATTTTACTGACCTCATTTTTCCTGACTTTATTGCACTTAGTTAGTAGCAAGATCCTCTTAATCCAATCCGAATTTGATTATACCTGGAGCCTCTTTCCCTCCCCGGGTTCTTTACGAGTGGTTTATTTACGGGAGTCATTTTGAGTTGTAACTACAGGTCCCATGAATCCCACTAGATGGTATTGGCACATGAACGTCCATTCCATTCCACAACACTCAAAAGAAAGCGTCTTCCTGAATCTTGTCCATAACTGCTCATCTGAGACGCGGCGGTAGAGATGAATCAGGTAAGACTCCAACCTTTGCGGCTACACTTATCAGATTTAACTACATGCTGATACAGTAATGCCAAATAATAGAGTTATCGAGTCAAGAACATTTTGAAATACCGACACACATTGTGAAGTACACTCTTTTTTTATCCACCTCTCTTCTTCTCCTTGTATCTGAGTTATATGAACCTTTAAAGACACACTTCTACCCCTGATAGTCCGTTTGATGACAAGACGGACTATGTAGCTCGATGTTATCACTTATAGGTGATGGCCATGTATTTATGAATCGTTTGACACGCAATATGACTGTCACACTCGTGTGAATGGAGTACATTTCTTCTCCCTTTACGATAATTATATTTATGGAGACGAGATGTCACACTCATTTTTGGCGACCACCTCAGATAATAATCAAATTTGATTGCTCATATAGAACTGTTTGAAGTGGCACTTAGATGTACACATCACATACACAGAGTGTGAATGACTAAGATAGAGCCCTTTGATGTTTGCACAACCAGGGACCTTTTGTGAATGATTGTTGTTGCAGGGTGTTTGAAGACAGTAAGACACCAGTGATTTGATTTAATTTAAGTTGAGATGATCCTGACACCATATATATATATATATATATATATATATATATATATATATATATATATATATATATATATATATATATATATATATATATATATATATATATATATATGTACATACCCTTAAAGCTCTTACCCGCCATGTAGGGACTGATGAAGGTGGGCTTGGTTGTATAGGTTACAAATGGTAATGATATTACAGTCAATTTAAAAATGACATTACACTTGGATTGTAGTGCTTGTGATGGACACTAGTTGGGTGAAAAATGGAGGAAAGTATTTGAAATGTTTTCAAATTGTGTTTATATATGTTCAGCACCTTGTGGACCCTACTAGATGTTGGTACCCCAGGATAGCTACCAGACCACTGGAATTGTAGTTTGCACTTTTTTATTTTCAATTACAAGCAGAATGACACATACTCTTGGTCCTGATGAATGCTGTGAACCTGTCTGTCAATGTAGGCAGAAACATGTCAACCTAAATATGAAATAGGAGAATATCTATATCCCTATTTCACAGTGCTTGGTTTTAATCCTATCCATTGGGGGCACCAAAATAAAAGTTGTCCTCGATCACCAAGAGATCATTTTAACTCACACATAAAATTATTTTTGTTTGCACTCTGCCCCTCCTTCCCCTAGAGATTCTAAAGTAGGGATGACAAAAAAACTCCCCACTCCTCTCCTACAGAGAGTTGTAGCCTAAACTGAGTACAGTGTGATCCCAGTGTAAAGAGGGGACCCTATGATGAAGCATGTCACCCTATGGTGAGTGAGGGTTCTCGTCTTAAAACTGCAGTGCTTCCTAGCCCCCTATTATGCTCACTTTTTTATGTGTTTTTTCTCTTTCACTTTGTTACCAGCCCCATACCTTTTGTGAGATAGTTCCTTAGTAGTAATTTGGTGGGTGGTGTTAAATAATCCCATTAGACCCTTTCATTTGAGATACCAGCACAAGTAAACTGCCAGAACTTAAATCATTACATTCTATATACCACATAATAGCATTCTTGCTTTGGAATCTTAATCGCACAAGGCTCCAATGCAAGCTTAACAGTGCTGGTAACTGCTAAGATGTAACACCATCATAAATGACATTTGTAAAATAGATCAATTATTTCCCTTTCTTATCATCAGCATACGTGTCTTCGTACTCGCATCAATAGAGAGCATTCATCCCATAATCAAGCAACATGCTCAAGTTGTGATTAATATTCAAATTAATTTTAAATAATGTCATGGTCCAAGGACCTTGTCACCACTAGTTTACGAATAAGCCTGTTCTAAATCAGCTGTTTGAAAAAGAAGTATTCATTAGCAAATTGTTTCAAAAGGCTAACCAGAAAATGTGCTTGAATGATTTGGTGAGGCATGGGGACCTCGGTGATTGCAATTTGGGTACTTCATTTAGATCATTTTTAAAACCTACTGGTGCTTTTCTTAAAGGTAATTGCATTTGTGAGTAAATATACCTTTCGTCCTACACATTTGAGTAACTTCATGAACGTTTTGTAGTGTAGTTCCTATATTCCCAATAGGCTCTGCGCATTGGAATAATATATTCAGCAATGTAGACGTAGGACTGAGGTCGACTAGGTCTCTACTGACTATATTAGACTTAAGGTTTGCCAGCTAGCTCAGAGGTCACTAGAAACTTTCTCGAATAAATGAGGAGGAGTCTAACCTCCCTGGATAAACAAGAAGGGATTAGCTTCTGACAACCATATAACATGACAACTTTGCTCCCTCAGAATAAGAGTGTATCTCTAGAGTCGTGTGAAAACAATAGACAGCTATTTCACTCAGTGATTGTGCATACTTAGTTTCACCAGAGTGCAGAGAAGAGAGAGACTGGCGTTTTCAATAAAAAGGTGTTATTTATTGAACAGTCTTCTTTGTCATGCAAGAGAAATGAATTGCCATGATTGCAATACTTAATATAAAGTAAAGTGCGTACAGTAAAAAGAGTATTATGAAATAATACTGTAAAAGCATTGATATGGTTTCTTAGCCATAAGATACTTTAAAATGGATAAAATATATACATACATATATACATTGACTAACGTACTCAACTGGTGCTTCTAAAATACGCCTACCCCGGTGTACCTGACCTAAGCCTAATACGTGGGAAGGAGTAAGTAAGTAGCAGTTTAAGTTAAGTTGGTTTTGCCAAAAATCTGATTCAAGAATTCTCTTTAAGGGTTTAGTCAGCTCCGTACCTGGGTAATAGAATGCAGGAGGTCTGGTATCTCTCTTTCAGGACGCGATATCCCAGCAGCCCGCGAAGGCGGCTGAGAACACCAGAGCTGGATTTCTTGGCAGGAGAAAAGACAGCGTCTCTCTCCGTGCGTCAAAGAGGAGGGGCAGCATCCGTGGGCTTTCGCATCAGCTGGGCTCTCGGGCAAGTAGATAGCTGCTCTGCTCCAAAACCACCACTGTGTGTTTGCTTAAGGCAACGTTGGCATATTTATACCTGAAAGGTGCCGGGTTTGACGTAAGGGTGGACATAAGACGTCAATAAAGATGTCACTAAGAAGTGACTGTTCCTTTAGTGTTCGCAGGAGTTTTAATGACAAAACAAAACAAAAGCAAATGGGGATTTCCCAGGTTGCTGGAGGTTTGGTGTGTCGAAAGAACTTGTTGTGCTTTCTAGGAATCCAAGGAAGTAGCTTCTGCCGTCCTTTGGACTGCAAGGGCTATTTACTTAAATATGGATCTGATTCTTATGCCATTATAGGGATATTATTGATTATAGCCGTACAAGGGCATTAAATAGCAATATTGATTCAGGTTCCCAGATAAAAACACAATAGTTACACTACTAACAAAATTTGAGAGTACGGTTACTCAAAAGTATAGACTTACATGTCTCTATCCCCTGAAATAGGGGTTGAATCCTAACTTAAAAGTGTAAGTAACTACTAAAAAAAGTGTGAAGTCTAGCACCACACATGGCCAGCCCCTTGTACTGCAATAACATTCCCATTGAATATAATGGAGGCAGAAATTAAATGTAAACCTCTTAGGAAAGATAGTTAATTTAAATTCAATTATTTCAAATAGTCGTAAATATAAATTAATTAAAAAATTTATCAAAACAGTACATCTTTTTAATTCAAGTATACATATAATATTACGCTTTTTGCATTTAAAAATTAGTGTAACAATATGTTTTATTAAATATAAGTAAATTACTTTTAATACATTGCATACATCACTTTTAATAATTATTAATGCTTTAAAAAATATTTTAGGTGGGAATGTATTGTTTAATTTCACCTTGGGAAAAATAATTTTAACATATTTTAAAGAATGTAATTTTTTTTATCAAAATGTAGTTAATAGTGTTGCATTTATTTTCTTTTGTTCTACATTTAAAATAAATGTATACAATTAATGTACAATAATATTTTACATGAAAAATAATTTAAAACCGTTTTTCCAAGTTGAATTATTTTTTTTACCTTTCTCTATACCTGATTTGCATATATCTATGTCCCGACTGTGAATATCTCCCAGCGGTAAAGTCTAGGCAACATTTCCCAATATTTTACCATTTGGAGAACTCTACCCCAACTCCAGAAATGTCCCTATTAAAAGAATAGACAACTTTTTCCCATACTTTACCATTAGGAAATACCTGCCTGTAGGGTGCAGGCTTCTTAGAAACTGATAACACGACTTCTTATTTATTGTTGATAAATAATAAGCAAGGTTTCATAGAAAGAAATTATTAGACAGATTAGAAAAAAAATTCTGGTAATTGTTTATTTTTTTGAAAATGTACAATATTAAACAGCTGGAATATAAATAATTAAACAAAATGTTATGAAATAAAGGTAATCCATTTAAGGGTTCTGAGACTAAGGGTTATGCAGAGCCATAATCACATTTCCTTGCTGAAGGCTACTGGGAAGGCACATCTAGCCTTCACTCAGCTTATCTGTAGGCCTATGCAGAATTTAACCTACGCTGGTGTAATCTGCATAATGTTAGAAATTTCACATTAAATTGTTCCCTGAAATTCCAGAAATGATGCCATTATGCCAATTTTTGTAATCATACATCATTCACAGTAAAACTTCGCAGGGAAAGCACAATTCACAGTAAAACTTCACCACAAATGAACGGGAACAACAGAATGTGAGCAGGTGTTGTTTGCCAGACTTTAGTTTATAAGTGCCCTTGTGCCAAAAATTGTAGCGTTGGAGGCATGGACCACGGCAACCAAACGTATTGAGAGCAGGGCCAGACTGGCTGAAGCAGGCATCGGGCATTTCCCCGGGAGGCTGGAAGAGTGGGGGCTGGTTTTGCAGCTATGGGGGCCAGTTTTGTTACTGGGGACCAGTATGATACAGCTTAAAATATTACATAGGAGTGACAATGAGAGGGTAAGACTTCATGCGATGGGAAGAGCACCGTCCCTAGAATGTGTGAGGTGTAGAGGGGAAAGATGGATGTTTCTGCAAACGCTGTGCCCTTGTCTGTTAATTTAGGTATACTGGGACAAAATAATATGCAAACTGTGTAACATATTGGGGGTGGAAATACACCCTGCTGGATACACCAAATGATGCAGATGTCACTTAGGCTAGGCTCCCAGTAATCTGGGTTTGATAGTGACAAAGAGGTTATTTGCTTGGCAATGGAGAGCAGCGAAGGTTCCCACTTTGAAAGAATGGAGAAAGGGGTTGTTTATGTATATAGCTGTAAGGAAAGTCACAAGCAGAGGGAGTCCTCAAAGATTCTGCCAAGTGTGGGGTTCATGGAGACATTACTAAGGACTGTGCCTTCTTGCCGAGGGAGATGGTAGCTGACTGTTCCCAAATAGTTGTGTTTGCTATCATATTAATGGCTGTTATGGTGAGGTCAGAAAAATGGTCTTTTATGTAGGGATAGAGCTTCTGCACTGCTTTCCACCCTCTAATGTTTGGGATTGTTCAGCATGTGCATTGGCATCCTGCTATATTGTATATGTACCCCAAAAAATATTTTAAAACAAATTACATAAGAACATATTTCACACTTAAATATAGCTCGAAATGACAGATTTAGATTTAACATAATTACTCATGAATTTGCATACATGTGCATGATTACAAAAAAGTAAATTATGTGAATTTTGCAAACCGCTACTTATCTGCTGACTTACAGATGCAGCATTTGGTTCTTTTCTGAATAATGATTCTATTATTCAGAAAAGGTATGCTTGTATAAACCATCTATGAAACTCAAAGTAGGCAATCTGATGCTAAGTTTAGCATAGCCATGTAACAATATTTTTACTATTCACTCTTCTTGTAAATGTCATTGCCACTATTGTTGTTCAATTTTATAATAGTTACAATAAATGTTGAAAATATAATCCTGATTTTCTATTGTCCTTGAGAAAGCCTCTTCATGGAAAGTGGAGTTTGGAGATTCCACTGATTATACCTGTGATGTCTTACAAGACTTATCGTTACCTGGAATGCACATCACTCAAGTGATGCTCACTGAGTTGTGGAGTGGATGCAGTTCACTGTGTTTTTCTGTATCAGATTGGCATATAGTCTAAGTTCTTAGAGACAGTGGGTCTAGAAAACCCATTTCCAGGCCATGTTATGGAAAGACATCTAGAAAACATATCCACTGTGGAGGAGTGTGCTATTTCCTCTAAGATTTCTGCATTTCTCCGATATAATTCAACACCCATTCATTACATGGAAATTAAATCATAAAAGAACATAAAAGTAGTTTATTCAGCTAGCCAACTCCTACGTTTCTCTAAAGGATGAGCATCAAAGTGTTTTAGAGCAAAAACTAAGTATCCAGGATAACATGTCCCTGTTCATTTTAAGGGCAGCCTAAGTTAAGCTTGTGACCTAGATATAAAATAAGCATAACATCATTGCGGATAACATTTGACAAACAACAGTGCACAAAGAAGGCAATACTCGAAAGAAGGTAACTCAAAAGAAAAGATCTCCACTATTAAATCGCAGCTGCTCTGTCCAAAAAAAACACAAGAGAGAATTGTTCCTTGATGATCACAAAGATATCCAGGTTCAGTTATTGCTAGATAAGTAACATCTGGTATATCAAGGTTATTGAACATTTGAAGGTTTGGAAAGGTAGAGGGTGAGATCCCGGTACACTCTGGCAGTCTATGACCGAAGTGGAAAAGATGAAGGCAAGTGTAATTAAAAATGAAGGGCACTCTGATCCAAGGAATGCGATCATGCTCTCGCCCATGTAAGCAGGTATATGTTTGCAAACTGAGCAGGGGATGACTTAATGATCTGCCTGTACTTTTTGTGCAGCATGTGTGACGGCTCCACCAAGGCAAGGTTCAGTTCAGTTTGGTCTTGGGATTGCCCCATTCTGCAGCAAGAATGTACCTCACAACCATCCAGATGCTCAATCAGCAAAGAAGATAACATGACAGATTGAGAGGGGAAACTAATATTCTGAGGAGGAGGATGCTTACCTTGAAGGAGGTAGTTACAATGAGAGGCTGATGGGGCAGCATTATGCAGCTGCAGTCATGAAGAAATTGACTTCAGATATATATCTGACTCTGGCACATTCTGGAACATGGTGGTGCCTCCTGGCATGCTACGTGTTAGAACCGGCTGTCTCTAGTTGGCAGAGGTATGCACTTCTGACAAATAGGGACACTCCTTTTCTAGTCAGGGCAAGGGGATCACACCCTTTGATAACCCCTGCTCACTCCCTTGGTAGCTTGGCAGAGCAGACAGGCTTATCTCAGAGGCTGTGTGTTAAGCATTTATGACCACATATAGTAATAAAGTGAATACACTACAAATGGACACGACACAGTAGTATTATAAAAATAAGTATTTTTATATAAGGCTTAGCACAAGACCAAATAACGACAAAAATATACCACAGTCTTAATAAATACTCTTGGAAGGGAAAAATAGTTCAAGTGTAGTTTCTTCTTAGCACAAAGTCTTTAGTATCAAAAGCAACTCTTCTTCTTTAAAACAAAGTTCTTGGCAACAATGTAACCCACACGGGAGTCACACGACGTCGAAGCAAAGTTAATCCAAAGGGTTCGGCGTCGACCGCGAGGAGCGCAACGTCGAGCCCGGAGTCGAGCAGACTCCCACAACACAGTACCTTGGAAAAGTGAAGCACTCGATGATCAGCGGCGTCGAGATGTCCGGCGTCGCGTCTTCGGCGTCGATCCGGCCTCGGAGTCTGGGCGACCTGCAGCGGCGTCGATCGATGTCGGGCAGGAGCAGCGCTCACGAGGTGAAGCAGGATACGGCGTCGTCGTCGTCGATGTCGATGAAGTTGCAAGAGTGAGCAGCGCTCACGGCGTCGAGAGGACTCGAAGTCGATGCGATCAGCAGTGGTGCAGACACGGGGTCACTTGGAGCTGGAGCCGAACTCGCTACTCACTGGCGTTGCTGCTGGCGTCGATCGGGCCCGGCGGCCGGCGTCGAGGAAGCGGGACACTGGAGCCGTTACTCACGATGTCGAGCTGGATTCAGCGGCGTCCGTCGGCTTCGAGATTGTTGGTTTCTTGCAGAGGTGCTGGATTCACAGGTTCCAGCCAATAGCACTTTTAGCTTGTGAAGTCCTTTAGCCCTGTGACTTCAGCAGGAGACTGGCACTCTTCCAGTCCTTGGAGATTTTCTTAGCAAAGTCTGAGAGTACACACACAGTTCCTCTCTCCTGGTTCCTTGGCAAAAATAAAGAAGCACATGCAGGATTCCCCCCAGCAAACAGCACACTGGCAGAAGGGGTAGGCAAGTCCTTGGATCAGCAGGCTTCTTGTCCTTGGTTACAGGGTTCCTTGTCAGAAGTGATCTAAATTCTTGGTTCAGGGGTCCTTCTCTTATACCCCTTTTTGGCTTTGATCCCTTTGTCCATGCAGGGGAATTTCCCAACATCCTGGGTCTGTTGTGGGTGTAGCCAGGCAGAGGCACCTGGCCTATTCACTGTGCAGGGCAGAGTCCTCAGCCGCCCAGTAGGAGGTGGAGCCAGTATTGTCACTGGCAGGAGCAGAGCTATCAGCCTCCCGGCAGGAGGTGGGGCCAGGATCGTCCCTGGCAGGCACAGAGCCATCAGTCGCCTGGCAGGAGGTGGAGCCAGCATTGTATCAGGCAGGGCACGCTATCAGAAACTACTCTCCCCCTACTCTCCATGCAAATGTCCCACTCATCCCACACTGACTCAGCAGATCTCTGGAGCCACCCAGCTCCTGTCACACACACACCAAACCAGCAGAAACCAGAAATAGTTAGACAAGAAAATAGCCACTTTCTAAAAGTGCTATTTTCAAACCCAGAGTCCAAAAACCATCCACACAAATGGATGCGTGATTAAACCCTGAGTTCAGGGATACCAAACTCGACATTGCACCATGCTCCCCGAGCCAGCTAGGATTATAGCATTAATAATCCTGGCAGCCCATTCTAACTAATGGAGAGCAGGTTACCTCGCAATAGTGAAAAACGAATATGGCTGTAATTCACTATTAGGACATGCCAACTTGGTCAGGCATGCCCTACCTTATACTTACAATGCACCCTGCCCGTGGGCCTACCATAGGGGTGACTAACATGAAGTTAAGGGAAGGTTTAGGGACTGGCAAGTAGGTGTACTTGCGCAGTCAGCGTGACAGTACTAGACTGCACGTGGGTCTGGCAATGGCAGACCCTCAGACATACTTTTACTAGGCCGCTCTTGTGGGTGGCACAACATGTGCTGCAAGCCCACGAGCAGCATTTGTATTTACAAGCCCTGGCACACCTGGTGCACTAGACTAGGGACTGACAGTAAACCAAATAAGCCAAACATGGAATTCAATCAATACAGCAATTTAACATAGGGAGCACTTGCACTGTGGCACTGATCAGCAGTGGCACAGTGCCCAAAGCATTACACCAGCAAAAACATCGTAAACAGTGGAGGCAAACAGAAAAAAATGGAGGAGAGACTCAAGCCAATGATGTCAGGTCTAACACGTGTCCCCTCCAGCTGAAATGTGGGGAGAACTACCCTTGACCTAGGGAGTCCTCATCACTAAGGCGGAAAAATCTGGACAGACCATCAGCATTGGCGTGATCTGTACCAGGGCGGTGTTCCACCGTAAAGTCCATCCCCTGTAGGGAAATGGACCACCTCAACAGTTTTGGATTCTCACCCCTCATCTGAATCAACCAATTGAGGGGCCTGTGGTCTGTCTGAACCCGGAAGTGAGTCCCAAACAGGTAGGGTCTTAGCTTCTTCAGCGCCCAGACCACAGCAAATGCTTCTCGCTCTATCGCACTCCACCTTGTTTCCCTGGGAAGTAACCTCTGGCTGATGAAGGCTACAGGCAAGTCTCGGCCCTCTTCAATTACCTGAGCTAGAACAGCCCTCACGCCATGCTCTGAAGCGTCCGTCTGGACAATAAATTCTTTAGAAAAGTCGGGTGCCTGGAGTATAGGTGCTGTGCACATTGCAGTTTTCAGGGTGTCAAAGGCCGTTTGACAGGCATCAGTCCAGATCACATTTCGTGGCTGCTTCCTGGAAGTCAGCGAAGTCAAGGGGTGCACAATGTTACCATAATCCTTGAGAAACCTCCTGTAATAACCCGTGAGTCCTAAGAAGGCTCTCACCTGAGTTTGGGTTTTGGGCGGCGCCCAAGCCAGGATGGTATCAATCTTGGGTTGCAGGGGGGCAACCTTGCCGCTCCCTACTTGGTGCCCCAAGTACACCACAGAACCCTGCCCAATCTGGCACTTACTGGCTTTGATTGTGAGGCCTGCTCTGCGCAGGGCCAACGACACTTCCTGGAGGTGGTGCAAGTGTTCCTCCCAGCTGGCGCTGAACACTGCGATGTCGTCCAGGTAGGCGGCACTGAAATCCTCCAGTCCAGCCAAGACCTGGTTGACCAACCTCTGGAAGGTGGCAGGGGCATTCTTCATCCCAAAGGGCATCACCCGGAACTGGTAGAGCCCATCTGGTGTGGAGAATGCTGACCTCTCCTTTGCCCCATCAGTTAAGGCGATCTGCCAGTACCCAGACGTCAGATCAAACGTGCTAAGGTACCGGGCAGCCCCCAACCGATCTATGAGCTCATCAGCTCTGGGGATGGGGTGCGCGTCAGTCTTCGTGACTGAATTGAGTCCTCGGTAATCCACACAGAACCGAAGTTCTGGTGAAGCACCAGGCGCTGCAGCCTTCGGGACCAAGACCACTGGGCTGGCCCAATGACTGCTAGAGGACTCAACCACCCCTAACGCAAACATTTTGGAGACCTCCTCCTTAATGTATGCTCTGACCTTGTCAGTCACCCTGTAAGCCTTGTGCTTCACAGGAGGGCTGTCTCCGGTGTCAACATCATGGACACACCAATGAGTGACACCCGGAACCAAGGAAAACAGATCAGGGAATTGTCCCAACAGTTGGCGACAATCCTGCTTCTGCTCAAGGGTCAGTGTGTCAGAGAGGACCACACCATCCACTGACCCATCTTGCTCTTTAGCACACAGGAGGTCAGGAAGAGGCTCACTCTCCTCCTCCATTCCAGCATCTGTAGCTAGGAGCATGCCCACTTCGGACCTTTCTAAGTGGGGCTTCAAACGGTTGACATGCAGGACCCGCAAGGGGTTCCTGGGAGATTTCAAGTCCACCAGGTAGGTGACATCGCTCTTCTTCTCCACAACCTTAAACGGTCCAGTCCACCTGTCCTTGAGTGCACAAGGTTCCACAGGGGACATGACCTACACTTCCTGACCAGGCTGAAGCTCTACCAGAGTGGCATTCCGGTCGTACCAACGCTTCATCTCCTCCTGGCTGGCCTCCAGATTTGCCTGAGCAAGATCTCTGAAGCGCCTAGTCTGGTTCCTGAAGGCCAGCATGTAACTGTATACATCCTGGGGAGGTTTCCTGGGAGATTGCTCCCAGCCTACTTTGACCAGACTCAAAGGTCCTCTTACCGGGTGACCATACAAAAGCTCAAAGGGGCTGAACCCTAGAGACTTCTGCGGCACCTCACAGTAAGCAAACAACAGGCATGGCAAGAGGACGTCCCATTTCCGCCTCATTGGTTCTTCAAGACCCATGATCATGCCTTTAAGGGTCCGGTTGAATCTCTCAACAAGCCCATTTCCTTGAGGGTGGTAAGGAGTGGTGAACTTGTAGGTTACCCCACACTCCTTCCACAGAGACTTCATATAGTTGGAAATGAAGTTGGTGCCCCGGTCTGACACCACCTCTCTGGGGAACCCCATGCGGGAGAAAACACCCATCAGTGCCCGTCCCACCACGGGGGCCATCACTGTTCGGAGAGGGATGGCTTCCGGGTACCGTGTGGCATTGTCCACCAAGACCAGGATAAACCTGTTGCCCAGGGCTGTCTTGGGGTCCAGGGGCCCAGCAATGTCAATGCCCACCCGGTCAAAGGGGGTACTGACCACTGGAAAAGGTTGGAGGGGAGCCTTCTGCTTCCTTCCGCTTTTCCCACTTGCCTGGCAAGTGTGACAAGTCTTACAGTGGATGTCTACATCCCTTCGCATCTGGGGCCAATAAAAATGGGTGACAAGCCTGTCATAGGTCTTGTCCTGCCCCAGATGTCCAGCTAAAGGAACGTCATGAGCCAAAACCCAGTAGGAAGGCTCTAAAGCGCTGGGGTACCACCAGCACACGGGCTGACCCAGGCTCAGCAGCCTTAGGCTCGCTATACAGGAGGTCGTTCTCCCAGTACACAAAATGTTACCCTGACTGATCACCTGAGGTCTGGGCTGAGGCCTGCTGCCTCATACCCACAAGAGAAGGGCACACCTTTTGTTCTGCACAAAATTCTTCCCTGGAGGGACCACCATCCTGCTGCCAATGGGTCAGCTCGGGCAGGTCTCCCAGTTCAGCAACTTGTTCCCCTGTGGGCTCCAGGGCATCCCCCTCAGGGTCTACCTCCTCCTGGACCACGGGAACTACGGGGGCCGGTTTCCCGCGCCTCCTGCCTCTTCTCTTCACAGCTGGGTCCTTGGCCATACTTTCAGGCTCCGGGACCCCATCAACACCCTTACTTGCTGTCATGGATCGAGTGGTTGCACACACCCAACATTTTTAAATGTGTCTCCCTCTCCACCTTAGCCCAAGGGGAGTCTTCTAAATCATTGCCCAGGAGACAATCAACAGGCATGGCGGGCCTCACAGCAACCTGAAGAGTACCTGAAACTCCCCCCCATTCAAAGGAAACTTGAGCTACCTCACACTCTTTCTGGGAGTTGTCAGCAGCTATCACGGGGTAGAATGCGTGGGGAACCACCTGCTCTCTGGACACCAAGTGACACTTGACAGCTGTCACACTCGCTCCGGTGTCTCTGAGAGCTTCCACTCTATGGCCATTAATGGTCACCCACTGCCTATATTTATTAATGTTACTAGGCAGAGGGGGTGGAGGGACCATTTCCATGTCTCCTAGCGAGACCAGGGACATTTCTGCGGGACCCCTCCCACCAGGGACAACCATCTCCTCCCCTCCCAGGGCTACACTCGCCAACTGACGGGGGGTGCACGCGGCGGTGCATTCGAATTCTTCATGGGACACTGGGGGTCATAATACCGGTGTCCCACCTGCCCACAAACGTAACAGGTTAGGGGCCCCTATGAACAGGTTTACCCATCGGGGCCCCTGGCTTCTTCTCAGGGGGAGGCTGGGAACCTTTCCCTTGGTTCCCTTGGGGATTACTTTGGGGCCCTTTCTGGGACTCCTTCTGTTTACCCTTGTCCCCCCCACTCTTCTGCTGGGGACCCTGCCCACCTTTGGCTGAGTCTCCCACTGGACCCTTGTGGACCCTGGTACTGACCCAGCGGTCCGCCTCCTCAGCAAGTTTTCTAGGGTTAGATATCTTGCTATCAATAAGGTGCTGGCGCAGCTCTGGAAAACAGTTATTAGACAAATGCTCCCAAGCAAACAAATCATAAAGAGCTTCATAACTTTCCACTTTGCTGCCCTTTACCCAACCATCCATGGCTCTGCAAAAAAAAGACACATATTCAACCCACGTCGTACCAGGCAACTTCTTGCATTCTCTAAAAGCTTGTCTGTACTTTTCTGGGGTTAGGCCATACCTCAACATTAAAGCATCTTTCATATGAGCATAAGACATCCTATCCTCAACAGGCATGTCTAACAGGATATCTCTTCCCTCATTCACAAAGCGACCCCACAACCCCGCTCCCCAATCCTTCTCAGGGACCCGGTGGGCCAACAATGCTAACACATATGCTTTAAACCACTGGCCAATATCTTCATTCCTATGATAATCTTTTATCACATCTTTGGGAAAATAAAACCTACTTTCTGCAGGCCCAGATGGGATGCTGCCACCAGAGGGATTCAATTCTAACTTCTTAGCTTGGATGTCCAACTCCCTCAACTTGGTATCACGCTCCAAAGCTAACTTCTCTCTTTCAAAATCCAACCTTTTGGTCTCCAAATCAGCTTCTCTCCTACCTCTTGCATTTTCTAACTCCAACTGCCCATTTATCTTAAGCCTTGCCATTTCCATGTTGTATGCACGCTCCTTCGTCCTTTCTTCTCTTTCTTCAGGGGAAAGACCTTTGGAGGAAACACTGCTACCGGGAGAGGACACAGGCCCATTCACTGGCGCCTCCTCTTCCCCTTCCACTGGCGGCACCACCACCGGATCAGTGGGATCTCTGGCCTCCAACCAGGCCTCCAAAGCTTTGAGATATTCCTCCTTCAATGTGATGCCTTTGGTAGGAACTTTAAACTGCTTGCAAAAGGATTTCAGCTTCTTTAAGCCGTAGTCGTTTATCTTCGCTCTATCAAATTCCTCCACAACAACAACAGGGGTAGTGACTCCGTTGTCACTCATGGTCAAAACTGGCAGTGTTCAAAAAATCAAGCTTCAGAAAAGCGGAGAACCAAAAATAGAATCCTACCAAGTAGATTGTGGCTGCGCTATGGTCTGCTTTCACTATGTAGCGCACACTAATCACTGCACATGGGTCATAAATGCAAGGTTCAAATCCTCACCGCTGCGTCCAATGTTAGAACCGGCTGTCTCTAGTTGGCAGAGGTATGCACTTCTGACAAATAGGGACACTCCTTTTCTAGTCAGGGCAAGGGGATCACACCCTTTGATAACCCCTGCTCACCCCCTTGGTAGCTTGGCAGAGCAGACAGGCTTATCTCAGAGGCTATGTGTTAAGCATTTATGACCACATACAGTAATAAAGTGAATACACTACAAATGGACACGACACAGTAGTATTATAAAAATAAGTATTTTTATATAAGGCTTAGCACAAGACCAAATAACGACAAAAATATACCACAGTCTTAATAAATACTCTTGGAAGGGAAAAATAGTTCAAGTGTAGTTTTTTCTTAGCACAAAGTCTTTAGTATCAAAAGCAACTCTTCTTCTTTAAAACAAAGTTCTTGGCAACAATGTAACCCACACAGGAGTCACACGACGTCGAGGCAAAGTTAATCTAAAGGGTTCGGCGTCGACCGCGAGGAGCGCGATGTCGAGCCTGGAGTCGAGCAGACTCCCACAACACAGTACCTTGGAAAAGTGAAGCACTCGATGATCAGCGGCGTCGAGATGTCCGGCGTCGCGTCTTCGGCGTCGATCAAGCCTCGGAGTCTGGGCGACCTGCAGCGGCGTCGATCGATGTCGGGCAGGAGCAGCGCTCACGAGGTGAAGCAGGATACGGCGTCGTCGTCGATGTCGATGAAGTTGCAAGAGTGAGCAGCGCTCATGGCGTCGAGAGGACTCGAAGTCGATGCGATCAGCAGCGGTGCAGACACGGGGTCACTTGGAGCTGGAGCCGAACTCGCTACTCACTGGCGTTGCTGCTGGCGTCGATCGGGCCCGGCGGCCGGCGTCGAGGAAGCGGGACACTGGAGCCGTTACTCACGATGTCGAGCTGGATTCGGCGGCGTCCGTCGGCGTCGAGATTGCTGGTTTCTTTCAGAGGTGCTGGATTCACAGGTTCCAGCCAATAGCACTTTTAGCAGATGAAGTCCTTTAGCCCTGTGACTTCAGCAGGAGACTGGCACTCTTCCAGTCCTTGGAGATTTTCTTAGCAAAGTCTGAGAGTACACACACAGTTCCTCTCTCCTGGTTCCTTGGCAAAAATAAAGAAGCACATGCAGGATTCCCCCCAGCAAACAGCACACTGGCAGAAGGGGTAGGCAAGTCCTTGGATCAGCAGGCTTCTTGTCCTTGGTTACAGGGTTCCTTGTCAGAAGTGATCTAAATTCTTGGTTCAGGGGTCCTTCTCTTATACCCCTTTTTGGCTTTGATCCCTTTGTCCATGCAGGGGAATTTCCCAACATCCTGGGTCTGTTGTGGGTGTAGCCAGGCAGAGGCACCTGGCCTATTCACTGTGCAGGGCAGAGTCCTCAGCCGCCCAGTAGGAGGTGGAGCCAGTATTGTCACTGGCAGGAGCAGAGCTATCAGCCTCCCGGCAGGAGGTGGGGCCAGGATCGTCCCTGGCAGGCACAGAGCCATCAGTCGCCTGGCAGGAGGTGGAGCCAGCATTGTATCAGGCAGGGCACGCTATCAGAAACTACTCTCCCCCTACTCTCCATGCAAATGTCCCACTCATCCCACACTGACTCAGCAGATCTCTGGAGCCACCCAGCTCCTGTCACACACACACCAAACCAGCAGAAACCAGAAATAGTTAGACAAGAAAATAGCCACTTTCTAAAAGTGCTATTTTCAAACCCAGAGTCCAAAAACCATCCACACAAATGGATGCGTGATTAAACCCTGAGTTCAGGGATACCAAACTCGACATTGCACCATGCTCCCCGAGCCAGCTAGGATTATAGCATTAATAATCCTGGCAGCCCATTCTAACTAATGGAGAGCAGGTTACCTCGCAATAGTGAAAAACGAATATGGCTGTAATTCACTATTAGGACATGCCAACTTGGTCAGGCATGCCCTACCTTATACTTACAATGCACCCTGCCCGTGGGCCTACCATAGGGGTGACTAACATGAAGTTAAGGGAAGGTTTAGGGACTGGCAAGTAGGTGTACTTGCGCAGTCAGCGTGACAGTACTAGACTGCACGTGGGTCTGGCAATGGCAGACCCTCAGACATACTTTTACTAGGCCGCTCTTGTGGGTGGCACAACATGTGCTGCAAGCCCACGAGCAGCATTTGTATTTACAAGCCCTGGCACACCTGGTGCACTAGACTAGGGACTGACAGTAAACCAAATAAGCCAAACATGGAATTCAATCAATACAGCAATTTAACATAGGGAGCACTTGCACTGTGGCACTGATCAGCAGTGGCACAGTGCCCAAAGCATTACACCAGCAAAAACATCGTAAACAGTGGAGGCAAACAGAAAAAAATGGAGGAGAGACTCAAGCCAATGATGTCAGGTCTAACACGTGTCCCCTCCAGCTGAAATGTGGGGAGAACTACCCTTGACCTAGGGAGTCCTCATCACTAAGGCGGAAAAATCTGGACAGACCATCAGCATTGGCGTGATCTGTACCAGGGCGGTGTTCCACCGTAAAGTCCATCCCCTGTAGGGAAATGGACCACCTCAACAGTTTTGGATTCTCACCCCTCATCTGAATCAACCAATTGAGGGGCCTGTGGTCTGTCTGAACCCGGAAGTGAGTCCCAAACAGGTAGGGTCTTAGCTTCTTCAGCGCCCAGACCACAGCAAATGCTTCTCGCTCTATCGCACTCCACCTTGTTTCCCTGGGAAGTAACCTCTGGCTGATGAAGGCTACAGGCAAGTCTCGGCCCTCTTCAATTACCTGAGCTAGAACAGCCCTCACGCCATGCTCTGAAGCGTCCGTCTGGACAATAAATTCTTTAGAAAAGTCGGGTGCCTGGAGTATAGGTGCTGTGCACATTGCAGTTTTCAGGGTGTCAAAGGCCGTTTGACAGGCATCAGTCCAGATCACATTTCGTGGCTGCTTCCTGGAAGTCAGCGAAGTCAAGGGGTGCACAATGTTACCATAATCCTTGAGAAACCTCCTGTAATAACCCGTGAGTCCTAAGAAGGCTCTCACCTGAGTTTGGGTTTTGGGCGGCGCCCAAGCCAGGATGGTATCAATCTTGGGTTGCAGGGGGGCAACCTTGCCGCTCCCTACTTGGTGCCCCAAGTACACCACAGAACCCTGCCCAATCTGGCACTTACTGGCTTTGATTGTGAGGCCTGCTCTGCGCAGGGCCAACGACACTTCCTGGAGGTGGTGCAAGTGTTCCTCCCAGCTGGCGCTGAACACTGCGATGTCGTCCAGGTAGGCGGCACTGAAATCCTCCAGTCCAGCCAAGACCTGGTTGACCAACCTCTGGAAGGTGGCAGGGGCATTCTTCATCCCAAAGGGCATCACCCGGAACTGGTAGAGCCCATCTGGTGTGGAGAATGCTGACCTCTCCTTTGCCCCATCAGTTAAGGCGATCTGCCAGTACCCAGACGTCAGATCAAACGTGCTAAGGTACCGGGCAGCCCCCAACCGATCTATGAGCTCATCAGCTCTGGGGATGGGGTGCGCGTCAGTCTTCGTGACTGAATTGAGTCCTCGGTAATCCACACAGAACCGAAGTTCTGGTGAAGCACCAGGCGCTGCAGCCTTCGGGACCAAGACCACTGGGCTGGCCCAATGACTGCTAGAGGACTCAACCACCCCTAACGCAAACATTTTGGAGACCTCCTCCTTAATGTATGCTCTGACCTTGTCAGTCACCCTGTAAGCCTTGTGCTTCACAGGAGGGCTGTCTCCGGTGTCAACATCATGGACACACCAATGAGTGACACCCGGAACCAAGGAAAACAGATCAGGGAATTGTCCCAACAGTTGGCGACAATCCTGCTTCTGCTCAAGGGTCAGTGTGTCAGAGAGGACCACACCATCCACTGACCCATCTTGCTCTTTAGCACACAGGAGGTCAGGAAGAGGCTCACTCTCCTCCTCCATTCCAGCATCTGTAGCTAGGAGCATGCCCACTTCGGACCTTTCTAAGTGGGGCTTCAAACGGTTGACATGCAGGACCCGCAAGGGGTTCCTGGGAGATTTCAAGTCCACCAGGTAGGTGACATCGCTCTTCTTCTCCACAACCTTAAACGGTCCAGTCCACCTGTCCTTGAGTGCACAAGGTTCCACAGGGGACATGACCTACACTTCCTGACCAGGCTGAAGCTCTACCAGAGTGGCATTCCGGTCGTACCAACGCTTCATCTCCTCCTGGCTGGCCTCCAGATTTGCCTGAGCAAGATCTCTGAAGCGCCTAGTCTGGTTCCTGAAGGCCAGCATGTAACTGTATACATCCTGGGGAGGTTTCCTGGGAGATTGCTCCCAGCCTACTTTGACCAGACTCAAAGGTCCTCTTACCGGGTGACCATACAAAAGCTCAAAGGGGCTGAACCCTAGAGACTTCTGCGGCACCTCACAGTAAGCAAACAACAGGCATGGCAAGAGGACGTCCCATTTCCGCCTCATTGGTTCTTCAAGACCCATGATCATGCCTTTAAGGGTCCGGTTGAATCTCTCAACCAGCCCATTTCCTTGAGGGTGGTAAGGAGTGGTGAACTTGTAGGTTACCCCACACTCCTTCCACAGAGACTTCATATAGTTGGAAATGAAGTTGGTGCCCCGGTCTGACACCACCTCTCTGGGGAACCCCATGCGGGAGAAAACACCCATCAGTGCCCGTCCCACCACGGGGGCCATCACTGTTCGGAGAGGGATGGCTTCCGGGTACCGTGTGGCATTGTCCACCAAGACCAGGATAAACCTGTTGCCCAGGGCTGTCTTGGGGTCCAGGGGCCCAGCAATGTCAATGCCCACCCGGTCAAAGGGGGTACTGACCACTGGAAAAGGTTGGAGGGGAGCCTTCTGCTTCCTTCCGCTTTTCCCACTTGCCTGGCAAGTGTGACAAGTCTTACAGTGGATGTCTACATCCCTTCGCATCTGGGGCCAATAAAAATGGGTGACAAGCCTGTCATAGGTCTTGTCCTGCCCCAGATGTCCAGCTAAAGGAACGTCATGAGCCAAAACCCAGTAGGAAGGCTCTAAAGCGCTGGGGTACCACCAGCACACGGGCTGACCCAGGCTCAGCAGCCTTAGGCTCGCTATACAGGAGGTCGTTCTCCCAGTACACAAAATGTTACCCTGACTGATCACCTGAGGTCTGGGCTGAGGCCTGCTGCCTCATACCCACAAGAGAAGGGCACACCTTTTGTTCTGCACAAAATTCTTCCCTGGAGGGACCACCATCCTGCTGCCAATGGGTCAGCTCGGGCAGGTCTCCCAGTTCAGCAACTTGTTCCCCTGTGGGCTCCAGGGCATCCCCCTCAGGGTCTACCTCCTCCTGGACCACGGGAACTACGGGGGCCGGTTTCCCGCGCCTCCTGCCTCTTCTCTTCACAGCTGGGTCCTTGGCCATACTTTCAGGCTCCGGGACCCCATCAACACCCTTACTTGCTGTCATGGATCGAGTGGTTGCACACACCCAACATTTTTAAATGTGTCTCCCTCTCCACCTTAGCCCAAGGGGAGTCTTCTAAATCATTGCCCAGGAGACAATCAACAGGCATGGCGGGCCTCACAGCAACCTGAAGAGTACCTGAAACTCCCCCCCATTCAAAGGAAACTTGAGCTACCTCACACTCTTTCTGGGAGTTGTCAGCAGCTATCACGGGGTAGAATGCGTGGGGAACCACCTGCTCTCTGGACACCAAGTGACACTTGACAGCTGTCACACTCGCTCCGGTGTCTCTGAGAGCTTCCACTCTATGGCCATTAATGGTCACCCACTGCCTATATTTATTAATGTTACTAGGCAGAGGGGGTGGAGGGACCATTTCCATGTCTCCTAGCGAGACCAGGGACATTTCTGCGGGACCCCTCCCACCAGGGACAACCATCTCCTCCCCTCCCAGGGCTACACTCGCCAACTGACGGGGGGGTGCACGCGGCGGTGCATTCGAATTCTTCATGGGACACTGGGGGTCATAATACCGGTGTCCCACCTGCCCACAAACGTAACAGGTTAGGGGCCCCTATGAACAGGTTTACCCATCGGGCCCCTGGCTTCTTCTCAGGGGGAGGCTGGGAACCTTTCCCTTGGTTCCCTTGGGGATTACTTTGGGGCCCTTTCTGGGACTCCTTCTGTTTACCCTTGTCCCCCCCACTCTTCTGCTGGGGACCCTGCCCACCTTTGGCTGAGTCTCCCACTGGACCCTTGTGGACCCTGGTACTGACCCAGCGGTCCGCCTCCTCAGCAAGTTTTCTAGGGTTAGATATCTTGCTATCAATAAGGTGCTGGCACAGCTCTGGAAAACAGTTATTAGACAAATGCTCCCAAGCAAACAAATCATAAAGAGCTTCATAACTTTCCACTTTGCTGCCCTTTACCCAACCATCCATGGCTCTGCAAAAAAAAGACACATATTCAACCCACGTCGTACCAGGCAACTTCTTGCATTCTCTAAAAGCTTGTCTGTACTTTTCTGGGGTTAGGCCATACCTCAACATTAAAGCATCTTTCATATGAGCATAAGACATCCTATCCTCAACAGGCATGTCTAACAGGATATCTCTTCCCTCATTCACAAAGCGACCCCACAACCCCGCTCCCCAATCCTTCTCAGGGACCCGGTGGCCCAACAATGCTAACTCATATGCTTTAAACCACTGGCCAATATCTTCATTCCTATGATAATCTTTTATCACATCTTTGGGAAAATAAAACCTACTTTCTGCAGGCCCAGATGGGATGCTGCCACCAGAGGGATTCAATTCTAACTTCTTAGCTTGGATGTCCAACTCCCTCAACTTGGTATCACGCTCCAAAGCTAACTTCTCTCTTTCAAAATCCAACCTTTTGGTCTCCAAATCAGCTTCTCTCCTACCTCTTGCATTTTCTAACTCCAACTGCCCATTTATCTTAAGCCTTGCCATTTCCATGTTGTATGCACGCTCCTTCGTCCTTTCTTCTCTTTCTTCAGGGGAAAGACCTTTGGAGGAAACACTGCTACCGGGAGAGGACACAGGCCCATTCACTGGCGCCTCCTCTTCCCCTTCCACTGGCGGCACCACCACCGGATCAGTGGGATCTTTGGCCTCCAACCAGGCCTCCAAAGCTTTGAGATATTCCTCCTTCAATGTGATGCCTTTGGTAGGAACTTTAAACTGCTTGCAAAAGGATTTCAGCTTCTTTAAGCCGTAGTCGTTTATCTTCGCTCTATCAAATTCCTCCACAACAACAACAGGGGTAGTGACTCCGTTGTCACTCATGGCCAAAACTGGCAGTGTTCAAAAAATCAAGCTTCAGAAAAGCGGAGAACCAAAAATAGAATCCTACCAAGTAGATTGTGGCTGCGCTATGGTCTGCTTTCACTATGTAGCGCACACTAATCACTGCACATGGGTCATAAATGCAAGGTTCAAATCCTCACCGCTGCGTCCAATGTTAGAACCGGCTGTCTCTAGTTGGCAGAGGTATGCACTTCTGACAAATAGGGACACTCCTTTTCTAGTCAGGGCAAGGGGATCACACCCTTTGATAACCCCTGCTCACCCCCTTGGTAGCTTGGCAGAGCAGACAGGCTTATCTCAGAGGCTATGTGTTAAGCATTTATGACCACATACAGTAATAAAGTGAATACACTACAAATGGACACGACACAGTAGTATTATAAAAATAAGTATTTTTATATAAGGCTTAGCACAAGACCAAATAACGACAAAAATATACCACAGTCTTAATAAATACTCTTGGAAGGGAAAAATAGTTCAAGTGTAGTTTTTTCTTAGCACAAAGTCTTTAGTATCAAAAGCAACTCTTCTTCTTTAAAACAAAGTTCTTGGCAACAATGTAACCCATACAGGAGTCACACGACGTCGAGGCAAAGTTAATCTAAAGGGTTCGGCGTCGACCGCGAGGAGCGCGATGTCGAGCCTGGAGTCGAGCAGACTCCCACAACACAGTACCTTGGAAAAGTGAAGCACTCGATGATCAGCGGCGTCGAGATGTCCGGCGTCGCGTCTTCGGCGTCGATCCAGCCTCGGAGTCTGGGCGACCTGCAGCGGCGTCGATCGATGTCGGGCAGAAGCAGCGCTCACGAGGTGAAGCAGGATACGGCGTCGTCGTCGATGTCGATGAAGTTGCAAGAGTGAGCAGCGCTCATGGCGTCGAGAGGACTCGAAGTCGATGCGATCAGCAGCGGTGCAGACACGGGGTCACTTGGAGCTGGAGCCGAACTCGCTACTCACTGGCGTTGCTGCTGGCGTCGATCGGGCCCGGCGGCCGGCGTCGAGGAAGCGGGACACTGGAGCCGTTACTCACGATGTCGAGCTGGATTCGGCGGCGTCCGTCGGCGTCGAGATTGCTGGTTTCTTTCAGAGGTGCTGGATTCACAGGTTCCAGCCAATAGCACTTTTAGCAGATGAAGTCCTTTAGCCCTGTGACTTCAGCAGGAGACTGGCACTCTTCCAGTCCTTGGAGATTTTCTTAGCAAAGTCTGAGAGTACACACACAGTTCCTCTCTCCTGGTTCCTTGGCAAAAATAAAGAAGCACATGCAGGATTCCCCCCAGCAAACAGCACACTGGCAGAAGGGGTAGGCAAGTCCTTGGATCAGCAGGCTTCTTGTCCTTGGTTACAGGGTTCCTTGTCAGAAGTGATCTAAATTCTTGGTTCAGGGGTCCTTCTCTTATACCCCTTTTTGGCTTTGATCCCTTTGTCCATGCAGGGGAATTTCCAAACATCCTGGGTCTGTTGTGGGTGTAGCCAGGCAGAGGCACCTGGCCTATTCACTGTGCAGGGCAGAGTCCTCAGCCGCCCAGTAGGAGGTGGAGCCAGTATTGTCACTGGCAGGAGCAGAGCTATCAGCCTCCCGGCAGGAGGTGGGGCCAGGATCGTCCCTGGCAGGCACAGAGCCATCAGTCACCTGGCAGGAGGTGGAGCCAGCATTGTATCAGGCAGGGCAGGCTATCAGAAGCTACTCTCCCCCTACTCTCCATGCAAATGTCCCACTCATCCCACACTGACTCAGCAGATCTCTGGAGCCACCCAGCTCCTGTCACACACACACCAAACCAGCAGAAACCAGAAATAGTTAGACAAGAAAATAGCCACTTTCTAAAAGTGCTATTTTCAAACCCAGAGTCCAAAAACCATCCACACAAATGGATGCGTGATTAAACCCTGAGTTCAGGGATACCAAACTCGACATTGCACCATGCTCCCTGAGCCAGCTAGGATTATAGCATTAATAATCCTGGCAGCCCATTCTAACTAATGGAGAGCAGGTTACCTCGCAATACTGCAAAACGAATATGGCTGTAATTCACTATTAGGACATGCCAACTTGGTCAGGCATGCCCTACCTTATACTTACAATGCACCCTGCCCGTGGGCCTACCATAGGGGTGACTAACATGAAGTTAAGGGAAGGTTTAGGGACTGGCAAGTAGGTGTACTTGCGCAGTCAGCGTGACAGTACTAGACTGCACGTGGGTCTGGCAATGGCAGACCCTCAGACATACTTTTACTAGGCCGCTCTTGTGGGTGGCACAACATGTGCTGCAAGCCCACGAGCAGCATTTGTATTTACAAGCCCTGGCACCCCTGGTGCACTAAACTAGGGACTGACAGTAAACCAAATAAGCCAAACATGGAATTCAATCAATACAGCAATTTAACATAGGGAGCACTTGCACTGTGGCACTGATCAGCAGTGGCACAGTGCCCAAAGCATTACACCAGCAAAAACATCGTAAACAGTGGAGGCAAACAGAAAAAAATGGAGGAGAGACTCAAGCCAATGATGTCAGGTCTAACACTACGGCTGAGCAAGCATTTCCCCCCGTAAAGGGGGCGCCAATAACGGGATTGAACCCGTGGAGAGACTGCCTCCCACTAATGGCTCAGAGTGAGGTGGAGTGGTCACTGATAAATACAGTGGCACATTGAGCGATCTTAGGCTGAACTGAGCTGCTTACTGATAGGGGCCAGCCCTGGTGTCCTTGTTGGGATTGTGCTTGCTCCATCAGGGACATGTTTCAAAAAACTGATCCCCCCTGATCACAGGGTGAAGATTCTTTGACACCGGTCCAAGATTCCGGGGAGGTCCCTGATGCATGGTTTCTGGTGACAAAAGAAGATATTCAACTGCTACTGGTAGAGTTCAACCCAGACCTCTGATTGCTTCACAAGATTTCACTAGAGCTATCTCTGATTTTTTACCAATACATGCACCAAATGAACTCTTGGTTGACTGCAGTAGAAACTGCAATCATAGAGCACACAATGGAAACTATAGATTGAGCAACCCGCTTGGAAAAGTTGGAAAGGGGCCATGAAATGCTTCAAGATAAGCTATATGATTTAGAAAATCACTTAAGGTGAAACCGCAGTCACATCAGGGGTATAACCGTGTCTGTATTGCAGGTGGACATGAGGCACATGTTCAGGCCTTCTTTGCTGACCTACTACACCTTCTGGATGATCGAGCAGTGCTCCTTGATTGCACTCTTAGAGTGTTCTAGGGGTTTCAGTAGCAGATGAATTTGCACCGGGCACCGTCACCGGAGTTCACTACTTTCACATGAAAGAACAATTGCTGCAGGCGGCCAGGCAACAGGAACTAATAACATTTCTGGAAGCTCCCACAGGGAATTCAAAGATGTCAACCCACATCTACATGCTCACATGATCTCCTATTGAGGGGGCTTTCCCATTCGCCCACACTTCAGCTTTCAGGACAAGAGTAAAGTAGCTCAATCACCGATGGAGGCACTTGAGTTCCTGGGGATTCCCCTTTCTCATAATGCCGAAGTTATCATGGTCCCAGCAACTGCCCTATCCTCTATGAGTTTCTAAGTTGGTCCAGGTTGATTTGCGACATTGATACTTTAATTTCTTGGTTTGAGTTTGCTGTTCAATTTTATCCTGGTAACATAGTGGGAATAATTGGCCTTGTCATATACTTAGTAAGAACTGTCTATGTGATCACTGCTTGTTTAAAATCATCTAGAACATTCCCAAATCCTAACAACATCAACAGGTGCACCTGGTATTATTTAGAACTAATTGTTTTGACCTTTACAAACACTCCAAAAAAACTAGCATCATCTGTTGACAATTAACCTCACATGGACAATTTCCAAAGCTAATTTTCAAGCCTATGCTAAACTTTCCATAACCCTGACAGTGCACAGCAGGTGTTGTCAAAAAACCTCTCATGGAATAACTTCCATGGTTAATTGTACTGAACTTTCCAAAACCTCAACAGTGCACAGCAGGTGTTGTCAATTGACCTCACTTGGAATAACCACCAGAGTTAGTTGTTTTGAACTTCCCATAACCCTGACTGTGCATCAGTCAATCAAGCTTGTGGGAGCATGTGTTGGACTTAATTACCTTTCTAGCATTTTCTCCCCACATGGCAAGCTCCTATATATGGAGTACTCCTAGTCTGATTTCCTCACTCGATCTCTTTGTTGAACACTCACCTGTTTCCTCCACCAACTACCCTGCTGCTCAGCATTCCTCCTGGTGCTTCTCCAGCCTCTCCAGTGACTCCTTCCAAGAATCCTAAAAGACAAGGAAGAGACAAGATTAAAGCGAAAACAAATTCAGCTTCAAGGTATTTTCATTTGCAATTGATAAGCTTGTTAGCCTCCTAAAGATGAATTCTAAGATTATCATTTAACAGCATCTAACTGGGCTCTGTCAAGACACCAATTATATATTTGCATTCCTCAAGCGCTTAACTGGTGTTAAGCAGTCTGTTCTGAAGAACTCTTGAATCGCCTAATTTGTCCAGTATATAATGACACAGCAAATCAACTAACTATTGTGTAGCTCTATGTTAGGAACTTTGAATGTTCCTGCTACGACATCCTCCGGGGAACCGAGTTTCCAGCTCAAATTGTCGAAATTCATTCATCGGAAATACAGCCCTTTTCAGATGTCTGTTTAGGGTATGAATCACCACTAAAAAGACAAACTAAATAAAGGAAACTTGATCTCAGTATTGTATACTTACCTATTGTCCTTGTGCCTTACTCCGTTAACCAGACATACCGCAAGATCTGAGACAGGCGTTTTATGAGGTTCTACTGTAGTCGGCACGAAGGAGAACCACAGAATCTTGTGTTGTTCCAAATCACAACCCCCTTTACCCGTTGGGCTTTTAGTTGCTACATTGTTACTTCCTGACATCAGGCACAGACCCTAGAAAGAATCTGGGGATCCAGCATTGCAACATCGGAACCACCTGGGATTCTAGTGAGTGGCTTATAACAGAAGCTCCTCAGGATTCAAACAGACTGTTGCTGATTGATGGTGGGGGAGGCTGGAGATTTCAGACAACTCGATCAACGAAAAAAAGATGGCGCTTAAACAGAAACATCTGGCTCGGAACGAGCACATAAACGCCTCCTCAGATGACGACAATCCGACCTGATCTCTCCAGGAGGCATTGGGACCATTGTGCAAAGGTATTCCTGACCCATAGGAACTTGGTTCACCTTAATGAGCCATGACTGTATGTAAGTGCAGTAAGTTTGGAGGGATCACTGACAGAATATCGAGGAGCAAAATATCGACCTGGCAAAATATTGATGACAAAATATAGAATGCCAGAATATCGAATTCCTATCTACAAACAGGTAAGTACAAATATATCAAATCCAAAATATCATTGTAAATAAAATAGTTTGTAAAAATATCACATTTTTTAAATGACTTAAGATTAATGTAAAATAATAAAATAATGAATATAATTATGTAAAACATATTTAAAAATACTTAAATAACTTTAAAATTAATAAATAATTAATGTAATAAAAATCACACATTTTTATTTTTTAACACACACACACATATATATATATATATATATATATATATATATATATATATATATATATATATATATATGTGTGTGTGTGTTAAAAAATATATATATATATATATATATTCCAAAAAAGCATCAGATGCGTTCCCCAGTTACCGGAGCTCATGGTCCTTCAGGGTGGTCTCACAACATGGGCACGGGGCAGCCCATGAATCACTTCCAAGTAACACAAACAGGTGAGACCCAGTGCAGCAACAGTTGGCTTTATTTCAAAATCAACAAAAGCACCTGCTCCATAAGTCTAACGTTTCGGCGTCATGCCTTGCTCACAGACTGGATCGAAAGCGCCCAGGTGCGCTAGAGTCTCATTTTAAACGGCGCACCACGTGACTGAAGTAGTGAACTACTGATCCCACAATGCATGGTGCGAGTATAGTTAATATTATGCAACAATTTCATCTTTGCGCACCTGCATGATTTTGAAATGGGAATTATTTAAACAGCCATGGACGTGCAAATCACCGCTGCTCTATTTCTTAATGTCTTTGACTCCAAAAGAGACCATTAGTAGCTGCAAGATCACGACAGGATGTCACCCTGTCTGAACCCCTTCCACGCACCAACCTTGTTCCTCAGTGGCAATCCTCAGTGGGTTGGGAGGCACGAGTGGGCCAGTCTCCTCATTAAATATTCCAAAGAAGCATCAGATGCGTTCCCCAGTTACCGGAGCTCATGGTCCTTCAGGGTGGTCTCACAACATGGGCACGGGGCAGCCCATGAATATATATATATATATATATTAACTTATTAATATTAAAAAGTATTCAATAATTTTAGCTTAGGATAGCGCGAGGCTAAAATGTACTATTCCCACTCCAGTGAGTGCAACAGTAGGGAAAGCGTTGGATAGCAGGAGGGTAAACATGTCTATTCCCACTCCAGTGAGTGCAACAGTAGGGAAAGTGTCGGATAGCATAGGGGTTAAAATTACTATTCCCACTCCAGTGAGTGCATCAGTAGGGAAAGCGTTGGATAGCGCAAGGAAAAAAAATACTATTCCCACTCCAGTGATTGCATCAGAAGGGAAAGCGTTGGATAGCGGGAGGGTAAAAATAACTATTCCTACTCCAGTGAGTACAACAGTAGGGAAAGCGTTGGATAGCGTAAGGGTTAAAATTACTATTCCCACTCCGGTGAGTGCAACAGTAGGGAAAGTGTTGGATAGCGTAGGGGTAAAAATGTATATTCCCACTCCAGAGAGTGCAACAGTAGGGAAAGTGTTGGATAGCGTAGGGGTAGAAATTACTATTCCCACTCCAGTGAGTGCCACAGTAGGGAAATTAGTGATTTAATATTTAAATAAAAATAGATTAATTATCAATACCAATAAAAAAATGTGTCAACATTAATTACTAATTACAATTTATGTAATAAATAATTCATTATAAATACTAATAAATAATATTTATTAAACATTAATTAACTATTAATAATTAATTATTAACACATTATTTTCGATACCAACAATTAATAAGTAATAATATAAGAAATGAATAATTAATTAACAGTAAATTAATTATCAATACACACAAATTATTTCAATAATTAATAAGTTCCAATTAAATTACTTCCCACGCTATTCCCCCATAAACCCACAACTCGCTCCGAATAATTAATTAATACAATTAATATAATTATCAATTATTCAATTAATAAAAATTGATTACCATTTCATAAAAAATGTATTACCAATTAATATTTAATTAACAATAAATTAATTATCAATACCAATATTTAAAAATATAATAATGACTTAATTACAATTAAATTACTTCTCACCTTATTCCCCTATAAACCCACAACCTGCTAGAGAACTAAAACGCAAAATTAAATTAAAAATAATTAATAATTCCTCAAAAATATTCTTTAATTTACTATAATTAAATTACTTCCCACCCTATTCCCCTATAAACCCACACCCCGCTACGGAATTAAATTAAGCAAAAATTAAATAACATGAAATGAATTACTTTAAAAAAATTCAAATATACCTTACAAAAATATTGCATACTTTTAACACATATACTAACACTTAAAACACTATAAAAAACTATATTTTTTACAACTATATTATGACTGTCGATATTACTAACTTCGATATTATGAAATTCGATATTTCTTACCTGAATTTCGATATTCTGCACCACTATATTTTTGCAATTCGATATTCTGTCCTTTCTATATAAAAAACTCGATATTCTGTCCAGTCGATATTTTTTTTTCAATATTGTGTTTAGTCACTGTTTGGAGCAAACCTCTCACCTCTTGGACTCATGCTATGCACTCATCTATTTGCAGTTTTCTGCTGGGCATGGCGACACAACCTGCTTGTTCCTTCTTGCTTTCTTGTTCAGGTATCTATTGTTATTTTTATTATTTCTCTCACATTGGTTGACACACTTACGCAGTGCATTAGTGGGAGACGGGGTGAATGCATGCCTTCCTTGCCACCTTCCCTGGGGTCGTGAGTGAGCCACTCACCTGATTATGATGGCTTTGCACATCATTGCCCTAAATGTCCATGGTCTCAAATCCCTAATCAAGCATAGGGCTTTGACAAATTGGTTGCGCAGCATGAAGTGAATGTCACCCTTTCACAGGAGACTCACTTGCTCTGGGATGATGCGAGATACTTGCACTCCTTCTGGTACCCCACTCAATATCACTCTTCATACACCAGAATTAGGGGGTGCCAATACTCAATTCTCCTCAGATGTGGACTTCTATTTAAACTGGACAGCATCCACAGAGATAGAGAGTTCAGCCTATTGTGCATAAAGGGAACCCTGGGCACTACTCCTATCACCATTTTCTCAGTTTATGGGTCTAATAGTGAGGGAGAAGCCTTTAATGCTCACTTCTTTCCAAAAATGTCCTTCTTTGTACAAGTTGACATACTCCTTGGCAGAAATCTCTGTGTTTTTCTTGACCTGAGAAGCGATCGATTCGATACCCTATAGGGAGAACACCATATATCTCAAGCCCTAACCCAGCCCTAACCCAGGGCCTGCTTTACATCTCCCTAGCTGTTGCTTGGTGCCACCTTCACCCACAAGAACGGGATTACATTTCTTATTCCAACATTCACAGGACATACTCCCACATGATAACTTTTTAGTCTGCCTATCACTATTTCTCAATCTAATTGACACTGTGATTGAAGTCAAAGTCCTGTCTGATCACACCCCGTGAGTTCAGACATAGGCTCAGGTACCCTTAAACCCCCATTCCAGAAACAATGGGTCATGAATGAGATAGCATTTTGCTATCTGACTCTTTATGATTGCATGAAAGATACAATTGAACAACATTTAGCTGAAAATGACACTCGCGATGTGACCCTGGCGACCCTATGGAATGAAGCAAAAGCGGTCATCAGGGGGGAAATCGTGTTACAAGTTGCAACATTCAAATGGGCGGCTAATCTGTGAACAGGAGCTAGAAGCTCAAAAAAGCTGATTCTAGACTCAAGAAGTGTGGCACACATAGGATGCTGAGAGTCCTTTGACACAGGGAGTAATTAGAGCATCTACTGATGAAAGAAGCGGCAAAAAACTTCTCTATGTGGACCAAATATACTATGAATGCAGGGATATTGCTGATCGAACCCTATCTCAAAAAATACAACTTCGCTCCCCATACACTCACATTGATGAGATCTCTGATGAGGAAGGGAGGACTAACGACGAAACATCTGACATAATGTCAGTGTTACACGATTATCGAGCCCAAGATCTCATTGAACAGCACCAAGATGACTACCTTAGGGACTGTGGGCTCCCGATAGATCAGAAGAGCTGGGACGTATAGAAAACAACAATAGTTTGGACAAGGGTTTGGCAGCCATTTGCAGCCTCCCCAAATGTAATGCTCATGGTTCAGTTAGGTTCCTGGCTATTTACTACAAGGCTTTCACATTCTTACTGGCCAAACCCTTGGCATGGGTGTTCAACTATTTTTTTAAATCAGGCACAGTCACAGATACAATGTTCTAATCCCATCTTAAGTTACTTTTGAAACTTCATAATCCCAGACATGTTGCTCTTCATATCACCCAATTGAGCTCTTGTAAGGCATCTTAAACATTTTCACATCCATTCTGGTAGCACGTCTTAATCATATCTTGCTATCTATCTTAGCACCTCAGGCTTTATGTGTAATAGACAAGCTAATGATAGAACCTACCTGGCTCTTGTCCTTATGGAAGCACCAGAGTGAAACCACCAACCAATTGCCCTACTTTCCTGTATTCTGAGAAAGCCTTCTACAAGGTGGATTGGGTATACATGTTGAAGATTCTGGCTAAAACACACATGAGCCCGTAGATAATAAAACCTACATAAAAAGCCAATTGCAAGAAGCCAGTGGGCAATATAAACATCAGCACTTCCTTGTTGCCCACTATTACTCTCACGAGAGGGGCAGGCCAAGGGGGCCCAGATGTATGACGTTACAACGCATGCTTTTACCACGCATGCCTTTACAACGCGGTTTTTACAACGCATGCCTTTACAACGCATAGTGCTTTGGGGCGCTGGATAGTGAATAGTTTAATTTACTACTCCAACTCCAGTCCCCGTGGATAGTAGGGATTGTAGCAAGAATAAAGTGTGATCCTGAAATCCATGGTATGCAAATCGGCGACCGAGAGCATAAACTGGCCCTCTTCGTGGATGGCATTGTATGCTTCATCTCAGATCCGGATACCTCTATACCATGCATAAATTAAAGAATTAGATATGTTTGTAAGGGCATCTGCTTTCAAGTTAATTTATCTAAATCTTCAGGCATGGATGTAGCGGATCCACATGGTGGCCTCTGTGAACCCATCCAGGATGGTGGGTTTCTAATAGACATCATCAGCTATCAGATACGCGGGTGTTAATATTCAGTCACACACTAGGGATCTATATGATAGCGACATATCTTCCCTCCTCACAGCCCATTTTCAGGACCTCTACCGATGGGTCAAAATGGATATCTCTTAGTTAGGACAACTTAACTGCCTTAAAATGAACTTCATGCCTTGCTTGCTCTACGTCCTCCAGACTCTCCCATTAATATATACAAAACAACGCAAAAGCAAATATGCAATAAAATGTTTAATTTTGTTTGGGGGGACCCTGTTCCATTTAACAACTGAGGGTGGCCTAGGATTCTCAGACATTTTCACTTATATCCTGGCGGAACAGCTTTGGCCCTCACTGGATTGGAACCATGACCCTGACAATAACACTTGTGTGCAGGTCAAACAGGATTTTTCTTCAACCCATTTGGATTGCCTCTTGTGGCTCCCCTATCAGAGGGTGTCCTGGACCCCAACGCTCCCATTGACTTCCACACTATTAGCTTATTGGAGAGAGTCCACAGAGGACAATGCTCATCTTATCCTTTCTCCCTGACTTCCCTTGCGACAAACCAGGATTTTCAGCCGGGTGTGATCCACCAGGATTCCTTCTGCTAGGATCATATGCGATCTCCCAAGCTGAGGGACTTCTACGATGATAGCGACCTGCGAACTAATGAAAACTTGAGGGAGAAATGTGCCCTGACTAGACGGGATGCATACCAGATAGTGCAAGCATTACTCTGGGCTGGATGACCGCCTGTTCGTCTGGCCATGCAAAGAGAGGAAACATCTGGAGAATGTCGATTCTCAAAGATTGAATGCATAGAGAATCGTGATTTAATTAAAGAGATATATTAGCTTAAATATTCTATCATAAACGTACTTCTTTTTTTTCAAATTACCAAAATATAATACTAAATATCTAAACAAGCACTCAAAAGTATACTTACCTGCTCAGAAGCTAGAATCAAAAGGTCAAGAGCATAGAATGATGAAGGGTTATGTTATGTTTGAATGTTCTAATGTTTTATGACTTCACTCTGTGATGTAAGTAGTTTTTAAGTGCTGCTCAGAAGTTGGTGAGTAAAAGGTATGCATAATACTAACCTTAAATCATTATCTCCCAGATGCATCAAGAACCCATTTTGCTATTCCTTAATAGCGAAAAATAATGATTCGCTATTAAGGAATAGCAAAATGCAATGCATGAAGAAATCACTAAAAAATAGCTATTTCTTAAAATTCCTTAATTGCGATTCGCAAATTGCGAGTCGCAATTACGGAATACCTCCCCATTCATTCCTATGGGCTTAGAGGTGGACAAAGGACACCCTGTTGCACCCCTGAAATTGATCTGTGCACATATGTTGCGCACACACATGCCCTTAGGGCGTGTGTTTGCGCAACATGAAACTTTGAAAAATGCACTTTAGTGCATTTTTCAAAGTTTTTGCAAATTACCATGAAGTTCAACTTCATGGTAATTTGCGAGCCCTATTAGTGAAATCGCTATTTTTTAAACTTTAATGCATTGCATTTAAGGAATCTCAATTTGAGATTCCTTAAATGCAAGTAATCGCAATTTTGCGATTACTTAATTTGCGATTTTTGTATTTGGGATGATGCATCCCAAATGCAAAAATACTGGTCGCAAAGGGGCAGATTCTGAGAATCTGCCCCTTTGCGAGCGGATTTTACCTTGATGCATCTATGCCTATATCTCTCAAATATCAGACGCAAAGGCATATTGCATCTACACCGCCACATATTTAGCCTGACTCCGCCAAAGAAACACACATACATGAAACAATGAGAAAGGGAATTGGAAATAAACATCACCAAGGATACCTGGGGAGCAATCTGGCAAACAGCCTCCAAGTCCTCTATTTGCTATGAGGGAAACTCTAAAACACTTCTCATGCGCTGGTATTTGACACCAGTACAGTTACATACAATGTTTGGGAGCTCAGACTCCTGCTGGAAGCGATGTGGGGAGCAGGGTACTTTTCTACATACATGGTGGATATGCTTGAGAGTGCAAACATTCTGGGATGTGGGCCTTCCCACAATGCGCAGCATTATCAAAATCATACTTCCCTATGATCCACTGTTGATCCTCCTGGGTGACCCTGGTGCAAAGAGAATTCTTACCTTGTTTACTTCAATGGGGCGATTCCTTTCTCATCTATGATTGGCCGCAAAAGTTATGCATAGCACAAGTGTGGAAGCAAGTGCAGGTGCCCACATTGAACCTATGGTGGGGAAAGCTATGGAATCTGTACACAAAGGAAAAGTTTACTGCTAGCCTCAGGAACAGGGTAGCTAAATTCGATGCCACATGGCGTGCCTTCATTACGCACACACAAGGACAAAACAGACTTGGGGAGATACATCTCACCATGTCCTAAACATTATGATCTTCTGACATATGGGGATTCTCCCCCTAAGACTCAGAGGACGACCCACCTTGATCGTTCAGGCAATATGGATCAACCCTTCTTTATTGTGGAATGTTTCTCATTAATATGTGCATAATGAGGTTTTCTTGTTTCAACTGAACATTCTAGGGGTGTGGGGGACCGTTGCGTATACTGAAGCACTGTCAGACTTCCACTGTTTGCCTAACATGAGTAAATCAGGGAGGTGATGGGGCTGGATCCTCCTTATTTCTTGTCTCCTTGCAGCTAATGATAATGCTGAAATGTGTGGCATGTTCATTTTCGTTCACCAAAATGCTAAATAAGTTGTTAAAAAATAAATAAAACACAACACATTTGGAAGCCCAGCGTTAATCTAGCAAGCAGCATTTAAAAATAATCAAAGACAATTGTCATTTTAACTGACAAGGTTTTCAAAAGAAAATTAGAGAACATATTCAATGCAGCAGGAAACTCCAAACTACTGTAAAACAACACTCATGTTTGATTATAACATATTGGTACATTCTTGGATATATACATGAATATTAATGCTATTTTGATAAGAGTATAGGACAATAATACAAAAAGGATGTTAGTTTCCACAGCAACTTCGAAGGGTAGTGTTGTAGCCGGTGCTGAAAAGAAGCAACGTTAATGGACGCATTGTGCTTTTTTAACTATAAAGTGGCAATTTCATTTCCTGTTTTGTTTATTCCAGAGTAAACATCATAAACATGCTCTTCCATGGGACTTGTCTGGCTGTTCAAATCTAAATGAGCACAAGTTACTTATGTTTTTGAGTAAAAACTGGCATTTTGTTTTTGCTTATGTTTAGCAAGTCTGGGGTATTAGAGCACTTTAGGAAGACAGAAGAAGCCAGTTAATTTGTTTTTATAGATGCCCTTTGAGGGCTGCGTTTCCATGCATCCTGGCTGCGGCACCAAGCTGAGGCCTTGTGCTGCACCTTAGGGCTGCCACCATTCTCAGACAAAATGAGTGCCCATTTCCTCATGTTTGTGCACAGGCTAGGAGATGATAGCTGAATAACCGTTTGCCTAAATTCTGATTTGCACTTTCAGTAAATTATTTCTACCCTAATATGCATTATATATCATTTGGCAATAGTCTAGCTGGCTCTAAACCACCTTCGAAAACTTTTCAACTTTATTCTTTCTTTAAGTTTATATTTCGAATGGAAAAAGTGCTGAATTTTGTAGCGTCCTCCCCAGCCCTGCAACATGTGAAGGAATCACGCTGCATATGGAGCTTGGTATTACACGTCTTTATTCTATAGAGTGTATCTGTTAACTGAAGCGTACTCCATCATGATTTCATTAACCACACCTAGGGCCTGATGTAGGTAGCCCTTTACCGATCCGAAACGGCCGAAAATACCGATTTTCGTCCGTTTCCGACCGGTAAAGGGCTACCGAGATGTAGGGGCACATTTTCGGTAATTTTACCGAATCGGTATCATTACCGAATCGGTAAATTTACCGATTCGGTAATATGTACCGAATCGGTAAAATAATTACCGATTCGGTAATATTTACCGATTCGGTAAAATTACCGAAAATGCTATGTAGGTAGGCAATGTACCTTCTGCACATGGCTTACAGAATCGGTATTTTACCATGGAATACAAATCCATGGTAAAATACCGATTCCGGTGTGCATGCACATGTGTGCATGCACACCTATGTCATGTGACAGGCAGACCTGCCCTTAGGGCAGGTATGCCTGCCACATGGCACCTGTGCCTGTTTTGGGGGTGCCAGAGGGTGTCAAAGTGACACCCCCTGCACCCTTGTGAATTCTTTAATTACCGATTCGGTAAATACCGAATCGGTAATGCCTAATCATTCCTATGGGCTTCAAAGCCCATAGGAATGAATGGGCATTACCGATTCGGTATTTACCGAATCGGTAATTAAAGAATTGCTAAGGATTCGGTAATGAATCCAGATGTTGGGACCTACATACCATTTACCGATTTTGAAATACCGAATCGGTAGGATTCGGTATTTCAAAATCGGTAAATGGAATTTACCTACATCGGGCCCCTAATTTCTTACTTCCCTAGACTACAGAGTCCATTAGGAAATGTAATGGTCCTTCACTTTATAATATACAAGGAACTGCAACACCCACTTTGTTAAATAAAAAGATGCAAATAAAACATACATAGATCATAGTCTCTCAATGAGGAGCTATTTCAGATCCCCTGCTGTGAGGCTTTGGGGACAAAGGAGAAACAGCCACAGCAGTCTCTGGGGAGCTAGCCTCTGAGGCAGTTTTGGGGCTCTACTGGCCCTCTGATAACAGAGTGCCTAATTAATAACTTGGCAGGTGGGTTCCTCCATCACAACAGTGACAGGCATCCCCTCAACTGAAATATTAATCTCATTATATCCTAAGAGATTTATATTTCGTCAGACGGAATATCAGTCACAGTTGTGATCTAAATCAGGCCCACAGTCTGACTCCGGATGTCTGGAACCAACAAACTCCAAGGCAGGTACTTGAAATGTGAGGAGAACATCGTAATGGACTTTCCAGGACAGTGAGCAGTCACTAGATGTTCTTCACTAGTCACAACTTGCAATGAATCTGCATTGAATGGAGCATCAGAGTTGCATTAGCTCTGGGCTTCTCTGGGCTTCTCCTGGCTTTTTGTCGGAAGCTTGCTTATTGGCACCTTCTTAGGCACCTGAAGGAACCAGATAGGCAACCGTCTATGCCTCTGAGATGAATGGCTTCTTCATCATTGAATTTGTTGAGCTTGCAATGTTGTATAAGCACTACAAGACTTTCAACAATTTCGGCAATTGTTTCACCATCTCTTTGTCTCTCTCAACTGAAGAGGTACCTTTCATAGTCACCGTGCGGATCGGATTGAATTTGGTCATCAGGATTTCTTTAAATTACTGTTAAAAAGTTTCTTCATCTCTGGATATTTCCTTTATCGCTTCTTTTACTCTGCCACCTGCTAAGTTTTTGAGATATTTGCTTATCTTTTTATTATGCTGCTACTTCCAGCGCATTAATGAAGTCATCGAAAGCTTTGATTTTGACTGTCCTTCTTGCATCAACATTCTTCTTCAAGGCAACATCGAAAGCAGATCGTAGTATTAGGAAGGCTGCAGCTCTGCGAGCACTCTCTTTGGCAGCCATGGAAGGGCTGAAAGATTGCGCTATTCCAACCACAATTCATTGCCAGATTTTAAGATTTTCAGCTGGGCAGGATTCAACAGCCTCACAAGCACAGAACCCATGCTTGCACCTGCGTTGCTGCACCCGGCACTGAGGTCGCATGACTCTAGATGTTTGGTAAGTAGATGATTGTTTCTTGTTTTTGAGTTGTGCCAACTTGGCATTCCTTCATGTTTTCTTACATCTGGTTGACCTCTGACTCTTACTACTTCTTTGTGCTCATCTACTTCTCTTGGCAGCATTCTTGTGCACCTGCCTGTCACCATTTGTTGGGCTTTTCAGTACCTGGTTGCCACTGACTTTAACGTATCGCACTGGATGAATGATGGCTCTGCGTTGAGTTGTGGCAGTTCTCTTATTTTCTTGGTCGTAGTAGTCAAAGTCAAGAGTACTTTATTCGGCAGTCAAAAGCCATAAAAGTAAACAATATTTAAAAAAATCACATTTCAACAGAATACATTTTCTACATAAACTTAGGCTACATAAAAGTTTTAAAAATATCTTTACAGGATGATAAAAGATGTCCAACATTGCTGGTTCAGTAGTCACATAAGAAAAACAACAAAAAGTTCATCATATAAAGTGCAACTGTGCTATTCATTGGGGCAAAGGCTATAGATATTGTAATGTTAGATGCACATTGTATAGTTTGGGGAAACATATTTGCACTAACTGATGACGCAAGGTGGCTACTTGTTCGTGTCTGATGGCCCCCATTAGAAAACATGCCACCCCAAAGCAGACCATAGGAGAGGATAGCATTTGAAGATAAAATACAGCCGGCCTGATTTTGATGAATTGACAATCTCTAAGTAGTGGAAAAATATGTTTTCTGTCCAAGGGTTCATATTAGGCACAGAAAAACATTAAATGAAGCGTGTCCTGCTCCGAAAAGTTGTAGCAGGGGCAGGGTTTTAATGAGCCAGGTTTCAAGTAACCTTTGGTAATGCCAATAGCCAGGGGACCACGTTCAAATGAAATCTAGTCAAGACAAAGCAATGATATGTCTTTTTAACATAAGATGAATATGGTTGCATCTGTGGACCTAGGCTGAGTGTGGCACACCTTCTCACCGAGGGCTTGGCTGGTTCATTCTCCTTCTTAAACCCCTGCCGCCTGTCCAAAAACTGCTGTTTAAAATCTCTGATAGCAGTCTTGCCTGAGGGCCCAGGGATCAGGAAAAGGTTGGGATGGCCAAGCCATCTTGTCTTTTCCTTTATGTATTTCAACCAGGGAATATGTAAAGCCCCTTCCAGTGAAGTGCAACCGGAAATTATAAGTTGATTTAGATTTGGGGTCGGACATGGCCATATTTTGAGCTAGCACAACAGCGGGGCAACCGTACTCTGATCCGAAATATAGCCCGCCCCCAATTCCTCATGTAAATTAAAAACAGGGGTTGCAGTAGGGACCGCAAGGACTTTACGCCAAAAACTATTCCCGGCCCCCTGAATTCTCTTCACATCCTTGTTTTCTCAGACATGACACACATATGTAGCCATGGGAATACATTTTGCATTATAAACCTTCAATAATGGGGGAAGGGGCTTTGACCCCAATCTTTTTGCACAGTCCAGGGAGGCCCTGCTGCTCTGGCTAAAACGTTCTTTTTAAGTGTTAACTGCGCACCCCAAGATTATCCTTGCTCACCAAAAAGTACCCCTAGGTATGAAAACGTGGACACTTTGGTTAGTTCGGCCCCCTTGCAGTAAAAGGTGGCCTTGGCCACCTTTCGAGAACCGATGGTCATAGCATGTGACTTTTTAAAATGTGTCCAAAATTTCAACAGCAGACTCATAGCTCTGCACCTCACGCTAGTTCCAGCAAATCTTGGTCCTGCTCAATCCTCCCCAGTCCCTTTCGTTGCATGACGCCTCTGTACTCCAGATCCAAACAGATTGCTACAAATGGGGGTGCGCAAGGCAATGAAGTCCAATAAACTGTAGGTAGTATCAAAACAATCCTTTATATGTAATTTCATACGTAATTTCTATGGTAAGCATCGCTCAGTCAACGTGTTTCATTCCCTCTAGGCGAACTTCATCAGGGCTGAAAATGACATGTAAAAATGACACAAATCAAAAAAGGACACAAATAAATACCAACCACAATAAGTGTTACAAAACAGCACAAGATTCAAAGAAAAAACAACAGCTATAACGAAGGTGAAGTTACACACATGACAATTACATACATTTAAAAATAGGATGGTAATGGCCGTAATACTTGAAACTTAGAAACACATTCATATATACAGAATAAAAGGAGAGGAAAAACTACACAGCCAAAGACATATCATCTCAAAAAGGACATCACAAAATATGCCCTTTGGGTGCAGGAGGTAATTCAGTTCATATGTATTTATCAAGAATGATGCCTGAAAGGCATGTTCAAAATGCCACATGTATGAAGGACAAGTGTCAAAGGTAGGGCACACCATATCTCCAAGACTAAATAAATAGGTGCAGCTATATGTAGTATACTTAGTTTTCTACAGTTTCAAACCCATAACCAATAGGCACGCAATAATTAGTATCATGTTAAGAGTATCCATGCAAACCATAGACAATGCATACCCTATGAAAACCTTGAGTATTATTCAACAGTTACAAATGCACGAAAGGCAGATGGGGGAGGCCAGGCACACTTTTTCTCCAGGACTGAGTAGGTGAGTGGAACTAGCACAAGAAGTTAAATATAGTGTACTGTGTCTTAAACTAATAGATAAGCAGGCAGTGCTTAATGGAAAGGGAAGACCACTCGGTCCCCCCGAACGTATGGATTGGTGCCCCGATCCCCCGGGAAACTATTGTGGGCGGGGGGCGTGTCTCGGCTGGTATGCCCGAAGAGGCGTGGCCGGAGCACGCCCCTCCCGCCCAGAAGAGGTTGGCCCAGACACCCGCCCGGAAGTCCGTGCACGGATGGGCGTCCCTGAGGCGGGCCCCCGCCCTCCCGCAGATGGATAAATAGAGCGGGAATTCAACGAAGCTTCCTCTTGTTCCAGTGCTCGTCGCTCGTGAGCCCTCTGGGGAACAAGCTGCAATTTTGGGAACTTGTAATCTTTGTTATTTCTCTTTCAGTATCAGGCGTGTGGAAGATCGAGTCACCCTTGCGGGTCAAGTCGGACGGAGTAACCAAAGTCATGCCTGGCAAGAAAGCGGGAAAGAGCTCCGAGATGGAGAGGATGCTACGCACCTTGGTGAACCAAGTGGCGGTGATGGACCGAAAGTTGGGTAAAGTGGATCAGCTCGGTCGTGGCTTAGCGACCATCAGGAAACAGGTGGCGGCCCAGAATGCCCCCTTGGCGCGGCCTAAAAGAGTCATAGGACCGGCCTTGCCGAACGTCGCCCCGGGGGATAAGGGTAAGATGAAGAAGGGGAGGGCAGGTTCCAGTGAGGTCCCAGTCCCAGGGGTAGCTCCATCGAGCCCAGGCGCGGACATCCCCGTCGCGCCGGTGGATAGCCCGGTACCAGGACCAGATGGGGGTTTGCCAATTCCCGTGGTGATCACGCCAATTGGGGATGACCAAATGCCCCCTGAACTAGCACTTCAGTTAGCGGCAGTATTACCATGGCTAAAGAAGAGAGCAGGGGGATCAGTGGCTGCGGGAGACCCGGCTGAAGAAGCCAGATTAATTATTGAGCAGTTACGGCAGGCAAGGGATGCCGGGACGGCGAATGTACCTTCTATTCCCCCGCAGGTGGCGATGGGGGTCAGGACTGACGGCCGGGCGAAGACAACAGACACGGCTGGGAAGACGGCTGAAGCCAGTAAGAGAGCGTTGCCATTGGTGGGGGAGGGTCCAGTACCTTCAAGGCGGGAAAGTTTATCACAGCACATTCCCATGGCTACGAAAGAGATGGTGTGGGGAGATAAATACATTAATATGTTTTCACTTCTGACCGACCATCGTGAGTTAGAATATGCAAAGACCCAGAAAGATTTGTGGCACCCCAGCGTATGGCGGGCCAATATGGCGGAGTTCAGGGTCGATGAGACCATGGTGAACTGGGCCAGGGCCTTTTCTATTTTTTCGGCAATTATTGGGGAGCGTAAACCAGAAGTGTTGACTGACTTAGCATGTTATCAGAACAGGATCATGAATTTCCATGCAATGTACGGGGGAAATTAATGGAAGGGTTACGATGTTGCCTTTAGAAAAGCGAAGGAGTTTAACGAGGCCTTGACATGGGATTGTTTGGATACAGTGTCATGGCATGCTCAGCTCTTGCCGGGACCGGCCGGTACGTCAGTACCAAGCACGAGTGGCTCTGGGGCATTCCATCAGAAGCTGTCGCAGCCCTTTCGGGCAAGCGCCGGGGGATCCCCATCCCAGGTCTGGCGGGAATGGAGGCAAGCGGGGGGTTTGTTGGGGATTCAACAAAGGAACCTGTACCAGGCCTCAAGGAACGTGTAGGTTCCAGCATGCTTGTTCGGGCTGTGGGAATTCCTCACACCCGGAAACCAGTTGCCGATCCAAGACCAATGGTGCGGGAGGAAAGGGGGGATCCAAGCAGGATTGATGTGGTGCCTTGGAAGCAAACATCTTTGCCCGTTGATATCTTGGCTTTGACCCCCTGGCTGAACCAATACCCAGATCATGCGTCCGCCGGGACTTTGAGGAATGGCTTTCTATATGGCTTCATGATCCCGGCGGGAAGTTTTCGGGGGAGCCCCTCCTGTAAGAACCAGCTGTCTATTCAGCACAACCCAGCGGTGGCCACCAGAAAGATAGCGAAAGAGGTTAGCTTGGGGCGAGTAGCAGGTCCATTTGTCTGCCCGCCAGTTGCGGAATTTGTGTGTTCTCCGTTAGGAGTGGTTCCGAAGAAAGACCCGGGGGAGTATAGACTCATCCACAATCTATCAGCCCCTAGGGGGGCCTCGATAAATGAGGCTATTGACCCCGAGGTATGCTCAGTGAGATACGCATCTTTCGATGACGCAGTCGTGCTGTTGAATCGCCTGGGCCCGGGGCATTGCTAGCGAAATCAGACATTGAATCTGCATTCAGGTTACTCCCGGAACACCCTCAGGACCAGCGCCTGCTGGGATTCACGTTTCAAGGGAAGTATTACATGGATAAATGTATGCCCATGGGTTGTTCAATTTCGTGTGCTTATTTTGAAATGTTTAGCTCCTTTTTGGAATGGGCGTTCACCGAGGCCACAGGGCATAGATAGGTGATGCACTATTTGGATGATTTTCTTTTCCTAGGCCCGGTGGGCACTCGGGACTGTGCACAAGCGCTGCAGGACTTCGGCACACTCATGCAGGATTTTGGAGTCCCATTGGCGCCAGGTAAGACGGTGGGGCCATCTACCTCACTGGAGTTTCTGGGAATTGAACTAGACTCGGTGGAGGGGTGTTTCCGTCTGCCGGTTGAGAAGGTAGCCAAGTTCAGGGCTTCATTGGTACGATGTCTCCAAAAAGAAAAGGTGACCCTACAAGATTTGCAGCAGACGGTGGGCCAGCTTAATTTTGCCTTAAGAGTGATGCCGATGGCTCGCCCTTTCTAACGTTTCATAGCACAGGCTATGGTGGCCTTAAAGAAAGACACCACCACACTAGACTGTCGGCAGAGGTTCGCCAGGACATGCGCATTTGGTTGGCATTCCTGGCGGATTTCAACGGTCGAGTTGTGTGGAACAAACCCCCAGCCTCGTCGGAAGAACTGGGATTGTGGACCGACTCGGCAGGGAGCGTGGGATTTGGCGCAATCTTTGGAAACCGGTGGTCGGCAAGAACATGGCCGGCGTGGTGGCACTCAAGTGGCCTGACAGGTAACATTGGTTTCTTGGAGCTAATCCCCATTTGGGTGGCTCTGATGGCATGGCCGGAAGACTTTAAGGACCGCTCAGTGGTGTTTTGGTCAGACAACATGACGGTGGTCGAGTGCATTAACCACCAGGCGGCACGCTGCAAATGGATCTTGAGACTGTTGAAAGAAATTGTGTTGCGATGCATGAGATTAAATGTACAATTCAGGGCAAGGCATGTGCCGGGCATACTGAATAATGCAGCTGATGCACTCTCTCGTTCACACATGCAGGCTTTCAGGGGTTATCTACCCACAGCGGAACTAGTGGCGGCACCTTTCCCCGAAGCACTATGGCAGATCGGTGCCCCGGACTACAAGACCTCGTGGCAGCCAGTTTAGCGCCCAGGACGAGGAAAGCTTATGAAGGAGCGTTCCGTTCATACTGCGCCTTTTTAGGGCCGGTAGGGGGTCATAGCTGGGGGCGGGAAGAGTCCGTCCTCCGGTTTCTGGTGGCACTTCATAAGGAAGGCCGATCGGCGGCAACCGCCAACAGGTATAGGGCTGCCATATCATTCATGGCACAGCTCCACGGGATACGGGACCCGACGGGTTCCTTCTTAGTCAGGAAGGTGCTCCGCGGCTGGCAGCGCCTGGAGGGTCGCAGACAGGATAAAAGGCACCCGATTGGGTTAAACAGATTGTCCTTGCTACTAGCGAAACTGGATGAGACATGCTCCTCGCACAGCGAGGTAATTTTGTTCCGAGCGGCTTTCGCATTGGCATTCCATGGGGCCATGCGGGTAAGTGAACTCGTAGCGAGGAATAAGAAGGATATGGAGGGAGGTCTATGCAGGGATCACGTCCAATTAAGGGGTGATTCTCTGCTGATTTCGATAGCCAGGTCAAAGACAGACCAGGAGGCTTTGGGGAGTAGTGTAGTGCTGCAGCGTGCCCGAGAGAGCCCCAGTTGTCCAGTAAGGTATTTGGAGGACTACATGGCACAGAGGTTGACAACATGGGGGGGGACCCTGCTTAGACACAAGGACGGCACCCCGTTGACAAGATTTCAATTTCGGAGGGTGCTGGCAATTACAATTGCTGTGGCGGGCTTGAACCTGTGTGATTTTGGGACCCACTCATTCAGAATAGGGGACGCTACTGAGGCTACGGCTCGGGGTCTGGGTACAGAGGAAGTGAAACAGTTAGGACGTTGGTCCTTGAACTGTTTCAAGAGGTATGTGCAACTGCACATGTTGTGAAAGACTGATGAAATGCACTCACGCTTGTTGTCTTTTGTTTGGATTACAGTTTCGCTAGCCTGTAACGCGGGGCGAGAATTGGGATCGGCCCAACACCAGAGGACCAGTGAGAAAGGATCACCGACTGAAGGTCAAGTGGTATGGGTCGTGGGCCACTCATACGTGAGGCGTGCTGGGGACATATTCAAAGCAGGTGACGTGACTCACGCATCTGAGGAATATGGGTTCAGAGTGTCCTTCCATGGGAAAGGAGGCCTCTGTTTTGACCAATTTCAGAGCTTTGTGGAGGAACTCTTAGGGCGGCAAAAGTCACCGCCATCTGTAATCATAGTGCATCTGGGAGGCAATGACTTGGTAAGACTGGGAAGACGGGTGTTGGTAGAGCACATATTGTCAGCGGTCAGTTGGTTGGCCAAGAGGCTCCCGGGGTGTACGATTGCCTGGTCCCACATGATTCCCAGAAGAGTTTGGCGGGGGGTCTGTCTGTGTCGGCGTTGAACCACTCGGTAAAGAGGGTCAACAACAAGATTGAGAAACTGTTTCGCTCTAATCATTTACAAAGCATTCCCCATGGGTGTATTCGGGGTGATCACTATTATTTGAATGATGGGGTGCACCTGTCCGGGGCTGGGAATGACATACTCATAGGAGACTTCGTAGCATGGCTAGTGGCATTGAGGAGACATGACCTTTAGGAGGTGTGGGGGGGCCGGATAGTCGGTCAACTATCCGGCCTGTGGCGGTAAGGTCATGATCGGTGAGCAGTGATTTCAAGGTCCCTAGGGGGGGCGGCACCCAGTATGGATGGGAGCGCCCAGGGGAGGCGGCCATTGGCCCCTCCCATGGGGGGGCGGCACCCACTACGGATGGGTCGCCCAGGGGGAGAAGGCCATAGGCCCCTCCCAGGGGGAGATGGCTATATGCCCCTCCTACGACTTTCCCGGGGGCCGGATATCCGCTCCGGCGGAAGAGAGTGTGGGGAAGGGGGGGAAATTAACGCTGTCCTTCTTATGGATACCTCGCACGAGGACTCGGACGACCTTAAGATGGCGTTGAGTGAAAGGGGGCCCCCACAACAAGGGAAGTTACAGTTGGCTGCGAGGGTAAAGTCCTCTGCGCATGCGCCACTCACAACGTGAGGGCGGGAATTTGGTAGTAGGGATCTGACACCGGTTAAGAACTTGCCGTTGGCCCTTAATGCTAGGTTGTACAATTTTATCTTAGAATGATATGCATTTGCAGGATGCTAGACTCGGCTAGGAAACTTTTGTATTAGAGATTTGTTAAGGTTAGCCAAAAACTTGTCTTCATCAAAATGTAATGGAAGTTAAAATTGTACATGATTCATGAAACGTTTTAATTTAAAGTTTTAAATTTTGTTTAATATTTTAATAAATACGGCCGGGGGGGGTAAGGCCCCCGCCTTCCAAAAGTTCAAACCTGTGTCTGTCTCCTCCCATGGGGAATTGGTGTTGGGAGGGGTGGCGGGCATCCCGGCCCATATGGAAAGGGAAGACCACTCGGTCCCCCCGAACGTATGGATGGGTGCCTCGATCCCCGGGAAACTATTGTGGGCGGGGGGCGTGTCTCGGCTGGTATGCCCGAAGTGGCGTGGCCGGAGCACGCCCCTCCCGCCCAGAAGAGGTTGGCCCAGACACCCGCCCGGAAGTCTGTGCACGGATGGGCGTCCCTGAGGCGGGCCCCCGCCCTCCCGCAGATGGATAAATAGAGCGGGAATTCAACAAAGCTTCCTCTTGTTCCAGTGCTCTGAAGGCTGCACCACTCGTCGCTCGTGAGCCCTCTGGGGAACAAGCTGCAATTTTGGCCCACCCACCAGCCCCTGTTTGCAATGTTTGTGGAAAAAAGTAATTATTGGTGATTATTCGAATGTAATAAAAAGAGACAGTCAATTTTGCATCATACATGTATGCCTTTGATTGAATAGATGCTTGTAGGCCTTTTTCTCCTTTGTAGAAACGTAGAGGAATCGATTAAATGAATAAAGATTGTCTTGTGCTTTAGGACTTTTTTCCTTTGTAGCAATGCCAAAGTTGGTGAATTGTCAAGCTGTTACAGATTAGGCGTATTTTCTCTCCTTAGTAGGTAAAAACAACTGTCGTATTTATTTTTGGTCGGTCGGTAAGGTCATGATCGGTCCCTAGGGGGGGCGCCACCCAGTATGGATGGGAGCGCCCGGGGGGAGGCGGCCATTGGCCCCTCCCAGGGGGAGACAGCTATATGCCCCTCCCACGAATTTCCCGGGGGCCGGATATCCGCTCCGGCGGAAAAGAGTGTGGGGAAGGGGGGGAGTCCACGCTGTCCTTCTTACGGATACCTCGCACGAGGACTCGGACGACCTTAAGATGGCGTTGAGTGAAAGGGGGCCCCCACGACAAGGGAAGTTACAGTTGGCTGCGAGGGTAAAGTCCTCTGCGCATGCGCCACTCACACCGTGAGGGCGGGAATTTGGTAGTAGGGATCTGACACCGGTTAAGACCTTGCCGTTGGCCCTTAATGCTAGGTTGTACAATTTTATCTTAGAATGATATGCATTTGCAGGATGCTAGACTCGGCTAGGAAACCTTTGTATTAGAGATTTGTTAAGGTTAGCCAAAAACTTGTCTTCATCAAAATGTAATGGAAGTTAAAATTGTACATGATTCATGAAACGTTTTAATTTAAAGTTTTAAATTTTGTTTCATATTTTAATAAATACGGCCAGGGGGGTAAGGCCCCCCCCGCTTTCCAAAAGTTCAAACCTGTGTCTGTCTCCTCCCATGGGGAATTGGTGTTGGGAGGGGTGGCGGGCATCCCGGCCCATATTGGTAACACAAAAATGAGATAGCAGGATAACCCATAACAGATGTGTACCTTGTAAATTCTTCGAATATTTTTCATCAGTGAACTGTAGCATAGGACATTTTCTCCAGTGTATTGGGCTGGGAGCCTCTGGAGTTCTTACAGGCATAATAAGGCATGCATATTGCGACCTAATATCTGTAAAGAACCAATGTTAAGGAGAGCATGGGAAATGAGAAGAGGCAAGTCAGTGTGCAATCATACCCAAGTCGCTCAGCATAACAGTCTGGCCTGGGACACACAAACCCAAACATCAAACCAATGACGTGCCTGCCCAGTAATACTGAGGACCTTTTGCATATTCCAATCAGTGCCTCAGCCCATGTTAAGATTCCTTGTGGTTCATATTTGACCTCTAGATCCCATCCTGTTTAAGAGGCCAAGTTGTCCTAACAGCATACAGAAGTGCGGGGATCATCTTGGTACCAGCTCTGGGTATGTCTTTACAACTAGATGTTAGGGAGTCTCCCAATTTATTATTATACAGCGTAAGCAGCAAAGGGGCCAAAATGCACCCAGGCCTGACCCCCCCCTACTTACTACCTGGGGATATGTCAAACTGCCATCTTTATGGTAGCTTACCGCTGCCATGGTGTATTCGTGGACAGTGTGCAAGAAAGAGACCAGTTCTACATCTAAACCCATGTCACCTAAGATCAACCACAGCTTAGACCTATTTACACAGTCAAAAGCTGAGGTTAGACCTATGAAGTCCAGATGAAGTACTCCCTTCTTAGCAGTGGTATACTTCCCTATAAATAAATTGAGGTTAAGTCATTTATCCAGTGTTCTTTTCCCCTGCCTAAATCCATACTGTAGATCGGAAATAATGTTAGAATGATCAATCCAAACTGTTAGACGATCCAGTATTACTTTCCTCATGATTTTAGCAGCTGAATCTTAGAGCGAGATAGGTCTTTACATGCAGGATCATCCCTAGCGCCCTTTTTGAAAATGGGGATGATAACCGCCTTTGCCCATGATGGGGGAAAGCCACAGGATCAGGCTGCATTAAAAAAATGAGTTAGAATATTGGCACAGACTTTAGGATTGGCCTTGTGAAGGTCCGCTGGTACCCATCTGGGCCAGGGGCCTTTTCTCCAGATGTTGAAATGAACATTTTATGAACATCGTCTGTACTAAAGTGGAGGGGGCTGATTGAAGCCCGGGAACTGTTTGTCCCAAGGGCTCTACTAAATTTGCATCACTATAGATGTTACCAAAATGCTGGACCCATTGCTCAGCAGGTATAGTACAGTTTCTACTGGAATTTGGTGTGTCGGAAAAAAGAGGACTATTGATCCAAGACCAAAATTTCGAACTGTGGGCCAAGACACTGGTCTGGCTGAGCACCTCCCAAGCCTGCTCCCTTATCTGCTTTTTCTTTTCCTGGACTATGAATTTATAGGCCTTCCTACAGCTCCTAATTAATGTTGCATCCCTCAGGTTTCGCTTAAGGGCCCGCATTAGCTCCTTATGGACAGCCGAACAAGTGTCGTCAAAACACCTTTTAAGTTTTGGGTATCTTGCTCTGGTTTTGATGGTTAAGTCGGAAGCTACCTGCTTGGTGATTTTATCGAAGACCTCTAGGATGGCTCTGTCATGTGGGGTGGGATCCATACATACTCAGAACTCCGAGGCACAGGCGGTATACAAGTTATCTAAAAAACTCTCTGGGGTAATCCTTTCCCACTTCAATCTTCGTGCTTGGTCTTCCATCCTAATACTAATATTAGAGATTTGACTCGCCAACCCCCTTTTTAGCGCGGCTAATAGCAAAAGAGCCAATTTCAATGGATTATGATCACAAAGGGGGTTCTAGGTGATGCTTAGTTTTTTTACAGCCGGGGCTCATAAAGCAGATAGCATGATATGGTCAATTTCGCTTGAACTACCACTGCCTGCATAGGTAGGTTCCAGGGCAGACGTGTCTGTTTGCTGTAGGCAGTGCAATTTTTGAGCAGAAAGGAGACCTTTAAGGCAGCATTGACAGGTGTTAAAATCCCCTAAAATTAATGTGTCATGATAAGCTTGACTTCCTTACCCATACCATTCCAGAAAATCCTCTAAGGCCTGACGATGTTCAGTCTCATGGATTCCGGAGAAGGAGTTGTAAAAGTTAACCACTAACAAAGATTCTTGAATGACAACTCCACTGCTACCACATGAGGTGATCGACAGTCAATACGTTTGGCCTGCTAAGAAAGTTTGAGAAAGAACATTAGAAGAAGCCCCCATAGCTTGTCCCATGTTCGATGGGATAGCGTGTTTGCAGAAATAAATAAAACCATCCAATTAAAAACAGTTAATGGACTCCCACGTTTCTGGTAGGGCAATAATGTGGTGTGTAGCGAGAAAGTGTTCCCAAGATATATTGCTCCTCTTTCACCTAAGGTAAGCTATATTCCAGGACAATGCCTTTGTAAGAGAGTCAACAGGGATGGCTGAGGTAACAATGGAATTAAGGGGATTAACCAGCAGGAGTTGGACTATAGGTTGGACTTGGCTTAGTATGAACCTTAGGTGGCAACTTCTTCACCTGTATATTTTCTGCCGCCGACAATAGTCAGTCATTTCCGTTAAAGCTCTGGGGGCTGGCTAGAGGTAGATATTGATTAGTCAAAGGTAATATTGGGTTCACGATTCTGTCTTGGGTGGATTTGACCAACTTGAACGGCAACTGCCATTGGGAATTTGCTAGAGGTTGTTTAAAAGTATAAAAATACTGTAAATAGACTGTTCTAATTTTAGTTTTGGTGCCATTCTTGAATTGCAACCTGCTAGTGCCTTAGCCTGCATGGGATTCTAAAGTTAACAATTATGCAATCCCCCTCAAAGTTTTTCCTAGTCCCATGGCCAATCTAACCCACTCTTCTGGCCATAATATTGTCGGAGGATATATTAAGACTGTTAATCATGTTGTTATTACACCAGTGAGTGGTCTTATGGATAGGTCCAAAGCAGTTTCCTTTATACCTAATGTAAGTGGAGGAACCCCTAATAAAAAAGCAAGTAGGGGTGCTGATTGGGGGGAGATCGAGAATGCATTGGTTTTCTGCTGTGGCCATTTTGGGGTGGGGAAAGGAGAGTGTGGTTTCTTGCCCTTCCACGTAGGCCACATGTGGTGTAATAATTGACCCCCCTGGGGTATGATTAGTATCAGTATCACTGGGCAAAGACACACAAACTGATTCCTGGGTACTTCTCCCATGGAAGAATTGGGTGCTACTTCCCTGCGGAGCTTGGATCGAGCTTGGATCGAGCCACCAGATACCAGACAAGAACCCCCACTCCCCCCCGACTGCTATATCTGGCCCTAGGAGACAATTATTATGTGTGGAAACAAAATAAATAAATTTCGACTCAATCCCTTCCAGATTAGAAATAACAGGTGCTAACAAATCTTTGGTCATGAACTACAGCCTTGCAAGGAGGGTATCCAGCAGCAGTTCCTGATTAGGTTCAGCTGGTGGTGGGGTTGTTTTTATCCACAGGGACTTTCTAATGGCTCTATTACCACCCGTTTGCCTTCTTTTAGTGCGGTACAGTCCAGATCATTACCCAGTGACAAGGTGGCTGCATTGGAACATGCAATTTTTTCCGGATCAACCATTGGGCCTTCCATCAATGAGGGTAGAGATATAATGGGGTACCTTTCTCCCACTGGATCCCTAGTTGCCTCCAGAATTTCTTTGTTCCTTACTGAGCCCAATGCCAATTTCTCAGCCTCCATGGAGAGCCTTTTCTCAGTCATTGCAGTCTCCCTCGTGACGACCCTTGCCGCCCTAGTTAGGAAGGAGTCTTTCAACCCAACTGTCAATGCCGCATTATTTCCTGGAGGACCCTCTTGGCTGACAGCCAATTTCCTCTTACTCATTGATATTTAGTCAGGAGACGCTTTGTCTTAAATGAACTGTGGGAACAAAATTACGGTCTCTTCAGGTGTCAAATGAGGGAAAACAAGGGGCACTTCCTGGGCTGAAATCATAGGAACTAAAAATAAAGCTAGTAAGGACACAGTCCGTTAAAAGGAATGATGCAGGTACCTTATTCCTGCCCTTGTGGGCTCAATCCAAAGAGCCGTGATCTGCGGAAGTCCTGGCCGGACCGCAAGGATTCTGTAAAAAGAGCTAGGAGACCTGGCCCAGCCCGGCCCCTTCCGGCTGCTGACGGGCACAGATGGGCCCGCCTTTGGCCTGGGCTTTGCCCGTGCATGCCCACGTGTGTCCCACACTACGGGAGCCCCCAAGTGACTTTATAGCACCTCCGTGAACAGGGTGATGGCATTAGCGGCAGCGAGCCACAAATGAGGCTGATGGTTGTGGTCCTTGCCTCCCAGTCCCCACAACAAAGGCAGCAAAGGATAGTCAGGCACCTCAGTCGTAGTAGTCACTTTCAACAGTAAATTAAACTTTCTGTAGTGCTTTCCCTTTCTTTGAAAGTCTCATATTGGCTGGAGTTGTGCTTTGATCCCACTTACGACAACCATTGATTTTTCACTTTGAATAAGGTGCACATGGCAACCATAAGCAGTTTGCTAGACCTCATCAAACTCTGCGAGAGCATTCTCAAGTCTTATGGTTGCTAGGTTTATGTATCCCCTATTACATTGCCAGTTGTACCATCCTCCTGAGCCCTTTTACATGTAAATGAGTCGCGCCATAAATGGAGTTTGGTATTAAACGTCTTTATTCTCTAGAGTGTCATTGCTAACTGAAATGTATCAATTCATGGATTTTATTAACCATACCCAATCACTTACATCACTAGACTATGGACACTACAGATTTCAATGGTATCCCTGTGTTTATTCACCTACCCCGGCATGTACTCACACAGACTATCCTCTCAGCTTTCATTTTCAGGTAAGTCTCCAAAAGGGCATCCCTTTTATTATTACGTGCCCTTTTGGAAGACCTACAGATCAAATCCTTTGGGTATTGACATGTCTGTAGCTCTTTGCTCAGATTAATAGCATGTTGTTTATATTTAGCCATTTTGGCACAGGTCCGAAGGCAGCCTAAGGAATTGGCCCACAGGGCGATTGTTCAGTAAAGCCCGTTGATGGAAGCTTGAATAGCTGAGTAGACAATTACCTACCATTGGTTTCTGATAAAGTTCAGTATATACCTTGCCTTCTTTCGGATACAGCAACAAGTCCAAAAAAGGAAGTTGATCTTTGCTGAATTCGCAAGTAAAACGAAGATTAGTGTCCAGACTGTTCAACCAGGTTGTGAAAGTATTCAGAGATATCACATCTCCCTCCCAGATGACCAAGATATCATCAATGTATCTCTTCCATAATCTAAGATTCATTTGGAAAGAGTTGACTTCTGAGTAAATATGTGTAGTCTCGAACAAGTTTACTGGTGCTGGCAGCAGAGGAGCTCCTGTGCGTTTATCCTCTGCAGTCCAGCAGCTATATATTTGGAAGTAAACCTAGCTATGTACATGTGCAATCTTGAGGGTACTTACTACAATAATATTGGTGACAAGCTGAGCTACAAGGTTGGATCTTTAAACATGTGATGTTGGCTGTGTCCAATGATTTACACCAGATGAAAAATTGCATCCATTGGCTACTATTTCAGTAACGGTATCACCCCAGCATTTTTATGCCCATAAGGGACATGTGTGCTCCTCTCTCAATAAACGTTGCGTCTGTGAACCCTTTTGGGGGCAAAGAATGGACGTAGATATGGATGAGGTGATAAAAAATTGTTTTGTATGCCAATCAGCTAACAAATGATTGAAGGTTTCTTCTCTGCCTCTCATGCTTATTAAATGCCCATCAGGTTAGTGGGTTAAAGTTAGAATAGATATCATGGGTCCGTATGATTCTTTGCCAGGTGGTGCAAAGTTTCTCATTGTACAGGTGCTTCATTTTTCAAAATGTCCTGAATGTAAGCTAGTCAAGGAGCCTAATGCTCGTGCTGTTGTAGAGTTTCTAAGAGAACCCTTCTTGAGGGTGGGTTTTCTGGAATTTCTTTTCTATTTACAATGGCACCCTTTAGTGGGGAACTTCAAGTTTTTCTTTAGTCATTTGGTGTTAAGCACCTGAGAAGCTCCTTATATCACTCACACATGAATGGTCTTGTGAAGAGGATGAATCAGGTGGTGGGTGAGTGTATTAGGTGGGTAAAATGTGGGAACCATGATGTGTGAAGCATAGTATGTTATGGTTTTAAAGAGCAACCCCACACTCAACTATCAAAGTGTCTCCTTTTGATCTGTTGAGGGGCAGGAGAGCCAATGCTGGTTTTCGCCATTGTGGATAGCTAAATGGCTTAAAAGTGAGTCTGATATTGGGAAAGATATTGCCTTGGTTAGGATGAAAGTATGTTGTGAACGAACCAACAATACTAGTATGACAGAAAGAAAAGTGTTAAACTTGTCAATGTACAGGTTGGCAATTTGGTTCGTAAAAAAAGTCAGCTGTTCATGTTAATGATGGGAAGAGTAAATTCTGCAACCAGTGAGAGTGGAAACAATAGTGCTAATGCTGTTATGATGAATGGTGGACATTGGTGGAATCGTGCAAATGTAGTTAAGGTGGGCAATGGGTGTAAGAGTGTGAGTAATAATGAAAATGATCAATATAATATATTCTGACTGGTACCCATGGATATATTCAGGTTGGTCAAACCCCGAAGGGTGATCAAGATATGTCTGGGAATTTCTAGAGGATGGTGTTATGAAAAAGAACAAGAAACATAGGTGGGACTACCAGGTTTCTGACGTGAATATTAACCCTTCATTTTATGGCATTGTATTTGCTCTAAGTTTTGTTTGTAGTATATATATGTATCTGCTGTTGCATTGTTGTTTGTGTTTCTGTGTCCCTTCCCCTGTGTGGCATTTTTGGGTAAGTATTTTGGTTATTGTTGGGAGAAAGGAGTTAGTTAGTACTGTTCAGTTTACATTGGAGACTTGTGTCACCGTGCAGCTCTGTATTTGGAAATAAAGGGCCGCATTTATGAGGTTTTGTCATAGAGCAGCTGTTGTATAATCGACACAGGAGGCAGGTTTCTTTGGAGTACTTTAGGTTTATTTGTCAAGTAAGAGTATAGAGAAAAAACCCAACAGCAGTGCTAGGCTCTCTCCCCTGCCAACGGCTGTGTCCAGAACGCTCGGCTCGCAGGCACGAGTGGAAGCTGTCACGAGCCCAGATTGCAGATTGCAATCAGTGGGGCCCGCAACTTCTTACATCACTGCTTTAAAAGGTATTTCCCTTTTAAGTCCCACTTTCAAAATTAATCGCGGCTTTAAACGCTGGCCAATCGCGTAGGGACTGGAAATAACACGTCTTTACAGCCTGTGCCTGTAATCCTGTTCTACAGTCACCGCTACTGTCAGCGCTGTGGTAAATCTTTAAATTTCTCTTTTTTTATAAGATATGCGCGACGTACCTTCTCCTCACAAGGGTCACCCAGTACCTTGCGAGTTGCACGCTGTTGGGTTTTCCTGGATTCCTCTACTGCCTTATTCCGCTCGTTTACTTCTCCTTTGCGCTCCCCTTCGTGTTACTTCTGCGTAGACCAAGTCGCCAGAAAATGTTGTATAATCGACACAGGAGGCAGGTTTCTTTGGAGTACTTTAGGTTTACTTGTCAAGTAAGAGCATAGAGAAAAACCCAACAGCAGTGCTAGGCTCTCTCCCCTGCCAACGGCTGTGTCCAGAACGCTCGGCTCGCAGGCACAAGAGGAAGCTGTCACAACCCCAGCACGAGACACAAAACAGCACATAGGCAATAAATATAACAGCAGCACAGCAGGCCTTCCTGCTCTGCTGCCCTACAGTAAAAGAAAAGGGCAGGAATGTGCTGTATCTGTCATATATGGTGCATTCCTGCCCTTTTCTCCTGCTCCCGCGCACAATGAGCTGCTGTGCGCCAACGCAGGCACATTTGCACCATGGTGCAAGGGTGCCTGCATTGCGGGGATGATTATTTTTGTACAGGAAGGTAAACCTTTCTGTTCAAAATAATCACAAGAGGCTTTTTCCTCTTTCGATGTGTGCTACAGAATGCAGCACACATAGAAACGAGGAGAAATAAAGACATTTGTCTTTGTTGTGCCTTGCTTACGCCTCCCCTGGGGAGGCGTAAGTTTTTGGCACTGCCTCAGATTCATGATTTCTCATAAATCTGTGGCAGTGTTGAAAAGCCATGGATGGTGCTGCGAATGGCCCCAGCAACACCCATTGCATTCCCTTTTAACACAGAAAATTTGCTTAGAGGGACCAACATTTATCAGGCAGCAATAAGCCCAAAAAAGTGGCTTAGTGCTGTCTGATAAATATCACGCAGGCTTCTGCGCCACGTGACAATAAGTGATGTTCCGACGGCGCAAGTGAATATGGCCGGGATGCCTGTCACCCCCTCCCAACACAATCCCCAAGGATGGGAAGACGGACACAGTTCTTGAACTTTTGGAAGGCGGGAGGAAGTTACCCTCCCGGCCGTATTTATTAAAATATGAAACAAAATTAAAACATTAAAATAACAGTTTCATATCATGTATAATTTTTGATTTATGACATTACGATGCAGACACGTGTATTGGCTAACCTTAACAAAACTCTAATACAAAGGTTCTCCTAGCCGAGTCTAGACATCCTGCAAATGCATACTTTCTAAATAAAAATTGTACATCCTAACATTACGGGCCAACGGCAAGGTCGTAACCAGTGTCAGATCCCTAATACCAGAACTCCCCCCTCACTTGTGAGGGGCGGGCGCACAGAGGACTGTACCTCTGTGCCAACTTCCAATTTCCCTTGTCTTAGCGGGGGCCCCTTATTTAACTCGACGCCATCTTAGTGGTCGTCCGAGGACTCGTGTGAGGTGTCTAGAAGGTAGCGTAGACCCCCCTCCCACCCCACACTGCTTACCACATCCGCCGTCGCGGATGTCCTGGCCCCGGGAAATTCGTAGGAGGGGCACGTAGCCGCCTCCTCCCCTGGGAGGGGCCTATGACCGCCTTCCCTTTAGGCGACCCCATACTTAGTGGGTGCCGCCTCCCCGTGTGAGGGGCCAATGGCCGCCTCCCCCCGGGCGCTCCCATCCATAATGGGTGGCGCCCCCCCCCTCTAGGGATCTTGAAATTACTGCTCACCGATCATGACCTTACCGCCACAGGCCGGATAGTTGACCGGCTATCCGGACCGCCCACAAACTCCTACTAAAGGTCATGGATTTACAAACCCCTTAACCATGCTATGAAGTCTCCTATGAGTAAGACATTCCCCTCCCGGGACAAATGGACCCCATCTTCGAGATACATGTGGTCCCCCCGAATACATCCATGCGGAATACAATGCAACTGTTCTGAGCGAAACAACCTACTGAGTTTGTTATTGACTTTCTTTACCGAATGATTCAAAGCTGTCACAGAGAGGCCCCCCGCCACACCTTCCTGGGGATCATGTGTGACCATGCTATCGTGCACCCCGGAACCCTTCTCGCCAACCAACTAACAGTGGATAGAATTCGCTCGAGCAGTACTCGACGACCAATTGTCACCAAATCATTGCCTCCCAGGTGTACTATGATTACAGACGGCGGTGACCTTGTCCGCCCTAACAGTCCCTCAATAAAACATTGAAATTGGTCAATACAGAGCCCGCCCCTTCCGTGGAAGGTCACCCTGTACCCGTATTCCCCAGCCACGTGAATCATGTCACCTGCTTTGAATACGTCCCCGGCACGCCTCACGTATGAGTGGCCAACGACCCACACCACTCTTCCCTCAGCCGGTGATTTTTGACCGCTGGTCCCCAGGTGTCGGGTCAACTGCACAGTCTGCCCCGCATAGCATGCTCGCGATACTGTAAACCAAACAGAAAACAAGAAGCGTGAGTGCATGACATTGGCTTCACAACATGTGCAACCGCACATACCTTTTATAACAGTTCGAGGACCAACGTCCCAATTGTTTCACCTTTTCAACACTCAGACCCCTGGCTGTAGCCTCTGTAGCAGCCCCTATCCGAAAGGAATGGGTCCCAAAATCGCTCGGGTCCAGGCCCGCTGCCCAGATTGCCATTGTTAGCACCCGCTGAAACTTAAACCTAGTCAGTGGGGTGGCGTCGGTGTGTCTCAGCAAGCTTCCCCCCCATGATACCACCCTTTGCGCTAAATATTCCTCAACGCATTTCACTGGGCACATGGGGGACCCTCGCATGCGCTGGCCAACAACACTGTCCCCGGTAGCTCCCTGATCGGTTTTGGACCTGGCTATTGTGACTACCATTGAATCACCCTTGATGAGAATGTGTTCTCGACACAGACCTCCCCCGTATCCTGCTTATTCTTTGCCACCAGCTCGCTCACCCGCATAGCCCCATGGAATGCTAATGCGAAAGCGGCCCGGAATAGCACTGCCTCTGACTGGGATGAACATGTCGCAGGGAGTACGGACCTCAACAGGGACAACCTTTCGAGCCCAATCGGGTGCCTCTCGTCCACTCTATGACCCTCGAGGCGTTGCCACCCTCGCAGTGCCTTCTTTACAAGAAAGGATGATGTGGGGTCCTTGATGCCATGCGCCTGCGCCATGAATGCAATGGCGGCCCGGTGCCTATTGGCCGTTGCCGCTGATCGGCCTGCCTTGTGGAGTCACACTAGAAACTTTAGGACATACTCCTCCTGCCCTCAATGATCCCCTCTTGCTGGACCCAAAAATGCCCAATAGGAACGAAACACTCCTTCGTATGCCTTCCTTGCCCTGGGGGCTAGACTTGCTCCCACGAGGTCCTGTAATCCGGGGCACCGAGTAACCAGAGAGCTTCGGGAAATGGTGCCGTTACCAAGTCCGCGGAAGGTAGATAACCCCTGAAGGCCTGCATGTGGGAACGAGAGAGTGCATCAGCCGCCTGGTTCAGTACACCCGGCACGTGTTTTGCCCTAAACTGAATGTTCAGTCTCATACACAGTAGTACAATTTCCTTCAGTAATCTCAATATCCACTTGCAGCGTGCTGCCTGATTATTTATACATTCGACCACGGTCATGTTGTCGGACCAAAACACCACTGTGCGATCACGAAACCCATCTGGCCATGTCTTCAGGGCCACAAAAATGGGGAACAGCTCCAGAAACCCAATGTTACCAGTGAGCCCACTGGTGTGCCACCATGTCGGCCATGTTTGTGCCGACCATCGATTACCGAAGATGGCACCGAATCCCACACTCCCCGCCGAGTCGGTCCATAAACCCAGCTCCACCGAGGAAGCTGGTGGCTTGCTCCACACAATTCGACCGTTAAAGTCCGCCAGAAATGCCAACCATATGCGCATATCCTGGCGAACCTCTGCAGGCAGTCTTGTGCGGTGGTGCCCTTCCTTGAGACCGACCATGGCTTGTGCAATAGAGCGGGAAAAGGGGCCAGCCATTGAAATCACTCTAAGGGCAAAGTTAAGCTGTCCCACCGTTTGCTGTAACTGATGGAGAGTTACTTTCTCTTTGCTAATGCACAGTTCTAGAGAGGTCCTGAACTTCACCACTTTTTCCTTGGGCAATAGGAAGCATCCCTTCACAGAATCGAGCTCAATTCCAAGAAACTCGAGTGAAGTCGATGGCCCCACCGTCTTCCCTGGTGCCAATGGCACACCAAACTGCTTCATGAGAGTGCAAAATTCCTGTAAAGCCTGTGCACATTCCGTGTCACCAGCTGGCCCCAAGAACAAAAAATCATCTAGGTAGTGCATAACCTGGGCATAGCCCGTGGCCCTGGTGAATGCCCATTGCAAAAAACAACTGAACTTCTCAAAATAGGCACAAGAGATGGAGCAACCCATTGGCATACATCTATCCATGTAATAGCGTCCCTGAAAAACAAAACCTAACAGACGCTGATCCACAACAGCTCCGACAACCAACCCGGAGACCAACCCACTCAACCATTTGCTGAACATTCTCCCCCCGTGAACACCCTCAACGACTGGAACCCAATCTCCACTGAGGACACAATCCGCCTGATGAATTCCATCCACTCAGGATCCCCCACAGACCCATGTCCTCACCACATCTTCAACAAAGCAGACTCCGTCATAGCACCGCACCTCCGTGACGTCATCAACTGCTCCTTCAACTCCGCCACCTTTCCGGAAGACTGGAAACACGCCGAACTCACCGCCCTTCTGAAAAAACCCACAGCGGACCCCACCGAACTCAAAAATTACCGCCCCATCTCGCTCCTTCCATTCCCGGCCAAAGTCATCGAGAAAGCTGTCAACAACCAGCTCGCCGCTTTCCTCGAAGCCAACAAATCCCTCGACTCCTCACAATCTGGCTTCCGAGCAAAACACAGCACTGAGACCGCCCTCATCGCAGCAACAGACGACATTCGAACTCTACTGGACAATGGAGACACAGTCGCCCTCATCCTCCTCGACCTCTCTGCAGCATTCGACACAGTCTGCCACAGCACCCTTTTACAATGCCTCAATAACATCGGAATACAAGGAAAAGCACTTGAATGGATCACCTCGTTCCTCACCGGAAGAACCCAGAGTGTCCGCCTTCCACCATTCAAGTCCGAGGCCACTGAAGTCATCTGTGGAGTACCACAAGGATCCTCACTCAGCCCCACCCTCTTCAACGTATACATGAGCCCCCTCACGGCCATCGCCCGCCAACACAACCTCAACATCATCTCTTACGCGGATGACACTCAACTAATCCTTTCTCTCACCAATGACCCCAGCACCGCCAAAACTAACCTACACGAAGGAATGAAAGAAGTTGCCGAATGGATGAAACAAAGCCGTCTGAAACTGAACTCAGACAAAACAGAAGTCCTCATCCTAGGTACATCCCCCTCTGCATGGGACGACTCTTGGTGGCCGGAAGCCCTTGGAAAAGCACCCATCCCGACAGACCACGCACGGAACCTAGGCATCATCCTGGATTCTTCACTCTCAATGAACAGACAAGTCAGCGCCGTCTCCTCATCCTGCTTCAACGTTCTTCGCATGCTCAAAAAAACATTTCGCTGGATCCCCACCGAAACCAGAAAAACAGTCACCCATGCTCTGGTCACGAGCCGACTGGACTACGGAAACACCCTCTACGCAGGTACTACCGTCAAACTCCAGAAGAAACTCCAATGAATCCAAAACGCCTCAGCCAGAATCATATTAGACATCCCGCGCAACGAACATATCTCTGGTCACCTCAAAGACCTCCACTGGCTACCCGTCAATAAGAGAATCACTTTCCGACTGCTAACCCACGCACACAAATCACTCTACGACATCGGACCAGAATGCCTCAACTCACGACTGTCCTTCTACACCCCCCCCGCCAACTACGTTCTTCCAGCCAAGCCCTCGCCACTGTACCTCGCATCAATAAGACCACCATGGGAGGCAGATCCTTCTCATACCTGGCTGCCAAAACATGGAACTCACTCCCCGCTGACCTTCGCCTTACCCAGAACCACCTAGCATTCAGAAAGCAACTTAAAACGTGGATATTCGACAAATAATCCTCCTCCCCTTCCCCTAAGCGCCTTGAGACCCTCTGGGTATGTAGTGCGCTATATAAATTATCTGACTTGACTTGACTTGACTTGGGTGTACCGGCAGCAACCGGAACGCTGACTCAATATCTGATTTAGCCATCAGCGCTCCGGGCCCCAGGCGATTCAACATGGCAACGGCCTCATCGAATGATGCGTACCGCACCGAACATATTCCTGGGTCAATTGCATCGTTTACCGAAAGACCCCTAGGAGCCGACAAGTTATGAATTAACCTAAACTCACCTGGGTCCTTCTTGGGGACTACACCCAGTGGTGAACAAACGAAATTATTGACTGGCGGGTGCCTATATGGGCCGGCAACCCGGCCACGGGCAACTTCTTTTGCAATCTTACTCTCTACCACCGCCGTATGCTGCTGAACCGACAGTTGGTTTTTACACCGTGATTCCCCCCGAAAATCCCCCGCTGGGATGTGGAAACCATACAAGAAGCCGTCTCGCAACACCCCAGCGGAGACATGATCAGGGTATTCATTCAGCCAGGGGATCATTGCCATGATGTCTACGGGGGTAGGTAGCGGTGCCCCTTGGTCGACATTAGACCTGTTTGGCCCCTCCTCTACCCCCTGTATCACCATTCTTGGCTCTGCACGAACTCTCAGGGTGTGAAGAGTGTCCGCACCCCGCACACTCATGCCTGAACTTACATGTCCCTTGTGGCCTCGTGCACTTGCCTCTGTTAAAGTTCCAACAGACCCCTTTTCTACCCCTGTTCCCACCACTTCTTGGTTGGTGGTCACTAGTGGCGCCCGCTCGAAAGGGCGCCGCCGAATAATGGCGGGAGGGCTCCGACCCATTCCCGCCGAGCGAAGACGACTTCGTCGTGCCCGGCAGGAGCTGCTTCTGCCAAGAGATGGAGTCGAAACAATCCCACGTCAGGGATGAGTCGTGCTCCTTGGCTTTACGAAACTTACTATCATAACCCAACCATTGATTGCCCTCATATGTTTCATAAAAATCCATTATATGTGTCTGGTAGCAAGCCAATTCGGTCAACACCTCGGGCTTACGTTCCCCCATGATCGCAGTGAACATTGCAAATGCCTTGGCCCAATTAGAGATCGTCTCATCCACCCTGAATCCCGCCATTTTAGCACGCATACACTCGGGTGCAACAAATCCTTCTGACTTTTAACATGCTCCACCTCGTGGTGGTCAGTCAAGAGAGAAAACATATTCACATATTTATCAGCCCAAATCAATTCTTTCGTGGCCAGCGGGATATGTTGGACCACCATTTCCCTTCTTGAGGGTAACGCTCCCTCCCTTGCCATTGGCAATGGCTGCTTACCCATATCGGTAGCTGGTCCTGCTGTTGCTCCAACGTCAGACGTCGGTCGTTCAGAGGGAACCTGAGGGGAAACAAGAGGGAGATTCGCCTTCGCAGCATCTCTCGATTGCCGCAACTGCTTCATTAGTAACCTGGCCTCTTCGGCCGTGTCTCCTGGTGTCGTAGTACCCTCAGTACCTTTGCCGAGCCATGCGGCCAACTGGGCGGCCAACTCCGGAGGCATATCCTCCTTGTTAGTGGGCAAAACCACAACCGGAATCGGTTGGCCTGCGTCCGGGATCGGAACCGGGGCCTCCTCTGGACTAACCGGGCTTGCCGGGGGTGACTCGGGAACCGGGGCCTCCCCCCCTGCTGCCCTATTCCTGGCCCTTTTACCTCTCCCAGTGGGGACTACTCCCGGCAATGCTGGCCCGATTACTTTCTTCGGTCTGCCCGTATTGTTCATCGCCGCCATCTGCTTTTTCATGGTCGCCATATCCTTCATTAGCATGCGAAGCATCTGCTCAGTCCCTGCTTTCTTTCCAACCTTCTTGCCAGGCATCGTTTATCGGCTATTCGATCGTTGATGCTCACGAGGTCCTGGATCCGAGGGTACGGAGTTGCTGAAAGAGAAACACAACAATTACAAGTTCTCAAAAATGGCTCCTTGTTCCGTCTAGGGCTCACGTGCAACGAGGGGTGCAGCTTCCAAGCACAGGAACAAGAGGATGCTTCTCTGGATTGTTGCTCCTTTTATTCTTCTTCGGGAGGGAGTGTACCCTCCTCCGGTCTGCCTACAGGGCGTGGCCAACGGTGTAGGTGTCTAGGACAACCCCTCTTGGGCGGGAAAAAGGCGCGCCCCGGCTACGCCGCTTCGGGCATACCAGCCGAGACACGCCTCCCGCCCAAAATGGTTTCCCGGGGGGATCCGGGCCCCCTACCATACGTTCGGGGGGACCGAGTGGTCGCCCCTTTCCATTCATAAATGAGGCCCAAACTTTCCTACGGATACTTGCCGTCTCGAGGGGTACATACTACAGATAGTACAGACATTTCAAGCACACGCTTGGTCACAAATAAAGTTCTTCTGTCAATATGCTATTTGCAGATAAATTGGATTTTTAGACACAACCACAGTGGAATTTTTAAATTGGTTGTTTTTTATATTTTCAGGAGGTTTCAGAATAACAATATTACGATGTCCTTCTACTAAAGTCCTTAGTGTATTAAACATAGAGCTACCAATTTTTCAAAATAAAAGTAACACTTGAACACCAGCAGAAGGTTAAGAAAAGCAAGGACAACTGGCTCCAGCCCGCATAATTTTAACTCAAAAGTTCTAAACTTTTTAGTACAATTTTGTCCTCAAGGCATTTCAACTAGTTGATAAGAATGTCTTTTTTCTGTAGAAGACCATAGACACTAGGTATCTCAGCACTTGCCATTCTTCTTTTCATTTCTCCTGAACTGACAGGAGTCTCAAAACCTGGCACATTCCTTAGAGAAAAGGAAGGTACACTCTATTTTGCAAAGCAAACACATTTTTAAAGTAGGATTAAAAATAATGTTTGACAAGCTACTTGTTCCTGACACTCATACAGAACAGAGAAACTCAGGTGCAGACAGACTGACTGTAAGTATCAATAAGCCTTCCGTCCATGGATTACATATTAAAAAAGTTATTAAGCAATGAAAATATCAGGCAACAACATTATTCAGTTTCATGGTACTTATTTTACCTATCTAAGAATGGAAGGCAGCCCGGTATGTGAGTTAACAGGTAATCTGAATGTTGCAGCATACATCAGCAACCAGTGTTGAAAAGATGGAAAACACCAGAGGCCTCATTTATGAGAAATGACGCATCGCTGAATGAAAGCAGCGATGCGTCACTTCTTAGTGCGCACTCCTTGCGACATTCCTGATGCGTCATATTTAATGTATGACGCATCATGTCGCAAGGAGTTACAGATACGTCAGTATTTCTGACGTATCTGTAAGCGCAAAAGTGACGCATTGCTGGAGTGTGTCACAAAAGTGACGCAACTCCAGCAATGCATCCTTTCACATGGGGCAAGCCCCATGTGAAAGGGCATGCATCAGTCTTACGCCTGCTGTGAGGCCGGGGCAAGATTTTGACGCAATAGCGTCCTAAAAGTGACGCAGTGAAATCTCATAGATTTCACTGCGTCACTTCTACGACCCTTCCTTGCGTCAATACGCCCCCCTTGCATACATTATACCTGGCGCAGTTGTAATGTGGCGCAGGGGTTTACAAAGTGACGCATCTACCTAGATGCGTCACTTTGTAAATATGGCGCAACAAGGCACATTTTTTACGCTGCTGGTGCGTCACAAAATGTGGCGCAACGGCGGCGTAAAAGTGACGCACGGCCTCATAAATGAGGCCCCAGGTAGGTTGCCTCTACTTTATTCCATCCAACGTACTCCAACTCCCTTGACCCCAACACACAACATTCTAGATCCCAACTAGTGTTTATCTCTGCAACACTCCTGTCCTCGATGCCTCAGTGTCGTGTTTTCATCCCTCTAGATTTATGACGCATGCCCTGAATATCTCTTGCCCTGCCTTTTTTCACAGATATCCTACAGCCAAAACGGATAACATACATTAGTGTAAAAGACCCATAAACAATAACAGTCTGGTCACAATTTTGGAATCTATCAGGACATGATGCCTCATTCTGCACTCCTCTCAGTTTATACCTATGTTTCCTTCCTCCCTTCGTCCTTGTCTGCACTGCTCATGTTTCCTCCTTTCCAAAAAGTATTTGGTTGAATGCCCATAACCTTATATTGCTCTGTCTTGTGACACTTTGGATAGTTGTGCAACTTTTAGATAAATGTCACCAGCTTTGTAAAGTACAAAGCTGGAAAGAAAAAAACAAGTTCTTCAAATACTCATAAGCCACATCACTAACATTTAACTTTCTCATTTCCTGGGTCTCTCTGTATTTCCTTACCCCTGGAAGTCCTGCTGCTTGATGTTGGTCATTCCCCGGGCTGGGAATCGATGCCATGTGGACACTGCTAAGTGTTGTCCAATAGATAATAGGACTATCTGGGGAGTTGGCACATTGGCCAAATGTTTTCTCAACTGACTACAGGTAAATACAATTTATTGGTGAAATCAGTAAATGTAGAAGCCTCTGCGAAGGAATAAGTTTACCCTCTTCATTAGACTTTGTGGGAGAAGTTACATTTATGACCTAGAAATCAGATGGCATTTGTGAGGTATATACCGCTATGTGAGCAACAAACGAAACATAACTGATAATAATATAGATGCTATCAGCAAGTGTACCTTTACGTGCTATGATTGTATCCCGTAATACTCGGTCTTACAAACAAACTAGGACATTGACGCAATGTAGATGCTTATACCATTCACACGTCAGTGCTGGCATCAGCCAATCGCATACACACGCTGACACCCACATTTCGTCCCTACTGTGTCTGTTAGCCATTAGCCGGCACTGGGCAGGTTTAAAGGGAACCTCCGATGTTTGCACCCAGGGTGGGGGTAAAGCGGATTCACTTCCACGTCAGTCCCTGGCCCTCTCCAAGCCATATGCGATGACACACTAAATTTACAAATCTCTAACGGCCAAAGAAGACCGAAACAGATGAGTTCTCTCCAACCATGTCCAGTCAGGATGGCTTGCCAAAAACAGCTCCCCACATTTCAGAAAGGCATCAACGGAAAGGGGAGAGTGTCCCCTATCCAGAAATGCATCACTGAAACAGTTTCCTGTTTGTTGATCGTGGTCATACCGTGATTCACAAGCAGGAAGTTGCTTGTGCTTGTGGGTCAGCCTTTCTGGTATACAGGCTATGCCCCCTGGCGCCCATATTTAGTGTTGGATAATACAAAATAATAAAAGCAGGAAAATGCTAAATGTTAAGGGGCCCGGACCTCCTTACATATGGGTCAACAACCTATGAACAGCTCCCCCCATTTTTTTTAAAATGTGTGTTGTCCCCAGGTGGGGGCCAATCACTCTCCCCCTGAGAAAACACATATTTTAAAACTATTTTATCGGGTCAACCCTACTGACATACAGGTCGACCCCATTTGGGCCCATTACATGTTTTTTAATACGTTTTTCCCTTGGTAGACAATCACACTGCTCCCAGGGGGAAACACTCCTTTAAAAAAAAATCACATAGAAATAGAGGGGGCTGGCCCATGTTATTGGCATGTGTTTCCTGTCAGTATCCCGCAAACATTGCTTGCAGCAAACACAAATGCATGCATGCATGTAGTTTTCGATATTGTGCCAAGCACCTATACAGTGTGTCTTTCCACAAATTCAGTGTGCCATTCCAAGAGTGTCTTTCCAAATACTAATCCGCACCAGTGTATAAATGTAGACTACTTTTCAGGTCTGGTATTAGCCAAGACATTTGATTTTACTGAAATATATGTATCTATTTTACTGATAGGGTTTTGTAGACAGCCCTATTCATCCATTGGTCTGTTGTGGCATTCACATTATTCTTCCACCCACTGCAGCTGGGACATTGGGTCTGGCCACTTCTGCCATTTGCTAACTTCACTTTGAATGATAGCATAAGGAATTTTCACACATAGCCCACATGCAAAAAAGCAGCCATCCTTTGTCTGTGCTTCTATGCGAATGTGTGTTCTTGAGATCAAAGCTAGATTTTTGCCTTAAGCAAAATTATTTTACACTGGCAATGGCCCAGCAGCTCCCTCAGCAACAAAGGCTTGCATTAGGCATAACAAATCAAGCATTGACAAAGCCAAAAAGTTGGAAGCAATCACCATTGCTAATGGGTACACTTTTATTGTCATGCATCATCCTAGATTTTCGTCTAGTATGCCTCAGATATGTTTTTTTAGTTGCTTTGCATCTAAAATTGTCTCTGCTGCATGTCAGTGCCACAATAAATTAACAGTACCACTTGTACTTATTCTTTGGTATGGAGTATATGGGAAGCTGAAGGAATACTTTTGTTTGTCTTTTTTAGTATCTTTGGCGTAGCTGCACCTGCATCAATGAGCTATGTGCTTTTTTGCTTTTACACTGTCCCACACATTTCCTACACACAAAACCATCCATTGATAACCTAAGTGCTTTTACAGTTTGTCATACACATCTCACAGATGCACACACCCACCAACCGATTTATAAGCATACTACTACCTTCTGGTAGGCCAGCATTCATAAAGGAAGGTTTGAGACAGATCTCAGATAGTCAAAAGAGACAGTGTGGCAGTGGATGACTGCTGCCCAGGCCCTGACTTAAGTTATGTAGGATAGCTCCTTGAGGAAGTTCTGCATCAAACAAATTTGCGTGCTGAACAGTTTCTAAGGGCGCATGAAGGAACTCTTAGGGTTCATTCTAGGGCACACAGGTGGAGTTGAAGTAATTTCTGGGCCTTAAGCTAAAAATGCGTTTAGTGGAAAAACCAAGCATATAGTCCTACTGGTCTCCTTGCCAAGTTTGGGTAAAATCCATCTTCATACCGGTCATGAACAAAGATTTGTTTTTGGGAATGCAGCATATTTGCTGTATTTGCTCTTTGAAACTAACCTTTTTGGAAGTTCCATAACCAACCTGTGAAAGTGGTAATTTCACTTCGAAAATGCAGTAACAATTCCTCATTTTAAAAAAAAATGTACGCTTTGCGGTATCCAGGGTGCTGTATCTTGCATTGATCCTGCTCACGTTCCCATAATTCCCTGCAAAATATGAACATGCTTGTTCCTCCTCCACTCTTTCTAATCTCGTTTTTGCTGGTATTAGGAATCTGTGCACATTACCACTGCTAACCAGTGCTAAAATGCTTGTTCTCTTTCCTCTGAACATAGTAACATTGGTTCATCCGCATAGGGTATATTTAATTTACTTCTAAGTCCCTATTAAAGTGGTACCCACGGTATCCAGGGTCTATAAATTAAATGCTCCTGATGGGCCAGCAGCACCGATTATGCCACCCACTTGATTAGACCTTTACCCATGTCACGGGCTGGCTACTGCAGAGCCTGTGTGTGTAGTTTTACACTGCCATTTCAACCTGGAGATACAAAACCTTTTGCCAGGCCTAAATCTTCCTATTTTATGCATATGTCACCCCTAAGGGAGGCCCTGGATAACCCAGTGCACAGGGTGCAATGTATTTAATAGGCAGGAAATGTACTTTTATGTTCTACATGTCCTGGAAGTGAAAAACTCCCAAAGTAATTGTTAACTACTAGTCCCATAGTATAACATTTGGAATATCTTATTACATTTTATAAGTATAATTTCCAATTGGGAATGAATACAACCCCCAATGCTAGTATCTCTGGAATCCTAATTTAAAATCTTACTTTCGATGAAGTCAGACTTTTAAATTCTTAAAATGCCACTTTTAGAAATTTGGCATTTTCTTACTTTAGCCATTTGGTGCCTATTGCCTGTCTCTTATCACTTGTCTGGGGTTTGTTACATTGACAGCTGGACTTTGTGTATTCCTCCTAGACAGCCACACATGGGATCTTAGGTGTGCCCTGATGGGTCATCCTGGCAGGATTGGAGGGTGATGCTGGACCCAGCCTCACTTACACCTGAATAGACTGTGTCCTCTCCACACACAAAGGGCTGCATACCCCCCTATATTGAGTCTGGAGCCAAGGCAGGAAGGGCAGGACCTCTGTGCACTTCAAAGGTCTGTCTTTGAAGCCTTTCTAACTTAAAATCTCCAACTGGGTATAAGTACTGGAACCTTGACACCACCACTTTAGTACACTTTTGAACCTGTGAAGCCTGCCAGGAAGAAGAACAGCTGTGCTGTTGAAAGGACTGCCACTCTTCTGGACTGCTGTTTGGCTCAACTTCTGCCTTGCTATTCTGACCTGCTGTCTGCTGTCCTCTTGATTGGGTGAGGTGACTGGGCGTGCATCTCTTGAAGACAGAGTGACCACACGCTAGCTGGCTGGCCTCCTGGTCTGAAGTCTCAAAAACATAAAAAATGTCCTACCCACCTGCATCTGCACCTAGACTCTGCCACCCGTGAGTCTACCCTGCCAAGTGGTGTCACCCCAGTCCTGTACCCTTGGAAATGGGCCCAAGGTGTTTCTTCATTGGGACTGATGCATCCTCTGCTGAGCGGCGCATCGTTGAGCATAACAGATGCACTGCTGCTGTTGCATGGATTGGACCTGTCCCAATAGACTCACATCGCCGCTGTATGCTGCATCTTGGGAACCATGCATTATCTTTAGAATCACAAATACACAAAGCTTTTCCTGACACAAGCTCCTTGCATGTCTCATTGAGGCCTGTCTCGATGATGTGGACAGAAATCCACATTGCAGCTTCACTGCTCATTGGAAACGATTCATCGTTTCCACTGTGCCTAGCATTATCGACACCAGCCTTCATATCCCAATCCCAGTCAATAGGAATCTCAAGGCGATGCATCAAGACCTCGCACTGCAGTTTTGTGATATCTCAGAACCAATGCATTGACTTTGCTGGGAGATGCATCTTTGGCGTAGATACACACAAATGCTCCACATCCAGGATTTAGGGTACTTTGGTTCAGCAAGCATAACTGGTTTAGCCAGGTGGCACACCATCGCAGTCGACCTGAACCTCTGACTTTGCCCTGCTCCGGGGAGACCGGATATTCCCAATAACACATTTTTTCTTCCAAGCGCTACCTTTCACTATTGTCACATGGCCCATGGGAACATTTTCGTCTTCCCTAAGTTAGCATAAGTACACTGCAGCCTGTCTGCTGCTTTGCGCACGCTTCTATATGAGTTGATTTTGCAAATGCCTCTTTTGCTATTTTCACATGAGAACCTACCGTTGTTTTCATGCTTTGCTGGTTCACCATTTTGACTAGTTCTCTTACTTAATTTCTCTTACTTTACATCACTACTTTCTCCCCTTCTAGCTTTAGAGTGATGTTGACACTTTATATTGTTCTGTGTTTGAACGCAATGTGCTTTAGTGTCTATTTTCTTTTTTGATTACTCCTTGCCTCATTTACAATCTGCTGTTGTGTCCATTATGTATTTGTGCATTTATATATATTATCTATATATGTGATAGTACTAAACTATGTATAACAATGGAAATATTCATGTTGTCTTGTGTTATTGTATGTTTATATGTATGTAATATTTATTGGTGTATATTTTAATATTTCCAGCCTTGAAAACGTCTTTGTAAGACAAAACACGTGTCGGCAAGCCGTGTGCTGGGAACTTTTGATGAAGTGATTTTTTTGGGAATAAAGAAATTCAAAGAATACTATACTCCTTGGATCCTTATGTCTGATCACAGCTGTTGTTGTTGTCCTTATGCCTAAGTTGAATGGGGTTACATATACCCACTAATATCATTGATGTTTACATAACTAGCAGGTGACCAAAGGTGTGCTGTCCAAGCCCTTTCCTTGTTTTTATACCTTGGGGAATTAATTCACCAGATCTTTAATGTGTCTGATACTGCAGGCCTAGCCCTCTTTTTTAAAGCTGTGGGATTGGGCCTTGTAACTTCATTTCAGACTATTTTTGAATTAATCCCTGATTTTATTCATTCTATTTTTCCACGATATTTGGAGGGTTTCCCCTGCTTCTCCTCCTGGTTTGTAGCGTTCTTGGACTTCTATTGCTGTTTCACATTGACTGCTTGATCTCTGGTACTGCCCAGCCAAGAACAGTTGAAACTGTACAGTGATCGAATGCAACAGCTTTTTGGTTTAATGCTTTTGGGAGCTCTTTACATTGACTATTGGCTGACCTTCCATTATGCCTAACTTACCTGCATGCAACCTGTGTTCTACTGCATCCGATGTTCTTTTCTATGGGCCCAGGATGTCTCCCTGTCCACTCATGTCATACACTGCCCTAAATTGTGAACTGTTGATGGATCCGTTTATGTCCTATAATCAGGCCTTTTCTATGGGTAAGTGACTTGTTTACGATCCTCTATTGGGACCGGCAGCCAGAGCAAGTCCCTGTGCTCGTACACAACGCTGCTTGGATTTTAGTTTCATCGAAGTCGACACAGGTTGCCCTGGAATGCTCCTTGCGGCCTCTGGATATGCGGAGCAAGTCTGTTGTTTTGAATTGCTTAATTGGATGGCATCGCTTTTCACTCTGGAAGTTTCTCATGCCCTATTGGAGCTCATGGCATTCCATTTGTCACACAAAGTTTTTGGTCCGGCTGATGTGCTTTGATTGGATTTATTGTTCTGTCCAGAATTGTTCTATTTCATTTTCTGTTCCATCACAGTCCTGCTTTGGAACTTTGAATTCACTTTATTCTCTGAGTGGGACGCTTTGGCTTGGCTTACCTGTGACTTCTGTATTACTCCAGTGCTTACGCCCTGACCAAGGGGAGGGTGGCACATGGCCCACTGGAACATTGTCGTCTTCCCTAAGTTTGCAAGGCACGGTGCAGCCTGCCAGCTGCTTTGTGCACGTTACTACACAAGCTTATTTTGCAAATGCCTCTTTTGCTATTTTCACATGAAAACCTACTGCTATTTTCACACTTTGCTGGTCCCTGGAATTTAATCTGAACATTGTGAACAATGTTGAACAACAATGCCCCTTGTTATTATGTTCTGGTCTGGACCTAACACCTAGAGAAAACATACCGATGCAGCTGTTGTTTGAGAACACGTACTTTGGTCTTATTGGAATCAACGGATAGGTAGCACACACTTGGAGAGGGACCTTTCCCGGAAGAAGAGCATGACAGCACCCAGTGAGTAGGAGGGCAAGTGAGACACTATAGCTAATCAGGCCCGGGCTCATGGGTACTAAGCTGGTAGGATGACTCAGTCCCTGTATACTATGGTCCCATAATCCTACGCATAGTTCTGTGTTTGCGCAGAATCCCTGCAACACTATAAACTTTAAAATTTAACATTTCAAGTTCTACTTATTTGATTTTTGTTGTTTTGGTATTATTTTATTTATTAAACCTAACCTAGGGCTTGATTAGGATTGCGGTTTTCCCGCATCCTTCGGGCCGGCGGAAGCCACCGCCGACCCGGAGGATGCGGGAAAATCTCTGCGGAGGCACAGAAGACCCACCCCCAAATTAGGATGGCGGTGGGTCTCAAAATCCGTCCGCTGCTTTTCCGCCGCAGTCGCCTTCCGACCGCGGCGGAATAGCCCTAACATGGCTGGCGGTGTCTGTCAGACACCGCCAGCCATATTATGACAGCGGAAAACATATGCTTTTCGACGGCGGCTTTTCCGCCGTGGAAAAGCATATGGAGATTGCCTTCGGGGGCCCGTTGCGGGCCCCCTTGGTGACGGGGAGGGTGGGGGGTGCACATGGGGGGTACCTATGGTACCCCCCTGCATTTGCGTGGACTAAGTGGCGGGCACCGCGCGGTGGCTGCTGCTTTGTGCACGCAAATGCCGTGCATGCTTTTTTAACATTGCGGCGGGTGCAGCTTGAAGCTGCACCCGCCGCAATGTTAAAGATTGAGGATGTGACCGCCACCCTGGCGGTCACATCCTAATCTTCACGGAGGGACCTCCGCAGTCCCTGCGGACGGTCCCTCCTACTCTATGGTGGCGGACGGACTCAGGTCCGTCCGCCATCATAATCGGCCCCCTAGTGTGGAATCTTTTTGTGTGGTGTTTTTACTGAATTACTTTTTGAAGTGTTGCTAAAATACTTTACACATTGCCTCTCACTTTAAGTCCACAGGCTGAAAATACATTAATTTAGGGTTTGCCTGACTCTTACCCTGACCAGGATTGTGGTTGCTGCTAGCCTAGGTTTCATACCCCAGTTAACCAAAAACCCAATTTCTAACAGTGCTTAACTGCCTAAGCTCACCTATTTATTTACATATGTGTTGGAATCTTATGGAATCAGTTGCGATCTACAACCTGACAACTACCCAATTTTGCCACGTCTCTACATAAAAATGGAAACCAATTTATTTTGGTTGAGCATATCACCCACAATAGGAAAGAGCAAAAATCGAAAAATGGAACACATCAAATTTTTCCACTGAAAACGACCCTGTTTTTGCAATGTGGGTAGATGTGTATTTTTCAGTTGTATGCACCTCCGCCCATTGAAGCATACCAAACTACCTATAAATCAGCAGGCATTACATTAAATTCCTACCACCCAGCATTACCCCACTTGTCCCAATGATAGCAGAGCTCGATTTACCATGATTTGATCCATCAGAAATGGATTAGGCAATGGTAAATGGGATTTAGAAGGTTCCCCTAGGTGCTGGCTGAGCTAGGCCCTACAATCACTCACAGTTAATCAAATTGCAACAGAAAGGTGGAAAAGTTGACATGTTCATGTTGCCTTTGGGCCCTTTCCTCTCTCTGGAGCTAGACACAGCCAGACAAGGGAGGTAGTTGTTTGGGGGGTACTTAGGGAAATGCTGAGTGGTGGGAAATCTTTGGCTCTCCACAGATTCCAGAACTTTTCATCACAGAAATGTGAGGAAATGTGTTTTTTTAGCCAAAGTTTTAGGCTTGCCATGGCTGCTGGGTAAAAACAATTCATTAGCACCACAGAAGTTACCCTACCCTGGACACCCCTAGGTGTCTAGTTTTTAGAAATGTCTTGGTATGGTAGGTTTTTCTGTTTTGCAGCTGAGCTAGGGTTCAAAACCTGCTGCTACTCACATTTTCAAAAAAACATGGATTTTTCTGGGTAAAATATGACTTTAGGTCACGTTTTAGGATGTATTGTGTTACAGATGCTAGGCCCAGTGAGACAAGTGGGGTACCATTTTTATTGAGAAACATTTGGAAACACGGAATGGTAGAACATTTATTATGGATTTCTTTGCAGTTGTGCCATCTAAAAGTAACCCGGTGTGTCGGAAAAAAGACATTTTGAAAAATGCAACCTGAATCACATGCTAGCAAGTGCATCGTTACATTTAGAGAGTACAAATAACCACTGCTCCTAAACTCGGTCTCTGGTGTACATTTCAACAATATAACGGTTTCCTTCATACCGTTTTCGCTCTTTATATTTTACCATATGAATTGCTCTATATCCAGTAACCAATGAAAGCCATTGTAAGGTCCAGCTCAGTTGACAACTCTGGCACCTCTGTTTCTTGGGGAACTTAAAAATTCTATACATACTGGCAAGCAAAAGAGTCTAGAGGACATACCTGTGTATTGTTTTTGTAAATAGGCCACTTTGACAGGAATTTACAAATAAAAACATTGTCAGAAATGGCTTTTTTTCCTATCCATATTTCATAATTTTGCATTTCAACTGTTGCTTTCTTTGGGAAACCCTCAACTCATCTACACAATTGGCCCTTTGCTGAATTCAGAATTATGTTTACTTTTCAGAAATAAGGTATTAATTAGTATTGTAACTTTCTCTGCACTTTTGCACTTTGATAGACTTGATTGTCTAAATAAAGTATTTTAAAGTAAAGTAAAGCTTTCCTGGATCACCTATGGGTTTCACTCCAGTTTTCACGTCAAAGTGAAAGTATGTTCACTTCAATGTACAAAATTTCAGAAAAATACCAAGACAGTGGTTAAAATATTTTTGATACAGCTCTGCTTGTTCCTGAAAGCTGGGAAGATGGAGATTTTAGTACAGCAAACCTTTGGTTGATGCCGTTTTTAGGGAAAAAAACAGACACTGTGCAGAGCGCTTTTTCCCATTTTTCCTAAAAATAAACAGAAATGATGTTGGGGAAAAAAGGACTCAAATTTGGCTTAGATACCGAAGAAAGTTATGGACGCCTACGCACACAATATCCCAAATAGAAAAAGGGCTCAGCAATGGGGTGGAAAAAGGTTGATTTTTGTTGTTGGTTAATATTGTATGAGTAGCATTATTAGTATACTACTAATATTAATCAATCCTAATAGTAACAGCAAGCCAAAAAATTAAACTGACTGCTCCCACCATTATTGATATTACTAACTCTACTTCTGCCACTACTACTACTAGTACTAACTACTAGTACTGCTACTACTACTTCTAATAGTAATTGTCTTGTTGAAGGAGATAAAGTTGCAATGTGGTGTTCGTGTATGTTGATGGCTAAAAGTGAGATAGCGTTGTTCAATGATGTTTGCAGGCTGCAAGTAGAAGTTACATTTGATAACTTTTGGAACTCAGACTATACTGCTTGGCGATTTTCAAAATGTTCCTCATTGATGGGTGACTGTAAGAAGTAGAATGCTAAATTATGAATCTCCTGTGTTCCCAAGAAATGAGAGTCTACCCTTGTTGGGAAATCTCATAAGGTAGTTTAACATGTATATTAAATAGTGTTCTTGAGTTTGTCAACCGAAGGAAAACATGGCAGGTGGACTGATATCACCCATGGCTTTTGTTGGGGACATCTAGCATCTTGGAAAATGTATGATTAAAAAGGCGAAATATAAAGATATTTGTTTGCAAAGCTTTCTGGGAAATGTTTTTTCCTTGCTTTGGTCCTGGCTCGCCACATCAATGAGTAATATACATCCAGGTCCCTGTAACACAAGCTAAACGAACATACCCTGGTTGCCAAAGACAGCTCCCTTTCAAACTGTCTAACATCATTGATTTGAATGCATTGGATGCAGATGTGTCTCGAGTGTGGGCATGGAAAAGGATGTTTACATTCTGATCTTGCAAGAGAGGGGTTACTGATACAGAATTCTTGCCGAATAAAGCGTGTTTCCGTTTAAGCAGTCTCGGCTGCACGTATGCGTTGTATCTGCTCGTTGTCTAATGTCTTGTAACCGGTGGCATAGCAAGGGTGTTAGGAGCCATTAGGAAACATGTGAAATTGGCACCAGTTGAGTTGGTATATTCAGCTATTAATGGGGTTTAGTGAATTCCTCAGACCCTAGGCTTTAATGTCACTGCACCTGCTGCTGCAAATATAGCTAAACCCCTTCTTCGACGTTGTATCCAGACGCCCTGGGAAAATGGCGGGCGGTATCTTTTTATGTTTTGCAAAGCAGGGATAGTTAGCAGCTGTTATAAGAAAGAGATTTAATTAACAGGCACGTTACTGGCTTTAAAAATTGCATTTTATTTATGTTCATAGGGGCAGATCTACAAGAAAGTGCCGCAGCGCGGCACTGCAAGCCCTTTGGCTGCGCCACGCTGCGGCACTTTCAGAGCACAGGAATGCAACATATCTACAATGATATGTCGCATTCCTGTGCTCCCCCCTGCGATGGCGCAGTAACAGCTGCCATGTGCCAGCGGCAGGCACCCTTGCACCATGGTGAAAGGATGCATGTGCCATGGGGAGATTGCTTTTGTGAAGAAAGGGGCCCCTTCCTGCACAAAAGCAAGCACTGCAGGCATTTTCCGCTTTCAATGCGTGCTGTAGAATTGAAAATCTGGAAATGTCTGAGTGGACATCGGTGTTGCGTGGGAACAGCCACAGCAACACCCATGTCCCGCCCCTAACAACCAAAGCGCTGTGTGAACGGGGGCGATATTGACAAGAACAGGTTAAGTCATGCTTGTGCTTGTAAATATTTGCCACATAATCCACCACGTGCAGTATAACATGCAGATTTAAAAAACTATAGAAGCTCAAATGGATCAAAAGTTACTACAAAACTTGGTGACGTGTTTGCGCGCATTGGAAGCCCTTTTCAAAGGGTAACTTGCCAACTTTCAGTAGCTTATTTCTGTATTTGGCTGTTAAATTGGTACTAATAAGGTGAAATCTTTAACCAGACAGTTCTACCAACTAAAAAAAATTCTAAATAATTAACTTATACTAGTAAACAATGTGCTGCATTATACTGCATAATTTGTCTATGGTGCTCCCCTTCCGCATAATTCCATTGGCCCTGATCACATAATCATTGTGTGGCAACCTATTCTATACAGTGTTTATTACAATTCTATAATAATGCCCTACATATTCACTTTGCTTTCTGTTACATGCTGGGACCACAAAACTATATAAATACACGTCACTATCATGCACTCCACCATCCTGGATTCAATTTTGTGACTGTTCTCATACAGACATCTTCGGGTATCACATTAACCAAGTTTCATGATGTGTGTGTCCCATCAATTAGTTTAATGTGCATTTATTTAACACCTCTTTACTCACTTGTAGGCGTGAGCATTATTTTAAGTGCAGTTGCTGAACGTGAAAATACAACAAAATACTTATCAAATATTGTGTTGTTTTTAGCAAAGCTGTTGACTTTAAATTAAGACAGCCTAGAAATGCAAAAAAAAAAAAGTTGCTCTTCCAGGCCATCTTCATTCTTCAGTACTTAAAGAGACATTTGCACCCTCCTGGGACTGAGGCCACTGACCAACAGTTTGAAGACCTCCGCCCTAAGGCCAGGGCGGGAGCTCCCACCACATGCTGTGCCTGCTGGCTTTGGCCCATTGTCATTCTATATGTGACAATGGGCCGCGATAATCTGTGCTGTGCTGCTCAGAGGCTGCAGCAGCCTCTTGAATCGGATCAGGAGAGCCAGCCTGAACACAGATGGGGGTAAAAAAACGGCTCACATCATGTTTGGGTGGGCCAGGCTCATGTTTGGGTGGGCCTGGCCCACCCGGCCCACCCTCTAGAACCGGGCCTGCTTAGCAGGCTGCGCCCCCGGTGCGTCACGTAACGTGATGCACCAGCGGCACATGGGGCTTGTAAATCTGCCCCTCAGTGCCTCTTCTCTAATTCTCTGCAAAGACAGAAATTCCATTTTGAGCGCTCCGTTAAAGTACAATTGTAGTCCTTCTATTTTTTGGAAATGTCCCGGTTTTGGCTTTGAAATTCTAAGTCATCCCAGTTGTATTTCTGATTTGTCATCCATGTAGCCAAATTTTACAGCTTGCATTGCCACTCACCGGTCTTCTGTTTTTTGTTAGGCCCACTCCCCCCTTTTGTTCGCGTGCCTTTTGCATTAGCTCGCGACTCTTCTCATCGTTTGCTTGCTGTGGTGTGAACAGAGCAGCTTTGCACGAAGGAAGGTGGGCTGCGCGCGAGTCGTGAGGAAATTGCAGGTGGCTTACAAAAGCTGTGAAAAAAAAGTTTCTTGCCGTGCTTCATCTACATTTTATGAGGCGACAGGTTAACCACCAATTCATGCAAGAAACAAGCTCCACTTTTATTTTTGTGCAATATATTAAAATAATCACAAAGGGCAATAAAGGCAGGGTGATGAGTAAGATGACAGGGTCATAATTATGACTTCTAGGATTTGTTGTGCTTTTGTTTTTAAAATACAGAGGGGAGCATACATGTGAACACAATTAGCATTTAATCGAACGCCTATTTTTTACCATATTAGCAATTCCTGCGCATTTTTTATTCATTCTTTCTGCGAAACCTCCAGCAACATCAGGCGACAAAGCGTGCAGACGATACCCTCAGTAACAGAGGAGAGGCAGGAGGGCCCACTCTCCCCCACCCTTGTCCAACTCTTCTTCCCCTCTGTTCTTCTATGTCTTACACTCCCTGCATTTAGAAACATGCTTGACCCAGCATTCCACGATGTCAGAGTTAGCATCCCAAAGACACGAAAATAGAACAATTCTGTAAACATTTCAATATAGTCACCATGGCTATATGAGGTGACAACACCAACGACTGGGCTCCTTCAAAATGTCACAGAGTTCCGAGTTGACTTGCAATACCATTATAGTCAATAGCATGAGGCAATCTTTTTCTTATAGGTGATGGTCTCCCCGCAGCCCTCCTGAGAAGCACCATATCTAGGGCCAGAATCATCAACCTTTCACGCAACAAAACACAGAACGACAACTTGCTGCAGTGCGTCAAAGTGAGAGAGCAGAAATACGACATATTTCCAAATATATGGTCCATTCCTGCTCTCTGCCTGAGCTGTGGCCCGATTTGCTGCCTAGCACCAATGCAGGTACACTTGTGCCATGGTGCAGGGGTAACTTCTTTGCAAGCAGAATTGTTTTGTGGTGTCAGAGGCATCTCACTGCACAACAACAATCCACTTTGGCTTTTTCCTCTTTCTAAGTGTGACGCAGAATGCAGAACACTTCCAAAGAGGAAACAATGAGAAGATAAGAAGATATTTCTCCTTGTACTACTCCTCGGGTAAGGAACAGTATTTTGAAGCATTTCTAGGTTTTCCAGTCTTGGTAAATTTGGGACTGGGCATAAATCCATGGGTGGATGTGTGGGAACACCCATCCGCCTCACATGGAACTCCTTCCCAGGGCATGACACAAGGCAGAGACTTGTGCTGCCTTTTGTTGCTCCAGATTAAACAAACAACACAGAGCCACATGGTGGTGTACTTGAATTGCTTGGTAAATCTGACTTAAGTATTGCGTTGCCCTTGTGACACCATGCATGGTGCAAGTGTACAACATTATAATGATACATATGGCCCTTCATTTCTTTGCCTTTTGTTGGTTTTTAATTAAAGTGAGCTTCTTGATGCAGAAAAATTAACTTGAATTTGTGTTGTAAAAATAAACACATAAATACACTGCTTTTAATTTTTGAAAAACATATCTCCTAAGCAGAGTAGTGTAAGATAGTTTCAAAGCTACCTTTGTGCTTTATAATGTGTGGGTAACATAGATAGATTCCTGCTCCCAGGTGTAAAATCACAGCAGAGAAATAGAGAATTACCATAACAAATTAAGGTTGGTGAAGTTCTGCATAAGAAAGGAATGTGAAAGCTGGGTCTATGGCGGCAGGCATTGTGACATCACTACGAAGTTGTAATGGGCTATTTTAATGGAGTAGCAATGTAATTGTTCTTTTCCAGATGACTGTTGACCCCACAACTAGACTGTGATCAAGATGTAGTTGCGGAGAGCCAGGTGGGCATGCAATTTCAGCCCCCAGCCTGCCCTGCTTTTCCCTGCATCACTTGCAAGTGTCAGTGCCTGGAGGCACATTTAGCTTTTACATGGGTGCAGGGCCCAGCTGCATGGGCCAAGGGTGGGCCCTACCGCACCCGTCACAGCCCGGAGGAGGCTGGGCTGGGCTACCCCCCTTGGTTCTTCTTGAGCGTCATCACTAAATAGAGGATGATCGATACCAGCAATCCAGCTATGCAACCGTGAGTTATGTAAGCATTTCTACTTTGTGCCAGGTTCTTCCACTTTGTTCAGCTGGTGCCCTGTGCTTTGTCTCACACATAAAAAGTATTTGTGAACGATTTTCACTCAACTGATTGGAAACTGGTGAATTGAAACTGTGCTGGCAGTAAACGGACAAAGGACCAGATCCTTTTGAGCTAAAGCAAGGGAGGAGTTCACTGTGAAACCAAGAGGTTCACCGGGACTATAGTTGTTGTTTTGTACTTGGTTTTACCCATGCTCACCTGCACCCCTGCGCAGCAATTAGCTCAAAGGGAAGCTATGGGAAAAATAAAATCCAGTGTGGGTGGGGGCGGAGGCAGTAATGAGGGGGGGGTCCGGTTAAAGCCCCTCAAAGCTAAGCAGGCCCACTAGTCATCAGCGAATAATTGTGTTTTGGACCGTATTGATGACCTGTTAATGGAATGCAGTGAAATTCTAGCACCATCGGCCCTTTCCGCCCTGTCGGAATCTCGTACTTCTTAAAACGAATGAATCCCCTAACTACCCTAAATCAAAACTTCAAAAACACATTCATCAGATGTTTGGCAAACCTCTTACATACAGCACATGCAGCAACATTAATTCTTCAAGCAGCCAGCCTATATTGTCCCTGTTACATTTTGGGGTCTCTAGTTGGCACAGGTAGGTACTTGTGACAAATAGGGGCCCTTGCCTCTAGTCAGGGTAAGGGGGATACACTCTTTAGATAACCCCTGCTCACCCCCTTGGTAGCTTGGCACGAGCAGACATGCTTAATAAAGGCAATGTGTAAAGTATTTGTACCAACACTCACAGTAACACAATGAAAACACCACAAATGGACTCCACACCAGTTTAGAAAAATAGAAGTATTTAATCTAAACTAAACAAGACCAAAACGACAAAAATCCAACGTACACAGTTCAAGGATATGATTTAAAAAGAGTTCTTAGGGTTGCGTTAAAATAATCCACAGTTGCGTCACGTTGAGCCAAAAGTACCTTTATATGCGACAAAAGTTCTAAGTGAAAGCTGCAGCGTTGAAAAACAAGTGATGCGTCACTCCAGAGACCCTGGGGAGGCGATGCGACAAACCCGCTGGATGCAGCTGGCATGTTGCGATGACTCCGGTCTGTATAGGGAGGGATGCGATATCTTGTATGGATTCCGGTGCGCTGGTTTTGTAGGAAGCGTCTCGCAAAGGTACGATGTGACGATCTTCGGGAAGCCACGGTCTCAGATGCGATGGCGATGCGCAGCGCAGCTTTGATCTTCTCATCTAGCGGCCACTCAATGCGATGGCTCTGCGACGACACTCGCAGCAACGTGATACGATCGGCAAGCAAGCAGTGCGAGGATCTCACCCAGCGACGACAGGCTCTGCGATGATACTCGCAGCAATGGAAATCTTCCTACACCGGAGCGATGCGTTCTGCAAGCAAAGTAAGCATCGGTTCTTGCAGCGGCAACAGGCGCTGTGACGATCTCGATCTTTGCGGCGGTGCAAATTTCCTCGCACTGTCGGGGATGCACTCCGCAAGCGAGCGATACGTGAAACTTTGCAGATTGTCTTTAGTTTCTTCTTGTCTGCTTCCCAACACTAGGTACAATATCCAGAGGCACCACAACTGACCCAAGCACTCTAGAAAGGACAGAACTCTCTCTGTAGAGTTCAGGGGGAAGCCGGGGGTGAAGTCCCTTTGTTCCTGGGACTTCTTAACAGGGAGCCAGCTCTACTCAGGCCCTTGGAGATCTCTTCAAGCAAGAGGACACAGTACAAAGCAAAGTCCTTCCCCTCTCCTTGACAGCAAAGCAACTGCAGGTCAGCCCACAAACACACAGCAGGGCAGTCCTTCCTCTTCAGTCTTCCAGCTTTCTCCTGGGTAGAGGTTCCTTCCTGATTCCAGGATGATATAATCTTATGTAGTCTGGGGTCCTATACTTATACCCCTAAAAGTCTTTGTTCCCTTTGTGCAGGAGGGCTCTGAGCCCGGTCTGAACCAGTTCTGGGTGTTCCTTGAGCACTTATTTTTCCTGGATTCTTCATTCCTTTCAGAGAGAGGGGCAGGGTCATCAGCCGCCCAGCAGGATGTGGAGCCAGCATTGTGGAAGGCAGGCACAGCCCTATTCAGGCCCAGGTGCTACCCCCTCCCACCTCTCGATGGAGATTGAGCTATTCTGCCCAGGGATGGCCCACTCAGCCTCTGGGAGCCACCCAGCCCCTGGCACTCACAAACCAGACAGTCAATTCACAAACAGGCCAAGGCACACAGAAAGGTCGGACAAGAGACCAGCCACTTTCTAAAAAGTGCTGTTCTCAAACACAGGATTTAAAAACCACCTTTCTTAAAAGATGTGTTATTAAATTCTGAGTTCAGGGATAGCAGACTTTTATGTCCTATCTTGCTCCTATTGGAAGATATGCAGGTAACCACTGTACACAACATTCCCCATGATAACCTATGGGGATGATAGCCTTACAATAGTGAAAAACAAAAATGGCTGTAATTCACTACCAGAGCATGTCACCTGCACTAGTACATGCTCTACATTTCACATACACTGCACCCTGCCCAGGGGGGTACCTTGGGCCTTCCGTAGGGGTGTCCAATGTGTAGAGAAAGGGAAGGGTTAGGCCTAGTCAGTGGGGACACTGGCCAGGTTGACATGGCAGTTCACAGACTACACACAGGTACTGTGGTGGCAGGCCTAAGATACCATTTTAGGTCTACTCATGTGGGTGGCACAATCAGTGCTGCAGGCCCACTCGTAGCATTTGAGTCACCAGCCCTGGCACACTTAGTGCACTTTACTAGGGACTTCTTGGTAATAAAAATATGCAAATCATGGATGACCAATTACACTTAAAATTTACTCAGGGAGCACTTGCACTTTGACACTGATCTGCAGTGGCAAAGTGCCCAAAGTATCTAAAGCAGCAAAAACTAAATCCAGCACAGCATAAAAAATACAGGCGGTAGAGGCAAAAAGACAGGGGAAAACACGCCAAAGATGCCAGGTCTAAGATGTGTCCCCTCCAGCTGAAAGTGGAGAGAACTCCCCCCCCCCTCTTGTGAGTTATCATCACTAAGGTGGAAAACCCTGGAAAGATCATCAGCGTTGGCGTGTTCTGTGCCAGGGCTGTGTTCCACCATAAACTCCATTCCCTGTAGGTGGATGGACCACCTCAACAGTTTTGGGTTCTCACCCCTCATTTGCATCATCCATCTGAGGGGCCTGTGGTCTATCTGAACTCGGAAGTGAGTCCCAAACAAGGAGGGCATCAGCTTCTTCAGAGCCCAGACCACAGCAAAAGCTTCCCTTTCAATTGCCCTCCACCTCTGTTCCCTGGGAAGTAGCCTCCTACTAATAAAAGCTACAGGTTGGTCCAAGCCCTCGTCGTTGATCTGTGAGAGTACTGCTGCCACACCACGCTCTGAAGCATCTGTCTGCACTTTTAACTCACTGGAGAAGTCAGGTGCCTTGACCACAGGCGCTGTGCACATGGCAGTCTTCAGGGCATCAAAAGCAGTTTGACAGGCATCTGTCCAATTCACTCTCCTGGGCTGCTTCCTGCAGTCAGCTCTGTCAAGGGGTCAACTATGGTGCTATATCCCTTGACCAACCGGCGGCAATACTCGGTGAGACCTAAAAAGGCTCTCACCTCTGTCTGGGTCGTGGGGGGCTCCTAAGCCAGAATGGTATCATCTGTGCCTGTAGGGGAACCACCTGGCCGCTCCCTACCTGGTGTCCCTAGTACACCACAGATCCCTGCCCTATCTGGCACTTACTGGCCTTGATAGTGAGGCCTGCCTTTTGCAGAGCCTTCAACACTTTACAGAGGTGTTGCAAGTGTTCTTCCCACTTGGAGCTGAACACAGCAATGTCATCAAGGTATGCGGTGCTGAATTCCTCCAGCTCGGTCAGTACCTGGTTGACTAGTCTCTGGAATTTGGCAGGGGTGTTTTTCAACCCAAAGGGCATGACACAGAACTGGAAGTGCCCCTCGGGAGTTGAGAACGCAGACCTCTCTTTGGCCCCCTCAGTTAAGGCAATCTGCCAGTACCCACATGTTAAGTCAAATGGACTGAGGGACTAGGCAGCTCCCAACTGATCCACACGCTCATCAGCTCTGGGGATGGGGTGTGCATCAGTCTTGGTGACCGCATTGAGCCCAAGGTAATCCACAAAAAAACAGAGTTCTAGAGTGGCACCAGATGCAGCAGCTTTTAACACTAAGACCACTGGGCTAGCCCAGGGGCTACTGGAGGTCTCAATTACCCTAGCGCCAACATCTTGGAAACCTCTTCCTTGATGCTGGCCCTGACCTTGTCAGTTACCATGTACAATTTCTGTTTCACAGGTAGACTATCTCCAGTGCCTACATCATGGACGCACCAATTGGTGACACCTGGTTTCAGGGAGAACAGGGAGGCAAACTGACCCAACACCTGGCAACAGTCCCTCTGCTGTTCTGGGGTCAGGGTGGGCAAGAGGAACACACCATCCACTGATCCGTCTTGCTCCTTGGCTGCCAGGAGGTCAGGAAGAGGGTCACTTTCCTCTTCCCTCCCAGCAACTGTAGCCAGGGGCATTGTCACATCAAACCTCTCAAAGTGGGGTTTGAGGCGGTTACATGCATGACCCTCAGGGGCTGCCTGGGAGTCTTCAAGTTAACCAGGTAGGTTACTTCACTCTTGCTCTCCACCACCTCATATGGCCCAGTCCACTTGTCTTGGAGCACGCAAGGCTCCACTGGCACCATCACCCACACTTTCTGCCCAGGTTGAAATTCGACCAGAGTGGTATTCTGGTCGTACCATCTTTTCATTTCTTCATCGCTAGCTTCTAGGCTCTCCTGAGCGAGTTTCCTAAAGCGTTGTGTCTGGTTGCGGCAGGCCAACACATAGCTAAACACATCCTGAGGGTTTGCCCATAGAATTTCTCCCACCCTTCCTTCACCAGTGTGAGAGGTCCTCTAACAGTTTGGCCATACAGAAGTTCAAAGGGACTGAACCCTAAGGACTTCTGAGGCACCCCCCTGTAGGTAAACAACAGAAATGGTGGAAAGACATCCCACTTCCATCACTTGGGCTCCGCTAGGCTCATAATCATACCTTTCAGGGTGCGGTTGAACCTTACCTTTCAACCAACCGGATTCCTTGAGGGTGATAAGGAGTGGTGAATTTATAAGTTAGCCCACACTCCTCGACGGAGACTTTATGTACCTAGAGATGAAGTTGGTACCCCGGTCAGAGACCACCTCTCTGGGGACCCCCACACGGGAAAAGATCCCCATCAATGCACAGCCCACCACTGGTGGTGTGATTCTCCTGAGAGGGACAGCTTCCTGGTACCGGGTGGCATGGTCCACCAAGACCAGGATGAACCTGTTGCCTAAGGCTGTCTTGGGGTCCAGTGGCCCCACAATGTCGATGCCAACCCGCTCGAGACGGGTGCTCACCACAGGAAAGGGTTAGAGGGGTGCCTTGCACTTCCCTCCACTCTTGCCACTTGCCTGACATGTCTGGCAAGATCTACAGAATGTACCGATGTGCTCCTTCATCTGCGGCCAGAAGAAGTGGGCGACAAGCCTTTGGAAAGTCTTGTCTTGCCCCAGATGTCCTGCGAGAGGTACGTTATGAACCAGACCTATTAGGAAGTTCCTGAAGCACTCGGGTACCACCAGCACACGGGCTGCACCGGGCTCAGCGAACTTAGGCTCATTATAAAGCAACTCATCTTCCCAGTAAATGAGATGATCCTTGGACGCTCCACATGCTGCCTGGTCTGCAGTCTGTTGCTGAACACCAATGAGAGAAGGGCATTCCATGTGCACTTTGCAGAATTCCTCCCTGGAGGGGCCTCCTTCTTGCTGCCAATGGGTCAGCTCAGGTAGGTCTTCCAGTTCGGCCACCTGTTCCCCGGTAGGCTCCAGGGCATCCCCCTCAGGTTCTGCTCCTTCCTGGGCCGGGGGAATGGCTGGGGCGGGTTTACCGTGCCCCCCTGCTTCTTCCTCTCCTGGAAGGTTCCTGGGCCACTGTTTCAATCAATCAACCAATCAGAGTACTTGTAAAGTGCGCTACTTACCCGTGAGGATCCCAAGGTGCTGAGGGGTGGGGGGGGGGGTGCTGCTACTGCTTGAAGAGCCAGGTCTTGAGGAGTCTTCTGAAGGCGAGTAGGTCTTGGGTCTGCCGTATGTGGGTAGGGAGGGTGTTCCAGGTCTTGGCGGCGAGGTAGGAGAAGGATCTGCCGCCAGAGGTCGTTTGTTGGATGCGGAGGACAGCGGCGAGGGTGAGGCTGGCGGAGCGGAGCTGGTGGGTGAAGGTGTGGAAGCTGAGTCTGCTGTTCAGGTAGGCTGGTCCGGCGTTGTGGAGTGCTTTGTGTGCATGGATGAGGAGCTTAATGTTGATCCTCTTGTCGACGGGGAGCCAGTGTAGGTCTCTCAGGTGGGGGGTGATGTGGCTGCGGCTGGGAACGTTGACGATCAGTTGGGAGGAGGCATTTTGGATGCGTTGTAGTCGTCGTAGGTGTTTGACTGGGATTCTTGTGTAGAGAGCGTTGCTGTAGTCCAGTCTGCTGCTGATGAGGGCCTGTGTCACCGTTCTTCTTGTTTTGGTCAGGATCCACTTGTAGATCCTGCGGAGCATGCGGAGGTTGTTGTAGCAGGAGGAGGAGATGGCATTGACCTGCTTAGACATGGAGAGGGAGGAGTCGAGGATGAATCCTAGATTTCTTCCATGGTCCGTGGGTGTTGGTGCTGTTCTCAGTGTGGTCAGCCGCCCGGAGTCGCCCCAGGCTGAGGGGGTGGGTCCGAGGATGAGGACCTCAGTCTTGTCCGAGTTCAGCTTCAGACGGCTGCTCCTCATCCAATCGGCGACTTCCTTCATTCCCTCATGGAGGTTGGTTTTGATGGTGTGTGGGTCCTTGGTGAGCGAGAGGATGAGCTGGGTGTCGTCAGCGTAGGAGATGATGTTGAGGTCGTGATGGCGGGTCACTTGTGCGAGGGGGCCATGTAGACGTTGAACAGCATTGGGCTTAGGGATGAGCCCTGGGGGATGCCGCAGATGATGTTGGTGGCTTCGGATCGGAAGGGTGGGAGGCGGAAGCTCTGGGTTCTGCCGGAGAGTACGCGGTCCAGTCAAGAGCCTTCTCTTGGACTCGGCTTCTTGGAGGCGTGTCTTTAGAGTGCGATGGCAGACCGTGTTGAAGGTGGCTGACAGGTCCAGGAGGATGAGGGCTGATGTTTCGCCGTTGTCTAGTTGGCACCTGATGTCATCTGTGGCGGCAATGAGGGCTGTCTCGGTGCTGTGGTTTTGTCTGAATCCAGACTGGGACGGGTCCAAGATGTTGTTGTGTTCAAGGTGGCGGGCCAGTTACATGTTCACGATTTTCTCGATGACCTTTGCCGGGAAAAGGAGCTGGGAGATGGGCCGGAAGTTCTTGAGGTTCTTGGGGTCTGCTTTGGGCTTCTTGAGGAGCCTGTTTCCAGCTCCAGTTCTGCTGAATCACCCCTACTGGCTTCCATAGACTAAGTAGTCACACAGACCCACTCAGGAAGACCCAACATCTCCATATGAGCCTGGTGTTCCACTTCCTTCCGCAGGGAACTCTCCAGGTCACTACCTAGCAGACAGTCTACAGGCATGGATGGACTCACAACAACCTTCAAGAGACCTGAGACCCCCCTCCACTCAAATGGAACCTGCGCCACTTTGCAGAGGTGCACAGAGTTGTCAATTGCAACTACTGAGTGAAGTACTATGGGAATGACCTGCTCTTCAGACACCCACTGACACCTCACGGATGTCACGCTGGCTCCTGTGTCTCTCAGAGCCTCTAACTCCCTCCCATTGATGGTCACCTTCTGCCCTTATTTCTTATTGTTAGGGGGCTGGTAAGTATCCTGGAACATCTCTTGGTCTCCAAAAGAGACAAAGGTCATGACTGCTAATCCCTCCTCCCCATTGGAAATTAACTCCCCTCCCAAAGCTACACTTGCTAAACCTGGGGCTGGAGCACCAGTGGGTGCTGGAGGTTTCTTGGGGCACCTAGAGATAACATATCCCACCTCTTTGCAGTGATAGCATGTAGGGGGACCCCTGTTGTTCCTGCTGCCCCTAGGTGGCCATGGTTGTTTAGGTTTGGGGGCTGGGACTCCTTACCATTGGAACTGTTTTTGGGCCCTTGAGAGTACTCCTTTTAGTTACACTTGTCCCCCCACTCTTCTGCTGGGGACCCTGCCCACCCTTGGCTGTGGTACCCACAATTCCTCTGTGGACCCTGGTACTGGTCCAGCGGTCCGCCTCCTTAGCAACCTAAATGGGGTCTGTCAGCTTGCTGTCTAAAAGATGCTGGCGCAGCTCTGGAACACACAGACTACTCAAGTGCTCCCAACTAATTAAATCATACAGCCCCTTATAATCAGTTACTTTGCTTCCCTTCATCCAACCTTCCAGTGCACGCGAGCACAGATTCACACACTCCATAAAAGTCTCAGACTCTTTCTTCTTGGAGTTTCTAAACTGCAGTCTATACTGCTCTGGAATAAGTTCATACCTGAGACATAGGACCTCCTTAATATTGGGGTAGGGCATGGCACCTGCTAATTCTAAGGGCTCTAGAGCTCTCCTCCCAGAAGCCTCAAATGTTTCCACAGGCCCACCCCCCAATGCTGTTCAGGCACACCATTAATTCTCAATGCAATCTCATAAGAAGTAGACCAGGCATAGATATCCTCACTCCTATTGTAATTCTGTACCAAATCCTTGATAATATATACTTTACCCCCCTGCACTGGCTGTGCGCTGCCACCATTTGAACTGGAATCCACCTGCTTGGCCTTGATATCCAGTTCTCTCATGTTCACCTCATGAGCCAAAAGCAATTTCTTTTCCTCCAGGGCACGAGCATTCTTGCTCTCCTCTGCTGCCTTTTCTTTCTCTACTTCCAATTGCTTCATTTTCATTCTCATGATTTCTAACTCATAGTCTCTCACTCTTTGGTTCTCTTCTAACTCTTCTTGGGTAAGACCCCTACTGGAATGGGTGCAGACAGGCCTTGAGCTTGGATTGCCCATAGACAAATCCTGGGTAAAAACACCTTCCTTCCACATGCATCATTTCCCTCTTGGGCCTCCCACCAGGCCTTCAAGATTTTCTGCAGTTCATCATTTCTATAGCTGCTTTTCACAAGGCAACTGTGGTCCTTGCAGAATTGTTTGAGCTATTCAACTTTGTAAGAATAGAAATCCTCAATGCAAAACTCCAATTCTGCCTTCACACATGGTGCCTTTCCATTCTGAGACATGATGCTTTGAAGAGTTACTCAAAAATAGAGCAAAAAAACAAAACACAGTAAGTGGCTGCGTAGTGTTCTGCACTAAACTAGTGATGTATACCAATCACTGTGGGTCAAGTACAAATACAAGTTCAAATCCTCACCGCTGACCACCAATGTTAGATTTCAGAGTCTCTAGTTGGCACCGGTAGGCACTTGTGACAAAAAGGGACCCTTGCCTCTAGTCAGGGTAAGAGGGATACACATTTAGATAACCCCTGCTCACCCCCTTGGTAGCTTGGCACAAGCAGACAGGCTTATTAAAGGCAATGTGTATAGTATTTGTACCAACACTCACAGTAACACAGTGAAAACACCACAAATGGACACCACACCAGTTTAGAAAAATAGAAGTATTTATTCTAAACTAAACAAGACCAAAATGAAAAAAATCCAACATACACAGTTCAAGGATATGATTTCAAAAGAGTTCTTAGGGTTGCGTTAAAATAATCCACAGTTGCATTCTGTTTAGCCAAAAGTACCATTAGATGCGACAAAAGTTCCAAGTGAAAGTTGCAGCATTGAAAAACAAGCGATGCATCTCTCCTGAGACCCTGGAAAAGCAATGCGACAACCCCGTGTTGTGATGACTCCGGTCTGTATGGGGACGGATGCGATACCTTGTATGGATTCCGGTGCGCAGGTTTCGTTGAAAGCGTCTCGCAAAGGTACGATCCGACGATTTTTGGGACAGCAACGATCTCAGGTGCGGTGGCGATGCCAGCACAGCGTCGATCTTCTCCTCTCACGGCCCCTCGATCTGATGGCGCTTCGATGACACTCGCAGCGCCGTGATGCGGTCTGCAAGCAAGCGGTACGACGATCTCACCCAGCGACGACAGGCTCTGCGGCGATACTTGCAGAGATGCTCATCTTCTTGCACTGGAGCAATGCGTTCCACAAGCGAAGGATGCTTAGGGTCTTGCAGTGGCAGCAGGTGGTGCGACGATCTCGATATTCGCGTCAGCGGAAATTTCCTCGCACTGTCGGGGATGCGCTCCTCATGCGAGCGATGCATGAAACTTTGCAGATTGTCTTTAGTTTCTTCTTGTCCAGCTTCCTAACAACAGGTACAACTACCAGAGGCACCACAACTGGCCCAAGTACTCTAGGAAGGACAGAACTCTCTCAGTAGAGTTCAGGGGAGAAGCTGGCGGTGAAGTCCTTTTGTTCCTGGGACTTCTTCACAGGGAGCCAGCTCTACTCAGGCCCTTGGAGATCTCTTCAAGCAAGGGGTCACAGCACAAAGCAAAGTCCTTCCCCTCTCCTTGGCAGCAAAGCAACTGCAGGTCAGCCCACAAATACACAGCAGGACAGTCCTTCCTCTTAAGTCTTCCAGCTTTCTCCTTGGTCTAGATTCCTTCTTGATTCCAGGATGATCTAATCTTCTGTATTCTGGGGTCCTATACTTATACACCTAAAAGTCTTTGTTCCATTTGTGCAGGAGGGCTCTGAGCCCTGTCTGAACCAGTTCTGGGTGTTCCTTGAGTACTTTGTTTTCCTGGCTTCTCCTTGCCTCTCAGAGAGAGTGGCAGGGTCTTCAGCCGCCCAGCAGGTGGTGGAGCCAGCGTTGTGGAAGGCAGGCACAGCCCTACTCAGGCCAGGTTCTACCCCCTCCCACCACTCTAGATGCAGATGGAGCTATTCAGCCCAGATATGGCCCACTCAGCCTCCGGGAGCCACCCAGCCCCTGTCACTCACTAACCAGACAGTCTATTTACAAACAGGCCAAGGCACACTGAAAGGTCAGACAAGAGAACAGCCACTTTCTAAAAAGTGCTATTCTCAAACACAGGATTTAAAAAACACCTTTCTTAAAAGATGTGTTATTAAATTCTGAGTTCAGGGATACCAGACTTTTATGTCCTATCTTGCTCCTTTGGGAAGATATGCAGGTAACCACTGTACATAGCATTCCCCATGATAGCCTATGGGCAAGATATCCGAACAATAGTGAAAAATGAAAATTGCTATAATTCACTACCAGAGCATGTCACCTGCACTAGTACATGCGCTATCTTTCACATACACTGCACCCTGCCCAGGGAGGTACCTTGGTCCTTCCATAGGGGTGTCCAATGTGTACAGAAAGGGAGGGGTTAGGCTTGGTCAGTGGGGACACTGGCCAGGTTGACATGGCAGTTCCTAGACCATTTTAGGGCTACTCATGTGGGTGGCATAATCAGTGCTGCAGGCCCACTAGTAGCATTTGAGTACACTTAGCGCCAAAAGCATCTAAACCAGCAAAAACAAAATCCAGCACAGCATCAAAAATACAGGAGGTAGAGGCAAAAAGACATGGGAAACCACGCCAAAGATGCCGGGTCTAACAGTCCCCCATTGATGCTTAACCTGAGCTAAGGACTGCCGCACAGCTCATCAGGGAAACCACCCAGGGCCCTGTTGATACTATCAACACTGAACTTGTTTTATCTAACAGATTTCTACAGCTCAAGAATGTGATTTATGCTCACAAGGGGGGAGAGGAGATGGGGGAGCAACAGGTGATATGGTAAAGGGGCTGGTGGGGGAGGCAGAGGTAGTGGTAGACGCTGGAGCAGAGGAAAGTGTAGGAGCTGAAATGGGGGAGAGGTCTCCTCAGATGGGTTACCACTGATAGAGCATCATGTTATTTTGAAATTTGTAGGGGTGCATCATAATCACTGATAGAAGGCACCCGCATATTTAGAGGACTGTATTAGTATGTAATCATTATAACGTAGTACTAAAATCACATATGTGAGAGTGCTTAAAAATATAACCATGTAGTTATGCAGATCAAAGTATAAGTTAGTAAAAATGTGCGTGCAAAATGTAGAATGTATTAGGTTACAAATAAAGTGATGCATTAGGATTAAACGTGCACCATATTAAAGTTGCACATGTAGGTATTCTTATTCACGTAATTGAAAATAATGCATTAGATGATTGTAAATGTAATGCTTATAACGTGAGATTAAAAAATGTGCGTTTAAATGTAAAAAGGCCTGATCGCATATGAGTACAAGAAGGGGCCTATTTGTGATTTCTTATGCTAGCCAAAAGATGTAGGCCTGAAATTTATTTTTCCCTGGGAAGGCTAAAAGTAGACAGTGAAACTTGTGCGCGTGCAAGGTCGAGTTGTTTACAAGTTTCCAGTTGCAGGTGTAAGGACATATGTCTTGTTGGGCAGAATAATCCTTTTGTTTTAGGAGTAAGGATGGTAGGAACAGGCGCCGCAGGAGTCAACTGGAATGCAGATAGGATGTTTTAAGCAAAGATGGTGTCTAGAACTCAAGGTCGACCCAACGGTTCTTGGATGAAGTCAGAGTTTCGATGGAAAAGTACTGAGAGCGGACCTGCCTGAAGGGGTGTGTGAAGGGCGTGCCCTACTGTTTTGGGATTTTGCATTAGGGACAGTACCCTAAGGGTGGAGCAGAAGAGGGCTAGAGGAGAAGCAAGAAGGAGCATCTTAGAATGAGCTCTGTAGCTTTGGCTACTTACCTTTGCAAAGTGAGTGTACTTCTGAGGAAGTCTTCAGTGCTGACACCTTTTACTCTTGCCTGGGAATGATGCTAAGTAGGGATGCCACTTTAGTATTAGTGTTGGGACAGATTAATAATCTTTCTTTTCTGTAGGTCTATGCAGTTAACTCATCAAGTAGAGACAGTAATTGTTTTCCTGATGCTTTTGGAAGTGACGCTTATTATAATCTTGAGTGGAATAAGACTCCTGTGTATGATTATGTTTGTATTAGTGCCAGTTTACTTTCTTAACCTCTTGCTGAGGTGCTTGTGTGTCCAATTGTTTTTGGCTTTGTGATACATTTCAAAACGTTATTTCTGTAGTCAGTGGTTTATTGAATTGGACTGATTAGGTCAACGGTAAATTACAATTGAAAAGAGTTTCTCCCCTCTACACTTCTTAGCAGACAAGAAAGATCCGAAGAAAGAGGATTCGAGAATTTGGTAAGAGAAGGTTACAAATACAGATAAGAACCCGGCGTCATCAGTTGGTAGCAACCAAGGATGGTTGTCTCTAGAGTAAGGGGAAATCTACATTAGGATAATAGTTTCCAGAGCCCCATAGAATTCAGGTGATGGTCATCCAGTGGATCGTCAGCGGAAGACAGCGTTTCGTGGAAGCTGACGAAGAGTTACGGAGCGGTGAAGGCAGCAGTTCGTGGTAGAGTGAGTATAAACAGGATCATGTGTTCTTAGATTGCAGTGTTTTTTAATGTTGTGATGTCTAGCGGAGTTGGAGTGAGTGTTGAATGATTGTGAGATCAGGCTGTGAGCGCACGCAGCCTGGAAATCTTATGCTCGACGAGCATTCTAAGAAATTGTGGTGTAGAAGACACCCAGAGAGTAATTGTCAACCAGTGTGAAGTGAGTCATGAGGTACCATCGACTACCCAGACCGAGACAGGGGGAGCGAATGAGTGAGTGCGTGAGTAACTGACGCTGGTCGTGGGTTGCTGTGTGTGGAACATCGATTGTTTGTAACCTATCAGCTAAGGTGATTGTCTGGTTGTTTTACGGACACACAGTTGCCAGATTGAGGTAGACAATTACACGAGACTGTGGACGTACAGCCAGAGAAGTGACTACTTGGACGTTGTGGACAAACAGGTATTTCAGCGTGCGAATGGGACGCAAGAGTGTGTGAGAGATGGATTGTAAAGGAGATGAAATGCTGCAAGCTGAGGACAGTGACGTCAGAAGTAGCCCCGCTGGTATTGGTGAATTGTCATCAGGAAGTAAAATTGAGTTGCGAAGCGTAGAAAACTGATCTTATCATGAAATGCTTTAAAGTTTTGCTGGATTTGTGTAGAGGAAAAAGACGGGTGGCTACCCGAGGCAGAGAAGAGGCTACCCCAGATAATTACATGGCTACTAATGTAGGGTTGCATACTATACTTTGGCTCGAGAATTGGTGAAGAATGACATTATATGGGGAATCTGGATCTTAAAGTGAATTTTAAAAAATATTTTATTATGACCTGCGGGCCAGGGGCCAAACATCTTAACTCTATTTCTATAGGTCATGATAAGTTGAATTCCACAAAATCATTTCCTTACCTAGGTATGGTCTTTGCTGCGAACGGCCTGTGGAGTGGGCATCTCGCCCACGCCACAGGCAAGTTCTCAAAGGCCATAAACTCAATCCTTTCCCTCCCACGGCCAAAGAGGACTGAAGCAACCAATGCAATTCTGAAGATATACAGACTGCAGTGTGCCCCGGTAGCAACCTATGGCGCTGAGATTTGGGGGATAGTGAAAACACCCAGCCTGCAGACAGAAGAGAATCGGCTATGCAGGAAATTACTGGGAGCCCCAATTTCCTCATCCGGGTACATCTGCCATGCTGAACTCAACTTGCCCTATATGACTGACTTCATCGCTACAAGGCCTGCCCTATTTTGGCTGGCTATTTGGGCCAACGACCGTGCCACCTTAACACAGGAAATCTTGAAGGAGTGTTTAGACTGTGATAAAGGAATGAGCATTCCGTGGCTTAGGGCGACACAGGAAAGCCTGAACAGCATAGGCAAAATCCACCTTTTCAACGATCCCTCCCAGATTAAGAGCACGGATAAAAAGGATGTACAATCTGAACTTTATGCCCTCTTTAGGGAAAAAAGGTTGGAGGAAGAATTGCAAAAACAAACTGTTAAATCATACGTGAATAATGTAAACAATGACCCAACTTCACAACAAATTCCTTTATACTTAAGACTCCCAGCAACTAATTGGGAGAGATCGTTACTATTTCGCCTGAGAGCTGGGACCATAAAATACTCACTTTGCTTTCCTATGGGCCACAGTACGATGAATTCTGGAAACATGCCTTGTCCCTGTCCCTGCGATGGACTTAGTAGACAAAATGATTTACATTTCTTTTTTAATTGTAAATTTTATATGAAATATATCAAATGGTTTTTAGCCCCATATTTTAAAAAACATAGACCAGTTTCCCTGATTCAATCCTACTCTATGCTTTTAAAACTAGAAAATGATGACTTAATTTTCCGTGTAAGCTCATTCTTGAAAGTTATTTCCCACACACGCAAAACGATGGAATTTCCCTGAAAGGTTTATGCGTTGTATAGCTCCCAATGCCTTTGCACTTTAGTAATTGGACCGCACTTTAGTATTGGATTACACTGACTGTTTACATCTATGTTTTTTTGCTCTTTTTTGTAGTCTTTAATTACTTGTGAAAATTCTGTAATTCTTTTGAATGTATTTTTAAATGTGTTGCTTTTATGGATTTGTTGAAATCCGAATAAAGTATTTTTGAATTGAATTGAATTGACAGAAGGAAATGAAGAATTGACATTTCCCCGTTATGGAACCTTTAGATTGGAAGTGTTATATCAGTTGAAAACAATCATGGCTTCCTTGGGACCTTTGCCTAGATCCACACAGTTTGAAGAGTTCCGGTGGATCCAAGGGTGGATCTGAAGTTGTGAAGACCTGAAAGCAGAGGGGACAATGTTCAAAGTCACTAGCCAGTGACTACCGTGGAACCAGATTGGATCCAGGCGATGTTGGGTGCAAACAGGCATTGAGGTGTAGCTTCTCTCTTCAGCCACGTGGTAACGAGGGGTCGAGGATGTCCAGGAGTCGATCACGAGCTGTCCCACGCAGGTTTCTCGCTGTTGGCGGTGTCGGCAACTTTATTGGAGCAAACAGGCCTTGGCTAATGCAAGCCACGCAGGAGTTGAAAAAGGCTTATCACTCGGACCAGCAAGGTCAGAGCGGGTGCTCCCTTTTACCGGAGCGAGGGCAAGTCTGGAGCAACCAGACCCACAGTGTAGTTTGAAGGTTTCGTTGCCAAGATGGCCGCTGACCACGTGGCAAGTGGCAGGGATGGCGCGTCGAGTGGCACAAGGCAAAAGGGCCCCACGCAGATCGTGGAGATGCTGGGGGGCTGATCTTCGATGCAAGGGCTGCTTGGTGGTGGGGCTTCTCAGTCCCCAAAGCACAACACCGAGGGTGCTTTGGATGCTGCGCAGTCAGCTTCTCAGGGGTCTTTCAAGAGGTCCTGTCCCACGTCTCTCAGTGCTTCCACGGGTCCCTTCTTTGTAGGGACTGTGGATCGGACTGTGAGAAATCTGGGAGTCTGGGTCTTGTCAGGCTCTGGGCTCGGGCTCAAGCGGGAGGCAGCGGCAAAGCAGACATCGAGTTGCTAGATGGTGCCTGTGTTCACAGGGTGGCCACTCCTAGGCCACAAGGGAGATGCTTTTCAGTCTTCAGTGCAGCAAAATGTTGAAGTCCAGTCGTCTTCTTAGTTTAAAGTTGATTTCAGGATGATCTGAGGTGCTATGGCACTGCTCCCACTCTTATTCCCAATCTGAGGGGTGGATCACCTGCTAGGTCCCTCCTCTGGCTGTGACCAGGATGGGGGGCGGTTACACCCCCTTTCCTTTGTCCAGCTTCTCGCCAGGCCTGGGTGTGGAAAGACCCAGGACCGGTTTGGACTGGCTTATGCACGAGGACACCTTGTGTGCCCCGGGCATGTCTCAATCTATTCAGCCCTGTCCTACCCAATACACAAAATCCTGTCTGGGGTGGTGCTCGCACCTCCCAAGGCAGGAAACCCTTTGTCCAAGCCTCCCTCGCTAGAAGGACTCCCAGCAGAAGGAGGTCAGACTTGTGTCTGTGGTGGCAGCATCCATTTTGTGATGCTGAGGCTCTGATTAACTTTTACCGGGGTTAAGGCTACACACATGTTGTGTCCCTCTAGAAGGGTGGAATGCTATCCCCGTCGACAGAACTGTCGAGGGGATAGTATTCCAAATCGTATGACACCTTACTCGACATGTTTTGATAAAGCCAAACCAAAGTTAGCATATAACCGCGAGGATTATAATGCATTTATGAGTATATGGTATGGCAATATCCCGGAACAGCTAGGGGAGTTGTTCCCGACAGCTGCAGACAGGCTCAGCTCATGCTAGAGCACCATCTCACATGAAACCACGCACTCTGCCCCCAGGATTGCAGGGGCCTTCCATAGGAATGGCTTATAGGTTAACATTTGTCCAGTTAAGGTTAGATGTAGGGATACTATATCTAAGCAATAGGTGATTACAATAACTTACCCCAGCTGAGTAATCAGCCAGTTGTGCAAAATATGGAGGCCAGGCCAGGGGTGGCACAATATATGCTGCAGCCCCTGGTAGGCCTTGGCTACACCTATGCCCTGGGTACCTATGTTACACTGTTACAGGGGCCTATAAGGTGAACCAGTTCCAATTGTGTATGCACCTAAGGTACATGGAGTCCATTCTAAGGAGAGAGCAATTAGCCTGGGGCCCTGAATAGCAGGATCCCAGGCCAACTATGTCAAAAAACCAGCTAAACACCAGGCAAAAAGTTTGGGGGTAACCATAGTCAGATATCCACCTTCCTACAGTAGTGAGCAGAATTGTTCACTTACCAAGACCCACGGAACCAAGTACGCCACTGCCAGCTGTGGCAGACTCGTCGAGGGGACCAATGGATCTGAGGGGGCCAGGGCCAATTTTTTTTTCTGAATTAAGATCAGATTTAAGGACGTGGGATCAGTCGACGGAGAATCAGAGTGACAGGATGACAGAGTGGGACCATGGAAACACAGAGAACAGGCATTAGGGATACCATAGAAAGGAATAGATGCAGAGAGCAGAATCACGATTGTGGAGAGTCGAGAGGTGCATCTGTTCAAGGTTCTCTGAAAGTGGCTATAAGAACAAAGATGTTAAATGTGATGAGGTTAAAGGCCGAAGTGGATGAGATAATTGAGGGAAACTTGCCTTTGGAGAGAGTGGAACTTTATGAACCAGACAAGTTGCTGATTGTAGCCAAGGATGTAACTCGCAAGGCAAGGTCAGCACATGAGAAACTAATGAAATTGGCAAACAGATACGAGGTGGATTTGTCTAGAACGAAAGCGTTACAGGGGAATCACAGCATACAGCACAGTGACCAAGATTTAGAAGAGAAGAGGGTCATTGGGCTAAAGACTCACATTAGAGAACTGATTATAGGAATATGAGCGTGGAATGGGCTTGATAAGTGGGAAGAAAGATGGTCTAAGAAAACGAGTACCAAAAAGAGTGTAGCAGAGACACCACCTCCAGGAGCGGGAACCTTAGGAGTAGGAAATTACCCATTGCGAGAGGTATCTAGTGGAGGGTACGTACATGTGCCTTGGAGCAGAGGTGATCTAGCGGTCATCACAAATGATTTCCCTAAGCTGAGGGAGAGGCCAGTTGAATGGTACAAACAGGTTGAGCGGTTTGTTAAGATTTCCAAGGTGTTGTGGATAGGTCTGAACACGTTGTTTGACTTTGTGGTCCTTGAGTGATCTGTGGGCAGCTTGTAAAGTTGCAATAGCGTGGCCTACCTCTGAACCAGGAAGGGATGTTGCCACAAACAGACCTTCACCTATTGTTATGAAAAAGTATGAGCAGGGGATCACATGGCTGAAGTCCAAGATACTGCTATAGGATATCGATTGGGTCAAGATAGATCGGCCAGGTCAGGAACCAAAGGACACAGTACATGAATACTACGAGAGGCTCTTGCAAGTCTTTAAGTCTTTAAGCAGTATAGTGGGCTGGATACCTTATACCCCAAACACATGGGACAATTTGTCTCTAGGTTTGTCTTGGGTCTGAGACCTGAGATTTGACTCATGATCCAACAGCAATTAATCTGCTGGCAGAACAAGCCGGTAGATGAGATACTGTGTTACATCATATATTGCAGCGATTAAGTGGATTCGAAACATAGAAAGCTTAAGGATAAGCTGATGCTAGTCAGATGCAAGCGGCTGATAAGGGAAGTCAGGTGCAGTCACATGGAGGAACGCTAGGGAGAAAACAGAATGGTCAAAACCAAAGAAAGGGAAATTCAGGAGACTCCAAAGCGAGAGTAGATGTGACAACACTGAAAAAGACCACAGAGTGTCACCTTTGTCAGAAGATCCGCATTGGAGGCGTGAGTGTCCCCTGAACCCAGCAAATCAGCTGCAGCAGGGGGGAGAGATAGTACAGGTGCCTAAAGTGGCAAATACTGTGATGAGACCAAGGTCGATGAAAGGGGGGACACTGGCTCCACAAGTACAGGTTCCCCAGCCACCGAGGATCCTGCAAGGGACTCGGACTTACCAGCAGATGCCTCTTTTTTGATGGAAGTGACGAGTATTACTCAGACCCGTTGTCATGACGGTGCCTGAGGGGGGAGGAAGACTGCACTCTTGGGGCGGTCTTGGAGGTAGACCAGAGGGGACAATTTGTAGAAGCAGATGTTGATGGTCATCCTACTACCTTTTTGGTTTATGCTGGTGCTACCCGCTCTACTGTGAGATCTGCAGTAGTACCCAACCTACCCCTCTCAGGACAATCAATCCAAGTTGTAGGTGTCACAAATAATAGAATGACAAACCCATTGACTGAACCGATCCCAGTAAGAATAGGAAATTTCCGAGACAGACATCAGTTCGTGGTATGCGATTCAAGCCCAGTTTGCTTGCTAGGGAGAGATCTCATATGCAAACTTAACTGCACTATCTATTGCACCCCCATAGCTACTATCCCCGAAAGTATGCTTTGTGGAAATTTGATTCACAATATAGACCCATTTTCCCAGAGAGAAGTATTAGATGCCATCTCTAAACTATTACCCGGGAAGGCCCCAGGCCAAGATGGACTCCCAGGGGATATGTTAAAATACGAACCAAATGTGTGGGCTAAGTATATATCGTGTCTGATGAATCTGATCCAGGCTGGTCACCCTGTTCCTGATTCCTGGAAAGGTGCTGAGGTGATAACTATTTACAAAAAGGGCGAAAGGGATGACCCCTCTAATTACAGACCGATAAGTCTGATAGACATTATCCAGAAGGTGGTTGGAAGGGTGATCATAAATCGCACAGAATCTTGGCTTGTGGATAAAGGCATTTTGTCCCATTTTCAGGCCGGGTTCAGAAGCTATATAGGTGCAATAGATCAGGTCTTCAGATTTTGTGCAGTCTGTTGGAAGTCAGTGTTAATTACTAAGGGCAGTCTATACCTGGCTTTTATAGACTTGAAGACAGCATTTGACATCATTCCACGGACTAAGCTCTGGTCGGTCTTATCCGATATGGGTTTTCCTAGTTACCTCCTACAATTTATTATTAAACTCCATGAGGGGAACTATGCGAGGATCCGTTGGGGATCCCAGGGCCAACTGACTGAGAAGATTCCGGTAAATAGGGGAGTGAGACAAGGGTGTGTGATGGCTCCAACCCTGTTCTCCCTCTTTATCAATGGGGTGGTAGACCATTTGAGGGAGGACCCGGCTGATGCCCCCGTCCTTGCAGGAGAGAAAACACCCACTCTCCTCTTTGCCGACGATACTCTTCTTATGTCTAAATCCCCCATGGGTTTGCAAAAACTGCTCGATCGTTTTTGCAGCTTTTGTAAAGATAGAGGGTTGTCAATAAATACTTCGAAAACAAAGTTGATGGTGCTAACTACTAAAAAGAAACACAGAAAGGTTAACCTCTTGTTGAATGGCACCGCGCTGGAGGTGGTAGAAGAATTTGATTACCTCGGAGTAAGACTTTGTAATAATTTGAGTTGGTCTGCCCACATCGCTAAAATGGTTTTAAACCTCAAAAGGGTTGCAGGAGTAATTCTTAAGAACCAGCGACGATCTATTAGTAGACCCATAGCCCCTACCCTGGCAGTTTATGAAGGGAAAGCATTGGCAGCGGCAGTTTATGGTTCAGAACTTTGGGGGGCGGAAAATACAAAAGCTTTAGTAGTGGCGGAAAATAAGTTCATTAGAGACATGGTTTCGCTACCTTTATCGTCCCCCTTGAAACCTTTATTTCTAGACCTGGGTAAAAAATCGATAGTTGATCTGGTGCAAATTCGCCCCCTGTTATTTTGGGTTCGTCTTAGAAGGACCCCAGAACTTTTTAACTATGCCAAGGTTTTGGATGAGCTGATTAGTTTGAATGTAGCCAATAAAATTAAATGGCTGAATAATTTAAAGAGGCTGGTGAAATATATAGGTCTGGAGGAGAGTTGGATTTCACAAATGCCACCCCCAAAAACAATTGTTAAAAAACTATATTGGGATTGGGTTGTTGCAAAAGAACTCAGGAATCCAAATTGGGGCCACCTAACTAGTACCTTCCTTGACCACAAGCCTCTTAGAAAGTTAGAGCCCTTTTTGGACTTTATTCAGGTCCCTCGCGATAGAACACTGTTTCTGAAATTCAGATATGGTATTTTACCCCTCAATACATTCAAAGAAGGCTGGAAGGGATATAGTGGAACAGAGATTAAATGCCCAGGTTGTCCCTGCCCGAAAGAATCATTGGGCCACTTCCTATTTGCATGTGTAGCTTACAAAAAACCAAGAGATAGGTGGTTGAAACCTGTTTGTAGGAATTTAGGGGTGAGGGAACATAGATTAGCCATGCGTATCATTCAAACTAATGTCATTTCAATGTCCATGGTCTGTGGGGTGGCTAAATATGTGGCGAATGCTTGGTTCATCAGGTCAAAACTTTTGCCCATTGTCTGAATTATTTTTATGTATAGCTTAATTTGGATACTGTATATTGTACTTTTATGAAACTTGTTTCGAATAAAGTAAATTTTCATGAGTGGAATTGCAGACTAATGATGATGATGCCACCTTTAAGATTGCAAAACAGCATTTGTGCGTGGAAATGTATCCTGTGGTAACAGTGGACTTTGTTCCATGTTGTCCAGAGGTACCGAATCCCGTGCAAACTAGAGTGGTTCACTGTGATCGATTTGTGTCAAGCATTCTTTTCGATACCTCTTCATGAGGAGAGCCAGTTTCTTTTTGCATTTAAGCTGGAAAACCGTGTGTTAACATGGTGTCATATCCCTCAGGGATAGACAGAGAGTCCATCGATCTTTAACCAGATCTAGAAAAAGAATCTTGAAAGTCTTGTGCTGCCACTGAACTCCGTTCTCGTACAGTACATAGACGACCTTCTTGTTGAGTCTGAAACTGAGGATTCATGCAGGATTGACACCATCTCCTTACTGAATCATTTGGCAGAGAATGCACACAAGGTGTCCCCAAATAAGTTGCAGTACTGTTTGAATGAGGTGCAATACTTGGGGCACCGAATAGAGGAAGGCAAGGGGAAGATGTTGGCTGACCACATAGAGCAATCATGAGTATGGCTGTGCCTACCACACAGAGAGAAGTCAGGATGTTCATAGGGATGGTTGGCTACTGTCGCCAGTGGGCTCCCAACTTCTCTTTGAAGGCGAAACCTTTGAAGAGACTGACACACAAGGATGTGAGTGATCCGGTACCATGGGACAATGACTGTATGAAGGCGTTCTTGGAGCTGTGAAAGCACCTTTGTCGTGCTCCGGCACTGGGAATGCCTGACCACAACAAGCCTTTTTCACTATTCTGTTGTGAACAAGAAGGTTGTGCATTATCAGTTCTGACTCAGGATCATGGAGGTGTCCGTAGACCAGATGCCTATTTCTCAGCTACTTTAGATCTAGTAGGTACAGCATTCCCCGGATGTTTTAAATCCTTTGCTGCAACAGGTTTCAGCATTGAAAGATGTCAAAGCCTTGTGATGGGGCATTCATTGATTGTATAAGTTACACATTCTGTTGAAATGTTGATGACCCGGACCAAACACAACACCTGAGAAATAATAGACTCACACGCTACAAGCTGGTCATTCTTGCTGCAGAGAATGTGACTCTTAGGAGGTGTTCTGTTTTGAATCCTGCCACCTTGATGCTGTTACCAAATACAATTAAGGAAGATTGTGAGGACCATGACTGTCTCGATGTGACCGAACTTTGCACCAAACAGAGAACTTACATTGTTGATGAACCATTGTCTGACCCTGATGAGATCTTCTTTTTTGATGGTTCATGCTTAAGAGACAGTGTCGGTCAGTTGAGAGCAGCTTTTGCTGTATGCACCATTATGGAAGTGGTCGAAGCTGCTTGTCTAAATGGAGTATACTCCACCCAGGTAGCTGAAATCATTGCCTTGACTCTTTCCTGTTTGGCTCTGATCAAATTCGAATGACCATTTACACCGACAGCCAGTATGGGTTTGGTGTGGTTCACAACTTCGGTCAGCTGTGGTCCCGGAGAGGTTACATGACATTGTCTGGATCACCTATTAGGAATGGGGAGTTTGTGAGGTTACTGTTGGAAGTCTTGCAACGTCCAAGGGAAATTGCTGTGGTAAAATGTACAGCCCATGGGAGAGGGACGGATTTTGTCTCTCTTGGAAATAGGTATGCAGATGAGGTTGCACATTTCTGCGCTGAACAACGTTGCATCTTTACTGAAGTCTATACAGGGGAGAGCCCAGAAAGAACCAAGTTCAACATGATGTTGGCCATGGCAGATACTTGGGACGAACTCAAGTACCTGCAGGAACAGGTTTCAGATCAAGAGAAAAATGTGTGTCTCAAGTCTGGATGTAAAAAAAGAGATGTTGACATTTGGGTTTCGAGTGATGGATGGGCAGTGTTGCCGGATGATTTGTTGAGCCCAATCGAAACGTAGATTCATGGTGCGGTACATCAAGGGAGAGATGTAATAGTGCGAGTATTCAGGCAGACGTGGTACAACGGTTTTGTGCAGTGGCGGAAGCTGTATGTCACAGGTGTGTCATGTGTCAACAAATGAATGCGGGAACAAAGACTGTGGTTGCATTGAGTCACATTGGGAGGTCAGGGGGACCTTTCAATAGAATGCAGTTGGACTTCATTGAGATGCCTAGATGTAACAGCTGGGCATAAGGAGGGAGCTTTCTTAGCAGTAACATCTCACCCTGAAGTGCATAAAGATAGCAGTGTAGAGGACATACAAAATTGTCATATCCCTGGCCATATATTGTCCAAGGGGCTCAACTTGGTAACATGGAATGTGGCACGGTTAAGATTGAAAATGGCTCTCAATGCCCTGGATCCAATTGATTGAATCCTTCTATATATGCATTCTCCTGTAGACCTAGACCCCACCCCGCCACATACCAGGCTACGTTACCTTTCACCGCCCAGCTAGCACCAACAAACCAGGTCGGAAGGTTACTGATTTGGGTAAAAACTGCCCTAGCATGTACCATCCTCGAGCTCCACTCTAATAGCCCGACATCTTAGCGGTCGAACTTAGAGACAAGAATGGTACTGAATTAGACATTTACAATGTCTGTGCACGAGGTTCTAGCTCAGGAAGGTGATCATCTACTCTACAGTTGTTGGCAGATCTACTTGATAACAGGGACACTCAGCCTCTAATTGTAGCAGGGGACTTCAATGTCACCTTTAAACCACTAGCAAAGGGAGACATATGTGGGACCAGGGAGGAGGATGAGCTGTGGCACATTACCTCTCTTGATTACCTCAGCACTACAGCTTGATGCCTTCACTCTTCAGTATGGCCTGACGGCTACCAATGTATGTACCAAGTCTGAAAAAATGAGGGCAAATACTTACAACAGGACCGCCAACACAAGCTATACTGACTATTTTATTTTGCAACACAGGGCCACAGAAGGTGGTCTACTTGAATTGTTTAGTAAATCTGATTTAAGTATTGCATTGCCCTTCTGACACCATGCATGGTGCAAGTGTACCACATTATAATGAGAATGGTAAATATGCCCCTAAAATTCTTTGCCTTTTGTTTGTTTTTAATTGAAGTGATCCTCTTGATGCAGAAAAATTATCTGGAATATGTGTTGTAAAAATAAATGCATTAATGCACTGCCTTTAATTTTTGAAAAACATATCTCCTAAGCAGTTTAGTGGAAGTTAGTTTCAAAGATACCTTTGTGCTTTATAATGTGTGGGTAATATAGATACCCGTTCCCAGGTGTAGAATTGCTGCAGATAAATAATTAATATACATTTTACCATAGCAAATTAAGGTTGGTGAATTTCAGTATAAGAAAGGAACTTGAAAGCTGTGTCTATGGCTTTAGGCATTGTGATATCACGACGAAATTGTAATAGGCTATTGTAATGGAGTTTACAATATTGAATTTAATTCAATGTTTCCATTCACCAAAATCCTGGCTGTGGGGTTCTTATATAAGAGTGCTAATGCCCTACAGAGGTTTTCTACCAAGTTAGATAACCAAAATATTTCCTGCAGAAAAACTACAATTGACCTGGTCGAAAGCCTTAGTCGCATCCACAGTAATAACTGCAGGTGGCATTTTGAATGGGGTTGCTATATCAATAGATCCAATTAGGTTATATGTTAATTCTTTAATTCCCCTACCATACACAAAGCCTTTCTGATCCTCATGTAGCAGCACATCCAACACCCCACTCAGCCTATCTGCTAATATTTTCGTAAAGATGCTATAGTCTGAGTTAAGCAGTGAGATGAGCTTGTAGGAGTCCCAACAGTTAGGTAGTTTATCTGTTTTGAGGATCAGAGTGAAAATGGCATCATTCCAAGAAGGAGGGATCTCTCTACCACATTCAAAGATCTCAGTAAACACTCTGACCATTAACGGGACTAGATATTTCTCCAGCATTTCATAAACTTCCACCGGGAGACCATCTGGTCCAGCAGCCTTATTCGCTTTTCCTGTTTTAATTACCCTTCTAACTTCGAATTCCGTAATTGGGCTATTAATTGCATTCCTCTGAGATTCAGAAAACCTTATGAGGAGCTTCCTGACTCAACCATTCTCCCACTTCCTCTCCCCGTGTACTTAGATTTTAAGAATACACTTCTCCAAAGTGGTTTAATAAAGCTTCTTCTATGCCCTCCCTCGACCTAGTTAGGCATCTTGTCCCATCATACTTTAGTTCTTTTATAAAGATTTTTGGTTGCTCGTTTTTTATAATCCAGGCAAGTAACTTGCCACAACCTTCTCCATAATTAAAATGGGCCAGTTTACCCACTTGCCATCTCTCCTACAGTCTTCTTTCCAGAACGCCTACTAACTCCATTTTAAGGGCCTCAATAATAGCTACCCCGAACGTCTGTACTATCTCTTTATCCTGTATCTGTTGTTCTAGCCGCCTAATCTTCTCTTCAATATTAGCAATGTCTGCTCTCCGTTGCTTATTTTTGTAGGATTGGATAGATGTTATTCTACCTCTTAAGAAAGCCGTATAGGCATCCCATACTGTACCTATCGGGGCACTATCTAAATTATGTTTGAAAAACTCCTGAGATTCCAGCCCCAATTTCTCCATCTTCCCCTCATTAGGTACGATAGATAGTCCTTTGAATTACTGTGTTTGGAGGGACCAGAAGTATGGTTATGGCAGAATGATCCGACAGATGAGATTCCACATGTCTGGCATCCCTAACCTGACTCTTTATAGATTGATCGATCAAGAAAAAATCTTTTCTCTATTGATGACCATATTCTTTATTTTTAAAAGTAAAGCTTTTTCGGGACCCCTGCCTTTCCCTCCAAATATCACATCAACCTAGATTCTTTATTGAATTTATTATTAAAGAGTGTGATTTATCATGTGCAGTCGCTCTACATTTGGTGGAGTGGTCTAAGCTATCATCTAGAACCACGTTAAAGTCACCTGCCATTATAATAGGGTCTGGAAAGTCCAAGAGTTCCAAGAGTAGATTACCAAACGGGGTAGGATCATCTAAATTTGGGCTGTAATAGCCAACCATGGTGTAAATCTGGTTATAACATCTCACTTTAACAATTACCCACCTACCAGGCTCATCTACTCTACTTTCTTCAATAATTATCTGAGGGTTAGTTTTTACAAGAATCCCCACTCCTCTTATAGTCAGTTGATGGTCTGTACATATTACTCTCTGAAGCCATATTCTAGACTTAAAAATCTCAATCATTTCTTTGCTGGTTATATGAGTCTCTTTGAGGATTATAATTTGGGCTGGGGCATCTCTTATATATTGCAGAATCTTTCCACTTCTTTGCTTCACCCTAAGGCCATTAACATTCCATGATAATACGTCTATCTGAGCCTCTCGACTGATACTCATTTTTTAGGTCTTGCAAAGGGCAGCACATGCGCTGCCTCTACGAGGCATTAAGTAATCGATGTGGTAGGTGAAACTCCGCCTATTGGCAGTAGTTTCTGCTGCCGCTTGCCATTTGTTTACTATGGCATTTTTTTGTAAGCAGGTTCATTATTGGCTTTAGTTCTGATGCATCACTTCCAGTTTGCTTTCCTTTTGCAGGAAGCAGCACCGACTGACTACAGTTTTGCTCTGCTGCCTGGTGTTATGTAGTCATGTAGTGACTACTTCCTTGTTTTTTCTACCAGTGCGGCGTTCGAATAGTTAATTTTCTTTTGCCTCCTATGTGCTCACTCTGCACGCACACTAATATGTGATGCCATCCCGCTGTATTTCTCCCCGCAGGGAATCAGAACGCGGTCGTTACAACAACCACGGTGTGATTTCGCATACCAATACTCTGCAAGTCGGAACAACGACTTGCGGAGAGGGGGGCGCTGGATGTTGGAATAGTATAATTTACTATTCCAACTCCAGTCAGCGCGGACAATAGGGAAGGTGTTGGATTTTAAATCCAACACCTCCCTCCCTGCCAGTCGTTGTTCCGACTTGCGGAGTAATGGTATGCGGAAGCACAACGCGGTCGTTGTAACGACCGCATTGTGATCGCCTGCGGGGAGAAAGATTTGTGGTAAACGTTGTTTCCCCCTCGCACACTGCCTGTGGTGGCCTCGGTGCTTTGTGCATGTTTGCGCGACTGCAGCAGTTCCCCAGCACCGACATGCTTCACGCCTTCCTCCTCCTGCCGGTGTGCGAAGGTCCAAGCGACCTTCTCCCCTTGCTGCCACACTCTACGAGCAATACCGCCGATGCATCTCATCACAAGTTCCACCACGGCAGCCCAGAACATCACGCAATCGGGTACCGCCTTGTTTTTGTAAATTGCTGCTTTCTGGCCATGGCTGGGTGTTGAATTGTATACACATTTTGTAATCTGTATGGCACAGGCGGCGTGCTGCACTGCTTACAAAAAAGTTACAATATTGAAAAATTAGAGTTTGCGAGACACACCTTTCTTTTCTCTGGCAAGGCTCACCAAACTATTTTTTCAATATTCCGAATTTCAGGCGCTGGGGCCGCTCTCTGGCCAGCTATCAGATGGCGGGGGCGGGGCAGCGTGAGTTTGATAGCAGCACCTGGCTTGCTTTCCTGCTCTGTGTTGAATTCTGCAGAGGCCAAAAAAATGCACTTCGTCACACTTCTCTTCTTGTCTTTTTGTGGATGCATTGACAAAGCCAATGGGTCTTTATTGGCAAAACTCATGGATTTTTGCCAATGTTTGTCTCCTGAAGCTGATGCCTGTGACTTCCTGAGAGCTGTGGAAAAGAGATCCCACCTTGAAAGGTAACTTTTGTTTAGGAATCGCAGGTTTTTTCTGCGCTCGTTTGAAATTTTCCTATTACACACTCTTTCTCATGCATTTATTTTGAAACGAGAATGGTCACGCTTTTGGCATTTACAATGCATTTGGGCTGCGTTCTGACTTCTTTAACCTTACTCTCGTCTATTCCACGCATCCTTCTAGGTTTATGGCTATTGTTGTCCAATTGTTGCACCCACAGTGCTCTTTGCTGTATTTATGTGGAGGATCACGCTATGTTCCTATGCGATATTTTTCAGTAAATAAAGGGTTAAAAAAAAGTCATGTGGGTGCCACCACTTACTTCGTATCCCACCTGCCAATGTGAGCTTAACGATTCACTGATGTCTATTCATGTTTGCAATCTGCCAATTTACTCTAAGCAGATTATCACAGCAGGCATCCTTGATAAATATATTCTGACATGTACCATCTAATAAATGCATACTGGAAGCAGCAAAATATTTGTTTTTACTTGCAACTTGGCTTAATTTTCATTTTTATGCCAGTTTTATGGATTGAGAAATCAGAACAGATGAATTTGACAGACCTCCCCAGCAGATCCATGCTTAATATATTTATTTACACCACTGTCAATATAACATATAGAAGACGTTGAAAACAATAAAGTAGCAAAAGGGAACAGAGCTCTCGTAGGCCCATTGGAGTAGCATAACAAATCATCAAACTTAAATTTTTACTCTTTATTGTTCTTCAGTCCTTTCCACAAATTACTATCATATGTCGTGATCTCCTGGAGCTGTTCAATTTCCATTGTAAGGTCCACTGCCATGTTCTTACAATGCCTTTTATTTATCTGTATTAAAAAACAACACATAAATAAAAGGTATTGCCATTTACAATGCCAATAGCTCGAATGCAAGACCTATTGCATTGCAAAAGCTTGTTATTCCTTACTCTTGCCAATCTCTTACGGCCGGAGTACCAAAACATTAATTGAGGACACATTTTTTTGTGTTTTTTCTCTCCGCTCCCCCACTCGTGCATCCAACTCAACCTGTGCCCCCCTCCTTCCCTCTCTTGAAAACCCCTCCTCTTCCTTCTTCATAGCACAAGCCTTAGGAGACTTTCAGATGTTAAGAGACCTATTTCTCAACAACATATTCTCCCCAGTGGAACAAGTGATTCTCTAGTCAGGACTAAGTGCAAACGACGCAAAAAATCCCCAAAAGATATACTGACAGGAGGAAACAGACTGTGCCGGTAAATAGTAAAAAAGAAAAAAAAATACCATACAGAGAGAAACAATCTCTATTTTCCTACTTCACCCCAGTACTCGACAAATATCTCAGGAATTCTTCAACTTTGTCTATCCTGCAAAAAATCTGCTGCATTTTATTGTTATGCATCACCCTCAAACAAGAAGGAAATCTTAATTGCGCCGTCGCAACCCATTTTCTAAAATGTTCGATCAGGTTACCAAACTCCCATTGCTTATTAGCTATATTTTGAGAGACAGCAGATCTAATATCGAAGTTGCTTCCATCTCCTGATACATTTTTTTGTCTTAAGGATCTTGTAAGTATTTCTTCCTTAATTTTGTAAGTAAGAAAGTTAACCAGGATTCTCCTGGGTATTGGTTTATTCAAATTAAACCTAAAAGGTTCTCTATGGACCAGCTGCATGTCTTTAACCAGGTCTTCTTCGGAACATTCCATATGCACTCCCTGTTTAATCAATCATGCCACAAAAGCCTTATTATCCTATCCGTCTATCCCTTCCGGGATTTTTAAAATTTGAAGGTTATTTCTTTTCTAGTTGTTCTCTAATGATTCCATTTTTTCCTTCATGAGAAACTCATTCCCTTTTAGGACAGTGATCTCCTTCGAGTTGGCCTCGGACTGCAAAGTTAAGTCCCTTACAGAACTTTCCAGCTGCGATGTCCTAACTGCAATGTCCTCTAGCTTCTTTTCCAAACTATCACAGGAGACTCTATTCTCTTTTTGATTTGTTTTGGAAATTTCAAATCTATTCCTAACCTCAGTGGTTAAAAATTGAATAAGATCCGACACTGACTGAAGTTGTGGTTGACCTTGGAGCTTGTGTTGCATTGTTGAGTAGAGTAAAGTTAACATCCTGAACTGATGAAAGGTGCTTTAGCACACTTTCTTTGATAAACTAACTAGTGAGTGTCCCTCAAAATGTGTATGCTTATTAACAGTGGAAAGATCCAATCTTTGTAAAGTACTTATTTTGTATTTTTTTTCTTTTTTTTTTTGTCCTCATATTTGCCACCAGATGGAATGACTCCAGATGGAAACTCTCAACTCTGCCAACACAAAACCTAACTGTGCGCCCTGGAATGTTTTATTTTATGTGTAGCCTTCGAGAAGTCTCCCAGAGGTAGGTTTTCTACTAGTCCAACTCCCCTGCTCGATGTCTCTATACCTTGTCCTGGGGAGGACCAGACCGCAAACCCCTGGCATAATCATTGGACGTTTGTTGTCTAACTGTCTGACCATTTTAGCAACGGAGCCCAAATCTTTTCCGCCTCTTCTCCTCCACACTGGAGATCTATTTTACTAATGGCCATGATGTTCTTTAGGCAATCTGCAAACCTAGGGGGGGTTGAGGATTTCCATTCTCTGCATATCTCCCTTCTGGCGATAACAATCACATAGAATATAAACTGAGTGATATTGGCCTATCGTATCATATTCTTCTAACAGACCCATAAAGATCAGTCTAGGGCTACAGGTGATTGTTCTAACCAGTACCTCCCCCAAAAAGGTGCAGACCGATAACCAGTAGTTTTTGATCTCAATACACTCTGCAAAAATATGTAAATCATCTGCCTCTGCGTGTTTAAATCTGGGGCAGAAGTGTGATGTTCCGGATATTTTTGAGAGCTTGGAGGGGGTCCAATATACCCTGTGTGCCGTGTAAAGATGGTTTCTTCTGAGATTAGCAGGTTTTACTGTTTTTTGAGATATTGCAAATAAATCTAACCAGGCCTTCTATTGTTTCTCCGGATCCTCTCCTATTATATCTCGCCAGAGTTTACCTTGTGGCTTGAATCATTGACTGCAGCGTTTCGGCAGCAGCTGAATTTCCTTTTTTCTCCCTCCGCCTTCACCAGCAACTCGCGGTACCCGCTCCGCGGGTCCCGCGTCGTGTGGGCTGTTATCAGTAAACTATTTGCTAGCAGAGGGGCAAATTGACATCTGAACCTGCAGGGCTGCGAGCGAGCGGAGGCGCAGGACTACCAGTCCCAGGAGCGCCCGCCCGCCCTCATCCCATACACCTGGGCAGCTCTCCCTGCAGGCTCCTCCCCCTCATTCGGTTCCTATAAATACATTGCTTCAGTCCCGCTGCGCGGGAGTGTCCGGGTGAAGCCCGGGACAAGGGCGGGACCGTCTGTGGCCGTCAGGGGCCGGCAAGGGTCGGGTCGGGCCACCCCTCTTACATCGCAATTGCTTCATAATTTGTAACCTATATGTGTTTTTTAAAACAGTGTACTACCAGGATACTGCTGTTACGATATTGCTGGTAAAATCTTGTCTTTTCTTTGGGTTGTTGCTTTGACTGTTTTGTATTTTGTGAAACGTGAAAGAATACTTGGTGCCCGGTATTAAAATGCCCCTTCGGTCAGGTAGGGAAAGGCAAGTCCAGGTTTCCACCTCCAATGGTACCTTCACAGGTACTATTGATCAGTTTTTTAAACGTACCACCTGTATATTGGAGAAGGAAATAGCCCTTGCTGAAAAACGCCTATCACTTGACTTAATCACGGGCAAGCAGTCCTCACTTGGGAAAATTAATGAGGCCGTCTCCCCCGTTCCACTTTCTCAATTAAATAATGTCACTACCAACGTAAATGCGGACTTAGTGGTAGCAACTGCTTCTACCAGCCAAACTCAGGATCTAGAGGGGGTTGGTACAGATAGTGTACTTGTTACTGCCTACGACATTATAGTGGATAGTAGTACTATCTACCACGACTTATCCCGTGATGACACTGGTCTTTCAGACTCCCCCAATCTCACCCAAAGCACGGAGCGAGTAAATTTATCTACTACCTCCCAGTGCTCACCCACGCAAAATCCTGGTAAACGAAAAAGGGTAGATTCGACCAATACGGGGGGACACAACAAGGGACAGAGAGCTGTATACGCATCCCCCACACAGACAACCACTTCCACAGCAGTGGCTCCACCTGAGGAACATAATGTCACAGTAAATATTGTTGAAAGTATTCTCTTGGCTAAAATAGAGTTACTGATTAAATCTTTACTCCTACCATTATTTGAACGGACTAGACTGTTAAACAGCAAGATGGACTCCCTGGATACACTAGTGAAGGTGAACATGGCGGCAACGTAATAGAATCCATATATCTTCAGCCTCAAAGGGGACAGATCCGACACTCCCCAAGAACAACCCAGTGATTACCAGCAACGGGGGTATTAGAGCTAAAACGGGACCACCTACCACAATAGTTCCACAGCAAAAACCCGTTCCTGTTATAAAGAAAAAACAGACAACCGAGAGTGTATCTCAGCAAAAGGTTGCCACTGTTTCTAACCCACAGCCCCCATCTAGAAACCCACTTAATCTTACTAGCCATCTTGACCAAAGTATACGGCCCATGATCAAACCTGTTCCCAGGAAACAATGTGTGAACCTCCCCCCGAGTCACTTCCATATACCATCATTTTAACTGGAGTGGCCCCTTTAGGGGAAGGTAAGAGAGAAACACACAAAGACCTATACAATAAGGTAACATTTTGGCTAAACAAAAACCGCCCACTCCCTCCAAACTCAAACATAGAGATTCTCAATGTTAGGAGGGTGGATTGGGTTGGGTATAGTAAAAAAGATCTTGAGGGAGACTGTGTAGTAATCAGCTTCAGGGAGCCCTGGGTAGCTGACTACATCAGCAGGGAACCTAGATATGGTAGACTGGGGGATGTTCAAACTTTGTCCCTGTATTATTTCTATCCTACTCTAAATTCTAACAGAGCCCAAGCACTGCACCCCCACTTCCGAAGGTACAGACCCAGAGATAGATATCACTATGAAACACCTATCTATCCAATGTTCCAGCCCCATCTTTCGAACCGGTTTGCCCCTTTATCGGGATTGGATGGTGTGGATTGACATAACAATGGGCTTGTTGTCCCAAGGCTTTCTGAAGCAATAGGAAATTGTTCATTAACTAATACTGCAATTATAGTGGATACGTTTGAGTCAGAGCCTGGAAAAATCCCCCAGGTAAGGATTGGAAGGGGGGATATCTTAAGCCATACTCTCACACTTGAGACCAGTGAGGGGAATGTTAGTTCTGTTGATATACCGCTTAAGACATCTGTACCTACCCGTAAGATATTATCCTGGAATATTGCTGGGCTGAAGGGGAAATTGGTAGATGCAGATTGGGGGTCTTTTGTGGAACATCATGATATAATTATATTACAAGAAAGTTGGTCTATTGATGCTGTTTTTCGGGTTGGTTATTTGAATTATTTTAAACCAGCCTGTAAAGGTTTAAAAGGTCGTCCTTCTGGGGGTCTTGTTATTTGGATCAGACAATCTTTAGGATTTAAAATTTCTGACCTACCCATAATGAGTAATGATATTCTAGCTCTAAAATTGAGTGGTAAAACTAGCCAAGATCTCTTCTTGATTAATATATATGTCAGGGGGCGACCGGGTGGGAAGTCCTCCAAAACGGCCGATGATTTAGATCCCTTACTGAATACTATTGGTAAAGACAAATGTGTATTTGTGGCTGGGGACTTTAATTGTACATTTGAACCTGTCCCCAATCTTGACAATGGGTGCTATGGTGAAGCTGATCAGATTTGGAATATTCCCCACTTAACCATTCCACCTGTCAAAAAAGCAACAGAGGCTGTTATGCAGTGGTTAGGTCTTTGCCTAGAATGGGATCTACGAGCAGCGAATGGGAGGACAAAATCTGACCTGTTGGGAAAAGCTACTTTTGATAACTCCCATAACTCGAGCCGTATAGATTATTTCTTAATCAAGATGGAGTTCTGGAGCTTACTAAAGGATATGGAAGTAGTTACAAGGTCAGAAAGTGATCATAATCCCCTAGTAATAAAATTATCAATAAATGGTGACCTACAGAGAACTAGCGCAACTAATTTAATTACTGCTGAGGCTGTTCTTACGAACGATTGTAGAAGGGTTCGTTGGGCCAGGTTTCTGGAAGATCCAACTATTTTAGATAAGGTCTCAAGAGAGGTATCAGCAGCAACCAAAATGATGGTGCCTATACTAGATGATGCGAGTACCTTGGAACAAATTGGGGTGATTCATGAGTCCCTTTTTAATAAAGTTAAAACTTTTTTTATTAAACCAGCTAAAAGAAGGAAAATCGGCTCGGTTCAAACAGTAGCCAAATGGTATGATAAGAGTTGTCGTTATGCCCATAGCTCCTTGATAGCTGCTATTAAAACTAGATCAGCTATAGACATCAAGCAAGAAAGGGCAAACTATAAGAAGGTGCTTAAGCAAGCGAAGATAAACTGGGACAAGCAACGCTGGCTAGATCTGTATAAAGCCAGTATTTCCACCAACCAGCAAAAATTCTGGGAAGTAGTGAAATGGGGAGGGACAGGGGACCAGCAAACCCCAGTTAATTTTGTACCAGCCGAGACATGGGTTAAACACTTCTTGGCGCAGTTCAGTAATACAGATCTGATCTCCCATAACCTAGGTGAGTCTATCAGTGCTCCGACTGTAGCTCCTTCATATGACCTGATAGTCTTCACGGAACTGGAGGCCGTAAAAGCTTTAAAACTAGTTCAGAATGGGAAAGCTCCCGGAATGGACTGTGTCCCAGCGGACCTTTTTAAGTTTGATCAAGAAAATTGGGTCTCTTACATAACTAAATTAGCTGGGGCTGATCTTTGGGGGAATGTGGATCTGGCTGCTTTGGATAAAATTCAGAACACATTTTTTTCGCAGTCTAGTGAGTCTCCCACCTTCAACACCATCACTACCACTTATGCTAGATATGGGCTTTTATTCTATTAAACATCATGCCCAATATAGGATGGTTGCATTATGGAGACGTATTTGGTCTACCCCGGAATTAATTATGTTTGCCAAAGAGATACAGGATGTAAGAGCGCAACAAGGGGCAGGGGATATACTCTGGTTCAAATCTATTAAGAACACCCTATTTAGGATGGGCCTCCATTCGCTTTGGACTGAGCCGGGTAATCACATCTTCCCGTCAAAAAAAGACTTTAAACTTCTTTTCTGGTCCATAGTTAAAGACGAATATGTTGCGCTTTCTGAGAAATCTAACTTGACAAGCATGTTTCTGATCCATAAAGTAGTCCCACATATAGAGACCTATTGGGATACTATTCTTAAAAGCTCCGATAGGAAACTATATCATCAGTTTCGCGTAGGGACTTTGCCACTAAGAGAATTTACTAATAATTGGCATAACCAACCGTCCTTGTCTTGTCCTTGGTGTCATGAGTGTAAGGAATCCCTAGGGCACTTCCTGTTTGCATGCCCAGCTTACTGTGAACCGCGTCATAAATGGCTAAAACCAATATGTGAAAGACTAAACACCCGGGTGAGCAGTGAAGCAATGTCAATCCTGAGATGCAATACAGCGGAATGGCTGTCAATAGGGGTGGCAAAATTTCTTGGGTGGGCCTGGTTAATCAGAGCAAGGTGCATACGAAGAGCCAATAGCTGAATGTTAAATATGCTGGACTTATCCTATTTTTCCTGGGTTGCAAGCCTGTAATGTTCTTTCATACTTGTATTAACCTTGATACAAACGTCTTTTTATGCTATTTAATTGATTTTTTAAAAGCAAGATTCATGATAATTTCAACTGTTTGTATAAACTTGTACATATTGTTGTGTGCTTTGTATATGTATTTTATATGCTTGTCTTTTATGAAGAAAAACTTCAAAATAAAGACGTTAAAAACTGAAACTGAAATCACAGCCCTCTGTTTCTGACGCCCAGTTTTGGCTTCCCCACCATGATAATAACTGATAATATTTAAACCTAGCGAGGGACCCTCCTGTTATATTAGATAAAGATGCCCAACCTATTAGTTCTTGATTGACCAGGAGATCTCCCCAACGTTTTAAACCCGCCTCTCTCAGGGGAAATGAGAGTCGATCTAATAAACATTCCGGTGTTCCGGGGGAGTCCCAAATTGGTGTCAAAAAATTATAGTAGGGGATTTTCCAAATTTTACAGGCTGTTTGCCATACTTTTAGGGCTGTTAGTAAAATTTTGAGGCGGACTTTTTTGTAAAATTTTTGGGCGCCAAATTTAAACAAGAAAAATTCAAAACCCTGAGGTAGGTCAGATAATAGAGCTTGAAACAATCGACCTTGTGACTATGCGTCTAGTTTATTGGCCAGGAGTCTAACATGTTTTAACTGGAATGCGTAACAGTAAGAAAGCAGATCTGGGTGAGCTAATCCTCCTATTTTTAGCCCCCTCCTCAGCTTCTTCCAAGCAATTCTTGGTGACTTGGATGCCCAAATAAATGAACTAATTTTCCCCTGAAGGTTTGAAATGTCTTTGTTGTGGAATGTCAACGGAATACAATTAAATAGGAAAGTCACTTTTGGTAGTACTACCATTTTAATTAAATTTACTCCTCCGTAAATGCTAAGAGGAAGATTGGACCATCTTTGAAGAAGTTTAGTTATGTCTTTTACCACGATCTGCAAGGACACTTTGGGTATGTCTCGTAGATCTTGATCTCAATCCTGTAAATCAAAATACACAATGTAAGAGCTATTTGTGTGACTCTCTACCACTATGTCACTGGTGGATTTAGTATCTCAGTAATTTTCTACTTGGATGCATCACATTAAATAGCTGGGAAACGGTGCATTTACAAATCTGCACATGAATCCCTATCAGAGCATATAGCTCACTAATTCTTGCACAGAGTGTGTGGCAGGTTGCATGTATAATTCACCAGATGGATCTAAAAGACTAAGGGGCAGATTTACAAGACCCTTGCTCCACTTTTGCGTCACTTTTCCCATGTTGAAAGTGATGCAAAAGCGGTGCAAGGGGTTTGTAAATCTGCCCCTACATATTCCTCACTAAAACTTGTAAATGCATGGATTTGTGGTTGAGTACATCAGTACTGCCTGAATGATTCAATGAGTGCATATGTAGTGCCTAGGTGATTCGCAAAGGATACAGATAGTGTCTGAATAATTCCTTGAGTATGTGGGAAATTCGTAGGTCGTTCCATATCTACATAGTTACTGCCCGCATGTGTGCATGAGTATATCACTAATGTCTGGGTATGTGGATGAGTGCATGAGTTGTCCCTGAATACTTAAATAAGTGAATGGGTAATGCCTCAATAATTCAATACATGCATAGATAGTGGCTAGATGATGAAATGAGTGCAACTCTAGTACCTGGATGATTGCAGGAGTGCATGTATAGTATATAGGTGGTTTATAGCATGCATGGATAGTGCATACTTGATTGTTTAAGTGCATGCATACCACCTGAGAGATTGGATGAGTGAATGAGTAGTGTTTCAGAGATTGTATGAGTACATGGCTGCAGCCCATGTGTTTTTTGGTTCAGTGAACATGTAGTTCATGGGTGATTAGATATGTACATGGGTAGTGCCTGGATGATTGAATGAGTGCATGAGTAGTGCCTGGCTGATTAGATGAGTGCATGACTAGTATCTGAGTGATTTCATGAGTCCATTGTTAAAGTTTACGTGATTGGATGAAAGCAAGTGCACCACTGGAGGGATTGTATTACATTGCTCTGTTACCCAGTGTCCACATGCATCAGTAACTCTCAAAACTGAAAACAACCGTTCTCACTTTTTCAAAGCACAAAACCTTTTATTAATGGCATACCTACATCATTTCTCAAATATTTATTGTGTCTTTAAAACATTGTTTAAAACATAAATTCACCATTTCTCAAACCAAGGTTACACACCAAGTGAAGCTAGCACACAAACACCTAACAGACATTCTGCACTATTAACTCTCCCCAATTTTAAACACAGCATGTTTAAAGAAATGCACCACACTCAGCACATACATGACATTCTTAACAGCCTTAAATAACAAAGATCACCATGTAAATATATATGCTATTTCATAATAGATATACACCTTCAGGCCATCTTTCCAAAAATATATAGTTCTCTACATCTTGAAGTAAACTCCACCGACAATGAGTCAGTGAGCAAGACCACTGACTCATTGTCAGTGAAATTGCTCTCCCTCCCTTGCAGCTCCACCCTTAAGTGAGGCCTTCCTCTAAGCCCTTGCACTCTCTAGTGTTGGTGTTTGAGGCCCTCCTCCACCAGCAGGTTTCACCTGCGCCTCAACCCTAGTGATCCAGTGGACCTCTGTCTCCCTTCTCTCGCTCCGATTTTTCTCTCCTTTTTGACTCGTTTTTTATCCTCATCTCAATCTCCCCCTGTCACTCTCCTTCGGTGTCCTCTGTGTCTTTCCTCCACTCTTTCTTGCACTTTTGCAGCCTTATTTGCACTTTTCTCTCTCTTTTTGCTGTTTTCCTTTTGTCTTTTTCAGACGTTTCTTCCCCGGCGCTGCTGTACCTGCGGCCTCTCCCCCCCAGCATGACCAGTGCAACTGGCCCAATCGCGCTCTCTTCCCTGCTCCTGCCTCCAAGCTTTCCAGCCCTCCCCAACCCCTACTTAATGGTGACCGCTGCGTGCCAAAGACAATCACGTTAGCGCCCGTCCGTGACCCGACTGCAACCAGCGCCAGAAACCCTGGATCTCTGCACCGCCAATGCTATGATCCAACAGCTCTCCATGCTCTCAACCCAGACCGCAACAACAACTGCAAGCTAGCATCACCAGCTGACACCCACGGCCCCTTTAGCTGTCACCGCTGCCGGCACACCTGCAGCACTGCCAAGGCCATGGACCCTGCGCAACCTGCCCGCAAGAACATAATGAATCGAAGACCCTGCGATGCATCATCCTCAACGTCCAATTCCTCCACAAACATGCCACCAAAATCTGGGACCTCCAAGACAGCACCACCCCGGACGCAACATTCTTTACCGAAACCTGGACCAACACCACCTCGGGACCGGACATCACCATCGCCATTCCCCAAGGATACAAGATCTCCAGGAAGGACTGCCCCACCCGCCCGGGAGGAGGAATCGCCATTGTCCACAAATCCACCCTACGGCTGAGCACACTCCTGATGAGCCCACAGACCTGATGGAACACCTTCACTTCAAGATACTGGCCAGCCCTAACTCCACCCTCGAGGAACCCTCATCTACAGACCTCCTGGACCCCCTGGACTTTTTGATAACTCCATCACAGACATCATCTCCCTGCATGCCATCGTGTGCACCAACTACACCCTACTGGGAGACCTCAACTTCCACCTTGACAACCAACTGGACCCTAGCACCACATCCTTCCTGGAGAACCTCAATAGCAATGAACTCCGCCAATCGTTGCCGAACCCACGCACTCAGCAGGACACACCCTTGACCCCCTCTTCACAACAGGAAACTCCATCACCTTCAGCCACACCACCAAACTCCCATAGACTGACCATCGATGCGTCCACTTCACCTTCAGAGCACCCACCATCCACAGACACCAACACCTGCTCCCACGAAGAAACTGGCCCAGAATCACCGAAGACCAGCTAACCTCATCACTCAGCAACTCCACCCCAACATCACTGAAAATGACAACCCCAACACCGCTGCCCGAACCCTGCACAGTTGGATCTCCAACAGCGCCAACACCATAGCCCCCCTCAAGAAAAACAACAACACCCATGCCAAGATTGCTAGATGGTTCACCACCAAACTTCGAGAGCAGACACACTTGCGGCCGCCTAGGAAAGGTCTGGAGGAACACCAAATCCACAGTAGCCCACAACAACTTCAGAGCCACTACTAATGCCGACCACCAACTCATCAGAAAATGAGGAAAAAGCGATTGAAGAATCTCCACTCATGCTCACAACAGCAAAGAACTCTTCAACATCATCAAGGAGTTTGCCCAACCGACCAGTGAGTCCACCAACATCCCTCCCTCACAAGACCTCTGCAACAAACTCAGCATCTTTTTCCACCACAAGATCAAGAGCATCAACGACAACTTCAACGAAGACAACCAACACACTGAACACTCACCAATCACCCCAGACACCCTGAAGCCAGCGATCGACAACTGGACAGCCCTCACCACCGAAGATACACTGAAGACGATGAAGGCAATCCACTCCAGGGCCCCCACCGATCCCTGCCCCCACCACATTTTCAACAGAGCAGCCGACACCATCACACCCATGATCTGCCACACCAACAACCGCTCCCTGGCAACAGCCTCGTTCCCCAATGACTGGACACATGCTGAGCTCAACCCCCTCCTGAAGAAACCCTCGGTGGACACCACCAACCTCAAAAACTACAGACCCATCTTCCTGCTCCCGTTCCCAGAGAAAGTCATCAAGAAAACCATCAACAGCCAACTCGCCACATTCATCAAAGAGCACAACATCCTCGGCTCCTCCCAATCCGGCTTCAGAAAAAAACGCAGTACAGAAACCGCCCTCCTTGCTGCAACAGACTACATATGCACCTTACTGGACAACGGAGAAACAGCAGCCCTCATCCTCCTCGACCTCTCAGCGGCATTTGACACAGTCTCTCACCGCACCCTATTACACAGACTCCACGACGCAGGGATCCAAGACAAAGCCCTCGACTGGATCTGCTCCTTCCTCTCCAGCAGAACGCAGCTGGTCAGACCCCCCCTTTCCTTTTGGACCCTCCACCTACCACCTGCAGAGTCCCCCAGGGGTCCTCCCTCAGCCCTACCCTAGTCAACGTCTACATCGCTCCCATCGTCAGAACCTATGGACTCAACATTGTGTCATACGAAGACGACACTCAACTCATCCTCTCCCTATCCAACGAACCCAACATCGCCAGACACAACTTTCGAGAAGGCATGGAAGCCATCAACAAATGGATAAAAAACAGCTGCCTACAACTAAACACCAACAAAATGGAAATACTCATCATGGACCCCAACCCCGATGCCTGGAACGACACCTGGTGGCCCCCGCCCTTGGAAGCCCGCCCACCCCCACAGACCACGCACGTAACCTGGGAATCATCCTGGACTCAGAGCTCAAAATGGACCAGCAGATTAACTCTGTCTCCTCCTCCTGCTTCAACACCCTCCACCTCCTATGTAAGACCTTCTAATGGATCCCCCTTGAACACAGAAAGACCATCACTCACGCCCTACTCACCAGCAGGCTTGACTACGGTAATGCACTCTATGACGGAATACACAAAAACCTCACCCGCAAGCTACAGAACATCCAAAACGCCGCCACAAGACTGGTCCTTACCCTGCCAAGACACTGTCACATCTCCCTGCACCTGTGCACACTCCACTGGCTCCCCATCAAAGCTAGAGTCACCTTCAATATGCTAACCCATGCTCACAAGGCCCTCCACGACACCGGACCAGCGTACCTGAACAGCCGACTCAATTTCCACACACCCCAAAAAACCCTACGATCAGCCCAGCTCTCCTATGCCATGGTCCCCCGCACCAGAAAGATCATATCGGGAGGTCAGTCGTTCTCCTTCCGTGCGGCCAGAGCCTGGAATGACCTTCCGCTCCACCTTAGACAGACAACATCGCTCTGCACCTTCGCTAGAAACCTGAAAACCTGGCTCTTCGACAGACCCCCTCCTTGATGGGCTGGAACCTGCAACCCAACACACCCCAGTGCTTTGAGACCCTTACGGGTGAGTAGTTGCGCTTAACAAGCACCTGATTGATTGATTGATTGATTGATTGATTGATTGATTGGTTGAGTCTCATCATTACATGCATAAGCCATATCTCACCATCTCCTCAATAAATACAAACAGGTCATATAAGTTAAAAACCACATTGATAAACACTTCCTATTACATATCACACAAGTATTACTACTTTATAATGCATATATGGGTGCATATATTTTATTCATGACTACACCATTCCTGTTTATTAATGTCACTAAAAGTCCTACAATTCCAATATGCAAATAAAATAGATCTGTCTGTTCTGCACATTATGCTTAGACATTTACACCATTGTAATTTTTAAAGGCATTGCTCATTGTAACTTTAAACAGTACTAACATCTTAAACACATACACTCTGCCAAATACAGTACATCTGATATGTTTTTTTCATATCACTGTGATACTCTTTTTTGTATCAAACTCCCATAGAGATCTTCATTACTAATGTAAAAGTTATGTACATTCCAGTGAATTAAGTTTGTAGATTATATTGTTGTTTTAGCTCTTTCTGGATAGTTATGGCACAGTTCAGATTTTTAAAAACTAAGCAGAAGAGTAGTACATCACTCTCATATAAAGCAAATATAAAATGGCAACTTCTTCAACTTTAAGCAATGTGCTACTAACTTAAATTTGTTGCATCCCCCCCCAGGCACTCCTTAAGGCTCCTTCCAAAAGACAATGGACTCCAAAATTGCTTGTAAAATTTGTACAATATCCTTTTAATGATTACTTTTAACTTTATGTTACTCATGAAATTCTTTTCATTTCATTTATGGCTCAACATATTCTTCAAAAACATCAAGTTCTTCACATGTATTATATTCAATTGCTCCTATGCATTTCGGACTGGAAGCCCTTCTTCAGGGAGCATCACTAAAAAACAAAAATCATAGCACAAACCTTTAATACCTCACCCAACATGATCCCATGGTGGCAGACATTACTATAGCAGAAACGCTGTTATACAATTACTTAAAGATAACATGCAAGTTCTATGCGGTCATTAAGACCATTAGGTTTACTGGAATTTAATTTGTTTATCCAAATGTTCTCACCTTGCAGTATGAATTTAGTATTGTCTCTTCCTTCAGTTCTTTCAATAATTTCCAAAACCAAAAATTTCATTTGTGAAATGTTGTGGCGCTCTTCCACAAAATGTGACGCAATAGCAGATTTCATATTCTGTGTCCTGATGTTAGATTTATGTTTGTTCATGCGTGTTTTAATTTTTCGTTCAGTCTTTCCGACGTACACCTTCCCCCATGGGCATTTGAGTAAGTATATCACGTTTGATGTGTCGCAGGTAGCAGATACCCTCAATTTGATTTTGTAACCCTTCATGGGGTGTGTTAGAGTATTACCCTTGATTATGTTGTTACAGTTGTTGCAGTTCATGCATGGTCAATCAATCAATCAATCATAGTACTTGTAAAGCGCGCTACTCACCAGTGAGGGTCTCAAGGCACTGAGTGGAGGGGGTGCCGCTACTGCTCGAAGAGCCAGGTCTTGAGGAGTCTTCTGAAGGCGAGTAGGTCTTGGGTCTGCCATAGGTGGGTAAGGAGGGTGTTCCAGGTCTTGACATCGAGGTAGGAGAAGGATCTGCCGCCGGAGGTCGTTCTTTGGATGCGGAGGACAGCGGTGAGGGCAAGGCTGGTGGAGCAGAGCTGGCAGGTGGGGGTGAAGGGGCTGAGTCTGCTGTTGTGGTAGGCTGGTCCGGCATTGTGGAGTGCTTTGCGTGCACAGGTGAGGAGCTTGAAGGTGATCCTCTTGTCAACGCAGAGCCAGTGTAGGTCTTCCAGGTAGGGGGTGATGTGGCTGCGGCGGGGGACGTTGACGATCAGTCGGGCAGAGGCGTTTTGGATGCATTATAGTCGTCATTGGTGTTTGGCTGGGATTCCTGCATAGAGTGCGTTGCCGGAGTCCAGTCTGCTGCTGATGAGGGCCTGTGTCACCGTTCTTCTTGTTTCGGTCGGGATCCACTTGTAGATCCTGCGGAGCATGCAGAGGGTGTTGTAGCATAAGGAGGAGATGGCGTTGACCTGCTTAGACATGGTGAGGGAAGAGTCGAGGATGAATCCTAGGTTGCGTGCATGGTCAGTGGGTGTCGGTGCTGTTCCCAGTGTGGCCGGCCACCAGGAGTCGTCCCAGGCTGAGGAGGTGGGTCCAAGGATGAGGACCTCTGTCTTGTCCGAGTTCAGTTTTAGACAGCTGCTCCTCATCCAGTCAGCAACGGCCTTCATTCCCTTGTGGAGGTTTGTTTTGGCAGTGTGTGGGTCCTTGGTGAGGGAGAGGATGAGCCGGGTGTTGTCGGCATAGGAGATGATGTTGAGGTCGTGATGGCGGGTCACTTGTGCAAGGGGGACCATGAAGATGTTGAACAGCGTCGGGCTGAGGGATGAGCCCTGGGGGACGCCACAGATGATGTTGGTGGCTTTGGATCGGAACGGTGGGAGGCAGACACTCTGGGTTCTGCTGGAGAGGAAGAACGTGGTCCAGTCAAGGGCCTTCTTTTGGATTCTGGCTTCTTGGAGGCGTGTCTTTAGAGTGCGATGGCAGACCGTGTCGAAGGCGGCTGACAGGTCCAGGAGGATGAGGGCTGATGTTTTGCCGTTGTCTAGTTGGCACCTGATGTCGTCTTTGGCGGCGATGAGGGCTGTCTCATTGCTGTGCTTTTGTCTGAATACAGACTGTTAAGGCTCCAAGATGTTGTTGTCTTCGAGGTGGCGGGCCAATTCCATGTTGACAATTTTCTCGATGACCTTCTCCGGGAACTGGAGCAGGGTGATGGGCCGAAAGTTCTTTAGGTCCTTGGGGTCCGCCTTGGGCTTCTTGAGGAGGGCGTTTATTTCGGCGTGCTTCCAGCTTTCTGGGAATGTTACTGTTTCGAAAGAGATGTTGATGAGCTTCCATAGTTGGGTGCGATGGCTCCGTCTGCTTTGTTGAATACGTGGTGTGGGCACGGATCTGATGGAGATTCTGAGTGGATAGAGTTCATGACCTTGCGTGTCTTGTCGTCGTTGACGTTGGACCACCCCTCTCTGGTCCTGATGAAGACCCCGCAGCAAGGGTACAACTATTCCCTGCATTGATAAGAGGGTCGAAACGTCGACAACTGCTCCTCTTGTGTCAACTTCACGCCACCACTTTTACATTAATTGTATTCTGTGAAGTATGGTCATTTAATGAAATTTGCCAAAATTTTTGGCTGTTTTGGTTGTGTATTTAACTGCCAATACTGTTTTGCTCGATTGATTGATTTTACCGTCACTTATACCTATCACTTCCTTATCCTCACTTGATCACTTCCTCCCTTCCTCCCCGGGGCACTGTATAACCATCAATACATTTGATAATTTGTTGTGTATATCTATTACACCCCATCCCTTTGTGAATTAAAACATTGTGGATCAATTTGTTGTTTTGACGATTAATTCTTTAAATTGTGTATATTGTTCTTTGTCTACACTGGGACCCCTTCCTCCTAGTACTTATTGAACCCAGGTCCCAGTAACTATGTTTGGGTAAACCCCCTTATACATACACTATTTCGAGCAGACAATTGTCTGCGAGGTTTCTCTCCTTCTCATTTTAATTCAATTATCCTTATCACACTATGGTAGAAAGAGAACTCCTGTCCTACTCTGAGGACTATATAGACAAACTCCTGGAGAATCCTGACAACATCTTCTTTTCCTCCAACATCCCATCAATTGATTTCACCTTGAAAGATAAGATCTCACGTCTTGAGCGTCTTGAGAAGAAACGGGTACGAACACGGTGGCATGGTCACCTGCTTACAAGGTATTTGAAAGAAAACATTATCCCTGTGGGATTACAAATTAAAATTGAACCGGCTATTTTTATTGTAGTTCCCAAATTTAAAGAAGGATTCAGTCATATTTCCAACAACTGTTCCCGTCATTGGATGGTCCTGGGTGTGGAGACTGCTGCAGAACAGGTGCAATTGATCACGGCTGAAATCAAGGCACTTAAAGCCGAGATCGCCGTGGATACCAACTTTGCCAGTGCCAAGGATACACTAACCAACTTGGAGGCAACACTCAAAGATTTTGACCTAACCACCCAAAATCGCAAATTAGAGAAATTAGCTCGTGATATACAATTGTACGACAAAAAAAAGACATATCCATACTTACAGGAGGATTACTTCCGTCAAGACAATCAGGGCCGCTTTACCAACAGGGGGCGTGGTTCCTATTGTGGCAGACCGAACTTTCAAACTTTCTCCGATTCTTCCTACAGTTCCGAGGGTGAACAGGACCCAGCTGGCCCAAGCAATCTGTACCAATACTCTGACTACAATTACCAACCACATCAATACAATCCTTTTTTAGGGCAATGCCAAGGATCATGGCGACCTCCCCGAGGCAGAGGAAACACTTGGCCCCGAGGCCAACAACAACGAGGCCCGCAGCACAACCCGAACAACTGGGATGGAGGACGAGGCCAAGCCCCGAAACAAGTTCATTTTCAACCCGAACAACACGGCGAGAGGGTGACTCGCAACAAAACTTACCGTTGGTAGAGACTACAGAGACCCTCAACCCTGTGGTGAATATATCGCAACAACTGTTAACCAATGATGAACTCCAAGTACTTAGTAAAGGACTTTCCTATGTCCCTACATACAAACCGGATAACTTCATTGTACGAACAGAACTCTACAAGTTCTTTCGCAAGATCCAACTTAAGTATTTCTTCCGAAATGCAGAAGCACAGTCCAATTCATCAGTGACTGGCCTGAGACCTCCTTCGACTTTTGTTCCCTATGCCAACACTATGTCAAATAAGGTCCTAGCCTATGAAGCAGTGGTTTGGAGAGATGTACAACTACTCCTCCAGGACAAAACCTTTATTAGGTATAACACCAGCAAATCCGAAAAGGCAGCACTACAGTCGCTATCCACGAACATGCAAGCTGTGATTAAGCCCGCGGACAAGGGCGGGGCAATTGTTGTCCAAGATTTATCTGCCTACAAATCGGAGATCTTAGGCCAATTGCAGGATAATTCAAGTTACCAACTACTGAGGTCAGATCCCTCCAAAACCATCGCCCTGGAAATCTTGGAAGTAACCCAGGCAGGCCTTGATCAAGGTTTTTTGTTTGACAATGAATTTCAATTTCTGAATAAAAAACACCCTCGCCTGGCCACGCTATATACCTTACCCAAAATCCACAAAAATATGGACGCCCCATTGTCTCCGGATGTGGTTCCATTCTTGAACCACTGGGGAAATAAATTGACTTTTTCCTCAAGCCTTTGGCTGAGTCTACTCCATCGTACTTACGAGATACAATGCACACAATTAACATCATTGAAAGTGTATCCTACGATCCTTTGCTCCAAAGGTTAGCTACATGCGATGTGGTATCCTTATATACCTGCATTCCATAACAAGAAGCTCTTATGGTGATCACTAGATGTCTTCAGAAACGCCCAGCTCCAGTTCAAGTTCCGTCTGAATTTATTGTGGCCCTACTTAAAATAGCCATGACTAAGAACTTTTTCCTATTTGACAATAAATTCTATCTACAGACATCTGGGGTAGCCATGGGTGCTCCTTTTGCTCCAGATATAGCCATACTATACATGGCAGCTTTTGAGGAGGATCCGGTCCTCAATCAGGTGAACCCATTCAGAGACCATATTGGTCTCTGGATGAGGTACATTGATGACATTCTGTTAATCTGGAATGGCAACCAGGATGACCTAAGCACATTTTTTACATGGTTAAATCAACAATCTGCACATGTGAAGTTTACTTTCCAGTCTCACAATGAAACCATTGATTTCTTGGATGTCACCATTTACCATCAATCAGGATCATTATCTACTAAATTGTATCGCAAACCTGCCGAAAGAAATTCTCTATTGGAATACAATAGTCACCACCCACAAGCCCTTCGTGACAACCTGCCCTTCGGGCAATTTCTACGAATCCGGAGGAGTTGTTCCAGTAAAGGATATTACTTCTCTGAATCAGAGGATCTTTCCAGCCGGTTATCACAACGAGGATACCCAAGACGTCTGATAAAGAAAGCGCGCAAACGCGCCTGGTTCTATGCAAGGGAAGAATTACTTTCACCTAAAGTCAGAAATAATCAACAAGAGAACCGCATTGTCTGCGTAACTACCTTCAATACCAAAAGCAACAAGATTAAACGTATCATCAATCACCATTGGCACTTGATATCAGACGATATCCAACAACCTGAGACACCCTTACATGCTTTTAAAAAAGCTAAGAGCATTAAGAACGATGTGGTATGCTCATTTTTACCCACACTCAACCAACCCACCATTAGTTCTATGTGGGATTTACCACCAGTTATTGGCCATTTCAAGTGCAGCCATTGCAAAGCTTGTGACTCCGCAATTCAGACCAAAGAATTTCAGCACCACCATCTTACTATCAAGCTAAAAACTCTGAGTAACTGCAACTCTAATAACATCATATATGCCATCATTTGCCCGTGTCAAAAAATCTACATTGGGCAAACTCAACAAAAGGCAAAGGCGAGGATTCTACAACACATGAGTAGGATCCGGTGTGAGGTACTTGGTGCACCACTCGTGGACCACTTTAAGCTGAAATCTCATCCCCCAGAAAGCCTGAGATGGGTGGTAATTGAAAAGGCAACATTGGGACCACGTGGGGGGATATCTCTGACATCCTCAACACGCGCAAACTCAAATGGATCTATTTTTTTGACTCAATCGACACTGGCCTCAATGAACATGACAGTTCCTTTTCACAATTGGCCACATTGCCTTGAGATCCCTTCTATGATGATATAAGGCCCATTATAGAGTAACCCCCCCCCCCCGCATTGAATTCCGATACCACACTTTATTGTGGCTGTATCAACAGCACCCATTTGAGACATACCACTTTCTCTGCCTTTGTATTAATCAGATTGATCACTATATTATCAGTTTCTTTACCAGCTAAATGGCCTTACCCTCGTGTCTGAGAGGTACGCCATATCCATGTAAATATGCATTGTCTTAGCGTCTGCGTAATTTTGACCCCATAGTCTGAATACGCAATTATTTGTCTGTTCTGTCCCTAATTTGGGGATAGAGTATGATATAGCAATTTTGCACAGCAATGACGGTGGTGCTATTTTACATCATTTAGTTTTATAACGGACTTGCACTATTCACATGATGATGTCATTCATTGTACTTTGATGCGGGTGTACGCATTATTGATATTACACACCCTTTGATCAATTAATGCGTTGCCCTCTTTACAAATATCCTTTATGAATTCATTCAGGTCCTGGTTTGTTGACCAGATCCGGGCTGCCATGAGCGTCGAAACTAGTTTCAATTACATCCATAGTCTGTTTTTGAGCTCTACTCGCCGCCCTGACACCACGTGACACCATTGCTATGGTGATATTATTAACAGGAAACCTGGCTCGCGTTGATGTCCTCGCACGGAGCCTCCCGATTCATTCGGCATTAGTAAGTAGTTTGTCCCCTTCCAGACCGGACCATATCTACCTGTGAGTCCCCTAATCGGGCAACTACTCAATGGTTCCCGTTTTTCCCTATCATAGATAGTATCAAGGATTCTTTTCCCGCGTTTTCGAATTTGCATGGAACACAGCTCAGTAACGGACACGCGTTTTCCTTGTCTATCGGTAAGCTCTAGCTTGTTGAATCCTGAATGCTCGTACCTTGAATATGCTGTTTACCACTCGGTACGCCTTGATATTAAATAGTCCGTCTGTGTTATTTTCAGATGCGGTCCCTCTACAGGCTACGCCATAAATTAACGATCATTTTGATGATTCTTACCTAAAGGTAAGCCTACTCCTCCACTAGCCACTGTGACAGACCTTTATTTATTGGCTGTACACATTTTGTAATGTATATGTTCTGTTTCAGACATATCCTAGAGGAACATTGCTTTCAACAGAACTTCATTTAGTTCCACCTCAACTAATTCCAGGTACCCTTGCTCGATCACCTATGTGTGTCTTTTACCTTGACTCAGTGGTCCCCCACCTAACGTGCCAGTTCTCTGACCCTCACGCTCGTGTCGGTCTCTAATTGTGTGAGATTTGATCTTACTGGATTACAATATCAATGGGCAATATATTTCATATGTCGATTCTAATGTAGACCTATCCACCCATTAGTATAGTCATTGTTATTAATGATACCCTTACTTATAGGGTCATAATAGGATGAAATTATGATCGTACTGACCCAACAATAATTGATTTATAATTTTATAGATGAGTGGTTATTAATCCACAAAATAACGATCTCCTCATTAATGTATGTCTACCGATGTGATTACTTATGAGGCTGGAATAATACCGCTTGAGTAACAACATTTCCTGTACCCCATCTGATTAGGTTACCTGCCCCCCACCCCTCTCTGGTCCTGATGAAGACCCCGCAGCAAGGGTACAACTATTCCCTGCATTGATAAGAGGGTCGAAACGTCGACAACTGCTCCTCTTGTGTCAACTTCACGCACCACTTTTACATTAATTGTATTCTGTGAAGTATGGTCATTTAATGAAATTTGCCAAAAATTTTGGCTGTTACGGTTGTGTATTTAACTGCCAATACTGTTTTGCTCGATTGATTGATTTTACCGTCACTTATACCTATCACTTCCTTATCCTCACTTGATCACTTCCTCCCTTCCTCCCCGGGGCACTGCATAACCATCAATACATTTGATAATTTGTTGTGTATATCCATTACACCCCATCCCTTTGTGAATTAAAACATTGTGGATCAATTTGTTGTTTTGACGATTAATTCATTAAATTGTGTATATTGTTCTTTGTCTACACTGGGACCCCTTCCTCCTAGTACTTATTGAACCCAGGTCCCAGTGACTATGTTTGGGTAAACCCCCTTATACATACACGACCAGGAGGCCAGGCGGTTGGCGCTGGTGGGGTTTGCAGGGGAGATGAAGTCTGGCGTAGTCGGGGCGGTCGTGGTGTTGAAGCTGTCATGGATGTCAGCGATCTTGTGGTGGAAGAAGATGGCCAGTGAGTCGCACAGTTCTTGTGAGGGCGGGATGTCATTGGCGTTGGCGCTGGGGTTGGAGAGTTCTTTTACGATGCTGAAGAGCTCTTTGCTGTCATGTGCGTTGTTATCCAGGCGGTCTGTGAAGGAGTATCTCTGGCTAATCTGATGAGGTGGTGATGTCTCCGGGTGGCGTCCTTGTGGGCTGCGTGGTTGTCCGGTGTGCGTTCATGGAGTTATTTCTTTTCCAGTTTCCGGCATGTGCGTTTGGAGGTCTGGAGCTCGTCAGTGAACCAGGTTGCTCTCTTGCTGGCGTAGCTGTTGGAGGGTTTCTTGAGTAGGGCGAGGGTGTTAGAGCAGTCGTCGATCCACTGTCTGAGGTTGCAGGCTGCGGCGTCTGGGTTGGTGGGGTCGTGAGTGGGTTCTGGGCGAGGGTGGTGATCAGCTGGTCTTCGGTGACTTTGCTCCAGCAGCGGCGAGGCAGCTGTTGGGTGTGGTGGTGCGTGGTTGGTTTCTTGAAGGTGAAATGGATGCAGCAGTGGTCGGTCCAGTGGAGTTCAGTGGTGTGGTCGAAGGCGACGTGGGTGCTTGTTGAGAAGATGGGGTCTAGCGTGTGGCCGGCGGCGTGGGTGCGGTGACGAGTTGTCTGAGGCCGAGGTTGGCGAGGTTGGCGGTAAGTGTTGCGGAGTTGGCGTCATCGTTGTTCTCGAGGTGGAAGTTCAGGTCCCCGAGGAGGATGTAGTCTGTGGAGGCAAGTGCGTGGGTGCTGGTGAGGTCGGCGATGGAGTCGCTGAACTGAGCCTGGGGTCCGGGGGTCTGTAGACGAGTGTTCCTCTGAAGGTGGTGTTGGGGTCGGTGTGGATCCAGACGTGCAGGTGTTCGGTGGTGTTGAGGGTGTCGTCTGCATGGGTGGTGACCTTGAGTGTGGACTTGTGGACGATGGCTATTCCTCCTCCGATTCCATTGGCGCGATCCATGCGGGTGATCTTGTAGCCATCTGGGATGGCTATGGCGATGTTGGGCGCCGAGGAATTGTTCCACCAGGTCTCGGTTAGGAAGGCCACGTCTGGGGCAGAGGTGTCGAGCAGATCCTAGAGCTCGACGGTGTGTTTGCGTGCAGAACGGGTGTTGAGGAGTATGCAGCGGTGGTGGTTGGGTCCAGTCCTTGGAGGTTTGCTGGCTCTGTCGCAGGTGAAGCTGCAGGTGCGGCAGGAGAAGGGTCCGTGGGTCCGTTTCGGGGCAGCCTGGAAGCAGGTGTGGTTTCGGCCGGCGTTGAGTGCGTGGAGGGTGCTGGCGTCATAGAGAAGTCTGGTGTTGCAGCGTTTGCGGGGTCCTGGGGTTCTGGCGCTGGGCCCGGTCCAGGCGCGGACGGGTGCTGACGGCTTGCCTTAGGCGCGCCTTGGGCATGCCAGCGGCACGGCCGCGCAGTTTCTGGCATATATGGGGAGGTGGGAGGGAGGAGCAGCTGGGAGGCGGGAGGTGGGAGGCGAGAGCAGCGAGTGGGCAGGGGGGCGGGGAAACAGTGGGACAGAAAGCAGAATGGGGCGCAAAGAGGGGGAAAACAGTGGCAAGAGGTCAAGAACAGGGGCACAACAGAGGGGAAAAACGAGTGGCACAGATGCAAAAATGGGGCACACAGAGGGGGAGAAATAGTGGCACAGAAAGTGAAAACGGGGCACAACAGAGGGGAAGCGAGTGGCACAGAAGCATAAACGGGGCACACAGAGGGGGCAAAACAGTGGCACAGAGGGCACAAACGGGGCACAGAAACGGGGGTAGAATACACTTACCAGTGGGTACTCGGCAGCGGCAGCAGGGGCACACAGGCGGAGCTGCGAGGAGGGGGAGCGACCTACCAGGAGGGTCAGGGGTCTAGTTCCTTTTGATAGCATTACTTTCATTTTCTTGTGTTTGAGTGTTTCTCCCAGGTTTTTGCTCCTAGTATAGGCAAATAACGGTGGTTGCAAGAACAAAGAATTGAGATCAGGTTTCATATTGAGAATTGGCCAATGTTTTCGAATAATCTGTTTGTAGTTAGTACTCAAAGTGGAAAATTTCGACACTACTACCCTTCTGGTATTGTCAGGTTTCACACTTTTTTGCAAAAGGTCTGTGCGATTTATATTAGGTGTACGTTGTTTAGCTTCATTGATAATCCGTTGCGGGTAACCCTTGTTTATGAATCTCTGACCCATTTCTTCAATCCTCTGATCACTTTTAGTTTGATCTGATGTTATTACTTTAACTCTTATCATTTGAGATAATGGGAGATGCTGTTTCAATGACATTTGGTGGAAACTAGTGTAGTGTGGGGTATTGTTTTTGTCCGTCGGTTTATGAAATGCATCAGTTTCCAGTCCCATTTGGGTAAGGGTGACTTTCACATCCAAAAAGGTAACTTTCTCTTTAGAGATTTCCCATGTGAATTGTATACGAGCATTACTTTGATTCAGATGTAATAATGCTTTCTCTAACATCTCTTGTGTGTTCTTCCAAAGTATGAAGATATCGTCAATATGTCTCACTATTAGTTTAATGTTGTTGTGCCATTCGGGTTTCGTTAAAATGTGCTCTTCCTCGTACTGTTTCATGAAAAGATTAGCATATACTGGTGCTGTGCAATTGCCCATTGATGTGCCACTATTTGGAGATACCATTCATCCTTGTATCTGAAGTAGCTTTGATATAAGGTAAACATCATAAGTTCCATCAGAAATATTTGCATTGGTTGCTCTAAATATGTGCTCATTATGGCTTGTTCCATCGCTTCGATACCTTGAAGGTGTGGAATTGAGGTGTAAAGAGATTTTACATCCACTGTACACATTATTAGCCTTTCCTCCTGAGTAATTCCGATTGCTTGAAGTTTTAATAAAAGATCAGTAGTATCCTTCAAGTAAGTTTTCGTTTTTACCACCACCGATGGCAAGTCTGTATCTAGGAATTGTCCTATCGGTTTGTGAGGACTCCCTTGTGTTGATACTATTGGTCTTAATGGCGGGTCATTAAGGTTTTTGTGGATGTTTGGTGTCATGTAAAATGTAGGACTCTTTGGATTTTGTTTCATCAAAAAATTCTTGTTTTTTTGATTAATAACCCCATTATCAAAGGCTCTGTCTGTTATTTCTTTCAGAATTTTCACGAATTGTGCGGTGGGATTTTCATTGAGCTTCATGTATGTGGTAGGGTCCAATATATGTTCCTTGATTTTGGTTTCATACATGATGGTGTTCATAATTACTAATGCTCCCCCTTTGTCAGCTTTTATGCATGTGATTTGTTCATTGTAAGCCAGTATTCTTAGTGTGTCAAGATCCTTTTGAGTAAAGTTTTTCTTGATTTTCTTATTTAATTTCAATTTTTACAAATCCTGTTTTACTAAATCTAAAGTCTTGTGGCTGATAGGTGCTTGGTACGTACTGGTCGGTTTTAATCCCATTAGTTAATCTGGTTCCAGTGTTTCTTGATCTGTTAAAACATTCCCAAAAAAATGCCTCAACCTCAATTTTTTCATTTCCTTAACCACATGGCTGCTGCAGAGATTTCCCTGCTGTGCTGCAGACCCTTGAATTCCATTGTTCATGACAAGCTCAGCTCGTCATCAGCACACGACCAGTGTACTGCATGACGAGCTGAGCTCGTCATGAGCATGGAAGGGTTTTAAATAAGCTTACTTCTAATTCTAGTGCATCAGTATGTGTAGTCTGTACAAACAATGTGCCTTTCTGTAGTAATTTAGTTTCATGAGAAGTTAAAGTGTAATCCGAAATGTTTATAATCAATTGTCCTTTGGTGTTTTCTTCTTGTCTCTCTTTGGCACAGTAGTGCTCCTTGTATTGGGATGTTCCTTTTCTTTTTCACCTGATGGGTCTCCTTTTTCTTGGTGTCCTGGGTCTAAAAAAGAGCTAGTGGTAGCTAGCATTGTGGAAGTTGGTGGCTGTTCACTCAGTGGTGTTTCCTGAGTTCTTAGGGAAGGTTGTGTTCTGCCAGCTGGTGGTCTATTAGTTGAGTCACTGGCTGATGAGGAAGTATCAGTTTGTTGAGAGTAGGGGCGATTCCTTCTTCTTTGGGCATAAACTTCTGCCCAAGTATATACCTTTTCCAATTTATAGTCAAGAGTGTCCCTGCAAAATATTCAAATTTTTCTCTCGTTAATTTCTTGCGAGTGTTTCGCAATTTGTTCATTAATCTCTTCCAAGGTTTTGCTCCAGTCCTCCGCTGACATCATGTTTGTAAGCTCATTCGAAACTTCCACAATTTCTTTTGTTAGATCTTCTAAGATGCTTGATAACACCTCTATTATTAAAAACATCAAATCCAAGGAGCATTTGTTGAGAATAGCGTACCAACGCTCTTGAAATCATTTAGAATTTTTATATAATGATGGTTTTAATGCTATTCGTAGGTCCCGGGGTATGCGCTGCGCCCAATGATACTTTATGAGCGTGCTTGCATGCAATTTTTGGTTGATTTCCCTTTTTGATAGGTATAGTAACTGTCTTATGTTCGGCTCCTTGGTTCGGTTGGTGAATTATTGTGCTATATCTTTGTGAATTAGTGCGTATATTCTATTTGCTTCTGTTGTATACATTTTAGGACCCTGATGTAATTTTCCCGATTCATGCTCTTATATAGGTATAAAGTACCATATCCTTATATAGGCATAGAAATCATAACCATATTAAGACATAGCTCATGCAGTCCTACTACGTCATGGCTACTTCCACTAGTTCTGAAAATCTACAATGATTTCTTGGAAAAACCTGCCTTCAGCAGTCAGGGACTTCCCCCTGCTTGAATATCGATTTATCGAAGAACTCATGGAGTTTTCAAAGAACTAGGGTCCTTTGATGACGTTCTTATGTCCAACCTTACGTCAAACTTGGCACCTTCAAGGTATAAATATGCCCGCATTTGCCCAAGCAAACACACAGTGGTTTGGAGCAGTTCGACTATCTACTTGCCCTACGCTTCTCTCTGCAGCAAGTGCCGAAGGAAGCCAACCCTCCAGCAGACGCACTAAGAGAGACGCTGTCTTTTCTCCTGCCGAGAAATCCAGCTCCAGTGTTTCCAAGCTACCCTTGCGGGTTGTTGGGAAATCGAGTACTGAGTCAGAGAGATACCAGACCTTCTTCTTTCTAAACCAAGGCACGGAGCTGATTAGACCCTAAGAGAAATCTTGGATAGATTCTTGGCAAAGAATACTAAACTTAAGCTACACCTCACTTACTTCTTCCCTCGTACTAGACTTAGGTTAGGTACATCAGGGTAGGCGTATTTTAGAAAGACCAGTTGAGTACTTGTAGTCTTTATTTATTAATGTATGTATTCTATGTATTTTATGGCTTAGAAACCATATCATGCTTTCATAGTATTATTTTATAATACTCCTCATACTGTACGCATTGTACTTTGCAACCAGTATTACGATTGTAGCAGTTCATTTCTTCTGTATGAGAAAAAAGACTGTTCAATAAATACTTTTTAATGAAATTGCCCATCTTTCTATTTCTCTACACCTCTGGAGAAACAAAGCATGCACGAGTGACTGAGTGAAATATCTATCTAACGTTTCCGCGACTCTAGAGATATATTTCTTATTCTTGGGAAACAAAGTTGTCATGTTTATGTGGTTGTCAGAAACTAATCCCTTCTTGTGAATTCAAGAAAGTTTCTAGTGACCTCTGAGCCAGCTGGCACTCACAATTAATTCTAATATGTTCGATAGAGACCTAGTCGACCTAAGTCCTACGTCACATCTATAGGATATATTATTCCAATGCGCAGAGCCTATTGGGAATATAGGAACTACAGTACATGGCGCCCAACGTTTGGTAAGGCACTAATTTAACGCTAGATACTAGAGTAACTCAGTTGTGCTTTTCACACAGACCCCTTTTCCCGTAAAAACTCCAATAGACGTCTGAGTGGGTAAAAGGATATAATATCTGCCAATAAACTGAGCAGGAAGAAAATCCTGTGTATTAGTTCTTGGTTTATTCAACGTTGAAGGATACAGTGTTCCATAATATTGTGCACCTTATCTTTTGTTTCCTTGAAACTTGCTCTGCAGACCTTCATAAAAATGATGGATAGTGACGAAGAAAGAGCTGCTGCAGCAGCAGCAAATGAACAAAACCTAGACACTACAGGTTTTAATGAAAATGACCCGGGTGCTATACACATCCCGGCAAATGTAAGAAAAATTATAACTTACAAACGTATAAATAATGGAGTATCATCGAGAGGTGGTAAAGTTATCTTTGTTATAGAGGCACATGAATATCAGCAGACAGAGGTATTCTATTCATTGATTCTGTTTCCTACAGCAAATCGAGCAACACATGAGTTCCACTACTATAAAATAGAGGAACCTCCAGTGGAATACATTCCTTTCAAGGATATTGAAATTCCATTAACATACCAAGAGCATCAGCTCTGGTTTAAAAGCGCCCTACAACATCAAAATCACATTACTAGGCTCGGTCCACTAGGTAGACCAGGAGCAAAATGGCCGGTACTAGCCAGCTATACACCACATCCTGACATTAAAAAAATACCAGGTCCAGAACTGTTAGCTCAACTGAAACAGTTAATTAAAATACATAGACATTTGGTTCAATCTGTCATGAGGACTTTAACAGTCCAACCTGCTGTAAGAATTCCGCAGCACATCCCTCACCAGGGAAACACAAACAAAATTACACCACAGACTATACAGTCAGTCATTGGTAAATTGCCTGCAAAACGGGAACAAATTCCGTTCTGGTTAGCTCAAAAAATTACTCAAATAGAGGCAGTATTTGCCGATAGTACACCTCATGAAAAACACAGGATTCTAACAATTTATTTACCAATGAGGATTGCATCACACGTTGAGGACTGTGACACTTGGGGTACAGTCTTTGCTTCAATCTACACAAAAACGCATGGCGGTAATACCAGACATTCTGAGACAGAATCAAAATTAATACAGTCCAGAACCGGCCTTGAATCTGGGTATGAAATTACTGAAAGATTTCAAACAGGTCTCAGCTATCTTGTGAGCTAACATTAAAGGAGAAGCAGCATCTGTGGCAATCCGCCAAAAACTAAAAGAAATAGATGTAACTGAGCAACCATATGAGCTTGCCAGAATTATTGAAAAATCATATGAAGAACTAGGTAGAGATAGTTTGGGTGGGAAACCAGTAAAGCCCCAACTACCTGAAAATCCTGAAAAAGTTTTTATTAAAAATAATCTCACCACTCCTAAAAAGAAGTGGGAGAACACTAAACAGACACTTCCTACAGAGAAGCGTTCTCAGTCCAGAGGAAGGTCTCCTCCACAGGAGCCCTCTGAAAAGAGGTATAACCTCAGAAATAGGGACAATTTGAGAAAACCTGATAGATATAAAGATACCGATACACGTTCCTCTCGTACCTTTCAGACTTCCTCGCAGAAATCAAAAAGAAGAGGACAGTCAGAACAAAAGGAAGAACGCGTGAAGTCCAAAGACGATCAGCAAATTCTAAAAAATAAGAACACCCAATTCACCAAGAAGAAAGTAGCAAGTCTAAAAATCAGACATGCCGAGGATCTTGAGGATACAACTCAAGAATGGGAAGTGGGCCCAGACATGTTGGACAGCGCAGCAGAAGTTACCATAGCTTGCAAGATCCTGAAGGATCTTCTGGAGACAGTGGACTTGAATGAATGCATTCAAGTTGAAACTGCCAACACCAGGGTTAGTGTACCGCATAAGTTATATGAAGTAACACTCTGGATGGAGGGGGACATACCCAGGAAAATAAAAGCACTCTTTTGGGAGAAGCTATCAAATAGTTATGACATTCTTCTAGCTGAAAAAGACTGGCCACCTGAATTTGCCAGGGAGTGCCCACATGGCAAAGAGATCATTATGCCAGCCTTTTCTTATCATTTTCCTATTCCTAAAAAATACACCTATGCCAGAAAGTGAGCTGTAGCCCACGCTCCAGCATTATATAAAAATCTTGTGGGATGGGATGAGGATTCTCCTTTCCACAAAATCCAGTTAAAAAATCAACCTACTGCTCAGAGGCAGTATCCAGTAAAGCAGTAAGCTAAAAAGCAGGTCAGGGAGATCTTAGATCAACTTGAATACCAAGGGGTGATTGAAACATGCACCTCGTCAATGAATATTCCTATGTTTCCTGCCTCCAAACCAGCCAATACCTATCGTCTAGTTTTGGACTACAGACATCTAAACTCTTGTTGCAAAACTTTTGCAGTACAAAATGCACACAGTGCAGCGCTGATGAATAACATTGTCCGCAAAATTTACAAAACAACATTAGACATTTCAAATGGCTTCTTCTGCCAAAATATTGCACCAGAAAGCAGGTACTTGACGGCTTTCTCAATAATGGGGACACAGCGACAATTTTGCCATCTCCCCCAGGGATTCAAGAATAGTCCAGGGTTATTTTCAGCCAGGGTAACAGAGTTACTACAAATGTATGATCATGAGGCATTATCTTATGTCGATGACATCTACCTTACAGATGATGAGTTGGACGTACACTTGAAAAGAGTGAACACCATAATACTTGGGTTTGCTTCTGAAGGGTACAAATTCAATTTTAAGAAATCACGAATTGCCCACCTCAACGTCCTATTCTTGGGATACGAACTTTCAAGGGAAGGCAAAAGCCTGGCAGCAAACTTTTTAGGAAAGTGGGCGCTGCTCCAACCTCCAAAAACGCTGAAAAACTTACAGTCAATTCTAGGTTTCCTGAATTTTGGAAGAACTTACATTCTAAATTATGCAGAAAGGGTTAAACCTCTCTACGAATTAATCAAACCTGATTTCAAATCAACTGATTGGACTCAAAATCACACAGACATTTTGCGTTCAGTGCAAACAGACATGTTAGCAAAAACACAGTTACAAACATGCAACAACGTACGCAATCTTGGAATCTGAATCATCCCAGGGAGATGCGGATTCACATAGCTAACCTTCAACAAAGGTGAAAAGGTACCAATAGCTTACAAATCACACTTGTACACACAAGCTGAAATGAAATTCTGACAGCGGTTCAAACTGCAGTAGCAAAAGAGAGAGCCCTCGCACAGGGAAAACGCATAATGGTTGTTACACCTGTACCTGCCTTGGCAGTGACAAAAGCGAGCATTCCAAATGCTAAAGCTTTACATCCGAGATGGATACAATGGGTTAATTCTCGTGCTGCAACAGACGTTGAATACGTTTTTGATCCCTACTTGAAGACACAATAATTTCTCCAATACGAACAAGAATGTCCTCTGCCCGTTAAAATTTTGCCTCTAGAACATTATGGTTGTGTAATTTATACAGACGGATCAGCACAAACCGAGATTGGGGGTAAGAAGCTTATAGTGCTGCTTGCGCGATTGTTAAAGGTCGCTGGCACGATGGTAAATTCCAAACAATGGTTACAAAAACTCAATCACTAGCAGACTGTACAGCTCAGCGAGCTGAACTACAGGCTTTCAAGATGGCACTTGAAAATGCTGATTGCGAATTCCCCAAACTCATAGTGTGAGATTCGTATTTCTGCGTTCACTCTTACTACAAACACTTGCAGAGCTGGGTTCAAAACAGTTTCAAAAACACAAAAGTTGGCACAATCAAGCATAAAATTCTTTGGGAACAAGTAGTTTCATTACAGAAAGAACTCCAAAAGACTCACATGATAGATACACTAAGTCATCAGAGTGATGGTATTCACGTTGAAGGGAATTCATTGGCTGATTAAACCGCAAAGGCAGCTGTGCAAACGGCTTCCGTAGCTGCAATCACTCCTTCAAAAACAAAAATAGACAGTGAAATAATGCAAGCTGTCACTGCCTCAATGGAAGATAGTGGTAAAACACTTCCAAGAGGCTTTCCACTCAAGTACTCATATATAACTGATGAAAATAAGGTTCCTTTTGCTCGAATCCCTGGAGTGGGGGATAGAGCGATTCCAAACATGGAACACAGAGTAGGACTAATCTTAGCAGCACATGAAGGGCTTGCATCTGCATATGCAGGTGTTTCCGCCACAGTGTCATTGTTAAAGATACTGGTGGCCACGCATGAGGAAACAGACCCGAAATTATGTTTTGGAATGTGAAATCTGCCAGAAGATGAAAGTCTCTACTGTAAAACGTCCTGCACAGACGCCCCTGCTAATATCAGATAAACCACTAGCGTGCGTCTATCTGGACCACTTTGGTCCCTTACAGAGGGATGGCAACTATAAATATATCATGGTCGCAGTGGATTCATGCTCAAGATTCATTTGGATGGGGCCTCAGCGCTCGGCTGACGTCCGAACTGTTATAAAAGATTTGCGAGTCTTTATCGGCACATACGCAATCGGCATGCTACATTCGGACCTGGATCCTGCGTTTAGCTCTCGAGCTTACAAGGAGGCCATGGCTAGTTTGGACGTTGCATTGCGGTGCTCAAGTCCATTCCATACTGAGGGAAATGCGGTTGTGGAAAGAAATAAACGTGACATAAAGCAATCTATAACAGTTAGGGTATTAGGCTCGGGTCACGGGTGGGTCAAACATCTAATAAATGTCCAACATAGTCTTAATAATCTGCCAAGAAATTCTCTGGGTGGAATCACTCTGTATGAACTACTGTTTGGTACTAGAATGCTCATCCAGGATCTCGATCGTCATACTTCAGTGGTGAAACAAAAACCCTTTGATATCAAAGACCGTTCGGCTGTTTTACAGGACTTAAATGAAACAAGAAGAAGTCTAAGCAACACCAACAAACAGCCAACGACCACTGAAGAAAAACACACCTGTCCCAGCAAGACCTGTCCGGATTCCAAAGATTGGGGATCTGGTCAGAGAAAAGATCGCGGTGAAGAAGGAATTTGGGCCTTCTTACAGAAAATCAGTACCTGTCTTAGCAATCCAAGGAAAACGATCAGTGTTACTGCCACCCCTTGCTGAAAGAAAGGAGAACAGAGTTGTATCCATCGACCTGGTTAAACCACATCATGTGGCCAATAATAAGTAGTAGGCCGAGTGTACTCCCAAGATGTAGCAGACGACCAAATCTTGCTACAATCCAACAGGTTCAAACTGAAAGACTTATCACCTTTGATGAACCTGCAGTGAAAAAAGAAGGACTATGCAACAAAGCAATGGAAATTGTGCCTCTTGATACCCAAATATCAGTTTATCAAGAAACACCTGTCTACAATGATATAGCCTCCGACTATACAAATATGACAAGGAATGAAGCAGCCCCAGCGATTTCAAATAATCCGGATGCAATACCCAACAATTGTCAGAACTGTCTCTGGCTATTTCATCAACTTTGATACATTTTCTGAGGATCCCAGTGAACCAGAAACAACGCCAGCAAGTAAAACGTACAAAGAAAAAAGTAGAAGAACTCTTTCTTCAACTTGAAAAAACTTACCTGGTGTCAGCATTGGTTGAATTTTGGACTGTGTTAGGTGTACTTTTTCTCCTACTGTGGCTCATTCTCGTTTTAAGTTTGGGACAGTTGATTGGTGGAAAATACAGTACAATGGACACAGCAAGTAAGAATATCAACGTGCTCCTGAAGCCACACAAATCATATCATGGTGAAAAAAGAGACTTGTTTTCAGTGAACATCACAGCTGTTCCTATACCGGGTGGTATAGCATGGGACAGAACTGATTATGACATCTATGGCCCTATAGAACTGTTGAAGATTCCACATCAATTTAAGGGTTCTTTATGTGCTTTGTTTCACCCAGCACTTTTTCTGATGACTGGGACTTTGAGACTGTAAATAACATGATGTCAGACTTAGAAATGTCAGCAAAATTCACGAACCATGAATACTTAGAAGGCTCATCAAATTATGAACACATGTATTGTTTTAATCATTATGGTCATCATTATTTGCAAAGATCTGCAAATCCTAGAAATGTTTTTACCTATAATCACTGGGAACATTGTCCAACGCCTCCAAAAGGCAGTTTGAAAACATTTTATGCAAAATTTCCATACTTTTAAGGCTTCAATGTCACAAATCCAGAAACCTTTTACTTTAAAAATGTTAATCAGACAGGAATGAAAAGTATGTTGACCAATACTAAGCAAATTTATTCTGCGGCCTTTTATGTTCAGCTGTCTACATTAGGCTTTGACTTTTGGAAAGACAACATTGAGACAAAAACTGTCTGGGGCACAAAAGACTGGCAGGTGCAAGGTTTAGAAGCCTTATTCAGAGCCTGCATCATCCCAGAACAAATAATGTTTTTAAATGACACTATTCAACAGACATCTTGTCTTGGCATAGCTAAGATAAAAGACTTAAACAAACCGTCCATACCTAAACCAACAACTGATAGTAATAGAACTACAGATGAGGAGGGAGACGTAAACAACATTATACAACAGAATTAATCCTGATTGGAAAAAATGGTTAATCTGGCCAACAGACACGAATAACTGTCAAGATAGATTCCTGAACAAAACACAAGGATTTACAGTAACCAGGCCAGACCCAAGGTATATCCAGAAACAACATCCAGGGATTATAACAACATACAGTGTAGGAGAACTATGCCTAGAATGACTACAGAAATCCACACTTCCAGAAATTAAACAACACTTATCTTCACTTAAAGACGGCGTTGATTTAAGAGAATTCCTATTGGGACCTCGTAAACCACGTCATAAATGTTTCATATACGTCGGTATATACGCTGCTTATAATGAAGCTTGGAAAATCTTGCAAATAAAAACTGCAGAAAGAATATGGGAAATTGATTGTATTAAATTGGAGAAAGCTCTCTTTGTATTGGACAATGGCTTAACAACTCTGTCCTCCAGAATTTATTCTTTGGACAACATAGTATCCTCTGCCATAGACATCATTGAACAAGACTTGCTAATGTTACAACATGGTCAGTCCCAAATATGTTCTATAATGCTGCTAGGCTGGATGATACAAAATCTCAGTTCGAGCTACGTGCCAAGGCGTCTAATCAACACCACATCATTGTTTCCTGCATTTAACCTTATGAATAAACAAATCTCTTTGGCACAGAGGGGAGCAGACTATACAGTGCTGAGCATTGAAAAACTGGAAAGATTAGCATTAACAGTTTCTGAGAAACCAGCCATAGAATGGATAATACATGGCACCATCACGATACCAGTGACGATTTTCCAGTTTCAGTATTGCTTGAAACACATACCAGCAGACCTGTATGAAAGGTTGGGTAAAGAATACATTAAGTCGACCTGGGATTTACCATACACTCACACATGTTGGAGTGGGGGAAAGGAAATATTTCTTAGTGGGAACAATTGCAAACATTCACTAAGCGGTACACTTTTGTGTCAAGGTATTAATTTACATAGAGCCTGTGAGGGTTCTTCACACAACCTTTCTTGCCACATGCACGGTTCCCCGGCAGCAGTGATAAATCCAGTTTTTAGGCAGCTATCCAATGGTAGCCACATAATGTTGAATGATCACAGCTGTTGTGGAATTATGCATGGTATAGCCAATCTCGTTAGTGTGTCAGCCAGGGTCACTTGTTGTATGCAAGTATTGTTTACTAAAATGAAGACAGACGGGGAGTCGCCACTCTGGCCTTCACTGAACATCTCTTCTATTCGAATTTATACTTTAAGCAGAATGAAAGCCATTCTTTTACAAAAAACTGTGCCACTGACCTCGTCCAAAGAAACGTATGATCTGCAAGTTGCAAGGTCCTCGCGGAGATACATACCCTATTATCAACAAACTGCCCAATACATTTTGCAGAAATGTTAGGTCGTATCTGAAACATGTCTGATACCAGTGGTATGGCACATGTATTTACCCTTTCGATGCTGATGACGAGCTCAGCTCGTCATCAGCCACGGGTGGCGTGTGCTGATGATGAGCTGAGCTCGTCATGTAGCGCGGCAATTACAAACATGCAGCACACCGCAAAAATCGCCGCAGCAGCGATGCGGTTAAGACTATTTTTTCGGGACTAATAACACACTTTGAAGAAGTCCTAGGCATTTTTCCAAATTTCGTGCACTCTGTGTTCGGCGGTCTGCCTCTCATCTTGGGACTCGTAGCAGGGATAATAGTTTTACTTCTTCTGCTCCGATTGGCAAGTCTAGTCACCAGCGATACCCAGATTACCATGGAAAGTGCTCTTCTGGCGATGCAGTATCATGACCGAATAACACAGATTCTTGGCTTGGCTTCAGACCAATCTGGCAAGATTGCATCTTACCTGTGCTACGATGCTTACTTTGTGGAGAGGAATATGTGTTAGACTTTTGTTTGACACTTCCATCAGCACAGCCAACGGAGGTTGACGCTTTGCTAGGTCCAGTAAGGGCTCACGCATTGTGTTGTCCCCAACGGCTATCAATCCTCATGACGGCATTCATTGAAGTCTCACAAATGCAAGTTCCTGCTAGTGAGATTCATGGACCAACAGGCACACAAGTACCGTCTACTGTGAATGTTGTTAATGCGGTTGACGCTGACGGCAATCATTCTCATCTGTGTACAATTGATGTACTTAATGAAGTGGTTCAACTTTCACCTACTGTGGTAGACGATTTATTTGCCAGCTTAGACGATTTGATGTTTTCTCCTGACACCGGGAATAACTTTTGAAAATTAGCACACAGCGTTCCATGAACTCTGAGTTCGTCCTTCGCTTTTCAAAACAAAACTTCTAACTTTGGAACTCTATTTTTCTACTATTTTGATTTGACTTTTTCCAAAATTGAACTTTTTTTTGGCACTAAGTAATCTGCTTAAAGTAGAACTACTCTTAGAGAACAAGAAATTCCCTTTGAACGCTTACTAGAGACAATATTTAGCCTTGTCCTCCAAAGTAATAACAGTTTATATATTTTGCTATGGAATGGTCTTGACTTTTTCTTCTGTAAACTTAGAGCCATTTCATAAATGTCATTTCATGATTCATTCAGATAGCATTTTTCGATGTAGTTAGATATGCTTTTAATGACAACTACTGATTTTAAAATGCGTACAGTACAAATACTCATTTCTGTGTACAACCATTTTTCAAATGCATTTTATGTATTTTTGGGTGGGATTGTGAACACATGCTTTAGTTATGTTTCAGATGCTTACAGATTTAGTAATATCGGACATAATACGTGGAGTGGGTGTTGTATAGCATTTTAGGACCCTAGTGTAATTTTCCCGATTCATGCCCTTATATAGGTATAAAGTACCACATCCTTATATAGGCATAGAAATAATAACCATATTAAGACATAGCTCATGTAGTCCTAATACGGCATGGCTATTTCCACTAGTTCCAAAAATCTACAACGATTTCTTGGAAAAACCCATCTTCAGCAGTCAGGGACTTCCCCCTGCTTGAATATTGATTTATCCAAGAACTCATGGAGTTTTCAAAGAACTGGGACCCTTTGATGACGTTCTTATGTCCAACCGTACGTCAAACTTAGCACTTTCAAGGTATAAATATGCCCGCACTTGCCCAAGCAAACCCATGGTGGTTTGGAGCAGTTCGACTATCTACTTGCCCAACGCTACTCACTGCAGCAAGTGCCGAAGGAAGCCGACCCTGCAGCAGACTCACTGAGAGAGACGCTGTCTTTTTTCCTGCCGAGAAATCCAGCTCCAGTGTTTCCAAGCTACCCTTGCGGGTTGTTGGGAAATCGAGTCCTGCGACAGAGAGATATCAGACCTCCTTCATTCTAAACCAAGGTACGGAGCTGATTAGACCCTAAGAGAAATCTTGGATAGATTCTTGGCAAACAATACTAAACTTAAGCTACAGCTCACTTACTTCTTCCCTCGTACTAGACTTACGTTAGGTACATCGGGGTAGGCGTATTTTAGAAACACCAGTTGAGTACTTTCAGTCTTTATTTATGAATGTATGTATTCTATGTATTTTATGGCTTAGAAACCATATCATTCTTTACAGTATTATTTTATAATACTCTTCATACTGTACGCATTGTTTTTGGCAACCAGTATTATGATTGTATCAGTTCATTTCTTCTGTATGAGAAAGAAGACTGCTCAATAAATACTTTTTCTTGAAAACACCCATCTTTCTAGTTCTCTAGAACTCTGGTGAAACGAAGCATGCACAAGTGACTGAGTGAAATATCTATCTATTGTGTCCGCGACTCTAGATATATAGGGGCAGATTTACAAGCCCCTTGCGCCACTCTTGCGTCACTTTTCCCATGTTAAAAATGACGCAAAGGTGGCGCAAGTGGCTTTTAAATAAGCCCCATATTTCTTATTCTTGGGAAACAAAGTTGTCATGTTTATGCGGTTGTCAGAAACTAATCCCTTCTTGTGAATTTGAGAAAGTTTCTAGTGACCTCTGAGCTAGCTGGCACTCACAATTAATTCTAATATGTTCTATAGAGACCTAGTCGACCTAAGTCCTACGTCACATCTATAGGATATATTATTCCAATGCACAGAGCCGAGTGGGAATATAGGAACTACACTACACTTCTTCATCTGCAAACGCAAATGTGTCTGCTCTTGCCTCAGTGCTCTTAGTGATTTCTTCATATGCCATGTTTTCCAATGGTAGTACTCCGGCGTGCTACCTGATTATTTGGGGTGTATAAGTATAAGGAAACAATATTGTCTTCAAGTGCACAGCCTTATTTTTTATATACAATCTTCAGCTAATTTAAAAAAAAATTATGTCAATGTTCTGGGTGCTCCGTGGGGTGGAGTCTTCCGTCCATCAGACGTCTATGTGAAACTGTAAGTAATGTGCTACTAACCTAAATTTCTTTTAATTCAGTTTATGTTACTCATGAAATTAATTTCATTTCATTTATGACTCAACATATTCTTCAAAAACATCAAGTTCTTTATCTGTAATATATTCAGTTGCTCCTATGCATTTCGGGCTGGAAGCCCTTCTTCAGGGAGCATCACTAAAAATCGAAAATCATAGCACAAACCATTAATACGTCATCAAACCTGATCCCATGGTGGCGGACATTACTTTAGCAGAAACGCTGTTATACAATTACTTAAAGATAACATTCAAGTTCTATGCGGTCATTAAGACCATTAGGTTTACTGGAATTTAATTTGCTTATCCAAAAGTTCTCACGTCATAGTATGAATTTAGTATTGTCTCTTCCTTCAGTTCTTTCAATAATTTCCCAAATAAGAAATTTCCTTAGTGAAATGTTGTGGTGCTCTTCCACAAAATGTGACGCAATAGCAGATTTCATATTCTGTGTCCTGATGTTATATTTATGTTCGTTTATGCGTGTTTTAATTTTTTGTTCAGTCTTGCCAACGTACACCTTCCCACATGGGCATTTGAGTAGGTATATCACTTTTGATGTGTCGCAGGTAGCAGATACCCTTAATTTGATATTGCAACCCTTCATGGGGTGAGTTAGAGTATTACCCTTGAATATGTTGTTACAGTTGTTGCAGTTCAGGAACTGATGATGTGTACCTTATATCAAAGCTACTTCAGACACAAGGATGAATGGTATCTCCAATTAGTGGGCACATCTGTGGCTTTTGAATCTGTGGTTTACTCCACAGATTCAAAAGCATATACATGTCTGTATTACATTTCTTTGTTTAAACTTCTTGCTAATGCATTCAACACACTATCTAATTTTATTCACTTACATGTTGACAGCATCTAATGAAATATATATATTTTAAAATGTTTTAAAAACACCTTCATATTAACTGCTTTTCAGTTGGAAAACTACCTCATTCAGCTCCAGCAGTCTCCTGACTGCTATTGCTCCTTCACTTCAAAATGTTTAGAGTGTGGATTGTTGGCCACAGCTATGTCTATTGGACTAGAGAGTCTGCAAAAAAGAGGTATTAACAAGGACTTGGGTTTGCCAAATGTGGAGATTACCTGGTTTGGCCAAAGAGGTTTAAAGATTGATCAAGTTTCTGGCTTTGGTTAAAACCAATGTGGATTGCCGAGCTCCTTGCTTCATGATTGTGCACTGTGGTGACAATAATCTAGGCACATTGACTGGGGAAGGGCTAGAAAACATTCTAAAAGGTACTTTTGCAAAACTGATGTCACTTTTCCCCCACACTGTCTTGTTGTACTCTAATATATGCCAAAGTCAGAAATGGAAGTGGTTAATCAATTCTGTTCACATATTGACAAAGGCAGGAAACATGTTATTAAAACCGTTTCTCCATTCCGCAGAGATCAATACATTGGATCAATCTATAACAACAACCTTCATTTTAACATGCATGGAATTTATAGAAATGATGGAGTGCACTTTAAAGACAAAGGCAACAGGGTGTTTATAAACAACCTGAAACTCTGCATCCGGTCTTATGTGTAGTTGTCATATACACACAATCAACACAAAGGGGGGGATTATAATGGCGGGCGGATCACCACTCTGGCGGTGGCGATCCACCCGCCATCCCAACTTGATTTACCCCAGCCATATTATCATGGCGGGGTCACCGTGGCAGATGGAAAGTCCGTCCGCCGCTTTTCCGCTGGTCGGCAATCATTCTGATTCCAGGCGAGGCGGACTTGGCCAGTAACATGGTGGTGGTGCCTACTAAGCACCGCCATCCATATTAGGATGGGTGAGGTAACTGGCCTTTCCATGGCATGGGGATTGGTTACGTAGGCCCGTTGCCGGCCCCCTGAGGGGTGGGGGTGTGCACTGTTCCCTGCACCGTATGGTGCCAATGTGGTGCAGGGAAATGCAGTGCTTACCCTTTTACCATTGCCGATGGATCCACAGCCGGCAGCACTGTCCGCAATGGTAGAAGGGCAGGATGCGGCCAATATGGTGGGCGCATCCTAATTGGGCAGGTGGGACACGTCTGGTGTTTGGTCCCATCACCGTGATGGTGGCGGGCGGACTGACGTCTACACGCCATCATAATGAGCCCCAAAGCGTCTTGTCAGAGCCGCTCTAGTACCCAAAAAATTGTTAATTTTCTCTATAAAAATCCTTTTTGTTATAGTTTTTAAGAATCCTTGCAACAACGTTATGATGCACTCAACCAAAGGCCACAGCACATGCAAAAACAATAACTTAAAAACATTGCACTACACATATTACTATACACATGCGTCTTTAAAAAACATGTTTAAACTCATGTTTTCATACTAAGGGGACTATTACGACGGGACCTATGTGGATGTTGCGGCAGTCCCGCCATTCAAATTTCACTGGGGCATCCTGCATTTTTGTAAGCAGCATCCACCGCAATGTAAAAAATGCATGTTGTACATTTGCATGAACAGTGTGACAGGCACCGCGCGGCGCCTGCCACCTTGTTCATGCAAATGCAGGGGGGTAACATAGGTACCCCCCAGGTGCACCTCCCACCCCCCAACGATTGTGGGGGCCCGCAACGGGCCCCCAAAAGCAAGAACCACCTGCCTTTCCATGATCATAATCAGTATATTGTGGGGTTGTAAGTTACAATTAGCTCAGGTAACGATAACTGCTTAATTTCACTAGTTTTATTTGAGTGAACTCTGAGCCTAACTTTAACATCCATGTAACCTTTTTTTCTGGTGAATTTCCAAGGATTGTCTAATGTTAATTGCTAACTATAATGTCCCTTTAACCTTTGTTTTTATAGAGAATTTCAAAGGTTTTCTAACTTTATTTATTAACTATAATGACCCTGTAATCTTTGTATTTTTAGGTGAAATTCTAAAGGTTTTTAATTGTATTTCCTACCTGTAACCTTTGTGGGTGAGTGTGTGAGTGAGCACATGACTGTCTCAGTGGGTGTGTGAGTATCTCAATGAGTGTGTGAGTGGGTGTGTGAGTGGCTGAGTGGTTCTGGCTGCATAAGTGTCTCACTGGGTGTGTAATAGTGTCTCACTGTGTATGTGAGTGGGTATGTGAATGTCTCAGGGGGTATGTGAGTGAGTGCGTGAAAACCTGGGGGGGTTGTCTGAGTGGGTGAAAGAGTGGCTGAGTGAGTTTCTTTGTGAGTCTATGAGTGGGTTTGAGAGTGTCTGAGTGGATTTGCGAGTGCCTCCATGAGTATGTGAGTCAGTTCCCCCTGTGCAAACGCCCCAGGTGGCTGCTTGCAGAGAGGTGTAAAAAGGGGCGTGGCCTCATTACACCTCTCTGCAATGCAGCCCCCTGGCGCATACTGGATGTTCTTGGTGGGCTAGTTGGCCCCCAGGGACCCCCAATATGCAAGGGGAATTAGTACCCCCTCTGCAAACGCGTCAGGGGGCTGCGTTGCAGAGAGGTGTAATGAGGTCATGCCCCTTTTTACACCTCTCTGCAACGTAGCCCCCTTGTGCATACTGGAGGTTCCTGGTGGGCTTGTTGGGGGGAACTACTTCCCCTTGAATACTGGGGGTGCCTGGGTGCCAACTAGCCCACCAGGAACCTCCAGTATGCGCCAGGGCGCTGTGTTGCAGAGAGGTGTAAAAAAGGGGCATGGCCTCTTTACACCTCTCTGCAAGGCAGCCCCCTGGTGCATACTGGAGGTTCTTGGTGGGCTACTTGGCCCCCCGGGACCCCCAGGTATTCAAGGGGAATTATTTCCCCCTCTGCATACGCGCCAGGGGGCGCGTTTGCAGAGTGGTGCCTTGATTTTTTGGGGGGATCGGCAGGGTACCCGTACTATACTCGTATCCCGTGATTTAAAAAAAAAAAATATGTATTTTTTTTGGCCCTTGGGGGTCCTTGTGGGTTCCCCTGATCAGGCGTAGGGGTCAGGGTGTTTCTACCCTGCCCCCTTTGCATATTTTGCACATTTGTTTCACTGCTTTCTTATGTCTCGGTTCTACCGAGGCACAAGATGGCTGCCAACACTTCCTGGTTTCGAGTGTTGACAGACAGTTGACAGCCAATCAGCATGCAGCTCGTCTCGTAATTGTACATTTTACAGTATGCTTACTGTATGCGTACGGTACTTCGTCTATAGATATATCTAAGATTTTACTTTTGATTTTCTCAGGAACTACTGAACGGATTTATACCATTTAACAAAAAGGGTAATCTGCAAACCAAACTCTACCTTTTTGCCAAATTTGGTGTAATTCCGTTCAGCCGTTCGGGCTGTAGCCCTGGCTAAAGGTCCTATGGAAAATTGCATGGGGAAAACATGTTTTGGAACCCCCCTTTTTTCTCAGCCCCCGCTTCACAAATCACCCCCAAACTTTCAGGGAAGAAGTGGAGTGGAGCAGGGCATCTTATTGCAGAATTTCGCAAAGATTCGTCAACCGGTGCCAAAGTAATTCCAAATAGAATGTTGCGGATTTCCTATGGAAACTAGGTCCTAACTATAACTACCTACTAGCGACTGCCATAGGACCTTTAGCCAGGGCTATGTATATATATATATATGCGGTATGTTGTCGTCCTTTAATTCAGCATGCCCAGCTGAACAATGAGGAAGAGACGAGACCCGTTCTTAGGTGTTTAATCGTTTATTTTGCCCAACACCAGTCTGCCATGATGCGTTTCGGCTACCAAAAGCATGGGGGCTGGCCACCCGTTTTAAAGTGCAAGGTGCCTGCTGCGTGATAAACATAGTAAAATACTACATTCATAAATGCATTAATGCCTTGAAGCAAAGTTAGATTACAGTGATAAATGTAAAATACATCATATATTGATATTAGCTGTATAAATACAATATTGTCACTTATTGTCGCTGAAACCTGTTGAATCTGATATAAATGCACAAAGTTAGATATGAGAAATGAAACGGCCATTCGGAATAAAATACATTAAAACACATAAATAGTTAAAAATATATTAAAAATATATAAATATTCCTAATCCGTGCCAGAGTCACCTCAAAACAAGACTTTGTTAATGCTCCAATTTAAAACATGTCAAACTATCAACCGTATGCTAGTGAAGCAACAATAAGATCTGTGCAAAACACGCAAATTGGATATTACATGAGAATGGCTCTAGGCCATAACACCAATAATGCCCATGTGGGCAATTCAAATTCTTGTGCAAATTAGCAATAGGTTCAGTGCAAGTTAGCTAAATGTGCAACAACACGCGACAGTAAAATCAAAGTGCTACCAGTGATTAAAACAAAGATGTGCATAGTAAATAAAAGGAATAGATAAAATATCTCAGGATTCAAAGTTTAAGGTGTGGAGGACAAGGGTAGTTGGTAATATAAAACTGAATAGTAATACAAGTTGCAGATACAACCTCAGTGCAAGATTCTCATCTCTGCAGAGTGACTAGTTTATAGGTATGTGTGAAAATCCTCACTATTGTTGAGACCGTTGGACATCTTGCTATCCAGCATGATAATGTACCAAGTCTCTAACTTGCGTAGTGGCCCTTCTCTGTCACCGCCTCTTCTTTGAGGAGGGACGCTGTCAATTACATAGTAGGCTAGACGAGTTGGATTTATGCCATGGATTTGTTCGAAATGCCTTGCCACAGGGTAAGAGGGGTCTGCATTGATGATGGCCCTCAAATGCTGCAATATTCTCTTATGTACTTGGGGCCTGGTACTCCCCACATATCTGAGCCCACATGGGCATTCTAAAACATAAACCGCGAATTCAGATTTACAGTTAAGTTTCTCTCTTATTTTAATAGGATTGGGGGAGAATAGTATCATGTACTCTGATTTGCTGACACCGTTTTTACAAGCTTTGCATGTGGCACATTTCAAGAACCCTCTACTTCCACCTAGCCACGAGCCCGTGACTAGTTTGGAGCTGCTGGAGACCAAGCTGGTTTGCATTGATCTGGCTTTTCTGTACGTAATGTTGGGCGAGGAAGTCACTAAGCTACCTACAACAGGGTCACTCCTGATTAAAGACCAGTTGTTTTTAACAATTTTACGAATGGATTTGTGCTGATTGCTGTAGGTCATGATTAATCTCGTTTCGTTGGCTATGTCAGATTTAGAGGCCCTGACACTATCATCTGAGGAACCCAACAATTGCTGTCTTTCTTGCTTGTTGGCTCTCCTCATGGCATTGTCAATAGTGTGCATGTCATAACCTCTAGCAAGAACTCTGGTTTTGCACTCATTTTGCGCAGTCAGGCAATCTATATATATATATAAATATACATAGCCCTGGCTAAAGGTCCTATGGAAAATTGCATGGGGAAAACATGTTTTGGGACTCCCCTTTTTTCTCAGCCCCCGCTTCACGAATCACCCCCAAACTTTCAGGGAAGAAGCGTAGCGGAGCAGGCCATCTTCTTGGTGAATTTCGCGAAGATTCATCAACCGGCGCCAAAGTTATTCTGAATAGAATGTTGCAGATTTCCTATTTAAACTAGTTCCTAACTATAACTACCTACTGGCGTCCACCAGTAGCTAATATATATATAATATATTCCTGGTATATATATATATATATATATATATATATATATATATATATATATATATATATATATATATTCACTGAAAAAACCATAGGTTATAGACCATATATAGTTAGGAATTCGCATTTACAAAACCTTATTTTACTCACACAAAACCATTGAAATTCCATATATAGTTAGTTGCACTAACTATATATTGCGCACCCGCAATCCACTGCTGATGATGTCACATATTACATCATTCATGACATGGTCAGTGACATCACTGATGACATCACTGATGACATCTCAAATGACATCACTGATGACATCACTGATGACATCTCATTTGACATTACTGATCACATCACTGATGATATCATTCATGTGATAATACGATGAACCTCTTCAGACTCTAATATAAACTTAGATACAATCAGTGTAAACAGACACTCACAGACTGTCACTCATCCATGGAGTTACTCTACTCACACACCTAGTCAGTCATGCAAAGAATCAATCACACCTCCATTTCCTCAACTATACAGTTATACAAACTTTAATTATTCAAACATATACTAACACATATTTACTCTCTTATACAATCCCTGATACAAGTTCACAATGATCCATACAGCCACTCACACATTCACTGGCTCTTATGCACAGTTATTTATATATGTCAACTCTCACATGTACTGTGTTTTACATATGTACTTACTTTGACATGTAGCACTGAGATATCCATTCACTCACCAATACACTCATGCACACAGTCAACCGCCCATACAGCTGTTTCCACATGCACTTTTGAAACCATACATCTAGTGAATCAACTGCTCACACATCTATGCACAGAGTCATACACCTCCCAGCCACCCACACACACACTCAGTCTCCCATACAAATACTTGGGCAACCAATCAATAACCCATATAGTTACTCATATAGCTACTTATCAACACATGCAACAGTTTACAGAACAACAGACACAATGATGCACAAATTAAGACAGTTTAGTCACTAACCCATGCACTCAGTGAGACACATTTAATCACTCACTCATACAGTCAGTCATGCACCTACTAAATCCTTCATCCAGACACTTATACATCCACTCATTCTTCAATATGTAAGACATATTTTAACTTTACAGAAACATACAGTCACTGGATGTTGTCATCAGTGATGTCATCAGTGATGTCATTTGAGATGTCATCAGTGATGTCATCAGTGATGTCACTGACCATGTCATGAATGATGTAATATGTGACATCATCAGCAGTGGATTGCGGGTGCGCGATATATAGTTAGTGCAACTAACTATATATGGAATTTCAATGGTTTTGTGTGAGTAAAATAAGGTTTTGTAAATGCGAATTCCTAACTATATATGGTCTATAACCTATGGTTTTTTCAGTGAATTTTCAAGGTTTTGTAAATGCTAATTCCTAACTATATATGGTCTATAACCTATGGTTTTTTCAGTGAATTTTCAAGGTTTTGTAAATGCTAATTCCTAACTATATATGGTCTATAGCCTATGGTGTTTTCAGTGAATATATATATATACATACATATATAAACATATATCATCTGTATATCTATATAAATACAAGCATAAATGCATGCATACATATACTTATATGCATTTTAGGGTTGTTAGGGCATTTTCGTGTGTATTATGTTGCTTTTTTAGGGCTTTTGGGTCAATTAAGTAGGGTTCCCGGAGCCTAGGGCTGAGGGGCCGGTTCAGTTTCGTGCGTATTGGTGTTGGCAAGGTTTTGAGGGATTTTGGCGGTTTTTGGTCGAGATTTGGCCGTTTTATGGCTTTTTTTTGTGTTTGCGGGGGGCGCGTATTCGGGTTAAAATTCGTCCCCGTTCCAGTGGATGGATTGGGCTGATTTTTGGTGAGATGTTAGGGAATCGCTGGAACTAGTGTCCAGCCAAGTTTGAAGCGGATCGGAGCAGTGGAAGTGCTTTAAAGAGCAATTTTTGTGCGGAGTAGCGAATTGCCATGTTATTCAATGGGAGTTTTTGGTGCGCATGGAGAAGGTGAATTTGGGGTGTTCCAGTTGCTCTAGAGGGACGGGGCTTGGGTGAGCTGTAGGGAGAGTGGATCGGCAGGTGTGCCGAATTTTTGGGATTTGTTGGCAGAGGGGAAGGGTGTGCTTGGGCAAAGTCGATTTGGTGAAAACGGTGCGTTATTTACATGAAAGTTGAAAAAACACTAATAAAAGCAAAGCTAAAAAGCCACCTCATTACAAACAGAATGGCTTTAACTTAAACGAGGGCGAGATCTATTGCATTTTCAATGCTTGTTTACTTTGGTTCCATCAAGAAGGCATTCAGATGTGTCACACATTTGCCATAAATTCTGAATGTTAGCACTCTAGTTGCACATTAGATCACTGTAGTAAAGCTACTGCTCACCAGGGACGTCTGCTGCTGGTATTCAAAGTGCATGTTTCAGTCTGCATGTCAGAATTTTTTTAATGAAATAGAAGAGGATTTGAGAAGTCACTCAAAATGATCCCTAATTTTTCTTTCTGAAGCACTAATCATACTTTCTATGGCAAAATTAACCCCCTCATGTTGTTCCTTTTTAAATTGAGTGTTTTCAGACTTACCACTTCATTCCAATCAAGATGGCTTCTGGTGTGCCATACTTTTGTCATAAGTAAGACTGTTAGCGCTCTAGTTGTTCTTTAGAACACTCTGGGACATTCTGTCATTGGGCTATACTTGGGGTACATCTGGGTGATATTTGGGCTACATTTAGGCTCTTTTGTCTCTGGTGGCCATCTTGGGAGACTATGTCAGAATTTTTTAATGAAATTGAAGAGGGTTTGAGAAGTCACTAAAAATGTGCCCTAATTTTTCTTTCTGCAGCACTAATCATAATTCATATGGCAAAATATACCCCCTCATTTTGTTCCTTTTTAAATTAAATGTTTTAAGAGTTACCACTTTATTCCAATCAAGATGGCTTCAGGTGTGCCATACCTTTGTAATAAGTAGGACTGTTAGCGCTCTAGTTGTTCTTTAGAACACTCTGGGACATTCTGTCATTGGGCTATACTTGGGCTACATCTGGGTGATATTTGGGCTACATTTGGGCTCTTTTGTCTCTGGTGGCCATTTTGGGAGACTGCATGTCAGAATTTTTTAATGAAATAGAAGAGGATTTGAAAAGTCACTCAAAATGTGCCCTAATTTTTCTTTCTGCAGCACTAATAATACCTTCTATTGCATAATATACCCCCTCATTTTGTTCCTTTTTAAATTAAATGTCTTAAGAGTTACCACTTTATTCCCATCACGATGGCTCCAGGTGTGCTATACCTTTGTAATAAGTAGGACTGTTAGCGCTCTAGTTGTTCTTTAGAACACTCTGGGACATTCTGTCATTGGGCTATACTTGGGCTACATCTGGGTGATATTTGGGCTACATTTGGGCTCTTTTGTCTCGGGTGGCCATTTTGGGAGACTGCATGTCAGAATGTTTTAATGAAATAGAAAAAGATTTGAGAAGTCACTCAAAATGTGCCCTAATTTTTCATTCTGCAGCACTAATCATACTTTCTATGGCAAAATATACCCTCTCATGTTGTTTCTTTTTAAATTAAATGTTTTAAGAGTTACCACTTTATTCCAATCAAGATGGCTTCAGGTGTGCCATACCTTTGTAATAAGTAGGACTGTTAGCGCTCTAGTTGTTCTTTAGAACACTCTGGGACATTCTGTCATTGGGCTATACTTGGGCTACATCTGGGTGATATTTGGGCTACATTTGGGCTCTTTTGTCTCTGGTGGCCATTTTGGGAGACTGCATGTCAGAATGTTTTAATGAAATAGAAAAGGATTTGAGAAGTCACTCAAAATGTGCCCTAATTTTTCATTCTGCAGCACTAATCATACTTTCTATGGCAAAATATACCCCCTCATGTTGTTTCTTTTTAAATTAAATGTTTTAAGAGTTACCACTTTATTCCAATCAAGATGGCTTCAGGTGTGCCATACCTTTGTAATAAGTAGGACTGTTAGCGCTCTAGTTGTTCTTTAGAACACTCTAGGAGGCTGCAGTAGAACACAAAGGAATCAACTGACAGTCTCTGTCCTTGTTGGATGTACATGTTTTACTGAGAATGTCAGACTTCATTTTCACATGACTGAGAAAGATAATGTGAATTTACAGAAAATATGCTTTCAGTTTAGCTTATAGATCCCCTTCCAAACCACTGTGGGAAAATCATGAGATATTAGTTTTCTTTCAAACAATATTCATGATATCACAGCAGAAGGTTTTTTCACATGGTAAAATCACCTTAGAACCCACCACAATTCCTAAAACGAGTATGGTACCATCAACAAATGATTTATAATGTAACTAAAGTCCTAAAACCCTCTATTAACTACAATGCTTTTTAATGAGGTGCTATCATGTATATTGGTCCCAAGATGGCTGCCAACACTTCTTGGATGAAGTGCTGACAGCCAATCAGATCAGATGTGTGGTTAGGCTCCGCCCAGATATATATCTTTTTTTGAACCTAAATTACTCAAAATCCACTGGAGCACATACATTGAGACCTAGCAAAGGCACATCGGGCTAACAGTCCCTACAAATTTGCCAAGTTTCGTGCAAATCCATTCAGCCGTTCGAGCTAAAAGTGAGGCCAACCGCCCTATGGAAATTAACATGGGAAAAACGCGTTTTGGGACCCCCCTTTTTTCTCAGCCCCCCCTTGATGAAACCCCCCCAAATTGTCAGGGGCTGCTCAGAAACAAAATGTTCCATTTTCCTGAAAATTTTAGCCAATTCCGTCCACAAACGCCAAAGTTATTAGACATAGAATTTTCAAAAATCCCATAGAGAAAAAATCCTAACTATATATACCTACTGGCGACCGCCAGTAGGTAATATATATATATATATATATGTGTATATATATATATGTATATGTATATATATATGTATATATATATATATATATATATATATATATATATATATATATATATATATTCCAGTACTCTATCTTAGGAATCCACTCCACAACAGGACTCAGATAGACAAGCGCGGACCCAGTATTTTGTGCTTTCTTCAAGTTTATTTAAAGAAAAAGTTTCGCCTGCATCAGTATGCCGCCATGACGCGTTTCGGTCCGACCTGGACCTTGATCACATGACGCGTTACTCATGGACCCATGCCTCATTTAAAGTGACAAGCAATTAATGATTAAAAACAGCTGTAACATTAGCACAATAGAACTGAAAAACAGACTGTGCGTTAATGTGAATATAAACAAGACTGCTAGTAGGATACCTATGTACATTTCATGTTGATATTATGTACAGTTAAAATAGATAATATTTACAAATAATTTCATAAATATACACCTATACATTAATGCAAAAATAAATATAAATACATCTCAATACAAAATCATGTATATAAAAATATATAAATATACATATTTAAATAAAATAGAGATATATTAAAAGACGATTCCCCAATAATATAAGGAGATCCTCCATAATTATATATATGTATCCATTCACTTTAAAAGCAGTCAAAAGATATACTGTTTGTGTTAATATAGCCCAAGTGGGCAAGCACTTCAAAATGGGCAAAAGGGTCCTCAGATATAAAAGGATCGATGTTATCAGCCGCCTAAAAATGTACAGGCGAAAAAATTAATAAAGTGATAACAAGTGCAACAGTGAAAAGAATAATAACTAAACATATAGGACTCTGTACAAATAACAGAGATACCATGTAATGTGTACAAGTGATTTAAAATTTGAGTAAATACCCAAATATGTTTTGTAGCGCCCAGATGTAAACTAGCAAGTGACATATAAAAAGGGCGACTTAAGAGATTCTGAGACACGATGACAGGCAAAAATTATTTAACAGTTATACAGTAAAGTCATTCACAAAGTGATCCCAAGACCTGTAAACCACATAATATTCAGTATGGAGACAGGAGAGTAGTAATATTACAATTTATATACAGGTATATAAGTCCTCCGTGGTATTAAGGCCATTTGGGACCTTGGAATTGAATTCCAAAATATATCTGGTTTCTAATACTCTCAAAGCACTGTCCCTGTTGCCTCCCTTGCGTGAAGGAGGTATGCAATCAACAGCAAAATACTGAAGCAGAGTATTGTCACTATCATGCTTAGCTTGAAAATGTCGTGCTACAGGATAAGCCTGATCCTTATTATTGATTGCCCTGAGATGTTGCAGGATTCTCATGTGTACCGGTAATTTGGTACTGCCCACATAGCGTAATGCACAAGGGCATTCCAACACATATACGACATATTCACTTTTGCACGTTATGCGTCGCTTGATTTTAACAGGGTCAGGCAAGAATGGAACACTGTATTCTTTGACATTCTTTGCATGTTTACAGGCTTTACATAGGAGACATTTGAAAAAACCTTTTTGCTTGGACAGCCAATTGGATGGAGGTCTGATTTCAGGATTGCATTTATTTAAACAGTTCCCCATGGATCTGGCTTTACGAAAAGTTATCAAAGGAGTAGGGTTGTCTTTAAGCAAATCATTGCCTATAACAGGATCCTTCAACAATAAATCCCAGTGTTTCCTGAGAATCTTTCTAATGGCCATTTGTTGTTTGTTGTAAGTAATGATGACCCGTAATTTACTGTTGGGGTCATCGGCCATAGCAGGAATTTTGGGGGCTAGGATGTTATCACGAATTAGAGTTTCAGTTTTTCGAATAGCCTTATCAATAATTCCGGGTTTATATCCCCTTTGAAGGAACCTTTCCTTGCAACTTTCCTGAGCCAGTTTACATTCCTTATTGTCACTACAGATGCGTTTGATCCGCAGCATCTCCCCATAGGGGATGCTGTTGATCAGGTGCTGGGGGTGATGGCTGGAGGCGTGGAGAACAGAGTTTCCAGCTGTAGGCTTACGATGGAGTCTAGTGCATAGGTTGTTATTATTGATATACACTTCCACATCTAGAAAGACTACAGAGGTTTTACTCATATTTGCAGTGAATTGCAAATTCAAAAGATTGTCATTTAACAGTTGTATAAACTCCCTAGCTTTTACCTCCGACCCTTTCCATAGAATGAAGAGGTCGTCAATATACCTCAGCCATAAAGGGACATGTGTTTTTAAAGTATTTTCATATTCCCTTTTCAAGACCTGCTCCTCCCACCAGCCCATATGCAGGCAGGCATAGCTGGGGGAGAAGCAGGCCCCCATAGCTACTCCCCTTATTTGCTGGAAAATGGTGTTGTCAAAACAAAAGTAGTTATGTTCTAAACATACTCTAACCATTTCTACTAGCATTTTATTATGGAGGGTGAAACATGCCGGTCTGCGATTGAGGTAATATTCAATCGCTCTAATTCCATCTTTGTGACCGATAGACGTATAAAGGGATGTAACATCCATGGTGATTAAAATAAGATCATCAGACCAAGTAATGCCATTGATTTTTCTTAAAAAATCAGAGGTGTCTCTGACATAAGATGGCAGGTTGAGCACCCATTCTTGTAAGAAAAAATCGACATACTTAGAGGTGTTCTCCATAAGACTGCCTATGCCCGATATAATGGGCCTACCAGGTGGTTTTGTTATACTCTTGTGCACTTTAGGAAGAAAGTAAATCGATGGTACAGCTGGATATTCATTATATAAAAACAAATATTCATCATTACTAATCAGACCACTGCTTTTCCATGCCAATAGTTTGCCATAATAGGCTACCCAAGATGCCTTCATGATTTGAATATTACTACGTTTGTAGCATGCCACATCATTAAGTTGGCTGTAAGCCTCGTCCATGTACATCAGTCTGGGCCAGAGGACAATGTTGCCCCCCTTGTCTGAATGTTTAATCACCAAATCATCATTGCCCTGAAGTTTTTTCATAAGTTCTATGTAGCACCTTTGTTTGCAATTCATATTGGTACTACCATGATTCGTGACTCTGTACAAATCCTTTAGATCTGAGGCAACCAATTCATGAAAACGATCTAGGTTGTCATGCATCATAATTGGCAGGAAAACTGATTTAGGTTTAAATGGAGTTTTAGTAGTACAACCAAAATCCATACCTTCTAACCCCAAAGCATCGGTGGGTTCAGTCTGTTCCTCCTGAAGTTGTTGCAAATCAAAGAATAGATTAACATCACCAGCTGAAATGAGCGGTGGACTCGTAGCATATTGAGGTGTAACATCACTTGATTTCTTCCCTTTTGTTTTATGAAATTTTTTCAATTTTAACTTCCGAATGAAGCGGAACACATCCATTCGGGTTTCTGAATAGTTAAAATTACTTTCGGGACTGAAAGAGAGACCCAGAGACAAAATTTGACACTCTGCTTTATTTAGTGCTGTATCCGACAGATTAATCACTGTGTTAGCCATATTGTCCACATTCATTTTCGGTTCCATCTGCCCTTCGTCGTTTTCTTCTTTTGAGGCTTGTTCTCGTTTGCGTTGCCGGTTGCATTGGCGCCTGGCCCCTCGCTTGGCATTGGCGCGCCTTTTTGCTGCTGCTGTTTGTTCCGGGGTCTTAGCTTGCCTCTCCAATCCTGACAGAGCACATTTATTTCCTCTGCTCGAGACATTATTAAAACTCCCTCTTTTGGTTGATTCGAGGGGCCGGCTTCCTCCTCATTTTCGCTCCCACTGACAGCGCTTTGTTCCGAAGTGGATGTGAGCGAAGGTGTACTATCACTGGTATTACCCTGTTTTTTCCGTTGGGAGGCAATATTGCTTTTTTTCTTTGCAGCGCCATACCTTCGGGCAAAAGTGAAAACGTTCCCGTTTTGATAATCCAGTTTGTCTCTGTTGAATTTAAACGCTTTGCGCTTTTTAATGGCATCTTCATCTTTGCGCAATCTGGTTAACATGTCTTCTCTTAATTTGGTAATATTTTCATTTTGCTCAAGCGCAGATATTTCCACCTCCAATGCGTCGATTTGCGCTTGCAATTTTATTCTATCACTTGCTGCATATTTAACCAATATTCTAAGCAATTTAGCTGACGATTCAAGATTGGCGTCCGCCCATTCTCCAAGCATGGCAGGGTCCGGGTTCTCGTAACTTGGTGCTAAAGTAATCCGCAACCCTCTGGGAACCCTGCCCACCTCCAAGTAATATATATATATATATATTACCTACTGGCGGTCGCCAGTAGGTATATATAGTTAGGATTTTTTTAATAGGGATTTCTGAAAATTTTATGTTGAATAACTTTGGCGTTGATGGATGGAATTGGCTGAAATTTTCAGGGAAATGGCATATTTTGTTTCTGAGCATCCCCTGAAAGTTTGGGGGGGTTTCGTCAAGCGGGGGCCGAGAAAAAAGGAGGGTCCCAAAACGTGTTTTTAACATTGAGTTTTCCATAGGGCGGTTGGACTCACTTTTAGCTCGAACGGCTGAATGGATTTCTATGAAACTTGGCAAATTGTAGAGACTGTTTGCCCGATGTGCCTTTGCTAGGTCTCAAGATATGTGCTCCAGTGGATTTTGAGAAATTAACATTCAAAAAAATATATATATCTGTGACAGCGTCCCGGTTAGCGCCCCGGTTCGTGTACCAGACGCGTAACGGAACTTCGCGAGGAGGAGCGGATTGGCTCTCCGGTGACTGTCAACATTCTAAACAGTCCGGAGCGGCCGCCATCTTGTCTCTCGGTACGATCGAGAGACAAGAGGTGGAAATAAACGAAGGGGGAAATGAATGAAAGGGAGCAAGGTAGACCCCTCCTGACCCCCTAGGATTGATGTGGGGGCTATTAAAGGGCCCCGCAGGGCAAAAAAAATGTTAAATTTTTTTTTCGATTTTTCGCGGTGGATGCGCTACCCGGTACGCGAACCGGGTAGCTCACCGGTAGCGTAACGGGAGTCCGCCATCTTATGTTTCGGACGAATTTAGTCACAAGACGGAGGATAAACAATGTTGGGAATGGGTATAAGGGGGCACAGGAGACATATCCTTACCCCCTAGGTTTTCTGAGGGTGGCTGAGGAGGCCCATATGTGTAAAAAAAACAGCCTTTCTTTCAAATTTTTGCACGGTTAGCGCCCGGTCCGCGCACCGGGTAGCGTTCCAGAAAGCATAACAAGGGGAAAACCAAGGGAAACAGTAAAATAATATTGGTGGGTTATCCTGGAGGTGACGCACCTCAGCAACGCTATAATTGATTGGATGCCACTGATGGAGCAGATTTCCTCTGCAGTCAGGCATTGTTTTATTGTTGTGCTTCAGACAGACTGCATTTAAATTGCCACGCACCTTTTGGTGCAAGTTATAAACATGGAACTTGAAAAATATGAAAGTTAGGCCAAATCAGTCTGACATGCTTTTGCTGAATTAACATGTGTTTTTGCAATGTAGAGAAAAGTGGCCTTTTTAGCTTTGAAGATTAATAGAATGTGTTTCTCTCTTCCCAGCGCATCCCATGTAATCTAAATCCACTATTTCTGTCTAAAGAGACTTTGACTTGTTGCATATTTTGATAAATATTTTCAGTTAATAACATCTCTATTTCTTTTTGCACATTGCACATTTATTTTACATGTTGTCATAAATAATAGAAAAACTGCTTTACACTAGTAGCTTGGCTAGGAAAACATTTATAATGAGTATTAGTATGGAGTTTGGAAACATAATGTGCTGATTTACATGAAACTAATATTATCTTTGTGTTTATTTTATTTTGGGGCCTACCATTAAATGGCTGCCTGTGAAACCATCAAAAGCTATGGCTTGCTTTGAATGAGAAGGGAGCATGCGCAGACTGTGGCAGCTTTCCTCATGCCAAGAAGTCAAGAACACCTTGAACTGTACATCCTTGTGATTCTGCTAAATGTACCAGTGTTAGTTAAAAGTGTCCATCTGACTGCGCTTTGGCAGGAAGGAAGACTATTGAAAATTTTCCCTAGCAATTGTTGCAAACTTATAAAATGTATTTATTATGTATGCTTCATTTGTTAAAAACTGGCATGGTCAGGTTTTTAGAATGCGTCAGGGTGATGAGAACTCATGCCACCATGACTAACCAATCAACTTACAGGTTTTCCTGAAATGCAACATTTTGTGTAGTCTGCCAAAATTTTGTGTATAAAAACTGACAGGGGCGGGCTTTCTCAGCTCAGCTGGCTTCTTGCTCATTTTGGCTTAGGCTTCTATGGGTTAGGTACGAGAAACGTCCCGGGAGATTGCTGAGGGTTTGCGTCCGAGGAGAATCAGGGGGAGGTTTCTTGCTTCCACGCCATATCTTGGCCACATTCCTTTGAGGTCTTGTGAAGGGCGGGCTATCTCACTCCCTGCTTGCTCTTTAGACACAGACAGATGCAGAAGAACAGCTGATTAAATAGAATTAGATGCTAAACTTCAAGTTATGCTTAGACAAATTAATTAGGTCTGAAAAGATTTATTTGACTTATGCATTTATTTTTCTTAATGGGAGATTTTTGCAAACTATTTGATTTTTGATTAGCCTTGCAAGACTATATTTTTCTTAGAAACTCTTTGAGTCTTGAATGACATTTTGCGCCACATTCCTACATGTTATGCCTATATGCAGACTGTAATGTGCTCTGTATTAATGCTATTTTTCCTGTTTTCCAAATTCTGTAACCTGATTGATATTTTATTAATGAATAAAGGGTCAGAGAAAATTAACTTTTGACTAGAAAATAAAACCCTTTAAATACTCAACAACTCTCTTTATTGGCTTAAAATAATAATTGCATTTTTGACTGTTCATGATTATTAAAGTCTCCTGAAGGTAATACATGGTGTGAAGGGCCCAACACCTTTTGAGCGGTAAATTGGAGGTAGCATGAGGGTTTTGCATTGAGAAATTACCAGAAGAAATTACCTCTCCATCACCACCTCTGCATGTGGCGGTGCATAGTATAGTTTCCAAAACTATAATTTTTGTCTGTGCCTCGGGACAGAACTGCATCGCAATGAGGCATGTCACCAGCCGGGCATTGACCTTTTTTTGCCCTCGAGGGTAAGAAAATAATTGCCATATAAAATAGTCTAAGTGGTGGGATTGCCGGGGCTCTTCACGCAAGAACTGCCTCGGCTCTACCTCCTCTTCCTCTTCTTCTTCCTCTTCCTCTGGGTTTGGAAGGAACTTTGCAGGTGGTCCTTCCTTCCTAGCTGGCTGTGGTGGTGGTGGGGGTCCACCAGCTGCAGCTACTACAGATGCTATGACTGAACAAACAGAAACAGGTCTTCCTCTCACAAAGATGAAAGTCAGAGTGAGGAAAAAAGGTGGGGCTTTCATCATTTGGGAAAAAAATGTTCTAAACCAATGAAAAGTGTTATTTTCAGGTCACATGACCTGTTACGCTTACGTTACGCGTCCCACTCCGCGCCCGAGTGCGCTAATGCGGCGCGTCATAAGACGCATTACGCGGCAACGCTATACGTCACGCTTACGTGATGCGTCACGATGTTGTTTTCGAATGCGGCAGTTGCGCTAACGGAACGTTTCCCGGTGCGCGGATCGGGTCGTGGCACTAAATTGAGCTAACGGGAAGCTACCCGGTGCACGGACCGGTAGCGGGGAAAAAATAAATGTATATACATAAAAAAAATATATTAAATACATAAAAAATATATTTTTCCTTTAAAAGAAGAATATATTTTACAGCTTTTGATATTTGCAATTAAAAACCATTGAAATTCACTGAAAAAACCATAGGTTATAGACCATATATAGTTAGGAATTAGCATTTACAAAACCTTGAAAATTCACTGAAAAAACCATAGGTTATAGACCATATATAGTTAGGAATTAGCATTTACAAAACCTTATTTTACTCACACAAAACCATTGAAATTCGCATATATAGTTAGTTGCACTAACTATATATACCGCACCCGCAATCCACTGCTGATGATGTCACATATTACATCATTCATGACATGGTCAGTGACATCACTGATGACATCACTGATGACATCTCAAATGACATCACTGATGACATTACTGATGGCATCTCAAATGACATCACTGATGACATCACTGATGACATCTCATTTGACATTACTGATCACATCACTGAAGATATCATTCATGTGATAATACGATGAACCTCTTCAGACTCTAATATAACCTTAGATACAATCAGTGTAAACAGACACTCACAGACTGTCACTCATCCATGGGGTTACTGACACACCTAGTCAGTCATGCAAAGAATCAATCACACCTCCATTTCCTCAACTATACAGTTATACACACCTTACTTATTCAAACATATACTAACACATATTTACTCTCTTATACAATCCCTGATACAAGTTCACAATGATCCATACAGCCACTCAAACATTCACTGGCTCTTATGCACAGTTATTTATATATGTCAACTCTCACATGTACTGTGTTTTACATATGTACTTACTTTGACATGTAGCACTGAGATATCCATTCACTCACCAATACACTCATGCACACAGTCAACTGCCCATACAGCTGTTTCCACATGCACTTTTGAACCCATACATCTAGTGAATCAACTGCTCACATATCTATGCACAGAGTCATACACCTCCAAGCCACCCACACACACACTCAGTCTCCCATACAAATACTTGGGCAACCAATCAATAACCCATATAGTTACTCATATAGCTACTGATCAACACATGCAGCAGTTTACAGAACAACAGACATAATGATGCACAAATTAAGACAGTTTAGTCACTAACCCATGCACTCAGTGAGACACATTTAATCACTCACTCATACAGTCAGTCATGCACCTACTAAATCCTTCATCCAGACACTTATACATCCACTCATTCTTCAATATGTAAGACATATTTTAACTTTACAGAAACATACAGTCACTGGATGTTGTCATCAGTGATGTCATCAGTGATGTCATTTGAGATGTCATCAGTGATGTCATCAGTGATGTCACTGACCATGTCATGAATAATGTAATATGTGACATCATCAGCAGTGGATTGAGGGTGTGCGATATATAGTTAGTGCAACTAACTATATATGCGAATCTCAATGGTTTTGTGTGAGTAAAATAAGGCTCTGTAAATGCTAATTCCTAACTATATATGGTCTATAACCTATGGTTTTTTCAGTGAATATATATATATGGCGTGACAGAGGCCCGGCTCCTTCAACGTGGCAGGAGACTCTGGCACCAGCTGTTCCAGCTTTTCTTCGTTATCCAAGGAATTGGACTATCTCCTGCCCACCTAAGTTGCCGATGACGCCAGGGACCCTGCTAGCAGCAGCTCGTGACTTCACGAGGAGCCGTTTTGCACACCGTCATTTCGACTCATGGCCCGGCTGAACCATCGCTGACGCAGGTTGGGAGCTAGGGGACCCAGGGAGGCTGAATATCTTCACAGCTCTCTGGCTTGTTTGTTTCCCACACAACGCGCCTTTCCCTACAAACTTTGTCCACTGCACCCACAGCCCGAAATACACTGCATTTTGGGAACTGGAGTCCTACTTGGGAGCAGTGGCAGTGCGACCATGTGACTGGGGACTGAACTTTGAACCTCCAATCGATGTAAGCATAGGATACTTCAAGGCGTGGGCGGAGACACTACCAGACACACAGCCGCATCTGACGAAGGCTACAACGCCAAAATGCATCGTGCCCATGCTGTAATTAATTAAAGCTTTCCCTGCTGACCCCTGCTGTGGCCTCTCACCTTCTGTAACTGGAGTGGTGCTAATTGAATATATATATATATATATATATATATATATATATATATATATATATATATATATATATATATATATATATATATATACAGATATCATGGGCGCGCACCGATCCACTTGGAAGCAAGGTGAAAGGGTGGAACCAATCAGCTCAGAGCCGGACACATTGTATCTGGTTTAGAGCACGCCTCCTGAAGCACTTACCTGGCACTGAAGAAGGCCGTATAGCCGAAATGCATTTGCCTCGTTTATTTCAATAAAGCAGCCTCCTTGATGTTCCCCCACTGTGGCTTCCGCTATTTTTTCATGAAGGAGACTGTTGTGCACATATATATATAAATATACTTCCGTGGGTCTGCAAAAACGCATTTAAAAACGCGGAGAAAAGCGTTAAGGTAACCATGGCAACGGAGAGGTCAAATAGACGCAAAGAGGCAGCTTCCATGCTGTTTTCAAAATCCGTGACTAATAAATCAGCTCCAAATGGGGCTTCAGGTGGAACGGCTGTACCCGATGACAAAAGAAAGTTATGGGACGCTTTATGGAAAGCCTCAAAAAAAGAACAATCAAAAGGCTGGGAGGCAATGGCACTAAGGCAATATGTAGAAGTTGGCAGGGTACTAAGAGGTCTCAGAATATACACCATTCCCACGTTCCAGAACCCTGACCCTGAGATGATAAGCGAATGGATGGGGAATAATGAGGGATGTTCTGCAAACATGCTAAGAATCCTCAATAAATATGCAGAAAAAGAATGCGAGAAGCTCAATGAAGGAATTGAGGAACTCATGGGAAAATAAAAGATTTGTGTAGTGCTGAGGAGCTCGAGCTGGAACTCAACAAGATGGATAAAAAATTATCCAAGATTGAGGAAGAAATCAAGCAAAAAAAGTTATCCAAATTTGAGCGAGATGAAGCTGATTATAGAAATGGCCAAATATTGACATTCAGTAAAAAATTCGACCATCTAAGAAAGGGAATCCTGAGTGGTCCAGCGGCAGTAACAGTTACTGTTGTGGCAGAAGAGACCACAGGAGAACAGGATGAAGGAAATAATGTACCTGCTTCCACCAGTACAACATTTGATCCCAAAGACATGGAAGGGGTAAAAGAAAGATTTTTAAAGGAGATCATGCTAATGGCAAAAGGGAGAGCTCAAAATATCCAAGCCGGAAGCGAAAGCCCAGGACCAAGTCGTGGAAGAGGAGGCAGAGGAGGAAGAGGCAGAAGTCAATCCACTTGCAGTAAAGGAGAAACCCCAGTGGGAATGCAAACAAGGGGAAAAACTGCGAAAAAATGAAGTTTGACACCAATACAGTGGTAAATCTTTCTAATTATTCATTATCTGACAGAGAGCTTGAGGTATTATCCAAGGGATTATCTTTTTGTCCTTCATCTAATTTTAATTATACTGAATCTCGCATTGACCTTTTTAATTTCACTAGAAAATTAAAACTCAAGAAATGGTATGCGATGCACAAGAACAAAACGAACAAAGTCTCTAATGTCCCAACGAATCTCAATGTGCATGATGTTGATACCCTTCAAACTGTGCAAGAATTGGGAAATCAAGGGGATGTTATCAGTGATCCCTTTCTAAATTTGATTAACACTGACATTGACATCGAAATGACAAGTGATAGTGGCTTCAAGCCCAAATTGATATTTTTACCTCAACTAAACAACAATGTCATAAATTGCTTTGAAAGAGGATTGATACAAGAATTCAAAAAATTGGATTCTGAAAAACACAGAAGTAAACAAAATTTAACTAAAGCACAAAGAGATGCAATTTTAACGTTGGAAAACCACAGAGACTTTGTTATCAAAAAAGCGGACAAGGGTGGGAATGTGGTGGTGTGGCCACTAGATATGTATATTGAAGAAGGCCTGAAACAATTGAATGATGTTACTAAATACAGTAAGGCTTGTAAATCTGAGTACGAAGAGTACAAAGAGTCTAACAAAATGGTGTATGATAATTTGAAACAATGGAGGGAACAGGAAATATTGGAGTATAATTATACTGTAGACCCAAAAATTCCTGTATTATACCTCCTACCTAAAATACACAAAAATGTCACTAGACCACCAGGTAGACCAATAGTGTCATCTCGAGGCAGAACATTGGAAAATGTATCTAAATACGTAAATTATTTTTTACAGCCTTATGTCCAAAATCTACCAGCCTATATAAAAGATACTGGAGATTTTTTAACTAAGATCAACGGGATTGAATGGCAGGAGGATTACCTGCTCTTAAGCATGGATGTATGTAGTTTATACACCAGCATTCCGCAGAATGCTGGTGTGGATGCGTGCAGACATTTCTTGAAAGAAAGATCGTTATCATTTCTAGTGCATACGGAAATGATACTGGAGATGATCTCTATTTCCTTGAAAAATCATTTTTTCATCTTTGATAAGACCATGTACAGACAAACCCAGGGGACGGCAATGGGGGACCTGCTTCGCCCCCAGCTTTGCAGGTCTCTACCTCAGCTGGTGGGAGGAGCAGGTGGTCTGGAAAATCTAATTGTACCACGACCATGTCGTCCTTTGGGCCAGTTACATAGACGACATTTTTTGTATTTGGAGAGGTGAGCAGGAGACAGTGGAGGAATTTGTCCGTATACTCAATGTGAACGACTGTAATTTACAGTTCACCAGTGAGACCAGCAGAGAGGAAATTGTTTTCTTGGACCTTGAACTATATATTGACAACAATGCTATACAGAGCCGACTGCACAGAAAAAAAACTGCTGGTAACAGTCTGTTAATTTCTCAGAGTTGTCACCCCAGAAATATAGTTGCGAGTATTCCTTATGGGGAGCTATTGCGAGCTAAACGCAACTGTAGCTCAACTCAGGACTACTTAAAAAAACAAACAGTTATGTGCAATAGATTTAGAGAAAGGGGATACAGTGAAGACACCATTTTGACGAGTGTGGAAAAAGTGAAGAATCTGAATAGGGACGCCCTTTTGAAGAAATCCACAGAAAACAAGGAAGCAGGGAATAAGTCTAGGTTTATAACCACGTACAACAACCAGGCTTGGGAGGTACGGAAAAGCTTAAATAAATTTTGGGAAGTGTTAAGAATGGATAAGGACCTTAAAGAGTATGTAGGACCTTATCCATCTATCACTTTCCGGAGGTGTAAATCCCTTAAAGACACTCTAATGACAAGCTCCATAAAAGAAACTAAGAGAAAGAATCCAGTTGAAGGTTTTTTACTTGCATGAAGTGCAAGGCATGTAAGTACAGTCAGAACTGTAAAACTGTCAAATTGAGGAAAGACAAACCAGCATTTAAAATAAGTAGACACTTTTCCTGTCACACTGAGTTCGCAATATATGCATTAAAATGTCCTTGCGACCTGTACTACACCGGAAGCACCATCAAGAAAGCCAAATTAAGAGTTCTTGAGCATTTAAGAGCAATCGTTAATAATGACAGACAATATCCGGTTGCTCGTCATTTCCATGAAGCACACAGCCAAAATCAGAATCTCCTCAAATTTTGTGTGTTGGATTCAATCCCCCAGAGGGAAAGAGGGGGTAACCGCATGATTGAGGTGAGGAAACTTGAATCAAAAATTATTATAAATTTTAATACCAAGATACCAGCAGGGTTAAACTTTGATGAGGAATTGTCCATTCACCTGGGATAATAACATAAAAAATTTGAATTTATTAGTCTATCCTTTGCATCTATTTTTCTCTTGAAATGTTTTTAACTGATCGCTTTTTATATTACATTGAGAGAGTTCCTCCAATACTAAATTAGAAATTATATGTTTCCATTGCAGAATGAATTATATGAAAAATGTGAAGAACCAGAAGATGAATTTTATTTTATGCTCACTTGAGCGGGACTCTTGTTTTCAGTAAAAGCAAAAGTGAAATGAATTTAAAATGGACTGTTGTGAAATGTTAAAAATCATGTAACACTGGTTAAATATTAAGTTTGAATGCCCACTGGGGCAATATATCTTCATATCAGCATTGTGACCAAATGAATTGGAATCAGTCTGTCTGAATGGTCAGACTACGCCCACTAGGGCTCAAAAAGTTTTGCTATTCATTTATTTTGCATTATAATTATTTAACTCCAGTACTTTAGAATTATGGAGTATGAATTTGAGTATTTGCAAAATCTCGAGGTATTTTCACTGTTTACATTCATTGAAATTCGAATCATGGAGTCTGTTCACTGTTTCTATCAGTAATGGGCGGAACTAGTCTCTAGCACTTTAAAAATACATGTTGTGTCGGTAAAACTTGACCCGTGAACAAGCTGTGACGTGAACAGCGAAACGCGTTGGGCACCCGTTGCATAACAAAATAAAGCTTTTAAACAATTTGAGGCCGTGGCACCAGTGTGGAATACTTTTTCGTTACCTGGTTGTTGTTCGATATATACATATATATATATATATATATATATATTCACTGAAAAAAACCATATGTTTCACACCAGTTATAGTTAGCTGGAAATTTTACTGACATAAAACCATTGAAATTCCATGTTATAGTTAGTTGGACTCACTATAACTTGCGCCTGTAATGCACTGCTGATGACGTCACATATTACATCACTCATGACATGGTCAGTGACATCACTCATGACATCACTGATGACACCATCCAGTGAATGTGTGCCTTTCTGAAAAATAAATATGTTTTATATATGTATATGTAAAGGTCGATGGAAGAATAAATGTTTAAATAAGTGTCTTAATGGATGGTTTTTTTTTTTGATTGGTTAACTGGCTTATTAAGTGTATCTAAGTGAATACATATATTAGCGAATATTGTTTAAATATTTAAATGTTTGTATTAGTGTTTCACTTTGTGTATAAGTGGCTGCATGGGTTGGTGAGTAGCTACATGTGTGTGTATATGGGTTATTGGATTTTTTAGTATCAGTACGAGTGTCTGTATGGTTTGGTGGGGTATTACTTAGCACATACATGCATCAATGACTGACTCACTGTTTGTATGTGTTTGGAAGACGGCATATGTGCAGGACTGTATGGATGGATGAGTGTGTATATGTGTGTGTTAGTGAGTGAATGACTGTCTCACTAGTGTCTTTATCAGTAACTACATATGTTTTAATCTAGTATATGTGAGTATTGATGTACATAAGTGAGTATATGTGAGAGTAAGAGATTGAAAGAGTTCTTGTTTAAATAAGTATGTGTTTCTATACGTGATTGTTTAAGAGAGTAAGTATGTGTAAGTTTCCTTAGAAGTAAGGTGGTAGTGTGTGTATAGCTGTATATGCAAATAAATGGATGTTTAATAGTTTATTTGCATGTGTGAGTATGTGTGTGAGCAACGTTTGGAAGACTGTCGATGTGTTACAGGATGTATAGGTGTATCACTACATATGATAAGTGAGTATATGTATGAGTGACTATATAGAACTGTTGGTGAATTAGTGGATGTGTATATAAATGGTGGAATTACTGAATTGGTTGTTGTATCTGGTATGGGTATCTCCACTTTTTTGAAAATGTTAGTTTCTATTTTTGAATATGTGTTTCAAGGGTTACTTTACAGTGAAAGGAGGTCTGTCATTCTGTCACAAGGATGGTGTCATCAGTGTCTTCATGAGTGATGTCACTGACCATGTCATGAGTGATGTAATATGTGACGTCATCAGCAGTGCATTACACGCGCAAGTTATAGTGAGTCCAACTAACTATAACGTGGAATTTCAATGGTTTTATGTCAGTAAAATTTCCAGCTAACTAAAACTGGTGTGAAACCCATGGTTTTTTCAGTGAATTTAATAGGTTTTTTAAATGCTAATTCCTAACTATAACTGGTGTGAAACCTATGGTTTTTTCAGTGAATTTCATAGGTTTTTAAATGCTAATCCCTAACTATAACTGGTGTGAAACCTATGGTTTTTTCAGTAAATATATAATTTTATTAATATAATACCTTTTTTTTAAAGTATATATATATTTTTTTTAATGTTTCACCCTGGAGCGCTCCCAGTGCGCGCCCCGGTGCGCGTACCGGGGCGCGTACCGGGAGTGTACCAAAAAAAAAAAAATGAAGCATGAGCAAAGGGGACAGAGATAGTGGTGTAAAGAGAACGAGAGCTAGAAGGAAGCCATCTCTTGTAATGCTCTGCCACTCAGCAAACTGCCCAGGGCTCACACTCAAAAACATCACAGGGATCATATGGCCCAGAATATGTTTGAGCTCACCAAGTCAAATAATGCTTAGTTATCAGGTAATTAATGGTAGAAAATGCTTACTCTGGAAGTCTTGTGATAAGTTAAAGATGACTCGCGTTGTATTGAGCTAATAAAAATAATGGCAAAAACCCCAGTAATTCCAATTAAAGTAGGAATAATAACATAATTAGGATATTAATGACTATCAAATATTGGCACGTTCATTATAGACTCCACACAAAAGGCTTGGTGCAAAATATGGTTTCAGAAATTGATTGGCCAGTATAGCTGCACTGTGAAGGAAAATACGGGTAATAGTATTACACCACCCTGTGCTAGTCTCTGCGTCAATAACAGTCTTCCTTATGCCTGCTTCCCTGTGTACACATCTTTCCCATCACACACTTTATAAACCACCTGTTCTGTATTTTCTAATCTTCCTCTGCTGGGCTACCAACCTCTTCTTTTTTTTTCCCCTCCCATGTTTTATATGGTACAGCACTGAGGAAAGACAACCCTCCAGCCAGCCATAATCCTGTGATGAAGCATGATTTAAAAAATCATAATACACAACACATTTACTTATTAAAGACACAAAAAAGCGTAACAGACACTTTGTACACTTTAGACACAGTGACACATGAAACTGATACAAGTGTAGTAGAGCACAGTAAAAGCGTGCTGTAAAATGTGAGATGAAGACACCATACATTCAAAGAAATACTAATACATGTAAATGAGTTACACAAATGAATTTCTTATGAACACGTTGGTTATTAGCATTTACTGATGAAATAGTATTGTTAATTAAGTGGTCTAGTGTTTCGATTGCTATTGGCTTTTATAGGAATTCACCATCTAGTACAGTTGATGTAAAAATGCGTAGAAATAAGGCACAATCTTGGAATTTCACATAAAAATACTAGAGAATCTATAGTTTATGAAAAAGGAAAAAGGAAATTTCTAGTTTGAATTTAGAAAATGATATACCTATATGAATATTGAGAACAACTTTCAGCAGTAGGATATTTCTAACGTTAGCTATTTCCATATAATAATGTCTGGTGAAAGTTCTACATATTCCCTATTTGAATTGATTTTATTCATCTATATTTGATGTTGATTTAGAATGTATTTCTTTTAAAATATGTAATGCTAATTTGAGGACACTTTTGAATATGCTTTTTCCCTAATGCTGTCCTTTTCGCTGGCCTATCACAATGGTCTTTTTACAGCTAGTTGCTTTGTTCAGCACATGTGCAATTTTCGACTTTCTTCAACGTTCACAGTGAATTATTCCTGAGGGAACAGGATTTCAGCTGCTCCTATAAACTGATAATTTGTATTTCTTTTTCACCAATGTTAGGCCCATGGGGACTTTCAAATCTTTTGTTTCCCAGGACTAGCATAGGAAAGCATCTTACTGTTGCGTGTGTCCTAGGTCACATTTTCTGATTTTGAGCATTTGAGTTTTTTTGTTTTTTTTTGTGAACCTTTATTCATCTTGCAATCAGTTACAGGTACGGGCCTACAACCTTCACGGCCGGGCGCGAAACAGGGTAAAAATGTAGCAGTCAATACGAAGAATCAGAGCAATGCAAAAGCCGGAGAGATATATATATCAGGAGACACCATACAGGCATACGGTCAGGTCCGAAGTCAGGATTGCAGAGGTTCATTTTTAATATAGGGAACTGAAGGAATGCCATACAATCACTCGTGGTCCTAAAACATAGTACGCAGATCAGGATATCCACAATTAACATAAATATCGACGAAGTATTGAGGATATGGCACACAAATCAGGAGATACATTGGCACAAATCCGATGGAGAGCAATCCCCGATCCCACCCCTCAAGCAATACACGTCACAGGAACCACGAACGAGACGACACTATAGAAAAGACATAGACTAAAGGGCCATGGAAACAAAAACCGAACAAACCCCACCCCCCTACTCCCACCCTGCACTCCCGCGGAAGACCAAAGCCTACCCCCCCAGCCGCGTGCCTGTCGCCCTAATGGAACCCGAAATTTAGAAAGAGAAGAGAGAAACAAAGAATATGGAGGGAGGAGGGCCCTCATAATCGCCAACCGGCCCCGCCCATCACCCCTACACATAGAGAAAGGCCAACAGCAAAATGGAGGATCGCGGAGAGCGTCAAGTACCAATCACATCGAAAATACACCCCCAGTACCACCACACCCAAAGCACCATCAGTTAACGTGAGGGCCGCCGGTATCTAAAGTGCATCACCCCTGGCCTTGTCTAACAACGGAGCCACCCAACATACCCTTATCAAGCAAATTACAGTACTTTTTGAAGGATCTGAAGGATCTAAGCGAAGCAGTCCCAAGTAATACCAAAAAAGCGGGTAGCAACTCAAGTCCATCCAGTTGTATGCAACTACAGTCCAAGGGCGGAAGTAGCACTCCCGCAGGTGTCACAAAGTAGTACCATCCATGAAGGGGAATTATCACTGTCCGGCGAGTGCGCGGTGGTATTGAGGCTACCCGAGTAGAAGAGCAGCAGTGCGTCCCCCGGCTCAGGTTAGGCATGTGTCCCCAAGAAGCATTCTCGTGTGCATCCGCACTGTCCAGGGGGGCAAAGCAACCAGGTCTCTCGGCAATTCCCGGAATCCAGGCTGGGCCAAAGTCCTCCCCAAGGAAGTAGAAACGGGCCCAGAGGCACAACATTGAAATCGGACTGCGTCCTCACAGGGCAGCGAAGCAGCAATGGCGGCCATTTTTCGATCCAGGCCCCTGACGTTGCAGATCAGGGACTCACGTAGATCCGCCAAGGCGGCCAGGACATCCTTGGGTGTGGGCTCCATTGTGCGTGGCCAGCATCCCATCACCATGTTTACAGCAGCCATCCGATCGGGACATGGACCATGTTGAGGGGTGTCAGCCGCCATCTTCGACAGTTCGGCCCCGTGCCTCCGCACCTCACAGCGAGGACCGGCCCCAGCCCAGGGCGCTGCTAAATGTACGCCCGGAACATAAAGTGATGATGCGGGTTCCCCAGGGAGAGCCACCAAAAGGCTAAACAAAAGACCCTGCCGCTCCCTGGGGGCTGCCCGCCTGTCTCAGGGGCGATCCTTTGTTACGTCCGGGCACGGAGTCCGAAGAGGGGGGCCAGGAGCCACGCACCCCCCTCAACTCCAGTATGCCCCACGGGCCCCCAAGGCTCTTCAACAAGGGACCTGGCTGATGCTGCCTTCAGCGGCAAACCAAGACAACGGCACCCGCCGACCGACTCCACACCACCAGAGGCGGCCGCTGTGGTTGCGATCGCCACCGGCCGCCCGTTGCAATCGACACCCCGGCTTCGTCACTGCACGGGACGCTGCGCGATGGGTGGGGAATTCTCCGGCTTCACAGCACGCCGGAATCTCAGGAGCAGGCGGCAAGTGAGCGCTCACCTTCTAATATCCAATTATGCCTTTTTTGGCCAGAACGAACAACAGGATAGGCATGCAGGGAGAAAGGGCTCATGGAGCCGAGCGGCTATGCGGCCATTTCGGATGCAGGCTTGGCTCCTCCCCCATTTGACAGCTTTTTGATGGTAGTGTGAAACTACATAACTGGGACTTTGTTAGAGAGTTTATAAAAAAAGAAATCCCAAAGGAGGAGCAATGCAGATGCTAGTTAATTTTTGCTTCTTAAGCAACACTTTCACTGTAATTCTGAATTTCCCTACTCTGAGACCTGAATGCTATGCTGACTTTTGATGATTACTAAGAACTATTTTTTTTAACTTTTGTACTACTTTGCTGATGTCACAGTCATAAGCTAATGGACTTAAACCTTCTTTGCAGAACCATTTAATTTTAATTTATTTCTTTAGTTCTGTGCTAATGGACCCGCCCTTAATGGACTTTAAATCTGAACCCTTTCACCTTTTTTGTAGTACAGGGAGCTGTTAGACAAATAAAGTATCCTTCTGCCTTTAATGGTAGCGGGAGCCTGAAATTCTGTAAACTGATTTTTATAATAATCATCCGATAAAGTTTTGTCTAAATCTTAGGTGCTTTAATGCAAGCTCTGATATTCTTAACAGAAATTCTTAAAAGACTTCTTTTTGCTATAAAGTTTGAATCTTTAATACAGTAACCAAGTTAATCTAATATTTGCCTGAGTCTATTATTGAGTCTTGTTGGTTCTTCCACTTAAACTGTGCTACTTTACTGATGTCTTAAATGCTTTGTAGGTAGAATCAGCAAGCACTGTCAGAACATCAAGTAGTACTTCTTTTGTTCTGTGTTGTTGTTGCAGAGCTTTTGGTCTGCATAATTCGGACATCACTTCTTCAGGAGGTTGGGTCTTCCTGTTGCTATTCCTTATTTCTACAGTATGGCCTTCAGAGTGGTGTACCTATATCTGAACTCAAATGTATGAGTTAGCTCCCAATTAATGGTCCTTATTGGACAGCTAACATGGTGTTTTGGCCTCTCTAGTTTCCAGCCCTCCTATTAGTGGAGGAAAATTCAGCAGAGGATCATTGCCTCCATGGTAAATGGAAATGCTGCAGATTGTCTAATCGAAAATGGTCCAGTATGGTTAGAGTAGTAAAGAGAGTAAGGGTATAATACCATTTTACCACACTTGTGCTGCAACACCTGTAAGTAGGCCCATAGGAATGAATGGGAGTAATTCCTTATTTGCGATTAGCAATTAACGAATCGCAAATAAGGAAGCAATTTCAAGGGTGCCAGTGTGTCCAAAGGACACCCTGTTGCACCCCTGAAATGGTAATGTACACTGGTGTTGCGCACACACTAAAGTGCATTTTTCTAAGTTTTTGCTATTTACCACGTAGTTAGACTTCGCTGTAAATAGCGGCCCCAGATTGCAAATTCGCAATTTTGAAATGGTTCATGCATTTGTATAAGGAATCTCAAATTGAGATTCCTTAAATGCAAATATTTGTAAAGTAGCGATTTCTAAAATTGCGATTTTTGCAATTGGGATGATGCATCCCAAATGCAAAAATACTGCTCGCAAAGTGCCAGATTCTCAGAATCTGGCCATTTGTGAGCGGATTTTGGTTTGATGAATCTGGCTGTGGGTGTTTAGCTTGTAGCAAAATGTAAGCAGTGTTTGACTGGAGCTGATCAGAAATTGTCTCTTTTTTACACTTTTTGTGGAACAAATTTATTTGGCAAAATAGTTATGTCCGATTTCTTAGTCATATCACTTCTGCGAAATTGTTAACTGATTTTTTGTGACAAGATTTACTCACCCCTCTGTTCGACTGGGTATAGTGTTTTCTAAGAAAATTCAATCACTTTTTTTCATTGAGGCGTCTTTTACTACTTACTCTTCTGCACATGAAGCTACTTATTCTTTCTGTTTTCTTTTCAGTACTTTCATTTATTGGTTAAACAGTCCAATATTGTTTTCCTTTTTTACATATGGGTCTCAGTACTCTAGTTTATGTATACATTTAGCCAATTGTATAAAATTACTGTATTAGCATCTCTGGTGACTACCACTAATTTAAAACTATTAACAATCTCACCAGGGCTAGAATAAGTATCCTTATGAAGCATTCTTCCTCATCAGTTTTATTGCAGAAAAAATATAGTTGAGGATAGAGAAACAAATCATAGGCATATTTAAACATTTAAACAGATCAGCCCCTCTTGGTGCATGTAAATACCTGTGCTTTAAAAGTGATTGTAAGACGCTTCTTCTCAAGCTACTTTATGAAGTGCAAAAAAGTTTAAAATGCACTGTTGTTTGCGGTGACAAGTTATTGCATTGACAGCCTGGAAGAGATTCAAACTAAGAGCCAAAGTTAGGGAACGCAAACAAATAATGAATTGCATGTAACCTGAACCTCATGAGATAAAATCTTTGGGCCATATTATCAAGAAAGGGCGATACATTATTGCCAATTTTATCGGCAGGAAACTGCAGCTAATGCGGCGATAATGGGCTTGATAATATGCCCTTGTGAATTCCCATAGAAGCCCAGGTTCTGGTGTTAGCCCATTATCACCGCTTTAGCGGCAGTTTCCTGCTAATAAAAGCGGCGATAATGTATCGTCCTTTCTTGATAATATGACCCCTATGTTCTGGTTTTTCCACCCAGGTTAGACACGGTTCTATCCCAGGTGTTGTGGAAGTACGTAAAAAATTAAGAATCAAGGTTAAATGGCTTGACCTTGAGATTCTAATCTCTTCATTCATCGTAATAATCTTTTCCTTAACTATGGCCTTAGTTTGGGGTCCAATGCTATCTAGAAAATCAAAAATGGTAATCAGGCCCTTGTCAATAAAGCTTTTCCTGATATCTGCGAGCTATGGGATAAAGCATCTGTTGTCCAAATTCAGACATTCACTCATAATGTCGCTCAAGAAACCTGCTGTGGACCCGATTTGAACCCATAGTAAAGGGGGCCCATTTTAACTTTGTCTTCCAAATAGTTCATACTCAGTACCCCGTGGGAGATGAATCTTGAGGACGATTTAGTGATGGCCAGCAACCGACAAAGGAACTTATTTTCAAAAGCCTGCATTCTTGGAAGTATTTTTTGATCCCACCAACCCACTCCATACGTTCCCATGCCCAGACATTCAGCTTTATATAGCTGGACCATCTCTTTAATTGACTTGTGCCTCAGTTTTTTACGGATCTAAAATAGATCACACACTAATCCCATTTTCTATATTCTCTGGCTAGTCATGCCGCCCCATGACAAATTTGCTTCAAACAGGAAACCAAAATATTTCAAATGAAAAACCTTTGCAATCTGTGACTCGATAATAAAGAAAGGATTTGTTTTGCTATTTCTTGGACCCTATGTTAAAATAAATGATTTCTGATGGCTTACTTTTAAACTCAGAGTTGTCATAAAACTATTAAAACCATTTAAAAGTTTCTCGAGGCCAATTGCTGTTTGTGAGATTAAAACTGCATCATCCACATATATAAAAGAACCGGGACTGATCGAGAGGCAATTCTAGGGGTATCATCACCACTTAAGCTCAGGGCTTTGTCTAAGGAATTAACATAGAATAAAAACAGAGCAGGTGTCATGATACAGCCCTGCCTGACCCCTCTGGCTACCTTTACAGGTTGTGTACAATCACCTTGTTGAGTGTAGAGGACCTTGGTTATGGTATCCAAGTGTAACTAATTTATAAGGTTCAACAATGATAGGTTCACCCCAGCTACCTCCAACAGAGACCACAACTTTCCCTTTCCCACCAAATCAAAAGCACAGGAGAGGTCTATAAACTCCATGAGTAAGCAAACTCTCCTGGCCTTGATGTACTTTCCGGAGTTAAGGTATAAGTTCAATGTCTGCTCGTTGGTCCCCAATCCTGGGAAGAAACCACATTGAGCCGTTGGGAAGAAAGAATTATTTTCTGCCCAAACTTCAAGCTTTTCCAAGATCACCCATCCCAGAGTTTTTACTCTGGCATGTAACGAGGAAATTGGGCAATAACACATAGGGCAATTCCTATTCACTTTCTTGAATATATGTAGTAAAGTTCATTCTGTCCATGTGTTAATTAAGGCTCCTTCACAAGTGCTTTAAATACATTAGTTGCTAATGGGCCTCAAAATTCCAAATGAGGTTTTAGCATGTCAATGGGGACACCATAGGAGCCTGGGGCCTTGCCTCTGGCAGTGCTCTAGACAGCTTTAGTGACAGCTGTTAAGTCAATAAATTTGCTTAGACAGTCATCATCAAAAAAGAGTGGAGCAATTTTAGGTTCCATATGGTGTTCATCGGGCTGGTCATCAGGTTTTTGTTGTTGTAATTTTGTTATATATATACAATAGCTCAAGAGATACATAACAAGTGCTGGACATTGTGCGCCCAATGTAGCACTATACCCTAGTAGTACCAAGAACAGCAGTCATGTAACAGCAAGCATTTAGGAGTACAGTTATAGTAGCAGAGCCCAGATCCCGCCTTACATGATCTGCATCATATACACATCAAATAACCATATTGAATTATTAAAATTATCATAGGGGGGTCATCTCGTGCCTAAAACATCCTCATCCTCACCCTTCTGCTCCTGGGCCCAAGCAATGAACGGCTCCCAAATGTCACGAGGTCTTGAGGTGGGTGGCATTAATTCCCAAAATGTGTTTAGCTGGGAATGGGCGTATGTTACATCTCAAATCCATTCCTTAGCCGTAGGCCTCCCCCTCCTCTCCCAATGAACTGCAATCTGATGTTTAGCAAATAGTAGAAGTAGTGCATGTTATTTATGCTTCTTAACTTGTGTATCCTTAACATATCCGAGCAGCCCCAATAATGGGGATGGGGATAAGGACATGCCAATGATCTAGTTTATAAATGTAAAAATCTTGGACCAAAATGCGGTAAGTTCAGAACAATCCCAGGTCACGTGTAAGAAAGAGGCGGGGGTAAACTCACATCGCCAGCACCAATTTAAATGAATGAATTAAACGGAGCCTATAATTGGCTTGGTCATCAGGTTAACATTTTTTTGTAGAAGTGAATTACTCCCTCCTGTTCTAAAACATGACATTAATTTCCATTTAAGGGGGCCTCTGTAAAGAAAGGTCTGTTAATAATCTCCCTAAAGAGCCTACTGCCTTTTAGATGGCCTGCGTTATCTAGATCTTCCCCTGCTTTATCCTTCACAGCACACTATATCAAATTCCCTTATAAAGGATATCCAGTCCTCCTTAGTTAGCTTCTGATAATGTGTCATTTGAATGTTTTTTACACACGGATGGTTGGCAGGTGATGGAGTGTTTTTTCCAGAGGTTGACCTGACACTTTCCCATCACCCCTCTTGCTTTTTGAAGGAGGTGGCTTTTTCGGAGGGGTTGAGTTAGCTGAATCTATAGTAATTCCATTGATTCCATTGATAGCACTATAAGAAACACAAGTTTTTTTTTTACTTCTGCCTCTTAGGGGACTTGTCAGAAGAGTAGTTGTCCTGAAACAGTAACATACTTTTGCATATTTGATGAAACAGGGGAATAGCAACTGAGGGTGCTGGATAAACAATTTGCCTATGAATAGCCTCGATCTGGTTCTCAGTCAGATACATTTTGGTAGACAAAGCCTTCATAGCCAATGTAAGATACGTGGTAATAGAGGGGGTTGTTCCCAGAGCCATCCCCCTTCCTTGGCCAGTCTGAACAGGAATGTCCTTGGCTGCAGGTGGCCAACAAGTCAGACTAGAGTCAATATAGATTAAACATGGCACAGCACAGTGGCAACAGCAGCAATGACTTCCACCACCCACAACTATCCACTTATCTCCTCCCACTGGTCTCCCCGTAGCCACCACCTCCACCCACACAAGAAGATGGACCATTGACCATAGAAGAATGGCAGAGGTAACCTTGAGGCGAAATATTCAATTGAAGCTCCGATTAGTCCCCCCCAAAGGTAATGAGTGTTAGAAATAGGATTTTCGGTTGGCTAGGTCTTGCGCCTAAGCCAGGCAGAAACCACCACTCTAGTCAGGGCAAGGGAGTTACACACTGAAGATAACCCCTGCTCAACCCCTTGGCAGCTCGGCACGAGCAGTTAGACTTATCTCAGAGGCAATGTGTAAAGCGTTTGCGCAACACAAACACAGCAGCAACACACCAGGCACACTACAAAAGAAACGCCACACAAGGTATATCAACAATAGCCTTTGTATTATCATAAACACATTAGAATACTAATCACACAATATACACTGTGCCAACTGGCACTAGGCAATATTTACATGGGATTATATACACATGACAGGGCCAATTGGGCCATTGTCAGAACCTTTAGAAAGTACTATAGTAATAACACATGTAGTAAATAATGCAACCAGTCACTACTGGTATAATAATGACCTCAGAAAACACAACTTCTGGAAAAATACTGTGCACAGCATTATATCACCTTCGCAGTACAAACACAGTATGCAATAAATCACATTATGCAATAGGCATTACATTATAGACACATTATTCAGGAATCAGGGGGCATAACACACTGAAACTAACCCCAGGCCAACTGGCCTTTCACTGGGGCTCAAATGCCCTATGTCCAAAATGTCAGGGCGTAGCTGCAAATGCAGCGAAGCAAAGTGCGCAAGGTGCTGGGGCAGAGCAGTGTATCCTACTCCTTTACTTCAAGAACCAAAATGCCCCAAAGAAAAAATGGCACTGGCACTAGCTGTGCTTCCTGGGTCCCCATTAGGACTCTTTGAAGTAAACGTCCCCCACATTGCAGCTGCTTCCCACAGCGGGGCAAATGAAGAACAAAACAGGCACTGGCGCTCACTTTGCCCCAAGGGCCCCACTGGGACCCTGAAAACAAATGTGCCCAAACGTTGCAGCCTTCTGCCACGGCGGTACAACCTAGAAGAAGACAGAGGCATGGGCACCTTTGTGTCATGAGGAGAACTGACAAAGTGCCCCAAAACACCCCCCACCAGGCTCACAACTTAGCCCCACTCACTGTGCTCACTCTCTGGACTCCTGGGCTGGGGAAGGGCACCAGCAGTGTGCTGTGATCGGCTCGCTCTTGTGGCGTTCTCCTCTCACCGGCGGCCTCACTGCAGAGTTCACAAAGGCGGGGTAGGCTCCAGCCTCAACCCAGGCTTATCTGTTTTAGGCACATGTGGGGCTCTCAACGACACGGGAACCCCGCTCACCATGGCAACACCTCTGCCTCACTTCCGCCTCTCTCGAGTGAGGCCCCGCCCACAGCCAGGCAAGATGCCTGTCTTCCTTGTGTCGAAGTGCAGGGTGGGCTCCTGTCTGCATACAACGCCACAGCAAGGTGGGCACCCGCTAAATAAACACACAAGCGGGACGGGCACCCGCTATTTAAATCCACTGCAGTGCGGGGTGGGACCCTACTTTTAAAATATGCATAAAGCGGGGTAGGCTCCTGCTCTGTTTGGCAAAATGCAGAGGAATCGCCACATTGGGATTCCCTCTAAATAGGTTGCAGCCCCAAGATGCGAAGCCCCAGCACTCTCCCCGTCCTGGGAGAGTTATTTCCGCACACACACAGGGTGCTCCGGTCCAAAAGTTCCAGGGGGGGCAAAGGCTGGGCCCGGGCAGGCAAGCACATAGGGCCCTCCAGCAGGGAGGCAGGCCCTTGTTGCAGTTCCTCCTGGGGCCCAGCAGCAGAAGTCCTCTGGAAGCACAAAAGCAGAACACCTTCATGGGGTCACAGCCCCTATATTTATACCACATATTTGCTTTGTCTGCCCTGGCACTCTGAGCACGGAGCACTCTGTTTACAGGGCTCCTCTGCCCCTTTGTCAGGTGGCGGCTTGATGATCAGACACACCGGAGGGTGCAGAGCCACGATTGTAGAGGCTAGGCACAGACCTATTCAGGGACCAGGGACTTCTCCTCCCACTACTCCAAATACAGATGTCCAATTCAGCCTAGCGCTGACTCACACTGCCTCTCCTTGAGCCACACACGCCTCACCAGCCCCTCTCACTCAAAAGCCAGACATGCAATTCAAATCAGGCAGGCAGACACATAGCACACAGAAATGCCAACTTCTAAAAGTGGCATTTCTAAAATAGTTATATTAATTCTGCTCATACCATTGCGTAGCATTTATTATCCCTATACCAAACTTGACCACGCTGCTCCTTCCATATCAGGAATTACCACTGAAACACTTATCAGGGAATCCCCAATGCATTCCTATGGGAGGACAGCCTCACAGTAGTGAGAAACCAAAATGGTTGTTTCTCACTACCAGGACATGTCACACACTTAAGGTACATGTCCTACCTTTAAACTGCAATGCACCCTGCCCATAGGGCTAGCTATGGCCTTCCTTAGGGGTGACTAACATGCAGTTAAAGGGGGGTCACGGACATGGCACACACTTTAGGTGTCACTTTACAGTGGCAGTAACACTGCGTGCACAGGCCTTGCAATGGCAGAGGCCTTAGATATGTTTGAAAGGCTAGTTTGGTGGGTGGCGCACTCAGGGCTGCAAGTCCACCAGTAACATTTAATTTACCAGCCCTGGGTATATGAGGAACCACTTAACAAGGGACTGACAGGTAAATTAAATATGCCAAACAGGTGTAGACCAATCTTACCATGTTTATCACAGAGAGCTCACACACTTTAGACTGAACAGCAGTGCTAAATTCAAGTGTCCGAAGCCCTAAAAACCCCAACACCTTGTCAGAAAAAAAGGCTAGGAGGAAGGCAAAAAGTTCAGGGATGACCCTGCAAAAAGTGCCAAGTCCAACAATGAGCTTATGAGTAATTAGGTTTCAAAGCCCTGAGGCCCATTTCTGACTTAAAAAAAATACATAGCTGGGAAATGGAGAGTCCGGACAGACATTTAAGCCCAAAAAAAGGAGGTTGTGAGAGTCGAGAAATATAGAAGTGCCAGGGTTTGTATACCCTTCCAGGTGAGACGTGCACAATCAAAATTGTTATAACATAATATAGCATGTATTCATCCTAGGCTGTTGAGAAGTAAACTGTCCCTTCAACCTTCATTTCTCTCGAAGGTCACAATTAGTGATCTGTAATAGCATGTGTTATCCTCCATGGAGGCCTTACCTCTTATCTTATGCACTCTCTGCAAAAAAGCAATGCTCTTTCTTAATAACTACTGTATCATCTGGCAGCAAGCAGGAAAGTCGAAATGCAGCAGCCATTTTAAATAACCTCAGGGAACAACACTGCAAAACAATTGTTAAAAAAATACCTATCATATGCAAATGTGTCAGTTTCTACATAGAAATGTATTCCCATTATGCTGTGACAGGTCAGGCTGCTTGCTAAATTCCACAGTGGGAGGAAGCAATGGAAGAAATGTGAGAAATGTCAGTTAATATTCAACAAACAGAGTGGCACATTAGAGCCACCATCCGTAAGATCTCAGATCAGGAGTGAGTCAATTATTATAGAATTCATACACATGTATTAGATACACCAAGTACCAATGTTTTTAATGAGCACAACAATTAGTCACACTGCTGATCGAGCAACAATCGATTACTCTTTTTTTTGTTCTCACTTCCATTCAACACTGTTTAATTTGTTTTTGCATTAAGCATTTAGCTTTCTCTTTGCAGTAGATTCTCTGAAGCAACAGGGACTTCTGCCTAGCAGGAATAGTACTCCAAATATGGCAGTTGGCCATCCACTAGGGAGGAGGAGTTTATGACCTCCAGCAAAATGGAGGCATAGCAGCCCAACCATAAATTCTAAATAAGGCTGTTTGTCTAAAATTGTCTTCTGGAAATGTATGCCCTCTCTCTGCCTACTCTTATATTATACATACCCTACACTCAACTAGTATAAGGCCTGCATACGCCACCAACCTATGCTTAAACTAAGAAAACAACATTGGGTTCCTCTGTAATCATACAGCACAATACTAACCAGGCCTATGAACGATGTTTGAGATTCAACAAACTGTATTGATTACTGTTTTTGAGACCTAAATTTGAACTACATATGGAGTTAATGATTTTTTGTTTGTTCTCCTTTTTTTATCTGGTGGTTCGTCCATACCAGTTTAGATGCTGTAGAGAAACATTTATTTAACATTACCATTCTGTGGAGGAAATGCAGGAGTAGCTGGTAAATGTCTCCATTTTCGGTTTGTGAAAAATCAGCTAAAAGGTGAGAATTGTAATGTGTACCCAAATGAATTTTATGATATGGAAACATCTATTGAATGGTATTGTGTAGCAAAAATCCCAGGGCCATGTTTAAGATAAAGTAATGCAGCACAGCACAGCAAGTCACCTTGCTGAGAAGCATTACAGAGAAAGGGCAGGAATGTGCCATATTTATTACAATTTCTGTCCTTTCCCCAGCGCACCTGCACAATGGGCAGCATAGCACCAACGCAGGCACCTTTGCACCATGGTGCAAGGTGGCCTGCATTGCATACAGGATTTTTTTGTGCAGAAAGGGTTTCCTTCCTGCACAAAACAATCCTGAGAGCTATTTTCCTCTTTCTATGTGTGCTGTGGGATACATTATAGAAAGAGTAAGCAACTTCTATGAGTTGTAACATTAAATGTGGAATATTAACTTCATATCATTAAACTGATGCAGTTGATGTCCTGCTTGCTCACATCCACTGCATCTGCATAGCCAGAGCTGGTGGTGATTAATTCTCATACCTTGCACTGATGGCCTGGAACAACCTCCCCTTGCACATCAGAGCCACCTCCTCAGTCCTTGAATGAAATGAAGACATTGGGCCATAGGTACAAAAAGTAGGAATTTCAATATATACCTAATCGCAATTAGGAAATCGCAATTCCTAATGTACAAAAACATACAAGTTGTAAATAGTCCTCCTAATGGGGTAACAATAGACCTACCTCATGAATATTAATGAGTTAGGTTCACATTTACATCTCATCAGGAATCGTGGCCATCACAGGGATGGTGACCTGTTAAGGTCAGCAGACCCCCATATCTGCGATTACTTTTTAATAAAGCAAACTATTTCCGATGCATTTCAATGCTATATCCATTGCTCTGTTTTTTCCTCCCCTCCCCCACTTCTTTCCTTTTCTTCAATAAAATTCAAACTTAAAAAATAAACAGCCATATTCATCAACCTGAATTGCGCTTGCAAATGGCCAGATTCTGAGAATCTGGCCGTTTGCGAGTGCGATTTTTGCATTTGGGATTCATCATCCCAAATGCAAAAATCGCTATTTGCGAAATCGCATATTTGCGAGGAATTGGATTTAAGGAATCTCTAATAGAGATTCCTTAAATGCAATTCATCACCCTATTTGAAATTGCGAATTCGCAATATTTGGTCGCAATTTACCACGAAATCTGACTTCGTGGTAAATTGCGAAAAACGAGTAAAAAGCACTTTAGTGCATTTTTTACTTTTGCATGTTACACACACATGTCCTCTGGACATGTGTGTGCGCAACACCTGTTCAAATGTGCTTTTGAGGGGTGCTACAGGGTGTCCTTTGGACACCCCTGGCACCCTTCAAATCGCAATCTTATTTGCGATTAGCAAATTGCTAATCGCAAATAAGGAATACTCCCCATTCTTTCCCATGGGCCTTTTGGCCCATAGGAATGAATGGGGATTTTTTCCTTATTTGCGATTAGCAATTTGCTAATCGCAAATAAGGAATCAGTAGGAATCGCAATAAATTTTGCTAATCCTACATGAATCCCGTTTTGCGAGTCCTTAATAGCGAATCACTATAATTCGCTATTAGGGCCTCGCAAAACGGGAGATTGATGAATCAGGCTGAAAGCAAACTATTTTTTTAACTGCAGCCTATTTTCCTTGAAGGAAAATGGGATGCTTACAAAATGAAATAAATGGAAATGTGAACATTCATTTCTTAAGAGCAGGCATTTATTCCCTGAACCACTGCCTGCTCTAAAAAAATATTTGTTACAAATGTCACAAAGGGGAAGGGGCCCAATGGAGGCTTTTTTCTATTACCAATTGGTTACAACCACCCTTGAAGGGTTGGTAAAATGAATGTTTTTCAACAGTTATTTGGTTGCAAAACATTCATACATACTACTGTGATTTAGTATTAGGAAGGGATGCCATAACACGGTCCTTACAAATTCAGTATCACTAACCGCAAATTGAGATGCAGTAACAAGTTACCCAATTGCAATTTGTTCTCTGTACATATGGAACAGCATTTTTGCAGTTGGAAATTGCCTGATTCATACATTCAGGCCATTTTCCACCAGATGATTTTGTACCTATGGACAATGGTTCTTTACCTAGATGTCATACTAATCCATCTCAGTCCCCTACTTATCTAGGAATTGTGTACCCTCCCAGGTGAGGTGTGCGCAATTAAAAGAGTCAAAGCATTTATTCATTTTAGGCTTGCAAGAATGAAATTTTCTCTTCAACCTTCATTTCCCTCGAAGGTCACAATTTGTGATCTGTAATTCCATGTGTTATCCTCCACCGAGGCCTTACCTCTTATGTACTTAAGCACTCTCTGCAAAAGAGCAATGCTCTTTCTGAATAACTACTGTATCATCTGGCAGCAAGTGGCACATTCAAAACGTAGCAGCCTATTTAAATACCATAACCTAGGGGCATATCACTGAGAGATAATTGTTAAAATAAGACATATCATATGCAAATGAGTCCGTTTCTACATAGAAGTGTATTCCCCTCATGCTGTGACAGATTCAGGCTGCATGCTAAATTCCACAGTGGGAGGAAGGCAGTGGAAAAATGTGAGTAATGTCAGTTAACATTGAACAAGCAGAGTGGCACATCAAAACCATCATCAGTAATATCTCAGATTTTTTGCAGATTTGAAGTCAGCCAATTATTATACACTTCATTAGATTTTTTTACATACACCAAATACCAATTTTAAATGAGCACAACAATTAGTCACACATCTGATCGAGCAACAACCGATTACTCTTGTTTGTTGTTCCCACTTCCCATTCAACACTGTTTAATCTGTTATTGTATTAAGCATTTAGCTACTCCAAATATGGGAGGCGGCCATCCCCCAAGGAGGAGTTTATGACCTCAGGCAAATTGGAGGGATAGCAGTCCAACTGCTAAACTCTAAATAAGGCTGTTTGGCCAGAATTTACCCCCTCAGTCCTATCATTTAGAGAATACTTTAAGAGGATTCTCTTCTGGGATTATCTGCCTTCAGCCTACTCTAATTTTATCTAGACCCTACACCTAACTAGTATATGACCTGTATACTCCACCAATCCATGCTTAAAAGTAAACCACATTAAGTTTCTCTGTAATTGGACACCTAAATACGCACCAGACGTATGCACCATGTTTGTAATCCAACAAACTGTATTGATGACTTCCTTCGAGACCTACATTTGAACTACATATGGAGTCAATGATTTTTTGTTTGTTCTCCCATCTTTTTTTGGGTCTGGTGCTTCATCCATATCAGTTTAGATGCTGTAGAGAAACATTTATTTAACATTGCCATTATGTGGAGGAAATGCAGGAATAGCTGGGTAAATTTGTCTATTTCTCAGTTTGTAAAAAATCAGCTAAAATGTGAGAATTGTAATTTGTACCCACTTGGATCTTGTAATATGAAGACATCTATTGTATTGTATGGTATTGTGTTACCAAAAAACTTCGGGACATATTTAAGAAAAGTAATGCAGCTCAGCGCAGCGTTACAGAGAAAGGGCAGGAATGTGCCATATTTATTACAATTTCTGTCCTTTTCCCAGCGCTGGTGCACAATGTGTTGCCTTGCACCATGGTGCAAGTATGCCTGCGTTGCATGCAGGATTGCTTTTATGTTGGAAGGGGCACCTTTCTGCACAAAGAAATCCTGAGAGGTATTTTCCTCTTTCCATGTGTGCTGCAAGAAGCGGCATACATAGAAAGAGGAAGCAACGAGGAGAAATAAAGATTTGTCTCTTCGTTAGGTCCACCCTGAGAAGGTGTATCTTTTTGGTGCATTCCATGGTCTACCAGTGATGGGAAATCTGGGAATGCATTATATTCCATGGGAGTTGCATAGGATCACCCTTGCAACGCCCAGGGAATGCATTCCTAGGGCAGAGTAATGCAGTACATCAACTTTTGCTGCTTTGTACAACTCCTAATTTATCAAGCCATGCTGTTACACACAAACAGGCCTTGATAAATCACGTTTCAAGGGGTTGCGTCACGCATGCACGATGTTGGTTGGTGCAAACGTGACACAACCTGTTGATAAATAGGGCCAGCATTGTCATAAGCATATGAGGCTTGTCTCTACTGTGCTCCGGTAATGTGTACAACTTTATTGTTTACAGATATGAATACACATCTAACAACCAAACAAATCCTATTTTCAAACTTATTTTATAAAACATATGAAGCCAGGCTCTGTTAATCTCACCAAGAATGATGCTGGTCTCTTTTGGACATCTTTAGTATTTACAAAAATGAACATATACATTTAGTGCAGAGAATCAGAGCATATTTTCGGATGGCATCTTTTTTTTCTAGTAATTTTTATATCACTAGTTTTTGCAAATATGAACATATGGATTACCTAAGCAATAGTTAAAGACAGGGGAGATGCAAACTAGAGCACTCGATTTTTAACGAGAAAGGGGCTACTGGAGTTTTACCTTATAATTTTGTCAAAAGTGACATCCATCACTAAATCTAATTAATGAAACAGTACTATTCCTTATTTCTTCAATTGCGGCTCCACCATTAAATAATAAAGATCCTTTGCCCCTCCCGACCCACCTGGCAACGACATTTGATGTAAACCTTTTGTTGTCCAGTATTCTGTTGCTTTGTAGCTGTACTCACGCTATACAAATTCATGCATACATACATACAGAGGACTCCAGCAGATTTTGCTCCAGAGTTGGGTTTCCTGGGCTACATAAAATCTTTAGAAATACGAAGGGAAATCAATTTCACACATACCTTGAAACACATGTCCCCAGGACACAAGGCAGTTGGATTTTCATCCATTGTATAGCACTGAAATTTCTCTATTACTGATGAGCAATAGTGCATCCTGCTAATATATTCAATACAGCTGGCATTGCTGTTTTTGCTAGATTTTTCTGCTCAGTTCGAGCTGGGAGGACATCTTTTTCTTGAGTGCGTTTTTTTTCTTTGTCTCCTCAACCATAATCATGAAATCAATCAGGGATTGACAGAGCCAGCCAAATCACCTGCGAGGGTCTCAAGGCGCGGGGGTAGCTAACTGCTTCATGGTGATTTGTTCATTAGAAAGGCTTTTATTTCTTGAAAACTGACAACCTGGATTATGGGGTCCCTGAGAGCACATCATGCTCTCCTTTTAACGTCTACATTCACTGGCTATTCACCTTCACCCATGTGTACTGCTTGTATTGTCAGCATTCTGATGATCACACTCAACTTCCTGTGTCTTGTGTGACGTAATTTTTGCTATATTGTGACTTGCATTGACAATAACTGACTTCAATCAAAAATGAACAATATATAGATGTTACTCCTTAGCACTAAGACTCACCTAAAAACACAACCCTTATGGAATGCTCCCTCCTTTGATTGGTCACACATATCACTGTTATGAAGTTCAAAAACATGGACTCCTGCCAGAACTGTTCCATGAAAGTGCATTTAGTGGAGAAGCGGGGCTCAATGGTTAGAGCGGCAGGCCCTGATGCAGAGGTCTGGCCCGGGACCAGGGTTTAAATCCTGCCTCGGCGGCTCTTGGACTCAATCTCCCCAGACCTGAGTATTCTCGCCTCGGTGCCTAGTCTAATCATGGGTCCCACTCTGTGACTCTGGGCAATAGCTTGCTTAATCTCCACAACGGCCCCAGCAGCGCTTGGATGCCTGGCTTCACCTTGGGGGTGCCCAGGAGTGAAAATCTCACAGGAAAGCCAGGAAGGGTTCCACAGCGGTATCAATACAGCGCTACGAGACCTCTAGGTAGAAGGCGCTATATAAATACAAACACATTTACATTTAATTACATTTACATTTAGATCATTTCTCCATAACCACGTTTCTCTTTGTAAATAGGCTCAAGAAACGTATCCTTTCTCTCTCCCCACTGTACTGTTACTGCTCCCCACATTGGTAGTGGATTGTTGCCTGTTTCCCCTTGTTCGCTTTCTCCGTTCCCTCTCTGTCCCTGTGCCCCGCTCCCCGATTCCCGCCGCCTGCATGCGGCCACACCCCCTTTTCCTTCTGTACCCTCCCCGCTCCCGCCTCCCAGTTGCTCCTCCCTCCCTCACACTTGGCCATAAATGGGGACCGTGCGGCACAGGTGAGTGTGACCTATCCTTAGGACACCCCCACGCCGCACGGCCACCAGCTGCTGTGTGTGCGGTCCTCCCCCGCTGCTGTCTCAGCCTCGCTGAGCCCGCCCCGACAAACCCACCCCCCGCCGCTGCTTCGTGCTCGTAGTAGCCTGTGTGTCATAGTGTGTTTATATCGTTTCTCTCTCCCCACTGTACTGTTACTGCTCCTCACATTGGTAGTGGATTGTTGCCTGTTTCCCCTTGTTCGCTTTCTCCGTTCCCTCCCTGTCCCTGTGCCCCGCTCTCCGATTCCCGCTGCCTGCGTGCGGCCACGCCCCCTTTTCCTTCTGTACCCTCCCCGCTCCCGCCTCCCAGCTGCTCCTCCCTCCCTCACACTTCGCCATAAATGGCCAACGTGCGTACACGCAGGGTTGACGCTCAGCGGGCGCACCGATTGTGCACCGAAGGAGCGCCAAAGGCAAGCCCGTCTGCGCCCGTCTGCGCCTGGACCGCGCCCTGTGCCAGGACCCCTGACCCCCTGCAGACCCCAGCCCACCCGCCGGACATACGAAGCCGCCACCCTTAACGCACTCAACACCGGCCGACTCCCTGGATGCTACCGAGACACCCCGAGACGCACCCACGGACCCTTCAGCTGCCACTCCTGCAAGTTCACCTGCATCCGGACCTGCACTGTACCAGCACCCACCAAGCCGAACACGAGCAGCAACCACCTGAAGTGCATCCTGCTCAACACCCGCTCCGTCCACAGACACGCCGTCCAACTCTGGAACCTCCTCGACACAACATCTCCAGACGTTGCCTTCCTCACGGAAACGTGGATGAATGCCTCCTCAGCGCCCGACATCGCCATCGCCATCCCGGAGAGCTACAAGATCACCCGGAGAGACCGCGCCAACCAGACGGGAGGAGGCATCGCCATCATCCACAGGAACACCATCCGCATCACGACCAACACCGACGACACCCTGACAACTGCTGAACACCTGCACTTCCAGATCCACACCGACCCTAAGACCACCCTCAGAGGCACCCTGATTAGGCATGAGCGAATTTTGCGGATCTCGCGTTCGCGAATTTTGCGGATTTGCGGATTTGCAATCCGCAAAATCCGCGAATTCCCGCGAATTTGCGGATTTTTTTTTTTTTTGTGTTCGCCTGTGTTTCTGCCAGTTCGCGAGGGTTTTGTACACTTTCGCAAATTGCGAACTTACCTGTCGGGTCGCAATTTTCGCGAACTTGTTGTTTCTACGTGTCCAGCCTGTTTGGGACACTCTTCTTCATCACTGCCACTCTCTGTCACCACTGCCACTCTCTGACTACTCATGCCACCCTCTGGCCCACCCATGCCACCCTCTGTTTCATCACCACACCCTCTGGTTGTCCAGTGTACATTATTTTCGGCAAAGCAAAGCACACCTTCCCTGCCTCAAGTGACCTGAATTAATTTGGGGCTGATTAATGTGTCACAGAATATTTTTTTAGCTGGCACCTGCTTCCTTAGTGCGCCCTGATTAGTGATCTTTTGCACTTGCTAAGTGCTTTCATTGTTGCAAAATTAGTTACAACACCTGCCCTGCCCCAACTGACAATAATGAATTAGGGGCTGATTAATGGATTTTAACTTCCAGCCTGGCTCCTGCTTGTCTCCCTTAGCTGTAATTCAGGACCTTTGTGGCATATGTGTAACTATTCTGAGGTTCAGAGCAGGGTCACATAATAGTTTCAACTGGCAACTGAACTCTGGAGGGGCCCCTCAGGAAGCACTACAGGAAATGGCTACTAATGATGAGCCTGAACTTTTGAACCTGGTAAGTAGTTACTTTCAGTTTTGCTAAGATCGTATTTCTGCAATTTTGCACTTATTCGCGGGGCGCGAACTCACGCGAATTCACGCGAACAGTGCGAGCAGTGCGAGCAAAATCCGCTGCTCGCGGATTTGCGGATTTTGCGGGAGATTCGCAAATCTCGCGGATTGCGGATTTCCCGAAAATCCGCAAAATCCGCGAGCGGAACGGATTTTCCGCCCACCCCTAACCCTGATCTACCGACCCCCGGGACCACGCACTCAATTCAGCGAAGACATTGCCGACTTCATCAGCCCGCACGCCCTCCCCTCCGCTGACTACATCCTCCTCGGGGACCTCAACTTCCACCTGGAGAACAACAACGACCGCAACACCACCACCCTGCTTGATAACCTCGCCAACCTCTGACTCAAGCAGCTGGTGACCACCCCCACCCACCACGCCGGACACACACTCGACCCCGTCTTCTCATCCAGCAAGGACATCGTCTTCAGCCACGCCACCGGACTCCACTGTACGGACCACAGCTGCGTCCACTTCAGCTTCAGAAGGACCACGACCCACCACCACCAGCAACAGGTTGCACGAAGAAGCTGGAACAAGATCACGGCCGACCAACTCACCACATCCCTGAGCCAGCACCCTCCCACCAGCTCAGCAAACCCCAGCCAGGCCGCCGACAACCTCACGAAGTGGATCAGCAACTGCGCAGACGACCTCGCCCCACTGAGGACCCCGCCCAGCAGACCCGGCAGCAAGAAGGCCCCATGGTTCACCGACGAACTCAAGAGCTCCAAGAAGAACTGCAGAGCCCTGGAGAGAGCCTGGAGAAGAGACCCAACACTGGACAACATGACCACCCTCAAGATCGCCACCCGTAAGCACCATCAACTGATCCACGCCACCAAGAAAACAGCATTCAAGGAGCGCCTGGACAACAACGCACACAACAGCAAGGAACTCTTCAACATCGTGAAAGAGCTCTCCAACCCCAGCGCCGGAAAAAACGACATCACCCCATCGCAAGACCTCTGCAACTTCCTTGCCTCCTACTTCCACAACAAGATCGCTGACATACACAACAGCTTCAGGACACAAACAACGCTCCCCACGACTGCACCAACGCCCCCCACCACCACCCTCAGCGCCTGGACCCCGATCAGCACCGAAGACACCATCCACACGATGAACTCCATCCACTCCGGATCTCCAACCGACCCCTGCCCTCACCACATCTTCAACAAGGTTGACGCTGTCATCGCACCCCACCTGCGGGACATCATCAACACCTCCTTTGACACCGCCACCTTCCCTGAGAGCTGGAAGCACGCCGAACTCAGCGCTCTACTAAAGAAACCAACAGCGGACCCCACCGAACTCAAAAACTACCGCTCCATCTTGCTCCTCCCATTTCCAGCCAAAGTCATCAAGAAGACCGTCAACAAGCAACTGGCCGCCTTCCTCGAGACAAATGGATCCCTCGACCCCTCACAGTCGGGCTTCAGGGCCAACCACAGCACCGAGACCACCCTCATCGCTGCCACCGATGACATCCGAGCCCTGCTCGACAACGGAGATGTCGGAATCCAGGAGAAGGCACTGGAGTGGATCATCTCCTTCCTAGCTGGAAGGACACAGAGAGTCCGCCTACCCCCGTTCAAGTCAGAGGCCACCGAAGTCATCTGCGGCGTTCCCCAGGGCTCCTCGCTCAGCCCCACCTTCTTCAATGTCTACATGAGCCCCCTTGTGGCCATCGCACGCCAACACAACCTCAACATCATCTCCTACGCCGACGACACACAGCTGATCCTCTCCCTTACCAACGACCCACCACCGCCAGAGCCAACCTACACAAAGGGATGAAAGACGTAGCCGAATGGATGATGACCAGCCGCTTGAAACTGAACTCAGACAAGACGGAAGTCCTCATCCTGGGCTCCTCACCCTCCGCCTGGGACGACTCCTGGTGGCCCCCTGCCCTGGGCACCGCACCCAAACCGACAGACCACGCACGCAACCAGGGCTTCATCCTGGACTCCTCCCTCTCCATGACCAGACAAGTCAACGCCGTCTCCTCGTCTTGTTTCAACATCCTGCGCATGCTACGTAAGATCTTCTGGTGGATCCCCACCGAGACAAGGAAGACGGTCACCCAGGCCCTCGTCACCAGCCGTCTGGACTACAGCAACGCCATCTACGCCGGAACAACCGCCAAGCTCCAGAAGAGACTCCAGCGAATCCAGAACGCCTCAGCGAGACTCATCCTCGACATCCCCAGACACAGCCACATCTCCGGACACCTGAGAGACCTGCACTGGCTCCCGGTCAACAAGAGAATCACCTTCCGGCTCCTCACCCACGCACACAAAGCCCTACACAACCAAGGCCCGAGTTACCTCAACAGCCGACTCAACTTTTACGCTCCCACACGCCATCTCCGATCAACCAGCCATGCCCTCGCCGCCGTCCCCCGCATCTGAAGAGCCACAACAGGAGGAAGGTCCTTCTCCCACCTGGCCGCCAAGACCTGGAACTCCCTCCCGACCCACCTCCGCCTGACCCAAGACCACCTCGCCTTCAGGAAGCAGCTCAAGACCTGGCTGTTCGAGCAGTAGCCGGCCCCCCCTCCCCAAGCCCCTTGAGACCCTCTGGGTGAGTAGTGCGCGATATAAATGTCTTTGATTGATTGATTGATTGATTATCCCCCTAAGCTATTCTAACTTGTTGCACTTTGGTGTAACGAGAACTCAGTTTCCTAAGCTTAAACTGTCGCAAAGGCACAAACGTAGTTTTGACCACAGGCCTCTGAAAGAAAGATCCCATTAGGAAGGACAGTGGAGGACTTTTTCACAACAAACATGTGTGTGTCTTTTTTTAAATGCTTCTTTAGTAAAGCAGAAGGGCCCATAATATACATAGGACACACTTTTCCTGCTTGCTCCATGACAGGCCAATCAAAAGGTGAGCTTAGCACCAATGGGGATATTGCACCCCAATATGGTGAATGTGCTGCCCCCTGGGAAGGCACGGACTTGCAGGGCCCTGGGGACAGCGCATTCAGTGAAATAAAGAACATCTGCTTCCAAGCCGCTCCATGTTTCTCTGGGCAGGCGACAACGTGCCTGCACTTCTAAGCGGACACAGAGATGCCTCCTCAGGCAGGTCCAGTGAGTGACTGCATCCACTTGCAAGGTGAGGTTTGGGGGTCCATGGGAACCTGTTTCTTCCCTTCAGAGGGCTGCGTCAGGGGGCACACTAACAGTGTGCCACCTTTCTGTGGTGCATTCTCAATGCACCGCCTAGGGGCAAGTATGTTTGCTTCTACACCTTCATCAGCAATATGGTGCAGGTCAGAGGCAAAGTGATTCCGTCAATATTATTGGGCCATCTTCTATGCAAATGAGGGCACACCCTCTCATGATAGCACTACAAGTGCACCAGCACTATTAAAATTACAGAATTGGCAGCCCAAGTGTCTTAAATAACAAAATGCCTTGGGGAGGCACACAGTGGGGCACAAATGCTTCAATGCAGAAAAACCTGAAGGCCTAACAAGAGCCGATCAAGTGAGATCCAATAGCCGTTTAACAGTTTCCTAACCGTAATCCAGGAAATGCTTTTCTGTGTAGCCATGTTGGAAGCAGAGTTGGACATCTCCATGCCATTGAGATTACTGGGGTGAATCACACTAAAGAGGAAACCATCCTTCCCTCTAGTCCCCCAGAGAAAACAGATTTGAAACTCAACTTTAGGCATGCATATATAATGCACAGTTTTTTTTCTCATCAGATTTTGCGTGAGGTGGTATTAAAAGCTAATTTTACTACATCATCACTGTAAATCTTCACTGGTATCTCTTTGCTTTGTGCACAGAACATGGTTCTGTAACTATGTTGGCACTGGTATATACGTTGTTATTTAATTCAATCATAGAACATAATTGCATTTTGTATTGTTAACACCTTTAGCACCATGTGACTGATCTATATTAAGAGTTTTGAAAATAAATTATGTGGACCTATCTTTGAGCTTGATAAGCTGAAAGGGGGGATTATTGTGCTTCAAATGTGCATTTTGCATTGAAGTTCAATGGGAAATTCTTCAAAAGTGAAGACAAAAGCTGCCCCTTGGAGTCCGTGCTCTATGTGTACTGCAGAGAGAGATACAAATATTATTTGAGGGGCATCATTTTGCCTCTGTGTAGCAATGCTCTATTGTCTGTTGACTACAGCAGCAGCTTGTGCACAGTCGGCAGTGAGTGCAGTGGTAGTGTTTGAAAGCCACGACCCAGAGTCCAGAGGATGTATCTGAAGGCCATGCTCTACAAGCCCTAGAGCCTGGGACTATAGACATACATCATGCCTGTAGACAATAGCGGTGGGCATTAGAGGTAATATCAGTAGGCTCCCCAGCCTCCTGGCCATGGCCAAAGGCTAAGCCTAAGAGGGGAATGCCTGTTGTTGAACCTGCACAATAAGAATATATATTAAGGGGGTACTGGGACACTGGGTACTGGGACCAGTTTTCTGGGTATGGGGTTGATTCAATACCTGTTTAAATAACTATAATTCGGTGAAGAAGAAGTTTTCCACTCTAAATATTAGCTCAGTGAGTTGAACTAATATGTCACACCAACGGCCAGTCTTGAGTAACATAATTGCAACCCTAAAGTTCAGGGAGTACTGGCTTCCACCCATCGCAAATGCCACTAAAAAAAGGTTCCATTCTTTCTACTCCAGTGGCCAAAATTGCGGCTTTATATGCCATACTAAAGGCCACATATCATCATTCTAGTTGCAGTGAGCAGGAACTTTATTTCAAGTGAAACTGCAGAGAACCAAAGCTCCCCTCCACAGCTAACGCTAGGGAGAGGAATTTCATACTAGTGAAGACCAATGAGAAGAACCTCCTCTCCACAGAAAATGCCAATGAGGAAGAGCTATATTCCACACCACAGGCCAATGAGTACCTCATACCAAGGGCCAATGTGTAGGAGCTCTACTCCACACTTAAAGCCATTAAGAAGGAGTCACACTTCCCACCAAATATCACTTAATAGGCCAAATTCCAACACACATGCCAGTGAGCAAGAGCTCTGATTGACAGTATAGGTGAAGGCCAATGAGAAGGGGCATGATTTACCACCAAACTGCAGTGAGGTATCTTTTAACTTTCCACAAGACACCTATACATGTGCTCGACTTGCCACCAAAAATCTATGAGAATGAGTTCCACTATGTGCTGAAGGCCAGTGCAAAGTTCCACTACACATCAGAAGTCTAAAGTGTATTAGATCGAAGGCCACTGAACTGGATCTCTTGTTTACATTAGGGAACCGCAAACGGACTCTCCACGTCACACCAAAGACCATGAAGCAGAAAGGATGGTGCAATACAAAGCCAAAAGTAGTGCACATCTGCTTTGATCCAAATCAAAGCAGTAGAAATAAGAACTTCACGGCAAACCTCACTTAGAGAGTAGGAGGTACACTTCACATCTTAGCCCAGTCTGCCATTCCCACCAAACTGGGGGAGCCAACGCAGCAATCCACACTAAATGTTAATGATCAGTGGACATAATCCACACCAAAGGTTAACGGTAAGGCGCTGCAATTCACATCCAAACTTAGAGAGAACAAGCTTCCATTCAGACCAAATTGCAGTGAGCAGGAGCAGTGCCCAACATAAACGTGGGAAAGTATGGTTACTGTTTCTTCATTCCCATATAAGCTCCAACAGTTGTTTCACTCCTTTTGTCATTGCTCAAAATGTCTTTGGTACTGAATTTCCTGCTCCAGTCATCACATAAAAGAACAACCTTTTGGAACATAAATTTGCCAGGCTGATACATTCAATAGCAGGCCCAGCGAGGTCAAGTCCTACAGCTCCCAATAATACAGCTCTTGTCTGAAGAACAGCGGAGGACACTTTGGCCTGGACCACAAGGCCCACAATCCTTTTTCTGCCCCCGAGGTGGGGCTTGCAGACTCGTGCAAGGCATGGCATAAAGCTCTCCTAGTCATCTCATGGAGCAGGACACTTTGGGCAACATCTTGTTGTCATTTGTCTTGGACCACAAGGCCCACAATCCTTTTTGTCCCCCTGAGAAGTGGCTTGCAGCCTAATGGCGGATGGGCACATGTTGTGCTGCTAGTCTCTGGCCATGGTGCGGAATGCATGTGGGACATGCCTAAGGCAACAACTGGATGAAGGAGACTCTGCTGGGCCACCCCTCAAATGAGTGCTAGTCTAACAATAATAAAAAAACTTAACATGCGTAGGCGAAAATCCTTTTGTCCCCTGGCCCTGGTGCCACGAGGGGACCTTTGAAAAGTCTGTGAATCATCTTGTTTCTTAACTCTGATGTTTGGGCTGTAAATGAAGAAATCATTTGTGTTTAAGAAGAATTAGGGTTGGAGGCTTGCAACTTACTCTAATGACCAACCCACGGAGGGAAATTGGGGTAATGATGCAGGAGTGTAGCTTAAGATATCTGTAGATTGTCATGTCAGCGGGTGGAGTCCTCTTTGGTGGTCACAGATGTTGAGATTCACCATGATTCTGTTAGCTCTCCCCCTTAACTGGATCAACCGATAAGGAAAAAGAAAGATATGAGAGAGAGGAAAAAACAGTCAATATGAGAGTTGGCCCTAATGTCCCCAGAGGAACTGTGGACTTGGATAATCGTTCCTTGAATGCTAAGCTCACCCAAACATTTAGCATTATAAAGGCGCATATGGAAACTTTTATGATTGAACTTGGTCAGAAAGTGGAAACACTAATAAATTGTGAGGTGGTAGAATTATATAAAAAATTGTCTACGAAAGAGACCTCTGTTAAGAACGTGGACTCTCCACCAAGCGGAAAAACAAACATAGTGGCCGGAGACCCATATACACGTTCACAATTGTCCAACATGATTCATGGAAAACACACCACTTTTGCCTTGAATACCCACTCCATAAAGAACACTTGCCACATTTGAAAAACGAGAATGCCTGGGAATTCAGGACAAGGTAGTCCCAAATACATTACAACTAAAGCGGTATGGGAAATGGATCGTCCTTCCGAGTCGGACAAGGGCCTTTATGTATTAGGTATCTTTCCTCAGCAAGGTCAATCTATATTAAGAACTGGGGAGAGAAATAGATCAAATATCCTTTCCCATTGTAGTGTAGTTCCTATATTCCCAATAGGCTCTGCGCATTGGAATAATATACAATATAGATTTGACACAGGACTGAGGTCAGTATGTCTCTATCGAGTATATTAAACTTAATTGTGTGTGTGCCAGCTAACTCAGGGGTCACTAGAAACTTTCTCAAAAAAACAAGAAGGGATTAGTCTCTGACAACCGCATAACATGACGACTTTGTTTCCCCTAAACTGGAAAAATATCTTCAGAGTCGTGGAAACAATAGATAACTATTTCACTCAGTCAATCAATCATGCATGCTTTGTTTCTACAGAGTTGCATAGAAATAGAGAGACGGGCGTTTCAATTCATGCATGCTTCGTTTCTACAGAGTTGCATAGAAATAGAGAGATGGGCGTTTCAATAAAAAGGGGTTTATTGAGCAGTCTTATTTCTCATACAAGAAATATGAACTGCTACAATTGTTTAGACAGAATGAGAAGTATAATGCGTACAGTGTGAACAGTAATATAAAATAATACTGTAATAGCATTGTCTGTTGCTATGACATTTATAAAAATACATACATAAGTAACACAGGCTAAAATACTCTACTGGTGATTCTAAAATACGCCTACTGCAGTGTACCTAACCTAGGTCTAGTACCAGGGAAGAAGTAGGTGCTGTCTTTAGTTATAGTTTAGTTCTGCCAAGTTTCAGAAGGCTGCTCTAGGTTCTAATCAGCTCCATACCGTTGGTATCTCTTTCCCTGGACTCGTTCTCCCAACACCCCGCAAGGGGAGTCAGAAACACTGGAGTTGGATTCTCGGCAGGGGGATGACAGCTTCTAGTCAGTGTATCATCTGGAGAGTTGGCAACCTTCGGCACTTGCTGTATTGAGATGCGTTGTGCAAGTAGGTAGTCGAACTGCACCAAACCACACTGTGCTTTGCAATAGCAAGTGAAGGTATATTTATACCTTGAAGGTGTTTAGGAATGCCAGTATTGATGTGAAAGTTGGGCATATGAACGTCATGAGTGAACCGCTAAGGAATAGATGTTCATAATTAATACATTAGTTCTTGGACAAATCAATATCCAGGTAAGGGGAAGTCCCTTCTGCTTAAGAGTCTGGTTTTCCAAGAAATCGTTGTGACATAGATGAACGGATGGAAGTAGCCCTGCCTGTATTTGGGTAGAATGGGCTATGCCTAAATAAGGACTAGTTTTCTATGCCTAAATAAGGGCAATGTGAATTGCACCTATATAAAGGCATGAATCGGGAAAATGCATACAGAATCTAAATCGATACACAACACCCACTCCACTTTCGTATGTACGGCATTACTAAACATGTTTAAACACATCTAAAACATATCTACAAATGACATGCTAAAACCCCTCCAAAATACATAAAAAATGCATTAGAATAGGTTGTAAGCATAAAAAATGCATTTGGTGCTCTACACATTAAAGCAATGTTTCATTCTAAGCATATATTTACATTTGAATGCTAAATGAATAAAGCACAAAAATATACATTTATGAAATGGCTCGTAGATACAGAAGAAAAAAGGCTGAAACCATTTCATGTCAGATTACATAAAAGTGTTTGTTTATGGACAAGGTCATATATTTTCTCTGAAAGTATTCAAAGAGTTCTTGTTCTCTATGAATAGTTCTACTATAAGCATATTATTTTTGCCAAAAAAAGAAAAAATACAAATTTGGAGAAAAAAAATTAATCAATGGAAAAATGTCTTTGTTTTCAAGAAATGAAGGTCAAATTCAAGGTCTCTCAGAATACTGTGTGCCAAATTCAAAAGTTAGTGTTCGCCCTTGGAAAAGACATGAAATCTTCTATGTCTGTAAAAAAATCATCTATCATTGAAGGTGACAGTTGTATTACCTCCTTTAGAAGATTAACTGCACATAAATGTGAAGGATCGCTCTCAGCCTTGGTCGCATTAGCAATGTTTGAATCGGATGTTACCTGCACTCCTAAAGTTTCCTCTCGTACCTCAGCATCAGCATTTTGCATCTGTGAGATCTCAATGAATGCCGTCATCAGAATTAGTAGCCGCTGGGAACAACACAGAGCATGGGCCGTTACTGATTCCAGCAAAGTATCAACATCCATTGGCATGACTGATGGAAGTGTCAAAAAGATGTCTAGCACGCATTCTTCTCCGCATAGCAGGCAGTGTAGAACAGGTAAGATGCAATCTTGCCAGATTGGTCTGAATGACAGAAACCATGTGGTATTTAATTCTCGTAGACAAGTTAATCCCAAAATTTGGACGATGCACTCACGACACTTCATCTCAAATAGAGCTCTCTCTATGGTGCTTGGAGTGGGGCTGGTGATTTGGCTTGCCATATCGTAGCAGAAGGAGCAAAAATAGTATCCCTGCAACGAGTCCCAAAAGGAGGGGCAGTCCAACAAACACAGAGTGTACGAAGTTTGGAAATATTCCCAGGACTGCTTGAAAAGGTGCTAACAGTCCGGAACATACGTTCTTAAATAGATGTACAATCCTGCTTGTATCAGACATGTTTAAGATACAACTTAACATTTCCGAGAAATGTACAGGGCAGTTTGTAGTTAAAAGGGCATGTATCTCGGCAGAAGTCCTTGCGACTTGCAGATCATAGGTCTCTTTGCCGAGGTCAGTGGCACAGTTTTTTGCAAAAGAATGGCTTTCATTCTGCTTAGAGTATCAATTTGTTTAGATGAGATGTTCAGTTAAGGCCATAAAGGCGACTCCCTGGCTGTCTTCATTTTAGGAAACAATACTTGCATACAGCAAGTGACCATGGCTGACACAGTTATTAGATATGCTATGCCTGGCAACATGCCACAGCAGCCATGATCGTTCAACATGAGGTAACTCCCATTTGAAAATTGTCCAAATATTGGATCAATCTCTGCAACTGGTGAACCTTGCAGTTGACATGATAAGTTGTTAGAGGAACCATCGCAGGCCCCGTGTTAATTACCCTGACAAAGGAGAGAACCACCTAGTACGTTTTCACAGTTTTTACTGCTAAGAAACACTTTACGTCCCCCACTCCAACATCTGTGTGTGTATGGTAAATACCAGGATGTCTCGATGTATTCTTTACCCAACCTTTCATATGTGCCTGCTGGTATGTGTTTTAGGCAATACTGAAAATGGAAAATTGTAACAGACAGAGTGATTGTTCCATGTATCATCCATTCAGTAGCTGGTTTATCTGCTACTGTAAATGGCAACCTTTCCAGTTTTTCAATGCTCAGCACCGTATAATCTGCTCCCTTTGTACCAATTTGATCTGTTTATCAGTGAGATTGAAATCTAAAAACAGTGACGTGGTATTGAGTAAACGCCAAGGCACATAGCCTGAACAAAGGTTTTGCAACGTCCAGCCTAATAGCATGATAGAACATAATTGCGACTGACCATGTTGCAACATGACCAAGTCCTGTTCTCTGATGTCTATGGCAGAAGATACTATGCTGGCCAATGAATATATCCTGGACGACAGAGTCGTTAACCCATTGTCAACTACAGAGAGAGTTTTCTCTAAATTAATACGATCAATTTCACATATTCGTTCTGCAGTCTCTGCTTGCATAATCTTCCATGCTTCATTATAAGCAGCATATATACCGGCATATATAAAACATTTATGACAGAGTTTTCTTGTTCCTAGCAAGAATTCCCTAAGATCTGTGCCATCTTTCAGTAAAGATAAGTAATGCTTTAGATCCCTAAGTGTAGATCTTTGTAGCCAATCAAGGCAGAGCTTCCCTACACTGTATGTTGTTACTATTCCAGGATGATGTATTCGAACATATCTTGGGTCTGGCCTATTGTATTTAGCCCCTTGTGTTTTGTTTCGGAATCTATCTTGACAGTTGTTTATGTCTGTGAGCCAGATCAACCATTTTTTCCAATATGGAGCTGTTCTGTTGTGAAGCAAAATAGTATGTGCGTCGACCACCCCCTCTGAAGTGTTATTACTATCAGGTATAGGTTTAGGTATTGTTCATGTCTTTGATCTTGGCTAACCCAAGGCATGATGTTTGTTCGACAGTGTCATTCAAAAACATAACTTGTTCAGGTAATATACCCCCTGCACTTGCCAATCTTTCGTACCCCAGACAGTTTTTGTCTCAATGTTGTCTTTACAAAAGACAAAACCTAGTCCATACAAATTGGGCATAAATGGCTGCAAAACAAATCTGTTTTGAATTGGTCAAAATACTTTTCATTCCTGTCTTGTTTACATTTTTTAAATAAAATTATTCTGAATTTGATACATTGTACCCTGAAAGGTATGGAAACTTATTAGCAAAGGTTTTTGAACTACCCTTTGGTGGCGTAGGACAATGTTCCCATTGGTTATACATATATAAATTTCTAGGCATTGTTGATTTGTGCAAGAAATGATGACCATAGTGATTATAACAATGCATTTGTTCATAGTCTGAAGAACCTTCTAAATATTCATGATTAGTGAACACTGCAGACATTTCTAGGTCTGACATCATATTATTAACCGTCTCAAAGTCCCAATCATCCGAAAAGGTACTAGATGAAACAAAATCACTTAATGAAATCTTGAACTGGTTTAGAATCTTCAACAGCTCAGACGGGCTAAAAATTTCATATTCTGCTCTGTCCCAAGCTATACCATCAGGTATAGGAACGGCTGTGATGTTCACTGTTGACAAGTCTCTTTGTTCACGATGAGATGATTTGTGTGGTTTGAGGAGTAAGTTGATGTTATTACTTACTGTGTCCATTTTGACATATATTCCATTTATCAGCATACCCAGAGTTATCACCAGAGCTAACCAAAGTAGAAGAACAAATAAACCCAACACAATCCAAAGTTCAATCCATGGTGAAACCAGATGAGTATTTTTCCAGGTGATGAAAAAGTCAGTTGCTTGTTCTATGAAAGTTCTTTCTGCTGGCGTCTTTTCAGGTTCGTTGGGGTCCTCAGAAAACGTATCAAAGTTAATGAAATAGCCCGAGGCAGTTCTGTCAATTGATGGGATTGCATCAGGATTAGTTGAAATCGCCAGAACCACTTGATCACTTGTTACTTCGTTGTAGACAGGTGTTTCTTGACAAATTGTTATTTGAGTCTCAAGATGTACAAGTTCCATAGCTTTGTTGCATAGTCCTTCTTATCGCACTGCAGATTCCTCAAAGGTGATGAGTCTCTCAGTTTGAACCTTTTGGATTGTATCTAGAGAAGTGCATCTGCTACTTGGTCGGAGTCCACTTGGCCTACTGCTTAGTATCAGCCACATAGTGTGGTTTGATCAGGTTGATAGACACAAACCTGTTCTCCTTTTTACCAGCAAGGGGCAGCAGTAAAGGAGATGTACTGGTTGTCTGTAAGAAGGCCCAAATTCCTTCTTGTCCGTGATCTTTTCTCTGATTAGAACACCAAGCTTTCGGATCCAGACAGGCCTTGCTGGGACGGTTGTTTTTTTCTCCAGTGGTGGTTGTCTTCAGAAACACGTTGCTTTGTTTCGTTCTTAGTTCATTAAGTCCTGTAAAACATATAGCAAACACAAAGTAGTTGTGTGGTCAAACAAACACACTCTATCGACTAGAAATGTACCTGACTTAGGAGAATGTAACACTAGATCAGCTGGATACTTTCCCTTTGTGAAAAATACCCATCAGTTTCCGACCGATACCGTATTGTACTTGGGGTTGTAGCTGTGCTTGGTCGGTAAACATCCCCTTGGACCCTCCTCTTCACTGTTTTGTTTATAGTCCTGTAAAACAGACAAACTATCTTTGATATCAAATGTTTTTTTTCCACCACTGATGTCTGACAATCAAGGTTGCGGACCAACATTCTTGTCCCAAAAAGGACCTCATATGGAGGGATACCTCCTAGAGAACTTCTTGGCAAGTTATTTAAACTACGTTGGACACTTATTAGATGTTTGACCCACCCGTCACCCGATCTTAATACCCTATCTGTTATAGACTGCTTTATGTCCCAGTTTTTTCTTTCCACAACCAAATTTCACACAGGATGGAATGGAGAAGAGTACCGCAATGCAATTCTCAAACTGGCCATGGCTTCTTTGTAACCCCTAGATCTAATAGCAGGACCCTGGTCAGAATGTATCATGCCAATTGTGTATGTGCCGATAAAGACTCGAGGGAGATGACAGAAGTGACGCTATGTCCCCATAATTGAGAAAGCGGTCAAATTCCTACTTTCAGGTGCAATGTTTTGACAAAGGAAACCGCTAGAAATATTTAATGTGGTCTTATATTTTCTATGCATAATGTTATTCATTAATGCTGTACTGTGTGCATTTTGCACTGCAAATGTTTTGCAGCAAGAGTTTAGATGTCTGTAATCCAATACTAGACAATATGTATTGTCTGGTTTGGAGACAGGACACAAAGGATTGTTCATTGAGGAGGTGCATGTTTCAATCACCCCTTGGTATTCAAGTTGATCTAAGATCTCCCTTGTCTGTATTTTAGCTTCTTGCTTAACTGGGAACTGCCTTTGTGTAGTTGGTTGATTTTTTAACTGGATTTTATGGTGAGGTGAGTTTACTCATCCCATCCTACATGATTATTGTATAATGCTGGGGCTTGGGCAACTGCCCATTTCCTGGCTTAAGTATATTTTAAATGTACTGGAATATGATTAGAGAAGGCTGGCATAATGATGTCTTCACCATTTGGGCACTTCCTGACAAATTCTGGTGGCCAGTCTTGTTCAGCCAGAAGTATACCGTAACCCTTAGAAAGTCGCTCCCAAAAGAGTGCTTTACCTTTTCTTGGTATGTCTCCCTCCATCCGGAGTGTTATTTCATATAAGCTATGTGTAGGTCTAACCCTGGTGTCTGCAGTTTCAACATGAATGTCCTTATTCAAGTCCACTATCTCCAGAAGGCCATTCAGGTTCTGGCGAGCTATTGGTACTTCTGTTGCGCTGTCCAACATTGTCTGAGCCCATTCTCTGTTTTTGAGTTGTGTCCTCAAGATCCTCGGCATGTCTGATTTTTAGACCTGCTACTTTCTTTTTGGTGAATTGAGGTTTCTTGTTTTTCTGAACGTGTTGATCGTCTTTGGACTTCACGCGTTCTTCCTTGTTTTCTGACCGTCCTCTTCTTTACGATTTCTGTGACGAAGTCTGAATGGTACGAGAGGAGCGTGTATCAGTATCTAGATATCTATCAGGTTTTCTCAAATTATCCCTATTCCTGAGGTTATATCTCTTTTCGGCGGGCTCCTTTTGAGGAGACCTACCTCTGGATTGAGAACTTTTCTCTTTAGAAGTTTGTTTGCTATTCTCCCACTTCTTTTCAGAAGAGGTCGGAGTGTTTTTAGCAAAGACCTTTTCAGGACTTTCAGGCAGTTGTGGTTTAACTGGTTTCCCACCCAAACTGTCTCTTCTTAATTCTTCATATGCTTTTTCAATTATTCTGGCTAGTTCTTGTGGTTGTTCTGTGACATCAAATTCCCTTAACTTCTGGCAGATCCCCACTGATGCTGCTTCTCCTTTAATATTAGCGAATATTATTGCTGAGACCTGTCTGGAATCTTTCAGTAGCTTCATACCCAAATTTAAAGCAGGCTCTGCCCCATATTCGTTTTGAATCTGTTTCAGGACGTCTGGTATTAACACCATAGACAGAACACCATGTGTTTTAGTGTAGATTGCAACGAAGACTGTACCCCAAGTGGTGCAGTCCTCCAGATGTGGTGTGATCCCCATTGGTAAACAGATTGTTAAAATTCTGTGTTTCTCATGAGGGCAAGTATTAGGAAATACTGCTTCGATTTGAGTATTTATTGAGCTATCCAGAATGGAATTTGTTCACGTTTTGTAGGTAATTTACCTATGACTGAGTGTAAAGTCTGTGGTGTAATTTTTAGTGTATTCCCCTGGTGAGAGGTTTGCTGTGGAATAATTACTGTAGGTTGGACTGTAAGAGCCTGCATGACATATTGAACCAATTGTCTGTAAATTTTGATTAGCTCTTTGAGTTGAGCTAATAGCCCTACATCTGTCATTTCTTCAATGTCAGGATGTGGTGTATACCCGGTTAAAATCAGCCATGTTGCTCCTGGTCTACCTAGTGGACCGAGCCGGGTAATGTGATTTAAATGTTTTAGGGTGCCTTTAAATCAGAGCTCAGGCTCCTGGTATGTGAGGGGAATTTCAATATCCTCAAAAGGAATATACTCATCCGGTGGTTCATCTTCTTTGTAGAAGTGAAACATATGTGTTACTGGATTTGCTTCTGGGAAGACTATCCATGAATAGAATACCTTTGTCTGGTGATTTTCATGTGCCTCTATCACAAAAAATGGCTTACCACCTCTCAATGTCAGGCCATGTTTTATAAGTTTTATAGTGATGGCTTCCCTTAACTTTAGAGGAATGATCATAGCATTCTCATCAGTTTCTTGGAAACCTGTTAAGTAGAAAACTGGTGCGGCGTTTTCGCCTGCAGCTCCACTGGCCTCGGGATTATCTTCGTCGGCCATTTTGTTGGCTGAAAGTTTGCAGAGCAAGCGTCAAGGGAACAAAGATGAGGTGCACAATATTTTCCTACTCAGCTATGGTGGATATTATCCCTTACCCACTCCAGACGTCTATTGGAGTTTTATGAGTAGGGAGTCTCTTAGAAATGCACGACTGAGTTACTTCAGTATCTAGCGTTAAATTAGTGCCTTACCAAACCGTTGGGCGCCATGTAGTGTAGTTCCTGTATTCCCAATAGGCTCTGCGCATTGGAATAATATACACTATAGATTTTATATAGGACTGAGGTCAGTATGTCTCTATCGAGCATATTAAACTTAATTGTGTGTGTGCCAGCTAACTCAGAGGTCACTAGAAACTTTCTTGAATACACAAGAAGGGATTAGTTTCTGACAACCGCATAAACATGACAACTTTATTTCCCCTAGAATCGGAACAATATTTTCTGAGGCGTGGAAACAATAGAGATCTATATCACTCAGTCAATCGTGCATGCTTCGTTTCTACAGAGTTGCATAAAAAATAGAGAGACAGGCGTTTCAATAAAAAGGGGTTTATTGAACAGTCCTATTTCTCCTTCAAGAGATATGAACTGCTACAATCGTTTAGACAGAATGCGAAGTATACTGCATACAGTGTGAACAGTAATATAAAATAATACTGTAATAGCATTGTCTGTTGCTATGACTTATATAAAAATACGCCTACCCCAGTGTACCTAACCTAGGTCTAGTACCAGGGAAGAATAGGTGCTGTCTTTAGCTATAGTTTAGTTCTGCCAAGAATTGCCAAAGGTTGCTCTAGGTTCTAGTCAGCTCCATACCTTAGAATGAGAGAGGTTGGTATCTCTTTCCCTGGACTTGATCTCCCAAAACCCCGCAAGGGGAGTCAGAAACACTGGAGCTGGATTCTCGGCAGGAGGATGACAGCTTCTAGTTAGTGCATCAGCTGGAGAGTTGGCTTCCTTCTGCACTTGCTGTAGCAAGCTGTGTCGTACCAGTAGGTAGTCAAACTGCACTGAACCACACCGTGCTTTGCCATAGCAAGTGAAGGTATATTTATACCTTGAATGTATTTAGGAATGCCAGTATTGACTTAAAAGTCGGGAATATGAATGTCATGAATGAACCCCTAAGGAATAGATGTTCATCCATACTAATAATATAAAGAGACAGCCTAAACCTTTGAGGCGGGTAAACTCAAAAAGTACAGTACCAATCACAACGCCCAACACAGCTTTGGAAAGGGCAGTTACAGCAGAAGGACATAGGCTATGCAGACGCCCACCATATACATTTAAAAGGTAAAAGAACCGTGCCAGCAAAGTAGTCCCTTGTGGGCGTGTTTGCGTTGTGCTGTGGGCGTGTGCTGGGGGCGTGACAAACGCTGGGGGCGTGTGGTACGTTCCGCCCTTCATGCCATGTCTTTTATCGTGTGCTAATCCCACCCTGCTCCCTTTAAATACTCCTGCACCCCATAATCATAGCCCACCCTTACTCCTTAAAATATCCCAACACCCTTAAACACTAACCCATCTTAACCCTATAAATATACCCTGTACCCCAAAACCCAAACCTATCCCTAAACCCTAAAAATACCCCTGTACCCCAAAACCCAAACCTAGCCCTGAACCCTATAAACACCCCTGTACCTCAAAACCCAAACCTACCCCTGAACCCTAAAAATACCCATGTACCCCAAAATCCAAACCTAGCCCTGAACCCTAAAAATACGGCTGTACCCCAAAACCCAAACCTACCCCTGAACCCTAAAATACCCCTGTACCCCAAAACCCAAACCTAGCCCTGAACCTTTAAAATACCCCTGTACCCCAAAACCCAAATCTACCCCTGAACCCTTAAAAATACCCTGGAACCCCAAAACCCAAATCTAGCCCTAAACCCTGAAAAAAACACTGTTCCCCAAAACCCAAACCTACCCCTGAACCCTAAAATACCCCTGTACCCCAAAACCCAAACCTAGCCCTGAACCCTATAAACACCCCTGTACCCCAAAACCCAAACCTTGCCCTGAACCCTTAAAATACCCCTGTACCCCAAAACCCAAACCTACCCCTGAACCCTAAAAATACCCTTATACCCCAAAACCCAAACCTAGCCCTGAACCCTAAAAATACCCCTGTATCCCAAAACCCATACCTATCCCTAAACCCTACAACTACCCCTGTACCCCATAACCCAAGACTATATCTGAACCATTTAAATACCCCAAAACATATACCCCTATACCCATACTTACCTTATCCAAACATTAAAAAAAACATGCTTTTACCATTCATGCATTTACAACGAATTTCGTAAAAGCATATAAAATGTAATGCCATGCCTTATAATGGCATTGTGGAGTCATGGTACTTTCGTTATGAAATCATGCGGAGTGATGATATGCAGAAAGAAAGTTGCAGAATAATGGGTGTTTACCCTCCCCCGGTAAGTACATTGGTGGCACGGCGGCTCACATCTCCAGCAACATACTCATATTTTTTCAGCACCCACTTGAAAAATGCACAGGTCTCTCTCATTGATGGCCGGCACTGACATACTCTTTTAGACACACCTCCCGCCACAAGGTCTAGAATTGCGAACTTTAGAGCTGGGGAGTTACGTTCGAATCTCGGCATCAGCTCAACATCCGGTGATTTCAGGCAAGCTTTGTCTCCCCGTGCATACCACAAATGAATGTGTTTTTCTGTAATGTAAAGTGTGCTCATGCCATGTTGTCGAGTTCGCGTTATATATTATTGCAAGGAAAAATAAAGTAGGGAAACTCGAGTTCACACACTACTGAACGTGCACTCTTAAGTGCATCAGCAGTGCACTGTGAATCGGAGCGTTTCACAGGCCTGTCAGAGATAAGAAATGCTATCAAAATGAAATCCTAGAAAACAATATACTACTGGCCGGCAGCAATTCATACTCGGACAACGTAAGGACGGGCTGCTAGTACATAATAAATGAGTTCTTGGAGAAATCAATATCCAGGCAAAGGGAAGTCCCTTCTGCATAAGAGTCTGGTTTTCCAAGAAATCGTTGTGACGTAGATGAACGGATTAAAATAGCCATGCCTGTATTTGGGTAGCATGGGCTATGCCTAAATAAGGACTGGTTTTCTATGTCTAAATAGGGCAATGTAATGAACAAATGGGGGAGAGAGAGAGCAAGGGGGTGGATTCCTTCTCCCAGATAATATAAATAAACAACAAGAATCCACCAAATTGGGCGATGTGTTCCCTACAATGGTGGGGAGCACAAAATGTGGGGAGCACAAAGTGTTTGTAAAATACCCCTCACACACCAAAAGGACCCTTGGTGTCATGCTTCATCATTGGGGTCTTCGCACCCCTCTACGGGATGCGGCGTGCTACGACCTACGGCTATGCGGGAGCACTATCTCGTGTAGACTACGTGTGGTGTGTGTGAGGGTTCGGTGTGAGTATGTGGTGAGGTAATGAAAGTAAGTGAGTGATTTATTAAAAGGGTACCTGGCTCGTGGGGTAAATCAGAACTACTTTAATGAGCCCCCGGCTGGCACTGTTAAAAAGGGTGCATGTTGAGGTGATTATGTGATATTAAGCACATCGCCTCTAGGGCCGGTCGACATGTTTCGAGGTAAGACCCCTTCTTCAGGGCAGGGTGCACCACACCCCACCTTACTCATGTTTTTCTAAGTAAAAAGTGATTTTTACACAAAAGTGAAAGTGTAGTGCTGTAATATGCCTACACAGTTCATGTAGTTCTTTGCTAATATGCAATAAACCCTTCAGAGACAAGATCCTCATTTGGAGGAGATATATAGACGATGTGCTCGTAATTTGGGAAGGGAATCCACAGTCAGTAACTGACTTCATGAACTGGCTGAACATGCAAAATGCCTTTCTTAAGTTCACTAGCTCTGTCTCCAACAAGTCCCTTGTATTTCTTGACCTTAACATCTACCCGGAGGCGGGCGCACTTAAGAAAACTACTCATTTTAAACCAACTGCCAGAAACTGCTTACTAAGATTTGACAGTTTCCACCCCCGGCACTTACGAACTAACTTACCATATGGTCAATTCCTCCACCTTAGGCAAAATTGCACTGACGTCTTCCAGTTCAAAACACAAGCAAAGGATCTCAAAGCTAAGCTGCAACATAGGCAGTACCCAGACCACATAATTGATGCGGCAATGAAACGAGCAAGGAACAATAACCGAGACGCCCTTCTGGAAGACAGAACGAAAACAGACAATAACCAGAAAAGACAGGTATGTGTAACAACATACAACACACACTCAAATGAGGTCACAAAAATCATTAATAAAAATTGGCGAATCCTGACCTGTGGTGAATTGACATTTGGAAAACCATTGTTTGCTCACAAACGAGGGAGGAATCTAAAGGACATGTTGGTCCACACTCGCCCAAAAGGGAGCCAACCACACACGCCCCCCCATGCATGGAATAAAGGGACATTTCCCTTCCGGGAACTGTAGCAGTTGCCACCTGACCTCAAAGAGTAAACAACTAACCTTCAGAAATGGCACCACGTGGGAACAAAGAAGTCTCACCACCTGCAACAGAAAAAACGTAGTCTATATGATTACATGCCCTTGTACATTGGAATACGTAGGAATGACAACGAGAACAGTCGAAATACATATGAATGAGCATAAGAGCAACGTCAGGCGCAAAAAAAGCACCACCAAGATGGCTACGCATTTTTTGGATGCTGAGCACTGTGTTAATGATATCAGATGGACAATAATTGAACAGTTACCAATGGAAAAGGGCTTGTTCCAGAAGGAACAACGTTGGGTTTTCTGCCTCTGGACACATATCGACGGCCTCAACGATGAAATACCGTGGGGGCTAATCACCTGAATGAGTATCAAGATCTAAAGCCACAGCTTTCCACTAGGAATAAGGGAGCGCTCTCTCCCGTTTTCTGTCCCTTCCAACTATGAGCCACTGGGTGCTTGGGTGACTGATATTGACCACATTGTTACATAGGATGTCGATGACATTCCTGATCTAACTAAGGATGCTAGGAAGTACGCAGATACCCCTTTAACTTCAGTGTTAATATAAAACTTACCACACCCTATATACAAAAATATAGGAATATAAAGGTACGCATGTATATAATACTTTCACAATGAATTATATATATAACTATGAAAAACCACCTTTCATATGCTTGAATCGATCTCATGACAAGTGCTTAACATTGCGCAAGTCAAACGCTGAATCCTACACTAGAGAGAAATGTCTCCCGCTCGTGCATGGGGGGTGTCCCTGCTCACCCGCGCATGCACGAACAACTAGTCACAGCACAACGGAGCACAACACATAAGGAACCAACACTGTGAGCGCGCCAGATTAACGGGCCATTTTCATTGAGGCGGAAAACCCATATTAGGTGTTTCCGCAGAACTAATTACCAATTAACAAAAGCCAATGAGAACTGTGACGACTATAAATACCACCCGATGGGCCGCTACCACATTCTCAGCGGAGCCGCATTCGGGGGCAGAAGGACGTTACCAGTGCAGCAACCAATGAGTAAAAGCAGAGTTTCTGAGACAAAAGCAATTCTTAAAACCAGCATGAAGTGAGTACCTTAAAATGCAGTTCCGTTATTACTACTTCTAGGGGCCAGTGGACCCAAATTCTCCCCCAACGTTCGGAGGCTCATGAGGCTTTGTACTATTGAACACCAAGTATGTCTTTTTATCCTTACTTCTTTCACCTCCTAAGACAAATTTTGTCCTGTTTTTTTACAAACACTGGGCAGAAGGAATGAAAAGAAATGAAATGAAATGAAAATGTGTTTTATAAAGCGCAAAATAGCTGCCCGGAGGCGTCCAAGCGCTAAAACTAACAGTGTATAGACAACTGGGCAAGTGACAGAAACCAAAGAAAACAAAACCATTTATTAAACAAATAAGTTTTAAGGTGCTTCCTAAAAGAGGTAAGATCTGAATTGGACCTGAGAGACAGGGGTAAACTGTTCCAAAGTCTGGCCACATTCAGAGAAAAGGAATGACCTCCTGCTCTGGACCGTTTAACCTTTGGCACGACGGCACAGAAGGCATTGGTAGACCGTAGCTGTCTACTGGGAAGGTAGGGGGTGATTAAGGGACGACTAATTGCTGGACCAGTGTCCCAAAATGCCTGATGAGCAACAAAGAGAGATTTAAAACTAATTCTATCTCTTACAGGGAGCCAGTGCAATTTTTTTTAGTCCAGGTCTAACAGAGGTCCTACGGGGGATTTGAAGCAGGGTCCGAGCCGCACAGTTTTGGATTACCTGTAGCTTCCTCAGTGTAAAGTCTGGAGCTCCAAGATAGAGTGCATTTCCAAAGTCTAATCTGGAGAGAATCAATCCTTGAACAACAATTTGTTTGGCCTCAAATAGTAGCAGGGGAAGAAACTTCCTCAACATTCTAATGAGGCCAAAACAAGTGGGAGATAGCACGGCAGCTTGATGGTCAAACGTCAAGGAATTGTCCAACCAGACAGCCAAGCTCTTGATGGCATGCTTGGGATCTGGGGGGGGACCCAGACAAGCTGGCCAGAGCTGGTCGACTGCAGATGGAGCAGAACGACCCAACAGCATGGCCTCTGTCTTGTTCCCATTAAGTTTGAGACAAGACAGGGTCATCCAGCTGTTGACTTCGCTCAGGCAGCCCGCCAGATCCATCGTGCCCGCAGGGTCTTCAGCCCGCGTCAGAGAAACCACCAGCTGGGTATCGTCCGCATAGGTCACGATCTTAACACCATATGGACGGACGATCCCAGCCAGCGGCCTCATGTATATTTTAAACAGCGTCGGGCTGAGTGAAGAACTCTGCGGAACTCCACAGTTCAAGGGTCTGCTGGTGGAGAAAGTGGTTCCCTCAAAGACCTGAAAATTTCTATTGGTTAAAAATGTACAATTCTAGAGAGTGTGCTTTATGTTATGTGTGTGTTTGTGATGTATTTGTCCCCCCTTTTTTGCAGGGTCACCTGCACCAGTAGCATGACATAATTTCCTGTCTAGTGGCCTCTCACCACCTATATTTGTTACAGGTCACTGCACCATGTACAAAACAAGAAGTGGTTTACTACATTGTGGTTTTTCTCCTATTTTTCCATTACAGGTTTATTGCATATTAGCAAAGAACTACGGCCCACATGCATCATCCCGGGATTTTGCGAGTTCTAAAGTGCGAAAAATAGTGATTCGCATTTTAGAATTCGCAAAACGGGATGCATGAATATTTTCGCAAATTATTTGCGATTCGGTAGAAATCGCTATTTCTACCAAATCGCAAATATTATGCGATTTTTAAAGTGCGAATTCGCAATTCACATTGATCCTATGGGTCAAAAGGCCCATAGGGATCAATGGGAATTGCGAATTCGCACTTTGAAAATCGCAAATCCTGATTGCATTTCAAGGGTGGTGAGGGGGGTTGAAATGAACCCCCCTTGCACCCATGAAATGTTGTTTTCGCATCATGTTGCACACACACATGTCCTAAGGACATGTGTGTCCGTAACATGAATGTTTAAAAAATGCATTTTTAAAACTAATCATGCATTGCTTTTAAGAAATCGCAAAGCAACCCCATTTTTAGAAATCGCAAAAATGTTGCGATTTCTGAAAATGTATGATGCATTCCAAAAATGGATTTTGGAATCGCAAACGGACGATTTTAAGGAATCGCACCGTTTGCGACTCCAAAAATGCTTGATGCATGTGGGCCTACATGAACTGTGTAGGTATAGTACAGCACTACACTTTCACTTTGTGTAGAAATCACATTTTACTTAAAAAAAACCTCAGTAATGTGGGGTGTGGTGCACCCTGTCCTGAAGAAGGGGTCCTACCCCGAAACATGTCGATGCACCCTAGAGGCGATGTGCTTAATATCACATAATCACCTCAACCTGCACCCTTTTTAACAGTACCAGCCTGGGGGCTCATTAAAGTAGTTCTGATTCACCCCACGAGCCAGGTACCTTTTTAATAAATCACTCACTTACTTTCATTACCTCACCACATACTCACACCGAACTCTCACACACACCACACATAGTCTACACGAGATAGTGATCCCGCGTAGACGTAGGTCGTAGCACGCCGCATCCCGTTGAGGGGTGCGAAGACCCCAATGATGAAGCATGACACCAAGGGTCCTTTTGGTGTGTGAGGGGTATTTTACAAACACTTTGTGCTCCCCACATTTTGTGCTCTCCACCATTGTAGGGAACACAGCGCCCAATTTGGTGGATTCTTGTTGTTTATTTAAATAGGGCAATGTGAATTGTACATATATAAGGGCATGAATCGGGTATATGCATACGGAATCTAAATTGATATACATCACCATACAGTACACAACCTTATAAACAGTCTACATCTACCCCCAGATTCCACTCCTAAGATGGCTATTCTTAAGAGAATTCCACCACTGAGATCAGGCGCACGAGAATCAGCACTTCAACTGAAAGATAAAGCTATCCATTAGTGTACTAACTAGGTGGGGAGGGAATTATCTGGCCTCATACATTAACATGATTAGAAAAACAGAGTGGGTGGGTGTCAGGGAAAAATCGTGAGGGGGATTGTGTTGTTATCAACTTCAACTTCGACTAACCTGATATTGCTGCCTGTTTAATGCAACAAGTATGGCAGAGTAGCTCCCTCATGCCCAGGATTAAGGTACTCCCCTTAGGTTATTACTACCTACCGAATGCCAAAATAAGTCCCTCGAACCTTATAGGGCAGGTAAAAACACACTTAGGCCAACAGGATATGTGTATGACCCTTAAGTTATAAAACTGATTTAAACCCCTTAGTACACTCACCAGCAAAGGCTGACTACTCACTCCAGGCAGAACTACTTCCTCCCAACGAGACATGGCTGTTTCTTTGGTAACAACTCAAGCCCTTATCAAAGTACAGGAGCAGAATAAATATATCACATTCTTGAGTTAATAAATAATAATAAATCCACATTTGTAAAGCGCACACTCACCCGTAAGGGTCTCTAGGCGCTGGGGGCCGTCCGGAAGCTTAAGCAAGCTGTTGCCCAGAGTCACATAGTGCTGGGCTAATCTGCCGCCGGTGCTGGGAACGGAACCATGATCCCCAGATTCCGGAGTCAGTCGCCCTGGCCGCGGCGCCACACCTCTTTCCATGGAATATATCGGTCTTAGGAATCAAGAAATCACATTGTACATAGTCAAAATGTATTAAAGGTCACAACATTGTGGGGCTACAGGCAGGAAACCTGGAATATTGACAATTCCTTATATATATACGGATGGGTAAACAACGTTTCTTTGTCAAGCTATAGCTCCTCTGTCTGTGGGTGAGCTAGGGGTGGCTTGGCCACATTAGTTTAATTAGATATCAAATGTAAAGACACCTGAGCATCGATTGGTTCTTATGTAATTTTCAGATTCGTATGCTGATAAGCAATCACCTCCATATATGGTGGTATCACTAGGATATTTTATTATACATCCCTGTACTAATACTTGTCATAATAACTTCATGGTTGATGAGCAGAAGTCAGAGACTCAACAACATTTAGAGCACATCGGACAAGGAGACCTCCTCAGTTCAATCCTGGCCAATCATAATTTAGGGGCATATTTATAAAAATGCCTTGGACGCACCTAGCAAGACACATTGCTACACTACCCTATTTAACATTACATGGCACATTCTGGCCTCTCCTTGCACTGCCGCACTATGTGCTGCCTAGTGCCAATGCACACACAGTTGCACCATGGTGCAATGGTACCTGAGTAGCAGGCAGGATTGTTTTTGTACAGGAAGGAGCACCTTGCTTCACAAAAGCAATCCTTTGAGACTTGTTCCTCTTTCTATGTGTGTAATGGAATGCAGCACTGTAGAAAGAGGAAAAAACAAGAGCGGAAGATATTTCTCATAATTTTACCTCTCATGGGAGAGCTTACCATATTAATGCATTCCCAGGTCTACCACTCATAATAAATCTGAGAATGTGCCAAAATCCCATGGATGGATGCATAGGAACACTCACGCTCCCCTCAGGAATGCGCCCCTGGGCCAGAGTAATGCAAGGCAGTCACTTGCGCTGGCTTACATTTATCCAGATTTACCAAGCGCAGCAGGGCCACGCAAGATGGCCTTGCAGTGCTTTTTGTAAATCTCACTAGATTTTGCATCACCCTTGTGTTACCTTATGTGATGAAAGGGAAATGCACGCCTTTGATAAATAAGGCCTTAATGGTTACAGACCCGTCTGATAAGGAAACAGAGAACTGAGAACTGCCCCCACATTTGTTATGTAGAGGATTTACAACTAATATTGATTACATTTTTATTCGTGCCTATTTACCTCATTTTGTTAAGTTTTTTGTGATCAGTTGGAATCGGCACTGCAACCATAATCCAGTCTATATTAGTATAGACTGGAGACAAGAGGGGGAAGTGTTAGATAAAGAAGTTCCAACAAACCAGGGTATTTTACCAATATACCAAGACTAGCAGCCCGTCCCGACGTTGTCCGGGTATGAATTGCTGCCGGCCAGTAGTATATTGTTTTGTAGGATTTCATTTTGATAGCATTTCTTATCTCTGACAGGCCTGTGAAATGCTCCGATTCACAGTGCACTGCTGATGCACTTAAGAGTGCACGTTCAGTAGTGTGTGAACTCGAGTTTCCCTACTTTATTTTTCCTTGCAATACTATAAAACGCGAAATCGACAACATGGCATGAGCACACTTTACATTACAGAAAAACACATTCATTTGTGGTAGGCACGGGGAGACCAAGCTTGCCTGAAATCACCGGATGTTGAGCTGATGCCGAGATTCAAACGTAACTCCCCAGCTCTAAAGTTCGCAATTCTAGACCTTGTGGCTGGAGGTGTGTCTAAAAGAGTATGTCAGTGCCGGCCATCAATGAGAGAGACCTGTGCATTTTTCAAATGGGTGCTGAAAAAATATGAGTATGTTGCTGGAGATGTGGGCCGCCGTGCCACCGATGTACTTACCGGGGGAGGGTAAACACCCATTATTCTGCAACTTTCTTTCTGCATATCATCACTCCGCATGATTTTATAACGAAAGTGCCATGACTCCGCAATGCCATTATAAGGCATGGCATTACATTTTATATGCTTTTACCGCACATACATTTACAACGAAATTCGTTGTAAATGCATGAATGGTAAAAGCATGTTTTTTTAAATGTTTGGATAAGGTAAGTATGGGTATAGGGGTATAAGTTTTGGGGTATTTAAATGGTTCAGATATAGTTTTGGGTTATGGGGTACAGGGGTAGTTGTACGGTTTAGGGATAGGTATGGGTTTTGGGGTACGGGGTATTTTTAGGGTTCAGGGCTAGGTTTGGGTTTTGGGGTATAGGGGTATTTTTAGGGTTCAGGGGTAGGTTTGGGTTTTGGGGCGAAGGGGTATTTTAAGGGTTCAGGGCAAGGTTTGGGTTTTGGGGTACAGGGATGTTTATAGGGTTCAGGGCTAGGTTTGGGTTTTGGGGTACAGGGGTATTTTAGGGTTCTGGGGTAGGTTTGGGTTTTGGGGAACAGGGTTTTTTTTAGGGTTCAGGGCTAGATTTGGGTTTTGGGGTACCAGGGTATTTTTAGGGTTCAGGGGTAGATTTGGGTTTTGGGGTACAGGGGTATTTTAAAGGTTCAGGGTTAGGTTTGGGTTTTGGGGTACAGGGGTATTTTAGGGTTCAGGGGTAGGTTTGGGTTTTGGGGTACAGCGGTATTTTTAGGGTTCAGGGCTAGGTTTGGATTTTGGGGTACATGGGTATTTTTAGGGTTCAGGGGTAGGTTTGGGTTTTGAGGTACAGGGGTGTTTATAGGGTTCAGGGCTAGGTTTGGGTTTTGGGGTACAGGGGTATTTTTAGGGTTTAGGGATAGGTTTGGGTTTTGGGGCACAGGGTATATTTATAGGGTTAAGATGGGTTAGTGTTTAAGGGTGTTGGGCTATTTTAAGGAGTAAGGGTGGGCTATGATTATGGGGTGCAGGAGTATTTAACGGGAGCAGGGTGGGATTAGCACACGATAAAAGACATGGCATGAAGGGCGGAACGTACCACACGCCCCCAGCATTTGTCACGCCCCCAGCACACGCCCACAGCACAACGCAGACACGCCCACAAGGGACTACTTTGCTGGCACGGTTCTTTTACCTTTTAAATGTATATGGTGGGCGTCTGCATAGCCTATGTCCTTCTGCTGCAACTGCCCTTTCCAAAGCTGTGTTGGGCGTTGTGATTGGTACTGTACTTTTTGAGTTTACCCACCTCAAAGGTTTAGGCTGTCTCTTTATATTATTAGTATGGATGGTAAACTGAAATGTAATAAGGTGGTCCCAGAGGCCATCTTACAAAACACGTGACGACAGGATATCAACAATTAGTAAAGGCTGTCTCGCAACTAGAGGTAATATTAAGTGCCTACAATAGGGTCTGCAAATATATTTCGTCGTATTTAACCCGCTTGGTTGTCAAACGCAATTAACACACTAGCCTATTGTTTGATCACAAATACTCGAAGGCCCATCAGAATTTACTGTACGCCTTGGAAAAAATGCCCAGAATTATATGAGAGACTGTTCACTGACAGAAAAAAATATATGCTAGTAATTACTGAACAGCAAAAATTAAATTGAAAAAGAAGAATGGTAACAACTCCTGTTGGCCAGCATGTAGATTTAGGGAAATAGTTAATCCAACCCCTTTTTCATGGGAAATGTCACAGCAGCAGTACATTGCAATATTGCTTACGATTATTGGGTGAAACATTTTGAGAGGATGTATGACACTGTCCCTGATGTTCTTCCATTATTTAACAGGGAGAGCTCCCTAGGGAAACTGAATATAGAATTTCAGGTCTCAGAAGTGAATGAGGCAATAAATTATCTGTCCAAAAATAAGGACCGTGGTCAAGATGGTGTGCCCTCAGACGTATATAAACTAGACTCTGCCCACAGGGCTTATGTGGAATAGTTTTCTATTTAGAAAATGTAAGACATTTGATTTCAATTAAGGCTGTGGTGTTATGAATATCGCTGATGAATCCTGGCCTTTGTTTTAAATATGCCACTGAGTTTGTCATCTTGGAGTTTATTATAGAACCTTTTTGAAAGGTTCACTGGGTCAAAAGAAACCGCGAATTCGTCTATGCCGAATCTTGATGGGTGGGGAGCTGTTTGGACCTTGGCATAAACTATAATTGCTCTAACACCTCACCTTGTCTAGTTGATGTTTGGGAACTTAGAGCCCTGGATCCCATGAATATTGACACAAATTTCTTAATACATTTCGTTATCTCCATCACATCAGTCCAAGGATCAAGTCTAACCTGAAACAGTCAAAGGATAAACTTTGACAACATTGAGAGCATGCAGCAGTGAGTCCTCCCAGTTATTGGTTGAGAGCCCTTTGACTAGTGAGAAGAGGGTTGATTTAATGTGATAAATTGCAGAAGAAAAAGTGTCTTTTTGCTTATGGGTATTTATGCAAGTGTTAGTTTATACATAGTTGAAGCTGTGAAGTTCAATTGCTAAGGCAGGGGCATGCTGTAAAAAAAGTGGAGAAATTACACCAGCAAAGCTCATTTTTGTATTGATTATTAATACACATAAGAAAGGAACATGGCTTTTGGCTCCCCACAGCAACTAATTTTTGCCCTGCCTAACGCACATGCATGTTGCTGTTTTGTTCCAACTAAAATAGGCATTAATTGCACTGTTGTTCCTAGTAAAACATGCTTATAAGTAATACCATTATTGTTAGAAATTGGGTTTATAGTTGGCAGAGGTATGCACTCTGCCCAAGCAGGGCCACAATCCTAGTCAGGGTAAGTTAGATACACACCATAATTTAACCTGTACTCACCCTCCAGTAGTTTGGTACAGAGCAGGCAGGCTAATCTTAAGAGGCAATGTGCAAAGTATTTGTGGAACACTTCTAACTGTAATACAGTGAAAACACCACAAAAAGACAACACCCCAGTTTAGAAAAATAGATTCGAACTTTATAAATAGTCCAAGACCAAAACGACAACAATCCAATAAGTAGAAGGCAAGATATGCATTTCTAAATATTATAAATGGAAAATAGAGCTGGTTCCAAGTGTGATGCGTCAGTTCTGTTCATGCACTAGAGAATGTGTTGGCTCCCTTGGAGCAAGCACTTGGATTATTTCTAATGTCCCAGTCAAAGGAGCAGGGGTTAAGACTTTGATATCCCTGATTCTTACAACAGGAGGCAAGCCAGTATGCCCTTGGAGATCACTCTGGGTTTAGGCAAATTTGTCCAGTTCTCCCTCAGCAGGGCGGAGGTTAGCATTGGGTAGGACAGCCCAGCAGAAAAGCAGCTCTACCAGAACAGCATTCCAGCAAAGTGGCAGTATTTGTAGCAGCACTTCAGTTATTCGTCCCGACAGAGTTCATCATAGTTTCCGTAGTGTCTGAGTTGATGGGATCAGAGACCCAGTACATATACCCAGTTGTGCCTTTGAAAGGGATGTACCTTTAAAGAGGGGATTTCAAGTGCAAAGAGCTCCTCCCCTGCCGCTCTAGCCACAGACTCACTAGAGGGGGTGTGCAGCCCTTTGTGTGGGGACAGGAAACAGCCTATTTGGTGTATGTGTCAGCTTCTCTGTCCCATCCTGCCCAGGATGGCCCACCAGTATGTGAATCAACACTCAGTCACACCTAAGCTCCCTTTGTGTGTGGCTATTCAGAGGGAATGCACAAAGTCCAGCTGTCACCTACTCCAAGTGTGCATTAAAGACAGGTTGCAGGCACATAGGAATACGAGCAGAAAAATGCCATCTTTCTAGAAGTGGTATTTTTAAAACTGTAGTGATAAATCCATATTTGCCGGTAAAGAGGATTTAATATTACCATTCCAATGATATGAAACATGACAGAGCAACTCCATCTAAATCAGGAATTACAGCTTATAAGTGTACTAAGGAGGTTACAATGTTTACCTATGAGAGGGGTAGACCTCACTGTAGTGTAAAACACATTTCAGATTTCTTCACTACCAAGAAATGGAAAACTTAAAAGTCAATATACTACCTTTTAATTACACAGCACCCTGCCATATGGTCTACCTAGGGCCTACCCCAGGGGTTACTTATATGTAATAAAAGGGAACTTTAAGGTTTTGCAAGGGGTTTTAAAAGCCAAGTCAACATGGCAGTAGGACTGCTCACACAGGCTCTGCAGTGGAAGACCTGAGACATGTTTAAAATGCTACTTGTGGGGGAGGCACAATCAGTGCTGCAGGCCCACTTTTGCATATGGCTGGATCTGAACTTGGGTGGCGAAGTGAGCTAAAGAACGATGATGGATTCACCCCATATCTTATAGTGACTGGGGGTGAGTAACTGAAAAGTTTCAGTGTTTTGTTCATAAATCTCCTTATGTTTGATTTTTTTCACCCTAAGTTGGCAGGGTACGCCCAGACGTGGGTCCCTTGCTCAATTTACTACCGGATTCAAGTTAGCCTGGCTGATGAGGAGTGTTACCCTGAAACTGGTCCCCAGTTGCTTGTTTCCAGGCCAGGGAAGACCTGGCTTGGAAGTTTGGGCTGGACTGTTCCCATGAGGAACAGGGTCAAGACTGATTAGCATATGGCTGGGTCTGAACTGGGTGGCGCAGTGAGTGCGCTGATGGATTCATCCCAGATCTAATAGTGACTGGGGGTGTGTCTGCAAAAGTTTCAGCACTCTGTCCACCATCTCCGAGTGTTTGCAGGTCCACTAGTAGCATTTAATTTACAGGCCCTCAGCACATGAAGTGCACTCTACTAGGGACTTACAGATAAATGAAATATGGCAATTTTGGATGCAAATCAAACATTGTTTTAGGGGCGAAGCACATGCACTTTAGCACTGGTTGACAGTGATAAAGTGCTCAGAGTCCTAAGATCAACAGAAAGGGGTCAGCAAAAAGGTGGAGCAAGCTGGCAAAAGTTAGGGGAAGACCACCCTAAGGCTGTCAGATCTAACAATCATCAAACACAGAAACACATGTAACATAAAAAAGGTCACACTTAAAAAATGAAACAACTCAACCAATAACATTTTGAAGAGTGTGATAGAAAGAATAGAAAAGAATTAGCAAAACAGAAATATGACAGGGAAATAAGAGTGAAAGTAGAGGGAAAAAGAAGATTAAGGAAGAGGTTGCCCCCAGTGCAACAAAAGGGAAAAAAGTGAGTGAAAAAAGATAAACCCAAGGATTTGGGGGAACAGGGTGAAAAAACAAAATAAAATAATAGGAGATGCAGGAAGCAAGTGTAATGGCAATATAATATAGTAGAATTAAAAAGATGAAGCAAAAACTCAAAATGTCAAAAAAACAAGTAAAAGCTAAAAATATTAAAAGTAACAAAAAACAGTCTAAGTAATATTATTGTAAAGTCATAAAAACGAAAAACCAAAGTACCAGCAAGAAAAACTGTAACTGTTAAAGAAATCTGGTGGGTCAGACATCTGTACCTGTCCTATTCGCCCAAGAATCCATATTGTATTAATTGATCTAGTCTTATCCTACAAATGCTTCTTCCTCTAGCCTACCATCACACAATTTCACTAGTAGACTCACTCATGGCTGCCCACTAGGAAGTATCTGGGAAAAAAAAATGGCAAAATTAGTATTTCGAAGACCAACATTGTGCCTATTGCAATTCATTGTCATGGGATTCTTCTTGCTGCACAGGAATGGACAATTATTATACTCATTGTGTCGGCTGAGCACCCCACAGACACACACTTAGCTGCAGCTGCAGAGAAGCATCTTTTTGATGCCTCATTTAAATCTTTTTTCTTTTTAAAACACAAGCTTTATTGTGTCAACAGCCAGATAAGGTTTAGAAAGCCCAATCTTAGGGGGCGATCGCAGTATATTACCCCAGAAGTCCTTGATATTGACATCTGATTCATAGTCCTAATAAATAAAAATTGTGTGATGAAATGTAACATAAACATTTTAAAACTAAAACCAGTGTGCTGCACCTGGGTTCCATGATGAAATATCGATTACAAAAACATCGACCTACAAAAATATCGTCACAAATATATTGTCTACAAAAATATCGTCAACATATACTTAAACAAGGATTGACACAAATATCGATATTTTTTATCGACTACTCTAATATCGTTAACACTTATATCGACTACCTAAATATCAACTACTACATTATTGACAATCTTTAAAATAACATTACCTTCTACAATAATATCAACAACACTAACATCGACTACCTCTCTACTTATATAAATATACAAATAATATCGTCCAATTCTTAACAACCAAATATACACAATAACTTTGAATGATTCACTTTTTCATACTTATTTAATGTAAATAAATAGTTTTCGCACATATATGTATATACAATATCTATAATTTATTTATATATAATGATAAAAAACTTTAGTAATACAGACATTAACAAACACTATCATACACTCTTATTGGATAATTTTAAATCACATTTTACTACTTTTTACATTTTAATAAATATTTTCCATTAAAATAAAACACATATAATACATTTTATAATATAAATTCGAAAACAATTATTGATGCAACAAACTCTTTACACAATAACGGCTTTTAAATTCAAAATAATGTTCTCAGCCAATGATTTTAAAATATATTTATTTGAACCAATCAAATGCTACCATTAATTAACTCACTACTATAAATACAATTACAGACTTAACTTAATTTTCCTTTTTTGGCCCAAACTTGGAGAAAAACGGTTACCTTGCTGAAGAGAAGAGCATACACACCTACTAAAACGACTACAACACTGCATACTACAACTCAAGTAAGTGAAGTCCCATTTCATGTATCATTTAAACCTGTCGAAAACTACCTAAACTCCCTAAACTAAAAACATGGTCTTCTTTTTTGTTAAAATATAACTACAACATCCTATCAACAACCACCACAAGTTAATAAGTAAATGAAATTATGAACTGCCTTATCCATGTCTACTTAGAAAACTTTAAAATATTTTAAAAAGTAGCAAAGTAAAGTTGCAAAAGTCTTCATATGTTATTAACTACTATTATCCTAATACAATAAATAACACAAATTAACTTTCTTTTACAGAATATACAAACTTCATCTACCAATCTACAACTACACTAACAACATCTTCTACTACATTAAGTAAGTATACCCACTGTGTCTATTAAAAATCAGAAAGTAAAAACAAACAACTATAAAACTAAATAATTTTTTTGTATTATTCTTTACCACAACTACAGAACATTAAAGAGAGAAACTCAAGATAGAAGAACATACATAATATAATTAGCAGGCAAACAACATTGTAAGTACGTTTTTGCACTTTTTCCTTTTCATATACACCTCTCAAGAAATGTTTTTTCACTTTTACTAAAAATACATATATATGTCTTCACAGATCTACCTTAGACATGGCAACTGGAGCTACTTTTATTACTTCTCAAAAAGGGAAAATAATGCTGAGCAACATGGGTTACACCTACACCCAAGAAAGAATCAAAGGGAATAAGACCCATTGGAAATGTAGTAAATATTACTCAAGTGCATGCTATGGTAGAGCAACTACTGTTGATAACAATGTTGTAAATGTACGTGAGCATAACCACCCACCCAATGTAACAGAAGTCGAAGTAAGAGGAGCACTAGAGACATTGAGAGATGCTAGTACAGGCTCACAAGAAACAAGCACTAGTATTTTGAAAAATGTTTTAAGCAAAGTGCCAGAACATGTAACAGGACAGTTACCTTCAATCCCCAACTTGAAAAGATTAATAGCTAAAACAAAACGATCTTCTGATCCAACTCCACCAGCACCTGAAACTTTTCAAGACATAAAAATCTATCCTGAATATACTATTACACACAATGAAGATAAATTCTTAATGTATGATAACCACAGTCATGACAAAAGAATTTTACTTTTTGCAACAAATAGCAATTAGCAAAATCTAAAATCATGCGAAACCTGGATGATGGACGGAACTTTTAAAGTATGTCCCAAACCTTTCTATCAACTTTACACCATCCATGGTGAATACCAAGAAACAAATATCCCTTTATTTTATACACTGCTGCCAAATAAAACAAATGCTACCTACGTAGAAATGTTAACAACTATCAAAGATTTTACAGATAATTACTATCCACAAAGAATCATAATTGACTTTGAAATAGCCATGATTCAAGCTATCCTTAAAATATATCCTCACACCTCAATACAAGGGTGTTATTATCACTACAACCAAAGTATATGGAGGCACTTACAAAAGTCTACTTTAAGCATTGAATATTCAACAAACAGTAACTTTGCTTATCAGATTAAAAAGTTAATTGCATTGGCATATATGCCAACAACAGAAGTTGCTAACTACTACAATTTACAACTTGACAGCCCTTTCTACCGCACCAATGAGAAAAAATTAACTCCCTTCTTAGACTATTTTGAAGATACCTGGGTGGGAAGATTACATCGTTCTGGCCACCGCAGACAACCTAAATTTCAAATTCCATGGTGGAATGTGTATGCTAGTACTATAGCACAGAAAGCCAAAACTAACAACGCAGTCGAAGGATGGCACAATGCCTTCCAAGCCACATTAGGAAGAACACAACCCACACTTCATAAACTAATCCAAAAAGAACAAAGCAACCAAGAACTCAGAATAGAGCAATCTCTATCTAAAATCGGCCCTAAACTAAGTAAACAAACATTAAATATGTACGAATACCTACAGCAAAAAAACAGAATGTACCCAAGTATCGAAGGTCTTGAATACTTAGACCTAATAGCAAAATCCATCCTTTAACAAGCAATACATAAAAACGTTTCAAATAATAAATAAAGCAAACCTTTTTTTTTCAATGTAGTTAAATTATGTCATGTAAAAATAAATGTAATCTATTATTACAAGACATAATAAAACGACATTAAACAAAATTGTACAATATAGCACAATCCACCCCAAAGTAAAAAATAATAATAACTTACGGTTCTGCAGCTGTAGAATATATTCCAAGAAGATTGTTTCCACACGAAAAGAACCAAAATCAATCCACATAGTTTAAAAAAATCCCCACAAAATGCAAAAATACAAGTGTTTTATAAGGGTCCCACGTCGCAATCCTCTGGAGAACGGAACCATTAAAAACCCGAAAATTAATCACAACATAAAAGCTCCAAAATCCCGAAAAATCAGGAACATTTACCTGTATTTTAAAAAAAAAACGAGATAAAATCCATCTGCTCACCAAAACGAACACCTGTAAATAAATACAAACAAATCCCACCCACAATAAATACGAAACACACAAAGCCTAAACATAACATATAAAACAAAGGTAAAACACCTGAACTAATTCATTAATACAATACATAAACCTTATTTTCATAAGTATCCTAATACAATAAATAACACAAATTAACTTTCTTTTACAGAATATACAAACTTCATCTACCAATCTACAACTACACTAACAACATCTTCTACTACATTAAGTAAGTATACCCACTGTGTCTATTAAAAATCAGAAAGTAAAAACAAACAACTATAAAACTAAATAATTTTTTTGTATTATTCTTTACCACAACTACAGAACATTAAAGAGAGAAACTCAAGATAGAAGAACATACATAATATAATTAGCAGGCAAACAACATTGTAAGTACGTTTTTGCACTTTTTCCTTTTCATATACACCTCTCAAGAAATGTTTTTTCACTTTTACTAAAAATACATATATATGTCTTCACAGATCTACCTTAGACATGGCAACTGGAGCTACTTTTATTACTTCTCAAAAAGGGAAAATAATGCTGAGCAACATGGGTTACACCTACACCCAAGAAAGAATCAAAGGGAATAAGACCCATTGGAAATGTAGTAAATATTACTCAAGTGCATGCTATGGTAGAGCAACTACTGTTGATAACAATGTTGTAAATGTACGTGAGCATAACCACCCACCCAATGTAACAGAAGTCGAAGTAAGAGGAGCACTAGAGACATTGAGAGATGCTAGTACAGGCTCACAAGAAACAAGCACTAGTATTTTGAAAAATGTTTTAAGCAAAGTGCCAGAACATGTAACAGGACAGTTACCTTCAATCCCCAACTTGAAAAGATTAATAGCTAAAACAAAACGATCTTCTGATCCAACTCCACCAGCACCTGAAACTTTTCAAGACATAAAAATCTATCCTGAATATACTATTACACACAATGAAGATAAATTCTTAATGTATGATAACCACAGTCATGACAAAAGAATTTTACTTTTTGCAACAAATAGCAATTAGCAAAATCTAAAATCATGCGAAACCTGGATGATGGACGGAACTTTTAAAGTATGTCCCAAACCTTTCTATCAACTTTACACCATCCATGGTGAATACCAAGAAACAAATATCCCTTTATTTTATACACTGCTGCCAAATAAAACAAATGCTACCTACGTAGAAATGTTAACAACTATCAAAGATTTTACAGATAATTACTATCCACAAAGAATCATAATTGACTTTGAAATAGCCATGATTCAAGCTATCCTTAAAATATATCCTCACACCTCAATACAAGGGTGTTATTATCACTACAACCAAAGTATATGGAGGCACTTACAAAAGTCTACTTTAAGCATTGAATATTCAACAAACAGTAACTTTGCTTATCAGATTAAAAAGTTAATTGCATTGGCATATATGCCAACAACAGAAGTTGCTAACTACTACAATTTACAACTTGACAGCCCTTTCTACCGCACCAATGAGAAAAAATTAACTCCCTTCTTAGACTATTTTGAAGATACCTGGGTGGGAAGATTACATCGTTCTGGCCACCGCAGACAACCTAAATTTCAAATTCCATGGTGGAATGTGTATGCTAGTACTATAGCACAGAAAGCCAAAACTAACAACGCAGTCGAAGGATGGCACAATGCCTTCCAAGCCACATTAGGAAGAACACAACCCACACTTCATAAACTAATCCAAAAAGAACAAAGCAACCAAGAACTCAGAATAGAGCAATCTCTATCTAAAATCGGCCCTAAACTAAGTAAACAAACATTAAATATGTACGAATACCTACAGCAAAAAAACAGAATGTACCCAAGTATCGAAGGTCTTGAATACTTAGACCTAATAGCAAAATCCATCCTTTAACAAGCAATACATAAAAACGTTTCAAATAATAAATAAAGCAAACCTTTTTTTTTCAATGTAGTTAAATTATGTCATGTAAAAATAAATGTAATCTATTATTACAAGACATAATAAAACGACATTAAACAAAATTGTACAATATAGCACAATCCACCCCAAAGTAAAAAATAATAATAACTTACGGTTCTGCAGCTGTAGAATATATTCCAAGAAGATTGTTTCCCCACGAAAAGAACCAAAATCAATCCACATAGTTTAAAAAAATCCCCACAAAATGCAAAAATACAAGTGTTTTATAAGGGTCCCACGTCGCAATCCTCTGGAGAACGGAACCATTAAAAACCCGAAAATTAATCACAACATAAAAGCTCCAAAATCCCGAAAAATCAGGAACATTTACCTGTATTTTAAAAAAAAAACGAGATAAAATCCATCTGCTCACCAAAACGAACACCTGTAAATAAATACAAACAAATCCCACCCACAATAAATACGAAACACACAAAGCCTAAACATAACATATAAAACAAAGGTAAAACACCTGAACTAATTTATTAATACAATACATAAACCTTATTTTCATAAGAAATACCTAACAAAGTACGTTATCAATAATGACCTTAAATAACACGTACTTATCACATAAACTGTAAATCACAACACATATCGACACGTACACACTACAACTAGCCCTATAATATCTTAAAATGTTGTTAAAATTAATGTAAAATAAACTTACCTTCACCACGAAGCAGCTCCCAACCGCGAGGTTCCGTTTTCTGAAATGTTGGTAGTTTGGTATGCCCTGTTCCCATGCTCAGATATGAGTCCCTTGCTCATTGCACCATCAGGATTCAAGCAAGCCGGGCCGAAGACAGCTGTAATGCCAGAAACCGGTCCCCGGAAGCTTGTTTCCTTCCTAGTAAAAGAATTGGCTTGGTAGTTTGGTCTGCCCTGTTCCCATGATGCACTGGGCCAGGGACAGACTAATTTGCATGTAGCCAGGTTCTGAGCTGGGATGGTACAGTGAGCTAAAAAACGGTGATGGATCAAGCCCTGATCTCTTGACTGGGTACGAGTGTTCTGCTTAATTCAGATACTCTGTCCCTCACCACCCCCTTTTCTGAATCATTTTGTCCACCATAAGCGTGGAAGGGTATCCTCAGACATGAGTCCCTTGCTCATTGCACCATCAGGATTCAAGCAAGCCGGGCCAAAGACGGCTGTAATGCCAGAAACCGGTCCCCGGAAGCTTGTTTCCTTCCCAATAAAAGAATTGGCTTGGTAGTTTGGTCTGCACTGTTCCCATGATGCACTGGGCCAGGTACAGACTAATTTGCATGTAGCCGGGTTCTGAGCTGGGATGGTGCAGTGAGCTAAAAAACGGTGATGGATCAAGCCCTGATCTCTTGACTGAGTACGAGTGTTCTGCCTAATTCAGATACTCTGTCCATCATCACCCCCTTTTCTGAATCGTTTTGTCCACCACATAAGCGTGGAAGGGTATGCTCAGACATGAGTCCCTTGCTCATTGCACCATCAGGATTCAAGCAAGCCGGGCCGAAGACGGCTGTAATGCCAGAAACCGGTCCCCGGAAGCTTGTTTCCTTCCCAGTAAAAGAATTGGCTTGGTAGTTTGGTCTGCCCTGTTCTCATGATGCACTGGGCCAGGGACAGACTAATTTGCATGTAGCCAGGTTCTGAGCTGGGATGGTGCAGTGAGCTAAAAAACGGTGATGGATCAAGCCCTGATCTCTTGACTGGGTATGAGTGTTCTGCTTAATTCAGATACTCTGTCCATCACCACCCCCTTTTCTGAATCGTTTTGTCCACCATAAGCGGGGAATGGTATGCTCAGACATGAGTCCCTTGCTCATTGCACCATCAGGATTCAAGCAAGCCGGGCCGAAGACGGCTGTAATGCCAGAAACCGGTCCCCGGAAGCTTGTTTCCTTCCCAGTAAAAGAATTGGCTTGGTAGTTTGATCTGCTCTGTTCCCATGATGCACTGGGCCAGGGACAGACTAATTTGCATGTAGCCAGGTTCTGAGCTGGGATAGTGCAGTGAGCTAAAAAACGTTGATGGATCAAGCCCTTATCTCTTGACTGGGTACGAGTGTTCTGCTTAATTCAGATACTCTGTCCATCACCACCCCCTTTTCTGAATCATTTTGACCACCATAAGCGTGGAAGGGTATGCTCAGACATGAGTCCTTTGCTCATTGCACCATCAGGATTAAAGCAAGCCGGGCCGAAGACGGCTGAAATGCCAGAAACCGGTCCCCGGAAGCTTGTTTCCTGCCCAGTAAAAGAATTGGCTTAGTAGTTTGGTCTGCCCTGTTCCCATGATGCACTGGGCCAGGGACAGACTAATTTGCATGTAGCCAGGTTCTGAGCTGGGATGGTGCAGTGAGCTAAAAAACGGTGATGGATCAAGCCCTGATCTCTTGACTGGGTATGAGTGTTCTGCTTAATTCAGATACTCTGTCCATCACCACCCCCTTTTCTGAATCGTTTTGTCCACCATAAGCGTGGAAGGGTATGCTCAGACATGAGTCCCTTGCTCATTGCACCATCAGGATTCAAGCAAGCCGGGCCGAAGACAGCTGTAATGCCAGAAACCGGTCCCCGGAAGCTTGTTTCCTTCCCAGTAAAATAATTGGCTTGGTAGTTTGGTCTGCCCTGTTCCCATGATGCACTGGGCCAGGGACAGACTAATTTGCATGTAGCCAGGTTCTGAGCTGGGATGGTGCAGTGAGCTAAAAACGGTGATGGATCAAGCCCTGATCTCTTGACTGGGTACGAGTGTTCTGCTTAATTCAGATATTCTGTCCATCACCACCCCCTTTTCTGAATTGTTTTGTCCACCATAAGCGTGTAAGGGTATGCTCAGACATGAGTCCCTTGCTCATTGCACCATCAGGATTCAAGCAAGCCGGGCCGAAGACGGCTGTAATGCCAGAAACCGGTCCCCGGAAGCTTGTTTCCTTCCCAGTAAAAGAATTGGCTTGGTAGTTTGGTCTGCCCTGTTCCCATGATGCACTGGGTCAGGGACAGATTAATTTGCATGTAGCCAGGTTCTGAGCTGGGATGGTGCAGTGAGCTAAAAAACGGTGATGGATCAAGCCCTGATCTCTTGACTGGGTACGAATGTTCTGCTTAATTCAGATACTCTGTCCATCACCACCCCCTTTTCTGAATCGTTTTGTCCACCATAAGCGTGGAAGGGTATGCTCAGACATGAGTCCCTTGCTCATTGCACCATCAGGATTCAAGCAAGCCGGGCCGAAGACGGCTGTAATGCCAGAAACCGGTCCCCGGAAGCTTGTTTCCTTCCCAATAAAAGAATTGGCCTGGTAGTTTGGTCTGCCCTGTTCCCATGATGCACTGGGCCAGGGACAGACTAATTTGCATGTAGCTAGGTTCTGAGCTGGGATGGTGCAGTGAGCTAAAAAACGCTGATGGATCAAGCCCTGATCACTTGACTGGGTACGAGTGTTCTGCTTAATTCAGATACTCTGTCCATCACAATCCCCTTTTCTGAATAGTTTTATCCACCATAAGCGTGGAAGGGTATGCTCAGACATGAGTCCCTTGCTCATTGCACCATCAGGATTCAAGCAAGCCGGGCCGAAGACGGCTGTAATGCCAGAAACCGGTCCCCGGAAGCTTGTTTCCTTCCCAGTAAAAGAATTGGCTTGGTAGTTTGGTATGCCCTGTTCCCATGATGCACTGGGCCAGGTACAGACTAATTTGCATGTAGCCAGGTTCTGAGCTGGGATGGAGCAGTGAGCCAAAAAAACAGTGATGGATCAAGCCCTGATCTCTTGACTGGGTATGAGTGTTCTGCTTAATTCAGATACTCTGTCCATCACCAGCCCCTTTTCTGAATCGTTTTTTCCACCATAAGCGTGGAAGGGTATGCTCAGACATGAGTCCCTTGCTCATTGCACCATCAGGATTCAAGCAAGCCGGGCCGAAGATGGCTGTAATGCCATAAACCGGTCCCCGGAAGCTTGTTTCCTTCCCAGTAAAAGAATTGGCTTGGTAGTTGGGTCTGCCCTGTTCCCATGATGCACTGGGCCAGGGACAGACTAATTTGCATGTAGCCAGGTTCTGAGCTGGGATGGTGCAGTGAGCTAAAAAACAGTGATGGATCAAGCCCTGATCTCTTGACTGCGCACGAGTGTTCTGCTTAATTCAGATACTCTGTCCATCACCACCCCCTTTTCTGAAATGAATCCCTGATAACCAGCCCATGGTCATAGGGCGTTCTCTAAAGACTATGTATAGTCTGCAGAGAGTACTAGCCCCCTCCACACTTCCATTTCAGCCTATGCCAGTATTTCGGGTGACCCCCCATATACCGAGTGACTGAGAAGCTGCTGTATCATGAAGGGGTACTGGCCTTTCTCTGTTTAAGTCACTATGGGACATGGAGCGTCGTTGTGATCTCGATATTCTGTTTCCCTTCCCTTTGGGCTTTGACTGTCTGCGGGCCATGTCACTGGAGGATGAGTCAGATTCTAAACTGGGCAGCCTATTGGGCCAAGTTTTCACTGATTCGTCCGTCTTAGGGAAGACTTCCTCAGAAAACACAAAGAAGAGTGTACGGGTTTGAAACACCACTCTCAGCCTGGCCTGGTACAGCAGAGCATATGGGAGTTTTAATTCACACAGGCGGGCCTTGGCCGCTGTGAAGGATTGTCATCTCTCTTGGACTAGTCTGGTATAGTCCGGGAAAATCAGGATACGGTTGGATGCATATATAGGAGACTCCCTCAGTCAGACCTGTTTTATTATCACATCCCTGTCGAGGTACTTCAAAATGTTGGCAATGACAGGTCTTAGCCTGGCACCCGGAGGCGGCTTCTGCAGTAATGCCCTATGGGCCATCCTAATTATGAAGCATTGTGATAAGGAGTCTGGGGGAGCCAGTTTGTAAGCCACTTGGTTAGGAAGTGCGCCATACCTTTGCCTTCATATCCCTATGGGAACCTCACAAAGCGTAGATTGTTCCTTCTGGCTTTGCCCTCTTCGTCTCCTACACAGGACTCCAGCCCTTTCATGAGAGTCTCCAGAGTGGCCCCATTCTTTCATTGAGTAATAACGGTATATTCAACCCCAGATAGCCTTGTCTCGTTCTCTGTGATCCTATCCACTGGGTTGGGCAGGTCTTGCCGAATTAGCAAGACATCTGAGCCCACCACCCCTATTTTGGCATCCAGTGTATCTCTGGCTTGCTTGATGGTGGCCAATAAGGCAGCATTATCCAGCAGGGAGCTGGCTGACTCACCATGATCTGGCACCTGGGCACCAGTTCCCATGTAGCGGTCCATTGTACTCTGTTTGGAGGGGCCTCCAGGCACTGCATCTTTCATCATTGTGAGGTCCCAAATTGACCCACGGAGCCAGGTGCCAGCAGAGTTGGTGCACGTCCAGCAAACGCCTTGTGCAGGCCCCCTGTTTCACGTCGCTCCGGTGTTTCAGATGCGGAGAGGGGAGGCCCCACATAAGTCACAACCCTACGTCTAGGCCAGTAGCTTCTCAGGTTGCTGAGGCCCGGGAGGGGGGCTTCCACCCACAAGCCACACCAGGACATAGCCCACCCACTTCTGCAGGCAGCCGCACCCCTGCCCTCCCCTAACAGGCTCACTCACCCTCTGGTGCTGGTCTAGGTCTCCCACTCCTCCAAGCCGAGCCCAAGGTATAGGCCCAGACGTAGCTCGCATCTCACCAAATATGGGTGACCTCCACCTCAAGGGTCAGTCATAGCGGCAGAGCCTCCCACCAGGCCCACGTACTGTATATACTTTGGGTAGTCCATGTCCAGGTCCCGCAGGCTCCACCAGTGATCACGGTGGACAGGCATCACAAGATACAAAGATATAATTGGGCCCTGTCTTTGGTAGGCCCCATTAATTTCCCAGGGGAAACCAGGCCTTCAGCCGAGTCAATGGGCCGCCAGGTCGGTATCTAGGCCCTCCCTAATGGTCTCTTTGGCTGCAGAGCCAGGTATAGCTCCTCGCCCGAGTCTTGGCCCGTTGGCTCAGTCTGCCAAAGTCTACCCCCACGGCCCAACCAAACTGACAATGGCAGGAAGCATGCCTCCAGTCACGCCCTTAGCGCATCACTCACCAGGCCACCTGTGAGGATCTCGGAGTCTCTCTGTTTCATGTGCAGTGGTTGTGGTCCAGCCAGAGCCCCAAGAGGCCTCTCTGGGAGCGAGTTCCCCCCGCACTGCAGAGGCACGGGCGGTCCTCCCCGCAGAAACAGATACTTCAGGCCCACCGCAGTGGCCCCTGGTTTGAAGAGGCCACCCAGGTCTCGCCACAGGTTCCAGGCTCTCGTTATGGCATTGCAGCTGGGACACACAACTAGATGGCTGTGGCCTCTACCTAGCTCAATCCAGAGGGCGCATCTCGGGCGCCCAAGTCCAAACCCACAGCTACAATCCACATTGGGTGTCACGGTGGGGGTCTTCCGTGTTGCTACAGGGCCGATGAGGAAGAGTAAATGAGGGATGTTAATATAGGCTATGGGAGCTCACCTAAAGAGCGTCCGCGATGTTGAACTGCTAGGCCATGACCCCCTCATTTTACATTTTTTAATTGCAATTTCAGACAAAGTACAATGGGTTGCTACTAGCCAATGGCTGAGACGGACAAGCTTAAAGCCCAGCATCAGTGTAAAATACTTCCAGGGCCTGAATCACAAATGTAAACTTACACAGTCGCAAAGATACTACTCGTACATACTTTGTGATTAGCAAACAATCGTAAGTTTACCTTTGTGAATCAGGCCCTCGATGTTTGCAAATTGCAAGATTCCTTACTGCCGTCCTGAAAAAATAATGAAGCTACAAAGCATTTGTGTGCTCTAAAGGAGAGAAGAAAAATGGACTACCACCCACATTAGTCATGTGTAAAAAACATAGGCACATATTTCTGATGGTTCAGTAATCAAACCAGGTGCATCGCACATCCCATTCCTTGCTTATTGGTAGCCCACCCATAGTTGTGCGTACTGTAAAAATATTGCCTTCTCCATACATTCATGTATTTTTACTACGACACAAAAGGGGCATATTTACAATAGAAGTGACGGAGTGCTGCCTTAGCCTACTTGACTTAACGCAGCGCTCTTCCACTTCTGAAATGCAGGACTGCACCATACTTACAACAATATGGAGCAGTCCTGCATTTCCCGCTGTGCAGGTGCTAAATGTAGCTGCCTAGCGCCAACGCATGCACCCTTGCACCATAGTACAATGGTGTCATTTGTTGCAGGGGACGATTGTTTATGTGCAGGAAGGTGTCCCTTCCTGCACATAAACAATCTTTAAATGGCATTTTTGAACTTCTATGTGTGCTGCTTAATGTAGCACAAATAGAAGTTGCATTACGTCATATTTTTAATGATTGTTTATGTGCAAGAAAGGACACCTTCCAGCACATAAATAATAAATAGCGTTTTGCTCTTTCTGTTTGTGCTGCACAACGGAGCACACATGGAAATAGCAAAATGAGCAGAAATTAAACATTTCTCCTCGTTGTGCAAGTGTAAGACCAAGTTTTTCTTGGTCTTAGTTTTTGCACTGTCCCAAATTTACGCCACCCTTGTAAATATGGGTCAGCGCCAAAATCAATAGGTGTTGCGGTGGAACGCCCACTGCAACACCCATAGCCCTTCCGTTTCACGCTAAGTATAGCGTGAAAGAGTGCCTTATATACAAGGCAGCATTACGCCACGTTAGGTGGCTTAATGCTGCCTTGTAAATAGGGAGAAGTCCCTATTGCCACCACAATGTAGTGAAAAGTGACTTTGAAGTGGCGATAGAGGCTTGAAAATAAGCCCCTAAATGTCTCCAAAATGATGCAAATCAATCATGTTAATGAAGATCAAAAATCTCTATGGGGAAGAGTAGTCATAGAGGTGAAATACACGACCCACAACATATTAGTTTGTTCCACTTTCTCCCTCGATTCTTGGCCATCAACCTCAGCCTTTGAAACTCCAAAAACTATAGTCCACTCAAACATAATTACACCTGTATGTATTGTAGATGCCCTACCGCCCTCAGAGAATGCCCTCACATCCTGGCCTGATGTGTCATCCACTTCTACTGTCCTCCTTCACAAGGCATGAACTGCTTGGCATGCTCACTGCCACACATCCAACGTCATCCTTCTGCATTCTCACTCAGAGCGTAGAGTGTAGAAACAACTTCCTTTCTGACAGATGCTCTCAGTGGGCCATGGATTGACATTGTCCTGTCGGCCATGGTGCTGTACAGGTCTGAGGCTGACAGCAGAAAAAGCTGTAAGTGGGACAACTTTGGGCACCATGGCCATGCCACTGGCTCCCTTTGGTTCACTGGAGTGCGGAAACACAACAGGTTTGCCCATTATCTGCTATTCAAAACATTGGTGAGGTCTGGGAATCTGCCAAAATAAGCACTTCAATGTGCCAGGTCAGAACCGTAAAGAACATTTTTTGTTTTTCACAGCTCTGACAGAATAGCATTGAAAAACTGCATCCATTCGTATGTTCGCTATTAAAATACCATGATAACAATGTAATTGTTTTTCACAAATGTCAGTTACCTGCTAGCAGCTTCACCCCTATCCAAGGGTGATGAGCAGAGCTGCTCCAAGCCCATCATGTCTGCCAAGTACTGCTGGCCCCCCTACTGAAAGCATGCACTTCCAGGTATGCAGCATATGTAGTATCTCACATTCGTAAATGTACTTACCTCGTCGCAGGCGAAAATCCTTTCTGGGTCAGCCATCAAGATGAATGGAGGTTTTTGTACATAAAAATCAATGTTGTCAGGTAGCCGTCTGAAAAATGGGGCATAGCTTAGCAACAGTGTTGATCCACCAGGCCCAATGCGCTTCTCCTGCCATTGCTGTGGGGATTGGGCAAGGATAGAAAAAGACAAATGAAAACAAAACACAGTTACAGATACATTAAAAAAAAATAACTGAAAGCCGCAGCATTGAGATGACGATGGGAAAATAATGGAGGAGAAAAAGTCAAGAAACGCGAAGTCATGACACAAAATAGGCAGGAGAGGATCTGGGACTTGCTCAGATTTCTTGCTTGTCTCTAGAAGGAAGATATTGGAGTCTGGATGTTTTCTAGTGCAACCCTTACTTACAAAAATTGCCTATTTGATTAGATTGCATAACACACCTATCTAATGATGCTTCATTGATGTGTACAATGTGTCCACGTATTTATTTTTAATGTGAAGAACCAAAAGCTGAATTTCACATACTAAGCATCATGTGTGTAATATACAGAAATGTCTAATATTTCACTGAAAAAAATATGTTTAGGACTACTGAAGACACAGAGCATTTTAAAGAAAACTACAATGTGATGCAGTTGACAGTCTTACACCTTTCTATTGGAAAGGTGGGATTTTCACTAAAGAATCAGAATCAGAATTCTAGAATCCCGCCACAGGTCGACTAGACCTTTTTACTTGTCATAGAGTGTAGAAGGCAATCTTTTTCAACATATCAATTTGAACTACCTCCATCGCCTTCCCCAAAGAACCACTAACAAAAAGTCAAGTTTGAAGATTTATTATAAAGCCAAAAGCAGTTGTGTATATAAACACCTCAGTAAAAAGATTCAGGAGATATACGGGCACTAATACAAACATAATCCTACGGAAAAGTCTCAATCGACTAAGAAACAACACAAGTATAATTTCCAAAACCACTAGACTTGCAAGAATTGCTATAATCTGGGTCTTGGTAGGCATCGAAGAAAAGAAGAAATACATCCAGCTCAATCTGTCCCTACACTATACTAAGTGACATCCTACTTAAAAAAGTTCCCTCCTAACAAAGGTGTCAGCCGTGGTGACTTCCAAAGAAGTTCACTCACTTAGTTCGGACTTAGCCTATGAACTCCTTTTGCATAGCAAAGCTCTCTGCCTACCCAGCATCTTTCTTCGCCCTCGTGCGCATCTGCTCTGCTCTCCTACCGGGGTGCTGTCCCTAGTACAAATCCCACAATATGGACGACACGCCCTGAGGTACGCCCCCCTCTGAGGTATTAACTTTCAAATAAAATTCATTACGACATCTTCATCTTTGTTGAAAAACGTCCTTGGGTCCCAGAGTCTTCTCCTCTTGAAGTTGCTTCCCTAAAATTCCGCAGCCACTCCTCCATGTCTGGGACTACCATCCTGATGCTCATATACAATGGGCCCTTCTCTACTATCTCTGGTTAACCTTGCACCTGCAAAGGAACGCACATAAATCGATTCACAGTACCATGCTACTTGCAACTAATTTTCTAAAGCAACCTTCTAGGAAAGACACTTCCATGATTTAATGTAATGTGAAACATTCTTAATTCGGCCTACACGGCCTTCCTCCCCACCTGGGCCTCCGCACGTTTCGGGATGTCACCCCCTAACATTGGCAAACATTTTTTCGCTCATTAGGCCTACATCATTATAGAAAAAGGAATACATTCTCTAACTAAACACTTCTATGTCGTTACATGAATACAATAGTGAATTTCTAAACATGCATTTAAATACATCAATGCCTATTTGAGCATCCTTTAACTGATTTAGTATTACACTACAAACACATTTCTAAGTTAACATGACATTAGTATTTTCAAAAGCGCTTTTCGTTACAGCTATGTAAGTTCTAGCGCATGGGTTCATAGCTCTGTGTCACATTTAAACATGATTATAATCCTCTATATATGTGGGTGCTGATTACTTGTGAATATGGTGCACCCCTACAATTTCTAACACAGTTTTGCGCTCTCTCAGTCCCCCCTTTGATGACCTGTGTCATCACCACCAACCCACACTCCTTAGGGTAGGGACCGAACTACACAGCACTTGTTGCAACGTTCCCTCGCCTGAGCATTTCTAATGCCCTTAAGCTTCGATATTGATTGTCCTGCAAGTCCTCCATTCTCTGCTCTTGTACCCTCATCGACCTATTTGATCTATACCATTTGTACACTCTCAACAAACCCCAAAATCCAATCACGCATGACACTATGATGATAAGGGGTTCCAACACGTATCCAAGAAAACTCATTCCCAGGTTAGCAAACCAATTTCCAACACTTCCAAACCCCTTGCCAACCTTTTCCCATGTATTCTCTTGTGTCAAATCGTTAATTTCATAGTGAATTGCAGTAATGTTGCGTATATATTTCTTCAGATCCTTGGAATTGTCCGGAATATAAGTGCAACATTCCTGAACCTTTAAAAGTTTACAGACTCCGCCCTCTTTCGCTAAAAGGACGTCTAAGGCAAGACGGTTCTGTAAAACCATCTCCCTTATCGATAACATCTCACCATGAATCAACACCAGTGATTTTACCGTACTCATCGATAATTCATCCACCGCTGTTGCTAATCTCCGTATCTTTACGTCATTTAAAATCACTCCCGACATTGGTATCGCAGCTCCAAACACATCTCCCACTATTGCACCAGCACTTTCTCTTCTCTTTACCCTTGTCAATTTGCCACCCTCCACCTGAGAAAAATCCTCAGTGCGATATATCTTAGGAAAGATAATCGCCAGGTAACATGTCCCATACCACTTATCCGGCAACCTTACGTACGCATTTTTTACCCACAAACAAAGTACACCGTAGGGATTACTTGCACCACGCTCTTCAGGAAATCCTTGGTGTAATATTCAATTTTGAAAGTGTGTTCACAAGTTGTCTCGCCCACATACACATTTTCGTAATACGTCTTTGGCCTATGCAAACACAACTTCCCTTTCTGCACCACATCCAAAGCTATCGGACCATAGCTTCCCTTTGACTTATGTCCAAGCTCCTCATCCGTCCAATCTACTTTGCCCTGACCTGACGTCTGTAACTGCTTTTGTTTTTGATATCTATCTTCAACCTGTTCTACGAACTTCTTCTCTACCTCTGTCAATGAGCAGGTCAAGTTGTGTCGGTGTGCGTATGAGGTGTCTATTGCTCGTGTTGGGATGAAAAAGTATCTAAGTCTATCCTCTGATTTATAATAATCCCACTTGTTCAGGTGCTTATAATTTGGGACTTCCGGTAGCACAGCATCATAATTTGAAAAGAAATATTCAAAATGACTCCGCCCATAAAATATGCTAAGCAGCAAACTACATGAAATTCCATATGTCAACGGCAGGTGATGGTATGTAATACCCTTGTCTACTGAAGCTGGCAACTGCATACACACATAACAATCATTCGCATCCATCGCATCAATGTACTCATACAACAACTTGGCATACGCATTCTTCCCAAAGTTTCCTTTGGACAAATCAGCATGTAATCTATGGCTTTCTTCTGCTAGCAAAGCTTTCTCTGCTCCTATGTTTACCTCTTTCTGGCTAGGAGTGGTAGGTGTAGGTGTTCCCTTGACCTCCGCTTCCTGCTCTTGTGGTGCTAAATAAGAAACTAAAACTACTAAAAATATAAAGAATATCACTACCCCTATAAGTGTACCTATAATACATTTTGCCCTTCGAGTCAGGTTCCTAGCCTCCATGGTCTCAGACCGTATGATTCGATTCTAGCAGCAACACAATGTCTCCAGCAACACAAAGTCTCTTGCTTGGCTCTATGAATTTCTCGAACCACACCTAGAAGCAGAGATCCCCTTTCAGATCTTCATCTTCCATTTCGTATTCAGGTGACCCTAACCCTTCTCCGCTCTCTAAGGGATATCCCTAAATTTCTTCTTCTTCCACTCGGCTCTAAGTAACTTTAGCAGCTATTTACAAAGTCTTTACTGCGCATCAATGATAAGATTTTCTCCAAGTGCACAGAGTACGTAATCCAAGAGTTCCATGTGAAGGACTATTGATTCATAGGCAGGTATTTCAGGGCCAAATGTAGGAAAAACCAGTCTATTTAGGATCAAGTCATTTATCTTGCTTAGGAGAGGGGGGTTAGGAACAGTGATTATCAGTAAACCTTCGATTTCCAGTCCAGGTACCAACAGTATCACTTCCAACTTAACATTAGGAGTCGTATCGGTCACAAGCACCGACCTCACCCTCCCGGATCTCAGCACACCTGGCATTTGTCAAAGGGTAGGTCCACTCCGGAGTGGCGTATCTTCTGCAAGGTACTCTCACCGTCCTTGATCTTCTCGGACCCTTCTCCTCTGACTCCTTGCTTTCACCTTCCGGGTCTGATTCTTCAGATACAGGTGCAAGATCTCAGAGGTCAGCCTCACGTTCAATCTCTTCCGTCTTTCAGGCCAACTTGCCTCTGTGCGATTCACTCCTCTGCTTCTTGATGGCACAACTTGCTCATCACTGCCTTCAGTTCTTTCAGGGTCAAGATCACCTTCACAGCAGCTTCCTTCTTCTGAGGCGGATTCTGTGTCACTGCCGTTGTGATCTCCCTCTGCTCGGTCGGATGAGTTACCAGCCTCTTCAGACGCCTCCACAGCTTGACTTGTCCCCTCTAGTGGATCTTCCTCCACAGCTGGATTTACTTCAACGAGAGGAGCTGTTTCTTCCAGGGGCGCTGGGACTCTTCGGGTGTGAGAAGCATGTATCCAATTTGGCAATCCACCGCACTTCACAGCAGTGTTCGTCACCAGGATGACTTGGAACGGCCCTCGCCAGCGGACGTCCAAGCAGCTCTTCCTCACGTGCTTCCGCACTAGAACCCAGTCTCCAGGACATAGGTCATGACAAAGGTCTCTAGAAGTCGGGATTTCTGCAGTCTGCACCTGAAGAGACACAGAATGGATGACGTCAGATAGTCCTTTGCAGTAGTCAAGAATCAGATCATCTGTGATATTTAGCAAGGCTGCTGAGGCGACGGATGGCAATCTCATAGTTCTTCCCATCAGCACCTCATGAGGTGAAAGTCCTGTTCTCCTGTCTGGTGTACTACGCATGCTCATTAACGCCAACGGCCATTTCAGGGACGTGGATGAACACACTTTCGCCATTCGTGCTTTGAGTGTCCCATTTATTTGCTCCACTATGCCAGAAGCCTCTGGCCGATAGCTACAATGCAGTCTCTGATCAATGTTCAGTGCAGAGCAGAGCATCTTCACAACTTCACTGTTAAAATGTGTCCCTCTGTCCGATTCCAATGAGGTCGGGACCCCGAATCTAGGCACTATTTCCCTCAACAATAATTTGGCTACTGTGAGTGTATCGCACCTACGAGTGGGATATGCCTCAACCCATCTGGAAAACACACATACAATCACCAAAACATATCGGAGGCTATTACATTTTGGCATCTCAATGAAATCCAGTTGCATTCTGTTGAAAGGCCCTCCAGACCTCCCCACATGACTTAACGTGACTGGCGTCCTTTTCCCAACATTCATCTGTTGACACGTAACACACCTCTGACACACCGCTTCTGCAGCCGTTCTAAACTTGGGATTATACCAAGTCTGCCTGAACACTCGTATCATTGGGTCTCTTCCCAAATGCACAGGACCATGTATCTGTCTAGCCATCGGGCTCACTAGTTAATTTGGCGACACAGCTCTCCCATCTGCCGAAATCCACAAATCCAGATCCCCTTTGGTACAGCCAGAAGTCACCCAAACTCTTTTCTCAAACTCTGACGCTTGCTCTTGCATCTTCCTCAATTTATCTCAAGTATCTGCCACTTCAAGTATCATGTTTAGCTCGGTCCCCCTATGCATCCCCTCGATAACCTGGTCAGTGAATGAGTAAGCTTGCTCGGCACAATAACGTGCAACCTCATCGGCATAACGATTTCCCAGGGACACAAAATCTGCACCTTTGCTATGTGCTGTACATTTCACCACGATTCAGAAAAGGGGGTGGTGATGAACAGAGTGTCTGAATTAAGCAGACCACTCTTACCCAGTCCAAAGATCAGGGCTTGATCCATCACCGTTATTAATCTCACTGCACAATCCCAGCTCAGAACCTGGCTATATGCAAATCAGTCTGTCCCTGGCCCAGTGCATCATGGGAACAGGGCAGACTAAACTACCAAGCCAATTCTTCACCAGAAAGGAGACAAGCTACCGGGGACCGGTTTCTGGCATTTCAGCCGTTTTTGGCCCGGCTTGCTTGAATCCTGATGGTGCCGTGAGAAAGGGACTCATGTCTGAGAATACCCTGCCACACCTATAGTGGCCAAAAACGATTCAGAAAAGGGGGTGGTGATGAACAGAGTGTCTGAATTAAGCAGACCACTCTTACCCAGTCCAAAGATCAGGGCTTGATCCATCACCGTTATTTATCTCACTGCACCATCCCAGCTCAGAACCTGGCTATATGCAAATCAGTCTGTCCCTGGCCCAGTGCATCATGGGAACAGGGCAGACTACACTACCAAGCCAATTCTTCACCAGAAAGGAGACAAGCTACCGGGGACCGGTTTCTGGCATTTCAGCCGTCTTCGGCCCGGCTTGCTTGAATCCTGATGGTGCAGTGAGAAAGGGACTCATGTCTGAGTATACCCTGCCACACCTATAGTGGCCAAAAACGATTCAGAAAAGGGGGTGGTGAGGAACAGAGTGTCTGAATTAAGCAGACCACTCTTACCCAGTCCAAAGATCAGGGCTTGATCCATCACCGTTATTTATCTCACTGCACCATCCCAGCTCAGAACCTGGCTATATGCAAATCAGTCTGTCCCTGGCCCAGTGCATCATGGGAACAGGGCAGACTAAACTACCAAGCCAATTCTTCACCAGAAAGGAGACAAGCTACCGGGGACCGGTTTCTGGCATTTCAGCCGTCTTCGGCCCGGCTTGCTTGAATCCTGATGGTGCAGTGAGAAAGGGACTCATGTCTGAGTATACCCTGCCACACCTATAGTGGCCAAAAACGATTCAGAAAAGGGGGTGGTGATGAACAGAGTGTCTGAACTAAGCAGACCACTCTTACCCAGTCCAAAGATCAGGGCTTGATCCATCACCGTTATTTATCTCACTGCAGCATCCCAGCTCAGAACCTGGCTATATGCAAATCAGTCTGTCCCTGGCCCAGTGCATCATGGGAACAGGGCAGACTAAACTACCAAGCCAATTCTTCACCAGAAAGGAGACAAGCTACCGGGGACCGGTTTCTGGCATTTCAGCCGTCTTCGGCCCGGCTTGCTTGAATCCTGATGGTGCAGTGAGAATGGGACTCATGTCTGAGTATACCCTGCCACACCTATAGTGGCCAAAAACGATTCAGAAAAGGGGGTGGTGATGAACAGAGTGTCTGAATTAAGCAGACCACTCTTACCCAGTCCAAAGATCAGGGTTTGATCCATCACCATTATTTATCTCACTGCACCATCCCAGCTCAGAACCTGGCTATATGCAAATCAGTCTGTCCCTGGCCCAGTGCATCATGGGAATAGGGCAGACTAAACTACCAAGCCAATTCTTCACCAGAAAGGAGACAAGCTACCGGGGACCGGTTTCTGGCATTTCAGCCGTCTTCGGCCCGGCTTGCTTGAATCCTGATGGTGCAGTGAGAAAGGGACTCATGTCTGAGTATACCCTGCCACACCTATAGTGGCCAAAAACGATTCAGAAAAGGGGGTGGTGATGAACAGAGTGTCTGAATTAAGCAGACCACTCTTACCCAGTCCAAAGATCAGGGCTTGATCCATCACCGTTATTTATCTCACTGCACCATCCCAGCTCAGAACCTGGCTATATGCAAATCAGTCTGTCCCTGGCCCAGTGCATCATGGGAACAGGGCAGACTAAACTACCAAGCCAATTCTTCACCAGAAAGGAGACAAGCTACCGGGGACCGGTTTCTGGCATTTCAGCCGTCTTCGGCCTGGCTTGCTTGAATCCTGATGGTGCAGTGAGAAAGGGACTCATGTCTGAGTATACCCTGCCACACCTATAGTGGCCAAAAACGATTCTGAAAAGGGGGTGGTGATGAACAGAGTGTCTGAATTAAGCAGACCACTCTTACCCAGTCCAAAGATCAGGGCTTGATCCATCACCATTATTTATCTCACTGCACCATCCCAGCTCAGAACCTGGCTATATGCAAATCAGTCTGTCCCTGGCCCAGTGCATCATGGGAACAGGGCAGACTAAACTACCAAGCCAATTCTTCACCAGAAAGGAGACAAGCTACCGGGGACCGGTTTCTGGCATTTCATCCGTCTTCGGCCCGGCTTGCTTGAATCCTGATGGTGCAGTGAGAAAGGGACTCATGTCTGAGTATACCCTGCCACACCTATAGTGGCCAAAAATGATTCAGAAAAGGGGGTGGTGATGAACAGAGTGTCTGAATTAAGCAGACCACTCTTACCCAGTCCAAAGATCAGGGCTTGATCTGTAGTATCGGGTTCCCAAGGCCTACATGCTCCGTAGATAACCCACTTACACTGAAAGAACTGTTGGCACGGAAACTGAAAAGTACAAAGAACAAGTTTATTAAGACCCCATGGGGTGGTGGTACATTCCTACAGCACCCTTCGGCAATGCAAGAAGTATCACACCGAACGTTGGTGTGATCCGGTCTTTTATACGATTTACAGGTAATAAAAAGATAGGCGGTACAAAGTTACAGAGCTTTATGTACATATATGGTCATTTTTGGAACACAGCCAGTTCATGGGAGGGGTTACAACCCCACTGGTCAGTTTGGTACACATTCCTGAGAGGTGACTGGTCAGTTGGGACTGCGCATGTACAGGCTTGACCGTTACTAAAAATAGCCTGTTGCTGGGCAGAGTCGAGTGGTCAGTTGCACGGACAACGGACTAAAGGGCATGCTGACCACGAGGCCGCTCATTCTCTAAAATGGCCGCCGCAATACACAAAATGGCGTTTTCAAGTATAGTCAAGTTAAGGGGGAAAACGTGTAGCACAGCTAAGCGCTAACTCAGCCATCGTCAAATAATGACAGACGACCCTTTTAGCGTTTAGCTGAAGCTACCTCATAGTGGACATAATCAGGATGTTCATCTTCAATATCAATTAGCATTATTTGAGCTACTTCTTTATGAAGCATCATTTTGTTTTGAGCAAGAGCTCGTCGGGACGGAATGCAGGCTGATAAACACATGGAACACAAGGCAGGACCACATTGCATACATAAGCATATGAAGAACAGTATCCCAATAATGACACATAGAATTGTTAATAATTTCCAACCCCAAGCCGTAAGCATTGACCAGAACCACCCGGAAAGAGTCCAAGTTCCATTGTCTGGGTGTATTTCCGCAGCTATTTTGTGCAACTTCGAAATGGCATCATAAACAGATGGCGAATTATCAGGTACGTATACACAGCAGCTACTTCCGATGATTCTACATGCCCCCCCATGATCAGCTAGAACCACATCTAGAACCATTCTGTTCTGAAGTGTAACAATCTTAGAAATCTGAAGTTCTTCGGTAATATTTCCTAATGTAATTGCAGTATCATTGGCTACAGCCTCAACAACACGGGTCAAACGTCGTATTTTCCTACTATTCAAAGCAGCCCCCACAAAGGAGAACAGTCCCAAATTAAAGTCCACATATTGCTGCAGTGCGGTATCAGTCTGGTCGATATCGTCCAGAACAACAGTACGTTTAACACGGTTTAACACGAAGTCGTGGTAAGTACATAGTCATTATGATACATTGGCGGGGCAATGAATACAGGGGGCAAAACAAAGGATACATAGCAAGTGCCTAACCATCCCAACGGAAACTGATGATAGCCCTTAGTTCCACAAATAAAATATGTATTACGAGATGCCACAAACGATATGCCATTCGGGCTGTCAAACGTAAGTGTAGTGTTGCATTCACTTTTTCCAACCGGGATTGTACCTTTATTACGTATGCACAAATCAGCTTTAGTTGCAATAACATTAATAACATGCGAACTGGATACATTAATGTTCCTTTGGTTGCTGTAAATACGGGGTGCAGATGCATTGTCGGGGTGGTATTCCTCCCATTCAAATCGAGTACCCTCAGCTCGTGGGTACCCATCCCGGTCATGGTAGCAAATCTTATTCAAACGGAAAAGCACCCCCCCTTTCGTTGGCCACCGCAAAGTGAATAGAAGAGTGTACCAGGCATTGCAGGACCCATTATGTGAAAATGGGAGTGGAATGAGTGGAGTGCCCCCTTTCTTCTGATGACCAGGCAACATCCCACACACCCAACAATTGGAAGTATTTGTCATGTTATGGGTATGATGCAGGATCTGAATAAAGCTATTGTTCAAATAGGTCTGCCGGTGCCGTTCTTCATGGTAGGGCAAAGTGAAGTGAAAATGTTCAGATGGAGCCGGGGTACTCGGCAACAAATGTTCACTTGCAGGCACCACGAGTTCAACTACCCAAGCTATCACTGCTATTACCACAATTGTCAAAACGAATAAGATGGCACCAAGTATTCTTTTGTCTCGCGATGTAGTGGACGCCATATTTTAAAGAGTTCACAAAGTCTCAAATAGTTCAAAAAGTTCACAAAGTCTCAAATGTGCATATATATATATACCTCCGAGGTAGCCGTTGTTTTCTTCTCCGGGGTCAAGACGGGTGTCGCTACTCTTGGCAAAACTGATCCCCCCCCCTTGAGATTCCCAGCTTCCGTTTCACAAACCCCAGAGCGGTAACCAACCAGTCTCGAAAACCAAAAAAAAAATCTTCTTATCGTGGCCGCAGATTGTAACGCTGTCGTCCAGAAACAGTGTGGTCCGGGAAGGCTCCCTCGACTTCGGCAGATGTCGCAGCTGGGCTCTTCTCTTTATCCAGAATCTCCTTGTAGTCAGTCAGCACGGCAGGATTCACCAGATCAGGAGAGACACGCCGGCAGTGAGTTGAGTGTATCCACCGCTTCCTGTTGGTCACTCGTACAGCTGTTCGAGTAGCCAGGAGGACCTGTTCGGGGCCACGCCACCTCGGTTCGAAGCTGTTCGCCCTCTCAAACGACCTCACCTTAACAAAGTCACCTGGTCGAAGATTGTGAGCCTCTCCAGTAGAGTTGTCAGGGAGCGCTTCTCGAACCTGTTGATGAATAGAAAGCAAATCATTTGTTAATCGTGCCAAATAATCGTTCATCATTATACAAGGCACATCATGTATCAATCGCGGCTTAGGCACTCCCCAAATATTCATAGGCCTTCCAAACACCACTTCATACGGTGTGAGGCCTGTTCGAGAGTGGGGCACTGATCTGAGAGAGAGCAATGCTAACGGTAAAGCATCCGGCCACTTCAATGACGTAGATGCTACAATCTTAGCCAGTTTTAGTTTTAACGTGGCATTGTACCGCTCGACAAGACCTGCTGACTGAGGGTGGAACACAGCATGAAACTTCTGCTGGATCCCCAACCCTTTCAGCACATACTCCACAATTTTCCCAACAAAATGAGGCCCATTATCGCTCCACAAAAATTTGCAAACTCCAAATCGAGGGAAGTACTCCTTGAGCAACACCTTAGCCGTTGTCAAAGCTGTATTATCTTTCGTGGGGATGGCCTCAACCCATTTGCTAAAGGCACACACCACCACTAGGACATACTTAAGGTTATTGCAGCGCTCAAGCTGGATGTAATCCATTTGGAGTACCTCAAATGGTGCAGATGGTGGAACGAAAACGAACCCTCCTTTCGGAGTATGGGTCCCTTTCGCAGGATTGTGTTGTAAACATATCAGGCAGGTCTGCACTACTCTCTTGGCAGTATTGGCAATCTCGGGATGCTCCCAAACTCGTGATAACAGTCGAGTGATCGCAAGAGCTCCCACATGTGCTAATCCGTGTGTCATCTGAACCATCGCTTGCAAGTAAGCTGCAGGCAATTTCCATTTCTCCATGTCTTTGCTTCTCCAACAGCCCTCATCATCTAGCACCCCATCTGCTGCCCATGCCGCAAGTTCTGCTTCAGTCGCGGATTTTTGGATATCTAGTATCTCCGCTCTAGCGGCGTACCATCGCTCAGCTTGTGATTTTGTTACATACATGGGGGAGTCAGTTCGGGACATAGCTGTTTGTCTCGCTATGCTGTCGGCAAAAGCATTTCCTTGACCCACTTTATCAGTGATCTTTTTATGGGCACTACATTTAATTATCGCTACTTTCTTTGGGCAAAGCAACGCGTTTAGGAGATCACGCACCAGTTCTCCGTGCATAATGTGTACCCCATGAGAAGTCAAAAACCCACGCTCTCTCCAGAGTAGCCCGAAGTCATGCGCTACTCCGAAGGCGTACCGGCTGTCTGTGTATATGTTCACACATAGGCCAGCACTCAATTCGCAGGCTCTCGTCAAAGCTATCAGCTCTGCTGCCTGAGCTGATTTTTGTGGTATTCGTGCTGTTTCTACCACTGTCTTAAGTGTCGTGATCGCATATGCTGCGGATGCCGTGCCATCTGGCAGCCTCAAACACGATCCATCAACCCACAGCTCCCCATCCACATCTGGAAGTGGCATATCCTGTAAGTCGACACGACCCTTTGTCTGTTCCTCGGTCAGGAAAACACAGTCATGATGTTTTTCTTCCTGACCCTCCTCAACCGGATAGGGCAATAAAAAGGCAGGGTTCAGGGTAGCGCATCTTTTTAGTGTGATGTGTGGCGCCAAAAGTGTAAGCTCATATCCTGTTAAACGTGCACTGGTGAGATACTGAGTCTTTGTTTGATTTAACAGGGCATCTACTGCATGGGGAACTAACACCAACAGTTTGTGCGATAACACTATTCCCTCACTCTGTCGTATAGCTACTGCTGTTGCTGCAACTGCTCGGAAACACCCAGGTAACCCTCGTGCTACAGGATCAAGAATGGCCGAAAAGTACGCACATGGCCTCTGCTTATCCCCGTGTGTTTGCACTAACACTGATAACGCGCACCCATCTTTCTCGTGCACGTACAATGTGAAAATCTTTGAATAGTCTGGTGTACCTAACACGGGTGCAGAGCAAAGGGCCTGTCTCAGTTGTTCGAAAGCATTTTGACATTCATCTGTCCATTCAAGGGGCATAGGTGTAGTTTTGGACAGCAACGCTAACAACGGTTTGATAATATGTGAAAACCCCATGATCCACTGTCTACAAAAGGACGTTAATCCTATGAAGGCACGTACATCACTCTGTGTGCGGGGGACTGGTGTATCTAAAATCGCCTGAATTCGATCTGATGTTAATGCACGCCCCTCCTTAGACAAAAGATGACCAAGGTAGGTCACCTTGGGTCTACAGTATTGGAGCTTTTTCTTCGAAACTTTGTGATTGTTCTGAGCCAAAAAGGAATGTAAAGCAAGCGTACTCTCCTCACATTGTGCGTAAGTGTCGGCAGCTAACAGAAGGTCATCGACATACTGGATAAGGGCAACTCCAGATTGCAATTGAAAGGAATCAAGCTGTCTCTTTAAAGCCTGGCTGTATATACTCGGACTCTCAGTGTAACCTTGAGGAACACAACAAAATCTATACGATTCATTATTTAATGTAAAACCAAATAAGTATCTGCTATCAGGATGGATGGGAATGGAAAAGAATGCATTTTTCAAGTCGATGACACTAAAGGTCGTCGCCGTTGGGGGGACCAATGTAAGCAATGTCGTGATATCAGACACCACCGGGTATTGGGGAATAACAATGTTGTTAATTTCTCTCAAATCAATAATAAATCAATAGACCTTGTTGTCGGTACCTCTTTTAAGGATTGGAAGAATAGGGCTATTGCAAACATTATAGGGGACTTCCTCCACTACCCCTGCAATGATCAGATCTTGAACAATGTGTGTCAAAGCAATTTCACCTTCCCTGGAGATCTTATACTGTGGTACACGTGGCAAAGGCACCCCTTCTTTTACAGTAATGCGAATAGGTGGAATAAGCATCTGTCCCACATCCGTATCTGAGGTTGCCCACAACGTAGGAGGGAGAGAGGCTAATGCTTCACATTCTTGTATAGTAAAAAATCTGTCTGAATCTGGATAGTTATCATTCAAAATAACCCGCACTCCCTCCGGAGCGCAACGTATCGTCGCTCGAAAATATTTGAGCAAATCAATGCCCAGAATATTATCTGGGGTATAAGGTGACAACAAAAATTGGCCAAAACTAAAAAATTTATCGAGACAAAGTGCAAGAGGTTTCGATAATGGGCTGGGAGTGGGTGTGCCGTCAAACCCAATACATGTAATCATATCGCCCAGACAGGGGAGCCCTCGGAACCAAGTTTTTAGACAAAGCGCTACGAGTAGCCCCTGTGTCGACTAGAAACTGATCAGTAGAACCCAAGATGCCCGCTGATACATATGGACCACTCTGATCTACTGGCACTTCAACTGATTCTGTACCCCATCCTACGCAATCCTATGCATGTACGTAATCCTGATGCTCCACATTCTCGCCCTCCGATATCTGGTACTGGTTCTGTCTATCAAAAGTATTACGCTCATCCTGGCCACGGCCCCTCTCTTCAAACCTGCTACGATCACCTCCGCTGCCTCTCGCCCCCGAATAACTTCCCCTCGACCGTCCACCTCCACGACCACGCTGACTACGCTGCTCACGAAGTACCGGGCAATCGTCAGCCCAATGCCCAAACTCCTTACAATAGGCGCATTGATCCTCCGCTATATCCGTACGCCCGTACGACGCATTACCCCTTCCTCGTCTGCCTCTATCATTCCTTCTAGATTGCGTTCCACGAACCTGTGCCAACATCACCTTCGTTTTCAACTCCTTCGCTTTCTTATCAATACTTTCTTTAGCTTCCAATTCCTGCCGCTCATAATACTGAGCGATAGTTAACAAAGACGCAGGGGTCGCCGTGGCCCTGGAACTTTAACTCGACTTTAATCGCTTCACAATCTCCGGTAGGAGATTAGCCACATACTTATCTACAAACAAATGTCTACCCGTATCATCTATTAATGATTGACCACTGTAATCGTGGAACGCCTCTTCGAAGCGTGTGAAGAAATCTGAAACCGTTTCATCTGGCTTTTGTTTGCACGAGGCTAACATGGTCCAATCTATCTTTTTAGAAGGAACAAGCGTTTTCAGTTTAGTTAAGATAGCCGCTGGAAGGTCTAAAATCAAATCACATGGCTTACATGCAGGCTCCCTGTTTAAGTCTGCTTCATTTATTTCTTTCCACGTTCCCCCAAGTATTGTTTCATCATTATTTTTACGAATTAATCTCCACATGTCGGGCGGAAGAATTAACCCAAAGAACAAATCTATATCAACAAGAGTCATGACACAGGACGAAATAGCCCCTTCCACCCCTTCATAAAATGCCGCTGGATTTTTCCGAAGATCAGGCAAAGAATTTTTAAGCGCCATAACATCTGCTCTGTTCCAAGGCGTATACACCCAATTATATATAAAATACCCCTTCGCATCCTTCGACATTTTATCCTCATCTGTACCCTCCCCCTTAGGGGGAACATACAGAGGTGCGGCTTCACGCATAGGCATAACATGCACGTTAGAATTCTTATCTGAACCCCGGAGAGAACACTCCTTAGACTGTTCAGTGGACCCCGGCACGGACTCCTTATTCTTTTTCCGCTCGTCCCGCAATCTGGAAGTCTCATCCCGCAGCTGGATCAGTTGCTTGAAAAACGTATCAACATCTGCAAGAACAAATATACCTTTATCCATATTCTCATGATGAACCGATACAGCCTTAGGTTCTAACGTATCCGAATATTTACGAAATGCAGTAACAACTTCATCAGCCAGAGTAGACAAAAAACACATCAATTCCTGTTCCGTCCAGTTACCCCTCTCGGCAATAACTTCAGCCACAGTTACAAAATTTGTATTCAATTTACGGACCCAACTACGCAAATCCGCAGCTCTTTCTGCAGATAACCTGACACTCGACTTGCTCCCTTTTCCCGACTTATCCTGTCCGTCATCGTCCGAGTCCACAGTCGGAGCCGTAGGTGGAACGTACGGAGGCGGCGATCGATCTAGTAATGAAAAATCATCAATTTCATTAGTAAGGATAGGATAAAGCGATCGACGAATAGGGAATTGACCAGTCGTTTGCAATTTACGTTCCCGTTCCTCCCTCTCTCTCTTTTCCTGAGCTTCCTTTTCCTCGAGCTGTAAAGCCTTATCTCGAGCAGCCTTACGCTGCTCTTTGTCCGCCAAGGCAACCTCACGTTTCATTCGTTCACGCACCGCTTTCTCCCACATTCGCACACAATCAAACATGTTCTGTCTAGACCTACGTTGAAACAAACACTGCTCCACAAACTGAACCTTTCGCAAATCGAACGACCCATGTAGTGGCCATTGCAATTCAGGATCGGTTTAGTGTACTTATGCCATAATTTACTGTACATTATAGGGGGAAGGCCAAATTTGATGTACATTTCACGGTTTGGAGTTCCCTCTGGGGGAGCCGGCTGTGATTACGCTAACCTAATTGTGGTACCATTTCCAAGACAGCACATCCCTCGGAGTGTGCTTAAAACAGGCATGTTCAAAAAGTATCACGAAAGCGTGATACTGTATAAACTGGCACTTACAGTACTTCACACAAATGTGCCTCTCAGAGGAAAAAAACAAAATTAGAGAAACATCTCTACATGCCTGCCTATGTGAAGTGCACTACACATATAATTCAAAGATCACAAAAGTCACAAAGTCACAAATGTTAGCTAACTCAAATCATAGACACAAATCATAGAACTTCGGCAAGCGTCCGAGGACTACCTTACCGATCACAAATCATAGAACTTCAGTAAGCGTCCGCAGACTACCTTACCGATCACAAATCTTACCCAAATCACAAAGGTCCTGATTCCAACTGCCAAGGTCTTTAATCGAATCAGCCAAACGGCACTTATCCAGCAACGCAGACGATCAAGAACTCAGTCGGAGACCGGCGCCACCTGGAAGGTCAGATCGGAAGGAAGGGAAGAAACACCGTGGGTGCCAAGACTCGGGTCACTCGGTGGCAGCGTACGCGTCCATGGCGAGTTTCCAAACCTTCGTCACGACCTCTCCTTCGGGCATCCGAGTCGCCGATGAGTCCCTTCGTGGTCGCCAATTTGTAGTATCGGGTTCCCAAGGCCTACATGCTCCATAGATAACCCACTTACACTGAAAGAACTGTTGGCACGGAAACTGAAAAGTACAAAGAACAAGTTTATTAAGACCCCATGGGGTGGTGGTACATTTCTACAGCACCCTTCGGCAATGCAAGAAGTATCACACCGAACGTTGGTGTGATCCGGTCTTTTATACGATTTACAGGTAATAAAAAGATAGGCGGTACAAAGTTACAGAGCTTTATGTACATATATGGTCATTTTTGGAACACAGCCATTTCATGGGAGGGGTTACAACCCCACTGGTCAGTTTGGTACACATTCCTGAGGGGTGACTGGTCAGTTGGGACTGCGCATGTACAGGCTTGACCGTTACTAAAAATAGCCGTTTGCTGGGCAGAGTCGAGTGGTCAGTTGAACGGACAACGGACTAAAGGGCATGCTGACCACGAGGCCGCTCATTCTCTAAAATGGCCGCCGCAATACACAAAATGGCGTTTTCAAGTGTAGTCAAGTTAAGGGGGAAAACGTGTGGCACAGCTAAGCGCTAACTCAGCCATCGTCAAATTACGACAGATCCATCACCGTTATTTATCTCACTGCACCATCCCAGCTCAGAACCTGGCTATATGCAAATCAGTCTGTCCCTGGCCCAGTGCATCATGGGAACAGGGCAGACTAAACTACCAAGCCAATTCTTCACCAGAAAGGAGACAAGCTACTGGGGACCGGTTTCAGGCATTTCAGCCGTCTTCGGCCCGGCTTGCTTGAATCCTGATGGTGCAGTGAGAAAGGGACTCATGTCTGAGTATACCCTGCCACACCTATAGTGGCCAAAAACTATTCAGAAAAGGGGGTGGTGATGAACAGAGTGTCTGAATTAAGCAGACCACTCTTACCCAGTCCAAAGATCAGGGCTTGATCCATCACCGTTATTTATCTCACTGCACCATCCCAGCTCAGAACCTGGCTATATGCAAATCAGTCTGTCCCTGGCCCAGTGCATCATGGGAACAGGGCATACTAAACTACCAAGCCAATTCTTCACCAGAAAGGAGACAAGCTACCGGGGACCGGTTTCTGGCATTTCAGCCGTCTTCGGCCCGGCTTGCTTAAATCCTGATGGTGAGTGAGAAAGGGACTCATGTCTGAGTATACCCTGCCACACCTGTGGTGGCCAAAAACGATTTAGAAAAGGGGATGGTGATGAACAGAGTGTCTGAATTAAGCAGACCACTCTTACCCAGTCCAAAGATCAGGGCTTGATCCATCACTGTTATTTATCTCACTGCACCATCCCAGCTCAGAACCTGGCTATATGCAAATCAGTCTGTCCCTGGCCCAGTGCATCATGGGAACAGGGCAGACTAAACTACCAAGCCAATTCTTCACCAGAAAGGAGACAAGCTACCGGGGACCGGTTTCTGGCATTTCAGCCGTCTTCGGCCCAGCTTGCTTGAATCCTGATGGTGCAGTGAGAAAGGGACTCATGTCTGAGTATACCCTGCCACACCTATAGTGGCCAAAAACGATTCAGAAAAGGGGGTGGTGATGAACAGAGTGTCTGAATTAAGCAGACCACTCTTACCCAGTCCAAAGATCAGGGCTTGATCCATCACCGTTATTTATCTCACTGCACCATCCCAGCTCAGAACCTGGCTATATGCAAATCAGTCTGTCCCTGGCCCAGTGCATCATGGGAACAGGGCAGACTAAACTACCAAGCCAATTCTTCACCAGAAAGGAGACAAGCTACCGGGGACCGGTTTCTGGCATTTCAGACATCTTCGGCCCGGCTTGCTTGAATCCTGATGGTGCAGTGAGAAAGGGACTCATGTCTGAGTATACCCTGCCACACCTATAGTGGCCAAAAACGATTCAGAAAAGGGGGTGGTGATGAACAGAGTGTCTGATTTAAGCGGACCACTCTTACCCAGTCCAAAGATCATTGCTTGATCCATCACCGTTATTTATCTCACTGCACCATCCCAGCTCAGAACCTGGCTATATGCAAATCAGTCTGTCCCTGGCCCAGTGCATCATGGGAACAGGGCAGACTAAACTACCAAGCCAATTCTTCACCAGAAAGGAGACAAGCTACCGGGGACCGGTTTCTGGCATTTCAGCCGTCTTCGGCCCGGCTTGCTTGAATCCTGATGGTGCAGTGAGAAAGGGACTCATGTCTGAGTATACCCTGCCACACCTATAGTGGCCAAAAATGATTCAGAAAAGGGGGTGGTGATGAACAGAGTGTCTGAATTAAGCAGACCACTCTTACCCAGTCCAAAGATCAGGGCTTGATCCATCACCGTTATTTATCTCACTGCACCATCCCAGCTCAGAACCTGGCTATATGCAAATCAGTCTGGCCCTGGCCCAGTGCATCATGGGAACAGGGCAGACTAAATTACCAAGCCAATTCTTCACCAGAAAGGATACAAGCTACCGGGGACCGGTTTCTGGCATTTCAGCCGTCTTCGGCCCGGCTTGCTTGAATCCTGATGGTGCAGTGAGAAAGGGACTCATGTCTGAGTATACCCTGCCACACCTATAGTGGCCAAAAACGATTCAGAAAAGGGGGTGGTGATGAACAGAGTGTCTGAATTAAGCAGACCACTCTTACCCAATCCAAAGATCAGGGCTTGATCCATCACCGTTATTTATCTCACTGCACCATCCCAGCTCAGAACCTGGCTATATGCAAATCAGTCTGTCCCTGGCCCAGTGCATCATGGGAACAGGGCAGACTAAACTACCAAGCCAATTCTTCACCAGAAAGGAGACAAGCTACCGGGGACCAGTTTCTGGCATTTCAGCCGTCTTGGGCCCGGCTTGCTTGAATCCTGATGGTGCAGTGAGAAAGGGACACATGTCTGAGTATACCCTGCCAAACCTGTAGTGGCCAAAAACAATTCAGAAAAGGTGATGGTGATGAACAGAGTGTCTGAATTAAGCAGACCAATCTTACCCAGTCCAAAGATCAGGGCTTGATCCATCACCGTTATTTATCTCACTGCACCATCCCAGCTCAGAACGTGGCTATATGCAAATCAGTCTGTCCCTGGCCCAGTGCATCATGGGAACAGGGCAGACTAAACTACTAAGCCAATTCTTCACCAGAAAGGAGACAAGCTACCGGGGACCAGTTTCTGGCATTTCAGCCGTCTTCGGCCCGGCTTGCTTGAATCCTGATGGTGCAGTGAGAAAGGGACTCATGTCTGAGTATACCCTGCCACACCTATAGTGGCCAAAAACGATTCAGAAAAGGGGGTGGTGATGAACAGAGTGTCTGAATTAAGCAGACCACTCTTACCCAGTCCAAAGATCAGGGCTTGATCCATCACCGTTATGGAACAGACTAATTTGCATATAGCCAGGTTCTGAGCTGGGATGGTGCAGTGAGCTAAAAAACGGTGTTGGATCTAGCCCTGATCTCTTGACTGGGTGAGAGTATTCTGCTTAATTCAGAAACTATGTCCATCACTACCCCTTGTGTTAAATATTTTGTCCACCCTAAGCGTGGAAGGGTATACTCAGATGTGAGTCCCTTGCTCATTGCACCACCCGGATTCAAGCAAGCCGGGCCGAAGTCAGCTGAAATGCCAGAAACCGGTCCCCGGAAGCTTGTTTCCTTCCCAGTGTAAGAATTGGCTTGGTAGTTTGGTTTACCCTGTTCCCATCATGCACTGGGCCAGGAACAGACTAATTTGCATATAGCCAGGTTCTGAGCTGGGATGGTGCAGTGAGCTAAAAAACGGTGTTGGATCTAGCCCTGATCTCTTGACTGGGTGAGAGTATTCTGCTTAATTCAGAAACTCTGTCCATCACCACCCCTTGTTGTTAAATATTTTGTCCACCCTAAGCGTGGAAGGGTATACTCAGATGTGAGTCCCTTGCTCATTGCACCATCAGGATACAAGCAAGCCGGGCCGAAGACGGTTGAAATGCCAGAAACTGGTCCCCGGAAGCTTGTTTCCTTCCCAGTGTAAGAATTGGCTTGGTAGTTTGGTTTGCCCTGTTCCCGTCATGCACTGGGACAGGAACAGACTAATTTGCATATAGCCAGGTTCTGAGCTGGGATGGTGCAGTGAGCTAAAAAACGGTGTTGGATCTAGCCCTGATCTCTTGACTGGGTGAGAGTATTCTGCTTAATTCAGAAACTCTGTCCATCACCACCCCTTGTTGTTAAATATTTTGTCTACCCTAAGCGAGGAAGGGTATACTCAGATGTGAGTCCCTTGCTCATTGCACCATCAGGATTCAAGCAAGCCGGGCCGAAGACGGCTGAAATGCCAGAAACCGGTCCCCGGAAACTTGTTTCCTTCCCAGTGTAAGAATTGGCTTGGTAGTTTGGTTTGCCCTGTTCCCATCATGCACTGGGACAGGAACAGACTAATTTGCATATAGCCAGGTTCTGAGCTGGGATGGTGCAGTGAGCTAAAAAACGGTGTTGAATCTAGCCCTGATCTCTTGACTGGGTGAGAGTATTCTGCTTAATTCAGAAACTCTGTCCATCACCACCCCTTGTTGTTAAATATTTTGTCCACCCTAAGCGTGGAAGGGTATACTCAGATGTGAGTCCCTTCTCATTGCACCATCAGGATTCAAGCAAGCCGGGCCGAAGACAGCTGAAATACCAGAAACCGGTCCCCGGAAGCTTGTTTCCTTCCCAGTGTAAGAATTGGCTTGGTAGTTTGGTTTGCCCTATTCCCATCATGCACTGGGACAGGAACAGACTAATTTGCATATAGCCAGGTTCTGAGCTTGGATGGTGCAGTGAGCTAAAAAACGGTGTTTGATCTAGCCCTGATCTCTTGACTGGGTGAGAGTATTCTGCTTAATTCAGAAACTCTGTCCATCACCACCCCTTGTTGTTAAATATTTTGTCCACCCTAAGCGTGGAAGGGTATACTCAGATGTGAGTCCCTTGCCCATTGCACCATCAGGATTCAAGCAAGCCGGGCCAAAGACGGCTGAAATGCCAGAAACTGGTCCCCGGAAGCTTGTTTCCTTCCCAGTGTAAGAATTGGCTTGGTAGTTTGGTTTGCCCTGTTCCCATCATGCACTGGGACAGGAACAGACTAATCTGCATATAGCCAGGTTCTGAGCTGGGATGGTGCAGTGAGCTAAAAAACGGTGTTGGATCTAGCCCTGATCTCTTGACTGGGTGAGAGTATTCTGCTTAATTCAGAAACTCTGTCCATCACCACCCCTTGTTGTTAAATATTTTATCCACCCTAAGCGTGGAAGGGTATACTCAGATGTGAGTCCCTTGCTCATTGCACCATCAGGATTCAAGCAAACCGGGCCGAAGACGGCTGAAATGCCAGAAACCAGTCCCCGGAAGCTTGTTTCCTTCCCAGTGTAAGAATTGGCTTGGTAGTTTGGTTTGCCCTGTTCCCATCATGCACTGGGACAGGAACAGACTAATTTGCATAAAGCCAGGTTCTGAGCTGGGATGGTGCAGTGAGCTAAAAAACGGTGTTGGATCTAGCCCTGATCTCTTGACTGGGTGAGAGTATTCTGCTTAATTCAGAAACTCTGTCCATCACCACCCCTTGTTGTTAAATATTTTGTCCACCCTAAACGTGGAAAGGTATACTCAGATGTGAGTCCCTTGCTCATTGCACCATCAGGATTCAAGCAAGCCGGGCCGAAGATGGCTGCAATGCCAGAATCCAGTCCCCGGAAGCTTGTTTCCTTCCCAGTGTAAGAATTGGCTAGGTAGTTTGGTTTGCCCTGTTCCCATCATGCACTGGGACAGGAACAGACTAATTTGCATATAGCCAGGTTCTGAGCTGGGATGGTGCAGTGAGCTAAAAAACGGTGTTGGATCTAGCCCTGATCTCTTGACTGGGTGAGAGTATTCTGCTTAATTCAGAAACTCTGTCCATCACCACCCCTTGTTGTTAAATATTTTGTCCACCCTAAGCGTGGAAGGGTATACTCAGATGTGAGTCCCTTGCTCATTGCACCATCAGGATTCAAGCAAGCCGGGCCGAAGACGGCTGAAATGCCAGAAACCGGTCCCCGGAAGCTTGTTTCCTTCCCAGTGTAAGAATTGGCTTGGTAGTTTGATTTGCCCTGTTCCCATCATGCACTGGGACAGGAACAGACTAATTAGCATATAGCCAGGTTCTGAGCTGGGATGGTGCAGTGAGCTAAAAAACGGTGTTGGATCTAGCCCTGATCTCTTGACTGGGTGAGAGTATTCTGCTTAATTCAGAAACGCTGTCCATCACCACCCCTTGTTGTTAAATATTTTGTCCACCCTAAGCGTGGAAGGGTATACTCAGATGTGAGTCCCTTGCTCATTGCACCATCAGGATTCAAGCAAGCCGGGCCGAAGACGGCTGAAATGCCAGAAACGGGTCCCCGGAAGCTTGTTTCCTTCCCAGTGTATGAATTGGCTTGGTAGTTTGGTTTGCCCTATTCCCATCATGCACTGGGACAGGAACAGACTAATTTGCATATAGCCAGGTTCTGAGCTGGGATGGTGCAGTGAGCTAAAAAACGGTGTCGGATCTAGCCCTGATCTCTTGACTGGGTGAGAGTATTCTGCTTAATTCAGAAACTCTGTCCATCACCACCCCTTGTTGTTAAATATTTTGTCCACCCTAAGCGTGGAAGGGTATACTCAGATGTGAGTCCCTTGCTCATTGCACCATCAGGATTCAAGCAAGCCGGGCCGAAGACGGCTGAAATGCCAGACACCGGTCCCCGGAAGCTTGTTTCCTTCCCAGTGTAAGAATTGGCTTGGTAGTTTGATTTGCCCTGTTCCCATCATGCACTGGGACAGGAACAGACTAATTTGCATATAGCCAGGTTCTGAGCTGGGATGGTGCAGTGAGCTACAAAACGGTGTTGGATCTAGCCCTGATCTCTTGACTGGGTGAGAGTATTCTGCTTAATTCAGAAACTCTGTCCATCACCACCCCTTGTTGTTAAATATTTTGTCCACCCTAAGCGTGGAAGGGTATACTCAGATGTGAGTCCCTTGCTCATTGCACCATCAGGATTCAAGCAAGCCGGGCCGAAGACGGCTGAAATGCCAGAAACCGGTCCCCGGAAGCTTGTTTCCTTCCCAGTGTAAGAATTGGCTTGGTAGTTTTGTTTGCCCTATTCCCATCATGCACTGGGACAGGAACAGACTAATTTGCATATAGCCAGGTTCTGAGCTTGGATGGTGCAGTGAGCTAAAAAACGGTGTTGGATCTAGCCCTGATCTCTTGACTGGGTGAGAGTATTCTGCTTAATTCAGCAACTCTGTCCATCACCACCCCTTGTTGTTAAATATTTTGTCCACCCTAAGCGTAGAAGGGTATACTCAGATGTGAGTCCCTTGCTCATTGCACCATCAGGATTCAAGCAAGCCGGGCCGAAGACGGCTGCAATGCCAGAATCCAGTCCCCGGAAGCTTGTTTCCTTCCCAGTGTAAGAATTGGCTTGGTAGTTTGGTTTGCCCTGTTCCCATCATGCACTGGGACAGGAACAGACTAATTTGCATATAGCCAGGTTCTGAGCTGGGATGGTGCAGTGAGCTAAAAAACGGTGTTGGATCTAGCCCTGATCTTTTGACTGGGTGAGAGTATTCTGCTTAATTCAGAAACTCTGTCCATCACCACCCCTTGTTGTTAAATATTTTGTCCACCCTAAGCGTGGAAGGGTATACTCAGATGTGAGTCCCTTGCTCATTGCACCATCAGGATTTAAGCAAGCCAGGCCGAAGACGGCTGAAATGCCAGAAACCGGTCCCCGGAAGCTTGTTTCCTTCCCAGTGTAAGAATTGGCTTGGTAGTTTGATTTGCCCTGTTCCCATCATGCACTGGGACAGGAACAGACTAATTTGCATATAGCCAGGTTCTGAGCTGGGATGGTGCAGTGAGCTAAAAAAACTGTGTTGGATCTAGCCCTGATCTCTTGACTGGGTGAGAGTATTCTGCTTAATTCAGAAACTCTGTCCATCACCAGCCCTTGTTGTTAAATACATTTCACCACAGCGATTTCTGCTGGTCCCTGCAGAGCTTCCAGCAGTAACCTGACAAATTCTCCATTCCTCATAGGGGAACCTGATGATGTCATGTAACCCCTTTGAGACCACAACTGACCGAAGTCGTGAACCACATCAAACCCATATCGGCTGTCGGTGTATATGGTGACTCGAATTTTATTGGCTGCCAAACAGGCACGCGTCAACGCAACTATCTCAGCCACCTGAGCGGAGTGTACTCCTTCTAAGCAGGCAGCTTCGATTATCCCATGAATCGTGCAAACAGCAAAAGACGCTCTTAACTGTCCAGCATTGTCCCTTATGTATGAGCCATCTACCAAGAGAATTTCATCAGGGTCTTCCAAAGGCTCATCGACAATGTCTGGTCTAGGTTTGGTGCACAGTGCAGTCACTTCAAGGCAGTCATGATCGTCACAATCATCATCTAAAACATTTGGCAATGGCATCAGTGTAGCAGGGTTCAAAACCGAGCACCTCTTTAGGGTCACATTCTCCGCAGCAAGTATAACCTGCTCGTAGTGTGTGAGCCTGTTGTTAGTCAGGTGCTGTGTTTTGGTCCTGGTCATTAACAGCTCTACTGAATGTGGAACATGTACCACCAATGGATGTCCCATCACAATACTCTCACATCTCTCAATGCTGATACCTGTTGCAGCAACGGATTTGAGACATCCGGGCAACGTTGTGGCTACTGGGTCTAAAGTAGCCGAGAAATAAGCAACTGGTCTACGGACACCTCCGTGGTCTTGGGTCAAGACTGCTAACGCGCAACCCTCTCGCTCGCAGCAGAACAATGAAAACAATTTGGTGTAATCAGGCATTCCCAGAGCCGGAGCACGACATAAGTCCTCTCTCAACTCAAGGAAAGCCATCATGCAGTCTGTGTCCCATGGTACCGGATCACTCACGTCCTTGAGCGTCAGTTTCTGTAAGGGCTTCGCCTTTAGTGAGAAAATAGCAATCCACTGGCGACAGTAGCCAACCATTCCCAGGAACATTCTAACCTCTCTTTGTGTTGAAGGCACCATCATTTTCATTATCGCCTCTATTCTGTCTGGGGACACTTTCCTTATTCCCTTCTCTATTCTGTGTCCCAAATACTGTACTTCTGGGAGACAGTATTGTAGCTTGCTGGGAGATACCTTGTGACCATTCTCTGCCAGATGGTTCAACAGAGCGATGGTGTCTATTCTACAGGCATCTTCTGTCTCTGACGCAACAAGGAGGTCGTCTATGTACTGTACAAGAACCGAGTTCTGGGGCAGCACTAGACTTTCAAGATTTCTTTTCAATAATTGATTAAAGATCGATGGGCTTTCTGTATACCCCTGTGGGATACGACACCATGTTAACACACGATTTTCCAGCTTAAAAGCGAAAAGAAATTGGCTCTCCTCATGTAACGGTATTGAGAAAAATGCCTGACATAAGTCAATCACTGTGAACCACTGAGCCTGTGCTGGAATCTGAAACAATATTACTGATGGATTCGGTACCACTGGACAGCATTGAACGACGATGTCGTTCACCTTTCGTAAATCCTGCACAATCCTGAACTTCCCGCTAGGTTTCGGCGAGCCCATGATCGGAGAGTTACACGGACTGCCCATTATTTCCTTTAGGATTCCCTGTCTAATCATGGATTCAATAACAGGTTCTATTCCCGCAATTGTTTCTGGAGTCAGCTTGTCCTGGGGTGTTCTTGGAAATTCCGCATTAGGTCTCACTTGTACCTTAACTGGCTCCACACCTTTGATCAGTCCAATCTCTTCTCCTGTAAAGTCCCAGACTTCCTGTCTGACTGTCTCTCTCAAATCCCAGGGGAGTTCCTCCACTGTTAGTGCAGGACACAGTTCAATGCACACACGTGTGTTTGCAACCTTAAAGGCAGCATCATCATCATTCGTCTCTAACTCCACTCCTTTAGGTGTACAATAGATTGTACAATTAAGCTTGCATAATAGGTCTCTTCCTAGCAGACACACAGGACTAGAATCACATACCACAAATTGATGGTTGTTCCTGAAGTTTCCTATTCTTACTGGAACTGACTCAGTCAATGGATATGTCATCTTCCTATTTGCGACTCCCACAACTTGGATAGTTTGTCCGGAAAGAGGCAAGTTAGGGACCACTGCGGACCGTACAGTAGAACGAGTCACACCCGTGTCCACCAGAAAGGTGGTCGGGTGTCCAGCTACATCAGCTTCTATGAAGGGTCCTCTCTGATCTATCTCTAATGCTGCTCCTAAGGTGCACTCTTCCTCTTCATTCAGACACCGTCCTGTCACTGGGACAAAGTGATAGTATTCGTCTCCATCTACCAGGAGAGGCATCTGCTGGTAAGTCCTATTCCCTGCCGCAATTTTCGGTGGCTGGGGATCAGGGGCTCTAGGAGCGGACGTCCCCCCTTTTGCCGCCTTGAGCTTTACTGCTGTTGTTCTTGGTACTTGAAGAGCCTGACTCTCCTCTTCCTCCTCCTGTACCTGATTTTCTGGGTTATGAGGACACTCGCGCCTCCAATGCCCGATCTCGTGACATTGATGACACCTCGTTGTCTTTTTCAGAGTCTCCAGGTCTACCCTTGGCCTTGGACCATCCTCGCTGTCCGTTTTCTGACCGCTCGATATTCTCCCCAATGTTCCACTTCCAGACTGACCCTGTCCTCCCGGTTGCATCTGGACTAGCATCAGTTTATCTTTGAGCTTCTTTGTTTTAGAGTCTATCTCATCACTGCAGTACCTTGCATACCTCAGGATCTCGTCTAGAGGTTTGTTCTGCCAACAAATCAAATGTTGTTGTATCATGAGACAGATCTCAGGTCTCAGTCCCAGAACAAACTTGGACACAAACTGTCCCATGTCCTTTGGATCCATTACATCCAAACCACTGCACTGCTTGAATATCTGCAATAATCTCTCATAGCACTCATGGACTGTCTCTTTCGGTTCTTGTCTAGTTCTATCTATTTTCACCCAATCTATGCCTTGTGGTGGCACCTTTGTTTTTAACCATGTAATCACTTGCTCGTAGTTTATCATTACTCTTGGTGAAGGTCCATTTGTGAGTGCATCTCGTTCTGGCTCCTCCGTGGGCCATTCAACACTGATCTTACATGCTACCCACAGATCTCCCGGAGCCACAATGTCAAACAATGTGTTCAAATCAACCCACAGTACCTTTGAAATGTTGACAAACCTCTCTACCTGCTTGTACCACTCTACTGGGCTCTCTCTCAACCTGGGGAATGTATTCGTGAAAGCAGCCAAATCTCCCCTACTCCAGGGTACTTGCACATATCCTCCATGAGCTACCTCCCTCAAGGGATATGCTTCTGCATGCATCAGCCCTGCTCCTGGAGATGTCTCTACCTAACACTTTTTTTTTGGACCATTTTTCCTCCCATTTATCCAGTTGGACCCATATTCGGATTCCCACAATTAACTCTCTGATGTGGGTTTTTAATCCAATCACTCTCTTCTCGTCTAGATCTTGGTCTGTATACTGCAACCTATGTCCACCCTGAAATGCCTTTGTCCTGGTCAGATCCACTGAATATTTGTTCGCTAATTCCGTTAGTTTCTCGTGAGCTGCCCTAGCTCTGCGAGTAACATCTTTCACTACAAACAACAGTTCATCTGGTTCGTAAAGTTCTATTCTCTCCAGGGGTATTGTACCTTCCACTATCTCCTCTACCTCTGACTTGAGTCTTAGCACATCTATTCTCCTTGCCTTTATCACCGCTCTCAATGTGCCTTGACTAGAGGTTTCGCTCGGGTCTTTCCCTTTACATTCCTGACTCACTCTTCTGTCCTCCTCAGGGGTGTTATGAGGAACACTTCCTCTCTCCCATCTTTCACAGTCCCAATCTTGTCTTCTCTCTGCAGTTCCATGGGTAAATGTACCCCTATTCTCCTCACTCCCACGGTCCCCTTCCTGTCTGCTTCCATTAGACCTGCAATGGGATACCTCCCTATTCTCTGAACCCCAATGTCTACAATCGTCTCTTGACCTATCGCTCTGAGTATCCGCGACTGTCTCCCAAGTTCTCAAATCTGGCCTCAATTCTCTAATTGACCGGGGCCGTGGTCCTCTCAGATCCATCGGTCCTCTTAAACCCCCTTGTTCCCTAGAAGAATCTGCCGATGCTGCCAAAGGGGTGCTCCTCTCTATAGGTCTGGACCATTGGTTCCACTCGTCCGCCATGTTACTCCTACCTTCGCTAGTATTTCTTTCCCTGTCCATTTGTGGCAGACTCTCGTTTTGGTTCTGTTCTGGGTTGTACACTGATACTATAGGACCTATGGTGACGGGCACTGTAAGAGCATCTGGTAACCTCTGGGAACTGACTCCCTCTTCACAGTGTACCTGCTGTACGGTGAATCTCCCCACTACTCTCGCTTCTGGGGTCCGTTGAGGTACCCCCTCACCTTCCACCGAGCCCGACCTGTCCCCTACTGGGCCCAAGTTGCTCTCTCTTAGTACTCCACCGTCCACTACCGATGTCTCTCTCCCTGTTGGTGGTGGTGACCTCCCTTCTACTTCTGGATTATATGGAGGTGGTCTCTCTGACTGCAGTCTCTCTATCAAACTGTCGTCCGTCTCGCTGTCATCATACTCTGTACTCTTTTTCTGCGCCTCCCTTTCATTGACCAACAGTGGGTACAACCTGTCTCCCTCTATGGTTTGCACTCTCCACCTCTTGTCCAGTGCATCCCACCTCGCGTCCTGTACTGCCCTGACTGATCTGTTCACTCTTTCCTGTCTCCTATCCCTGTTCTTCTCGTGAGCTGCCCTGATCCATGCATTCAATGCTTCGAACTGTGTTGGCCTAGGCAAAGGACACAAAGAAGACATAATCGCTTTTAGCTGGTACAACACCTCTAACCTGAATGTCCCGTACCTAGGAAAAGTCAATTCCTCATTCCCCTCAGTCATCTTACACCAGTTCTCAAGCCACAATGTAGTATGTAATCCACTATTTGTAGACATGTAATGAGCTGGCGTATCCTCGGGTGGAGCCTCTTCCCCACCCCGAGGTTCTAGTCTCTTTTCTCCCGAAAAACAACTTCGCAATCCTTTTAGACATTTCATGATGAAACCCACAACGATTCCTTGTTTACTCCGCTCGTTTTACTTTACAATGACAATCCTTCAATCCCAACGCGGCTTTACTCTAACCGCCCTATCCCAGCGCGGCTCTTCCTGACGTCACTCGCTTCTCGCCAACCGCCCAATCTCAGCGCGGCTCCACACTAACCGTCCTATCCCAGCGTGGCTCTTCCTGACGTCACTCGCCTCCGTTTGCAGCAGTTCCCCTCCATTCTCCGCTCGTCTCTCGGTCATGCATGCGTCCCAATCATACGCTTTGAAATTATCACTTCCGACTAAGCAATCACTTCTCTGACTGTACGTCCACAGTCTAACTGTAATTGTCACCGACTGGCAAATGTCTGTCCGCTTAACGACCAAACAATCGCCTCTCTGATAGGTTACATACACACGGCAACTTTCGACCAGCGTCCGTCACCCACGCATGCACACATTCGTTCCCCCTATCTCGGTCCTGCGGGCGATCAATGGTACCTCATGATCCCCTTTCAATGGTCGACAACTACTGCAGGTGTTCGATACACCCGAACCACTTAAAGTCTCCTTGAACTTAAGATTTTCACTGGTTGCGCACGCTCACAACCTGTTCTCCTTTCACACTACAGGCACTCAACTCCGCTAGACAATACAATTCAACAAAATAATACACACCGCAATCTAACACGCATGACCCTTTTTATACTCACTCTCTTTCGATCTGCTGCTTTCTGCTGCACCGTCACTCTCCGTCATTTTCCGTGGAACGCCATCCTCCGTCCGTTGCTCTATGGACGCACATCTCCAGATCTCTATGGGCCTTGGGGAGAATCTTTAGCCTACTCTAGATTACCCTCACTCCAGAAGATAAACCATCCTCTGCTACCAACTGGAAAGGTGGGATTTTCACTATAGAATCAGAATCAGAATTCAAGAATCCCGCCACAGGTCGACTAGACCTTTTTACCTGTCATAGAGTGTAGAAGGCAATCTTTTTCAACATATCAATTCGAACTACCTCCATCGCCTTCCCCAAAGAACCACTGACAAAAAGTCAAGTTTGAAGGTTTATTATAAAGCCAAAAGCAGTTGTGTATATAAACACTTCAGTAAAAGATTCAGGAGATATACGGGCACTAATACAAACATAATCCTACAGAAAAGTCTCAATCGACTAGGAAACAACACAAGTATAATTTCCAAAACCACTAGACTTGCAAGAATTGCTATAATCTGGGTCTTGGTAGGCATCGAAGAAAAGAAGAAATACATCCAGATCAATCTGTCCCTACACTATACTAAGTGACATCCTACTTAACAAAGTTCCCTCCTAACAAAGGTGTCAGCCGTGGTGACTTCCAAAGAAGTTCACTCACTTAGTTCGGACTTAGCATATGAACTCCTTTCACATAGCAAAGCTCTCTGCCTACCCAGCATCTTTCTTCGCCCTCGTGCGCATCTGCTCTGCTCTCCTACCAGGGTGCTGTCCCTCATACAAATCCCACAATATGGACGACACGCCCTGAGGTACGCCCCCCTCTGAGGTATTAACTTTCAAATAAAATTAATTACGACATCTTCATCTTTGTTCGTTGAAAAACGTCCTTGGGTCCCAGAGTCTTCACCTCTTGAAGTTGCTTCCCTAAAATTCCGCAGCCACTCCTCCATGTCTGGGACTACCATCCTAATGCTCATATACAATGGGCCCTTCTCTACTATCTCTGGTTAACCTTGCACCTGCAAGGGAACACACATAAATCGATTCACAGTACCATGCTACTTGTAATTAATTTTCTAAAGCAACCTTCTAGGAAAGACACTTCCATGATTTAATGTAATGTGAAACATTCTTAGTTCGGCCTACACGGCCTTCCTCCCCACCTGGGCCTCTGCACGTTTCGGGATGTCACCCCCTAACATTGGCAAACATTTTTTCGCTCATTAGGCCTACATCATTATAGAAAAAGGAATGCATTCTCTAACTAAACACTTCTATGTCGTTACATGAATACAATAGTGAATTTCTAAACATGCATTTAAATACATCAATGCCTATTTGAGCATCCTTTAACTGATTTAGTATTACACTACAAACACATTTCTAAGTTAACATGACATTAGTATTTTCAAAAGCGCTTTTCGTTACAGCTATGTAAGTTCTAGCACATGGGTTCATAGCTCTGTGTCACATTTAAACATGATTATAATCCTCTATATATGCGGGTGCTGATTACTTGTGAATATGGTGCAGCCCTACAATTTCTAACACAGTTTTGCGCTCTCTCACTATCGAGAATCACTCTCTCTCTGAATCTCTACCTTCGACAGTGTACAGTGAGCAGTTTTTTTCATCTAGCTTTGCACTATGGAAATGCAATGTATATACATATGTATAAAGCCTTGTGGAATAAAAACATTTCTCATTATATCTTATGATGGATTATCACTCATTATTAAAACATATTCCTTTTCTGTACGTCACCTAATTCTTCCATATTAATTGTACTTGCATAGTATCCAATGATTAATTCTGTCTATTAGTCCAAAGCACCTAAAAGTATTAGCAAACTGGAATCACTGAAATATAAAGGAAATTTGAAGTTCTTCAGACTCTGGAAACTTGGATATAACCCAAAATAGTTTTAGGGTCATTCCATTTTGGAAAGGCGTAATTAGTGGTTGAATAGCTTTGAAAAACTCAAATGTAATTCTGTTGTCAGGAACCAGTATGGAACTATCCATGATGATGTAACCCTTGTTCAATCTACCAAATGTACTAAAGCGTAGTATTGAACTATGAAGCACCAGGATAGTGGACACAGTAGAAATAGGAAAAAAACGAAGGGAAAATAAATGGACAAGAAACAGTTACTAGCAAAGTTTGATCGAGGAAAGAAGGGGACCATCAGAAGAATCAACTTAAGCTATTAGAACCTAACCTTTACAGCTCTGTGACCAGCACGAGACTTGCCAGAGTATCAAGGATCTGGACAGCAACAGATCTTTGGAACTGTGAAGGGTGTTCAGCATAAAGCTAACGATCAACCAAAATGGCCAAAACAATTGCACAAAATAACAAAGGTGAACCGTGGAAGAGATGCTTAAGAACTTTTGGAAGGTACTGTCTTTTGGTCTTCTTTGGACCACTCTCTCTCCGCAGCTCCGCTGTACCATCTCTTGCCTCCAGAACCTGACCTCCTCCTTGGGAGGTTCGAGGCTGCTGCCAGCTCCTGCGCCTGCTGCCCACTCCAACTGGGACCAGACTGCATGCAACCACCGTAACCTTTCTCAGCCGTTATTTTCTTAATTTTTTCCCTGTTTAGCCACTATCATTGTGCCCATCTGTGTCTTGCTCTAATTCCACCACTGTCTTTATTTTCTCGTGCCTGCCTGTTCCTTTCGCAGCTGCCGCCACTGCCTCGCCAAATACGACCCATGGCCAGTTCTCCTGCCTCCGCTGCCGCCAGACCCTCACCCCCACCTCAGCCTCTAACACCGTTGACGGCAGCACCTTCGGCACCCTAAAATGCATCCACCTCAACGTGCTCCCTACACAAACACGGCATGAAAATCCTGAACCTACATGACTCTCGCCAGACATCGCCTTCTTCACAGAGATCAGGACCAACGCATCTTCCGCCCCTGATATCAGCACTGCCATCCCAGATGGATACAAGATCCAGAGGAAAGACCACTTCAACCACCAATAAGGGGGCCTCGCCATCGCCCACAAGAGCACCCTCCGCCTCACCACCTCCAGCAAAACCTTCACCTCTGCTGAACACCTGCAATTACAGATCCAGACCACCCTTAAAGCCACACTTTGAGGAACCCTCATCTACAGACCCCCGGCTCCAGAACACCCTTCGCCACTACCATCACCGGCTTCATCGCACCCCTCGCCATTGCCTCAACAAACTACATACTCACTGGAGACCCAAACGTCCACCTCGACAACCCCAGCGACCCCAACTCCACTATTCTTAGTGACAACCTCGCAAGCATCGGACTTAAACAAACTCGTCAACACACCGACCCACTGAGCAGAACACACCCTCGACCCCGTTTTCGTGGCAGGAAACAACATCCAATTCAGCCACACAACACAGCTGTCATGTACTGACCACCACTGCGTAAAGTTCGCCATCAACAAACCCAAGGCACCCAAACCAGCCCCATGCCAACCATGAAGGACCTGGAGCAAGGTTACCGATGAGCAACTTAACTCCACCCTCACCTGAGACAAACACACCTGGGGACCCAACGCAAACAACACAGCCAGAGAAATCCTCACCTAGATCTCCAACTTCGCAGACAAGCTTGCTCCACTACATAACCCCGACAGACAACCCCCCAGGAAAGATGCCTGGTTCACCACCACTCTCAAAGAAGCCAGACGCAGCAGCAGACACCTGAGAAGAAGTGAAAAAACACCAAGCAACCAAATTTCACACCACCTACAAGGACTCCATGACGGACTACAACAACCAAATCAGACCCACCAAGAGGAACTTCATCCACAACAAAATCCTGGCCAACTCCACCAACTCCAAGGAACTTTTCAGTGTCATTCAAGAATTCACCAACCCAAGCAGAGAAGCCACAGACATCACCCCATCCCAAGACCTCTGCAACAAGCTTGGAACCTATTTCCACCTTAAGATTAAACACCTCTACGACAACTTCATCGACCATCCACCAGGTGCCACTGATGCACCCCAGAAACACCAGCAAGCCCACCATCTCCAACGGGGCACTGGTCACGGCCGAAGACACCACCTTGACCATGAAAAGCATCGACTAAAGAGGCCCCCAGCGACCCCTGCCCCCCTCACATTTACCACAGAGCCACGGCCACCATTGCACCCGAACTACAATGCATCATCAACGCCACCTTCAAAACAGGCACCTTCCCAGATGATTTGAAATGCGCAGAAGTCAGACCCATGCTCAAGAAGCCTACAGCTGACCCCACAGACCTCAAGAACTATCAGCCCATGTCGCTCCTCCCTTCACAGCCATAATCGCAGTGAAAACAGTCAACAGGACACTGACATGATTCATTGAAGAGAATGCTGTCCTCGACCCATTCCCAATCTGGATTCCGAAGCAATCACAGCACAGAGACGGCCCTACTTGCCGCCACAGACAACATCTGCACCATCCTGGACCAGGGCCACTCCGCAGCCCTCATCCTACGTGACCTATCAGTGGCGCCTTCGACACTGTCTCCCACCGCACACTAGTCGCCTGACTACACAACACAGGCATACAAGGACCAGCCCTGGACTGGATCTGATCATTCCGCACTGGAAGAAGCCAAAGAATCAGACTCCCACCCTTCCTCTCTGACCCCATGAAAATCACCTGCTGAGTCACACAGGGTTCATCACTGAGCCCCACCCTCTTCAATATCTACATGGCCCCCTTCGCAGCCATCGTCCGACAACATGGCCTCAACATTGTATCATACCCTGACAACACCCAGCTCATCCTCTCCCTCATCAAAGACCCCACCACTGCCAAACTGAACTTCCAGAAAGGAATACAAGACATCACAGTCTGGATGACCAACAGCTGCCTGAAGCTCAACGCCGTGAAGACAGAAGTTTTCATCCCCGGTACCAACCCTTCTTCATGGGACAGCACCTGCTGGCCACTGCCTCCGAAACCCACCTAACCCCTCAGACCATGCCAAGAACCTCGGCATCGAACTCGACTCCTCACTCACCATGAACCGAGAGGTCAACGCCGTCACCTCCAGCTGCTTCAACACCCTCTTCATCCTCCGCAAGTCCTTCATGGGGATCCGCCCTGAGTCAAAGAAGACAATCACCCAAGCACTCATCACCAGCAGACTGGACTATGGAAACGCACTCTACGTCGGCATCAACAAGTCCCTACTCTACAAACTCCATACAATACATAACACCGCTACCAGGCTCGTCCTCCGCATCCCCCGACATGAACACATCAGCCAACACCTACGAAGTCTCCAATGGCTCCCCTTGGAGTAAAGAGTCACTTTCAAAATCCTCACTCACGCCTACAAATTCGTACACAACCACGGACCCAAAAACCTCAATGTCAGAATCAACTTCCACATACCCAAAATAAACTTCTGATCTTCCAAGCTCGCACTGGCCAAAACCCCATGTATCCACAGAGCCAGAGCAGGTGGAAGATCCTTCTCTCACATTGCAGCCAAGACCTGGTATGAGCTACCAGCAGATATCAGGCACACCCCCTCCCTGAACACCTTCAGAAGACCCTTAAGACCTGTCTCTTTGGCAAAATAGATCTGCGCCCCCCCGCGACCCCCCTCAGCGCATTGAGACCCTCACAAATGAGTAGCTCGCTTACAATTCCCTGGCTGATTGATTGATTGAACACCAAATACACTTATAATGTCTCTACTAGTTAAGATCCCAAGTATGAAACACAGACTTATCTGCTTGCAACAAGATTTTCAGTGAATGCCATTGGAAATGAAGAGACAAAATACATACTGCTCATTTAGTTTAAACTGTGTCCCCACAATCCAAGATGGTTAATGGTCCACCTTATGTGGTTCTCCATGGTAAAACAACTTTCAGAGAGAACCATTCAAGCTTACAATGAGCTTTGCAGTCCTTCTGATTCATGTGCGTCTCACACTGGGCATCATTTTTCTTGGAAAAATCACAAGAAATGACCAAACTGGACAGTTCACATTGGCACAAACAAATTTTACTGACCAACTTCCCTATTGCTCACGCCCCTGCATCAGAGCATGCCAAAGGCGCAAAGTGTCACTGGACCAATAGTAACCTGGGTGATGATTGGAGTAATATAGGTCCCATGTGTGGGACCTGCGAAGGAGATCCCAAATGGAGATGGGTGGAAATCTTGCAAAGTCTCAACCTCTGCCAAACGTTCTTGATACATTTTAGTCTATATGTTTTCATGCTATGCCTTTGGAAAAAGGGAACCACCATATGCAAATCAGATTCAGTCCTGATAACACTGGAGACACCCAGCCCAATCAGTTACAACTCATTGATGGAGGTCAGAACTGGGGGAAATTACTTTGAAAATGAAAATTCGACTTACGGACCATGTTATAATTGCACTTTAGAAAGCATTTAAACTGCTGCAGAAAACTTTTCACATGAACAATTGTGCCCACTTCATAACATAAGAGAAGCCTATTAATGCTGAAAAGAATATATTCATTACTCATATATTTATAAAGGAACGTGGATTTATTAAAGTGTATACAAAATAATGTAGAAAATGCTGTGTACTAGGGGATCATTCTTAAATGTGCCTCTTCAGTTAGACCAAAAAGTATTTTCTGTCAACTCTTGCTCATAGCTTATTAGACATTTATTTGAAACATTTTCCCTAGCACCTGCAACTTGCTCAAGAATGTGCTGACTTCAAGCTTATCTGTCCTTAACCTCACAAAACCATGTTAGATCAACAACCTTAATACAATGGGCTTTGCTATGACTGTTTAAATAAATAATGATATAGCTATATTTTATTAATGTTTCACAGAATATTATTGCTAGCATATCCCATCATATCTGATTTGCTTTGTAGTCACAATGGACATAGAGCTCATCTTTTAGCTTAGGTAAGAAGGTTCTCAAGAGAACTTTCCTCCATGTAACATAGTCATGAAACAATGTTTTACACTTTATTAGAATGAATGTTTACTGTGGAAATCGGGAGAAGAAGCACCGTAAGTTGATGACACCTTTGGATGAGTGGTTCCATTGGATGAAAGGAGCTAGTGTCTAATAGGTTTTGATACATTATTGTGTGATATTGCAATAATGAGTGTCCCTAGGTAGTTAGTCAGTCAGTCAGTCAAAAAGCTTCATTATCACATATATACAATTTTTAATTGATCGAAATATGCCCAATTTAAAAGAAATACAGTATAAACATGATGCTAAAAACAGTACACATAAAAGAATTTTAGGGTATGGCGTCAAAAACATTAAAATCCCATGATAAAATTTAGGCGGTCCACTCCCACCCTTCTTTATATGATTCCTAATGAGTTATAAACAATAGCAAAGGTCTCACAGTTTGGCATTTTTGATCTTCGCGCTTCTAGAACACCACATAGACAGGAGATATCTGGAGGTCAAGAATACAATCAAGGGGGAAGTGTGATATTTTAAGATTCTATATACTTCCCTGTAATCCCTGAGACTCATATTCTTGCATAATTGTACAATCCATTTAGCTCTTGCCTTAGAATATAAAGAGCAAAAGAGCAGAACATGCAGATCCGTCTCCTCACTACTTTCACACCCCGGGCATGTGCGAACTGCAAGAGGTACATTCAACCACTTATTGGTGACTGTCCTAGCTGGGAGTGTTCTGTGTCTGAAATGGACATGAAGTTCCTTTGCAAGTAAGGGCTGGATGTCATCCGGGAATTGCTCAAAATGATAATTATCCTTGACCTCCAGTAATCTATTGCTCAACATACCCAATGCAGAATTATGTGCTAGGAGAACCATGCAATATTGTTTAAGTGTATTAGCCAAAAATCTTTTAGAGATTAAAGGGCATGTTTGCTCTGGGGAAAGTCACATGTCTGCCCTACCCAATGCGTAACCGAGCTGCTCAACGTATTTTAACCAGGGGATTTTCCCCACTCCCCTTATAGCCAATAGATCCCTCAAGTCCTCTCTATAACTTATCAGCTCTGGAGTAGTCCAGAGTCACCTCCAGTACAACAGGGGGCGATTAGTTATAATATCCTGTATAGGGGCCAAACCCAGATCTAAACGTAATGGAATCAAAGGGGTGCTCTGGGGAAGTCTCAGTAAGCGCCTAATGAAGCAATTCTCAATGGTGGACAGTGAGGTAGCACTAACGTGACCCCACAACTCTACTCCATACAGCGCACCACCCCTCGCCTGGGCTGTATAGATTTCAACTGGTGGTCCCAGGATTTTAAGTGAGCATTCGTTATACACCTTTAAAATTCCACCAGAGGCTTGAGCCAGCTTCAAGTATGCCTAGGCCATGTGCGACCCCCACTCCATCCTATCATTCAATGTTACCCCCAAATAATCAAATGTGGAGACTCTTGCCAGCACCGAGCCATCCAAATGGGGGTGAGGGCAATTGGTTGATTTAGCGTGGAAGACCATGTATTTGGTTTTGGAAAGATTTATCTCCAATTTCTAGTTCTGCAGAAAGAGCAGAACGCCTCCAAAGTTCGCTGGATACCCATAGAAGATTTTGATAACAAAAGCGTATCGTCAGTGAACATCAGAGCCGGTATTTTACGTGCGGCTAAACTTGGAGAATCTAAATACCTCGCACCCAAAAGATGGACAACCAAACCATTGAGAAACAAAGAGAAAAGAGTGGGGCCAACACGCACCCCTGTCTAACACCCTTTTCCACAGGGAAGGGGCAGAGAGCTCCCCATTCCTCCCGTACCTCACCCTCGCAAAGGTGCCTTGATGTAAAGGTTGAAACAATTGGCACAGATATACTGGGGCACCCATCTTTAACAATATGGCCCAAAGCTTATCCCTCTGGACCAAATCGAAGGCAGATCGAAGATCAAATACAGGCTGCCAGCTCCCATTGTCACCGTCTTCCAGTAGACCAGTTGAAGTCTAAACAGTTTGTCGATGGTAGAGACCTTAGCACGAAAGCCCGCTTGGAGAGAGGTATGGATGTGGTGTTCATCAATTCAGCACTGTAGCATAATTAGTAAAAAGCAGGCAAACAATTTCTGGAGGACATCAATCAGGCTGATGGGGCAGTAGTTTGCCGGGTCGAGTGGGGAGGCCTTTTTATAATTGGGGATGATCTCTGCACCCAACCATGTGTGGGGGATTTCCATACCGTGGAGGATGGAATTAAAATATAGCCAAATATAAGGGACCCAGACCTTCTGCTCACTTAGAAATAGATCTCCAGGGATTCTATCCAATCCCGGAGCCTTCCCAGAAGACAAGCTCCTCAACGCCGCCTGAATTTCCAACATAGTACGAGGTGAGTAGTCATTATCTCTTGCATCCAGTGCTCCCGAGGCAAATAGTCCCTTCGGTAGGGGAAGTAAACCTACAGCAGTTGGGGTATCGCTAGGAGCAAACAAAGACTTTAAAATGCGATATCCAAAACTCTTCACTCAGGTTAGGTACTAATGCAGAGGGACCTTCAACCGAACCTGTTCTAACTAGATTCCAGAAAGCCCTGTAATCACGTCCATCCATTGCTTCCTTTATGTTTGCCCATCTTATTGCCTCCCATTCTTAGATTTAGCAATTATACCCTTGTAAGAGAGTCTAGCTGCTCTACTGCTCTCAACAGATCCAATTTTGACTTCCCTAACAAGGGCACATTTAGCCAACCTACAGGGTTTGGTATACCATTGGGCCAGGTTTTTTGGCCGCGGCCTCTTGTTAACAGTGGTATAAAAATAGGATGCCAAAGTAGTGGTTAAATTGAAGTGAATAGTCCCAAACGCATGAAAATAGGTAGAGTCAAAGTTTTCAACTGGGAGTTCAAAAGCCTCCACTAGGGAGCAGGCAACATGTTGGTATAGATCAGCTATTTTATCAGGATCTAGCACAAACTTGGGCCATCTTATGCGTCTGCCACCCGCAACTGTAATTAAATTCGTATCTGCATGGGTCTCCAGCTCGCTCGGTCTATATTGGTAACCCAGTGTATGTTTTAATTATAGTGACAGAAGATTATGATCACTATCTACCCTTGGGATAACACTGAAGGCCCTGAATTGAGACCAAAATTCTACATTGACCATGATATACTTAATGGTTGTGCCTTTCCCTGTTCTATTATAGGTAATCTTACCTGGCACATAATGAAGGACTCTGCCATTACAAGCTCTAAGGGAGTGAGTTACTAGGAGCTTGTTAATCTGTAGAGCCATTAGCGACCAGCGCTTTGCCGGGTACATGAAGCATTCCTGAATGAGCCAAGTGGAATCCTCATCTTGAATTACAGAAGGGATGCCGGCCAAGGGTTCAAAGTGACAATTGAAGTCACCACCCATAATTCTGTCGCTGAGGGAAATAATGTGAGGAGCTCATCGAAAACATTTAGGAACCCACCGTATGGGGAGTGGGTTGCAAATAAACATTAAAAACCACCACACTCATGCTATCCAAATATTTAAGAATGATACAAAAAATATTCGGAGAGTGGGATTCTATCACCTTCACTGAACAGCCCAAGTGCGTAGCTACCCAAATACAAAGTCCCCCGGAGGGTCTCCCTCTAGGTCCCTGTACAGCAGGTATATAAAAAGTCGCAAAGCCCACCCTTATGGGAGCAGTCAACGTCCATGTTTCTTGGAACAGACACAGGTCGTACTGGTCCACCAACTCTCACTATTCTGGATGGGCTAGCTTAGAACCAATACCCGCAAGATTCCACGACCCAATCAATGTGCTACGGGATTCTTCCCTTAATAGAGTAACTGGGGGAGGTGCGCACACATTAAAAGGGGGCGTTCTTGCCAGATTATCCGGCTGAGTTCCATATCCTGGGGGCTTGTGCTAGGTGGAATCATTAATATTCCACCTTCCTGTACACTGGAGCCCATCTGGGAGGTCCCACCCTCAACCCTCTGGCGCTTCCCCACGGGAAACCCAGCTGCGTTTGAAATAGTTTTAGTAGGCATTAGTGACTGATATAGTCAATCTACATAATTCAAGACACTGAATCTATTTGCTACAGGAAGGTTGGCTTCTACCGCCTGCACGCCTGAGTGTGGGTAGGTTGATCCAAACCCACCAGTGACTATTTCCCGAGAGTAAAAATACCCCAGAGGGAGTGGAGTGATTGTACCCAATATTCAAGGACCTCCCCAATCAAGGATGTGTTTAACCACTCTAGGATCCCTAAAGTTAACAATCACACAATCCCCTCTAATATCCTTGTGTTTGGTCCCCAACCAGCTGGCTCTTATAGCAAATAAAATTCCTCCATGCCCCATACCCATTAAGGTTCTGTTTTTATTCAACCAGAAAGTGATTTTATTCTTCAGCTCCGGGAATGTCTCTCTTTGGTCACCAGACAGCAGAGGAACTCCAGTTAATATCACCAGATACGGAGAAGCCGCAGGAGGTAACTGGGGGCAAGGTAACGTTTGTTGAGTATCCTTGCTTGGAGATTTCGGAACAGGCTTGTAGGGGGCCAAAACCTGGTCCAACTGGTTCCTACTGTTAACTTGTGGAATTAAATTTGGGTCTCGAGGGTCAGAAGTGGCTATATCTAAAGGCGCTTTACAGGGAATAACAGAAACGGAAGGAATGTTACTAGAAATTATTTTAAGCGTATTCATCAGTTCCAATCCAGGTGCCAGATTTTTACATTGAGGGCCATTATCTATACTTAGTCCTTGGTTAGCCTGATTAATATTACCTAGGTCCAACTCCTCGGTGTTGCTCCCAGTAAAGACAGAGGACTGTCCTCCTCCCTCACCCTTGCTATTTATCAGTGAAACAACTTTATCAATTCTGGTCATCAAGATTTTAAAATGAGATTTGATAAGCTGCTCCATTTGTGTTTGAAAGTCTATTAGTAAATGAGTAGCCCATACCGGAGGGCTAGAGTGACGTTAGCAGGGCCTGACTCTGTATCTAGGGCAGATGTAATGACCTTAGCAGCTTTTTTATTTGGTTTCAATTTCTTATTTCTAGAACGACACTTAGGTGCCTTTTTAGCCACCTGGGGAGCTATAAGAGGATTAATGGGAGAACAAACATCCAGTACTATCTGAGCACACAGAAACTCACCTACAGGAGACTCTGACATAAAACCAGGCGAGTTGGAAATAGATAGTGATACATTCCCAGGGAGCAGGGAGGAAGCCATAGCAGGTGTTAGAGAGAGTCGTCTTTCTGTATTAACTATGGCCGATGAAACCACCCCGATAGCATTTTATCAATCGCCGTCACACTAGGGACGGGAACTGATAATGCAGCTTTTTGCCGTGTCAATTGGCGGGAGCTTGGGGGATTGGTTTTACCCATGTTACGACTTATGAGTATCTTAATCCTTCAACTTAACAATACAGTAAGATTTGATAATCAAAGTAAAGGAGGAACTTGAACTATTCGCTTGGAGGAGAGAACACCCTCCATCCGCAAAGACGATAACCTATAATAAAATACTAACACAAAAAACCTAGCTTTGACTGATTAAAATGTTAAGTACCAAAATAATATGGTCCAGTCCAGTCACTGCCCATCACGAACAGGCACAAACAGGCTCGCCCTTGGTCTCGGGCTTAGTCCCGGCTTCGTCATGCGCTGCTTCCTGCACTGCTGTAGGAGGGGAGTGGCTTTTGTGCGTGTTCAGAGCGCCTCCCACCGCGTCTCACCAGGAGAGTGAGAAGAGATGCACCGTGGGGGGTGTAGTCCGTTGGAGGCAGCACGATATCCACCAAAGTTCAGGGAGAAGGCAAACAGCTCTCCACCTCATGCCGCCTCTGCACACAACACCCCGCAGGGGACTGCGCCGCTTTCAATTTACTGCTGCCCACACCGGTAGAAGGATTACAGCGCTTTTGTGCGTGTTCAGAGTGCCCCCCACCGCGTCTCACCAGGTGAGTGAGAAGAGATGCACCGTGGGGGGTGTAGTCCGTTGGAGGCAGCACGATATCCACCAAAGTTCAGGGAGAAGGCAAGCAGCTCTCCACCTCATGCCGCCTCTGCACACAACCCCCTGCAGGGGACCACGCTGCTTTCAATTTACTGCCGCCCACCTAGTAGTTAGAAGGATACTCTCTCAGACTGTGATTCAGATCTCTCTTCCCTGCTTTGCAACTCTTATACCGGGGAGTTGATCCTTTGCTTCTGTTGCTGACAGCTACTGCTAAAGGTGACTTTATTCTTTGTTTATCCAAAGACACTTTACTGTAAAAATCACTCTATTATTGATGGTTGCTACTGCAGCTGTAGGGAACCAGGCTGAGTTCCCAGAATGACTCATTATAGGTACTTCTTTATATAATCTAAATCTTCCACTTTTCAGAAAAGAACACGTAATGGGTTCTATTTAGGGTAGTTTAGGCTGCTTAGCTAGCTTAGTGACAATTTTCTTTTATGGAACACTTTGTATTGATTTATGCCGTCATTAAAAAATATTTTATTGATATTTCTCTAATGCGACTAATCTGAAGAAAGATGACAAAACAATACTAATCCTTTAAGATAAAGTGTTGAAAACGTCATCAACCTCTGATCATTGACTAAACATTAATATTTTGACCATTGATAGTTTATTCATAGTTTATATATTTGTTCTAGCTCCAGTTGGGTGTTTCGTGTTAAATACCATTCTTGGCTAATCCTCAGGATCCCGCATAACGTTTGTAACTGTATCACTTAAAATATTCACATGCAATTCAATTTGCGGAAACAAGACCTCTTTGTTACTTGCCAGATAGCTGAAATATCACCTAGAGATTAAATGGAAACAGCAACATAACAAATAATAATCATTCCAGACTGACATTAACCATTGTTTAGAGGAACCCACTTGAGAAGTAACAGCCCCTCATGATCCACGTAAGGTATAAACTCATCAGCTCATGTTACTTTGGACAATTACGAGTAGTGCACACATGTTTTCCTCTTACCTACAGAAATTTCGAAGTCTAAAACATCAAATATTCCAAACATCACTAGCCAATCATGAACAGTTGGAACCCTCTCTTTCTTCTACTATTTACAGATTAACTTTCTGGCCGCATTCACTTTCACTTAATACCATGTTTTCCTGTTGAATCCTAAAGATAATTTAAAAAGCATCCACACAATAGCTATTCTGAAAATCAGATTACCTCGGTTAAGGCAAAGCAAAAAGGTTGGACCTTATAAGAGGTGTGGAACATGTGGAGACAGTCAGCGTTTTCCAGCCACGCACAGGACATTTAACTGGTGATTCAGATGTAGGATGAATAGTTTCTTGGAGGTCCAATATATTTTGAAAACTGGAAACAAAATGGTTTCTTTTGAATTCAGTTGGAAGAACAACTTTGTGCTGGACGTCAAGAGATAACTGCCATGTTTGATTCATGAACACCAATTCCAATCTGCTTTCCCCTATCTTTTGGATCAGTTGGTACAATTTTGAGATCTCCTTTTTAAGCACATTGGAGTTTAACTTGATTTCCGAAGATAATGAGCTGCAGAGAGTCATTCTCTGCCTAATCTCCTGTAACCACTCTGGTAGTCCTTAAATCCAAAGTGCTTTCCATCTGTTGTTTTTCTCAGATCCTTCCGAAGATGTGTTAGTCCCTTCCCTTAGTACATATCTTTTGACTTAAGTGTTAGCTAGTTCTAGTTCAATTTAATAGGGAAATAGCTAGAGAGCTGGGGAGTGACAGGCATGGAAAGCCGAAGCAGATCAGTTACGGAACCAGTGACGTAACAATAGCCCCTGCAATGCTGGGGGGCCCTTAGCTCTAGGGGGCATCCTCAGGCACTGTGCACAGGTGGGCCTGAGAGCTCCTGATTGGGTTTGGATCGTGGGGGCACCCTCCATGCGCTTTGCACCTGGTACCCCCGCAAGTTTTTTTATGCCACAGTACAGAACACAGCAAACAATTGTATAAAAGAGATAAATCAGCAAAAATGAAGTCCAAAAGATGAAATCAAAAGAGAATTATGTTCCACCTTTGAGTAAAAATATAAAGAAGATTCATCTTGGTAAGGTGAAGCATAGATACATAGTTTGTAGGAGTAAGACTTTCATAACTCACCATTGTAGAGAAGTGTGGCTTAATGGTTAGAGTGGCAGACCCTGATGCAGTAGTCTGGCAGGACCAGGGTTCAATTCCTGCCTCGGGGGTCTCGGGCTCAATTTCCTCAGACCTGATAATTCTTGCCTCGGTGCCTATTCTGATCATGAGCCCCACTCTGCACCTCTGGGCTATAGCTTGCTTAATCTCTACAACGGCCCAAAAAACGCTGAGGATGCCTGACTTCACTTTGGGGGTGCCCAGGAGTGGGTTCCTCACAGGGAAAGGCCAGGAAGGGTTCCTCGGCGGTATTCGCACAAGCGCCGAGATGCCTTCGGGTAGTCGTGCGCTATATTTTATTTATTGATGAAGCAGATAGCTTGGCGTCCAAGATCTCCCTTAAGTAAGTCCTTAAAGCTATCCTAAATTAGAAGAGGGCAAAGCAGCCATCCCCGATGGACTTGTGGCAGAATTTTATAAACAAAGAACAGATGCTGTTTAAAGTTTTTAAATAGGTCATGTAAGGGCATGAGATAACACTATGAATGTTTGACTTCTTCTGCAGGTTTGAAAAATATGCACAAAATCAATTTTCAACCCAGTTACTTAAAAATAAACTCTGCAGACTTCATGGCACTTGAAGGTTTTCCCACAATTGCATAACATCTGTAAAACGAAGAACTACTGACTGTTACGAATTCTAACAACACAAGGTGAGTACATCAGTTTTCTTCTTATTGTTAGTGTTTTTGGTGTCAGAGTCTTTGCTTTTGAAAAACATTTCCATATTTTAACTTCTAAATAACACGAAAATGATGTTGAATCTTGAATTGTTTTAAAACTCTCTATATGCTGGTGAAGTCCTTGTTTTTGACAGTAAATTGCCATTTTACGAACTTCTGCAGACCATGACTCGATAGAGTTTGTAGACGAAAATAGTTTGGCTTGTGTACAACCTATAAAAGCGGTGTACTGTGAATATATGTTGGTTTGATAGCCCACAGATTGGAGTAACGTGCTGAGTTGAAAGCCTGCATCCAAAATCTTTCATCATTGTGATGGACACGTACTGACAAGGTGACCAGCAAAATAGCAGGTAGCAAAGCTGAGTGCCTGCCAGACTTATTTGACTACTTTTAAAGCTTTTTGTACAATCAATCAATTATCTTTAATACTTAAAACCATAAAAGATGTAAACAGTTAAGACTCCGTGCAAACTATAACATTTCAACATCTCAAAGTGTACAAGGTTAAAACTAATAGTCTAATTTCATAATAATTCATTTGTCTCAGTGATTAATAAAAATATATATATATATATATATTCGTAATTTCCAATAAAAACAACATACAATGTGATAAAATTCAAAACAATCAAAATGAGTTTTTCCACTACTAATAAAACGGAAACCATTCATCTGTTTTCTAAAAAACATTTTCACTTAGGATGCATGCATTTCTAGGTCTTCATACTCTAGTTAAAAACAACAATCAACATATAGACGTATAATATTGGGTAACATTTGTAAGAAAAAAAAAGTCACAAGGTCTTACTTGGGTAAATTGTTTCCCTCTCAATAGGGGCAGAATGTATCTTTGTCGCAAGTCCCTATAGTGCTCACAAAATATTATAAAGTGCATGGTCCTAACCCACAATGGTCAGCCAAAAGGCAGTGCATACAATTCAAACTAGAACTAGTGGGCAAGAATCAATGGCAGGGGTTTGCTTGCACTGTAAGATAAAGTTCAGAGAGTGGTCATGATTTCAGTATGACATTAGCACATACAGTTGGTTCACCCTTCTCCCTTATCTCTCCTTTTTCTGGATTAAAGATATATCGCACTTCTTTACCCATTGTACGGACGATTTACCCGCTCCGGAGTATTGAACAAGTCTGGCCCTCCTAAGTCAGTGAATGCAGCTTTAATACAGTTTCAACAGAGAATGCTGCCTCTCCTATCCACGTTTCATACAATTCTTCATTGTGGCTTGATTCAGTCCTGTTAGACCTGGCATCTTTGGCTTGGTTTTCCCCTGTCTTTTTGGCCTCTACCTCCTGTATTTTTTATGCTGTGCTGGATTTTGTTTTCGCTGGTTTAGATGCTTTGGACACTCTGCCACTGCTGATCAGTGCCAGAGTGTAAGTGCTCCCTGGGTAAATTGGTTTTATGATTGGATGTACATGATTGGCATAATTGATCACCGTGAAGTCCCTAGTAAAGTGCACTGGGTGTGCCAGGGCTGGTGATGACAAATGCTACTAGTGGGCCTGCAGCACTGATTGTGCCACCCACATGAGTAGCCCTAAAAGGGTGTCTAAGGCCTGCGTGCCTGTGTGCAGTCTGTGAACTGCCATGTCCTCCTGGTCAGTGTCCCCACTGACCAGGCCTAACCCTTCCCTTTTTGTGCACATTGGTCACCCCTATGGAAGGCCCAAGGTACCCCCCTGGGCAGGGTGCAGTGTATGTGAAAGGTAGGGCATGTACTGGTGCAGGTCACATGCTCTGGTAGTGCATTACAGCCATTTTCATTTTTTACTATTGTAAGGCTATCTTGCACCATAGGTTAACATGGGGGATGCTGGCTACAGTGGCTACCAGCATTTATTTCCATAGGAACAAGATAGGACATAAGAGTCTAGTATCCCTGAACTCAGAATTTAATAACACATCTTTAAGGAAAGGTTGTTTTTCAATCCTGTGTTTAAGAAAGTTACTGTTCGCTTGTATGACCCTTCTGTGTGCCTAGGCCTGTTTGTGTATTGACTGTCTGGTTTGAGAGTGACAGGGGCTGGGGAATCCCCAGGAGGCTGGCTGAGTTAGCCCTAGGCTGAATGACTGCATTTGCAACTTCAGTGGTGGGAGGAGATAGCACCTGGGCCTGAATAGGGCTGTGCCTGCCTTCCACAATGCTGGCTCCACCTCCTGCTGGGCGGCTGATGACCCTGCCCCTCACTCTGAAAGGAAAGGAGAAGCCAGGAAAACAAAGTGTTCAAGAAACACCCAGAATTTGTTCAGACCTGGCTCAGGGCCCACTTGCACAAAGAGAACAAAGACTTTTAGGGGCATAAGTACAGGACCCCTGACAACAGAAAATTAGATCATCCTGGAATCAAGAAGGAACCTCTGCCAAGGAGGAAGCTGAAACTGAAGAAGGAAGATTGTCCAGCTGTTGCTCTGCTGGATTGCCCTGCTGTTGCTTTGCTGCCATGGAGAGGGTAAGGACTTTGCTGTACTGTGTCCCCTTGCTTGATGGAATCTCCAAGGGCCTGAGAAGAGCTGGCTCCCTGTTCTGAAGTCCCAGGAACAAAAGGACTTCTCCCCCAGCTTCCCCGGAGCTCTTTTGAGAGAGTTCTGTCCTTCCTGTAGTGCGTGGCCCATGTGTGGTGCCTCTGGAAGTTGTACCTGTGCTGGGAATCTGGAAACTAAGATTTGAGAGACTTTGCTACAGAAAAGTTATTGCATCGCCCGCTGCGGAGCGCATCCCGACAGTGCGAGGAAATTCCCGGCACTTCGAAGGTAGAGATCGTCGCAGCGCCTGTTGCTGCTGTCAGAGCCGTCTCATCCTTCGTTTGCGCGACGCACCCGATCGGTGCGGGAAACCTAACATCACTGCCAGTGTCGTCGCTGGGTGAGATCGCTGCACCGCCTGCTTGCGGACCGCATCACGTCGCTGCGAGAGTCATCGCCGAAGCCATCGTATCAAGGAATTGCGAGGGAGAAGATCACAGCTGGTCCGCGCATCATCGCCTCGGAGACTGTCGCAACTCCAAAGATTGTCGCACAGTGCTGTTGCGAGGACAAACTTCCTACGGAACCTACGCACCGGAATCCATACAAGTGGCCTTCCTCCCCATACAGATCGTATTCATCGCAGCACACCCGCTTCTGCAGCGGGGCTGTCGCATCTCCTCCCCAGAGTCTCAGGAGCAACGCATCACTTGTTTTCCACCGCACTAGCTTCTGCTTTTGGAACTTTGTCGCAACTAAAGGTACTGTGCCTGAAACGTGACGCAACTGTGTACTGTTCACGCAACTGTGGATTATTTTATCGCAACCTAAAGAACTTTTATTGCAACCTTAAGAACTCTTTTCAAACCATATTCTTGAACTGTGTATGTTGGATTTTTGTCATTTTGGTTTTGTGTAGTTTAGATAAAATACCTTTATTTTTCTAAACTGTTGTGAAGTCAGTTTGTGGTGTTTTCACTGTGTAACTGTGAGTGTTGGTACAAATACTTTACACATTGCCTTCTGATTAGCGGGTGAGTAGCGCGCTATACAAATGCTATGGTTGATTGGTTGATTAGCCTTGACTGCTCGTGCCAAGCTACCTAGAGGGTGAGCAGGGGTTATCTCTGAGGGTTTCCTCCTTGCCCTGACTAGAAGCAAGGGTCCCTATTTGGACAGTGGTACCTACCTCTGCCAACTGGAGACCCCCAGTTCTAACATTGTTGGCCAGCGGTGGGGATTTGAACTTGTATTTGTACTAGACCCACGGTGATTGGTGTACATCACTAGTGAGTGCAGACCACTACGCCACCGCTACTGTTTTTGATTTTGATTCTATTTTTGAGTAACTCTTCAAAGTATCATGTCTACAAAAGAAAAGGCACTCAGTGAAGGGGCAGAAGAAGAGTTAGAGTTTGTCTTTCGAGACTTGTATTCCTCCAAAGTTGAGCAACTTAGGAAATTCTGCAACGAGTTTGAGTGCCCCATAAAGAACAGCTATAGAAAGGATGAGCTGCGAGACATCTTAAAGGCCTGTTGGGAGACACAAGAGGGAAATGATGGTGTGGATTCAGGGAATGGTTTTAAAGTCACAGATCTGCCAGTGGGCAGAGTAGGCCCACGAGCTGGCAGCAACCATTCCGGTAGGGGCCTCACCCCAGAAGAGTTACAAGAAAATCAGAGAGTAAGAGAATATGACTTGGAAGTCATGAAAATGAAAATGAAGCAATTGGAAATTGATAAAGAGAGAGAAAAGGCAGCGGAGGAGAGCAAAAGTGCCCGAGCCTTGGAGGAAAAGAAATTGCTTTTGGCTCATGAGTTGAGCATGAGAGAACTGGATCTTAAAGCCAAGGAGGTGAATGCCAGTTTAAATGGTGGCAACGCTCAGCCAGTGCATGGGGGTAAAGTATATATTCCCAATGATCTGGTACAGAATTACAATAGGAGTGAGGATATTTATGCCTGGTTTACTTTCAATGAGATTGCATTGAGAATGAAGGTTGTGTCTGAACAGCATTGGGGGCGGGCCTGTGGAAACATTTTGAGGCTTCTGGGAGAGCCCTTAGAATTAGCAGGTACCATGACCTACCCCAATATGAAGGAGGCCTTATGTCTCAGGCATGGACTTACTCCAGAGCAGTACAGACTGCAGTTTAGAAATTCTAAGAAGAAAGAATCTGAGACTTTGATGGAGTGTGTGAATTTGTACTCGCGTGCACTGGAATGTTGGATGAAGGGCAGCAAGGAAACTGACTTTAAGGGGTTGTTGCATTTAATCAGTTGGGAGCACTTGAGTAGTCTTTGTGTTCCAGAGCTGCGCCAGCATCTTTTAAACAGCAAGCTGACAGACCCATTGAGCTTGCTAAGGAGGCGGACTACTGGACCAGTAACAGGGTCCACAGAGGAATTGTGGGTACCACAGCCAAAGGTGGGCAGGGTCCCCAGCAGAAGAGTTGGGGGGACAAGGGCAATCAAAAGGAGTCCACACCAGGGCCCAAAAATAGTTCCCGGAAGAAGGAATCCCAACCCCTCAAAACTAGACAGCCATGGCCCCCTAGGGAAAGGCGGGACTACAGAGATCCCAGGGACAACAGAGGTCCCCCTACCTGCTTTCACTGCAATGAGGTGGGACATGTTATCAGACGGTGCCCCAAGCAACCCCCAGCACTCACTGGTGCTCTGGCCCCAGGGTTAGAAAGTGTAGCATTGGAGGGGGATTTGGTTTCTAGTGGGGAGGTGGGGATAGCAGTTATGTCCCCTGTCTCTTTAGGAGACCAAGAGATGGTCCAGGAAACCTTACTGCCCATGAACACTAAGAAGTATGGGCAGAAGGTGACCGTCAATGAGAGGGTGATAGAGGCTCTGAGAGACACCGGGGCCAGTGTGACATCCGTGAGGTGTCAGTGGATGCCTGAAGAGCAGTGTATCCCTAATGTACTCTGCCCTATAGTAGCAGCTGACAGTTCACTGCGCCTCTGCAAAGTGGCACGTGTTCCCTTTGAGTGGGGGGAGTCTCTGGTCTTTTGGAAGTTGTTGTCAGTGATGCCTTGCCTGTAGACTGTCTGCTAGGTAACTACCTGGAGAGTTCTCCATGGAAGTATGTAGAACACCAAACTCATTTGGAGATGTTGGGATTTCCTGCGTGGATCTGTGTGACCACGCGTGCTATGGAGCCAGTTGGGGTGATTCAGCAAAACTGGAGCCTAAAACATTGACCCAGAGACCTGCCAGGAGAGGACAGGGCAGAGGGCATGGGAAACCAGCCCCAGCTGTTCCCACAGTCCAGGAGGAAGCAGACCCTGAGGGGGATGCCCTGGAACCTACAGGGGAACAGGTAGCCGAACTGGGCAACCTACCTGAGTTGACCCATTGGCAGCAAGAAGGCGGGCCCTCCAGGGAGGAATTCTGTCAGGAGCAGAAAGAGTGCCCATCCCTCGTGGGTCTGCGGCAGCAGGCTGCAGACCAGGCAGCAGGTGGAGCATCCAGAGATCACTTCATCTACAGGGAAGATGACTTATTATATAGAGAGCCTAAGTTTGCTGAGCCCTGGTGCAGCCCGTGTGCTGGTGGTTCCCCCGCGCTTCAGGGACTTCCTACTGGGTCAGGCTCATGACGTGCCTCTCGCAGGACATCTGGGGCAAGACAAGACCCTAAACAGGCTTGTCACCCGCTTCCACTGGCCCCCGATGAGGAAGCACGTTGGTTCCTTTTGTAGGGCTTGCAAACATGTCAGGCCAGTGGCAAGACTGGAGTAAAGTGCAAGGCACCCCTCCAACCCTTCCCTGTAGTGAGCACCCCTTTTGAGCGGGTGGGCATCAACATCGTGGGGCCCCTATACCCCAAGACAGATTTAGGCAACAGGTTCATCCTGGTCTTGGTGGACCATGCTACTGGATACCGGGAAGCAGTACCTCTCAGGACAATCACAGCACCTGTGGTGGGCCGTGCATTGATGGGGATCTTTTCCCGTGTGGGGTTCCCCAGAGAGGTGGTCTCCAACCGGGGTACCAACTTCATCTCTAGGTACATGAAGTCTCTGGGGGAGGAGTGTGGGGTAACTTATAAGTTCACTACTCCTTACCACCATCAAGGAAATGGGTTGGTTGAAAGGTTCAACCTCACCCTAAAGGGTATGATAATGGGCCTAAAAGAGCCCATGAGACGGAAGTTGAACGCCTTGTTACAATGCCTGTTGTTTGCCTACAGGGAGGGGCCTCAGACATCCTTAGGTTTCAGTCCCTTTGAACATCTTTATGGCCACCCTGTTAGAGGACCTCTCACACTGATGATGGAGGGGTGGGAGAAATCCCATGGGAAAACCCCCCAGGATGTGTTCAGCTATGTGTTGGCCATTCATAACCAGACACAGCGCTTCAGGAAGCTCACACAGGAGAACCTGGAGGCTAGCCAGGAAGAAATGAAAAGATGGTATGACCAGAATACCACTCTGGTTGAATTTCAACCTGGGCAGAAAGTGTGGGTGATGGCGCCAGTGGAGCCTTGCGTGCTCCAAGACAAGTGAACTGGGCCATATGAGGTGGTGGAAAGGAAAAGTGAAGTAACCTACCTGGGTAACTTGAGGACCCCCAAGCAACCCCTGAGAGTCTTACATGTGAACCGCCTCAAGCCACACTTTGGGAGGTCTGAAGTGACAATGCTCATGGCTACAGATGCTGGAGGGGAAGAGGATAGTGATCCTCTCCCTGACCTCATGGCAGCTAAAGAGCAAGACGGGTTAGTGGATGGTGTGGTCCTCTCTCCCACCCTGACCCCAGAATAGCAGTGGGACTGTCACCAAGTGCTGGGTCAGTTTGTCCCCCTGTTCTCCCTGACCCCAGGTATTACTAATTGGTGCATCCATGATGTGGACACTGGAGATAGTTTACCTTTGAAACAAAGGTCAGGGCCAGCATCAAGGAAGAGGTTTCCAAGATGTTGGTGCTAGGGGTGATTGAGCCCTCCAGCAGCGGCTGGGCCAGCCCAGTGGTCTTAGTGCCAAAAGCTGCTGCGCCAGGTGCCACTCCAGAACTCAGGTTTTGCGTGGACTACCGTGGGCTCAATGCGGTCACGAAGGCTGATGCACACCCCATCCCCATAGCTGATGAGCTCGTGGATCAGTTGGGTGCTGCCCAGTAACTCAGTACCTTTGATTTGACTTCTGGGTACTGGCAGATTGCCTTAACTGATGGGGCCAAAGAGAGGTCCGCATTCTCAACGCCAGAGGGGCACTTCCAGTTCCGAGTCATGCCCTTTGGGTTGAAGAATACCCCTGCCAACTTCCAGAGACTGGTTAACCAGATACTGACCGGGCTGGAGGAATTAAATGCCGCATACCTGGATGATATTGCTGTGTTCAGCTCCACGTCGGAGGAACACTTGCAACACCTCTGTGAAGTGTTGAAGGCTCTGCAAAGGGCAGGCCTCACTATCAAGGCCAGCAAGTGCCAGATAGGTCAGGGATCTGTGGTGTACTTGGGACTCCAGGTGGGGAGCGGCCAGGTGTCGCCCCTACAGACAAAGATTGATACCATTCTGGCTTGGGACCCCCCCGAAGACCCCGACAGAGGTGAAGGCCTTCTTAGGTCTCACCGGGCATTACAGACGGTTTGTCAAGGGATATGGCACCATCGTGGCCCCCTTGATAGAACTGACTTCTAAGAAGTTGCCCAAAAAAGTGAACTGGACTGAAGCCTGCCAGACTGCTTTTGATGCCCTGAAGACTGCCATGTGCACAGCACCGGTGCTCAAGGCACCTGATTTCTCCAGTGACTTCATAGTGCAGACAGACGCTTCAAAGCATGGTGTGGGAGCAGTACTCTCACAGATCACTGAGGAGGACGAGGACCAGCCTGTGGCTTTCATTAGTAGGAGGCTACTCCCCAGGGAACAGAGGTGGAGTGCGATTGAAAGGGAAGCTTTTGCTGTGGTCTGGGCCCTGAAGAGGCCGAGGCCCTACCTGTTTGGGACTCACTTCCGTGTTCAGACCGGCCATAGGCCCCTCAGGTGGTTCTCGCAGATGAGGGGGGAGAACCCAAAACTGTTGAGGTGGTCCATCTCCCTGGTACAGGACACACCAACGCTAATGGTCTGTCCAGATTTTTCCGCCTTAGTGAAGAGAACTCCCAAGAGGGTGGGCAGTTCCCCCCACTTTCATCTGGAGGGGACGCATGTTAGACCTGGCATCTTTGGCATGGTTTCCCCTGTCTTTTTGGCCTCTACCTCCTGTATATTTGATGCTGTGCTGGATTTCGTTTTTGCTGGTTTAGATGCTTTGGACACTCTGCCACTACTGATCAGTGCCAGAGTGTAAGTGCTCCCTGGGTAAATTGGTATTATGATTAGATGTACATGATTGGCATATTTGTATCACCATGAAATCCCTAGTAAAGTGCACTTGTAGTGTAGTTCCTATATTCCCAATAGGCTCTGGGCATTGGAATAATATATTCAGCAGTGTAGACGTAGGACTGAGGTCGACTAGGTCTCTACTGACTATATTAGACTTAAGGTTTGCCAGCTAGCTCAGAGGTCACTAGAAATATTCTCGAATAAATGAGGAGGAGTTTAACCTCCCTGGATAGACAAAAAGGGATTAGCTTCTGACAACCATATAACATGACAACTTTGCTCCCTCAGAATAAGAGTGTATCTCTAGAGTCGTGTGAAAACAATAGACAGCTATTTCACTCAGTCAATTGTGCGTACTTAGTTTCACCAGAGTGCAGAGACAAGAGAGATGGGCGTTTTCAATAAAAGCTGTAATTTATTGAGCAGTCTTCTTTCTCATGCAAGAGAAATGAATTGCCATAATTGCAATACTTAATGTAAAGTAAAGTGCGTACAGTAAAAGGAGTATTATGAAATAATACTGTAAAAGCATTGATATGGTTTCTTAGCCATAAGATACTTTAAAATGGATAAAATTTATACATACAAATATACATTGACTAACGTACTCAACTGGTGCTTCTAAATATGCCTACCCCGGTGTACCTGACCTATGCCTAATACGTGGGAAAGAGTAGGTAAGTAGCAGTTTAAGTTAAGTTGGTTTTGCCAAGAATCTGACTCAACAATTCTTATTAAGGGTTTAGTCAGCTCCGTACCTGGGTAATAGAATGCAGGAGGTCTGGTATCTCTCTTTCAGGACTCGATATCCCAGCAGCCCGCGAAGGCGGCTGAGAACACCGGAGCTAGATTTCTCGGCAGGAGAAAAGACAGCGTCTCTCTCAGTGCGTCAAAAAGGAGGGGCAGCGTCCGTGGGCTCTCGCATCAGCCTGGCTCTCGGGCAAGTAGATAGCTGCTCGGCTCCAAAACCACCACTGCGTGTTTGCTTAAGGCAACGTTGGTATATTTATACCTGAAAGGTGCCGAGTTTGACGTAAGGTTTGGACACAAGACGTCAATAAAGATGTCACTAAGAACTGACTGTTCCTTTAGTGTTCGCAGGCGTTCAATGACAAATCAAAACAAAAGCAAGTGGGGATTTCCCAGGTTGCTGGAGGTTTGGTGTGTCAAAAGTACTCGTTGTGCTCTCTAGGAATCTAAGGAAGTAGCTTTGCCGTGCTTTGGACTGCAAGGGCTATTTACTAAATATGGATCTGATTCTTATGCCATTATAGGGATATTATTGATTATAGCCGTACAAGGGCATAAAATAGCAATATTGATTTAGGTTCCTAGATAAAAAGACAATACCCACTCCACGATCTAATGTCCATCATTACTAAAACTAAGCAATAGTAAATATTTAAAGATGCATGTGTATTTCAACCCACCCCAAAATAAATTTTTTGCATTCTAAATGGTGTATGCAAAATACACTAAAATTATTATTGGTACTGTACGCTTTTCAAGCAGTGTAATCATTCAGTTAAATATGCTTATATATATTAGCTGAACAATTTGCGAAAATTACACATGAAACGGCTCTTAATACAGAAAAGAAAGTCAAGACCATTCCATCACATATAAATACAATTGCTGTAAATGTGCTAGAGGCTGAGGTAATATATTGTCTCTAGAGTTCCTAAAAATAGAAGCTCTGTCCTTTAAGAATAGTTCTACTTTAAGCAGAGTATATGTGCCAGAAAAAGGTAAATATTTTGGAAGTTTGAATAAAATAATTTCGCTTTCAGGGGAGAAAATAGTTCCAAATGTTTTCAGTAGCTTTTGTTTATCAAAGCTGAAGGCCGAATTCAGAGTTCAGGGGAACACTGCGTGCTCGTTGCTTAAAAAGTTATTCTTTCTGTTCAGGGGAGAACATCATTTCAGACAGACTCGCAAAAAATTGGTCTATGACATCAGGTGAAAGTTCGACCAAGTTTGAAAGTGCTGCTACAGTGCAGTCGTGAGAATGTTTGCTATCATTGATGTCAGGATCAGCAATGCTCACAGGAGGTCGTACCTGGGTGATGCTGCTCTCATCTCGTACTTCACTGCCACCTAATCGTAGGGGTGAAGTCTCAACGAATGCCGTCATCAGAATGGGTAGCCATTGGGGACAACATGATGCATGAGCCGTTACAGGACTTAGCAAAGTACTGTATCCAAAGGTACTGCTGATGGTAGTGTAAGACAGACGTCCAACACGCATTCTTCTCCGCATAGCATACATCGAAGCACAGGTAGGATGTAATTTTGCCAGATTGGTCTGAATGAACGAAACCAGGTCATATTCATATCTCTTAGCCGGGCTAATTCAAGGACTTTAGTTATCCGGTCCCGATAGCGTATAGCTAGGAGCGTTTTTTCCATCGTTGCTGGAGTCTTGTCTGCGACTTGGCTTGCCATATCGGAGCAGAAGGGTCAAAAATAAAATTCCTGCTACGAGTCCCAAAAGTAGCGGTAGGCCGCCGGAGACAGAATGGACAAAATTTGGAAAAATGCCCAGAACTGTTTCGAAGGGTGTTAACAGTCCCGAAAAAATTGTCTTAAAGATATGCGGGATACCACTGGCATCAGACATATTTAAGATTTGGCTTAGCATTTTTACGCAATGCACGGGGCATTTTCTTGATAAAAGGGTATGTATCTCTGCCGTTGTCCTTGCAACCAGAAGATCATACGTTTCTTTTGATGATGTTAAAGGCACGGATGTCTGTAAAAGAACAGACTTCATTCTGCTCAAAGTATCAATTCGGATGGAAGAGATATTCAAAGAAGGCCAAATCGTCGCCTCCGTATCTGGAGTGCTGTTTGGATACAATACTTGCATACAGCAAGTGACCATGGAACTAACGCTTACGAGATAGGCTTTCTCTGGCACCATGCCACAACAGCTGTGGTCCATTATTAGAATATAGCTCCCGTTAGAAAGCCGTCTAAAGAATCGCTCTATTTGTGTTGCAGGTGTGCCGTGCTGGTGACATGAAAGGTTATTTGAAGTCCCCTCACAGGCCCCATGCAAATTAATACCTTGGCACAGAAGTGTACCGCTTAGTGATTGTTTACAATTGTTACCACTAAGAAATACATTCTGTTTCTTTTCACTATAACATGTATGTGTGTAAGGCAATTTCCATGATGACTTAATGTACCCTTTACCGAACCTTTCCTACTGGTCCGCTGGTGTATACTCTTGGCAGTATTTAAATTGGAAAGTTGTTATCGGAATTGTAATTATTCCGTGTATTATCCATTCAATGACAGGTCTTTCTGACATTGTCAATGGTAATCTCTCAAGTTTTTCAATGCTCGGAATCGTATAGTCTGCTTCTTTTTGTGCCAAACTGATTTGTTTATCAGTAAGGTTAAACATAGAGAATAATGACGTTGTGTTTATCAAACGCCATGGCACGTAGCCTGAACTCAGATTTTGCAACTTCCTGTACAATGGAACGTAATTGGGGCTGACGGTGTTGTAACATTAGTAAGTCCTTATCTAATATATCTATAGCAGATGATAAAATACTGTCCAGTGAATATATTCTGGAGGACAGAGCCATTAACCCATTGTCCACAACAGAAAGTGATTTTTCCAAATTAATACGATCAATTTCTCGTATTTGTTCTGCTGTCTCAATTTGAGTTACTTTCCAAGCTTCGTTGTATGTAGCGTATATACCGGCCGCTATGAAACGTTTTTGATGCTGTTTGCGTGGTCCCATTATGAAATCACGCAAGTCAGCACCGTCTTTAAGTAAAGTCAAGTGTTGCTTAATTTCAGCCAGTGTGGATTTCTGTAGCCACTCAAGGCATAGTTTCCCTACACTGTATGTTGTTACTATCCCTGAATGTTGTCCCAGCTCAGAACCTGGCTACATGCAAATTAGTCTGTCCCTGGCCCAGTGCATCATGGGAACAGGGCAGACCAAACTACCAAGCCAATTCTTTTACTGGAAAGGAAACAAGCTTCCGGGGACCGGTTTCTGGCATTACAGCCGTCTTCGGCCTGGCTTGCTTGAATCCTGATGGTGCAGTGAGCAAGGGACTCACATCTGAGCATACCCTTCCACGCTTGTGGTGGACAAAACGATTCTGAAAAGGGGGGTGGTGATGGAGAGAGCATCTGAATCAAGCAGAATACTCGTACCCAGTCAACAGATCAGGGCTTGATCCATCACCGTTTTTTAGCTCACTGCACCATCCCAGCTCAGAACCTGGCTACATGCAAATTAGTCTGTCCCTGGCCCAGTGCATCATGGGAACAGGGCAGACCAAACTACCAAGCCAATTCTTTTACTGGAAAGGAAACAAGCTTCCGGGGACCGGTTTCTGGCATTACAGCCGTCTTCGGCCCGGCTTGCTTGAATCCTGATGGTGCAGTGAGCAAGGGACTCACATCTGAGCATACCCTTCCACGCTTGTGGTGGACAAAACGATTCAGAAAAGGGGAGGTTGTGATGGACAGAGCATCTGAATCAAGCAGAATACTCGTACCCAGTCAACAGATCAGGGCTTGATCCATCATCGTTTTTTAGCTCACTTGGAAGCTTGTTTCCTTCCCAGTAAAAGAATTGGCTTGGTAGTTTGGTCTGCCCTGTTCCCATGATGCATTGGGCCAGGGACAGACTAATTTTCATGTAGCCAGGTTCTGAGCTGGGATGGTGCAGTGAGCTAAAAAACGGTGATGGATCAAGCCCTGATCTGTTGACTGGGTACGAGTGTTCTGCTTAATTCAGATACTCTGTCCATCACCACTTCCTTTTCTGAATCGTTTTGTCCAGCACAAGCGTGGAAGGGTATGCTCAGATGTGAGTACAGCGCACTTCTCATATCCCAAAAACAGGACAGTTAGGTGGCCAATTCGTGACTTTTTAAAGTTGAATTTGTAACCCTCTCCTGCGAACCCAAGTATTATGGTGTTCACTCTTTTCAAGTGAGTATCCAGGTCATCATCTGTTAGATAGATGTCATCGACATAAGATAATGCCTCATCATCATATATTTGTAGTAACTCTGTTACCCTTGCTGAGAATAATCCTGGGCTATTTTTGAATCCCTGTGGGAGTCGACAGAAATTTTCTGTGACCCCATTATTGAGAAGCGTTAAATATCTGTTTTCTGGTGCAATGTTTTGACAAAAGAATCCATTAGAGATGTCAAATGTTGTTTTGTGTTTTTTGCAAACGATGTTATTCATTAGTGCTGCACTGTGTGAGTTTTGTACTGCAAATGTCTTGCAACAGGAGTTAAGGTGTCTGTAGTCCAAGACTAGATGATATGAATCGTCTGGCTTGGAGACAGGAAATAAAGGATTGTTCATTTGAGAGGGGCATGTTTCGATCACCCCTTGGTATTCAAGTTGATCTAAGATCTCCCTGACTTGTTTTTTAGCTTCTTGCTTAATTGGGTACTGCCTTTGTGCAGTTGGTTGACATTTTAACTGGATTTTGTGAGGAGGGGAGTCCTCATCCCATCCTACATGATTTTTATATAATGCAGGAGCTTGAGCTACTGCCCATTTTCTTGCATATGTGTATTTTCTATGAATTGGAATATGATTTGAGAAAGCAGGCATAATCATTTCTTCACAATGAGGGCACTCCCTGACAAACTCTGGTGGCCAGTCTTTCTCAGATAATAGGATGTCATAGCCTTTTGAAAGGTTATCCCAAAACAGACCCCTTACTTTCCTAGTCTTATCTCCCTCTATACGCAATGTTATTTCAAATATTTTTTGAGGTTTGCTAACTCTGGTATCTGCAGTTTCCACCTGAATGTATTCATTCGTGTCCACTGTCTCCAGATGATTCATCAGGATCTCGCGAGCTATTGTCACTTCTGCTGCGCTGTCTAGCATTGTCTGGGCCCACTCTCCGTTTTTCAGCTGTGTCCTCAGTATCCTCGGCATGTTTGATTATTTTAATACTGACTACCTTCTTTCTTGGAAATTGTAATTTTTTACATTGAGCAGGTTCCTTGTCTTTGGACTTGATGTGCTCTTCCCTGTGTTCTGACCGTCCTCTTCTTTCCGATTTCTGCGAGGAAGTCTGAAAAGATTGAGAGGGACGTGTATCAATATCTTGATATCTATCAGGCTTTTTCAAATTATTCCTATTTCTAAGGTTGTATCTATTCTCAGAGGGCTCCCTCTGGGGAGACTTATGTCCTTGGTTCGGAGATCTTTCTCTCCGCCGAAGAGACCTTCCTCTGGACTGGAATCTTTTTTCTTTGGGAGTGGATTGTTTATTTCCATCCCAGCTCTTTTTTGGAGTGTTTAGATTATTTTTAATAAATATCTTTTCAGGATTTTCAGTTAGTTAGGGTTTTACCGGTTTCCCACTCAAACTATCTCTACCTAGTTCTTCATTGGATTTTTCTATGATTCTGGCAAGTTCAATTGGTTGTGCTGTTATATCTGTTTCTTTCAATTTCTGGAGGTAAGTTATATCCTCCATTGCCAATTGAACTAACTCTCTATATGCCTTTGTTAATTCTTTTATTTTAACTAAAGTTCTTCGCTTGACATTTTATCAATGTCTGGATGTGGTGTGTAGCTGGCCAGAACCGGCCACGTTGCTCCTTGTCTACCTAGTGGACCGAGCCTGGTTATATGATTATTATGTTTTAGGGTGCCTTTAAACCAGAGCAGGTGCTCTTGGTAATTTAGTGGGATTTCAACGTCCTCGAAAGAAGTGTATTGATCGGGAGGTTCCACTATTTTGTAATAGTGGAATTCGTGTGTTACAGCGTTTGCTGCTGGAAAGTTTATCCATGAATAGAATACCTCTGTCTGCCGATATTCATGGGCCTCTACCACGAATATGACTGTAACACCTCGTGATGTCAGTCCGTTTTCTATAAGTTTAATAGTTATAGTTTTTCTTATGTTGACCGGAATGAGTATAACATTCTGGTCATTATGTAGGAGACTCGTGTCCTCCAATAGGAGTCGGGCTGCTATTCTAGCTGCCTCCCTCTCGACTTCACTATCCCCCATTTTACGTGAAGAAAAGATTTTGTTGCAGATCAAGTTTCAAGGAAACAAAGATTAGGTGCACAATATTTTGGAACACTGTATCCTTCAACGTTGACTAAACTAAAAACTATACATAGGAATCTCTTCCTACTAAGTTCCGGCGGATTTTAACCTCTTACCCACTCCAGACGTCTTTTGGAGTTTTTACGGGAAAAAGGGTCTGAGTGAAAAAGCACGACTGAGTTACTCTAACGTCTTGCGTTAGATTTATCACCTTACCAAACGTTGGGCGCCATGTAGTGTAGTTCCTATATTCCCAATAGGCTCTGCGCATTGGAATAATATATTCAGCAGTGTAGACGTAGGACTGAGGTCGACTAGGTCTCTACTGACTATATCATTCTTAAAGTTTGCCAGCTAGCTCAGAGGTCACTAAAAACTTTCTCGAATAAACGAGGAGGAGTTTAACCTCCCTGGATAGACAAGAAGGGATTAGCTTCTGACAACCATATAACATGACAACTTTGCTCCCTCAGAATAAGAGTGTACCTCTAGAGTCGTGTGAAAACAATAGACAGCTATTTCACTCAGTCAATTGTGCGTACTAAGTTCAACCTATTGAGTCACGAGTGCACACAGGCAGCATTGTTTTCACTCATGCTAACTTAGCAATGTTGAGAATGACCCTAACAGCAATATAACACCCTCCCCTTGGTAAGGTCATAGTATATAGGCAAAAGACCAAAACAGAGTTCATAATTAAGCATAGTTCAGAAGCTCTTAAAAAAACTAAATTGGGAACAAAAAATAGTAAAAATATATATATATATATTTTGTTTAAAATGTTGTCGTTTAAAGGAAAACAAGATTAAGAAGGAGGTGGAAAATCCATGAAAGTATGTGAACTAAAGAATGCAATGCATTCCAAAAGGTCATCCTCAACGTTAGTAGAAAAAAGGGATGCTATCCAATTAAGTATGTCGAAGGAACAGACATGCTCTTTATAATGTGATGCTTCAAAGTGTATATCCAGACAACTGGTGTGATATTTGATAAAAATTCGTTGTAGGAGGTTCTACACAGCCGCGCAGATATCCCATTCAGCCGAGATCCCAAGTGTAGCAGCATGCGCCGTGTGACCATTCCTAGAATAGGCCTATTCGCGGGCCTCTAAGGGACCCATTAACCGGTTAAAATCCGGTTCTGTCCATGGCGTACTAGAGAGGCATAAATCCAAAGCCCAATAGAAGGGGCACTGCTGACAGTAGAACACAGATTGCACTAAGTCAAGTAGGCAAAGCCAAAAGATCATCTATAACTCACGCTAAGTGTTGCTAATGATAAGCATCCAAAAAGTTGTTGCGGATGACATTCAACTGGTCTTCACTATTGACTCCGGTGATGAATCCATCTCCACTTTCCAAAACACCCTTTGTTTCATCAGTGATTGGATGGGCACAAACCATCTGAAACTTAACCCCGACAAGACCGAGCTGGTGCTGGTCGGGGGACCCTCCAATCCCTGGCACTCTTCCTTTTGGCCTGCCAGTCTTGGCAGCCCCCCCTGTCCCGTCAATTCAGCAAAAAGTCTGGGAGTTGTCATAAGTAACGACCTATCTATGACACCCCAGATCAGCGCTGTAGTTTCCTCCAGCCATTTCCAGCTCAGGAAAATACGGAAAAATCTCTCGCCTACTTACCACCGATGCCCTTATTTTGGCCCTGCTTGCGTTAGTCATGTCCAGGCTTGACTACGCAAATGCATTATACGTAGGCATTCCAGCATACCAACTCAGGAGACTCCAGTTGATCCAAAATCAGGCTGCCCGCCTGATATACCATCAGCCCAGAGATCAACATGTTCAACCTTTTCTAAAAAGTCTCCACTGGCTTCCGGTTTCTGCCCGCTGTAAATTTAAGCTTGGTTGCATCATTTCCAAATCCCTCACTGGCCACGGCCCCTCCTTCATCTCTTCCTTGCTTCATCAGTATGTTCCCTCCCGCACCCTTCGGTCATCTCAAATGGCTCTACTTTCTGTCCCTAGATTCAAGCGGAAGAAACACGGCGGCCTTAGGTTTTCATTCTTAGCCCCGTCTTTTTGGAACTCCTTACCCCTTTCTCTTAGTTTGTCCTCCCCCTACTCCAGATTCAGATCTTCCCTTAAAACGCACCTTTTCACTGAAGCGTACAATTAGTTGTTATCCTCTGTTATGTTATTTTCTGTCTCTCCTCCCTGCTCCCTCTGTATAGCGCCAAGGAACCTAATGGTGTTAGTGTGCTCAATAAATTAATTTAACATAACATAACATAACATTCCATCACGGTACAGTTGCAATTGGCCTTGTCTGTGTATTATCACAAGATGAGCAGCCATTGCGTAGTAGAAGCAGAAGGATCAGAATTCCACCTGCAAGCGCCAGTAACAAAGGGAACCCTCCGAAGAAGCTGTAAAAGATAGAATGAATAAAGGCTGGTGTTACTCCAAATATCATCTGAAACAAAATGACAATGCCGGATCCCACAAGTTTAAAAAAAATCAGCAAGGCCATTGGTTTCAGATGCATGAAATATTTGATGTATAAGCTCCCCAAAGGAAAGTGGGAGGTTAGTGTTCAGAAGTGACTGAATCTCGCTAGATGTTTTAGCAACCTGCAACTCGAAGGTCTCTCGAGCTGAATGAGGGCCACTTCTTGGTGAAACAATAGAGCTTTGAGCCTGCTTAATTTGATGAAATCTGTTTTCAAAGCAGGAAAGGAAGGCCAAATGGAACTATCTACGTTCCCATGCTACATCAAAGAACACATTGTGAAACTGTTACTAAACAAGGTATTCCTAACTGTAAACCACAGCAGTACTGGTTGTTAAAAATAAGATAACTGCTGTTAGTAAGTGAGGTAAAAGCAGGTATTATTGATGGGACGGGAAAAAAACAAGCAAGATTAGGCACAAATACATTTCAAGCGCCGTGCAACTTAATGTGTTTACAAACCAGGGAATGTCCTACTGTGGAATCGTAGTCCTCACCTGTTAGGAAAACTCCCTTATCCTCCGGTTGACATCTATAAGTAAATGAAAGGGACCATAATTTATGGAGAAATGCATTGTCTAAGGTAGTCTGAACTGGCGTGGCTGTGTGAGCTAAAGAATGGTGATGGATTAAACCCAGATCCATCATCCCGTTTTGTATCGCTTTGTTTGCCCTAAGTTGGCAGGGTGTTCTCAGACGTGAGTCCCTTGCTCACTTGGCCACTGAATTCAACATAGCCTGGATGATGAGGATTATGAATCCGAAACCGGTCTTAGGATGCTTGTTTCCGGTACAGGGAAGACATGGCTTGGCAGTTCGGGCTGGACTGTTCCCATGAGGAACAGGGTCAGACTGACTTGCATATGGCCATGTCTGAACTGGGGTGGCTGAGTGAGCTAAAGAATGGTGATGGATTAAACCCAGATCAGTTGACTGGGGGTGAGTGTTTGATTTGCTCAAACGCTCCGTCCATCATCCCCTTTTGTATCACAATTCAGAATTGGCCAGACTGGGACCCAGTGCCTCCCGCACTACGGTAACCTCGCCCGCGCTGTAGAGCAGAGTCACCACCGATGTCCAGTCTAGAAGACTTGTACTCAACATCTGAGGCATATTTCGCTGTTAAAGCAGCAACCTTTTTCTTCTGATACAGTGGGCTAAAACATGGGAGATCCTCTTGTTTTGCTTTAACGTCCAAACTGTCGAGGTTTATCTCATCCCTGCTGTGTGGTGGGACCTTTGCCACAAACCTGACATTTCCCACCCCCAACTTGAGAATCTGTTGTGTTGTTTAAAGAACTAGGAGAGTGCTGATCAGAGACTTGAAATCTATCAAGAGTCATAATTTTCATGTGGTCACGCAAGTCATAAATACTCTCAGAGGACTTGGGTGTCGGTGAACCAGCACGCGAACCCTGCTTCTGTTGTTGCTGTCCCTGTTTTTTATTTCTCCAGTTCCTTTTAGGAAAGAACGGGTGCCCATCTTTTTCAGTCCAGGCCTTTTGATATTTTTGAGTTTGAGTTTGAGTTTGAGTTTGAGTTTAGGGTTGAGTAAAAGGTTTGATTTACAGACTATTGCGCCCAATAGTTTTGTAAGCTTTAGCAACAATCTTTGGCTATTTACGTTGCTTGTCTGCATCTGCCACAGCCTTCAAGTGTTGTGCCCCTTGTAAGCTTACAGCATTACCCTTAACATCTGCAAGGATCATATTGCAAACAATTTCGAACACCCCCACTAGTCTCATTCCCTACTCCAGGGTCGCTTTGGTTTATCACGGATTTGAGAATGGTCATTGAGGGGGTGCTGAAACACATCGAATATATCGCTGTAAACACATGACCACAAAGGTTACATTCAACTAGTTCGGGAACCAGGTTTTTCAGCAGACTTATTATCAAAATCCTGTGTTTCTCCACAGGTGTGGTATTTGGAAAAACAGCTTTGAGTTGCCCACATTTCTCAGCAAGCCAATAAGGAAGTTCATCCATGTTCTGGGGACACTTGCCCACCACAGAATTATCCATCAACGGACTGATGGTCACACCACCAGGTGCAGGTTATTGCGCATTAACACCAGGTGGTGTCACCCGGGAGTCGTGTGACATGAACTGAATTACAGCTTGATGTATACATAATAATGAAGTGTGTAATACGTGTAGCTCTGCGTCTGAAGCACTGAGATAAGTTGGATGCAGGGTGTACTCAGACTTCACGGGCCAAGTAGCCCCATCTATATATAAGGGGCATGTATGGAACAGTGGTATTGGTTGAGGAAGGGTGCCATTAAAACATATTTGGTGTTGCAAAGCTGTTAGCGGGACCTAAGGAGTTCTATATGGTCTACATTCCCGAGGGTCGCGTTTTACAGTATACTCGTGAAACAAATTGTCTGTACAATCGACTGCCGGAATTTTGACCCAAGAGAAAAATACCTCTAAGCAGAAACCTGGATCAGCATCTACACTAAAGATAAATGCAAAAAGAACAATTGATGGACAGAATGAAAAACAATGTCATGCATTTACCCCAGTACAGAGACCTGTGTTTATATCAGTTTTTTTGCTCACCATGCCATTCCAGTGTGGACCCAGCCATATGCAAATCAGTCTTGGCCCTGCACCTAATGGGAACAGCCCTGCCGGAATGAGAGCCCATATCCTTCCTGAACTGGAAACAAGCATCCTGGGACCGGTTTCGGGCTTTCAGCCCTTATCAGCCACAATAGCTTTACTCCAGTGGCATGGAGAACACAGGACCCACTTCTGGGTATACCCGTCCCACTCGGGATGACAAACGCAAAAAGAACAATTGATGGACAGAATGCAGAACAATGTCATATATATACCCCAGTACAGAGGTCTGGGCCTAAATATATTATTTTTCTGCTCACCATGCCATTCCAGTTTGGACCCAGCGATTTGCAAATCAGTCTTGACCCTGCAACCAATGGCCGAAGTCAATCCCGAACTGCCAGCCCAGGTCCTCCCTGAACTGGAAACAAGCATCCTATGACTGGTTTTGGGCTTTCAGCCTTCATTAGCCAGGATAGCTTGACTCCAGTGGCATGGAGAGCACAGGACCCACGTCTGGGCATACCCCTCCCACTCAGGGTGACAAAAGCAAAAATAACAATTGATGGACATAATGCAGAACAATGTCATACATTCACCTCAGTACAAAGATCTGGGCCTAAATCCATCATTTTTTTGCTCACCATGCGATTCCAGTTTGGACCCAGCCAAATGCAAATCAGTCTTGACCCTGCACCCAATGGGAACAGTCCAGCCCGAACTAACAGGTCAGGTCCTCATTGGACTGGAAACAAGCATCCTAGGACCGGTATCGTGCATTCAGCCCTCATCAGGCAGGATAGCTTGACTCCAGTGGCATGGAGCGTACAGGTCCCACGTCTGGGCATACCCGTCTCACTCGGGTGACAAATGCAAAAAGAACAATTAATGTACAGAATGCAGAACAATTTCATACATTCACCCCAATACAGAGTTCTCTGCCTAAATCCATAGTTTTTTTGCTCACAATGCCATTGCGGTTCTGACCCAGCCATATGTAACTCAGTCTTGACCCTGCTCCCAATGAGAACAGTCCAGCCCGAACTGCCAGGCCAGGTCCTCCCTGGACTGGAAACAAGCATCCTAGGACCGGTTTCGGGCTTTTAGCCCTCATCTGCCAGGATAGCTTGACTCCAGTGGCATGGAGAGCACATGACCCACATCTGGGCATACTCATCCCACTTCGGGTGAAAAATGCAAAAAGAACAATTGATGGACAGAATACAGAACAATGTCATACATTCACACCAGTGCAGAGACTCAGGTCTAAATTCATCGTTTTTTTGCTCACCATGCCATTCCACTTTGAACCCAGCCATATGCAAAAAAACAATGGATTTAGGCCCAGATCTCTGTACTGAGCTAAATGTAAGACATAGTTCCACATTCTGTTCAGCTATTGTTCTTTTTCTATTTCTTTCCCGAGTGGGACGGGTATGCCCAGACGCGGGTCCCGTGCTCTCCATTCCACTGGAGTCAAGCTATCCTGACTGATGAAATCAGTCCTAGAGTGCTTGTTTCCTGTCCAGTGAGGACCTGGCCTGGCAGTCGGGGCTGGGCTGTTCCCATTATGCACAGAGTGAAGACTGATTTGCATATGGCTGGGTCCAAACTGGAATGGAATGGTGAGCAAAAAAACTATGGATTTTGTCCCAGATCTCTGTAATGGGGTGAATGTATGACATAGTTCTGCTTTCTGTCATTCTATTGATCTTTTTACCTACTACAAAGATAGGCGCAACACCTGCATGAGGTTCTCCATATTGATTCAAATAAACCCTGAGCGGTGCGCGGTTAGGAGGTGTTAAGGCAACTGCCATAATGAATAATAGAAATAACAACCTATGCGTGGCAATGCAACAAAGGGTTAAAAGAAAGAGAAAGACGTTATAAAATGCAATTTCAAAAAACCTATAAAATATCACAATATAGGAGGCTACACCGTCACAGCTGTCTCTGGAAACAGAAGTGATGGGATTGTGGACAAGCACTACTCAGGAGTCTCGCAGATAAGAACCAGACCAAATGGTGGTGCCGCCCTGCTGCGGGGATTCTGCACATTTACAAAATTATGCGCAGGAAAACAGGACCTGGTTGTATAGTGGTTGTACCTTCCTACCACCTTAGTTACCAAAATCCCAAAACTGACTAGCTATAGTGTGTCATGCGTTCTCCTACATAATCACGAAGCTACAAATGATTAGACAACCCAGAACACAACACTCCAGACTCTCTCTGGAATCTCTGTAGCAAGACAAGCCCTTTCTCTCACTCACTCGTACTTTTCCACAATGAGGATTGATAGAATCACTGTATAGTTCAAAAGGTTTATTTGAACTATTATGGTCTTTACTGCAGTATACGAGCCACTACCAGCAGCAAAAATGCATAAACCTAAAACAGTTAGCATTGTTACAAAACCATAGAATATAAAGGGGGATGTCATCATATACCAACAGTGGAAAAAGGACTATATGGCCTAACCACCCTCCCCTTGGTAAGTTGAAGTTTAGTATATAAAACAAGATATCTGGGCTTTTTCAGCAGACCCCATACCTTAGAGCCTAGATGAAAGGTTTACATCATAGGAACAGCATAGCTCTTCTCCAAGGAAAGGTCTCTCTCCAAGTGTGAGTGAACAACATGCCTTCCCGTAATTTCAAAACATGAGTATCCAGCAGTGAAGCTGTGTTTTGCATGTTTTTTTAGGTGCTAGGGACTGACCAGACCAAAATAACAAGGTGCATGTTTATCGACCTTGAACATCGTGTTCAGACTAAACTTCAGGAACAAGCAGAAAATGTAGAAAGCAGACAGTTCTCATGTGAAAGGCACAAACAGAGTCTCACAAAAGCAGCTTCATGGCAGCAGAGCTCATGCTAACTTAGCAAGGTGGAGATTTACACCAACGGCCATATAACAGGACCAATGGACAAATCTGTTCAACAACTGGAGAACCACAGGGAAACTAACTGACACTGTAATGATATTTCACTTTATAATTAGATAGATGCGAGATGGGGTCGAGACCTGCTTCGCCTTGTGTCTATGTTGGGACTTCAACTTACTGGGGCCCTTTGACTGCAAAGTTGATTTCTCGCTGGAGAGACATCAGTAGCAGGTCTGTGCCCTCGACTTGGAGTGGGAATTATGCAAGGCCTACAAATACTTCTTCTGTGCTTTGATGTACAGCTTTGCTTCTCGGTCACAGATTGCCTTTGAGTGCAGGAAGGTGCACATATCACACAATGAGGAACTGATGTCAGTTTTCCTTAGTTCACACAGTGCAATGTGTAATAAAAGTGATTGTCATAAAAATTTAATAAAGTTTTATTTTAAAAAAATCAATATATCTTTGAGTCTTTCTTTTAATATTTTTAATCGCACAAAACGTTGGCATAAAAACAACCACAAGGGGACTCTGCACTCCAGCTGAGGAGGATAGAGCTACAGTTAGGAGTGCTTGAAAACAAAATTGCATGCTCTCCTGGGGTGCAGGGCAGCTATCGAGCAGAATACACTTTGTATTAATGTGCACGGGTTATAATAATTTAAAGGTGATACATAAATTATAACTTCAAGATATAAGTATAAGTTTAGAAATGTAAATTTTCTTCTAGTTTAGTTTTGGTTTGTAGATAAAGGATAAATAAAGTCATAGGGCCCGATTCACAGAACTAACTTAAGACAAAATCCTAAACTTACTACCATTTTCGTATTCACAGAAAGCACTTACTCATTTTGGTATTCACAGAAGACACTTACTCATTTCGGTATTCATAGAAGTTAGGACTCCTAACTTTAGGACTCCTAAATGCCTTCTGTGAATACCGAAAGTCTTAAAATTTGGATTTTTCTCAATTTAGTAGTAGTAAAGTTAGGTGTGTTAATAATATATTTAAAGTATAACTATAACTTAAAAGATTTGTAATGTTTGTGTATTGAAAATGTGGTTTTGTAGAGAGAGAATTAATATTGTTTTCCTAACTATAACAAAGGTTTACCCTTTCTTGATTTCATTGAATTTGAATGTTTTTAAGCTTAATAAAAAATGTTTTCCAAATCGTAGAGTTTACAGTTATTCAGTGGAGAGTTATTAAGTGGAATGCAGTACAACAGAGTGAAAATGCGTACTCAAGAGGTGAGTGAAGTGTTCTAAATTGGAGTGGTGTTTTGGACAGTAGAAAAAATTAATGTGTCGTAGAGCTTTGGAAAGTGTCATAGAGTGTAGTAGAGTGTTGCACATTGGGGTCTCGGTGCATAGAGCAGAGTAGAGTATTGTACAGTGTAGTGTAGGGGCATAGAGTGGAGTACAGTGTTCTATTCTCTCACACAGTGTAGTAGAGTGTTGTAAAGTGGACTTGTATAGAGTGGAATAAAGTGTATTACAGTGAGGCGTTGTAGTGGGGAATTTTTACGATTCCAGAAATTGGGGTAGAGTGTTCTGTAGTGGAGTACAGTGTAGTGGATTTGAGTGGAGTTGAGTAGCATACAATGGAGTAGGATGTTCCACAGCATAGTGTCATGGAGTCACGTAGAGTGGAAGGATGTAGGATACAGTGGAGTAAATTGTGGAACTCTGGGTGGTGTCATGTGCAGTGGTTGAACGTGTCATGGAGTTGAATATAGTAGAGTGTTGCAGAGTTGACACAAGTTTTGTACAGTGTACTGACGTGGAGTATAGTAGAGTGCGGTACTGTATGGTAGAGTGAAGTGGGATAGACTGTCGTACAGTTGAGTGGCATGCAGTAGCCTACAGTGGCGCTGGGTAGCATGCAGTAGGAGAGTACAGTGGACTTCAGTGGAGTAGTCTCATAGTCTAGAGTGCATTTATTAGGGTGGAAGGGCATAGAGAGAGTTGCGTAGAGTGTCCTAGAATGGAGTACAGTGTTATAAAATTCTATAGAGCAAAGCATAGTGCTGCACACTGGTATTGACATTCTTGCACATTATAGTGCTATACAGTGGAGTATAGTGTGGTGCAGTGGAGGGGCATTGACTGTTGTTGAATAGTGTATATTGTTCTTGAAGTGAGCCCAGTGGAGTAGCATGGAGTGTAATTGGGTAGAGTGGAGTGGCAAAGAATGGAGTAGCGCAGAGTAGAGTGGAGTGGCATGCAGTGCAATGGAATGCAGTAGAATGACAAATGCTGGTGTGGAATATAGTGAAGTGGCATAGAGTGGAATACCATAGAGTGAAGTTACATCCAGTGGAACAGCACAGAGGGCAGTGTCGTAGTTTGGAGTGGTGGTCAGAGGAGTTGCATACTGTAGAGTGAGGTACAGTGTATTAGCATAATGTAAAGTAATGTATAGTGGAGTGATGTAGAGTGGAGCGGCGGAAAGTGGATTAACGTACAGTGGAGTGTTGTACAGTGGTGTGCCGTACAGTGGAATACCATAAAGTGCAGTGATGTACAGGGGACTGGCGTGGAAAGGAGTAGAGTGGAGTCACATACCTAGGAATAGCACACAGTGGAGTGCCCGTGCAGGGGAGTGGCTTAGAGTGAATGTTTCATACAGTGGAATAACAAACAGCAGACTAGGATACACTGAAATAGTTAAAGTGTAGTAGCCTAGAGTGTAGAGGCATATAGTGGATTAGCATACAATGAAGTGGCATACACTGGAGTGGCATACACTTGAGTGGGGTAGATTGTAATAGCATATAGTGGCACTGCATAGAGTGCAGTGGAGTCAATGGAGGGGGTACAGTGGAGTGGTGTTACATGGAGTAGCATACAGCGGAATAGCGTAGAGTGGAGTGGCGTAAAGTGGAGTGAGGTAGAGTGGAGTGGGGTGGATTATAATATTTTATATCTATATATATATAAAAACGAAAGTATGTCTGTTTGTCCTTTATGCATTTCTACACCATTCATCCGATCGCCATGAAACTTTGCGAAGTTGTTATGTACACTCCCATGAAGGTTTCTGGCAACAAAAAGAAAAATTTGGTTAATATCGGCGCTCCGGCCCCCAGGGCCCTCATAATCTTTCCAATACTGAATTGTTTACAGTTTCCGGAGGGACTCACTTTTGCAATGACCATCAACAAAGCACAAGGACAATCGCTGCAAGTGTGTGGTCTAGATTTGGAGAATCCGTGCTTCTCACATGGACCATGTGGCCAGCTCAAGCGTCGGAAAACCTTTTGATTTCTTCGTGTATGCACCAGACGGAAAAACAAAAAATACTGTGTATCCACAAGGACTCAAATAAATTAACAGAATTAAACAACACTTTAAAATGTTTTCCATATTAAAATGAATAAGTTTCAATAAAAATGACACAATGTAAATTGAATGTTTTCATAACAAGTTTCCGTAAATTTCCTTTCTTCTGAGATTGCAGCAACGCGCGACGGGTAAGCTAGGTTTCAATAAAAATGACACAATGTAAATGGAATGTTATCATAACAAGTTTCCTTAAAGTTCCTTTCTTCTGAGATCGCAGCAATGCACGACAGGTAAGCTAGTTATTAATATATCTTTATTTATTCTTTATCTACACAACAGTCTGAAATTACACAAACATTTACATTTCTAAACTCATACCTTTAATTTAAAATGTATGCCACAGATTCAAATTATTACAACTCTTGCACCACCATACACAGCATATTCACTCTAGCCTGCACTTTGTTCTAACAAAAAGATTTGATTTGCGATATAATAACTGTTCTTGTAAATATTATTAGTTTTACATATTATAAGTTAGGTAATATCAAAACGGTATAAGCCGTGCATGGAGAAAGTGCAATTTATTGAATAGAGTGGTGGATGTGTGCTTCTCCCCTCCACAAGCCTCTGCTGGGCCCCTTTTACCGCTTCCCCAGGGCCAAAACATTACAAAAAGGGAAGGGGTGCCACAGCCCCCCCTCTTCTGGGGGAACTCACCCTTGGAACCACAATCCCTGGGGCATAATACTTCACAGTGTCACTAGCAACGCACCCCCAGGACACTTTGGTTTCCACCCAGGAGAGTGTGGGAATACCCTACCCGCATTCCACTAAGCAAGGAATTCCATTTTGCCCCCGCCAGGTGGGAGCAGTAGAAAGATGTTACTTCTGCCTGGGGGTGAGAGAGGAAAGGCTCCGGCTTCCACCAGCAAAGGTATGGTGCTGGCTCGGGGTTCGGCTGGTGCTGTAGATGCCCAGAGGGGCTCTCCCCATGGCCACTATGTAGTATTTTGTGGGTGCCCCAGGTGTCACTAAAATTTACAACTAACAATACATTTCCTGGATTTGTTTTAACATTGAGTAACTGTCAGAACTGGCTATTTCTGGTTGGCTAAGGCTGACGCCAAAGCTAGGCAGAAACCACCATTCTAGTCAGGGCAAGGGAGTCACACGCCAAGATAACCCCTGCTCACCCCCTTGGTAGCTTGGCATGAGCAGACAGGCTTATCCCGGAGGCAATGTGTAAAGCATTTGCGCCAGCACACAACAGCAACAACATCCTAGGCACACCACAAAAGGAACTCCACACAAGGTTATATAAAAATAACTTTTGTATTGTCAAAACACATCAGATAGTAATCACACATGTACATTGTGCCAACTGGCACTGGCAATATTCACAAGGGATTATTTACACAGGACAGGGCCACGTGGGCGCCTGTCAGAATCAGCACTTAGTAGAAAATAGAATATAGGATATAAAATCACTGTAGCACAAATTAGCAAATATAGCATACAACCAGTAACCACTGGTAACAGGTAAGTACCACCTACGCAACCCTAACCACTTTAGGAAAATGTCACGCAGGGAACCAGGACCTCACTAGGACCTCACTAGGACCACCTGTACTGGAAAGAACAACCACCTAAGTATCACACTACAATTAGGGGTATAAGCAAGAACACATTACGCATGATGCATCACAACATTCAGAGGTGTAGGGAAGGAAAACACATGATGCATAAGAACATTCAGAGGTGTAGGTAAGACACATAATGCTTAATAGCATATTCATAACAGCACAAAGCATATTAGCGCAGAAATCATATCTAGGCCAAACCAGTGAGACTACAATAGGTAATCTCCTCACTAATCTAAACACACATAGGTAAGCACACAGCAAAAACACATGATGTATAAACAACACATTCAGAGGTGTAAGAACCAGGAAGACACATGATGCATAAAACATTCAGAGGTGCCAGAACACAACTCAATAGCGCAAAAACACATGATTCATGAAAACACATTCAGAGGTGAAATAAAACCACACAATTTGGCAAAACTTACATAAGCCACCACCTGTGGCAGTCCCTAGGCCAACTGGCCTCACAAGGGCTAGGACGCCCTGTGTCCCAATAGTCAGGGTCCTAAACGGTGCAGCTGCCCAGTAATTGCTGAGCAGCTGGGAATCAATAATGATGGGGCCACATGAGAGCCATGCAGGCTCTGTACAACTGGTCGCCCCTGAGCCTCTCTAGGGCTCTGCTCAAATGTGGCTCCCACGTTGGAGTCCTCCCTCTGGGAACTCAGCATCAAGCGAGGCCCCACGGGCCTCTCAACACATCAAAGGGGCTGTGTGAGCCTCTTGAGCACTCCAACAAATGCTGGTGCCTTCGGTGGAGCCCCCCCTCTGGGGAACTCTAAAGAACAAATGCCCTCGGAGCCCTCTCAGGGCTTTAAAACAATATTGCAGACAGGGAGCCTCTTGGGGCTCTCAGGAACAACTATGCCCACAACCGTGGGCGCGGCCCGCTATCAAATGGGGCCGCTCAGGGTGATGGCACCTGCAGAGTGCCTCCTCACTCCCTCTCCCCCCCAGCCGACTTCGACTCACCGGCTTCCGTGGGGGGGGGGAAATCCTCTTGTTGCTCCGATCCCGCTCTGGTGCTGCCTGTCCTTGTGCCGCGTTGTGGAGCCCCTCCTCCTCCTTCTGCGCGGCTGGGCAAGGTGGCTAGGCTCTCCTCAGGATGGCCGAACGCGGGCTTCTCTTCGTCGCAGCTGCAAGGTGGGACTTCCGTTCCTGGCCTTGTCGCAATTGGGCGGCCGACAACCACTTCCGGGTCGTCGCGGGCAGCGCGGCAGCCCTTCTCAGGCACTGCAGGCAGGGACGAATTAACCGAGGGGTGGGCTCCCTCAAGTTAAAATATAAAAATAGCTGCCAGGTCCCTGGCAGGGTGGGCACCTGCCAGGGGACAAAATAATGGCAAATAAGCCAGGTGGGCACTCGCTAGGGCAACCATAAGCAGGGTGGGCACCTGCAAAGCAAATAAAGCGCTCACAGCGCTAATGGCAAGATAGAGCGCTCCCAAGCACTAGAGCAAAGAAAAAGCACTCCCAGGCGCTTAGGGAAGGAATCAGGCGCTAGAGGCTACAAGTCAAGCGCTCCCAGCTCTACCAGACAAGGTAAAGCGCTTCCAGGCGCTTCAGGGGAACACAAGTCTAGCAAAAGTCCTTCCTGGAACCAAGAGTTGGAGAAACCAGCCCATCAGTAAAGAAAAGTCCTCCAATCCCCCCAGGCAAAGCAGAGGGGTCCCAGCACAGGGTCCATCAGGAATCCAGGGGCTGGGCAGGGCCCAGGGAGGCAAGCCTTCCCCTGAGCCCAAGCAGCAGCACGCCCCTGGCAGGATTCAAGTCAGAAACAAGAACATTTTGTAAGGGGACACAGCCCCTTTGTCTAGCAGGGTGCAGGCAGTGTGAGAACCAGCTGCAACTGGTTATAGGGAATTCCTTTCACTGGCCAGGCTAGGGACATCAGACGCACCCCAGGGGGTGGAGCCAGCATTGTGTGGGGAAAACCCAGCCCCCTTCAGGACCCTCAAACCAGAGAGTCAATCCACAAGCAGGCCCAGGCTCACTCCTGGGTTCAGGCTCCAGCTAATCACACGCCAGGCACAAATTACACAAATAGGCCAAATTATAAAAGTGGCACTTCTACACTAGACACAATCATGCCGCATATATCATTGCGCAGCATTCAATCTCATGAGTTTGCACATACCAAAATCGACCCTGCACTCCCACACATCAGGAACTACCATGGGCATACATATTCCCTATTCATTCCTATGGGAGGGCAGGTCACTCTCACCACACACACAGAGAGCTCATGCACTTTACACTGTACCACAGTGGAAAAGTGCGCAGAGGCCTAACATCACCAACACCAGGTCACAGAAACAGGCTAGCAAAAAGCAAAAAGTTTCGGAGTGAACCTGCCAAAAAGGGCCAGGTCCAACACAACCCCCTTCCAGCCAAAACGCAGGGTAGACTTATCATTCCCTTGATGGGCTTCTCTGCTTTGGGCGACAAAACACGGACACTGGCCCGCACGGCAGTGGCACCCTCCGGTTCTACGCCATTCTGAACCCACATGGTTATTGTGTTTTTATCTAGGAACCTAAATCAATATTTCTATTTTATGCCCTTGTACGGTTATATTCAATAATATCCCTATAATGGCATAGGAATCATATCCATATTTAGTTGTAGCCAATGCAGTCACATTAAGCAAGGCTACTTCCCCGGACTCCTAGAAAGCACAACAAGTTCTCTAAACAAACCAAACCTCCAGCAACCTGGGAAATCCCCATTTGCTTTTGTTTTGATTTCATCCTAGAACTCCTGTGAAGCACTGTAAGAACGGCCAGTTCTTAGTGACATCTTTATTGACGTCTTATGTCCAACCTTACGTCAAACCCGGCACCTTTCAGGTATAAATATACCAATGTTGCCTTAAGCAAACCCACGGTAGTGGTTTTGGAGCCGAGCAGCTAACTACTTGCCCGAGAGCCCAGCTGGTGCGAGAGCCCACGGACCCTGCCCCTCCCTTTTGACGCACTGAGAGAGATGCTGTCTTTTCTCCTGCCGAGAAATCCAGCTCAGGTGTTCTCAGCCGCCTTCACGGGCTGCTGGGATATCGAGTCCTGAAAGAGAGATACCAGACCTCCTGCATTCTATTACCCAGGGACGGAGCTGACTAAACCCTTAAAGAGAATTCTTGAGTCAGATTCTTGGCAGAACCAACTTAACTTAAACTGCTACTTACTTACTCCTTCCCACGTATAAGGCTTAGGTCAGGTACACTGGGGTAAGCGTATTTAGAAGCACCAGTTGAGTACGTTAGTCAATGTATATATGTATGTATATATTTTATCCATTTTAAAGTATCTTATGGCTTAGAAACCATATCAATGCTTTTACAGTATTATTTCATAATACTCCTTTTACTGTACGCACTTTACTTTACATTAAGTATTGCAATTATGCCAATTCATTTCTCTTGCATGAGAAAGAAGACTGCTCAATAAATTACACATTTTATTGAAAACGCCCATCTCTCTTTTCTCTGTGCTCTGATGAAACTAAGTACGCACAATTGACTAAGTGAAATAGCTGTCTATTGTTTTCACACGACTCTAGAGATACACTCTTATTCTGAGGGAGCAAAGTTGTCATGTTATATGGTTGTCAGAATCTAATCCCTTCTTGTCTATCCAGGGAGGTTAAACTCCTCCTCGTTTATACGAGAAAGTTTCTAGTGACCTCTGAGCTAGCTGGCAAACCTTAAGTCTAATATAGTCAGTAGAGACCTAGTCGACCTCAGTCCTACGTCTACACTGCTGAATATATTATTCCAATTCGCAGAGCCTATTGGGAATATAGGAACTACACTACATGGCGCCCAATGTTTGGTAAGGCAATAAATCTAACGCAAGACGTTAGAGTAACTCAGTCGTGCTTTTTCACACAGACCCTTTTTCCCGTAAATACTCCAAAAGACGTCTGGAGTAGGTAAGAGGTTAAAATTCACCGGAACTTAGTAGGAAGAGATTCCTATGTATAGTTTTTGGTTTAGTCAACGTTGAAGGATACAGTGTTCCAAAATATTGTGCACCTAATCTTTGTTTCCTTGAAACTTGATCTGCAACAAAAACCTTTCTGCCAGTAAAATGGGGGAAAGTGAAGACGAGAGGGAGGCAGCTAGAATAGCAGCTCGACTCCTAGAGGAGGACACGAGTCTCCTACAGAATGACCCGAATGCTATACTCATTCAGGTCAACATAAGAAAAACTATAATGCTTAAACTTATAGAAAATGGACTGACATCACGAGGTGGTACAGTCATATTCGTGGTAGAGGCCCATGAATATCGGCAGACAGAGGTATTCTATTCATGGATAAACTTTCCAGCAGCAAACGCTGTAACACACGAATTCCACTATTACAAAATAGAGGAACCTCCGGATGAATACACTCCTTTCGAGGAGGTTGAAATCCCATTAAAATACCAAGAGCACCTGCTCTGGTTTAAAGGCGCCCTAAAACATAATAATCACATCACCAGGCTCGGTCCACTAGGTAGACCAGGAGCAACGTGGCCGGTTCTAGCCAGCTACACACCACATCCAGACATCGAAAAAATGTCAGACCGGGAATTTTTAGCCCAGCTAAAAGTACTAATTAAAATACATAAACAAATAGTCCAATATGTAATGCGGACTTCAACAGTCCAACCAGCTATTAACATTCCACAGCTGACCCCTCATCAGGGAAACACAAACAAAATTACACCACAGAACATACAATCATGTCTTGGTAAAACACCCGCAAAACTGGAACAAATTCCATTCTGGCTAGCACAAAAGATAACTCAAATAGAGGCAGTATTTCCGGATACTACCCCTAGTGAGAAACACAGAATTTTGACTATCTGCCTTCCAATGGGGATCGCACCACATGTGGAAGATTGTGACACTTGGGGCACAGTCTTTGCTTCCATTTACACAAAAACACATGGTGTTCCGTCCATGGCGTTAATACCAGATGTATTAAGACAGATTCAAATATATGAATAAGGTCCAGAACCTGCTTTAACTCTGGGTATGAAATTACTGAAAGACTTCAAGCAGGTCTCGGCTATATTATTAGCCAACATAAAAGGAGAAGCAACATCTGTGGCGATCCACCAGAAATTGAAAGAAACAGATATAGCAGAACAACCAATTGAACTTGCCAGAATCATAGAAAAATCGTATGAAGAAGGAGGTAGAGATAGTTTGTGTGGGAAACCGGTAAAACCCCAACTAACTGAAAATCCTGAAAAGATATTAATTAAAAATAATCTAAACACTCCAAAAAAGAGCTGGGATGGAAATAAACAATCCACTCCCAAAGAAAAAAGATTCCAGTCCAGAGGAAGGTCTCCTCGGCGGAGAGAAAGATCTCCGGACCAAGGACATAAGTCTCCCCAGAGGGAGCCCTCTGAGAAAAGATACAACCTTAGAAATAGAGATAATTTGAAAAAGCCTGATAGATATAAAGATATTGATACACGTCCCTCTCGATCTTTTCAGACTTCCTCGCAGAAATCGGAAAAAAGAGGACGGTCAGAACACAGAGAAGAGCACGTCATGTGCAAAGACAAGGAACCCGCTCAAAGTAAAAAATTACAATTTCTAAGAAAGAAGGTAGCCAGTATTAAAATAATCAAACATGCCGAGGATACTGAGGACACAGCTGAAAAATGGAGAGTGGGCCCAGAGAATGCTAGACAGCGCAGCAGAAGTGACAATAGCTCGCAAGATCCTGATGAATCATCTGGAGACAGTGGACACAAATGAATACATTCAGGTGGAAACTGCAGATACCAGAGTTAGCAAACCTCATAAAATATACAAAATAACATTGCGTATAGAGGGAGATAAGACTAGGAAAGTAAGTGGTCTGTTTTGGGATAACCTTTCAAAAGGCTATGACATCCTATTAGCTGACAAAGACTGGCCACCAGAGTTTGTCAGGGAGTGCCCTCATGGCGAAGAAATGATTATGCCTGCCTTAACAAATCATATTCCAATTCATAGAAAATACACATATGCAAGAAAATGGGCAGTAGCCCAAGCTCCTGCATTATATAAAAATCATGTAGGATGGGATGAGGACTCCCCTCCTCACAAAATCCAGTTAAAATGTCAACCCACTGCACAAAGGTATTACCCAATTAAGCAAGAAGCTAAAAAACAACTCAGGGAGATCTTAGATCAACTTGAATACCAAGGGGTGATCGAAACATGCACCTCTCAAATAACCAATCCTTTGTTTCCTGTCTCCAAGCCAGACGATTCATATCGTCTAGTCTTGGACTACAGACACCTCAACTCATGTTGGAAGACATTTGCAGTACAAAACTCACACAGTGCAGCACTAATGAATAACATTGATCGCAAAAAATACAAAACAACATTAGACATCTCGAATGGATTATTTTGTCAAAGCATTGCACCTGAAAGCAGGTATTTAACCGCTTTCTCAATAATGGGGTCCCAGAAAAATGTCTGTCGACTCCCACAGGGATTCAAGAATAGCCCAGGATTATTCTCAGCAAGGGTAACAGAGTTACTACAAATATATGATGATGAGGCATTATCTTATGTCGATGACATCTATCTCACAGATGATGACCTGGGTACTCACTTGAAAAGAGTGAACACCATAATACTTGGGTTTGCAGAAGAGGGTTACAAATTCAACTTTAAAAAGACACGAATTGCCCTCCTAACTGTCCTGTTTTTAGGATATGAATTATCAAGTGAAGGCAAAAGCCTAGCAGACAACTTCTTAGAGAAGTGCGCTGTACTCCAAGCACCAAAAACGCTGAAGAACTTACAATCAATACTAGGTTTCCTGAATTTCGGAAGAACTTACATTCTAAATTATGCAGAGAGGGTTAAACCTCTCTATGAATTAATAAAACCTGATTTTAAACCAATCAATTGGACTCAGAAACACACAGAAATTGTGAGATCATTGCAAACAGACATGTTAGCTAAAACAAAATTACAAACTCGCGACAACACACGCAACCTTGTAATCCGAGTCATCCCAGGAAGATGCGTATTCACGTACCTGACCTCTAATGAGAGAAAAACGGTACCAATAGCTTACAAATCACATTTGTACACACAAGCTGAAAAAACATTCAGTCTTACAGAAAATATTGTAAATGCGGTTCAAACTGCTGTAGCAAAAGAAAGAGCCCAAGCCCAAGGCAAAAGAATAACTGTTTATACAGCAGAATCGGCCCTTGAGGCGTTATTAAGCCCAGTTAATCTAAAAACGTCGGCATTAGATCCAAAATGGATACAGTGGGAAAATTCTCTTGCTGCAGAAGACGTGAAATACTATTTTGATCCGAACATGAAAAAATTGAAAAATCTAAAATATGAAGAAGAATATCCTCTGCCAATCGAAATTCTGCCTCTCCAACAGTACTCTTGTGTAATCTATATGGACAGATTTGCACAACATTACGATGTGGATAATAAATCCTAAAATGCAGCGTGCGCGATTGTTAAAGGTCACTGGCTCTGTGGTAAATTCAGACCAATAATAACAAAAACTGAATCACTGAGAAACTGTTCGGATCAGCGAGCTGAAATCAGATCTTTAAAGATGGTGCTTGAAAATGCAGATCGTGAATTCCCGACACTAATAGTGTGCGATTCACATTTCTGTGTCAAATCTTACAATATTGACTTGAAGAGCTGGGTTCAAAACAATTACAAAGATGACACAGGTGCCACAATAAAGCATAAGAAGCTTTGGGAACAGGTAGTTCTTTTGCAGAAAGAACTACGAAAGACTCACGTGATACATACACTGAGTCATCAACGTGATGGCGTTCATGTTGCAGAGAATTCATTGGCTAATACAGCCACAGCGGAAGCAGCTCAACCGGCTTCCGTAGCCACAAAAAAGCGTTCAGAAAAATACATAGACGGGGAAACCATGCTGGTGGTTAAAACGTCTTCAAAAGGCGACTGTGCAGCACTACCCGTGAACTAGCCACTCAATTATACATACATAATTGATGCAAACTCCGTTCCTTTCGCTCGAATCCCTGGAGTGGGGGATAGAGTAATTCCAAACAGGAACCAGAGAATCTTCTTAATAGCGGACGCACACATGGGATTGGGTCTAAGGCACCAAGAGATCAAGGAATCTCTGAAAGAATTACAATCAGAATACTGGTGGTCGGCGATGAGCCTGCAACATTACAAATTTGCAAAGAGCTGTCCAAACTGCAACAGAGATCGCAGTAGCGAACCGACCGGAGTATTGCCATGGCCCTTCTTGTAGTTAGCATAAGGCTATCTATACGTAAAATCCAGCATCCCGTTAATTTCTTTTTAAGACTAGATTCACTTAAAAATACAGACACCAGCGCTCCGCTGTCGCCAGAAGTGTTATAAAAGATTTGTGAGTCTTTATCGGCACATACGCAATTGGAATGCTACATTCTGACCAGGGTCCTGCTTTTAGCTCTCGAGCTTATAAGGAGGCTATGACCAGCATGGGCATTGCATTGCGGTACTCTTGTCCCTTCCATCCTGAGGGAAATGGGATTGTGGAAAGAAAAAAACGGGATATAAAGCAAATTATAACGGCGTGGGTATTAGGTTCGGGTGATGGGTGGGTCCAACATTTAACAAGTGTCCAACGTAGTCTTAATAATCTGCCAAGAAATTCTCTAAAAGGTTTCAGTCCGTACGAACTATTGTTCGGTACTAGAATGCATATTCAGGACTTAGATAGTCAGACTTCAGTGGTAGAAAAAAAAAGCTTTGATATCAAAGATCGTTTGGCTGTTTTACAGGACTTAAATGAAACAAGAAAAACCCTGAGCAACATAAAGTTAAAACAGCAGCCAACAGCCACTGAAGATAAACCACCTGTCCCAGCAAGGCCTGTCTGGATTTCAAAGATTGGGGATCTGGCCAGAGAGAAGATCGAGGTGAAGAAGGAATTTGGCCCTTCTTACAGAAAAGCAGTACCTGTCTTAGCTGTCAGCGGAACAAGATTAGTTGTACTACCGCCCCTTGCTGGTAAAAAGGAGAACCGAGTTGTATCCATCGACCTGGTAAAACCACAATCATGTGGCCAATAATAAGTAGTAGGCCCACTGGACTCCCAAGAAATAGCAGAATACCAAAATTAGCTACAATCCAAGAGGTTCAAACTGAGAGACTAATCACATTTGATAAACCTGCAGTGAATAAAAAAGGACTACGAACAATGCCATGGAATTTGTGCCTCTTGAAACCCAAATTGCAACAGTTCGTCAAGAAACACCTGTCTACAATGATGTAGCCTCAGACTATGCTAAGGAAAGAAAAAATGAAAAAGCAAAGGAAAATTCGGAAGCAATTCCAACAATTGACAGAACTGCATCTGGCTACTTCATCAATTTCGATAACTTTTCTGAAGATCCAAGCGAACCTGAAGAAACGCCAACAACTAAAACTTTCAAAGACAAATTAACTAAACTCTTTCATCAACTCAAAGAAACCCAATTGATTTCTCCATGGATTGAATTTTGGATTGTGTTAGGTGTACTTTTCCTCCTGCTTTGGCTCATCGTGGTACTTTGTTTGGGAAAATTCATTGAGGGAAAATACAGTAAAATGGACACAGCAAGTCAAAACATCAACTTGGTCCTAAAGCCACACAAGTCATCTCACATCGAGAAAAGAGAACTATCATCAGTGAATGTCACAGCCATTCCAATACCCGGTGGGGTCGTTTGGGACAAAACGGATTACGAAATCTATGGCCCGGTTGAACTCTTGAAATATCCACATCAGTTCAAGGTTTCATTAAGTGACTTTGTAAAACCAAGTACATTCTCTGATGATTGGGACTTTGAAAGCATAAATAATATGATGTCAGATTTAGTAATGTCAGCAAAATTTACAGAACATGATTACTTACATGGTTCGTCGAATTATGAACAAATGTACTGTTACAATCACTTTGCACATCACTATTTACATAAATCTGCTAGAAATGTGTTTAAGTATAATCAATGGGAACATTGTGCAACTCCACCTAAAAGCAGTTTGAAAACATTTAATGAGAAATTCCCATACTTCTCAGGGTTTAACACAAGTGATGCAGAAACGTTTTATTTTAAACTGTTAAATAAGACAGGGATAAAAACAATGTTGACAAGTACTAAATTGATTTATTCTGAAACATTTTATGAAAAAATGATTACATTTGGTTTTGAATTCTGGAAACAAAACATTGAAACAAAAACCATCTGGGGTACAAAAAATTGGCAGGTCCAAGGTTTAGAAGCATTATTTAGAGCCTGCATAATCCCAGAACAAATAATATTCTTGAATGACACCATTCAACATACTACTTGTCTTGGCCTAGCTAAGATTAAAGACTTAAACAAACCGTCTATTCCAAAGCCAAAACAGAACACATCCTGATTGAAAAAAGTGGTTGATCTGGCCAACAGACACAAATAACTGTCAAGATAGATTCCTGAACAAAATACAGGGGTTCAAAATGACCAGACCAGACCCTAGATACTCCCAGAGACAAAATCCAGGGATAGTAACAACATACAGTGTAGAGAAACTATGCCTTGAGTGGCTACAGAAATCCACACTGGCTGAAATGAAGCAACACTTGACTTTACTTAAAGACGGTGCTGACTTGCGTGATTTCATAATGGGACCACGCAAACAGCGTCAAAAATGTTTCATAGCAGACGGTATATATTCTGCATACAATGAAGCTTGGAAAGTAACTCAAATTGAGACAGCAGAAAAAATACGAGAAATTGATTGTATTCATTTGGAAAAATCACTTTCTGTTGTGGACAATGAGTTAATGACTCTGTCTTCCAGAATATATTCACTGGACAGTATTGTATCATCTGCTATCGATATAATAGATCAGGACCTACTAATGTTACAACACGGTCAGTCCCAATTACGTTTTATTGTACAGCTCGGCTGGACGTTGCAAAATCTGCGTTGAGGCTACGTGCCATGGCGTTTGATAAACACAACGTCATTATTCTCTATCTTTAACCTTACTGATAAACAAATCAGTTTGGCACAAAAAGGAGCAGACTATACGATTCTGAGCATTGAAAAACTTGAGAGATTACCATTGACAATGTCAGAAAGACCTGTCATTGAATGGATAATATACGGAATAATTACAATTCCGATAACAACTTTCCAATTTAAATACTGCCAAGAGTATATACCAGCGGGCCAGTATGAAAGGTTGGGTAAAGGGTACATTAAGTCATCATGAAAATTGCCTTACACACACACATGTTATAGTGAAATGAAACAGAATGTATTTCTTAGTGGTAACAATTGTAAACAATCAGTAAGCGGTATACTTCTGTGCCAAGGTATTAATTTGCATGGGGCCGGTGAGGGGACTTCAAATAACCTTTCATGTAACCAGCACGGCACACCTGCAACACAAATAGAGCGATTCTTTAGACAGCTTTATAACGGGAGCTATATTCTAATAGTGGACCACAGCTGTTGTGGCATGGTGCCAGGGAAAGCCTATCTCGTAAGCGTTAGTTTCATGGTCACTTGCTGAATGCAAGTATTGTGTCCAAACAGCACTCCAGATACGGAGGCGACGATTTGGCTTTCTTTGAATATCTCTTCTATTTGAATTTAAACTTTAAGCATAATGAAGTCTGTTCTTTTACAGACAACCGTGCCTTTAACGTCATCAAAAGAAACATATGATCTTCTGGTTGCAAGGACAACGGCAGAGATACATACCCTTTTATCAACAAATCGCCCCGTGCATTTCGTAGAAATGCTAAGCCAAATCCTAAATATGTTTGATGCCAGTGGTATCCCACATATATTTAAGACAATTTTTTCGGGACTGTTAACACCCTTCAAAACAGTTCTGGGCATTTTTCCCAATTTTGTCCATTCTGTCTTTGGCGGCTTACCACTACTTTTGGGACTCGTAGCAGGAATTTTATTTTTGATCCTTCTGCTCCGATATGGCAAGCCAAATCGCAGAAGAGACTCCAGCAACGATGGAAGAAATGATCCTAGCTATACGCTATCGGGACCGCATAACTAGGAGATCTGAATATGACCTGGTTTCTTTCATTCAGACCAATCTGGCAAAATTGCATCCTACCTGAGCTTCGATGTATGCTATGCGGAGAAGAATGCGTGTTGGACGTCTGTCTTACACTACCATCAGCAGTACCATTGGATACAGATACTTTGCTAAGTCCTGTAACGGCTCATGCATCTTGTTGTCCCCAGCGGCTACCCATTCTGATGACGGCATCCGTTGAGACTTCACCACTAAGATTAGGTGGCAGTGAAGTACGAGATGAGAGCAGCATCACCCAGGTACGACCTTCTGTGGGTATTGCTGATCCTCACATCGATGATAGCAATCATTCTCACGACTGCACTGTTGCTGCATTTTCAAACTTGGTCGAAATTTCACCTGATGTCATAGACCAATTTTTTGCGAGTCTGTCCGAAATGATGTTTTCCCCTGAACAGAAATAATAACTTTTTAAGCAATGAGCACACAGTGTTCCCCTGAACTCTGAATTCGGCCTTCAGCTTTGATAAACAAAAGCTTCTGAAAACATTTGGAACTATTTTCTCCCCTGAAAGCGAATTTTTTTTTTTCAAACTTCCAAAATATGAACCTTTTTCTGGCACATGTACTATGCTTAACGTAGAACTATTCTTAAAGAACAGAGCTTCTATTTTTAGGAACTCTAGAGACAATATATTACCTCAGCCTCTAGCACATTTACAGCAACTGTATTCATATGTGATGGAATGGTCTCGACCTTCTTTTCTGTATTAAGAGCCAATTCATGTATAATTATCGCAAATCGATCAGCTAATATATATAAGCATGTTTAACTGAATGATTACACTGCTTGAAAAGCGTACAGTACCAATAATCATTTTCGTGTATTTCGCATACACCCTTTCGAATGCAAAAAATGTATTTTGGGGTGGGTTGGAATACACAAGCACCTTTAAATGTTTGCTATTGCTTAGTTTTAGTAATGATGGACATTAGATCGTGGAGTGGGTATTGTGTTTTTATCTAGGAACCTAAATCGATATTTCTATTTTATGCCCTTGTTCGGTTATAATCAATATTATCCCTATAATGGCATAGGAATCATATCCATATTTAGTTGTAGCCCATGCAGTCACATTAAGCAAGGCTACTTCCCCGGACTCCTAGAAAGCACAACGAGTTCTCTAAACAAACCAAACCTCCAGCAACCTAGGAAATCCCCATTTGCTTTTGTTTTGATTTCGTCCTAAAACTCCTGTGAAGCACTGTAAGAACGGCCAGTTCTTAGTGACATCTTTATTGACGTCTTGTGTCCAACCTTACGTCAAACCCGGCACCTTTCAGGTATAAATATACCAACGTTGCCTTAAGCAAACAAACGGAGGTGGTTTTGGAGCCGAGCAGCTATCTACTTGCCCGAGAGCCCAGCTGATGCGAGAGCCCATGGATGCTGCCCCTCCCTTTTGACGCACTGAGAGAGACGCTGTCTTTTCTCCTGCCGAGAAATCCAGCTCCGGTGTTCTCAGCCGCCTTTGCGGGCTGCTGGGATATCGAGTCCTAAAAGAGAGATACCAGACCTCCTGCATTCTATTACCCAGGTACGGAGCTGACTAAACCCTTAAAGCGAATTCTTGAGTCAGATTCTTGGCAAAACCAACTTAACCTAAACTGCTACTTACTTACTCCTTCCCACGTATTAGGCTTAGGTCAGGTACACCGGGGTAGGCGTATTTAGAAGCACCAGTTGAGTACGTTAGTCAATGTATATATGTATGTATATATTTTATCCATTTTAAAGTATCTTATGGCTAAGAAACCATATCAATGCTTTTACAGTATTATTTCATAATACTCCTTTTACTGGCAATTCATTTCTCTTGCATGAGAAAGAAGACTGCTCAATAAATTTCACCTTTTATTGAAAACGCCCGTCTCTCTTTTCTATGCACTCTGGTGAAACTAAGTACGCACGATTGAGTGAGTGAAATAGCTGTCTATTATTTTCACACGACTCTAGAGATACACTCTTATTCTGAGGGAGCAAATTTGTCATGTTATATGGTTGTCAGAAGATAATCCCTTCTTGTCTATCCAGGGAGGTTAAACTCCTCCTCGTTTATTCGAGAAAGTTTCTAGTGACCTCTGAGCTAGCTGGCAAACGTTAAGTCTAATATAGTCAGTAGAGACCTAGTCGACCTCAGTCCTACGACTACACTGCTGAATATATTATTCCAATGCGCAGAGCCTATTGGGAATATAGGAACTACACTACAGGTTACCTCCAAACCAGAACTCTCTGACCCAACTAGGATACCCCACTGGTACTCCCTAGTCGTCCACAGCCAGGACCAGGCCCTAGGCCATCCAAATGTCACATTTCCTGTCCAATCCACAGAGTGGGGGGCAGTAACTCCTAGCACACGATAGCCATTCTCCACTCTCCCTCTCAGTGTAGCTACAACTACCACTGATCCTTCAACTAGGGACCATACCTTCAGGCTGACCAGAGGTCACGGGCAAGAATGCCCCACCCTACCTCTACTTCTGGGTTTCTGCACCCTCACAGGGAAGCACTCACCAGAACACAGTTCTCCTACCGGATCAGGACCTCATTCCGACACTGGTCTACCACCTGGAAACTATTTCACTTCTGAGGTACAAAGCACACAGCACAGTTCCTCTTCAAGCAGGTGGGGGGACACAGCACACAGCAAAGTCCCCTTTCCTCTACCTTAGTGGAAACAACAAACTTCAGGTGAGCCCCAGATCACACAGCAAGGGCAGCCCCCTCAGTCTCTTTAGCTGATATACTTTGGTAGAGATTCCTCTTGACCTGGAAGCTTCCTAATCTCCCAACCCAGGATCTAAACCCTCAGGTTGCACCGGGGTCAGAAGTACACCGTCCCTCTGCACCCCCTTCCAGAGTTCTGCACCCTCCCGCCTTGGAGCAGTACCCCTGGAAGCTAAAACCAGTCAGGACACTGATTACAGATGCCCTTCCCTCCCAGTCAGGCTGAACCTGAACCTGGCCTCCTCCCTCCTCGGGGAACGACCTCCAGAGGCCCCACAAATGGTCAAGCACTCTAGACCGTCAAAGGCCCAGCGAACCAGGACTTCTGCACCCTCCACTTAGGAGTGGTACTGCCCAACACCAGGACCGCCGGAGTTCTGGTTACAGACACTCCCCGTCCTCTAGACACAGGAAGATCCTCCTCAAATGACCTGTAAGTACAGCTTAGGCCCCTGACCTGGCGCGCCCAAAGGGAACCCTCCAGGCCCTGAGATAGGGTTTCGGGCCAACGTGGGACACACCATCCCACACTCACTCCACCTCCACTGAGACAGGATGTGAGCTCCTACACCCCTATCATCCTACTGGGACCCAGCTGGGCTACACATGAACCTCTTCCCCTTCACAGGATCATCAGATACACAAGCCACTCCTTTTAGAATCACTCCCTAATGCCTCTGCAAGACATCAAGCACACCGCCAGATGTCCACCTTCTCATCCAGTGCCTCTGCAGGAACTCCTGCACACCACCAGAGGTACACCTCCCATGCGAGCTCCTAAAAGAAACTCACACCAACTCCTCCAGTTCAACACACCACTCATCCACACACTCCCCCTTCAGACTGGTGAGACAGTTCCTCACTGCCCCTGACTCTCAAACTGTACCCCTCTTACTGAGCACCAGGCACCATACTCTGGGAACTGGGAATGGGACTTCACGCACTGGACACATTTTAGCTGCCACCACTGGATCCTACCATACTGGGGATTCCAGACACACACACTACACTCAGGGGATAACCACCCTCCCGAGCTAGCCATTTCTCCTCCACACTCCCTCTCTTCCATCTACCCACACAGGGACAGGAACAGGGATTGGGAACTGGACCCATTAAGGAATTCCATATCTATGGGAACCTCCCCCTCTACTGGCGCCTCGCCCTGTCATTTTCACTCATCTGCCACTAAACATAAAGCGCAGGAAACACCATTTGAAAATGACACTCTCGAGGAAAAACAAAATCATAAACAATAATCCCAAACATGTGACTATCTAGAATGCAGAGTTTTGTAATGTAGCCAGTTGTCGCTGTGGCACTGAGCAAACACAAGTCCTAATCCCACCGCTGCTACCAATGTTAGAACTGGCTATTTCTGGTTGGCTAAGGCTGACGCCGAAGCTAGGCAGAAACCACCATTCTAGTCAGGGCAAGGGAGTCACACGCCAAGATAACCCCTGCTCACCCCCTTGGTAGCTTGGCATGAGCAGACAGGCTTATCCCGGAGGCAATGTGTAAAGCATTTGCGCCAGCACACAACAGCAACAACATCCTAGGCACACCGCAAAAGGAACTCCACACAAGGTTATATAAAAATACCTTTTGTATTGTCAAAACACATCAGATAGTAATCACACATGTACATTGTGCCAACTGGCACGGGCAATATTCACAAGGGATTAATTACAAAGGACAGGGCCACGTGGGCGCCTGTCAGAATCAGCACTTAGTAGAAAATAGAATATAGGATATAAAACCACTGTAGCACAAATTAGCAAATATAGCACACAACCAGTAACCACTGGTAACAGGTAAGTACCACCTACGCAACCCTAACCACTTTAGGAGAATGTCACGTAGGGAACCAGGACCTCACTAGGACCACCTGTACTGGAAAGAACAACCACCTAAGTATCACACTACAATTAGGGGTATAAGCAAGAACACATTACACATGATGCATCACAACATTCAGAGGTGTAGAGAAGGAAAACACATAATGCATAAAAACATTCAGAGGTGTAGGTAAGACACATAATGCAAAATAGCATAATCATAACAGCACAAAGCATATTAGTGCAGAAATCATATCTAGGCCAAACCAGTGAGACTACAGTAGGTAATCTCCTCACTAATCTAAACACACATAGGTAAGCACACAGCAAAAACACATGATGTATAACCAACACATTCAGAGGTGTAAGAACCAGGAAGACACATGATGCATAAAACATTCAGAGGTGCCAGAACACAACTCAATAGCACAAAAACACATGATGCATGAAAACATATTCAGAGGTGAAATAAAACCACACAATTGCGCAAAACTTACATAAGCCACCACCTGTGGCAGTCCCTAGGCCAACTGGCCTCGCAAGGGCTAGGACGCCCTGTGTCCCAATAGTCAGTGTCCTAAACGGTGCAGCTGCCCACTAATTGCTGGGCAGCAGGGAATCAATAATGATGGGGCCACATGGGAGCCATGCAGGCTCTGTACAACTGGTCACCCCTGAGCCGCTCTCGGGCTCTGCTCAAATGTGGCCCCCATGTTGGAGTCCTCCCTCTGGGGACTCAGCATCAAGCGAGGCCCCACGGGCCTCTCAATACATCAAAGGGGCTGTGTGAGCCTCTCGGGGCTCTCCAACAAATGCTACTGCCTTCGGTGGAGCCCCCCTTTGGGGGACTCTAAAGAACAAATGCCCCGGCTTTAAAACAATATTGCGGGCTGGGAGCCTCTCGGGGCTCTCAGGAACAACTATCACCCGCAACCGCGGGAGAGGGCCGCTATTAAATGGGGCCGCTCAGGGTGAAGGCACCGGCAGACTGCCTCCTCACTCCCTCTCCCCCCCAGCCGACTTCGACTCACCGGCTTCTGTGGTGGGGGGGAAATCCTCTTGTTGCTCCGATCCCGCTCTGGTGCTGCCTGTCCTCGCACCGCGTTGTGGAGCCCCCCCTTCACAGGGGCTCCTCCTTCTGCGTGGCTAAGCAAGGCGGGTGGGCTCTCCTAAGGACGGCCGGACGCTGGTTTCTCTTCGTCGCAGCTACGAGGCGGGACTTCCGGTCCTGGTCGCGCTGCAATTGGCCGGCCGACAACCACTTCCCGGTCGTCGCAGGCAGCGCAGCAGCCCTTCTCATGCACCGCAGGCGGGGGATGAATTAACGGAGGGGTGGGCTCCCTCGAGTTAAAATATAAAAATAGCGGCCATATCCCTAGCAGGGTTGGCACCTGCCAGGGGACAAAATAATGGCAAATAAGCGAGGTGAACCATAAGCAGGGTGGGCACCGGCAAAGCAACTAAAGCGTTCCCAGCGCTAATGGCAAGATAGAGCGCTCCCAAGCGCTAGAGCAAAGAAAAAGTGCTCCCAGGTGCTTAGGGAAGGAATCAGGCGCTAGAGGCTACAAGTCAAGCACTCCCAGCTCTACCAGACAAGGTAAAGCGCTTCCAGGTGCTTCAGGGGAGCACAAGTCCAGCAAAAGTCCTTCCTGGAACCAAGAGTTGGAGAAACCAGCCCATCAGCAAAAAAAAGTCCTCCAATCCCCATAGGCAAAATAGAGGGGTCCCAGCACAGGGTCCATCAGGAATCCAGGGGCTGGGGAGGGCCCAGGGAGGCAAGCATTCCCCTGAGCCCAAGCAGCAGCACGCCCCTGGCAGGATTCAAGTCAGAAACAAGAACATTTTGAAAGGGGACACAGCCCCTTTTTATACAGAGAAATCCTTTGTCTAGCAGGGTGCAAGCAGTGTGAGAACCAGCTACAACTGGTTACAGGGAATTCCTTTCACTGGCCAGGCTAGGGATATCAGAAGCACCCCAGGGGGTGGAGCCAGCATTGTGTGGGGAAAACCCAGCCCCATTCTGGACCCTCAAACCAGATAGTCAATCCACAAGCAGGCCCAGGCTCACTCCTGGAGCCAGCTCCTGCCAATCACACGTCAGGCACAAATTACACAAATAGGCCAACTTCTAAAAGTGGCACTTCTACACTAGACGCAATCCTGCCGCATATATGATTGCGCAGCATTCAATCTCACGATTTCGCACATACCAAACTCGACCCTGCACTCCCCACACATCAGGAACTACCATGGGCATACATATTCCCCATTCATTCCTATGGGAGGGCAGGTCACTCTCACCACACACACAGAGAGCTCACGCACTTTACACTGTACCACAGTGAAAAAGTGCGCAGAGGCCTAAAATCACCAACACCAGGTCACAGAAACAGGCTAGGAAAAAGCTAAAATTTCGGGGTGAACCTGCCAAAAAGGGCCAGGTCCAACAGTAACGTTTTATAACCTTAGGGAAAGCCAATCCTAGTCATCCCCAGGCTTTGGCTGTCCCCAACACTGATCCACTTTGGGGCCAAGAACCCTATCCCCGGGGCTTCTTTTCAATTAAGTGTAGGAGGGTGTACAGTGGTATCCATATGAAATGCTTTTTTGTGTTGCTAATTACTTTGGTGCCTTTTGATGAATCCCCATGAACCTTTCCAAAAAAGTGACCATTTTGCCTAATGGTGCTTGGAAAGTTTCAGGGCAGGTTCAAAATACCCTGACCCTTTCATGCCTGGCCAAAGGACCCAGCCTGGGCCAAAAACCATTGTTTGCTGGTAATTTCCAGAGGATCTGAAAATCCATGGATAAATTGGAAAAAAAAGCGCAGAATTCCAAGCTATGATTAAAACGCTCGCTGGGGTGGGCCAGGGGCAAAACATTGGTGTTAGAGAGGGACAAGTGCCTCCTTTACTGAACCTCTGGGAGGCTCTGGGGACCCCATTCCTACCTCAGGGCCATCATGGAATAAGAGCAAGAGGAGCGCCCCTTCCCAAGGTTAAGTATTCCATGGGACTCCATACCCTAGGTCCAAAAACTATTAATGAGGGGAGGCTGGTGCATGAACCCCCTCCCTAAACTTTAATTGGTCCTAGGAACCCCAACCCCACAGGGCCTAGTCAGGAAAGGGACCACATCTCCTACCCCCACGGATGCCAACTTGCTGCCTCCCAACACAGACCCTGCGGTGTGGGGTCCCCCGGTCTACTATAAGCTCTGGGAGTGGTGTCATGTGCCCATCTCCCTTTAAGTGAATTGCGCTCCCTGTGGATGGGGTCCCTAGAGAATATAAAGGCTCAAGGAGGGGGGATGCGTTGTCCTCTCCTCTTTTCTAAGTAAGTCACCTCCTAGGGATAGAGTCCCTAGGGCATACTAATGCTCAGCGAAAGGGGCTGTATGCCCCACCTCCTTAACATATATGTTTTGGCTCTGGGGAATGGATCCAAGACACCACTATTGGCTCAGGGGAGGCTGTGTGCCCCCTCCTTTTGAAGGCCCCATGGGGATGGAGTCCCTGGGGCTCCTGTAGTTCAAGGGAGATGGCATACACCCTCTCCCCTTCACCCTTTACAGATATTCTTTGGCCCTGCAGGATGGGTTCCATGGGTCACAGCTGACTCAAGGAGGGAACTGTGCATTCCCTCTCCTAAATAAAAAAAAGTCTCTGGGATCTAAGGGGGTTCCCAGGGCCCAATGTGGTTCAGAGAGGAAGGTGTTGTAGGCTATGGTTGAAGGGTGTCAGCTTTACATGTGGTGATAAAATATAACTTTACCTTAAATAACGCCCTAGAAAGTGACAGAAAAAACAAGGGTTAAAGTAATGTTATAGTTAGATGAAAATATCAGGGTCCATGTGATGTTTTAAACTAGAAAAACACTGAAATTCACCTGTTATAGTTATCCCAAATAGCTATAACGTGTGCCCTAAGGTTACTATAACTAGCCCCGCTCTGCATGCACTGCTAATTACCCAGCACATTACATCACTCATGACATGTTCAATGATATCAATGATAATATCATTACAACATTTGCAATAAAAAATGTTATGAGAAAATACACACACATACATAATGATATTTCTAAATATATACATATATATATGTATATATATATATATATATTCACTGAAAAAAACATAGGTTATAGTCGATATATAGTTAGGAATTTGCATTTACAAAACCTTGAAAATTCAATGAAAAAACCATTGGTTTTAGGCCATATATAGTTAGGGATTTGCATTTACAAAACCTTATTTTACTCGCATAAAACCATTGAAATTCCATATATAGTTAGATGCGCTAACTATATATCGCGCACCCGCAATCCACTGCTGATGATGTCACATATTACATCATTCATGACATGGTCAGTGACATCGGTGTTGGATCTAGCCCTGATCTCTTGACTGGGTGAGAGCTTTCTGCTTAATTCAGAGACTCTGTCCCTCACCACCCCTTGTTGTAAATATTTTTGTCCACCCTAAGCGTGGAAGGGTATTCTCAGATGTGAGACCCTTGCTCATTGCACCATCAGGATTCAAGCAAACCGGGCCGAAGACGGCTGTAATGCCAGAAACCGGTCCCCGGGAGCTTGTTTCCTTCCCAGTGTAAGAATTGGCTTTTGTAGTTTGGTTTGCCCTGTTCCCATCATGCACTGGGACAGGAACAGACTAATTTGCATACAGCCAGGTTCTGAAACTGGGATGGTGCAGTGAGCTAAAAAACGGTGTTGGATCTAGCCCTGATCTCTTGACTGGGTGAGAGCTTTCTGCTTAATTCAGAGACTCTGTCCCTCACCACCCCTTGTTGTAAATATTTTTGTCCACCCTAAGCGTGGAAGGGTATTCTCAGATGTGAGACCCTTGCTCATTGCACCATCAGGATTCAAGCAAACCGGGCCGAAGACGGCTGTAATGCCAGAAACCGGTCCCCGGGAGCTTGTTTCCTTCCCAGTGTAAGAATTGGCTTTTGTAGTTTGGTTTGCCCTGTTCCCATCATGCACTGGGACAGGAACAGACTAATTTGCATACAGCCAGGTTCTGAAACTGGGATGGTGCAGTGAGCTAAAAAACGGTGTTGGATCTAGCCCTGATCTCTTGACTGGGTGAGAGCTTTCTGCTTAATTCAGAGACTCTGTCCCTCACCACCCCTTGTTGTAAATATTTTTGTCCACCCTAAGCGTGGAAGGGTATTCTCAGATGTGAGACCCTTGCTCATTGCACCATCAGGATTCAAGCAAACCGGGCCGAAGACGGCTGTAATGCCAGAAACCGGTACCCCGGGAGCTTGTTTCCTTCCCAGTGTAAGAATTGGCTTTTGTAGTTTGGTTTGCCCTGTTCCCATCATGCACTGGGACAGGAACAGACTAATTTGCATACAGCCAGGTTCTGAAACTGGGATGGTGCAGTGAGCTAAAAAACGGTGTTGGATCTAGCCCTGATCTCTTGACTGGGTGAGAGCTTTCTGCTTAATTCAGAGACTCTGTCCCTCACCACCCCTTGTTGTAAATATTTTTGTCCACCCTAAGCGTGGAAGGGTATTCTCAGATGTGAGACCCTTGCTCATTGCACCATCAGGATTCAAGCAAACCGGGCCGAAGACGGCTGTAATGCCAGAAACCGGTCCCCGGGAGCTTGTTTCCTTCCCAGTGTAAGAATTGGCTTTTGTAGTTTGGTTTGCCCTGTTCCCATCATGCACTGGGACAGGAACAGACTAATTTGCATACAGCCAGGTTCTGAAACTGGGATGGTGCAGTGAGCTAAAAAACGGTGTTGGATCTAGCCCTGATCTCTTGACTGGGTGAGAGCTTTCTGCTTAATTCAGAGACTCTGTCCCTCACCACCCCTTGTTGTAAATATTTTTGTCCACCCTAAGCGTGGAAGGGTATTCTCAGATGTGAGACCCTTGCTCATTGCACCATCAGGATTCAAGCAAACCGGGCCGAAGACGGCTGTAATGCCAGAAACCGGTCCCCGGGAGCTTGTTTCCTTCCCAGTGTAAGAATTGGCTTTTGTAGTTTGGTTTGCCCTGTTCCCATCATGCACTGGGACAGGAACAGACTAATTTGCATACAGCCAGGTTCTGAAACTGGGATGGTGCAGTGAGCTAAAAAACGGTGTTGGATCTAGCCCTGATCTCTTGACTGGGTGAGAGCTTTCTGCTTAATTCAGAGACTCTGTCCCTCACCACCCCTTGTTGTAAATATTTTTGTCCACCCTAAGCGTGGAAGGGTATTCTCAGATGTGAGACCCTTGCTCATTGCACCATCAGGATTCAAGCAAACCGGGCCGAAGACGGCTGTAATGCCAGAAACCGGTCCCCGGGAGCTTGTTTCCTTCCCAGTGTAAGAATTGGCTTTTGTAGTTTGGTTTGCCCTGTTCCCATCATGCACTGGGACAGGAACAGACTAATTTGCATACAGCCAGGTTCTGAAACTGGGATGGTGCAGTGAGCTAAAAAACGGTGTTGGATCTAGCCCTGATCTCTTGACTGGGTGAGAGCTTTCTGCTTAATTCAGAGACTCTGTCCCTCACCACCCCTTGTTGTAAATATTTTTGTCCACCCTAAGCGTGGAAGGGTATTCTCAGATGTGAGACCCTTGCTCATTGCACCATCAGGATTCAAGCAAACCGGGCCGAAGACGGCTGTAATGCCAGAAACCGGTCCCCGGGAGCTTGTTTCCTTCCCAGTGTAAGAATTGGCTTTTGTAGTTTGGTTTGCCCTGTTCCCATCATGCACTGGGACAGGAACAGACTAATTTGCATACAGCCAGGTTCTGAAACTGGGATGGTGCAGTGAGCTAAAAAACGGTGTTGGATCTAGCCCTGATCTCTTGACTGGGTGAGAGCTTTCTGCTTAATTCAGAGACTCTGTCCCTCACCACCCCTTGTTGTAAATATTTTTGTCCACCCTAAGCGTGGAAGAGTATTCTCAGATGTGAGACCCTTGCTCATTGCACCATCAGGATTCAAGCAAACCGGGCCGAAGACGGCTGTAATGCCAGAAACCGGTCCCCGGGAGCTTGTTTCCTTCCCAGTGTAAGAATTGGCTTTTGTAGTTTGGTTTGCCCTGTTCCCATCATGCACTGGGACAGGAACAGACTAATTTGCATACAGCCAGGTTCTGAAACTGGGATGGTGCAGTGAGCTAAAAAACGGTGTTGGATCTAGCCCTGATCTCTTGACTGGGTGAGAGCTTTCTGCTTAATTCAGAGACTCTGTCCCTCACCACCCCTTGTTGTAAATATTTTTGTCCACCCTAAGCGTGGAAGGGTATTCTCAGATGTGAGACCCTTGCTCATTGCACCATCAGGATTCAAGCAAACCGGGCCGAAGACGGCTGTAATGCCAGAAACCGGTCCCCGGGAGCTTGTTTCCTTCCCAGTGTAAGAATTGGCTTTTGTAGTTTGGTTTGCCCTGTTCCCATCATGCACTGGGACACGAACAGACTAATTTGCATACAGCCAGGTTCTGAAACTGGGATGGTGCAGTGAGCTAAAAAACGGTGTTGGATCTAGCCCTGATCTCTTGACTGGGTGAGAGCTTTCTGCTTAATTCAGAGACTCTGTCCCTCACCACCCCTTGTTGTAAATATTTTTGTCCACCCTAAGCGTGGAAGGGTATTCTCAGATGTGAGACCCTTGCTCATTGCACCATCAGGATTCAAGCAAACCGGGCCGAAGACGGCTGTAATGCCAGAAACCGGTCCCCGGGAGCTTGTTTCCTTCCCAGTGTAAGAATTGGCTTTTGTAGTTTGGTTTGCCCTGTTCCCATCATGCACTGGGACAGGAACAGACTAATTTGCATACAGCCAGGTTCTGAAACTGGGATGGTGCAGTGAGCTAAAAAACGGTGTTGGATCTAGCCCTGATCTCTTGACTGGGTGAGAGCTTTCTGCTTAATTCAGAGACTCTGTCCCTCACCACCCCTTGTTGTAAATACTGAGATCGCCCCCGGCATAGGCGGCCGGCTCCCGGGGTCCGGCGGAATTTTTTCCCTTTTGATGACTCTTCCATTCTGGACCTTGTCCCACAATCCGTTTGACCTGAAGACACGCTGTAGTGGGGCGCCCCTTTACTGTTTTAGTTGCCATTCCGCCCGCTTTTGCTACACTGTGCCTCTTCCGCCATTCAGCTGTTTACCGCCCGCTCTTGCGACTACAGCGTCTCGCTCACCATGTAGTTGAGTTGCTCCCGCTCTTGCGATGCAACGATAAGCGACTGCCACAGGACTCTCAAAATGGCGGCCGGCTCTTCAGATTTGGGCGTGGTCCACTAAAATGGCCCTGGGACACCTTGGAACTCGGACGCTTCCCTGATAGGGCTTGGGTCCCATTCTCGAAAGCGTCCCCTCAGCCGTGAAGATTCTACAAAAGTCTTGGGGGCCCCCGACTCCCGCAGGCTTCTGGTGGGGAGCGGCTGCCATGTTTGCTCGTGGAATGGCCACGACGGACCTACGAGATGGTAGTGCTCTCATGCTGACGCCAGCTTTAGTCTGAAACATCCAGAAACACTGTAGACTACCAATTCGATCAGTTCCGGTAGCGCCCCAACATGACCCGGTAGAGAAGAACTTGCCCTCCCCTCTTTGACTGATGGTTCTTGTTGCCTGTCCCCTCTGTTGTCATTTTACAGAACTTTTTGGACTGCTGAAAGGGGTTGTGTTCCGAACGCTGGTTGGTGGTATTTCGGGGCGCGGCGCGCAGCGCGCAACGTAAGCATAACAGGTCATGTGACTTGTTAATAAAACTTTTTATTGGTTCATTTTACTTTTGTTATTTTAATAATGAAAAGCTTGGTCATATGACCTAAAAAATACGCTTTTTATTGATTTCGAACTTTTTTTTAAAAACATATATGTTATAATATTCCAGGCTAATGTACTTTCCCGGAAAATTTACAACTGTCCTGCAAGTAAAATATATTCCTTTTTCGAGAAAAGGGCGTTTCTTCGTTCCATGACGGAGCCGTTGAGTAAAAGAGACTCGGCCTGCTGTCTTAGTCGCCGATACGCCTGATTATCAGATTCTTATCAATCACTTTATGTTGCAGAAGTGGAAAACACAACTGCCCTTGACCATTTATCTTTACTGCGTTCCTACATATTATACCTTTTATCCGTCATGTAATTGGACTACTTTATTTCACTTGCCTTTTACTGATTCGAAAACAGTGACTAAAAGTAAAAACTTTACCAATGTAAATACTACTACCATGTTTTGTTTTAAAAACCTTTATTGTGAAAATGTCAGTATACAAATACGGGCCTATAACCACGTGGGCCGGCCACGGAGCAAACTGGAATCGTATATGATGAGGAGACATTTACATTATAGAGGAACGTAACGAACGAGCCATTAGGTTGCAAGAACTAAGGTGTCTAACAGTTGCGGAATCGGTGGACGTACATTTTGTAATTAAAATACGACACGGCCACTTACAAAAAAGTTATCTAGATATACATTTGCGTGCAAGTACCATGGGTGACGTTAATTCGAACTTTCAATAGTACAGTAATCAATAACACATCAGAACTTAATATCAATAGGGATGTCGAAATATTCAATCAATTCTCGTCCCCGCCCGCCATGAGCATCAAAACTGCATTCATATCTCGTGATATCAAGGTTGTTCAACCAGTACACAACAATGAGTTACGAGTCCCATTTATACCGGCGCCATTTTGGGCGAGGCCGGGCAGGTCCAAGATATAGTCAAAATGTCTCCACCAACCATCGGCCAGACCAGAACCCCTTTCGGCCCTTTATGCTACAAGATGGTGTCTTCCATTCAGAAAATATTGTTGGCAGCATTTTGAAAGGAAACATAAACAGCCGTTCTCCTAGTGAGTCTCACATTGTTACATTTAGGAAGAATGTTGAAGAGTAGTATGTGGAAAATCTGAAGCCATTTTTCTACAAACTCTCAATCAGCCTTGGATGGAAAAAAAAATCCTGAAGAATGTACAAACTGAAAACCAATTTTTGTCTGTATAGCATCAACAGCAACGCTTGAGTCAGCTTTGTGTCAAGCCGCCATTTTCATTCAATCAATAGCGTCCCCCTGCACACATTCAGGGACCTGGTCGTGTCTTCAGATGAAACGGATTGTAGGACAAGAAGCAGAAAGGAAAAGGAAAAAAGTTCCGCCGGACCTCGGGAGCCGGCCGCCTATGTCATGTGCGACCTTTGGCCACACCAGGGCAATAGTGAAGCTGCAGCAGGTGCAAATAAGCTTCAGACAGTCTTACAAGCACTGCTCAGAACTCTCAACTATGGCACTCAACATCCAGGACTTGCCATTCGGATCTTGGCGCCTTGTGCTGGTTCCGACCTATTCACACATCGGTCCACTACTGACATCACCTCATAAGCCAACGGGGCACCCCACGCCGACTTTCGGCGCAGAATTGTAGGATGGCCACACCAGTGCGGCAACTTGCTGGACACCACCTCGGTGCCATCCGGATCTCGGCGCGTTCGAGTCACTGTACCGCAAGAGTGACCGGAACTCAGCTGGACACGCCGTCTTTCGGCGCAGCATTGTAGGATGGCCACACCAGTGCGGCAACTTGCTGGACACCACCTCGGTGCCATCCGGATCTCAGCGCGTTCGAGTCACTGTACCGCAAGAGTGACCGCAACTCAGCTGGACACGCCGTCTTTCGGCGCAGCATTGTAGGATGGCCACACCAGTGCGGCAATTTACTGGACACCACCTCGGTGCCATCCGGATCTCGGTGTGTTGTGCTGCCTTCGGCCTACTGTAGCCGCAAGTGCGGACGCAACTCAGTTGGACGGCGAGTGAAACGCTAAGGGGCACCGCACTGCAGCCGAGGAGCCTCCATCTTGGGGGAGACGCACAGCCCCCACTGACTGACGCGACCTCACAGGCCAACGGGGCGCCCCACGCCGACTTTCGGCGCAGCATTGTAGGATAGCCACACCAGTGCAGCAACTTGCTGGACACTAACTCGGTGCCATCCGGATCTCGGCGCGTTGTGCTGCCTTCGGCCTATTCGGACATCGGTCCGCTACTGACGCCGCCTCACGTGCCAACGGATTTTCTACGCTTTTTGTAGCCCTATGCCGCATAACAGGTCATGTGACTTGTTTATAAAACTTTTCATTGGTTCATTTTACTTTTGGTTTCCTAAAAATGGAAGGCTTGGTCATATGACCTAAAAATAACACTTTTCATTGGTTTAGAACATTTTTTTTTCCCAAACGATGAAAGCCCCACCTTGTTTCTGGATGATTCAGACTGAAGCTGGCGTCAGCATGAGAGCACCACCATCTCGAGGCTCCGTCGTGGTCATTCCGCGAGCAATCATGGCAGCCGCTCCCCACCGGAAGTCTGCAGGAGTCGAGGGCCCCCAAGACTTTTGTAGAATCTTCACGGCTGAGGGGACGCTTTCGAGAATGGAGCCCAAGCCCTAGCAGGCAAGCGTCCGAGTTCCAAGGTGTCCCAGGGCCATTTTAGTGGACCAGGCCCAAAACCGAAGAGCCGTCCGCCATTTTAAGAGTCATGTGGCAGCCGCCTATCGCTGCACTGCAAGAGTCGGAGCAACTCAACAACATGGTGAGCGAGACGCTGTAGCCGCAAGAGCGGGCGCAACTCAGCTGGATGGCCGCCACCTGGGGAGGCCCGTTCACGCCGCCTCCCCCACGCCCCCCCCCCCGGGCCGCCCCACACCAATTTTCGGAGCAGCATTGTAGGATACCAAAACCAGTGCGGCAGTTTACTGGACATCACCTGGGTGCCATCAACATCTCAGCGCGTTCTGCTGCCTTGGGACTATTCGCACAACAGACCGCTACTGACGAGGCCTCCCTCCGCACCACCCTGGACGCCCCACGCTGTTTTTCTTTGCTGCATTGTAGGATCCCAAAAACCAGTGCGGCACCCAGGTGACATCACCTGGGTGCCGTCCAGAACTCAGCACGTTGTGCTGCCTTGGGACTATTCGCACAAAAGACAGCTTCTGACCATTGTTGCATTTTTTTGTGAAAATTTTTTAAATGTTTTTACAGTTTTTGTTCCGTTCGTTATATTTAAAAGTTAATAAAGTTTTATAATCCTACTTTGTTGGAGTGATATATATTTTTTTTAAAACGGGTGAATGGGGCCTTGAATCGGGTTATTGTCATGTGTGGGCTTTGCAAGTGTACTGCTACAGGATCAGACATTTCAAACTCAAATGCACGTTCTTTTTCTTACCTTTCCGAAGCATGGAGCGCAATAGCAGGCAGAGAAAGGGTGATGCAAGTGTTGAACACTGCCTGGCCTGGAAGTTGCTGGCAGTGCCCCCCCCCCCCCGCCCGCTCCTGAAAGAGGACACACACACACCGCCGCCCCGAGTACTTCACAGATCTTTAAAAGACCATGCGCTTGTTCATGAGGCTTAAATGGTTTATCACCCCTTCTAGAACCCCTGCATCGACCCTCTGACGTTTCCTAGAAAAATTACCACGTAACACAATACCAAGCCCTGTCAGCTGAAACCCCCGAGGAATCATGGGGCATATTATCAAGGGGGTTTATCTCCGCTTTTTTGGCTTTAAAAGCCAAGAAAGCGGAGATAAAATTATCTCCCTATTACCAAGCTGTCGCTAACACCAGTTAGTGACAGCTAAAAGGAGATAGCGACCATCTTGGGCCCCGCTTTGCATGTCAGTGATACTTATCACTAATGACATGCAAAGTGGGCGTGCCAAGATGTTAGCAACTGGAAACAGTCCCTAACATCGCTATCTCCTATTACCAACTTTTGGAGATATTCGCGCTAAGCGCGAATATCTCCAAAAGCTAACACCTGACCTGAGCAGTTCTTAGCCATGTTATCCAATGGGAGGTGGATAACATGGCTAAGAGCATTTGCTCGATAATGCATGAATATCGCTGACTTTTCAGCGATATTCATGCATTGCGGCCGTTTTTTATCGCATTTGCGATAAACCTTGCTAATAGCAAGGTTTATCTGCGATAAAATTCGCCGATGTGCGGCGATAATTTTTGTCTCTAAACAAGTTAGAGACAAAAATTATCGCTAGTTGTTGGTAATATGCCCCCGGGTTTTTCCTTGCAGGAATCGGGAGGCGGAAGACTAGCACTGAAATCAGTAGTCTCACGCCTGAATCGGGAGGATTGGTATATCTGGATTCTCTACAGCTGGGGCCATAAACTACATCCGCAGGGCTAGGTGATAGCCTGGGTCCGGCCTGGACAATCGGACACAGAGGAAGAGGAGTGTCAGAGGGTGCGGTAGTGAATAGGGTGAAAGGGAGGTGTCGGGCGGGCACAGGGTGTGATTCTCAGGGAAGAGCAGCGCAGATGGGGGGAAGTATATGGCCCATGCATGAGAGAGAGAGCGGGGGTGACCAGTGCGTGGGGGAGATGCTTGCGAGGGTGGGGAGCCGTGCTGAGAATCGACGGCGTGCAGAGAGTGGGTCTGGTCAAGGCATCTAAAATGGCTGCCGTGCACGACAAAATTGTGGCATTGGACAAAAAGGCAAGATGGCGCAGACAATGTTTATCAATAAGGATTCATTTATAACAAAATATTTACTCGCAGTGACAAAATGGTGGTCAACACTTCCTGATTTCCATCGAATCGAACGTTAACAAACGTCACGCAGCAAAAAAAAAAAAAAAGCGCACGCACAGAGCAGTTTTTAGCCATGTTATCCAATGGAAGGTGGATAACATGGCTAAGAGCATTTGCTGGATAATGCATGAATATCGCTGACTTTTCAGCGATATTCATGCATTGCGGCCGTTTTTTATCGCATTTGCGATAAACCTTGCTAATAGCAAGGTTTATCTGCGATAAAATTCGCCGATGTGCGGCGATAATTTTTGTCTCTAAACAAGTTAGAGACAAAAATTATCGCTAGTTGTTGGTAATATGCCCCCGGATTTTTCCTTGCAGGAATCGGGAGGCGGAAGACTAGCACTGAAATCAGTAGTCTCACGCCTGAATCGGGAGGGTTAGCATGTCTGGATTCTCTACAGCTGGGGCCATAAACTACATCCGCAGGGCTAGGTGATAGCCTGGGTCCGGCCTGGACAATCGGAAACAGAGGAAGAGGAGTGTCAGAGGGTGCGGTAGTGAATAGGGTGAAAGGGAGGTGTCGGGCGGGCACAGAGTGTGATTCTCAGGGAAGAGCAGCGCAGATGGGGGGAAGTATATGGCCGATGAATGAGAGAGAGAGCGGGGGTGACCAGTGCGTGGGGGAGATGCTTGCGAGGGTGGGGAGCCGTGCTGAGAATCGACGGCGTGCAGAGAGTGGGTCTGGTCAAGGCATCTAAAATGGCTGCCGTGCACGACAAAATTGTGGCATTGGACAAAAAGGCAAGATGGCGCAGACAATGTTTATCAATAAGGATTCATTTATAACAAAATATTTACTCGCAGTGACAAAATGGTGGTCAACACTTCCTGATTTCCATCGAATCGAACGTTAACAGATGTCACGCAGCAAAAAAAAAAAAGCTCACGCACAGCCGCTGGAAGACATGTATCAACATATATGAGCCTCCTCAGCCACCCTCAGAAAACATAAGGGGTCAGGATACGTCTCCCGCACCCCCTTATACCTAGTAATTTAATTAAAACGAAACACAAAATGGCGAATTCCCGTTTCGCTACCAGTTTGCGGCCCAGTTCGCGGCCCGGGAAGCGCTTCTACCGTGAAAAATATATATTTTTTTATTTTCCCCACGAGACCCTTTAATAACCCCAACATCATTCCTAGGGGGTCAAGAGAGGTATACATTGCCCCCTTTCATTAAATTCCCCCTTCGTTTTTCACCTCTTCTTCTCTCTCGATCCTACCGAGAGATAAGATGGCGGCCGCTCCGGACTGTTTAGAATGTTGACAGACACCGGAGAGCCAATCAGCTTTCTGCGCGCAAAGTTCCGTTTCGCGAAAAGTAAGCGAACCGGAGCGCAGCCCGGAGCGCTGTTACAGATATATATCTTGTTTTGAACGTTAATTTCTCAAAAACTACTGGAGCACATATATTGAGACCTAGCAAAGGCACATCGGGCTAACAGTCCCTACAATTTTGCCAAGTTTCGTGCAAATCCATTCAGCCGTTCGAGCTAAAAGTGAGTCCAACCGCCCTATGGAAATTAACATTGGAAAAACGCGTTTTGGGACCCCCCTTTTTTCTCGGCCCCCCCTCGACAAAACCCCCCCAAATTTTCAAGGGCTGCTCAGAAACAAAATGTGCCATTTTCCTGAAAATTTCAGCCGATTCCGTCCACAAACGCTAAAGTTATTAGACATAGAATTTTCAAAAGTTCCATAGAGAATTAATCCTAACTATATATACCTACTGGCGATAGCCAGTAGGTAATATATATATATATATATATATATATATTCACTGAAAAAAACATAGGTTTCAGGGACGTTATAGTTAGTTGGACATTTCATAAGAAACCATAGAAGTTCCCCTGCTATAGTTAATTGAGCTAACTCTAACTCGTGCCCCCGCTATGCACTGCTGACAACGTCACATATAACATCATTCATGACATGGTCAATGACATCACTGATGGCATCTTAAATGACATCACTGATGAAATCATTGATGACATCATCCAGTGACTATATGTTTCTATAACATGTAAATATGTTTTATATATATATGTGTGGAGAAATGGGGTTGGCCCTCATTTCCTCCGCCAGGAATTCCGCTGCGTAGGACTTACAGGAGGTACCAGGAAGGCTTCTTGGCCTCCAAAGTTCCTCAAGGGTAAAGTGAACTTCATCCCCATCCCGTAATCTGCTAGGAGATGCATTTGCAGAGTGGTAGAGCAAGGTGGGCGTGGCCTCCAAAGGCGTTTTAGTAATCCCACTGTGTGGGACTTACTGAAGGTAACAGGAGGGGTAGTTGGCCCCTAAGGTCATTCTTGGGAGCCAAGTGCCCCTTCTATTACCTCCATTATGTCCCACACAGCAGGCTTGCTAAATTCTCATAGCAGGCCACGGCCCCTTTGCCCACCACTCAGTAAACACACTCCCTGGCATGCTTTTGGATGGGGATTGAAGTCCTCTTCGCTGCTGGGGGTCCTCAGGGACCAACTCGCCTACCTGTTACTTCCAGTAAGCCCCAAACACTGGGATTGTTTATGTTTATTGCACAGTTAATTAAAACCAATGCGATATAGTACACAATAGAAAAATTAAAATACTCATAAAAACATGCGTTTAAGATTGATTCTATTCTATGTTGCAGAAAACAACAGTTCAGCATACAAGTTGATTTTGTTTGCTGGCCACCCACGTTAGGCCTTCTGTAATTCTCATCCACTTTGTAGCCTGTTAGACTATTCATGTTTTTTCCACAGTTTCTTTACAGTTTTCAGGCAATTCGTAAATTAAATCATATGTCCTGTTTATAGATATTTCATGTGTCAATTTTTGGTAGTTTTTTTTTCCACTGCTTTTAAAAATTTCACAAAACTGCAACTGAGCTGAGGATCCTGTGCTGAGAAGCAGGTTAGCGCTGCACTCCTTCGTGTGCGTACCCCCTGTAAAATAAAGTGACGTTTCAGCAGGAGCTTTCTTTCTTCTTGTAATTCTTCACACGTTCATAGCAAGTGCATCATGTCTTCTGCCCCAATGCCACATAACCTGCATAATGTTCCAGCTTTCGATCTCAGCCAATGAGGGAGGTATAGAATACATGGTAGCAGGCCCAGTCTATATCTTAGAAAGGACAATTTGTTTTTTTTCGTATAACCCAAACACTGGGATTGTTGAGAGGAAGATAGTGGCAAAGCCTCGACCACTCTGCAAACGTGCCTCCTGGCGTGCTCTTGGTTGGGGGATGAAGTCCCTTGTCTCCTGAGTGTCCCTGGGGACCAACTAGCTCTCCTGTTATCACTAGTAAACCCCACATAGCTGGATTGTTGAGATTTGGTCCAAAGCCATACCCCCTTTTTACACCACTCTGCTTGGGGGATGAAGTCCACTTTAGTCCTGAAGTCCTCAGGACAGAAGGGGACCACATTTCCCCATCAGAAGTGCGCCAAGAGGCGCATTTTCAGAGTGGTTTAAAAAGGGGCATGGTCTTGGACCACCTCTCAGCACTCCCACTGTGTGGGACTTACTGTAGGTACCTGGTGGGCTACTTGGCCTTATCATTTAAGGGGGCTTAATCCCCCAATCCAGAACACGTCAAAAGGTGCCTTTGCACAGTGGTGCGGGGGTTGGGCCTCCTACGAGATGCTGGCTCTTTTTAAATTTGGTTTTTGGAAGGGGGGCTATGTGTCCCCCCTTCCCTTAATTATTTTTAGGCCCTGGGACCCCATCCCCCAGGGCCTGGCCTTGTTTACAATTCTTTTTGAGATATATATATATATATATATATATATATATATATATATATATATATATATATATATATATATATATATATATATATATATATATATATATATATGATTTCTGTCATAGGAAACATTATAGCCTTTTTTTAAATGAAAGATTTATTAAATGAAAGATTTATCAATTATCAGTATTAGGACCAAAATCTAATCCAAACAATATTATTGATATGCTTCACCAAAAGATGTGTTAACCTTTCAATCTACATCGAAGTGCATTTTACTAAAATGTAGATATTATATTGTATCAACTTATGTTATTAATAGATGATATTGATATAAAGAAAAAAATTCAGGTGGCATCTCAATCCTTTATCGCAACAGAAATCAAACAATGGCACTAACAGTGCAGTTGTCATTGAATTAACATTTAATCGCATTACTCTTAAAGGGGAGCATTATACTGTGCAGGAGTTCGGCATTCATAACCACCAATTGTCAATTACAAGGCCGCACTTTAAAAACACCGCCCTGTTTACATCCCACAGGGCCTGACAGGACATTCTCTAATAGTGTATTTTTTTATGAATGCAATGTCTTTTTATACAATATATATACTTTCGGGCTCATGATCTGCGCGAAGCCATTGGTCTCTCAGATCAGAAAAGATGTTTGCAGATAAAGTAAAACGTTTGAGGGTTCTCAACAGAGCACAGTGGCTTGTAACAATATTTCATGCAGTTGAACACTTTGAGAATCAAGATTCAACACTTCAGTTATGCTTTCTTCTGCTGCAAAACATCTTTTCACCTAGAAAATATTTTTGATTGAGAGCCAAGATGCTTTGCAGCAGAGGTGTACAAAATTGATCATTTCTATCCATCTTCCTTGAAGGAACCTTTCCCTCTACCTGTTAACGATACATGTTTAATTACTAGGGGATATTAAACTTACATATTTCACAGCAACATGGAAATTTACATATTTGCATGATACATATCTTTCGATTTCCATTAAATTATGAGGGGGGCCTATTTGAATGACGGCTCATAAATTTGTGATTCTATTATCTGAGCTCCTCTGAAATGCAAAATAGAAACTAGCGGGTTGGAGGGCAACCCGGTGCAAAATGAAAGCGACAGAGATAAAACAAAATACAGTGTTCATTAAATGGAAAAAGAATCCTGAAACTCCACTCCGAGTATCCGGATGGCAATTAAAAAAATAACAAAAGCCAGCTTCAGTCTTGAGGGACCGGAGACAGTCTTAACTACAGCTCAGGGGTGCTTTGATGCTGCTTATTAGCTGGCCAGCTAAGTGCACCTGGCGGACAGAAAAAAACGGTGGCAACAACAAACAAAATAAATGCATCGTGTGCCTTTGAAGGATTATACACTGCTCAAAACTTCAAAAAACATCCTCTCCACGAGGACTCGTGATGCATTGAGGGACTAATGGCGGTTCTATGGGCCCCAGTGCAGGCCAGGAAAATTGGTTCCTTTACTCTTTCTTGGGTAGTAAAATATAGGAATGATCAGGGTTCAGAGGACACCTCAGGCCTCTGGCACAGTGATATTGCATCTGCTGTACCACTGATAGCTAAGCCTCTGGATCCATTGGATTTGGAAGGGGCAAAAAAGGAGATTCCTGGCGTTAGCTGATAACATTGAGGGGGCATAATCTTTTTTCTCATTTTTAAAAGGCCTTACTTCAAGAAAGCTATTCCGGAGTATTTTGCAATTGTAAAAAGGGGTGATTTGGAGAGAATGCGTAATTTAATATTCACATTTTCATCGTCGGTATGTTTGAAGATTTCTGGCATTCAGCAACTTCAATTGTTGTATGCACACCTAACCTTACCCTGGAGAGCTTTCCTCTGGCTGAAAAATCTGCTCGTACATTGTTATGACTTAAGATGCAATTGGAATTTAAATCATTTCTCCAACTGGAATATATTTTTTAAGTTTGTAGTTCTCTACCACGGCCCCCCAGGCTAAATGTTGCTCGTTTGGGCCTGTATTACATAAAGTGCACGATGAATGCAAAGGACTTATGCGCCTTTTTCTTTGCACCCCGGGGGCATTGGTATTACAGTTGAAGCCACAGAGGCTTGCTGCAGCACCAGCACTATCGTAAAAGGACATTCTCTCACGTGCATGGGCATGCAGGTCTACGCAAATGAGGAAACACTTTCGGCCAGATGTAGTAAGCCAATTTGCGATTGCAAATGCTGAAATTTGCAGAATTTCAGCGTTTGCGCTCACATATTAGCAGGGTGCAATGCAGCACACAAAAAAACCCTCGCAAAATAAGGAACCGCAAAATTAGTGACTCTCTATTTTGCAATTGCATTTAAGGAATGGCAAATTGCAATTCCTTAAACGCAATGTACGAAGCACAAAAGAAAGTGCGATTTGGCCTTAAGGAATCGCAAATTACCACCAACTTCAAGTTGGTGGTAATTAGCGAATTCCTTTAAAAAAGCACTTTTTTGCTATTTTCAAACTGCCATGTGGCACACATTCATGGCCTTCATGCAACAGTGTGTCCCTCTGGAACCCTTGAAACTGTGCACGCAATTTGCGAGTACCGATTGGGTACTCAAAAATTGTGTGCGCTATTCCCATTCATTCCTAGGCCCATAGGAATGAATAAGAAGGTTTTCCTTGATTGCGAATCGCAATTTTCCATTCGCAATTAAGGAATATCAAGGAATCTAAAAAAAAATGCGATTCCTACCTACATGGCATTTTGCGAGTCCTTAATAGCGATTCCCTAAAATCACTATTAACTGCTTTTACCTACATCTGGCCCTTTGCCTCTGTATGTACCTGTTTAATGGACGTAGTGGCAGAAGCAAAGCGACCATTGGGAAGCACACTAACCATGCGCCACAACGAGGTGGCACTCAGTCAGAGTGCTCCTAATGGGCTCCTATCTGGAGTGGAGCAAGGAGGTGCCAAGGACCACCCCAAAGACATTTTTCTACAGGTGAGTAAAGTCACTCACTGACCCGGCTTCCAGGGGGTTCTCCATCTCCCATGACAGTAGAGGCTGGAAGCCATCTGCACTGGCTAGGTGTGCGTGAGCAAAGAGGGACAGTACGATCTGTTACTGATAATGTACTGCACTCATGTCAGCCAGGACCTTGAGCTGCCTCCAGGGAGGCGCGTTAGTTAAAGATGAACTGGCAGATTGAAGCAAAGCTAAGCGCTGAAACCAGTCTTGTGCTTTCAGGTTTTAATTTGGTGACAAGGGAGGATGGACTCTTACTGTTAGATCTGGCATCCTTGGCATGGTTTTTCCCTGACTTTTTGCCTTCAAACCTCCTATTTTTGCTGACATGGGTTTTGCGGGTCTCAAGACTCTGCGCACCTTACCACTGCTGACCAGTGCTAAAGCATGGTAACACGTGATAAAATTATCTTATACATAAGTGGCACATTTAATTTATGTGTAAATCCCTAGTAAAGTGGCACTAAATGTGCCCAGGGAATGTACATTCAATTCTACTAGTAGGCGTGCAGCACTGCTTGTGCCACCCGCTTAAAGAGCCCTTTAAACATGTTTCAGGCCCGTCATTGCAGACCCTGTGTATGCATTTTTAACCTGCCATGTTGACCTGGAAAATTAAACCTTTTGCCCTATCCTTCCTTTTTAATACTTATAAGTTGCTCCTTAGTAAGCCCTGGACAGCCCCTAGGGAAGGGTCCTGTGTATTTTAAAAGTTAAACATATACCTTTTTGTTTCATATGACCTGTTAGTGCATTCGCATTTCACTACTCCAAGGCATATCTCTTCCATAGGATAACATTGGAGCTGCCTTATTGCATTTTATAAATGTAGTTTCCAAATGGGGAGAGATGACCCCTTCAAGTTTCTGTCTCTGAAAGAATAATTTAAAATCCCAACTAATTGTGAATTCGGATTTTAAATTGCAATTCTGAAAATGCCACTTTTAGAAAGTTCAACAAGACAAAAATGGTTACCCGAGCCTTCACATTACTTCCAGCATATATTTTTTAACGCTGGAAAGATCAACAAACCTGAATTTTCTTTAATCCGGTTTTTATTTACCCACATTATTTTATCAAAAAGTTTATACAGAGAAAGACATCATATCAATAAAGAAATACATCTGTTATTGAAAAGGATTTCTTTCAACAATTAACAGTTGACTTCACATAGTAAGCAATACACATTTAATCATCACACGCAATAAGACCAAACAAAGTCTACTGCCAACAAAAGACAGAAAAAAACAAGACTCTTAGTTTACATTTACTCTTCACAGTGTATAGTTAATTATATTTTCATAATCATCTTATTACAATCAATGGAAACAATATTGAACAGAGGGGGGAAAAACAGTAAGACTCCCTCAAACTCTGTAAACGTTTATTTAAGGTTCCTCGATGACAAGAATGCCAACACGTTTCGAGTCCTAGACCTCATGATTCAAGGACTCTCATCAGGGCTTCTGAATCTCTAGATCCGCACTGGGCTTCATTCCTGGGTGTAATGATGGTTTTCTGGCATGAAGTAATCGTGACAACTCTATATTGGAGACCAGCGGAAGTGCTCTTTGGACCCTGTCAGGGTAAAGTAAAGCTCGGTTGCAGTGTGCTTTAAAATCTTGTCCATTCTGAACTGGTCTGCTTGAGTATTTAGGAGTTATTATCACTCCTATACTCCGTATCACCTATTGTACATTTCCTATCATTGTATTAATTTCTAATGAATGGTGTAAAACTTATAAATCTATTGGAATGTACTAGTTTAAAATTATTGTACAAAAAAGTCTTGTATAATTTGTGCAGACCCAGTTTGTATTTTCTCTTTATTGCATCCGCATGATTTGTTATGTTTGATTTTGGTATGAAAGTGGTGAATGTTTTTTTTGATTGTGACATGATTGGGGTGTTTGGATGTATGAAGTGTTTATTGAATGTAGTTTGATGTGTCTTGAATTGTTCCAATTCTCCTTATGCTTCTCTCTTTTAAGAACAGATACATTTTGTAATAATGGTTACATTTCTATAAAATAAAATTGCGACTACGTAGCAATACCCTATCTTGAATTATTTTTCTTGATGTGGATGATGAGTTATATCATTGAATAAACGTTATCAGCATTGGCACTTTCTCTTGTTATTTAAAATCTTGTTCAACAGCAGCTCCTTCTCACACAGCCTTTTCGTGAGTCCCTCTGTTTGTTATTCTTTATTTCTTTTATGGTTTGGGGAAGCTGATCCATGAATAAATCGATTGCTCACGTTGTGTAGCATGTCTCAAAAATTAGGAAAAGATCCGAATTATTAATGGTCCAATATTGCACTCGTTTTACACACGCAGGCGGTTTAGTTGTATAACCGTCCTCCATTATGTGGAAAGTTGGCATTTTTTTGCCTTTGCGATTTAAGGCACATGTCAAAGGATTTGTGACTCACAAATCAGTCTCAAATCGCTCTGTGAATGTAAAACAGCTGTACGCTATGTATGGCAAGCATTCCCAAAATGAAAATAGCGATGCAACCGATTTGCGAATCAGTGAATTTTGCAAGCAGATTTTGCAAGTAGTAATTCAGAAATCCGTAATTGCGAGTCGCACACGCCATATACAAATGATTTGCAAATTGTGAATGATCACAAAATGGGCAGTTTGCATATGCAATTTACCACCAATTCAAAACATGTGATAACAGGGCCCACAGTATAAAAACAGCCTCAGAATGCATATAATTGCTTTATCAGGTGAAAGCTCTTACACCCTGAGGCCAGGGATCTTCACACTCTATTTGTCTCCCAACAACCCACATGAAAGGCGATACAGCACAGCACATAAGACCACCAGGTTGGTGATTGAGTGGACCTTTGGCCTCCTCAAATTGCGCTTCAGGTGACTGCACAAGAGTGGGGGAGCCTTGCAGTATGTGCACAAGACTGCGTGCAAGATAGTGGCAACCTGGGCAATACAAGATTGTCTGCAGGAGAAGCTTACTCTTTGAGGTGACCAGATTGGACTCGGAGGAAGTAAGAAGTGGTGGTATGACCTACGGTCTCATGCCAAAGAAAGTCTAAACTTGGCCACAGGAAGGTAACATACTGGGGTTACCTTCAAGGAGAAGGAGTTACAGAGCCCCAGATAGAGAAGCCAGATAGAGGAGGTCACAGCTATTATGGAGGTCTTCTTTTCAACAACCACAAGGGACTTGAAAGCCTTTCTTGGTCTACTGGGATATTACAGGAGATTTGTTCCACAGTACTCAGAATTATCTGCTCCTCTCACTGATTTACTAAAGAAAACAGTTTCTTGCACTGTCTTCTGAAATCTTCCTCCTTCCCTTCTTGAGACTTTTCAGAGACTGAAATTACAGGCAGTGGGGTGGTGAGTAGGCAGTGGCAGTGTCTACAGCCACTGTGCTCGGCGCTGAGGCAGTTTTAAACTCGTTTTAATCCTGATGCACCTATAATTTGGTTTTTATCTCGCTGCTGGAATTGCTATTTGCACAGAGGCTTTCACGGGGTAGCGACTAAGGCTTCCCTTTTTTAAACGCACTCTGTTAGATTGGAATCGCAGGCTTACCTGATAGACTCCGACGCCGAGGGCTGATCTCTTCCCTCCTTCCCGCCTTGGTCCGAAGCGGTGGCTAGCACCGTTGCGCGGAGGGCGAGGAAGGTCGAGACTGCCACTTCCGGTGCGCGGGGGGCCGGTTAGCTGTCTAGTGCTCCTGAGGCACTCACGCTGTGGGGAATAAAAGGCACCAAAGGAGCCGGTCGCGTGGTGGTGAGTGGGCAGTGGCAGTGTCTACAGCCACTGTGCTCGGCGCTGAGGCAGTTTTAAACTCGTTTTAATCCTGATGCACCTATAATTTGGTTTTTATCTCTCTGCTGGAATTGCTATTTGCACAGAGGCTTTCACGGGGTAGCGACTAAGGCTTCCTTTTTATAAACGCTCTCTGTTAGATTGGAATCGCAGGCTTACCTGACAGACTCCGACTCCGAGGGCTGATCTCTTCCCCCCTTCCCGCCCTGGTCCGATGCGGTGGCTAGCACCGTTGCGCGGAGGGCGAGGAAAGTCGAGACTGCCACTTCTGGTGCACGGGGGGCCGGTTAGCGGTCTAGTGCTCCTGAGGCACTCACGCTGTGGGGAATAAAAGGCGGATGCACCCTTGGCCGCGCAGTGGACGAGCGCAGCGGGCGCGACGAAGGCGCGCCGAAGTGACGCTTAAGTCAAGCCCGTCTGCGCCCGTCCGCGGTCGGGCGTGGGCCAGGGCCATGTCCCCTGCCCCTCTGAAAGGTCATATATGTTGGAGCAGAGATGACCTGCTGTCCCTCCGTAACTCGTGCACTAGCAGATCCTGTCTGCATAGCGTAGGAGTTGATGAGAATACGGGTTGCAGACACTGCCAGTTTACTTTTGACCTGTCTAAGCTGGTTAAAAAAGAGCATCACAAGCTGGTTTGTGGTTTGCTAAATGTCTGGTCGCTGAGTAGGCATAGACTAGATATCCATGATCTCGTTAGTGAAAAACAATGGGATCTAGTCTTCTTTACAGAGACATGGCTGGACTGTGACTCTTCCCCAGAGGCCCTCAAAGCCATTCTGGAGGGCTATACCCTGATAAGGCAAGATAGACCGAAACGGAGAGGTGGAGGGATAGCTGCCAGGCAGGGCTTACGCTGCCATTTTGAGCCGACGGCTATCACTGATAGTGAGGCGGTGAGTTTTCGATTCAGGTCAATGGGGGGTACAGTGTGAAGGGCCTCCTGATATACAGGCCACCTGGCCCAGCTGCTGGATTCGTTGATAGCCTGGTCGAAGGCATCACAGAGGTAGCCCTGCGCACGGATAAATTCCTGGTGTTGGGTGATCTTAACCTACACCTGGACGACCCTGTGGATAAGATGGCCGGGGACCTTTGCAAAGCAATGAGTGCGCTTCTGCTTGAGCTGATAGGCAAACTTCCCACCCACTTGCGGGGCCACTTATTGGACCCTATCTTTGCCAACTGGGAACAGGTGGAGGCTGCAACCCCCGTACCCATTCCCTGGTCGGATCACTACCTGGTGCCATTCTCGATCTACACTCCGGGAACTAGAGTACCGGAACAGGGAGTATTACATCACCCAAGACGGAGATGGGCTAACTTCTCCCAAGTCAGGTTTAATGAGGCACTTATGACGGGGGGTGACCCATGGGGTGAGGATGTGGAGAAAGCTAACAATAACTTGAACCAACGCATTATGGCTGCCCTAGACCAGGTTGCCCCGCTCGCCCTGATTAGAATGGAGGGACGTGCCCTGAAAACGGCATCTTGGTATACAGAAGAGGTGCGAATGGCCAAGAGCGCATGTAAACGCGCAGAAAGGCAGTGGAGATCAGACTATGCCGCTCAAACTAGGATGGACTATGTTGTAAGCAGGCGCAACTACCATAGACTAATTAGAAAGGCTAAAAAGGTGTATTTTGACACCAGGATCAAGGAAGCAGAAAATTCCTCGAAGGAACTGTTTTTAATTTACAAATCCCTCTCGGTCAGGAAGCCTGCAGCAGTCCCAGAAGAATTCTGTACGGTGGATAGCTGTAACCGAGTAGCAGAGTTTTTTGCTAACAAAGTGGCAACTATTTACTCTGCCTTTCCTAGTCAAGCCGCCATAGACTCCGAGACTGTAGAAGAATGTGGGGTAAGGGGAGGGCACCAGATGTTAACTACATTTGTCACCCCGCCTACTGAAAAACTCATTCAGATCTGTGGCTCGATAAAATCAGGCTCCCCAAGAGATCCCACTACTCCTAGGCGCCTGATGGGCAGTTTGCATATTTTGGAGCCGTATATCCGCCACCTCCTGAACATCTCTTTCGGGACCCATACTGTCCCTGAGGCCTGGAAGCGGGCGGTAGTCCTTCCTCTTCAAAAGAAGCCCAATATGAGCTATGATAGGCTGGACAATCTTTGCCCTATTTCTCTTTTGCCATATATTGCAAAGGTTGCTGAAAAAATTGCAAACCTCCAGCTGATGGGCTTTGTAGAGGAAGCCTCCCTACTCCATGACTCTCAGTTCGGCTTCCGCCCACGGCATTCGACGGAGTCAGCGCTGCTAATGGCAGTAGAGTCCTTACGGCAGGGAGTGGATGAGGGCCAGACTATGGCTCTGATCCTCTAGGACCTAAGCTCAGCATTCGACACTGTAACTCATTCCACCCTGCTACAGTGTCTGAACGATGGAGGAGTTTCAGGGGCTGCCCTTGGATGGATCCGGTCTTTCCTGACAGGCAGATGCTTTCAGGTCCGCCAGGGAGAGTGTTACTCTAGGGAGATTGGGTTGGGCCAGGGCGTGCCGCAGGGCTCGTCCCTGAGCCCAACTCTGTTTAATCTGTATGTCTCCCCGCTGGCGGCCATAGTTGAAAGCTATGGACTACGTCTGGTGTCCTACGCCGACGACACGCAGCTGGTCATCTCCCTCTCACGCGCACCTGGTCTGATGGCGGACAATTTCAGAGTGTGCATGCAAGAACTGGCAACCTGGATGTCCGCCAACTACCTGAAACTTAATGGCAGCAAGACCGAGGTGCTCGTGGTGGGGGGATGCCCATCTGTATGGACGTCGGCTTGGTGGCCGCCCTGCCTAGGAGAGATACCTGTTCCCTGCCAGGAAGTAAGGAATCTTGGGGTGTGGTTGGACGTTGACCTTGCCTTTGGCCCCCAGATTGGCCGAGTGGTGGGGGCATGCTTCGGAGTTCTAAGAACTCTGAGAAAGGTCTTGGATTTCCTGCCCATTTCTGCTCCTCGGACGCTGGTGCATGCCTTAGTCACCTCACGCCTGGATTACGGCAATTTGCTGTATCTAAGGGCCACGGGAAAGGCTCTCAATCGCCTCCAGGTGCTGCAAAATGCTGCAGCTCGCCTTATTCTGAGGCTTCCAAGAAGATCTTCCTCAAAGGCAGCACTCCAGGCCTTGCACTGGCTTCCTGTTAGGAGCAGGGTGGAATTCAGAGCCCTCGCCACGTGTCACCGCATTCTGGGTGGCAAAGCCCCTGCCCCGCTACAGAGTCTGGTCACCAGGTATGAGCCCACAAGGACTCTGCGCTCCTCCTGCACAGGTCTCCTGAAAATTCCAAAAATTAAGAAAGCGCGTATGGGTGGAAGATCGTTCAGATATCTGGTAGCGAAGCAGTGGAATGACCTTCCGTCAGAGTTACGTTTGGAGTCCTCAGAACCCATGTTTAGAAGAAAACTTAAGACTCACTTATTCAGACGGTAGACGGTTGTGCTGGCTGCTTGGACTGCTTACCCCACTTTTCATAGCGCGGGGACACGCCTGTAGGCGTAAACCAGGCGCTTTACAAATTTCCCTAATAATAATAATAAAGTCCTATCCTAGTATCACCTAACTTCACTTAGGTATTTATATTAGAGACTGATGCCTTGGATATCGATCTTGGTGCAGTTCTTTCTCAGGGAGAGCACAAAGGCAATGAAAGGCCTATTGTCTACTTTAGGAGGAAACTGTACCCTGGAAAACATGTATAACCTGTAATCGAAATAGAGTGTGTTGCACTCAAATGGGCCATAGAAAAGCTTCACTATTATCTTGAGGGACAATGCTTTGTGTTATAAACTGATCATGAACTTCACTCTTGGCTATACCATAACATTGGTAATAATGGCAGAATTGTACGTTGTTCTCTGCAACAATACAAATTTGAAGTACACCATAGGAAGGGTAAGGACCAAGGAAACACTGATTTCCTCTTGAGGTTTTCCCTTTCCCCCAACTGGAAAAATCCTAGGGAGGGGGTATGTGATGAGGAGGAGGATATACAAAATGTATTACCTTGGCCTTCACTCTCAAAAACCTTAATAAATGATAAGCCTTTCATCTCTTCACAGGTCGGTTATTTTGCTTTAACTCAGATGCCACCATTGTTAAGGCAGATGAGCTCCATTCATGGCCAAAAAGAATGGTCTTGTTTGTAGTCGCCACCCCAAAGAGGCACTGGCATCACTAGAGGAGCAACACTTGGTTCAGCCCCAGGATAGATGCTGAAAGGAAGGAACACTGACTTCCCCGGGATCCGCTTTGGTCTTACATCATTAATAACTAAAACCATTCACCTAACAATTTCTGAAAAAAACAAATGGGATTGTGAATCCAGTCCGGGCTTTAAGAGGTCTATCATTGTTGGCAACTAATCTGACACCTAAATAGGCTGTGTTCTGTCAACTAACATGGGCATAGCAACTCTGCAATGGCACTTCAACCAGCTTGGAGCTAGGGGAGGAAGGGCATATGTGCACTTTATAGGCATGCCTCTAGAAGCATCTCCCCACTTCAAAGGCACAACTGTGTATAAAAGAAGGACCTCAGTCAGTGCACTTCTAGTACTGTGGATACGTTGCCATGAAGAAGGACTGCTGTGCTGCTGAAAGGACTGCCACTCTGCTGGACTGCTACTCTGAAGGAACTACTGTCTTGCTGTGCTAACCTGCTGCCTGCTGCCCTCTTGCCTTATGAGGAAAAACTGGATCTGCAACTCCATCTGGAACCCAGGATCCAAGAGTGACTCAAATAGCTATTCTGCTGGCCTCCTGAATTGAGCCTAAGGATCATAACAGGCTCGGCACTACTCCTGGACCCATCCTCAGCGAGTTCCTCACCCCCACAAGGTACAGATCAGGTACAATGATGACCAGGCCCAGAATCTTCACACACGGTCCTTAGGCGGCCCCATGATACTCGTCATTCTCGAAACAGATCCACCTAATCTTTCTGAGCCCTGATTGGCCACTCGAGGTCGAGCCTCCGACCCGCATCCAGCGGAGGCACCGCGTGATTAAGTGGACCCACCCTCCTTTATAAGACTAACTCTGACAGAATGCTTGTTTCACTCGAGCAATAGGGAAGTAGGAGATCAGGTAAGGATCCGCGCCAGCGGTCCATTTAATCCTTCTCACGTTAATAGAGCGAGCCGACCACATTGAGCTCCTTCATGGCATTTTACATTATGTGTATGAGTATGTCCTAAACCTGTCTATTTAATTGTTTACCCCTTTCTAAGAGCGGCAATGCACTACGGCAATCTGAGACCCTTCATAAACGAAGGATGCCACATCTCACTCAATGTTTTTGAACTAGATAGGGCGAGCCGCTAGTGTCACACTATCATGCTGCCATGTTTACGAGATACATCCGAAGCCATGCTAGAGGCCACTAATGCCAGCCATTTTGCCTAAAGATACCCAGTGTGGCTCTTGCCAATCCGGGATCTGAATACATTTTTAACAAACACCAGTTATACTCCTTTTAGAGATAAAATGAGTAGTTTGACACATCCTTTGCCCGAGTAATAGACATTCTGGAATTAGAATATTGCATTCTTGTGCCCAAGCCTGCAGGATAACATAGGGATCCACTGACGCTCAATATTGTTATGTTCCCTTCGGATTCTCCATGGTTGACTAATCAGCGACCACCTACGGAAGTCTGATGACACCGCTTGACGTTTTTTTGTGAAATAGAAGGAGTGACTAAGAAGCAAGAAGACTGCTATCCCACGCTACTTTGAGGTGCCCCAGTAAGTCTCCACTATTACAAACTGCTAATATAGACGATCTATACATGTTCCATGATGCAATACTTAGGTTCTCCTTATTTTTCAGATAGCTAAGGAGCCGTTGTCTGCCCATCCCAGACGGTTATTGCTAGCCGCTTCTGAAGTGGGTATTTAGCCATGGCTGAATTCGCCACCTCTGGGCCGGAAGCTCTGCCTCCAAGCCGCAAGCTCTGCCTCCGGCCCGGAAGATCCGCCTCCAGGTCGTAAGCTCCGCCCCCAAGCCGGAAACTTCGTCTCCGGGCCGGAATTACGGCACGAGTGCGGACGTAAAGTTAGTAGTCTTAAATCTATTCTGTGAATACCGAAAGTAGTAAGTTCATTCTGTGAATCCCGAAAGTAGTAAGTTCACTCTGTGAATCCCGAAAGTAGTAAGTGCATTCTGTGAATACCAAATAGTAGTAAGTTTATGATTTAGTCTTAAGTTCATTCTGTGAATCGGGCCCTAACCCTTTAATCCTATGGGGTCGAAACGTAGACTACCTTCCATCCTCACACCATAGGACCACAAGAAATTGATTCAACAGGACCTATGTGTTATGATTATAGGGAACTCAAGGACTGCTTTAGGCTGTAAAGGTCTAACTGTATATAAATGTAAATTTGTCTATGTCACAACACCTTTACCCAGTCCTCCACCAACCCAATCACCCCCATCTTACCCCAGCAACCTCTTCCTTCTCTATCCTCACTGAGAGCACTTTTTGATACTAAATGATATGTAACATGCCACAATTATCTCATGAAATGACAGTGATACTTTGATATATAAAGGTTTCTTATGATTGTCATATCTAGGGACTCCAAGAGGTCTCCAATAATTATGATTTTTCTTTTCCCTTGGTTTTACGTGATGTAAAATAAACCTGATTTATTGTTTAAGCCATGAGAAATCTAGCGTTTTTGGTGAATCTATAAACATGTTCTATTTAAATTATCAAGCACTACCCTGACCCTTTCTAAACGTATTTCTCTGATGACCCAGGTCAGGTAGTTTTTCTGGGTGTACCCCGTTGAAACTCAATGCTCCTCCTGCCAAGCTGACCAACTACACTTTCCTGGCTCCCGGCTATATTCTTCCATGTGAACAGGACTTTGGCTCCAAACTTGAGAAGAGAAACCTCCAGCATGACTAATCTGGGACTGTATGTGACCCTTGCTCCATCATGATCGGCCTGGACATTTGAATTTGACACAGTCTAGCCTGACCAGATAGCCGCAGTTGGTGCTTTCTGTTTTTAGGTGTAATTCTACAGTTTATTCTTTCAAAACTCCTAACTCCAGTTCTGCTGATTGGATTTTTGTCATTTTAGTCTTGTTTTATTTATTACATTTTGTTCTCTTTTCTAACCTGATGTACAATATGTCTTTGTGGTGTTTTCACTGTTCTATTCTTTGAAGTGTTGCACAAATTCTTTACACATTGCCTTTAAGATAAGCCTGATTGCTCTATGCCAAGCCACCAGAAGGTTGACCACAGGCTATTTTGAGGTTTGTTTGTGCCTTACCCTGACTAGTGTTGCAGTTACTGCTTGGCTAGGGCTCACACCCCAATCAAACAGTAATACAATTTCTCAGACTAACCATGTTAACCAGAAGTTTGCAAGGAATCAGTTTCATTTGCCAAGGTCACTATAGACAAGATCAGTCATCAAAAGTGAAGTTTTAATAGATAGTTTTGTTCATAGACATGTCCCTGCTTGCGCATTGGACTCTTCATTTTTTTCTCTTTGTTGGTCCCTTCATTTTCTTTATATCAAAGCAGACAAGATTTTCTTAACTTTGCTTCCAAAAACTTGATTAGATCAATATAAGAACCCTCCAGCGAATGTAAAGAGAAAAAATCCCTTTGCTTTAAAGATATCTCACCCACCAGGGGTAACCCTTGGTGACCTGCTACATTATACAGTGCCTTCTCATTCCGTTATGGAATGGGGCACACTGCCTACAACCTGTGAGATGTATGGGAGCACTCTGTTGGAAAAGGAATAGGGTAGTGAGAAGGGGTAGGGTTGCTCTTTAAAAATACCTTCCTGGTAGCCCTAATGTTTTAATCTGGGTGCCAGCCGGTATGATTAAAAATGCAAAAAGTTAGGAAGTCCTGAGGCTCTAGTTATGCCTACTTCCTCTTAGAGTCAACATGCTTCTGCCACTTATGTTCCCAAATGCTTGTGGCTTGTGAACTAAAGTCTCCCTCTTACAAGTGGCTATGCCAGACTAATGACTCCAAGGTCCACGTCTTGCCTGCTCATCTAAAATACCCCTGTCCCAGTGGTGGCTGTGACGTAATAGTATGGCCTTTTAAATGTCACCAAATATCCACCAATTAAAGATCTTGAAGCATATTTCCAAGGACCTGTCTATTCCAGGGTGGCTGAGCACTATCTCTATGGCATTATTTATCTAAAGTAGGGTCTAATAATGTATTTCAATCGTCCCCCAGAAACAGTGGAGCCAAGAACTCCACTAGATTTAGATCCAGATTCGAAATATACTAGGGATCTTCAGAGTTTGGTCCAAAAAATCTTACACATTTAAACTCAAAACTGGCACATCTCATTCCAGTTAAAACCCACCTTCCAGAGCTGTCTGTTTTTGAGAATTTAACCTCCATCACAGAGCCCTTCCTTATCAGAATTGCGACCCCTTTACAACACTCTCCTTGATCTGATACCACAAAACTCTCCGCCCATCTACACCTGCAAAATAGATCTCTAATATCACTTGCAATCAAGTGAGTCTCCTGTGAAATAATGATATGGCATGACATTCTTCTAAATACTGCGATAGAACCCGCTGCCAAGCTAGGGGCCTGAGACCTTTTGCTTTCCATGTTAGGAAGAGTATATTTTTACCTACGCCCATCATCACCTGCTTGGTAACATCAAGGACATTTTATTTGGTTTTGCCACTGCTCCCCACCTTGGGCCCAACCCCACACCCACCCCACCAACCCACCCTAAGGAACCCTCCCAATGCTTGCAGGCATGTGAAGCTTTATGAGCTTCCCCAGGGTTACATACATACAGTGCTCATAATGATTTAGCCACAATATACCACGTCCATCGTCCCCAGCTCCTTGTACCTAGTATTCACCTAGTATTCAGGGACATCTAAAGTTCAGTGGTCAGCTGCTTTCTCTTTGATGGAATCTATCAATGCATCCACGTCTTTTACTGCATGATAGTTCTACATCTGATTATTCCACATGATGCGAATCATTGGAGAGAATTTTAGCTGCACTTTTGCTCCTGATTTCTGAAGATCCTCCATCCTCTTGCCTAATTCCCATTGACACTGCTCTGGTGCCTTACATACATCTGACCTACATGTGACAGAAGATCCTCTAACCATACAGGAGCCGACCCTTAGGGCCACATTCAAGATTGCCTCCTTAACCACATATGAGAGAAAGTTAACCAGGATCTTCCTTTGTTTTGTTTGTTGGAAATTATTCCTGAAAGGATCCCTGTGCGCTCTCTGGATCTCTTATTCTAAATTAATTTCTGGTCTATCTTTTAAGATTGTGTCATGCAGCAGACTAATTATAAAGGTCTTCATGGCTGCACCTTCCTCAGCCTCAGGTCCATTAAAGAATATTCGAGTGTTCCTCGGTGAGTGATATTCTATCTTCTCCAGGGTTTCCCTCAAACTTTGATTTGGTTCAGCCAGCATAATAATCTCTGTGGCATTTTTGACTACATCTTGCCTTATCGAACCTACCTCCTCTTCCAATGCTCTAGTATGAGCAGCAACTTCAACGCGCTTCAGAGTTAGAGCAGAACACAAGGCTTGAATGCCTACCTAGGGCCGAATTACATAAAGTGCTCCAGTGGAGCAACAGTTATTTGCTCCCACTTTGCACACCCCCGGGCACTTTGGTATTACAGATGAGATCGCAGATGCTTGTGCGGCCCCTTCTGTAATACCCATAGCGCTGGTGCACACCAAGCACCATTGCTACCTTCAAGGGGGCATTCCATCATTTGCATGGAAGAGTGCCCCATGCAAATAAGGGAATTCCTTTGCCTCTGCACCCGCGCCGTATTACTGATGTGGCTGCAGAGGCAAAGAAACCCTCATTTGACGTCCTGACAGTACGCCACTTAAAAGGTGGAGCACTCTCAGTGCGCCTCTTGAGAGCATCCCTCTGCAGAGGCAAAAGAGGTTCCCATGGATCCCCCAGACATCCCCTTGCTGGCGGGTGCAGTCAGTAACCACACCCGCCTGCAAGGGGATCTCTAATCCCCTTTGAAAGTGCAGGCGGGTTACCGCCTGCACTGTGAAACATGGAGCCGCTCCATATTGCACGTAAATGCGCTGCCCCCAGGGGACTGCATGTTCGCAGTTGCCCTGAGTGCAGCTCACTTCATTGTAATAAGGCAGATTTTCATTGAGACTTCAAATCAATTTTTCATCTCTCCCTTTAAACCCAAAAGGATGCCTGCCTGTGATTCCTCTAACTTTTTTCTAGGCCATCCCACCCCCAGTCCCATTCAGCTGGCTTCTCAAGCGAATATCCTCAGTCGTTTCAGGCTCTTTGCTTAATACCAGGGCTTTAAACCTATTACTAGTAGGGACCTGAGCCACACTCCATAGAACTTCACCTGACCTCATCTCTTCTTCAGGGGACCTGATTATGGCATCAGGTATATCCATAGAGGTAGAATTGGTGGTAGCGGAAGCTGCTGCTGGCATCTTCATTCTAAGACTTTGCTGTGGCGTATTTTCTTCAAAACCCTCTACAAACTGCAAGTCCGGTAGAACTTCAAAGAAAGATTTAGGTGAAGTAGTTATCTTAAGTTGTTGAGATGATGGCCTCCTGCCCTTGCCACCTGAGCTTTTACCAGGAGATTTAGCAAATTGTCATCATTTAAGGGCAGAAGTCATAGCACCAGCACCCCCACCAGGCACACATTGCAGCATCTTCCTTACATCCTTTAAAACACCAGGCATAGCACAAGAGCACAAGTCTGTTCTAAAACACTCCTTAGCTGCTACAATGTTTCTGGTATGCTGCTTGTATCTTGATGCCCTGTCTGCAGCCTTACAGATAGTTGGAGCACACTTATCCATATGCAGGGGCCTACTTACTGACTTGTTCTGCTTTACTGCCTCCCAGTCTCTCTTCCTTCAATCCCTCAATGTCTAAGGGCGACCAAACCCTTCTAACTTTGTCCCTGTTGAGGACTGAAAAGATCCCCTGCCGGCAATCTGACTTGCGCTGCCTCTGCCACACACTTATGCACTGGACACCCTGCAGTGCTGGAACTCTTGCGCCGCCACCTCACAGTGAAAGTTTGCAGCACCAACTCCACTAAGGACTCCACAACCGACCCCCCATGGCACATCCATTGAGAAGTGGAAGACATCAAAAACTAGTCAGGTACATCAGTTCAGGTTCGGAAAGACAAGCGCATCCATGTGGCGAAGCAACCTCCCCCAGAGGCACTTGAGGCTGTTCAGCATGTAGCCTCCATGTTACCCCAGCCTATAGTTGGTATCTGCGGTTTCTCCCTTATTAGGTGTCCCCTCTAGCCACCATTATCCTCCCCCACTCCTTGGTCTTTTTTTTTTTCATCACGCCCATTGTCTTATGGGCCTGATGACGTAGATAGAATGTTTATTCCAGGGTCTATGTTGAGCTTCCCTGAGGCACTATAGGAGGGACAGTTGGTCAAGTGACAGCTGTGGTTGAGGTGCATCCTGTGTAACTTGTAATAAATCTGTATCCATAATACAAGTGTATCCTGTGTACTCAAAAGCTATATTTAACACTGGTGATGGAGAACTGTATACAGAGTAATCACCAAGTACTCTAGCAGAAAAGGAACCCCTCAACACCCACGCTGAAGCGACAGCAGAAGGATGAAAAAGGACTTCCAGTGGTGTAGGCTGTTGTGAATACTAAGATATAAAGGAAAACAATAAAACCATCTTTATGCACGCTCCAAAATAACTTTTAAATAAAGGCAACGGTATTCATAAACTTTCATCCACATAACCGTAAAGTGCTTATATCTGTCAGTGTAGGACTTGGCCTTTTTGTCTAAAGTACCCTAAACTTTTTCCATTCCCCCTAGACCATTTTCTTGACATAGAGTTTCGGTACTTTGCCACTGCTGATCAGTGTCAAAGTACAAGTGTTCCCAATGTAAAGTGTAAGGGTAATTGGTTTGTCTTGATCGGTATGTTTGCCTTACTAGTAAAGTCCCTAGTGATGTGCACTGTGTGCACCAGGGCTAGTAATGCAAAGGCGGCCAGACACAGGAACTCAGGCCTGCATTGTAGGGCCTGCGCGCAGTTTGCTAAGTTAGCATGTTGTCCTGACAAGTGCAACCACTTGCCAGGCCTGACTTTCCCTTTTACATACACATTGGGCACCTCTGTGATAGGTCCCGGGTAATCCCTGAGCAGGGTGCAGTGTAGGTAAAAAAACAGGACATATACTAAGGCGTGTGTTATGTCCTGACAGTAAAAAACACTCCATTTTGTTTTTCACTACTGAAAGGCCATCCTGCCCATAGGACAGAATGGTGGAGGCTGAGTGATGTGTTTTTAGCCTAGTTTCCTGTAAGTTTATAATGGAGAGGTGCAGTTTAGTATGTATGAACTCACAGTGTCATAACACATATTTCTATGAAGGTGGTTCTGACACTGTGTGTTCAGAAACCACTCTTTTAGAAAGTGGCTGAGTTTTATGCTTTAAGCATTTCTGTGTGTCTCTATTGAAATCTGGATTGACTGTCTGGATCTGAAAGGTGAGAAGAGCTGGGAGAGGTCTTGACCCAGGGAGGGGTTGAGATGGCACCAGGCTGCCCTACATCTGAAGAGCAGGGGGAGGACAAGCCCGGAGGTGAAAAGGCCTTGGCTGGAGCTATAAACCAATTGACCCATCTCCTGCTGAGTGATTAAGGATCCAGACCCCCAGTATCAACGGGAGAAAGGTGACACTGGGAGGGAGACACCCAGAACTGATTTAGGGAGGTGTCAGGGACCCCTGAGCACAAACGAACTTCAAAGACATTAAGGTGTATTACTATGAGAGCTGAAACCCCTGAACGTTGGAATGTTAAACAGAAATGGATTGAGACTGAAAAGGCTTGGACCCATTCTGTGGTCAAGAGGAACATCTGCTAAAGAAGAAGCAACTGAAGAGACTTCTGTGGAAAGACCAATCCTTGCTTCGTGATCTGGGGCTGGTCTGCAGTTTGCTGTTCTAACCAAGGGAGAGGTTGTTGGGACTGTTCTTGGAGATGCTGGGTCCCCCTGTTTGAAGATGACTGTGCTTAGTTCTGTGTCTTGTTACCCCAAGGGCCCAAGGCAAGCTGGCTCCCTGTTTGGAATCACAGGAACATAAAGGTTTCCAGAGAAGTATCAAGCAACGCAGGAGCAAACTGAGTCTCGGACGCGCGGATGCGTTTTATGATGCAGGCCAGGGCATTGGTGAGAAGCGCCTGGTTGTTGTGTGCACCGAACGAAGAAGTGAGTCTCGGGTGCGCAGAGTGCGTGCTGTGGTGCAGCCAGGGTGTTGGTGAAGAGTACCTGGTCATCCTAGGCACCGGGAGAAGAGCTGAGACTCGAACGTGCAGAGTGCCTGTTGTGGTGCAGCCAGGGCATTGGTGAAGAGCACCGGGTCATCGTGTGCACCAGGAAAAGAGGTGACAGTTGGACGCGCAGGGTGCGTGTTGTGGTTCAGCCAAGGAGTTGGTGAAGAGAACTTAGTCGTGGGGTGCGCCTCAGACGCACCCCACGGCTAGAAGTGAGACTCAGACACGCAGGGTGCATGTCGTGGTGCAGCCAGGGCATTGGTGAAGAGCGCCTAGTCATCATGTGCACCGGTAGAAGAGGTGAGACTCGGGCATGCAGGGTGCGTGTCGATGTGTAAGCAGAGGCATTGGTTAGGAGCGCCGGGTCATTGTGAGCACCGGGAGAAGAGGCGAGTCTCGGACGTGCAGAGTGCCTGTCGAGGTGCAACCAGAGGTGCTGGTGAGGAGTGCATGGGTAGTGTGTGCACCAATTTCAAAGTAAGTCTCCACAGTGCTAAGGGCGAGTCCCGTTGTTAACTGAGAGCGCCGAAAGGAGAGCCAGCTCATTGGGCCCTAGTAGTGAAACAGCAGCGGCCCAGACCCGCAGCCCTAGAGGAGCTGAGCCACCGTCCCGAGCTCACCGTAACCACTGACAGAGTACTGGATCAAGGCCCAAGTCGCTGATGGAGAGGGGAGAGTGGTGTCGTGCTCCCTCCAGGTAACGTGGATCGCCACCTGGGGTGGGGTGCGAGCACGGACGGACATTCTCTCTGCCTCTTGCTTCTGTCAGCTGCGCAAGCCTGTTACTTTGGCTCAGATCTAGGACAGTGCTGGCCCAAGGAGGGCCACTACTGGGGTTGGAGTGAAAAGCTGTACTTTTTTGTCATCATTGATCCATATTGGGGGCACTGTTAATGGAGCACCTAAACTGTTGTATTACACTTTGCATTATTGCTGATAATGAACTATCGAATTGTCGTATGACGCCTGTACTTATTTGAGCCTGACAAACTACATGCTGGGTGTGCTACGCACTGCGTTCTTTTTCCATTGCAGAGTACATGATTGTAACGTGGAGCATTGGATTATTTCTTCATTGCACAGTACATCATTTGTAGCATGACACATTGCTTTGTTTCTTCTTTGCACAGGGCATGCTGGTAGTGATAGTGCAAGGTACATGACTGTGGCGCTACGTATGGCATTGTTTCTCTATTGCACAGTACAGGGGAATACTACCCATTCTTATATGTTGGTTTTGTATCGTGTGGTCATATCGTATATTTGCTTATATAAGGCTTATACTTGTTTTTAAAAAACTTGTGTGGAGTCTACTTGTGGTGACATCATTGGGTTGCAGTGAGTGTAGTTGCACATACTGGACGCTTGTGTCTTGGAGATAAGCCTGGCTGCTTGTTCCAAGCTACTAAGGAGGTGAGCAGGGCTATCTCAGACCGTGTCCTTAGCATAACATTTAAACGAGGGGTCAGGGGACTCCCACCTCCAGCATATGGTGGTGGCGGTGAGGGATAAGGACCCCCACTTCCAGCAGTCAGCATTTTATACTTGTTTCCCCAATTTTCAGAGACAGACTAAGGTGGAAGAGCACAGGGCTTGAGAAGAGATAGCAATTCAAGTTGAAATGGTGTGAACAGCGATACAAGTGTGTGAAGTGCAAACCAGTACAGTTTGTGTTCTAATACCATACTAAGGGCCCGATCCTGATGTCGTGCGGAAGGCCCTCCAAGATGAGTCTGAAGGCGAACAGTACAACCTACTCTTACTGGGAGCTCGTTAAACCAAGCAACGCAGTACGATGCCCAAAACCCTTTACTTACAGAGCGATACGGTCACTTTGATTTCGTCCTCTTTGTCCAAACAAAAAGCCTCTGGAAGCGCAGAAAGGAGTCATCAGGAGACATTTCCAAGTCCGATTCCGAACGCCAAAGTACAATGAGTACTTCTCATATGCCAAAGCCGTCGCTACAACCAAAAAGTCGGAGCAGCCAGTGTGGGAATATTTCAGCACTGATTCGTGCCACAACATGAATCCTGCGAACGAGACGGTGCAGCCATGAATCTGATTGTGCATGACCTCCCCATACTCTACCTCTTCGAGCACTACTACAACCGCAACTGATGAGTTTATAGCAGAAGGCAAGTACTACACCTACACATACAGATTAATGTAAAAACCACAAGAAAGACAATACAACAGAAAGCAGGGTCGGAAATACAGCAAAAATGGGGGGATATTACTTGCATTGTGGTGTCAAATTGGTGGTTGGGGGGCAAATGTGGGTTGGTCAAATGCCCACATCAATTTGAGTCAATATTGGGGGTGGCAAATACCCACAGCAATGTTGAGTCAATGTGGGGGTGGCAAATACCCACAGCAATGTTGAGTCAATATGAGGGGTGGCAAATACCCACAGCAATGTTTTGTCAATATGGGAGGTGGCAAATACCCACAGCAATGTTGAGTCAATGTGGGGGGTGGCAAATGCCCACAGAAATGTAGAGTCAATGTGGGGGTGACAAATACCCACAGCATTGTTGAGTCAATATGGGGAGTGGCAAATACCCACAACAATGTAGTGTCGATACGGGGGTGGCAAATACCCACAGCAATGTAGTCAATATGGGGGGTGGCAAATACCCAGGGCAATGTAGAGTCAATATGGGGGGTGGCAAATACCCACAGCAATGTAGAGTCAATGTGGGGGGTGACAAATACCCACAGCAATGTAGAGTCAATGTGGGGGGGGGTAGCAAATACCCACAGCAATGTAGAGTCAATGTGGGGGTGACAAATACCCACAGCAATGTTGAGTCAATATGGGGAGTGGCAAATACCCACAACAATGTAGAATCGATATGGGGGTGGCAAATACCCACAGCAATGCAGTCAATATGGGAGGTGGCAAATACCCACAGCAATGTAGAGTCAAGGTGGGGGGTGGCAAATACCCACAGCAATGTAGAGTCAATGTGGGGGGGGGGGTAGCAAATACCCACAGCAATGTAGAGTCAATGTGGGGGTGACAAATACCCACAGCAATGTAGAGTCGCTGTGGGGGGTGGCAAATACTACCAGCAATATAGAGTCAATATGGGGGGGTGGCAAATTCCCACAGCAATGTAGAAGCACATATGTGGTTTGGTGGGGGATACACCATGTGTGTATATGCATATATGTGGGTGGGGAAATTCACACATACATGAAGATGCATATCTGGGGTTTGAGGAAAATACCCCCATACATGAAGATGCATATCTGGGGTTGGGAGAAATACCCCCTTACATGAAGATACATATCTGGGGTTGTGGGGAAATACCCCCATACATGAAGATGCATATCTGGGGCTTGGGGACATACCCCCATACATGAAGATGCATCTCTGAGGTGGGGGAAGTACCCCCATAGATGAAGATGCATATCTGGGGATGGGGAAATACCCCATGCATGAAGATGCATATCAGGAGTTGGGGGGAAATACCCCCATACATGAACATTGATATCCGGGGTTAAGGGAAAATACCCCATACTTTAAGATGCATATCAGGGGCTGGAGGGAAATACCCCCATACATAAAGATGCAAATCTGGGGTTGGGGTGGAAATTAAAGCAAAAAATATGTACATGAACAATGTAACTTATGATCAAACCAAATTACTAAATAAGTACATGTGGAGTTCATGCTGAAGGAATGTCCACATAAACAATCTCACAGGTTGTTTCTAGGCCTGGGTAGCAAATTCCGTTCCGCTAGCGGAATTTGCGAAATTTGGGTAATTTCATGTTCTGTGAATAACACGAAATTGCCAAAAATTCTGTGATCCGCTGCTTAGCAGACTTTTTTGCTTATTCGCGCTTTCAAAATGCGTGTTCACAAGATATTTCTCCCTGAGCATGCAAACAGCGTTCGCAAACAGGAAAAAAGCATTGCAAACGGGCGGAACAAGCAATTTCGTGTGTTCGCTGAACTTTTGCATGCTCGCTGAGATTTTTTACTGTTTCGCAGAGCTTTGCGTAGGCGACTATGCAAATTCCGCCCACTCCTAGTTGTTTTCAATGAAAGGCATTCACATACTGTTGCAGCAAAAGCAACTGTCAACTTTGAGGAATGGGTAGAGTGCAGATGCAGGTTCACAGGGTCACCTGTGGCACATGGTTAGTTGGGCCTTCATAGACCACACCAATGGGCCCCAACAGTCCTCGGCATCATTTGGTCACAATTTCCATAGATCACCAGCTGTTCTGTGAAAATAGGCTTGGGGACAGCTTTTGGGGCAGAACCACCATGGTGTACTACCTTACATGCCTTGACAGAGGTAGTGTCATGTCGAACACATGAACATCACTATCAGGTCATGGCAGGCGCAGGTATTTGGCGTTCAATGTAGGGTCCTTGCAGGGAGGCAAGTCACAACTAGATAGTCTGACCTACATACCACAACCTTGATGTGCAACAATGTTCCCATTACTACAAAACATTTGTCCATTAAAAGCACAGAGTTCAGGTTCAAGAGATGATCACAGATTGTGTGCCAATTACTTTCAGAGGGCCTGAGCATCATTGTGATCACAATCCGAACATGCGCCCTTAGCATGTCGTGTATGTATAATGGGGCAATTTCACCATCAGGTAGTTACAGTCAGCACGCTAAACACTAGAGGAATAGCAGATTTGACGCTGGATCAGGAATTAGAATAAACACACATATGTGTGTATAATACAGTGAATGCATATGTCCACCACAACACACTCAGAAACATCGCAGGACAATAGCACCCCAATGTACTAACAAAAGTAAGACACTGTCATGCATCTGTGTACAGTAAAGCACAGAGGATATCAGCACAGACAACACACATGTCCAGAGTCACTCAGTACTGGGTTCAGTGTCTCCAACAAGAACAACACAGAAGTGGTTATGTCCCAGTTGTCTTGGTAATATTTTTAGTCGTAAACAATATTGTTTTTGAAAGAAGCATGGGCCAACATAAAACTAGGATACTGTCCCCATGTGTGGATTGGTACCGCTGAACACAAATACCAATTTTCATTTGTCTACGGAAATCTTTTGCGAATGTCATTCGCAGCCAATCTCCATCTAGCCCCTCAATCTGTAGTGTATGCTGGAAATTAATAATCACATTTTGAATGTGAAGATTGTGTCCTGTATAGTAGTATGAGTCACAGGACATAGGATCCACAAACAATGTTGGCGTGGCTAGTGCACAGCTCATTGAGTAAGATAATCTGCCAGCACTAGTGAGGATGCTGGGGTGGGGGCTCAATCTGTGGATCACAAACACAATTGACATAGTCATTCTGAAGCTAGGAAATATGTGTACATCTTGTGAAGATGAAGACTCGTGTAGAATTAAGTCCACTTTGTCCAATGTGGCACTGAAACAATGTCCAAAACAATACATTGAAACATCAAGGAGACTTTCAACAAACACATATTTCATCAAGCCATAAGTCAGTATTTAATGTGCTCAATGTGAGCCCTTATGGATGCACACAGGGGCGACCCTTGCTAAACCAGAACAGAAGTTATAAAAGTTGTGAGAATGATAAAAATAATAGAAATGGGTCTACTGTTCCAGAGTCAAATGTGTGTTTGTTCACAGTGCGATGTGTTCTCCTCAGCACAACCACAGACATTATCACAATGACCATCTCACTTGGTGTCACCATACCTCAGAGATTCAAAGTCAGAATGCCAGCAATAACCATGTGTGTGTAGTGTACTGGCATGTCTGAGCAGGCGTACCAGGACTACTCTTAACCCAGGTAGAACAACACACATGCATTACTTGGACATTGAAGGAGCTGTACCCCTCAAAGGAATGGCTTGCCATCCATTGTTCATGCTTCATGACAATACAAAAGTAGCAATCACCACATCCATACCTGGGCCCTTTCCACTGCCAATAATGACCAATTCATGAGTACAAATACCTATAAAGAGTGAAATGCCAAATATGCCAACACGCAACTCACAAAAGGCAAGGCTAGGTTGAGAAACCTTTTACTCTAATGCCAATAGGTTTTGCATATGACTCTGTACTCAAAGTGGACATTCACACAATCAGAAATGAAAATCCATTGGCAGACATCAAGCTGCTGACAACACATTCCACATCTACAAATTCACTTTGCCAACTGTATTTGACTACAAACATACTCAAACTCTAAAAATATGTACACATAAACATTACTTACGGCCTGCATGAAAGATACTTGTGCAGGTATGACCCCTCTCCTATTCACCACAAAGTACATGCTCAACTTTAAACACTAGCAAACACACACACATATCATAAGCCATATATGCTGCAGCTAGTTGGAAAACATATTTGGTCCACAAGCTACAGTCTTGTAGTCCAACTGTTCAAATACAATTGTCACAAGCTCACTTGTGTGCTCCCCTATTCACAAACACACATATATGCACAGCACCACTCATCATCACTATGTAAACAACTCACACATATATGACAAGCACACTATGTACTGTACTCATCACATCCTCAGCAGATGACAAACTTTTCATGTAAAAATGACCACACTCACACCACAAACACCCTCTGCAATGTTTTAGGAATGCACTCATATCACAACGTGCAGCATCACTGCCCACTCTGACATGCAAACTTAATACATCACAACTTCTGACAACAAGACACTTACATTGCTCAATGGATATGTCCCCAGTAAGTCACATATCATCACACACACAGTCTACTATGCTTAAGTTACCCAGATTGTCATTTCTACAACACATGCATACACAGATGCTAGAACAACATACATCAACTATATGACACTACACATTTCACCTTTCTCCTTTCTGCAGACTACAGTACAAAACTGGTGTATACCCTTCACATAACCCTTTGTCACAAAGGACAAGTTAAACCTTGTCTCACTGTGGCACTGTCACATCCACATGTTACTTACATGACCAATACCACCATTAATAATAAATAATAACCCACATTTGTAAAGCGCGAACAATCACCCATAAGGGTCTCTAGGCGCTGGGGGCCGTCGGGAAGATTAAGCAAGCTATTGCCCAGAGTCACATGGTGCCTGGCTAATCTGCCGCCGGCACCGGGAATTGAAACGTGATCCCCAGATTCCGGAGTCAGTCGCCCTGGCCGCAACGCCATACCTCTTCCACCATTGACTATTGAACATCAACAACTATCATCACTCACTTGACGATGCCTGGTCAAAGTCATCACACACAGATTACAGATCACCACCTGCCCAAATATAACCTTGTCTAAGTGCTTCAACGCCTATCTCATCTACCCATTCATCTCATAACTTGCACAAGATTCAAACTGTTGCATACTCGGAATCACATAATTGTGTCTGTAAACACTCACATAGGGTGAATGTGGATATCTCATTTCTCCTACAAAAGATCTGCCTATGCATTCAGGTCATACCTCACGCCCTCTAACACCACTAAATTTGTCCTGACACCATGATGTAAGTATCTCTACTCACACCAAAACCTTAAATACTAGTCACTCTCATCTTAACTCTTGTGCAAGCAAGCTCAGCACATGCAACATGAACCACTGACTATACATCTGCAGTCAAAACGCATATTTCCATTAACACATCCTCACATGTAGGGCAAATAAGAGCATGGTGGAGACTTAGGATCTTGGAGCATCTGCAAAGTAGACCGACACACATCCTTTCTGTGCACTGACTGTACACTTGCCTCACCACATGTACCACCTGGCAAGTCAACAGACACCACAGCACTCACAATACAGCTTGGTGTGACATGGAACTGCATCAATGTAGCTCATATCAACACCCTTGTTAGTCATTCTTAGTCATTCTTAAAATACATATGACACGCAATTCATATACTCAACTACGACTTGTGTGTGGTTGCAAAATGCAATCCAAGCTGGGATAATGCATAAATAACATACTTGCAAGGCCATCTACCAAAAGCAGGATGGCATGCACATCAGCTAAATGAGTGATCAATAGACTATAAAGAAAACATACCCCTTGCCTATCAAAAACTCCATGCAATTATTTGAGTCCAGTTGAAGCAAATGGTTGGAAGACTGTGAGAATAATGCTCAGCTTACACTCACCATGCGCTCAGTAAATGCACAAGATGTGTTCACAACCATGATGCTTTTTGCCCACAGTGGCATTACAACTGAAGCAAGGTTTAGCTTGCTACTATTCTACAAGATTTGCAGTAGACACAGACATCGATTCACCACTTGAAAGTCACATACAATTCTAGTGAAATTAATATGAGTACATGGGTATGTGCTAACTCAACAGCCATATGTATCCAGATGAATAGATGAGACAGGTGCCTTTATGCACATCACAAACATATGCATATGGTAGGGCTTAGTCACATACTTCAGGTATGGTTCCATAGCTGGGGAGGTTGCCAGACCATAAATTGATCTCACTGTGGGTTTCCTAAGTTCAACCTCCTCCTCTCTAACTCCAGCAAGTTGCGAAAGTTATGCTTAATCCAACCTACATCCTCATTTTTTAGGCCCTGTGGTGATAGATACATTTCCGGGCGCCCTAGCCTATCGCATGCCGTTCTAACATATGAGAGCCAGGGTATTCTATCCGCTCTGTCTAGGGCCACACAGTCCTTGAGTATTAGATGGTTTAACGTGATCTCCTCATTCAACCAGGTTTTAACCCATCGGAGCAAAGGGGCCATTTTCAGGTGGTCAGAAACATACCCTAAACCCACTTCATAGTGAATCGAAAATGTGGCGGATGATTGTGGGAGTGACAAGAGTGATCTGATGAACCTATTTTCTATGATTTGGATCCCAGGTGATGGCACATAGCCCCATATATCAGACCCATATGAGGCAATTGCCATACACTTCGACTTATAGATCCTAATCATAGCCTCCATGGGTCTTGCTCCAAATCTCTTTGAGAAGTTCAAGAGAGCTGCAGTAGATCTGGCAACCACATTGCTCTTGAGCTTCAACTGGGGACCCCAGTTCCCCCTTTCATCAAATACAACTCCCAGGTAGCAACCTGACCTTAACTCATTTAGGGATCTTACATATTTCGTGAGGTGTGTCTGAAATGGGGAGGGAAGAAGTCATTTTTGTGGGGGCTTTAGTCAATTTAGATGTACTGGGCTTGTCTGGGGATCTATGGGGTGTAGGAGTGGATGTTTTTGATTGGGATCGGAGACATTTTCTGTTGGGAGTTGTTGCCTTCTGTTCCTTCTCAGGGGGGTGGGTTGCACATGATACTGGTGTGTTATCCTAGGGTTCTTCCTCTTCTTAGGAGGGGGGATGTATGTTTGTGAAGGGAAGAATTCAATGGGAACAAGGTGGGGAGCCTGGTCTGATCAGGGCACATGAAAGGAAAGGGTATGGGTTGGGGAGGCAGAGGTTTGTGAGGTATGCGGAGTGTCACTGGATGCATGTGTGTTGGGTGCTGTCAGTTCCTTGTGTGAGAGTGTGCTGTCTATAGGATGAGTGTACGTGTGTGTGGTTTGTAACTTCTCTCTGTGTTTGTGTGCTGTGTGTGGATGTTGCAGTGTGTGAATGTGTATGATTGCCTGTGCTTGGTTCAAGGATGGTAGTTGGGACAGTGGATGAGGAAGAGGTAGGAGGGGAGAGGTACTGCTGGAGGAGAGACAGTACTACCATCAGTTTTGAGGCCATAGCCTGATTTGATCTCTGTTGGGCAGACATGTTTGAGTGAATGTATGATGACATGTCTGTCAAAAGAGTTGTGTGTGCACGGAGGACACTCAGCATGAATGTCTGCCCCACAGAGATCTGCCTCAGGAGGTCGTTGGTCAAAACATTGAGGGCAGCAGTGGAGACAGGTGCAGGGGGTGAGGTGCCTGGCCCAAAGATGAGTTTGCCCCTGCCACAGGAGGGGCCAGGGACAATGGAACTAGGAATAGCTGGGAGGGTGGAGATTGTAGTGGTGGGGAAGTTGGACTCTGATGTTGTTGATGCAGTCTCTGCGTCCCCCACCACCACTTGGGAGTCCTCATCGGAACTGTGATCAGATTCTGAAGCTGCAGATGGTGTTGCAGATCCGCAGCTAATGAGACTCCCCTCACCCTCTCAGTCACTGGGTCCCCCCTCTGAGGACTCTTCACTGGACCCAGTTAGATGTTCTGCTCCCACAACAGCCATGGCACTGTCTCCTCCTGTGGCCGCTGATGATGCTGTGACCAAGAAAGACAAATATTTTCAAGTGTTATCCATATCTAGTTGATACATAGTTAACATCACATTGAGTTGTGCTATTAGCGCATGCTCCATTAACAGATATGGTACTTGTTACTCTGCCACTTTCACATTGCTCAATCACACATGATGTGATCAGCAACATTGTGTGTATCCACATCAAAGTACAGATGTCAGAAGATTGACTAATGGAGTTTGTGGCTAGGCATGTTTTGCTCATGACAGACTTGTGTACTGACATTACTGTCTGCTATCCTGAAAGTGAGTAGAGCAACATGGGAATGAGAATCTCATAGTTCCTTGAGACATGGTACACATTCTGCAATCCTTAGTCATCTAATGTTGAACCAGTGGCTTATAGGTTATGGCTCACATGTCTACCTTGTCAAACATGCACAATGCATACTCATTGCATGAGTCATGTCACACAGTTCACAGTAATTGATAATATGTTCATTATCTTTACTTATCCAATGTCAGTTCACACATGTTAGTGTCTTCCTGTAGACACCAAGGCAGTATGCATAGCTGGGTTGACAGCCATGTAGCACACTGTCCTGTGTCATCTATGCACGGTGACATGTAGCAGAATTATAAAGAATTTAATATTCAAAAAATCAAGTTTCATATATGTAACAAATGGTCTACAAAATTCTACATCTGATAGGTGCAGCTTCACAAGGCCTCATGCGGAACACCATTCCACTGGCACATCTGGGTGCAATGACTTTAGGGACTCTAGTAGTTGAACCCATTTCCAGCATGGGTACAGTCAACACTGTTGATCAATCTTGGCTCCATAAGTACATTTGTATGAACAAAGTCTGACTGTCCGTCCCTTTGATTACACAGTATGCATACTTTGTACTGCTGATATTGCTCATGTCTAACAACTCGTGTGGGCAACAAACTTAATGCATATTTGACATCTCTGAATCAGACAGTGATACCAAAAAAACTTTGTTTAGCATGCAATCAAGTTGAAGCATTCAAGGCCATTAACACACATGTCAAATGTTGTGACAGTGTACTTCACATCATACCTCACAAATGATGCCATGTTGCGATCAGTGTCAACCTGTGTTTAACACTGAATGGCTTGTGATTTCACCATCACAAACTCCTACATATGGACTCACTCTTCCGAATGTTGTTTGTGGATTTTTACAACACGTCATGGGTCAGGTCATTGTGACATGTGACCAGAGTTACCCTAGCTGTGACTGTTCCATGTGATACAGGTGATCACTATTAGCTGCACGTCTGGGAAAAAACATTTGCACACGGATCAAGACAAACCAATCTAGGCCTCAACATAGACAAATCATTCTGCCTAAGTGTTTTGCATGTGATTTCCACAATTGAAATCTCCTATCACAACATTCTTCAATGATTTGTTCAGACCAATCTGAGAACACGATCGCACATCAGTGAATGTGCAGACACTTGTCAATCTATGGAATTCATGCTGACACTCATACACACATCTTGTGAAAATTAGAAAGCAAACATGTGCGTGTCACTACTGTTACAATCCCTGAACATAACTCACTCACATGTCCCTGATGAATGTGGCATTACCTGTGTGTAAATGTGTGTAAATGTGTGGGACTTGTAAAGCGCACTGTTGCCTGTGAAAGTCCTGGCGCTGAAGACCACTGGGGAACCCGTCCTGGCTTTTCCTGTGAGTTGGTCCCTTCTGGGTATCTCCAAGGTGAAACCAGGCATCCCCGGTGTCTGTGGGGGGCCGTTGTAGAGATGAGGCAAGCTTAATGCCCAGAGTTACCGAGTGTAGTCCCTGGTTTGAGTAGGCACCGAGGCGAGAATTATCGAGTCCGTTGACCCTGGTCTACGACCCTGCCGCATCGGGGATTGAACCCTGGTCCTGGGCTATTCTCTGCTTCCGGGTCTGCCGCCTCTAACCAGTGAGCCACACCACTCCACTCTATGGATCCATCAGCATTTTCATCTTGTAAAATAGATTGCCCGTTTGGCAGACTTACGACCTGTAAAAGTGGCATCAGGCTCAGATCTCAATACCCTCCAGAATAAAGATTGAAGTGCAACATGTAACTGACTTACCTCCCTCCTTGCTGCTTTTGGGCCTTCAACTTCTCATCGAGGTCAGGGAAGACCACCGCTTTGATGCAGAGCATCTGTGAGGTCAATGTTCACCGGTCGCCTCGCTTGCCCGGTTGTGACAGGCCCAGCTCGACCTCAGCAATCCTCTTGGCCCAGCCACGTAGGTCCTGCCACATTTTGCTTTAATGATGGACCCGATGATATGCGACCCCCAAGTCACGCACCTTCCTGATGATGGTCAGCCACATCTTTGCCTTCTCATGGGAGTTGACCTGTAGGGATGACATGGTGATAGTTCCTTAGTTTACATGTGTCATGTGTCTGAGTCATACACTACTATAGATATCTCATCGTCATGTTTTCAAAACAAAATAAGGGTAATGCATGTGGCATCATGTGCATCAGTCGTGTGTTCAATCTAATCTCTGTTCCATTAGAACAGTGATGACATGTTTGCCCCAGTACACACACACTTCAACAGCAGTTTGCCTGGCCAAATCAGTTCTCTACACCCAGTGAAACTTGCAAAAAACATAAAGGAATATCTATGATAGAGATTCCTACTGGCACTAATGCACAGTCATCACACATGTCCAAGGGCAATTCACTGTTACTCTCACTCACCTTCTCCTCTGGTTTGACATACTTCTGGCTGTGTAATGGCAGGAGTGTGTACAACAGGGCCTGGTTCTCCTACTCACTGAAACCTGGGGCACTGGGGTGTGTCCTTGCCATTGTGGCTACAAGAGGATGTTGTCACAGCAGAGGAGAGGGGGGCAGGTGCAGGAATGAAGCAGGTAGTGCAGGCACGTGAAGTGTCTAGGGAACAGACAGACTTATATCTACACAGGAGAGGCGCTCTCAAATCCATGCATCAAAAGTGATAGGTTTGAGTTGGTCGCATTGTACGAATCGGTCCAATGCATAACTTTGCTTGCAAACAACACGCTTACCACATTGTTCAAACACTCTACATGTGATCTCTGTTGAATTTGACACATTGGTGATCGGAGGTAACAGAGTCGGTCTCCATGCTCTGAAGACATGAGTCCAAGCACGTGACACTCACCATAGCAACCATCAGCCAATGGCTGTCACCGAATTGTTTCGGATGCAGAAAACACATCCTTTGAATACTCACTCACATCTTTCACCATGACAGCCAATGGCTGTCACCAAATGGTTACGGATGCAGTTAGCACATCCTTTGAATAATCGGTCATCAGAGCACACACTGCTGTGATTGATGAATTTTTGTACAGTACATGTGTGGATGAACTTTATAAATAATAAAAATGACCTTTACATGGATATGACCCACTCCCATGAGGAGCTAACCTTAAGGGGGGCACATGACACACTGTTTTATTAGCATGTAAAGCATGTCAGGATTTGAAATCCTGTTATCTGCATTGTATTGGTCACAGTGCACATTATTTTATGTGTGGATGTACATGTGCATTCTTGCATTATCACTGCATGACCCATTATACAATTTTTGTATTCTCAGAATGTAGATGTCTGTTGTGTAAGTAATGGCTAACGCTTTTGCCATTGGATGAGTGAACAGTGAAATCATTATGCATCTTCATCCTCGTTTGTGCAATGTGAATTACTAGTCTATCTGTGTGCCCCAGACTGCAGCATATAGTATTGTACATATTTCAAAATCCTCAACATTGAAAATAGTCTGTGTATGTGATTGTATGTGTAATGTAAACATACCTAAATGACAGTGTCCAACCTGTGACAGTGGTGGGCATGACTGAGTATATGAGATGATGTGTATATCATGTGTAACGCATCTCTTGCATTACATGCTCCTATTCTATCTACCTATTGCACATGTTATTGTTCTCAGACACATTAAAGTACCATATTTTTACTGAGGATCTTTGGAATATGTGCTCTTTGCAGACAATCATGATTCAGACACTAGTGAGTTTTACATTACCCCACTATTATTGCTGTGTCACCATACCTTGATGACATGTCTGTGCAGGGTACGGATGCTGTGAGATGTATCAAAGAGCATATTTTATGATTGAAATCTGGTTTTCAAATTATCTGTAGCTTCAGTTGTGTTCACATTTCATTATCCGTTTTTTTCTAAGCATGTTGCTTGGTACGTTGTGACCTGACACCACCTGAGTTTACACTCTACACATAGGTATTGCAGATGACCTACAGTCTGCAGGCCCTTCCAGACATGGCAACCATGGAAAAATGTGACACCATCAGGAAATACAGCTTGACAGGGGCAATTATTGAAGACTTGACTGCGCAGTTGTCACCTCATCGGCAGCCAGGTTGGCCATATCCAATTGCACTGACGCCCAAAGTGAAGGTTATGGCAGCTTTACATTTTTTTGCCACTGGTACATTTCAATACACAGTGGCAACATCTGGTGGGATGTCACAAACCATGTTTATTGTTAAAAATAAATGTACCCTTTGGAGAGACTCTGCAGATAACAATTCACACCAGGCATATTATCACATACATACTCACTTTCATCAACCCTCAAAACAGAATGTTTAAAGCACTTATAAACAAAAAATGAATATAATCAAAATATATTTTAATGCATATAAAACTGTACAGATATTAGAATCTCCAGTCGAAGATTCAAGTTAAAAGATATAATCATAAAAACACAATCACTCCAATGCAGAATAAATCTTGTTTCTAAAAAGGAGAATACAAAGACAGTACATTTGTCATACAGTTGTTAATTCAAACACAGTCTAAACAGCACCAAGTATGGGTATCGAATCCCTGTCTAAAGCTAACTGCTGACTGGAGCCAAATTTAACATAAAAATGTGCGTTAGCGCGTTTCGGTAGCACAGTCACCATAGGGCCACCTTCTTCAGGACACAAATATTTTTTCCCCTTAAGGGATGTATCCTATTAGCAACAATCCCTATTATAAAATAAAAGAAATATACATCACATTTCAGTATAGTTTATTTCATGGACAGAATTATACTCTTTATTTCAAAAGGGAACCTTTCAATGTCAAACATCATAATTCTAACAAAATACTTTTTTATGCCAAAACTAATAGTGCTTCAGTCATCCTGGATAGAAAGTAAAATCATATAGGCATTCATCTCACAAACTCCTGATTTATCCAAGCTCAACCTTCATCACTTCACTTCACTAATCTACTGATTATTTTGACTCACCGGTGCAACTGCACTGCGGTGAATATTTCTCCTGCCAATGTGAGTAGATAACTGATGCTTCTGAAAAGGATAGGACGATAAAGAAAGCATAGTTCAGTAAAACTTGATTCTAGTTATTCAATACAGGACCCCTAGTTATAAATCCACTAGTTATAAATCCACCTACTGTCACTTTGTCTCTAGATAATTTTGTAGTGGTTTAATAACTGATATTTGATTCTAGGAAGACAAATCCATCTTTCTCCAGTTTCATCATTTCCTATTTAGAAGGGGAGATTGCATTGGATATTAACCCCACCATCCGACTACCCAGAATAAAGTAATATAATTGCTGTGCAGTTATTTAACGATACACAATGTCACCATATTCTCTCTGTGACTGTTATCTAAATGAAATTAATTCATGTACACCCTCACCTCAACCATGAATACGAATTGGCTGTCACTGCTGAGTTCGTAATATTTAGTAAGGCCGGAACATATCTTGGTCCCTAAAATATACAATAACATTTAATGAATTGGTGAGTTCCTTAATATGGGGACTGGTTACTGAATTAGTGATTGCACGCGTCTCACCTTGTGTGATTAAAAGGACGGGGTTTCCAATCTCCTGTCACCTATGCACTGGATCACGTTTCCATTACTGAAAGGCATATTTTTTATTATTACGTCGCAGGACCTTTCCAGACCTGGCAATCATGGAAAAACGTGACACCATCAGGAAGTACAGCTTGACAAGGGCAAATATTGAAGACTTGACTGCGCAGTTGTCACCGCATCTGCAGCCAGATTGGCCATATCCAAGTGCACTGACGCCCAAAGTGAAGGTTATGGCAGCTTTAGATTTTTTTGCCACCGGTACATTTCAATATACAGTGGCAACATCTAGCGGGATGTCACAAACCATGTTTAGCCATTTTCTGTGAGATGTTTTGGGGCATTGCTGCGCTACCTGTGCCAATACATTAAGTTCCCAACACCTGGAAAATTTGCAGACATCAAGGGTGAATTTTATGCATTTGGACGAATACCCCAAATAATTCAATCCATTGATGGCACCCACATTGGATTAGTGCCACCACAGGCTAATGAGGTAGTGTATCGCAACTGCAAATATTACCACTCAATTAATGTCCAGGTGGTATGTTTGGCGGACATGTCCATCTCACACGTCTGTGCATGTTTCCCTGGATCTGCACATGACGCGTACATCATGAGGAACAGTGACATCCCCCGTTTGATGTCACAGCCACAACCTGACATTGCCTGGCTTGTTGGTAGGTGATGTTAAATGTGTGTGCTGTGTTATGTGTAGATTGTATGTTATATAATGCTCTATCAACCAACAACTGAATCTATTTTTCTGTTTTCAAAGTAGGAGAATCTGGGTACCCAACCAACCTTCGTTACCGACACCACTCCGTAACCCACTCACCCCTGCAAAAATATGGTATAATGAGGCCCATGGTAGGAGCCAGAGAGTCATTGAGCGGTGTTTTGGCCTCCTGAAGACAATATTTCACTGTCTTGATTGGACTGGAGGAGCACTACAATGTGAACCATTAAAAGTGTGCAACAATATCACTGCTTGCTTCATTCTCCACAACCTGGCTATACGGAGGGAAATTCATCTTATACAGGATGATGGAGACCTGTATCCACCAGCAAGGGAGGATCCTGGACTGGGACATGACGACAGTGGGGATAATGATGATGGCATGGATTTGAGACAACAACTTGTACACAACTTCTTCACATGAGTGTAGGTATGCAATGAAAGTATGGAAACAGCTCCAAGTGTTGTTGTTTTGCTGGTGCACAATGTGTTTGTATGTTTGTGAATGTATGAACATTGAGATGATGTTATTTGTTTGATAAGTGTTTGTGAGATGGCAAAGTTTAGATGTACAGTGTTACGGTGAATCATATGTAGTGTCCACACTGAAAATCTTGTGCTTCAGCTGACATTGTTGGCAAAATTCTGGAGGCTTAATACTGTGTGCCTAACTCTGGTAGGAGCCAGAGAGTCTTTGAGCGGTGTTTTGGCCTCCTGAAGACAATATTTCACTGTCTTGATTGGACTGGAGGAGCACTACAATGTGAATCATTAAAAGTGTGCAACAATATCACTGCTTGCTTCATTCTCCACAACCTGGCTATACGGAGGGAAATTCATCTTATACAGGATGATGGAGACCTGTATCCACCAGCAAGGGAGGATCCTGGACTGGGACATGACGACAGTGGGGATGATGATGATGGCATGGATTTGAGACAACAACTTGTACACAACTTCTTCACATGAGTGTAGGTATGCAATGAAAGTATGGAAACAGCTCCAAGTGTTGTTGTTTTGCTGGTGCACAATGTGTTTGTATGTTTGTGAGTGTATGAACATTGAGATGATGTTATTTGTTTGATAAGAGCTTGTGAGATGGCAAAGTTTAGATGTACAGTGTTACGGTGAATCATATGTAGTGTCCACACTGAAAATCTTGTGCTTCAGCTGACATTGTTGGCAAAATTCTGGAGGCTTAGTCCTGTGTGCCTAACTCTGTTCTATGTTTCTCCATACCAGGGAACTTTGCCATGTCAATCATGCAAGTTGTGACCTTACCAGACAACTGAGGCTGTGAAGTATTCCAACATTGGACTTGTTCGTAAATGGTTGGCTTGCACTTCCTTTTGGACTGATGGACATTTTTCTCCACTTTACAGCATTTTCTTACTGTGTGCTGTCCATTGACATTGGGTATTGTGCCAGGTTATGTCAGGGACGTAAACCTAATATACACATTGGTTTGTGCCTTGTGTGTTATTACACACCCCAAGGTTATTTTTAAACAAAACATGCTCAATGATGCACTGGTTTGCTAAAAATGTTTGTTTATTGTGTTTGAAAATAGTCCTAGTATTTTAAGCAATGTACTTACATTGCATCTGTAACATGTCCTATGAGTTGGACCATGACCTGGTTGTGCCTATCTATCATGTTGTGACAATGTACATATGCTCACAAGCCAATAATGTACTCCTTCAAAGTGATATGTTATGAATGTTGTGCCCACTTTCTTTTTTGACTTTTTCAACATCATTACAGTTCATATATTTGTTATTCAAAGTAACGACATGACCACTTTTTGGGTGCAAAGGGATTTATTTTAGTGCATAATGTGAAGATATCTTCTCTACATCATGGTGGTGTCAACAACAAAAAAGATTTAGAGAAGTGCAGATAGAAGTTGGTAGTGTTTGTAGATTAGGTATTCCAAAGTAGATGCACAGTTATTTGAGTCCATATTCCTACTTAGACCCTCCAGCCAATGTGGGAGAGTTCTGTGACAGTCAACAAAGTGAATGTTTGGCACACAATGGAGGCTATCAGGAGCAGGTAGTCATTTCTTGGGGGTGATGCTTAGACATCTGTCTCTCACCGTTGCTTCTTTGGATGGCTGACTCCACGTTTTTCTGGGGGACCCTCAGTTGCAGGCAACTGTGGTGCAGGGGGCTCTCTGCCAGAGTCCATATCCCTCACTCTAGCTGTTGCAGATGTTGTTGCAGTTGATTTGGTAGGCACAAAGGAGGCGTGGAAATGTTTGTGGCAATCTGGAAGAGGGAGGTGGCAGTGTCCCTGTACACTGCAGTCCGTTCATCCATTTTTGACATAAACATGTCCATTTTTCCATTTTGGGCTGCCTGCTGCCATTCCATAGTCCAGAGGATTCCTATGACCTGGCCCATCTCTCCTTGTGAATATGCATTGAGGATTCTGGAGATGTTTTGGGTCTCCACATCAGCAGCACCAGCTGCATGATGTTGTGGATCCCCACAACACCTCCCACCACCCCTACCCACCCGAGCAGGAACAGTTTGTGCTGGCACAGTTGACGCAGACGCTCCTTCGTCATTGGCATTGGTATTCTTGGGAAACTCCAGAATGCCCCAGTGTTGCTGTGCTATTGGTGGTCTCCTGGGATGCTGTGTCCGTGTGGGTATGGGTCAGCTGGGTGTTGGCAGCTGAGACAGGAGTGGTCGCAGAGGATTTGGGTGTTTCCACCACTGGTGCTGTGGGGTGACCCATACCAGAAGGGCCAGGTCTGTTGTCGTAGTCGGAAGAATGATGAGAGTCATCAATGCCAGAGGGCTCCTGGTCAACTGGAGTCTGGGTCTGGCTGTCCTGGATGATTCCAGTGGTGTGTTCAGCTGGCCCTGTAGGTACACACATAACACAATGCATGCTGTGAATGTGCGCTACCCCTCAAACCATACACATTCCATAGGCTACCAAAGCTCATGATCAGTTACTGTAAATAGATTGGACACCTTCATCCATGATGCAGACCAATTTTTTGTGATGACTATATTTTTGGGACAAGAGGGGGATTGATGGAAATGTGCAGGTATGTGCATTGATGGGCCAGTTGTGTTTAGTTCATATTACATGTCGGAAGAAATTGACTGGTTATTGACACCACATGAATGACACATGTGTGTTTAGGTTGTCCACATCTTTACTTTCACAATGAGATACATACACATTCTCTCCCTTTGTGGGTACTTTTTTGGGCCTGTCTACTTGTCTTAGTGCATGTCGTTCACAGTCACATTGGTGTGGCTGGCTACACACTCACATTCCATTAACTTAGTCAGAAAGTTGTGGGAATTTCTGACTATCTGGATACGTCGGCAGTTCATCTGTGTTTGTCCTCTGTATTCCGCTGGCTAACACAGGCCCAGCTGAAATGCAACGAAGAAAAATCTGAAGTGAGGTTCCTTCCCCCCCTCATTCAAAAACACTCTGTGGCCTCCTAACATTCCCAGTCTGAAAGAGATGGGGAGACCTGCCAAAAACCTTGGTATCTGGTTCTCAGAGGATCTCAGATTCGAGGACCATATAAAAAAACTCACAGGCACCTGCTTTGCCACTCTGAGAATGCTCCGCAAGTTTTTCCCCTTGCTCCCAAGGGATGCTAAGGAGATGGTTGCTCGGGCACTTATTCTGGCAAGGCTGGATTATGCGAATGCACTGTTCAGTGGCATTCCGGCCTATCTGGTGAAACGCCTGCAAATTATCCAGAATGCGGCTGTCCGTCTATTATTTAACATCCCTAGATGGAAGAGCGTCCGTGCAGAGATACGCACGCTCCACTGGCTTCCTGTTGCTCAACGCATTTTGTTTAAATCCCTGGTGCTTGCGTTTCGTGCTACTCACGATCAAGGCCCCCTGTATCTGAGAAAGAGATTCACCAGATATGTCCCTGCACGCACCCTCAGATCTGCCACTCTGTTCAAATTGCACCTTCCCCGTTTCAAACGAGCAAGACTCGGTGGTCAATCGATCTCTGTGATCGGGGCACGGGCCTGGAACGCTCTCCCTTTACATCTGCGTTCTATACCTTCAGTGTCTGAATTAAAAAAACACCTGAAAACTCATTTGTTCAAGAGTGTAAGCTAAGTTGCCTTCTTTTTGTTCTGCTGTCTGCCTCTCCTGTACCCGCGCCAGGATACTCGCAAGTAACAGAGCGCGCTATAAAATGGTTTATACATACATACATACATACATACATTTAATGATTGAGGTGCTTCTTGTTTACATCTCATTCTACACATGTAAATGTCTGTGAGTATGAAAATTGTTTGACTGATTAACTTTGTTGCTACACAGAAAATGTACTTTTTGTACATTGACTCCATGGTCACATGATTTCACAAACTTAGCTGTGTGTCATTTTGTGGCAAACAAATATGATACACTGATCTTTGAGTGCTTGTTCTCCATTTGTGAAACATAACCCCTCCTCCCACCCAGCACCACCAGGCCACACAGAAGAGTGTTGTCCAGTCAATGTTTGTAAGGGGATTTGAGAGATATTTTACTATGTTGGCTGGTCTATAGGCAAATGTGGCAGTTGTAATGGGCTCAGACAATGTTCCCCAGTGCCTGCCATCTTGCTAGTACACATGGACTAGACATGAGGTAGACATTGCCCACATTGAAGTGGTTGTGCTATGTGTGAAGAAGTGTTTGCTATTCTTCCAAGTCCCATCAGGGCAGTCATATATACACCTTCCTGCCCGCTGATACCAAGCCAATAGGACATGATCTTAGCTCACAATGTGCCAGAATGTCATGGCTGGATGACTGGCACTGGGAACTGGTTTATGACTTTGAGACAACTTGCCTAATGGCCTTGTACACCGCACTGCAATTCCCAGTCTCAGCCATTTCATATTTGGATTTCCACTCACTGTTAGGTAATCACGGTTCTTAATGGTCGTATATGGCTGTTTCTGGGGTTGAGTGTTTATAATGGCCAGATATCAATCAATCAATCAATCAAGATATTTGTATAGCGCGCTACTCACCCAGAGGGTATCAAGGCGCTTGGGGGGGTAGGGGGGTCCGCTACTGCTTGAACAGCCAGGTCTTGAGTTGCTTCCTGAAGGAGAGGTGGTCTTGGGTCAGACGTAGGTGGATGGGGAGGGAGTTCCAAGTCTTGGCTGCCAGGTAGGAGAAGGATCTTCCTTCCATGGTGGCTCTTCGAATGCGTGGAACGGCGGCGAGGACCTTGTACTACGCACACTCTTTCCTGCAGAGGCTAGTTGGTCTTGGTGAGAAGAGTGTGTGTATGACAAGACCTGAAGTGGGTTGTAGCCATTGCAAATACACCTCCTCCCACCCAGACCTGCATGCAGATGTAACACCCCTGGAACTATGGTTTCCTGCCAGTGGGTGGATGTTTACTGACAAAGCTGGCTGACACTGGTGCTTGATGTTTTGAGCACAAGTCACTGTTGGTATTTGTTGTGAAGTCAGACACCAGTGCCCAGTGTAATGCATCCTGCTAGTAAATTCTAAATGACTGTGTATACGCTTAGTTCCTGTAGGTCTGTTTGTGATGTTAGTGAAAGTGTATGTTGTCCACTGCATGATGTGTTTTTTAGGATTTTAAAATGTTCCTCCTCCTAGTAGCCCAGCTAAGTCCTCTGAGACTATAGATAACCGCCAGTGATGGTAAGCGTTCTGACAAGCATGCAGAGACTGGTGCATGGTGTTAAATGTGAATCCAAATCCCAACAAAGGCCTGTGCCCGAAACACCATGCACCAGTGTCAGGCATCTAGCTGTTGCACTTCCAATCACTGTCAAGTAGGCATTTGCACAGTTAAAGTGGTTGTTCGTGGTGAGTGTAGTATTGTTTAACATTATTACAACTCACACCAGACTCTGTCCCACACACACTCTTCCCAACCATAGACTAAAGACCACATGGCAGAAGGTTTTCCAGACATTGATTGGGAATAGATTATGAAGATGTGTGACACTTGTGCATGGTGTCTGATTTTTCCACAAATCACAACAGGGCCTTGTGGTCCAAACACCAGTCCACTTTGTCAAATATCTTGTCAGTACATTGCTACTCACAGTCAAGTAAGCAGAGTTTCTTTTTGGCTAGTTGGTCTTGGTGAGAAGAGTGTGTGTATGACAAGACCTGATGTGGGTTGTAGCCATTGCAAATACACCTCCTCCCACCCAGACCTACTGACTCCTCAGTGCCTATATTTACCTCACAGTGTTGCTATATGTACTGGAAAGGTAGCTGGTACTGGTGCATTGTTTTGAACATGAATGCAACTCACATCAGGGACCTGTGCTCCAAACACCATGCAACAGTGTCATTCATTTCACTAGTCCACTTCCCCTCCCCACGAGTGTGGCTTAGGCCAAGTGGAGTTTCCTAGTATTAATGGTAGAAGGAGTCTTTGCAATGTCTACAAGATATATAAGGCCCTGACCTACGTACACGTTTCCATCCAACTCAAACAGCCCAGCATGTACTATGCTTATCTCACTGTGATACAAAATGTCTAGCCGGATACCTGACACTGGTGCCTGTTGTTTGACTTCACTGCAAAACCCATCAAGGCCTTCTGCTCCAGCCACCATGCAGCAACGTCAGCCATCATGGCAGTACATTCCCACTCACTGTTAGGTAAGCAGAGTCCCATATAAGCTTTTTGGGCAAGGTAAGAAGGCATGTGGAGGCCAGAGATTTATTGTACATGTAGTTATGGAAGAAACTCCTCCTCCCAAACAGCACAACCAGTGTATTAACAAGATGGTTGACACAGTTGCAAGATGTTTTGTGCACAGGGCCTTAGTGGGATTTGGTTTCAAGATCAACACCATGCAGCAGTGCCAGCCACCTTGTCAGTACACTTCTCCTCACTTTGAGGAAATCATAGGTCCAAAAAAGTTAGCATGGCATGGTGTGTGAATGTACATTTGAATGGTTACAAATCACATCAGGCCCTGTCCACAAACACTTTCCCATCCATGTGTACTGCCCTTTGTTTAACTGTATCCTTTACATGATGTATTTAGGGGTGTGATTAATAACTTTAACCAGACTCTTGTGATCCTGGGATTCCATAGACATCCTCCGGTGAAAGGATGTCAAGCACCTTCGTCTCCCTGGAGGAGAAGTGGACAGGTTGTTCAGGAGGGCCACCGCCAGTCTGCTGGCTTTCGAAATGTGCCTTGGCCATCAGCTTTTGACCCTCCTTCGCACATCATGGTATCTGGTCCTGATATCTTCTATTGTGCGCAAGAGACTTGAGCATTCACCTTGTTAACTATGCTCTCCCACATCCTATTTCTCTGGGCAAGTGGTTGAAGATTGCAGGGATTTGTTTGCATGAGCTGAAAGCCATTTTGTACTTGGCAGCCATTTTCGGTAGCCATGTGCTCGCCATGTGCAGTTTCCCTCTTCAGAGCCTTGCACATGCTCAGAGAGGCCTAGCTAGTAGAATGCACCTGCTTCTAGTCTAGATATGTCAGGCTATTCTTGCTGGTGTAAAGAGAAGTAACTCTCCTCCCACTTTGCTGCGCAAGCACATCTTGTATACCCATGTTAGACATTTTGCATGCTTACATGTGCCAGGACCTCCCCTTGGTTTTATGCTGACTAATGTAACCCAAGTATATATAACGTCCCTGTTTTCTATACTCCTTAGACTGCCTCATACAGTTCCTGAGGGTACTGTGTAAGGTAGCCTCCCTCGTCTGAGGTAATTGAAGTTGTTACTTTTATATTACAGCTTCTGTGCCAATCTTTTCTTTGTTGGTTTAAAGACCAGGTTTATCAGTGAAACCCCTGAGAAGGTTTCTATGTTCTACAAATGGCGCTCCAACGTGGACCTCATCAGAGAAGTGGCTATCCAAGGGAGTGATCTTGACAGGAGACAGGAATCTACTGAGGAGGACAGGACTCTATTAAGGAGGTACTGTGAACGGAGATTCTGGGGATTCTCTCTCTCTGCAGCCCAGTATATTTCTGGTCTTCCTGATTTTTGATCCTCCACATGTTTACCACTCCTGACTGAGAACCATTTTGGCGTGAGTATTCTAAAAAGAAATTACCATTAGGTCATTCAGAACTTGGCAATTGGAATCTGGACATTTGGGATTGGTAAGGTCGTTTGATGCGACGCTTGCTGTTTGGTTTGGTATTTGCATTGGCCAATTTTGGGATTTTGGGATTTGGACATATATGAATTGCAATTTGGGTAGGCAGGTAATAAGGAGACTTTTCTCTACTTTGTATTAGATTTGAACGGCACAGCGTGATTTAAGTGCTACTTTAGGTACAATATTTGCATATGTTGCAATATTTTTGGCATGCCTATTTCAAGCACACATCAAAGAATATGTTGCTTTTTGGAAGTACCAGAATGTGATGTGACTTGAATTAGCCAGCTCCCCTAGAGGGACTACCTAAATAGGTTTAGGTATAAAAAACACATTTCTTCCTTGGTGACTCAGTACTCCATGGAATGAAAATATGAACATAAAACAAACAAGGATCCTATTCTGCGCACTTTTATAAATGGAGATATGCAGAGCAGTTTTTTTTTCTGCAAGCCAAAACTAGTGAATTTGGTGTATTTTAGCTTCTTGAAAATGGAACAGGCTGTGTTTTTGTGCAGTCTTTTTGGGCTACTATTGAGAAGCTCGTATTGTAAATATGACTTACAACTAGTATTTTCAAATAGTTTGGTTTAAGTACAGTCTGTGGGCTGTCTTTTGTTTTTGTCCTAAGTGTTGATCTGTGGGTTAAATGTGTATTTAAATGTCTATGTGGTTTGTGGTTTCACATTGGTACTCGTGTAAGTAAATAGCGATTGCGCTCTTTGTGTAAGAATGGCTAGCTCAAGCGCTCTGCATTGTGTGTCCTGAGTGTATGACCCCCTTCTGTAAAAGTCTGGAATGAGCTCAATGTGATTGTTTGTGTTTTTTTATGCTGTCATCATTCTGTTATGCAAAATTTCATTTAATTAATATTAAATAAAAAAAATCCAGAAATCAATTATATAACATATGCTACATAACTACATGTTACTATTAAATTGATAGAGTAAGAAACTATGCACAAGTACAAACTGCCACAATGCTAAAAAGATGAAATTAGAATTCATATTGAATAGGAATAAAATAGGCCTCAAAAACAAAATTGTGGGTTTTGCAATAAATAAACTGAACTATATCAGCATTTTCCTTAGATATATCGTATTATATATTGAAAGACATTTCACATCATCTGAGTAAATTGGTTGTTGCTGATCCAAACACACATTATAGAATGATACATTGAAATGTCTCAGTTTTAAATGGACTGTCACCATGCTTACATTTCAACACTATAAAAGAAGCTTTCCAACAGCGGTGTTTTAACTGTCGCTGAGAAGCAGCTATCTTTTTGACTGTAGGCCACGGAGAGAAAGGGATGCTGACTCATCTAGGATTTAAGTCAGTGCAAACATGGTGTAAAATCTTGAACTTCAGACTGCTGTTTTGTAAAGTTAAAAAAATCAGGTTCACTATTTTGGATAACAGGAAAACATTTAAAGTAAGGATTTTCTTTCGTAATGCCTTTTACATAAGCACATTCGTGGTTCTGATGTTAAACAACGATTGTCCTTTAAAAAATGGCGTAAAGTTTTTCAGATTTCAAGTCAGGCTTCTGTGCTTAGGCTTATGAATGAATGCGTCTAAAATATGATAGGCAAGGAATAAAGCTTGCTTTGCATATGTGGAATTATCAAAATGATTAGTTTTATTAAAAAGAAAAAATGTAATGTATATGGAAAACAAATTAATAAAAAAGATGTGCATTAAAATGAGTTTTTAATCTTTATAAAGCCTAATAATCATACTGTGACCTTCTAGCATTAAAATTAAATTTAAGTAGTGTTGTACCACATAATGAGGAAACTTGCATGTGAAATGTCACTCTGTGGAGGCATAAAAAAACTCATTTTTATAAGGGTATACATTACATATTTCTGATTTCTGATGCCTCATCCCTGGAATGTGTAGAGAACATTCTGGGGATGACTATTATGCAAAAATATTGGAGGATATTAATTTTAAAGTGCCCCAAATATCAAAGTCGAAATTGGGTAAAATTCATTATTTAAAAACAAATTCTGCCATTCAGCGCAGCTTTTAAACTGCCTTAGGCTTCAGTACATGCACACATTTAGGTATAACACAAACACTGGCTTCTATATTGCTAGAAAAGTATACTGCACACTGCTTACAATTGAAAATATGTATCAAAAGCAGCAAAAGTTATTCTCTTACCTCTAAAATGGCAAACAGGGGAATGGGTCTGCTTTCCAGCTCACTGTCTCCAGGGTAACTTTGAATTAGGGAAAGCCTCATGGAAACCCTTGCACACAAAATGAGACAGCTTCTAATGGGTTAAAGGCCGAGTTCTACATTTAGAAGCCTAACAGGGCTCCCAGAGCAAGGTTTGCTTTGATATTTTGACCTCTGAAACTTTTTGAAAGACGAAAGGGATGCACTGATATGAATAAAAAGGCAATGTAATGGTATATGTGAACTTTGATTAACAGATAGCTTTGCCATATATACAGCACTATTGCTTTTAGTCTGAGGATTACTGTCCGAAAGCTGAGGCAATGAAATTTAGTTTGAATTCATGTGCCCTCATGTTACACCTGTACATTTGATAAAGGGATTGGTGGTTGGGTATTCATGTTTTTATCTCTCTCAAATGTGCTATTTACCTCCTATAACTTTGTTTATGCCCAGTTGCTACAAATAGGGGTTGATAGTGTTGACAGAATTTAAACCTGTTTCAGGTTTCCTACTGTCAAAATGGGGGAAGGAGGCTGTCTCCTCTACAAATTAAGGGTAGGCAAAATGTATGTTTCTCTCTATTTTTTTCAATTTCTTTTGAGCCTGTCTAAGCTGTCTTTGGAATAGCAATGAGACATTTAATTGGCTATTCAGTAATACTGTTTTAAACATTGTTAGCATTAATAAAATGAATAAGTATATATGTTATGTTACTGCCCATCCTGTTTGATGAAATTATGACAGGATGAGTAGTCTAGACTGCTGTTCCCTTATTTGACCTTTAAGGGGAACTAGATGTGGATAGTTTTTGTTCTACAATTCTTAGGTGATAACACCATTATTGTAAGTTATTCTCATGCGACATAATTTTGCAAGGGCATTTCTAGTTTTTATTAGCTAGTCTGTGTAAATAAACTGACAGTCCTTATTGGAGCTGATGTTGCATAGTTTGGATCATGAAAATTAGAATGCAGGGAAATTGCCCATGTGATCCATTAGCAAACATTTTTGAAAGAAATATTGTTTTATAGGTAAGAATCCCTAATAAATTAGCAGTTTTCGATTTTCTTGTTGCTCCTATAAACATGAGAGCATGGTCCTAAGTGTACAATGTAGGTGCTTTTATTAAGAAGAATCATTTTAGAAGTGTCTGCAGTCCTGTACAAGTAATGTAAAATCTATGAGTAAAAGTGTAGAACATTTCCTTTTTTTCTTGAGGGTTTTCAGGTTAGTACACAGGAATACACCAATGTAAGGATTTAGGGTATGTCTGTGTTGTTTTTCTCTTTTCCTCAGAATTTAGTAAATGAATACAGACTTCCTTGGCTGCTTTGGATTGGGTGATGTACTACTCTTGTCAGTTCAACAAAGAGTTCCTTTTGTACTTCCCAATAGGTCCAGGCTGTTATTTTTTTTACTCTCACATAGTTGAATGAAGTGGTTCTTGGGTGCCTTGCTAATATATGGGGCGTCCTAAGACCAGGAAGTATTCTGAGACTATCCTCTCTGTTGATAGATTATTTCTGTGCCCTGTCTAAAGGCCTTTTGTTCTGTCCACCAATAGATATTTGCAGCCTTACAACCATTGCCAGAGGGGCCCGGACATCAGATTCAGCTTGGGGAATCAGCAATAGTCCAGCTTGAAGCCAAGGTGAAGGTAACCAGCACAGGCATTGCTGGCAACTAGGATCTTAATGAAGGCGGAAACACTGGGATGTAAAAGTGTGTACCCCTGCCACTGTCTTTGGTGAAAGACGGTGTCACAAACCAGAAAGGAGAGATTGTGGATCAAGTTTTTGATGCCCAGCTGTGAGTCACAGACCGACCAGAACGGCAAGGAGGCTTTGCTTGATGTGACCCCTTTTGAAACAAGGGTTGCTTCAGAGATCCCAGCATCAGGCCTCTGAATCCTGGTCCCAAAGTGAATGCAAGCTTGCACCTATGTTTGTTGGTCAAGAGATACCTGGGAACACTGGATGCAATGTGCGGCCCCAACGAATGAGCAGTGCTCCAGCAGAGCAATACAGGAGTTAGGGAAGGACTTGAGTTTAGGGTACAGGTGCGATGTCTCTGGTACCTGTATGATTGAAGTGAAGAAAACTGGTGCACTGCCTGAGATACTGGACAGGATCTCTGAGAGCATTTGCCCTGATGGGTGATTGCCCTATCCTGAAAGAAGAAACGTTTCCCTTGAAACTGGGCAGTGATTCTTGAGTTGCGAGTTGTGCAGCTCCACCGTGGAAACAACAAGAGCCTGCCTGTGAGGCTCAAACAGACAAAGGGAGAAGACTCCCCTCTGGCTTAGTTGTACAGTGGCTTCAATTTCCCCTAGGACTTCTTTTTCATCAATAATATACCCCTTTGGTCGTCCCATTTTTGAGCAGGAGCAGCCCTTTGCAGTTCTTCGTCCTAATTCCTATGGCCCTGTGTGGTCCTTCTGGCCCCAAATATGATTAATGATCTAGCCCTCATAAAAGGAAAATGGAAAAGTCAATTGAAAATGGTTTTATTACATATGTGCTGTTGGCTATTCCGAAATTGAAATGGATGGTCACTGAAATGCATAGGAGCCCGGAAAATGTTTTTACTAGATGGTTCTAGGATTTATTTTTTGCTTAGGGAAACAAAAGAAAAAAAGCTTATAATTCTGTTTGTGATAATGGTCAATACTCTCTCCTGCTATCTGTATGTTAATTATGACCTAATGCTTTGTTCCCTTTGTATTCCTGCTTATACCTTATATATACCCGCTTAATGAAATGTTTAGAATGGAAAATGCCCACCTAGCAATGAATTAGGATATTGATCAATTTATGAAAAATTAATGTGCAAATATTTTTTGTGGTCCTACTGGATCATAGAACTGTCTTTAGTTCATGCTAAAAGGACTATCTGTTGAAGATTGCAGGGATATGTTAGCATGAGCTGAAAGCCATTTTTTACCTGGCAGCCATTTTAGGTAGCCATGTGCAGGCTATGTGCTGTTTCCCTCTTCAGAGCCTTGCACGTGATCAGAGAGGCCTAGCTAGTGGAAGACTTCTACTCCTAGTCTAGAACTGTCAAGCTATTCTTGCTGATGTAAGGAGAAGTAACTCTCCTCTCACTTTGTTGAGCAAGCAAATCTTGTATACCCATATCAGTCATTTTGCATGCTTACATGTGCCAGGACCTCCCCATGGCTTTATGCTGATTAATGTAACCTAAACATATTTAAGGTCCCTGTTTTCTGTACTCCTTAGACTGCCTCATACAGTTCCTGAGGGTACTGTGTGACGTAGTCTCCCTCATCTGAGGTTATTAAAGATGTTACTTTTATAATACAGCTTCTGTGCCAATCTCTTCTTTGTTGGTTTAAAAGGACCAGGTTTATCAGTGAGACCCCTGAGAAGGTTTATATGTTCTACAAACTGGGGTCTGTTGGAGTAGGTTCCCAAATGGCTGTGGCTCTAATCTGACAATCTCATCAACAAGCACTTCCAACTCCTCACCTGTAAAAAGTGGATACTTCCTTTTGGACATGGCGAGGGTGAGTGTGAAGGTGAGGATGAGTCTGGAGGTGAGTGTGAATCTGAAAAAAGGTGTGTGTTTATGTGTTTTTGTATGAAATAAAATCTGTGCAGGGTGTGTGATGTGCGAGTGTGTGAGGCAGAGAGCAGAGAATGTCTGATGGAAGCTCCTTGTAAATATTGGCATTTGGGCAGTTGTGGCAAAGGATCATGGTCATGGTGTTGGCCCTTTATATAGGTGGATTTGTGGGTGTGGTTAATCTTTTTTTGGGGTGGGGAGTTGCCAATGCTTTTTTGGACACAATCTCATTGCATATTGATACATATTGACATCGTGACCGGCATGCGATTTATGAACATTTACAAATGTGTTGGTCGCATTGGGTGGTTTACGGAGACTTTGTTCAGAAGGATAGCGTTCCGAACAATTTGGTTGTGTTTAATATAGGATGCATCGTTCTCTGCCACACGGAGGGCTCGCAGTTGAGTCGTATGGAAAGCATTCCCAATCTGATTTGGTGAGGATGCTTTCTGTACAAGATCGGAATCGGGCCCTAAGTGCGTAGCGTGTAAACCTCAGGTGAGCGCATACATGAGTTCCTGGTAGATAAGCATTCCATGAAGGAAAACAGTTTTACAACATTCTAAGCATGTGTGTATTTTGTGACCGTGAATGCGAGTGACTCTGAAATCACTGTTAAGTGGCTGAAATACTTTATGCCTGGCTGTGGTTTGTGGAGAAAACACAGCTCAGACCAACACAGGGGCATGTATGTAAAAGAGTATGAATTAACGGGCGAAAGGTTGCCCATCTTATGTGAGTGTGCGCATAAAGAAAAGCAAAGGAGTGATTGAACAAAGTCTCCTTTTCGGTCAACATAGATCACTTATGGGAAGATCAAAGCATGAGGCAGCACCCACCCCCAAAAAAGGATGAGCAAGCAATCTCACTCGGTCAGCTTAGAATGTGTAAGAGGTGATTAAAGTGAAAGGCAGCCACCACTCTGTGTCTTCAGGTGTGGCTCTTGGCTGGGCTCCCTTTCATGCTGTAGGTAGTCATCCGGCTTAGCACCAGCAAAAGGCAGGTGTTAAATCCCGGGTGCTATATCGGCTTATCACCTGTTTTTGGTTTGCATCGTAGAACTGGCAGTTCGTTGTGAAAGTGGTGTTGTGTTTTTTTCGTGTGTTTTTGCACGGGAACGCCTACTCTGCATCTCATTAGGGTTAGTTGGTGGTGTCCACCGTGGAGATACATTTTGGGGCAGTTATCGCAGGAATGCAGGCGATGTCTGCAGTTTGCATCAGCTTGTGAATGGGGTGTTAAATCTATCTCCACTTTTGATGCATTAAGGTGGGAATAAATCGGTGATTAGTCCTTGTGAATATCCCCCTAAATATATTGTTGGGGAACAGGGTGGGAGGTGTGATTTGAATTAACAGTTCAAGGGTTTTTTGAAATGTTCTTAAAGTTTTTTATTTTTTTCCAGTAAGTATTCATTTCATGTCTTCGGTATATGAAGCTTTGCATAAATTAAATTAACGAAGTAGCTACTTAATCAACCATCTTAAAAGTACTTGACACCATGGGTCTTGTTGATAGTAATCTGTCGACCATGGCTATTATTTGTACTTTAAATTGATTTTTCACACTCTTACTGCTGTTGTGCTGGAGGGTATGGAAATAAATGCACCGTACTGTAAATTTCTGTCCTTGCAGGAATGGCCTGGGGGGCTCCCATGGTGGTGCCAATCTAAGAAGGAGCAAGGCACTGCTGTGGGATGAGCCCTGCAGGACCACCCGTCAGGATTATACTCTTAATCAGGTGGGAGGTCAGACTACTGGTTTGGGGGTCTCGCAGCTGGGCACAGGCGTGGTGGCCCGCTGTGAGACGGCCAAACTCGTAATCAGGCACTAACACATGACTCAGACATTCAGGTTTTTGCAGGTATAAAAGCCTGGAAATTGTGGAAGGCAGGGCAGTGAAGAATGGGCTCACTCAGATGCTTACACAATACAGTTTATTAGTCATCCTCTCTTCCAAGTGACTTAAGGACTTTGGGCCTGATTATGAGTTCCAAACCTGTGGTGGCCATCCCTGGACCGCCAAACTGACGATCAACCACTCTATTACAGATACGGCGGTAGGAACACCACAGGACAGCTGCTAGTACCTGGCTCCTTGATCTCATGGTGGTGGTGCAGCGGTCAGAGACCATAATATGCTGGCAGTGCAGCTGCTGCACAACCAAGCATATCAAGAGTTTCCTCACTGCCATTAAAACTGTGGCAATAAGGAAACTAAGGGGGAACGACAGGGCCCCTTGCTCCCCAAGGGCCATGAAGATGCATGCATGGGGGCACATGGTGTGTCCCCCTGTATGCATGCAAGCCCAGTTCATGCATGGTCTGGACTGTTAATTCCATCCCAGAACTTGCTTAGGCGTTCCCATTGCAGTGCCTTTCCAAGGCTCACTGCCTGGAACCACCTAAACACCGCCTGTCAGACCAGGTTAAAACTCGTAATCTTTCGGGCAATGTCAGTACTGCTTTGGCAGAGTGGCAGCAGGGCGATGGTGTGGCGGCCCACTAATACACTGCCAAAGTCGTAATCAGGCCCTATGTTGGGACAAAATTTCAAGAGGAAAAAAAATCATGATACATAATTGTTGTGTCTGGACTATCAAGACATCAAAAATATTGTGAACATTAATACAGAAGGTAAAAATGTAATTGTTTGTTTTTTTGTAAAATCATTGTAAAAAATATCTATGTATAAAATATTGTTGTATGCAATATTATTTGTAAGTGTTAATTAGCATGTATTGTATTGTACAGTGTTTGATTGTATGTGTTAACCATTTTTTTAGTATTGGGATTTGGGGTTGTTAGTGGACAAGGGTGGGGAAATTTACAAAAAAAATATGTTTAAAATTTAAATTGTAAGGTAATAATTTTAAAAATATGCAGAATAATAATGTCAAATTTTCTAATGTATGTTATCATATTAATAATGATATAGATTTACATTTTATATTAAGTAAGCTGTATATTAAATGTATTAAATATGTTGTTTTTAATAAGAAAAAATATACAATATAAAAAAAAACTTTTTAAAATTAAGTGGAATATTTTAACATGTTTTTATATTAAACAAAATAATTGCATTTCTATCAAATATTTACAATTGTATATTTTATATGTTTGTATAAAAATGTGATTTTTAATTTTAAGTTAAAATCTTAAAAGAAATATCAAATGTATATAAATATTTATTTTACCCTATGATTGTTCATTTTATTATGATTTTTACTTTCAATTGTTTAAAGTTTACGAATGGTAGTAAATATTGCGACAATATTTTTTTGTAATAGTAATTAAAATAATCATTTTAAAATTTAAAATATGAATATGTATATAAAGATTTGGAGGCTCACCTAATTGAAGAAAACCTGATGAAATCTACGTTCAGGGAGAGAGGATATCCCCAATGGGATCTCAATAAAGCAATTAAGAGAGTAACACATACTAACTGTAGCAAGCTTCTTTTGATAACACTAGGGACACAGCAGATGAGAGCACATAAACCTTCATATGTATGATCAACACATATAATAATGGATCCCCTGCAGTTTGGCAGCTGTTGATACCCTCAAAAGTGACCTCAAGATAGGAAATCTGTTCACTGAGAGACCTAGTTTAACACATTGGAAGAGGCTGTCCTCATCACAGTAATGGAAGGGAATCTAAACCAAACACTTCAATGTTTTTTCCTTGTGGTCAGTGTAAGGCATGAAAAAATAGCAAAAACTGAAGGGAGTATGAGGCCCCTTACGGGAAAGGTAGTAAGAGTATCACCCAATTTCTCTTCTGCAGTTCCACACATGTTACCTATATTCTACTATGTTCCTGTATCCAGAGATATGTGGGCAGAAAAATACACAGTAAACAAATGAGTTTAGAAAATTATGAGCCTGGAGTTTCCCAAAAATATGTTTTGGTGAAAAAAACGTATATTCTATGCAGTAGAGCAGGTGCCCTTCAATATTAGAGGGGGCTATAGTGTTATCCCATTGTGGAGAAAGGAATCCAGATATATTTTAGATTTGGGCCCTAATAGTCCCCAGGATCTTAATTCTGAAGAAGAATTGAAAGTGCACTTGGGGGACACTTGATTACGTTTTGATGTAAGATGGGGGTATATTGTTTCGCATTTCGAAGTTATACACTTCCTAAAAGGTTGCTTTGTTTTATATCCTGTTTATATATTCTTTCTTACTGCAGGAGGAAAGGAAGGGGAACTCTCTATTTGGATGCGGATCAATACTCTGGGATTCCTTTACCCTTTTCTTGTAGAACACACAATGTTGTGGTACACCCTTTATCATTATTATATTCTTTTATAAATATTTAAGTTTGCTAATATTTCACATTGTTTGAGGGTGATATAAAAACCTTTGGAAATACTTTGGGCCTCATTATGACTACGGTGGTCGGATAGATCACCTTAGCCACAGTGGCAGAGTGGGCATTGCTGCACTGGCTGTCCGACCGCCCTATTACAAGTTGGGTGGTCGTACCACCATGAGACCACCCAACTGCCAGGGATTAGAGATCCCTGGCGGTCTTGAGACTGCAATATGCTTAGCTGCGGCACTACCAAGCATATTACATTTTTCTCTCTGTCACGGTTTTCATGGTGGTGAGCCTGCCATGAAAAGTGTGGCAGAGAGAAAACCTGTGTTGCCTCACGGCCATGTTATGCATGCTGGGGGCCACAAAGGAAACAACTGGCAAGAGAAACAAAAGGCACAGTTACTCCGTTCAATGAAGAAACTGTTCTGAAGCTCTATTTAAGAAGCCTTCTCCTAAAAAGCCAACTCATCGTGACTCATTACTAGAAAGATTAGTGTGCAGTCTTCAAGTTTGCAGAAAATCTCAAGATGGCTTGTGAGACAGTACACAGAAACAAAGAAATTTCCAAGAGACCAAAAAGAAAAAGAACAGCATGTGGAAACTGCATTATGCGTATGTATTTAAGCATTCACTAGAAAACTACACTGAGCTCAATAAAAACAATTAAAAACCCTACTGAGTCAAAACAAAAATCTGATTTATGTCACTTTTGAAATCAAATTTTCTTCAATCCAATGAATTTGATCATAGGTCGAATCAAGGTAGACCTTAAAAAACTGAAATATCTCTTGGTTAGCAATAAAAAGAGAGCAGCAGCAAGAGTCAACAGAAAAGAAGAACTCATTTACACCTATAGAAGGAAAAACAATTCAGCTACTGTGACAATAGAGAAGATGTTATAGCAGTAGCAGGAGGGCTAAACAAGATTATCATTGGAGCATAAGAAGCAAATATAATGGCATGCAAAAATGGGACAGCAGCAATATCTTTTCAGGCACGAGAGGTAGGGCCCAGATGGTATACCAGTTGACTAATGTTTCTATGACTTAGGAGCATGGTCTAAATATATACTTATTCTTGCCAATGGCATTGCTAAAGGAGCTCCCATTCCTGATTCTTGGAAGGGTGCTGTAGTGCTCCTAAATTATAAAAAGGGCAACAGGATGCAGCCAGCAAATTATAGACCAATATGCTTATCGATTGCGTACAAAAGGTTTTTAGCCATTGCGATTTATCTAAAATCCAGGACTGGATTATTGCAAAGGATGTTTTAAGCCCTCTACAAGCTGCGTTCCAGAAAAGCGTTTCAACCATCGACCAAGTCTTTCGCTTTCAGTTAATTTATTGAATGATGGTAGTCATTGGCAGAGGCAATCTTTGCGTTGCTTTTGACTTGGTCCCAAAACAATGGGACGTACACAGTTATATGGGCATGCCTCCTGGCATTCTGTCCCTAGTAATATGACTTCATGAAAATAATTACTCCAGAAGCCGTTTGGGCATGCAGGGCCAGATGGCTGAAATAATCACTGTTTCTAAAGGTGTTCGGCAGGGCTGCATATTGGCCTCAACCCTGTTCTAGTTATATTTTTATGACATTGTGCACTTTTTAAACAAATTCATTCTAATGCACCTACATTAGCTAATGCGAAGGCCCCCATTCACCTCTTTGCTAATGGTATTTTGCTGATTTACAAGACCCCAAGTGCCCTTCAATAACTCTTTACCTGCTGTGATGAGTTTTGCCATGCTCCAGGGTTGGAAATCAATACTACAATAAACAAACTCATGATTTTTAATCAGCATAAATCGCACAAAGGGATTAGTATGGGGGGAAATCCTTTAGAGACAGTAGACTCCTTTGCTTATTTGGATGTAACATTTTCCACTAATATGTCATGGAAGCCACACGGTAGCAGGGCAGTTGTCAAGCACAGACAGATAATCAGGGTCATTTCCGAAGAGCACCGAGCCTGCTTCAGCAAGCCTAAAGCACTGGCCCTCCAGATCGATGAAGCCAGGGGCGGTCTTAGGCGTGTGCAAGCTGTGCACCTGCACAGGGCCACCAAACCCCAGGGGCCACCACGCCAATATATATCCTTAATATAATAATCCTCTGAGGATGGATACATATTTGCGTGGCGGCCCCTGGCAGGGATTTGGCGACCTGTTCCACTTCCAAACACCGTGACCCCTCCTCTTCACTGGCCTCCGCGCTCTGCCCCGCCCGGACCCTCTCCTCCGGGGCCCCCTACCTACGCTCCCTGCCCAGGGCCGCCATGAGCCTAGAGCCGCCCCTGATGAAGCAAAGGCACTGAGTGCTGATCTTTAAGGAGCAGAACTCTGAGACTTTAGGAATATCAATTAATTGATTAGATCTGAAAATAAATTCCTGAGATCTCTTGCTCTCTTACCGCCTAGTACACCTTCCTATCCTTTGACTTTGGACTTGGTAGTAAAAGGGGTTAAAGGAAAAACAAGGTTGCATCCACTGTTGTACTTGAGGAGAATATGGTCAACACCAGAGGTAGTCTATCATGTCGGTGCTGGAAAGGCGGGATTTTTTCTCTAGAATCAGAATAGCATTCTCTAGAATCCCGTCACAGGTCGACTAGACCTTTTTACCTGTCATAGAGTGTAGAAGGCAATCTATCCAAACAATTTACCATCAACTTCAACGATTCCCATTGCTTTCCCCAAAGAACCACTGACTAAGGATCGAGTTTAAAGATTTATTATAAAGCCAAAAACAGTTGGGTGTATAAACACCTCAGCAAAAGGTCCAGAAGATAAACAGGCACTAATACAAACATAATCCTACGGAAAAGCCTCAGTGGACTAAGAAACAATACAAGAATCAGTTCCAGAATCATCAGGCTAACAAGAATTGCTATGACCTGAGTTTTAGTAGGCATTTGAAAAGAAAGGAATAAATCCAGATTAATCTGTCCCTACACTATACTAAGTGACATCCCTACTTAACAAGGTTCCCTCCTATCAAAGGTGTCAGCCGTGGTGACTTCCAAAGAAGTACACTCACTTTGTTCGGACTTTGTCTAAGAACCCTCTCTCATAGCAAAGCTCTCTCTGTCTGACTAACAGCTTCCTTCGCCCTCATGCGCATCTGCTCTGTCTTACCCTCGGGGTGCTGTCCCTAATACAAAACCCCACAATACGGACGTCACGCCCTAAGGTACGCCCCTCTCGAAGGTGTTGACTTTCAGAAATTTCCACTACGGCATCTCCATCCTTGTCCGTTGAAACGTCCTTGGGTCCCAGACTCTTCTTCTCTTGAAGTTGCTTCCCTAAATTCCGCAGTCACTCCTCCATGTCTGGGTCTACCATCCTAACACTCATACACAATGGGCCCTTCTTTTACAATCTCTACTTAGCCTTGCACCTGCAAAGGAACACATGTGAATCGGCTCACAATTTCATAATGTTGCAATTGACTTTAGCTAAAAGCAGCTTTCTTAAAAACATTTTTATGGTTTATTGTCAAGCAAAGCATCTTCAATCTGGCCTGCACGATTTTCATGACTAAGCCTCTGCACGTTCATGTGTATCACATCCTAACATGAGCAATACATTTCGTTCCTTAGGCCTTCATCATAAAAGCAAAAATACATTTTCTAACTTAAGCACTTCTATCATGTTATAAGAATACAATAGTGAATTTTAATAAGGCAGCTAAGACAATGATAATCTATTGAACATCTCTTAATTAGTATAATTCTTCACTGCAAACGACATTTCTAGGTTAACATGGCATTAATGCTTTCAAAGCACTTTGCGTTGCTCTATGCAAGTTTTGACACATTAATTTGTAGCCCTACATCACATTTAAACATAATTAAAAGTCCTCTATATATGTGGGTGCTGTCTACTCATGAATATAGTGCACCCCTACAATTTCTAACTCAATTTTGCGCTCTCTCAGTGCCTTACAGGACGTCATTAAGGCTGATTTCTTTCATAAAATTCCTTGTCTCAAACATATCAAAAAGTCCCTTACCACCATTGATCTGGCTGATCTTTGGAAGACCCCGCCTGGCAGCTCTATCCCCTACAAAGAGTCTCTGAAAAAACTCTACTGGGCCAAAATAATTGCTTATGATGCCTGTAGAGTTGTTGGTGTCACCTTATCATGTGTGTTTCTTGATTTTAAATCTTATTTTTGGGACTCTATCACTGTGCCATTGGATAGGAAGTTGTATTTTTAATTTAGAGAGGGAACGTTATCATTGAAATCATTAACTTCCAAATGGCTGCCATTGGAATCTTCAGTTTGTAATTTGTGCAACTCTTTCAAGGGAACAGTTCCCAATGTCTTCTTCATTTGCCCTGCCTATGTTTGTGCACGTTCTACCTGGCTATCACCTATTTGTAGGTAGCTAGGCAAATAAAGACATTGTACCACCCTTCCTATACTTTTGACCGATTGTCATCTTTTATTTGCTTGTACGGCAAATACTAGTCCTAAGTCTAGCACGCCCCCTAAAGCAAGTCGTTGATACGACTTGCAATGTAATGGCATGCATGGGAACAACGTGGTTGTTGTAACAACTGTGTTGCTAACTACAGCATTGTGAATGCATGCATTGTAACATGCTATATTTGCTTGTACAGTTGCCAAATTCTTCGGTGCAATGCGGCTAGTTCGAAGGAAGACTCTGTCTCCTCGAATGTGAGAGTATAATTCCTTTGTTACCGGGTTAACACTTACTAACACTTTCTGCCTTCTTCATTAGCTGCTTTATATCTCCGCACTTTGTTTGTATATTATGTGCTATTGTTTGAGACTGCTTGGCTCAGCCGTAGCTGCATGTCCGTTTTGAAATTATCTGCTAACGGTCAATGTATGCACCAATCGCTGTCTTAATGTGAATAGTCTGTGTTTCAGCTACTTATTATGTATTTCAATATTTCTTGTAATTACTTTTATGGCTTGGCTGTCGAAATAAAACTGTTTGACTTGACTTGAGTTGATATCTTTGCAGCCTGGTAATAAAATCTCTCTGAGTCAGTGGATTCTCTGAGCATGTATTTAGTACACTTTAGCTAATTTGCACGATTGGAAGGACCAGACTGTTTCCTCAAAATGCAGACATTTGCTTATGATCACAATGAGCAAGAATGACATTCCTAATGATTATGAAGCTCCAGAATTCAAAACAGAGGAGTATTACCAAGGTTCTTTAGTCAGTATGCATGACTTTTCAAAAGCAGAGTCTAAATATAAAAAGAATCTCTTAATAGTTGATTAGTAACACAAAGGCTCTGCAAAGAAAAGAAGAAAAAAGACTATACACCTGATTACGACTTTGGTAGTCCAGTACCGACAAAGTCGACCACCACCAGCCCACCGGATTATGACTATTTTCATGGTCCAGCAGACGGGCAGTGTGGCGGTCCTGTGGCGTTGCTGTTTAAAGGATCATAAGTGAGCCTTTGAACTTCATCACCGCAGGCGACAACGCACGTTCCAGCATGGCATGGACTGAGCACGAACAGGGTTGCATGCACAAAGGGGGGTACAAAATGTGCCCCCCTCATGCACCCCATGCCCAGGGATAACAGGGGGCTCAATAGGGCCTTGTTTGTTTACCCACCTCCAGCCTTTTCATGGCAGGCTCACACTCATAAAAGGCAGGCAACTGGGAAACTCGCAATATGCATGGCTGTGCCGCAGCGGCGCCTCAATGAATATTTCTTCTTCAGACCACTGCGTCACTGCCAGGGCTCATGGGTCCCTGTCGGTTGAGGTGGTCTCAAAGCACTCCGACCACCGTTTCATAATATGGCAGTTGGACCCCTGGAGCAGCGGCCCCTGACTGCCACGGCACCTCTACCGCAAGTTTGGCGGTTCTATGGACTGCCAAACTTGTTATCTGGTCCTAAATCAGAAATCATTGCATTATATGGTGTTTAAGGATCTAAGTAAAAATGGAAGTGAACACATGTAAATTATTGTCAAGGACACAGTCATTTTTGCATGGGGAGAAAGCAACTAATTCAACCGTGGATTTTGCATGAGGAAAGGCATCTGAAATGGATGCAGTCAATCAATCAATATGACTTTATTCAATCTTCAACATGAAGATCATAAAATTGCACATAAAATACATTGTTCACACGTAAAAATTATGATACATCACCATCAAATTTCACTAAAAACACAAAATGGAAAACAGATAGGAACAGTGTTAAAACATTATCCAAAACATTAGTTAGAACATGGAGAATTTATTCAGTAGCTCTTAAAGTGCTTAGTGCAATACCGAGACAAACTAATTTGCAGACAGAAAACAGCGTGCCGTGTGAAGTGCTAAACAGTGCCACGTACTATTAAAATATAATCTACCAACTCATTAATCTTCTTTTTGATAAAACCATACATAGATATGATGCAACACAGAAGTGTACAGATCGGTTTGGGAGCATTTGAAATAAAAATAAGGCTGGGCAACATTGAGCAAATTTATATTTGTAAAACAGGGGGCAAATATACATTTTCCATGCACCAGAATAACATTTTCAGAAAAATCTAAAATGAAGATTAGATTGGATAGATGTGCCATCACAGAGACAAACTGAGAGTTCATTTATTGAATATGTCCCTGATTGGAAGGCCATCATGCACAGAATAAGATTTAATCAAAATCTCAGGAGTGCAAATCTGTGTTGAGCATTTATCACGGATGTCAGATATGAATTTGCTTTCACAAGAACAGGTGGAAGACCCAAAAATAATGCCACAATGGTTGTGTTGCAGTTAGAAGCATATCTTTCTTTCTCCCTATGCTATTTAGCACATGATTTAATATCAACTTTGCGTTACCCCTGCAGGTAAAAGGATCTGTAAATAGGGTCTTTAAGCCCAGCTTTGACAATGTGGCCTTTACATAATGCAACCAGGGAACATGAAGCACCTTATCAAGGGATAAGCAATATCTGATAATATTTTTAGTAAATCCCACTGTTGCTCTGGGTCAGATTGAGTGCCAAAGTAGGACTGGAGCTATACAAATCAAATCAGATATAAATGGGACATTCAGCAAATAATATATTTTGAGCATCCTTTTGGGAGAGATAGCTTTTTAAAGAACGTATCTTCATATCAATTCGCCCTGGGAGGGATGACTTTTGTAGTGGGCTCTATATATGCGCCCAACAATGGACAGGTCGAATTCCTCCTTCAAGCACTTCAAGATGCTGCTGCTACGGTGGATCGACACTTATTGCTAGGGGGAGACCTCAACATTGTTTTTGACAATGACCTGGACCACTCCTGCTAAACAACGCATAAAGCAAGGGTGCTCACATCTCAGGGGCGGTCCTGCCTCCAAGAGTTGGGGTTACTCGATCTCTGGCGCCACTTTCATCCGCGCACCAGTAGTTACACGTTCTATTCCGGAGCACACAAAACGTGTGCACGACTAGACTACTTTCTCTGCTCCTCCTCACTTTGGGCTCATGAGCGCAGTGCCGACATCCTGACAGCTCCTTTTCTGACCATTCTCCCGTCCTGGCCTCTTTCCTCTTGCCGGCTTTGGAACGTCCCCTTAGATACTGGCGCTTGCGCGATACACTGCTACACCGCACCTCTGTGATAGAACAGATCCAGAACACCATCTCAGGCTTTATGGCCTTAAACGCTAATCCCGATACCTCGTTGGCTACACAATGCGGGGCGCTGAAAGCTGTCATTCGTGGGAAACTCATAGCCATATCAGCTACTGATAGCAAGGAAAGGACCCGAAAGTGGGCGGAACCCACTCAGAAAGTTTCAGAATTAGAACAGATGCACCAACGCACTGGTGCTTCCCGTGCCTGGTGGCAACTTTGCATAGAATGCAAGCACCTCGCTGCTTTGGACCAAGACAAAGCCGAGTATGCGGCCTATTTAGAGATGGTCTTGCTGGCTGCAGGCTTTGGTGAGAAGCTACTGTCTCGAATTTTAAATTGCTATCGCTCTCCCTGGGTGACGATCCGCGTTAATGGTCATACAGCCTGCCGGTTTCCTATTGGGAGAGGCACCAGGCAGGGGTGCCCTTTGTCGCCCCTCCTTTTCGTGCTCTGCATGGAGCCCCTGGCCCTATGACTCCGGCAGCACCCTCTCACTACTGGGATCAAATTTGGGAGTGATGTTCATTCAGTTAGCCTCTATGCAGATGATATCCTTCTCTCTCTCTCTAACCCAGTCACGGCTAAGCGCGCCCTCTTTGTTGAACTAGGTTGCTTTGCTCAAGGCTCAGGCTTTAAGATCAATATGGACAAATGCATAGCCCTCAATATCTCCCTCTCCCCACATACTCTTGCCCACCTACAAGAGGAACACCCGGTGGTGTTGTCCTCAACTGCGGTTCCCTACCTGGGAATCCATCTGGCTCCTACTATACCGGCTACCGCGGATATCAATTACTCCAACCTTCGCGCACATATCCGCAAGACACTCAATAGATGGAAGCACTGCACAATGTCCTGGCTAGGACGGATTGCGGCTGTCAAGATGACAGTCCTCCCTCAAATCCTGTACCTCTTTCAGACCCTTCCCCTTCGGCCCCCATGAGGATGGATCCAACAAAACACAGGCAGACCTGGCGCATTTTATATGGCATGGGTCAAGCTGCGTTTTCGACATCAAATTGCGGCTCTACCGCTAGAGAAAGGGGGGGGGGTGGTAGTCCACGACATTCTGCTCTATTTCTATGCTGCCCAACTCAGATACTTGGTTGAGTGGCACCGCCCGGAATCAGAAAAGCGCTGGCTGTTCCAGGACCAGGCGGTAGCTGGCAGACCATTACAAGGGGTGCCCTTCCTTAATAAGTCCCACAGACCTCCAAACTTGTATGCATCATATATCACAAGCACAATAATGGAGTCTAGGGACCATACGAATGTCTCCAAACAATTGACCACCTTCCTGTCACCCCTTACACCACTATTTGATAATCCAGAGTTTCATCCTGGCACAGTTACTTCTGCCTTTGGGGCATAGCGCTCCTCTCCCTGTAGATCACTGGGTCATCTCTTTGACATTAATGGCATCATCGCCTTCTCACAGGGAGGATTATGGCCTCTCGTAGCTGGAGCAGTTACCATATTTACAGGTCCGGCCTGAGAATTGCACCCAACAGTTAGGCCGCAGGCACAACATCTATTGACACCATACGAAAAGTGGTTAGTAACACGCACCTCCGATAAGAAAATTGTCTCTGACATCTACAAGATGCTGCTGGCGACCACAACACACACATACAATGTGGGTTGCTCCAGGTGGAGAACCCTGTGCCATAAAGAATAGGAGGGTATTGTCAGGACTCCAAGACTCGAAATTAGAGTAATAGCACAGAGGAGAGAAGGTTGCAGCACTACTCGCGTAAAGAGAAATAAATGGACAGAGTCAACTCGGAAATGGCACCTTAAGATGGTCGCGAATACCGAGTTGAGGTCAGCGGTCTAGTTGCCGGCTGCAATCATAGCGGAATCCAGGTGTGGCTCGCGCTTGTGAAGAAGTTTAGTTATCTAGTTACCGGAGTGAGAGAATCCTTCCCGAAATAGTAAAAGATATTCAGGAAGGCTAAAGTCAATAATCTTGGCATATCGTAGGAGAGAAAATAACGAGCTTAAAGAGTGAGGAGCAAACTTGCGTTGCTGAAGAGATATATTCCGCAGTTCCCAAGAAAACGGACGACCGCATTGGTGCACCTGAGAAAAGAAGAAGACAACAGATCTAAGTGGCAATAGACAAAATTCGTTTAAGCAGAATGTTAAAATTGTAAATTGTATTTGAGGACAGAACGTATACTTGCCCTGAGAGGCAGCACAATCGAAGCAGTCAGCGTTCCTAGTGCGTTTAATTTCCAATCAATCCTGTAAATAAAATAAAGAAGAGTTTAGTGAGAACAGGAGAATCACAGAAGAAATGAAAATGGTCAAAAGATAAAGTAAGTTAAGAAATAATCCACAAAACATAGAAAGGCTAAAAGAGTTAGAGAGAGAGACTAACTAAACTATATGTGTTATAGGAGAGACCAAGAGAAAAGACAGGCAGACGAAGATCACAGCGAAGAATTTGAAATTCACAGAAGTTGAGACTAAAGGAGAGTGCAAAGATAGAGAAGTAAGTAGGAAATCATAGAGAGAATTACAAGAAAGAGGTAAAACAGTGACTCAGGGTTATTATATGAATTTCAGGAATTTCGGAAGCAGATAGCACAACTCAATAAAGAAAAGATTAGTGAGAAAAATAGAAGAGAAGCAGAGTTCTGAAAGCACAAGGGTAAGGAAGTCAGACACATATAAAAACAAAAGATAAAAAGACAGAATTAGGGTTGAATTGGTTGTTAATATAATTCATTGCCTCCAGGTTTCGCCAACTGAAGAGGTCTGCAGAACAGACTTCAGGAGGAACCGACCAGCATTGTCTCTTCTCTTGTTTTTTGTTATTCTATCCACTTTCCCCCTTCCCCCCAAGATAGCATATCTGGAGACTTGTGAATACCAAGCTCTGGTTGCTGTCTTGGTGGATTTGGGATCGAGCATCTTTGTTGCTGTGTAGTTTACCAAGTATTGTTAAGTCTGACAGGCATCTACCACAGGGCAAGGCACTCAGCGTACCATATGGGCCTCACAGAGACCCTGACCAAGGTTACCACTTACTGCTACTACACACCTGAATTTATCCACCGTTTTGACAGGTGCCGGAGTGACCAGTGTTGGAGGGGGTGCGGGGAGGTGGGTACCCTGGAACACATCCTCTGGAGCTGTCCAACTATACAACCATACTGGACCCAAGTCCTCGATAGAGTAGACCTGCACCTAGACACGCAACTCCTGGCTCTCCTGGGCCTGCCCAATCTGCTAACACACCCTCTTAAGTCGCGGAAGGGCCGATTGATTGCTATTGACTTAGGAGCGGCGATACAAAATATCCTGATTCATTGGCGCTCTACCCAGCTCCCGACACACGCCGGTTGGCTCCAGCGATTATGGTCAGTGCTGGGCATGGAGAAACTTACCTTGACATTAGCTGGCAGGGGGACTGAGGGGCCTATTATCAAGGGGGTTTATCTCCGCTTTTTTGGCTTCAAAAGCCAAGAAAGCGGAGATAAAATTAACTCCCTATTACCTAGCTGTCGCTAACACCAGTTAGCGACAGCTAGTAGGAGATAGCGACCATCTTGTGCCCCGCTTTGCATGTCAGTGATATTTATCACTAATGACATGCAAAGTGGGCATGCCAAGATGTTAGCGACTGGAAACAGTCGCTAACATCCTTATCTCCTATTACCAACTTTTGGAGATATTCGCGCTAAGCGTTCGCGCGCCCATGATGCGCGCACCCATGATGCGCCGCATTGTAAATGCGGCGCATCATGGGTGGCGCAAGGATAAACTTGCGTGCCGTATCTTTCCTGGCGCATCTCTGATGATTTGCAGAGATGCGTCAGCCAACATAAATCTGCCCCAAGGTTTTAATCCACTCCCATCTCTATCAAAATAATCCATAATTTATGCGAAACAGAATATAACGTGGCGGAAAGATCCATGAACGCCATAAAAACATTTCCTCCTTTAACATGGGTATACTTTGCTGCAATTAGATTTAAATTTAGGCACTGATACAATGTCCCCATTCCTTTTTTAAAGCCACTTTGGACTGGAATTAAAATATTTTTGTCAGCAGCCCGTTCCTCAAGTTAATTTAACAACAAGCAGCCCATTAATTTACATGTTCCATCTGTAAGTGAAATTGGTCTGTAGTTCTTAGCAACGCTTTGTCCCCTTTTTTTAGTATTGGCACGATTAATGTTGTTTTCCATGAGGCAGGGGGACCCCCTTTAGCAATATCTTAAAAAACATTAGTCAATAATGGAATCCAGAGTTCTGGAGAGTCAAAGAAAAAGTCAATAGGGGCATCATCGGGCCTGGAGAATTTGCACTACTGCATTGGTGAAGGCCATTTTCTACCTTTGTCATTGAGAAGGTAATGCGGATACCCTTGTCATGGTTTGGGTGGTCATCATTCAGGGTTACCCTATCTACAGCCAGCCTGAATAAAGCTGTATAGTGATCCACCCATGCATCCTCCCCCACATTTATGCTTAAAGAGTGGTCTGTATCTCGACTCAAGAATGGTGAGTTAACTACCTCCCAGAACTCTCTAAGGCTTTTTAATAGTGAGGCAAGCTAGAATCTGTCCCAGGCATCGTCTTTTAGAGCCATAAGTCTCTCCCGCCTACATTTTTTATATTGTGCTCGAAGAAAGATGACCAGGGCAATATTGTTTGGCCTTTCCTTTAGCGCTTTATGTAAGCTACTGAGGGTTTTTGTGCAATTCGAATTAAACCAGCACCGGGTTTTTAATGGGCAATATTTATATTTATATTTTAAATTGCTTTCCACCACACTCAGCAGTGAGAAAAAGGCCCGGGCTATACTTTGCGGGTCACTATGCACATCAAGGCATGATAACATTTTTTCTGGGTACTCCCAATTACAATAGGTAGTAATATATCTTTATTTATTTTTGCCCACTTCAGCACTATGCCATTCCTTCTTGCTATTCTTGGTGCTGAGACTTTCGTAACTGTGCTGCTAAAACAGCCCTTCTATTGGATTTGGAAGGTCAATGCAGCATGATCACTAAAAATTGATGCAAAGGTTCCTATCTGGTTAAAAAATCTCTTAATAGGGATCTCCACCACTAGATAATCTAGCGTTGATCCATGTATTGTGTCCCCAAAAGTTTTTGCTAAAGTGCCCTGTTGCTCATCCACAGGATTAAGAATTACCAGATTTCTCGTAACCAAGAGTCTCTTTAGTTCATCTCCATACTGAGTATGTAAAAAATGATATGGTACAACCCCTTCTTCTTTTACCCATCCACATAGTGGTGTTGTGGGGCCCGATTCACAGAATGAACTTAAGACTCAATCCTAAACTTACTACTATTTTGGTATTCACAGAATTCACTTACTACTTTTGGCATTCACAGAATGCACTTACTACTTTTGGTATTCACAGAATGAACTTACTACTTTTGGTATTCACAGAAGTTAGGATTTTGTCTTAAGTTTGTCTTAAGACAGACTTAAGACAAACTTAAGACAGACTTAAGACAAAATCCTAACTTCTGTGAATATCAAAAGTAGTAAGTTCATTCTGTGAATACCAAAAGTAGTAAGTGCATTCTGTGAATGCCAAAAGTAGTAAGTGCATTCTGTGAATACCAAAATAGTAGTAAGTTTAGGATTGAGTCTTAAGTTCATTCTGTGAATCGGGCCCGTGGTGTTTGGGCAACTATGAGCAGTAAAATCACCCACCCACACTATGGGGGTCATTAGGATCGCAGCGTAGGAGGGAACGTCCGCATGGGCTGCGACGTTCCCTCTGTGCGGATTAGGATGTGACCGCCAGGGTGGCAGTCACATCCTCCATATTTAACATTGCGGCGGGTGCAGCTTCAAGCTGCACCCGCCGCAATGTTAAAAATGCATGCATGGCATTTGCGTGCACAAAGCGGCAGGCACCGCGCGGTGCCTGCTGCTTTGTGCACGCAAATGCAGGGGGGTACCATAGGTACCCCCCATGTGCACCCCCCACCACCCCTTCACCCAGGGGGCCTGCACCGGGCCCCCGAAGTGAAGGTCCGTATGCTTTTCCACAGCGGAAAAGCTGCCGTGAAAAAGCATAGAAATGCAGACATCCTAATATGCCTGGCGGTGTCTGATAGACACCATCAGACATGTTAGTGCTTTTCCGCCGCGGTCGGAAGGCGGCTGCGGCGGAAAAGCTGCAGACAGAATATCAGACCCACCAGCCGTCCTAATTTGGCGGTGGGTCTGTGGAGGCTCTGCAGCGGTTTTCCCGCATCCTCCGGGTGGCTTCCACCGGCCCGGAGGATGCGGAAAATCCACAATCATAATAAGCCCCTAAATGTAAGGATTCATAATAGGTGGTTATTACTTTTTCACTTACATTTTCCAGTGAATGAATTACCTCTGTCAAGTTGCCTTCAACATAGTTATTATAATAGTTGATTGGGAGCATATCCTCTACACCCCAACCACTACACACTATGAGATGGTAATAAGAGGACTGGACATCTAACTCAATTATCTTCACACACAAGGTGTTTCTTATCAAAGTTAATAAGGCTCCACTAGCTCGGCATGACCGGGAATGAGAAGCAGGGGTATGAATTGCATGAAACCCATCAAAAAACACTGCACCTACTTTCCATGTTTCTTGAAGGCACACTCGGTCATAACAATTGATAATCATAGACTAGTCTTTATTTTCCCTATTAGACCTGAGCCCCGCTATATTTCAGGCTAATATTTTAATGACGTCAACTACCCGGTCCTGAGTCTAATTGCCTCTTGTAGAGGCTGCCTTCTGTTGGTTCTGCGGAAGCTGAGTCGCACCACTATCCTTATTTCAATCACATGCTTCTAAGCCCTCCAGGGGGAAAATGTATTTGCCAATGATATACCTGTAACAACATTCCCTCCAATAGGGAAGGCTACTGGAGCCTGCGGATGCAAAGGAGGGACCGAGGGGTCAAGAATACTATTTATCCTCCTAGCCAGAGAATTAGTGCCCAACGGTCTATTACAAAAACCAATGTAAGTCATACATTTGTGTAAATGCCACAGGAGAATTGGGGGTCAGAGTCAAGAGGTGTTTCACAAGATGTTGATTTCTAAAATTGATTACTACACAATCACCACCAATTGATTTTGGAGTGATGATGTGACTGGCAACATTAGGGTATGATTAGAAATCCAATAAAAGGAGTACATGAATTCATATTATGAAGTTAATAATATAAAGAATCAAACATCGATATGAAATAAAGATAAAATCTCTCAAAAACAAAGATATGGACCTTTATTGAAGATTCTAGTGAAATTTCATATTGAGTGCATTGAGGAGACGTTACTCCCAAGGGAAATAGCGCAATCATCAGTCACTGGCAACATTAGGGCATTCGCTGTTCGAAGTAAATTTAGATCATCAATTGTCGAGTAGTTTCCATCTGGCCATAGTGCAAAGGTGGAGTATTTACCAAGATCATCACAAAGGGGCATGCAGCCGTGGGAAATTCAGGTTAAACTTCGGGTGAGATTGATACACTCCCTGACCTTCCCTCTGGTCAACCTTTTTCTGTCTATCAGAGTCTGCATTATTGTGTAAATATACTGGATGCTGATTCTGAGAGGGTTCATCAAAATGAGTAGTGGTCTGACTACGTTTAGCAAGGGTGTTGGACTCACTACACAGTTGATGATTGTCAATGGCTTCAAGGGTATTTAAATTACTCATTGCCAGTGAGTCAGCCATAAAAGGTATATTATCGATACTTTGCCCACTTCCCTCACTTGCAGGTCCCTCTCTAATAACTTGGGTACCTGAGGTGTCCATCCGACAGTCAGATCTGACTGCGTGCTGCGAGTTAGTGAGAGAAGGTTTTTTTAAATTTACACTGACATATACCATTTACCTTTTGTACAGATTCAGCTGGCCTAATAATGCATGCACAAGCACAGGCACAGGCACTCCCCCCTCTATAACTGTTGTTTGATATCTCAGCCTCGATGTGTTCAAGTCTCTTTGTTACAGGCTGTAGCAAGAGGGCCAAGATACTTTCCAGTTCTTGTGTGGGCTCTGTAGACTTCCCTGGGTCCCATGTAATCTTCAGAGGAGAGCCCTAGACCACACCCGATGCAGTAATCGTTTTAGGCAGTCTTTGCGGCCTACCCCCTCTCGTCTTTTTCACCAGTGGCTCAATAGGGGAATCGGGAGGCTCTTGGCCAACCATATCTTCGGGCAGGGAATCAGGGACCAAATTTGGGACCTCATTTTGTGTAAGTAGTTCAGTACTGGCTCTGGATATTCTTTCATCATTTGCTATAGGAATATGAAGGGGTAATGAGTTCACCTCACCTCCTGATAGTCTTCCCTCCACTACCTCAATCTCTTTCGACAGCGCGTCTGCTACTTTTAGGAGGAAAGAGCCCAGTGTATTTACAGCCTCATTTCCTTGATCTCGTGGAGTGGCCTTTCTTTTCCCGATATTCAAGAGCTAGGGCGTTAGACGGGGGCCTAGCCCAGCCTCCTCCAAGCTCCAATTGCCCGGGTAACGCCCTGGTGCGTCCCGGTCCGTGGGCCGGCGACTGTATTTTCAAGCGCCCTCAGGAGCTTGGAATTGTGGGAAATGTATTCTCCCCCAACAGCTTCCCTCCCCCGCTGGTCTTCTCTTCTCAAAGGCTCAAGCACTGGCTGCAAACAGGCTTCTGAAATGGATGCACTCATTTCCTCAGAGAACTAGATACCAAATATGGCACGTAGCACTAACCTTGAAATCCCATCTCCAGCTTCCTTCCAAGAATGTGAGGAGTGCACTGCATGTGTATAAGCTATCATCGAAAAAGAGAGGCATATCCCTATGGATTTAAAACTTGTGATGTGGAATAAGAAAATGAGAATTATTGAGATGGCAGATGCTAGAGGAAAGCCTAAACAGCTTTCTTTAATGTTTCAGTGATCCCTCAGAGCACATTCTTTTTCTTGTTTTAGAGTAGTAGTTGTTAAGCCTTAAGTTACTTACATGTCGCTAAATGCTCCTTAGCCTGTCATTTATTTTCTTCATGTGAGCCCTTAAATGTTACCAAGACTGGTCTGACTTTTTTTAAGAGTAAACTCTGCTCATCCAGTTCAAATCAACCTGAAGAATCACATATCTGCTGGCATAAAAGAGAGGAACACCTCTTTGGATTATGAAAAAAATATGTAATTAGAATAATGACAATTAATTGTCTAAATGGCAACATAAAACATTAAACTGGTGTGAGGACTTAGCTAAACATTCCAGTTAATGTTGGAGTGATTATTCAGGGAATGTGCTTGTCTATGAGATAACTGCATACCACAACATGCTCACGTTTACATGCTCAAACAGCCATCACCTTTGTTCTTTGGAGACATCCCTGTTAACCTTGACTCTCAAATCGTGCCCTTCTCATTCAGCAGGTCTCGTGCTAAGAAATGACCCCCATAACACTTTCACATTTTAATGTTGCTTCCAAGATAGAAAATGCCAGAATCTAGCTTGTTGAACTATTTTTATGTAGTAAAGTTTATCCTCATTATAAATAATTTTGAGTTTATTTGCCCTCCCTACGTAGCATTTTCATTTAGAAGCAATAATTTGAAAGTCGAATCTGTGGGCTGCTCAAGACTGTTTGAATTGTGTTAATTGTAATTTTCTATCTATGATAGATATGCCCATGGGAATGGGTGGTAGCATGTATAAATGTCTTAACATTTTTCCAAATACCCACTTTCCATTTGGAGACTGGTGTCCTAACTTCTTCCTCCTCAAATATGAACATTTTATATTCAGTAATCTATTTCTATCATGAACAAATATTTTGCTTGGCTAGGTGAAAGTCTTAAAATCACTGCATATTTCAAATGTCAGTGAAAGTTACAAATATTGAATAGTTTGATTTTTTCTTAAGAGTCAATGGAAGTTACAAACAAGGAATATTGTAATACCACTTGAAAGGTTTTCAATATGTAATTGCATTATTTCAATTTACTAATATGGTGACTTTAACCTTTAGTAGACTGGTAGCCTGACCTTTCATTAATGTTCCCTTGTGTGCAAAGTATATTGGAGTGATATTGTGTTTTAGGACTTAGGCTTTGCCGCTGTGGAGACTAGTAGACCAGAATGTGAAAGGCCCATTTAGAAATATATTTGAGGAGTGTGATTTTTCTTTTGTGTGCCCGCTTTTAGGGTTGTGAAACACTTTAGATGGTGTAACATAGTTTTTTATGCCTGCCATTTTGTGAATATGTCTTAATTTGTGTGTAGGATTTAGTAGTCTCTGTCAAAAGAAAAAGCACTGACCGCAAATGCTGTTTTTTAGCAATGCTAAGTTAAGAGCTTCTAATCCGTAGTACCTCCCTGAGTAAGCCTCGCACTTCTCTGCTTCGGTAGTCTGAGAGTTGAGTGCTAAAAAAGGGCACCTGGTTCCCATTTTAGCAGCCTGCAGTACAGGAGGCACATATAACCAGAGATGAAGCATCTAAGGTGTTATAAGTGGAGCACACAACTTTCCGATTGCCCCAGGCCGTATGAACTGGATTTCTAACACCGGTCAACAGTTTCACTTTCTGACTTAGATGTTCTTGAGGTAAAAATCCTTCAGGGTAAAAAGGCATGCTGTTGTTGCTGCTGAGGACTCTCGAAGGTTGGATACATGAGATTATGGATCCCTCTTACTCCTTGACTTTTGGTGCCAAAAGTTGAGAGCGGAACAGACTTGAATACTGTAACTCCTAAAGTTCTCTTGCCACTGGGGGTTTACTTTGCTATCTGTTCTTCTACTTATGTACTATATTTGAACCTAGCCACTTTTTAGAAGCTCGAGATTCTTCAGGAGGGCATTGGCGAATGCTGTAGCCATACAGGGCTCCAAGAGGCAACATGCCTTCACAGCAAGATACCTTCTGATGTTTTGTATGCTGCAGCAAAAATCTCTGAGTGGGACTTACCAGAATCTTGCCTTGCTGGGTAAGACCTTCCTTAGGTGGCATTGACAGTGTGCTACAGTCATCTAGAAGTCTTTGTCAGAAGGTGAACGTGTTTTTCCGCGGTGTTTCCAGTGCTCTCTATCAATCAACAGCACTTTTGGGGGATCCATTTCAAAGATTCCCGCCAGCACAAATCTGACTCCAACAAGTCATCTTCTTCTGCCACCCCAGAGGGTAAGAGAAACCAGCTGGGAATATGCCAGCTTTTACCAGAGGCCACACTGTATTCCTGTTTTTGCATATAGACAAAACCTTTCTGAATTCCTATCCATGATTTGAATGTTATCACATTCTCTGTCTCCCACACATTCCTCAGATAAATATAGGTTGATGTTCCTGAAACCAACCTCCCCTGTATTCCCGCTACAAATATACCAGCAATGCAGCTCCCCTTAATAGCCTTTTAATTCCCAGGACAAACCTGGTGAGGGATAATTACACCTTAACCAGGTAGGCTCTTGACTTGAAAAATATAATTTCTTTCAATGCAGAAAGGGAAACCTTGGTAGAGCTTGTTTATGAGGCTGCATTGCTGAGATAACCAACGTTGCTATAAACCATCTGTGTGAAATTTGTACTAATGATATGAGTGAACCAACAGATATAATTTTAATAGTTAATAACATTCTTCAAATATGTATTTTATAGACTTTTTCTATTCTGATTTTCGGAAGTATGAATGTTTTACTTGAAGCAGGTCTTTACTATAGTAAACTTTAGAACTTTGTATCTGTAGAGATGCCAACCACATTGTCTGTACATCTCAACTCTACAGAAAATACATAAGGCCTCGAGGGCTCTAGGACACATTTGATAGGTGCCTTAATCATTTTTTGGACAGCATTTATAAACATGTTAAACATTTTTTGAGATATGGTTGCTGTGGCTTTGTCTGAAGAGGTTCACTGACAAAATATCGAGGCCACAAATATCGTAGGACATAAATATTCAGAAACAAATATTGAACACAAAAATATTGTTATCCTATACTTATAATGTAATTGACAAAAATATTGAAATTAAAATATCATTATAAACCAATATCAACTGCAAAATATTGTTACTTAAAATTAATAAACACTAAATAAATTCATATTTACCAATAACTAAAATTAAATATTTTTTAAATAATTACAAGCTATATAATAATGTTATACCTCTTTTGAAAAAACCATGTATATATATATTGTTGTTTGGAGCCACGCCACGCCACTTACCACGGACTTCCTCTGATTCAGCCTGCTGAACCGCTGCTGCTCACCGGACCCGCTGCGCGGGTCCCGCTTCGCGGTGACAGCGGCTGCTGTCTGATTGAAAGGGGTGTCACCTGGTGACCGGCAGGGCTGCGAGGAAACAGCGGGTGGACTCCACGGACCAGGAGTCCCCGCGCGCCCGTTTCCAGCTGGGCTCCTCTCCCTGCCGGCCCCGCCCCCATCCACCGCAAGCATTTAGAGGCTCTCTGCCCTTCCTTTGGCGGATTTGTTGTTTGGAGCCACGCCACGCCACTTACCACGGACTTCCTCTGATTCAGCCTGCTGAACCGCTGCTGCTCGCCGGACCCGCTGCGCGGGTCCCGCTTCGCGGTGACAGCGGCTGCTGCCTGATTGAAAGGGGTGTCACCTGGTGACCGGCAGAGCTGCGAGGAAACAGCGGGTGGACTCCACGGACCAGGAGTCCCCGCGCGCCCGTTTCCAGCTGGGCTCCTCTCCCTGCCGGCCCCGCCCCCATCCACCGCAAGCATTTAGAGGCTCTCTGCCCTTCCTTTGGCGGATTTGTTGTTTGGAGCCACGCCACGCCACTTACCACAGACTTCCTCTGATTCAGCCTGCTGAACCGCTGCTGCTCGCCGGACCCGCTGCGCGGGTCCCGCTTCGCGGTGACAGCGGCTGCTGCCTGATTGAAAGGGGTGTCACCTGGTGACCGGCAGGGCTGCGAGGAAACAGCGGGTGGACTCCACGGACCAGGAGTCCGCGCGCGCCCGTTTCCAGCTGGGCTCCTCTCCCTGCCGGCCCCGTCCCCTTGGTAACTCAAGGTCAGCTATAAAGAGGAGTGGACATACCCGCTGCGCGGGAGGGCGCCGGGAGGGCTCCGGGAGAAGCCCGGGACAAGGGCGGGACCGTCTGTGGCCGTCCGGGGCCGAGGGAGGCCGGGCTGGGCTAGGATATTTATATTTTGTTTATTGTTGGCAGAGCTATAGTGTTCTCACATTGTGGATAGTTAGCAGTGGTCTATAGTAATTACACCGCCCCTTCTTACTGTTCTATCCTCCCTGAACATGAGCCATTCTGCTCCGCCTGGTGTGAGTGTCTCTGTTCTGGGTCCCCTGGATACATTTTTTAAGAAATCTGCTAAGGAAGTAGATATGGACTTACTCCTTGCCGAAAGAAGATCCGAGCGCAGACGCTCAATTGAGCAGTTAAAGAAAAATCCTCTACCACTTTTTAATAACACTAAAGAACTTCCCGCCCAAGGTCTGAGCGTTATTGATGCTGACGCGACTGATCTCAACCTTACCCCTAGTATATTTAGGTTTCCTGCTATCTCCCCGCCCTGTAGTAGTGCCACCTGCGGAGGTCAGCTTGTTTGTCCTCCTATTGATCACTCAAGCATTATTGAAACAAACATCCCCGAGACTTCCATTAGGGAAGTAGAACCAACCCCCTTGCTGTCCAACTTGTCTCTGGTCTGTATTGATCCAGGCGAGATCATTCCTGAGACGAGTGGACTAAAGCCAGGAACTACGTCTGATAAAGCTACAAGGGTTGTTCACTCCCCACCTAGGAAGAAAAGGAGAAAGGGAGGGGTTAAAAGGAAAGGACGTAGCTGCCCCACTCCACCACCACCCCCATCCAACCCAAATATTGAGCCGGATCCACCTCCAATAGCAGAGCCCCTTCCTTCAGACACACGTGATCACGTTACCCCAGAGTCGGTAACTGTAGGGGTAAGTGAGGTGCCTCTTGATATCTTGGAGAAGCTTATCAAATCCTACGTGCTTCCCTTGTTAGAACGTGTGAGGATTATGGGTGAAAAACTGGATCACCTTGTGCGACCATTGAATCTACACACACCACGGGCCTGGATAAGAACAGGGGCCCCTCTACCAAACCTGCCGGTTAATCTCTTGCTGCTGGCAAACCATCTAAAAGTACCAGCCAACCCACCATTAATACCACTAAAGCAGTCACCATCTCAAATAAAGCACCGACGGTGGTGGCGAAACCCACTACAACACTACCCCCCGTGACAGCTAACCCCAGTGTGGTAGTCAGTAAATCATTGGCCAAGGGATTAGCACCGCAGACAAAGAAAGGGATGGGTAAACCTGCTGGCGTAAATGGTAAAAAGAAAATTCCATTGCCTTCAAAGAGAAATGTTGAGTTGCCGCCAGACTCACTAAATTTGGTTATTGTCATGACAGGTGTGCCACCAGTTTATGAAGGGGAAAGAGAAAATGACGAAAGTCTAAAAAACAAAGTCATTTTCTGGCTAAAAACAAACAGACCCCTTCCACCTAACCTTAACGGGGATATCGTCACGGTTAGAAGATGTCAGTGGGTTGGGGTCCGCCCTAAGGATATTGAGGGGGACATTGTGATTATTAACTTCAGGGACCATCGGGTTGTATCCCACCTTACAGATTGGTATGTGGGAAACAACGAGGGAGGGATCTCCACAAGGAATCTAAGTTATTTCTACCCCGAAACTCTGATTAACACTAACAATCAACCTCCTGGTAGAGCTAACAAAAACACCAAAAGCCTCCTTAAATGGTCCAACTTTACACCAAGTTTCCATGTTCCCCACTTTAACCCTGAGGCACTATATCGCTCTTACATCCAATCCACTTACAACTGCCCAGTACAAACGCCGGGGTGGGCAAAGCCTTATATCCAGCCCTCTGGTCCCCCATTACATCTGGAACTGCCATATGCAAATAATCCCCCGTTTCCCCTGGCTCCCCCAACGCCTGCCTTTACACAGTTACAGCAGCCACCCAGTTTATTTTCAGTGAATCCTTACATTATTAGGCCCTCCCACCCCAAAGACCTTTGGAACATCCCCCTGAGAAACCTGCATGATCCTCTCTCTGGGCTGTCGTCTAATGATTGACAAACAAGAGAGAGTAGTAACGTAGACCTGTATAATTCGTATGTGGGAGGTGATCTGGGTATCCTCCCACGTATTGTTGCAAGCTCTAAAGGTTCTCTGCGCTGTTGTGAGGAGGGAAACTTAGTTCAACTAAGTGAGCTGGTCTCACCAACACAGTCTCCTGCCACATTGCAACCCCAGGTTGCTTCTTCCCTAGGCTCTCCTGCAGTGTTAGCAATACAGGATGAGTTAATAAGCACGAAAAGGAAAGGGGTGTCCAATGAGGTTTCTCCATTCGTTGAATCTTCCCTGCAACCCTGTGAACCCCACACTACTGATACAATAGTCCCGTGTGTTCAAGCTTGTGTTAAGGGTACTACTCTGGGATGTTGGAATGTGGCGGGTATAGAATCTTGTATATGTATACCTGATTGGGCTGACTTCATCAGTCATGGTGATATTTGATCTTTTCAGGAGACATGGTCAACCCATCCAGTTTTTCTTCCAGGTTTTCTGAGCTTCAACAAACCCGCAGTTAGAGGCCAAAGAGGCAGGGCTATGGGGGGCCTCACTGTTTGGGTTCGTCAAACTGTAGGGGTCTCTGTGAAGGAAATTTATATTGACTGTCCTGATATCATTATAGTAAACATGAAATTTAATAGTGGGCTGGATATTTTGTTGTTTAATGTATATGCCAGAGGAACCCCGGGTGGTCGTGTATCACCCACCCTAACATGTCTAGATGAATTCCTTGGCTCTACCAATTCAGTGGGTCTGGTGGTTGTAATGGGCGATTTTAATACTTGCTTCGAACCTCTAAGCAGGGAGGAAGGGATGCTAACTGAGGCTAAGGACATGATGTGGGGTATTCCTCAACTCGAGCTACCTCCCATTACTAAGTGGTCCCAATGCGCTACTTTTATCAAAGGCCTATGTCTGAATTGGGGGTTGCGCGCCCTAAACGGTCGTACAAGATCGGATAGATTGGGCAGCCCAACATTCTTCAATGGCAGGCATAGGAGTCGCATCGATTATATTCTAATCGATACATCCCTATGGCCCTTGGTGACGGACATGGCAATCAGACCACGTCCTGAAAGTGATCACGAACCACTCATCGCAGAACTGAAGGACTTTAGTTTTGCCGGGCCGATTGTGCGACACTCTAAACTCGTTCAAGAGGCCGTGGCACTAACTAATGATATGAGGAGGGTTAGATGGCCAAAGGTTGCTGTAGACGGGAGTGCACGTAGTAAAATAAGAACCCTGGTTTCCAGTTCTCTACGGGAACTAGAGAAGTGTGACGATCCGAACCGGACAAATCCCAAAATCTTAGACGTTCATGCCAGCCTGTTTGCATCCCTAAAGACACTATTTGTTAAAATTGTAGCCAAAAAGGGCTTAGGAAAGACGAGGAAACCTGCGAACTGGTTTGATGAAAATTGTGTCAATTCCCATTCAAACTTGTTTAAAGCACTAAAATCTAGGAACCCAGCCCTTATCAAAGCCTGCAGGAAGGCTTACAGTGAAGCTAAACGGAGGGCCAAAGCCGCATGGGATGATGAGCGCTGGGCTCTCCTTGTTGATGCCTGCGGCTCTGGGAACCTCACGCAATTTTGGCATCTCCTCAAATGGGGACAGTCCCAGGACGATCGACCTAGCCCTGCTTCTGTTGATCAACTTACTTGGGTATCCCACTTTGAGGAACAGTTTAGGTGTGTTAGGGAGGGGGATGCTCCCATTTGCTGGCCACTGACCTGTGATACCCTTGTGTTTTCTGCCAAAGAGGTTGAAAACGTTCTGAATGCAATCCCTAGGGGCAAAGCGCCCGGTCCGGACTGCATCCCAGCAGATATTTTTCAGCAGGACCAAGACCTATGGGTACTTTATCTACTGTATTTGGCAAACTCTTTGTCTAGGGGTGCAAAGGTGCCTGATTCATGGGCTGGTGCCGAGATTTTGCCCATCTTCAAGAAGGGTGATCGGTCGGTTCCCTCCAACTACCGGCCGATCAGCCTTATTGACGCGGTACAAAAGATAGTTTCTCGTCTTGTCCTTTCCAGGGTCCAGGCATGGATTGAGGAATTTAATGTACTCACTCCTCTCCAAGCAGGGTTTAGACCCCACGTAAGCACCCTGGATCAGGCTTTCCGCTTCATGCTTTTACACTGGAAGACGGTCACCCTTGGTAAAGGAAACTTATTTGCGGCATTCGTAGACCTTCGGTCTGCGTTTGACCTTGTCCCGAGGGCTGGGCTCTGGAATAGCCTTCTAGAAATGGGTATGCCTCCCACTTTGGTCTGCATTATAGTTAATCTTCATGCAGGGACCTATGCCTTTGTAAGATGGGGCAAACCTGGTGAGGTGACTAAGAAATTCCCTGTGTTGAAAGGTGTCAGACAGGGCTGCATTTTGGCACCAACCTTGTTTTCTTTATATATTAATAGAGTCACCAAGTATTTCGACGGATTTCCCACTGATGCTCCGAGTTTGGCTGGCATGAAAATCCCCCTGCTCATGTTCGCAGACGACACTCTCCTGATTTCACGAACCAGACAGGGCCTCCAGCTTGCACTGTCGAGGTTTGAGAGTTTCTGCAGCGAACATGAGCTTGAGGTGAACGTAGCTAAAACCAAATTTATGGTGATGAGGGGGCACAAACAGGTCAGGGCCAGGGTTACAATGGGGGACACCCCCCTGGAGCAGACCAAGCACTTCACCTATTTGGGCGTTACCTTCAGTGACACCCTTAGCTGGACCCATCAGATTGAGCTCATGACCCTGAAACATCAACAGTTGGGCGGAGCCTTGATTAAGGAACATAAAGGGTCATTCACGAAGCCCATGTCACCGCTGATGAAGATCTATGGAGGGAAGGTATTGTCAGCGGTGTTATACGGAGCAGAGCTATGGGGTGGAAGTAATCTGGAATCCCTGAAACATGCCCAAAACAAGTTTCTAAGGATGGCAACTGGTCTGCCCCAGTCAACTCCACTAATCCCTTTATTATTTGATCTGGGCTGCCACTCGGTGGTCGACTATGCTAAATTTCGTCCCTTATCATTCTGGCGACGCCTGTGGACAACGCCAGAACTACACCACTATGCGGAAGCTTGTCTGGAGGTAAAAAATAGTCCTGGAGCCACTAAAATTGGTTGGCTAAAAGATCTTAGGGCCACTCTACTATCTTTGGGCCTCATTGAGTTGTGGTCTTCGCCCGAGACAGCCAAATTCCCATCAAAAAATGAGCTTAAAAAATGCTATTGGGATTGGGTGACACACAACATTTTTTCAAATACGAGCTCGAGCAGTCTCTCTGGGCTATTTATGGTTCACAAAGATTCACCCAGGTTAGAAAGGTACTGGGAAACCATTACCAAACCTTTGGACCGTAAACTTTTTTTTCAATTTAGATGTGGTACTCTTCCCCTGGGGGAGTTCACGAAAAAGTGGGGAATGGGCAGTATGGGGCTTTGTGCTAACTGTCAAGGCACAGGGGAAAGTCTTTCTCACTTTTTGTACGTGTGCCCACTATAGTCAGCCCCCAGAACCAAGTGGCTCAAACCAATATGTAGACTACTAGGTACCAGATCGGCTGTTGAAGCCTTGAGACTGTTAAAAACGAATCTGGATCCACTTATTGTTGTGGGGGTTGCTAAGTTCCTTGGGTGGGCATGGGTGATCAGATGCAGGTTAATCAAACACATAACAGCGGAGATTGCCTAAACTTTTATATATGCATTGTGATAATATGGTCATGCACGATACCATTTTACATTTTTGTATAGTTCTGTATGAAGTCAACTCGATGCCGAATATTTAATACTGGTTTTATATGTTCTTGTGTATTTGTATTTATGTCTTTTATGATGAATCAATCGAATAAAGACTTCTTGAACTATATATATCTATATGTCTATCTTTATTTAAACATATATAATGTAATACTAATATTAAAATGATTGAAATTTATGTTATAATTTTCAATTTTCTTCTAAACTTAAAATATATAACACATAAAGATATATGTACTTGATAAAGGCCTTCACGACTGAAACGTGTTGTTTTTAAGCAATGATTTTAAGTTTTTTTTAATTGCTGTCCCTGTTGTGCAATGAAATGATTTTAGTACATTATATATATTTTTAACATCCTAAATGGTATTAACTGGATTGAACTTTTTACTATTGATAACAACTTAGTTTGCTTAAATTTTGCACAAAGAAAACAAGGCACTTTATAACAAACACTTTTTTGCACAAATGATTGTTGCACATTTAGGTTATCTGCTAAGCACTAAGGCAATTTTATTCAATGAATTTAGAACAATAATACACAGGAAAACATAAGACTCACCAATATAATAAATAACAAATGATCCCCTAACTATGACCAAGGTCAAGTGATGTCACTAGAATAAAGTTCACTTTATAGTATTCAATAAAGCATTCATGCTGGAAGATAAATAGTTGAGTACTTAAAGTAAATTGGCTTAATTATTGAAGGAAGGATGGGCATAATAAAAACGTGTTGTTGCCTGATATGTATTTATTTATAGATGTATATATTTATGTATCTATATATTTCTATATATGATGCCCTTATTATCTTTAAACATTTTATTTATTCATTGAAATGTGATGTGAATCAGATTTTAATTAACTATCTCTGGGACATTTTAGTAAGATGACAAACACTAAGGAGAAATGAGTTTGTTTTTCCTGAGTGAAATGTTGCTATTATTTCCTCTATGTTCATCGTCATGTGACACTGGATCGGGGTGTGTAAAAAGCAATTACATAAGAAAAGATATGGCAGGCTCGCACTCTGTATGTGAACAAAGGCACTCATAGCCCGAAAAGCGTCATTGGTGTGAGGAGTGAGAACGAATAAACATCTTGCTTAAACTATCATCTGGGAGTTTGATACTCTCTCTTCGCCGAGAGGAGGTTGAGAGAGTGCAGAGAACTTTGATAAAAATACATATGTATATATCTATACATATATATATATATATATATATCTATATATATATCTATCTATCTATATATATATATATATATATATATATATATATATATATATATATATATATATATATATATATATATATATATATATATATATATATTACCTACTGGCGATAGCCAGTAGGTATATATAGTTAGGATTTTTTCTCTATGGAACTTTTGAAAATTCTATGCCTAATAACTTTGGCGTTTGTGGATGGAATTGGCTGAAATTTTCAGGAAAATGGCACATTTTGTTTCTGAGCAGCTCCTGGAAATTTGGGGGGGGTTTGTCAAGGGGGGGCCGAGAAAAAAGGGGGGTCCCAAAACGCGTTTTTCCCATGTTAATTTCCATAGGGCGGTTGGACTCACTTTTAGCCCGAACGGCTGAATGGATTTCCACGAAACTTGGCAAAATTGTAGGGACTGTTAGCCCGATGTGCCTTTGTTAGGTCTCAATATATGTGCTTCAGTGAATTTTGAGAAATTAACGTTTAAAACAAGATATATATCTGTAACAGCGCTCCGGGCTGCGCTCCGGTCCGCTTACTTTTCGCGTATCGGAACTTTGCGAAGCGAAGCTGATTGGCTCTCCGGTGTCTGTCAACATTCTAAACAGTCCGGTGCGGCCGCCATCTTGTCTCTCGGTAGGATCGAGAGACAAGAGGAGGCCAAAACAAAGGGGGAAATGAAGGAAAGGGGGCAAGGTAGACCCTTTCTGACCCCCTAGGATTGATGAGGGGATATTATAGAGCCACGCTGGGCCCAAAAAAAAAAAAAAATTCTGATTTTTTCGCCGTAGAGACGCGTCTTGGTACGCGAACCGGGCAGCTAACCGGGCAGCTAACCGGGAAGCTAACCGGCAGTGTAACGGGAGTCTGACGAGTAGCTGATTGGCTGTCAACATTGTAAACAGTCCGGAGCGGCCGCCATCTTGTCTCTCGGTATGATCGAGAGACAAGAGGAGGCCAAAACAAAGGGGGAAATGAAGGAAAGGGGCAAGGTAGACCCCTTCTGACCCCCTAGGATTGATGAGGGGATATTATAGAGCCACGCTGGGCCCAAAAAAAAAAAAAAAATTCAGTTTTTTTCGCCGTAGAGACGCGTCTTGGTACGCGAACCGGGCAGCTAACCGTGCAGCTAACCGGCAGTGTAACGGGAGTCTGAGGAGAAGCTGATTAGCTGTTATCATTGTAAACAGTCTGGAGCGGCCGCCATCTTGTCTCTCTGTGGGATCGAGAGACAAGAGGTGGAAAAAAAAAAGGTGTAAATGAATGAAAGGGGTAAGGCAAACCCCTCCTGAACCCCTAGGATTGATGAGGGGGCTATTAAAGTTCCCTGGGGGGTGAAAAAAAAAATTGCGATTTTTCGCGGTAAAGGTGCTTCCTGGTACGTTAACCGGGCAGCTAACCGGCAGCGTAACGGGAGTCCGACATATTGTGTTTTTTGAACGTTTGTGATATGTGCACGTGTGGATTTTGTCCAATTAAGGTTAAAAAAATATATATATATCTTTAGGCGTGTTCTGGCGCGCTTACGTTTTGGGTTTGGTTTGCGCTGCAGAGACGATACGTCACGGTTATGCGATGCATCATGAGGCGTCTCACGGGCTACGTGATACGTCACTTAATAAAGAATATATTTTACAGCTATAGATATTAGCTTTTAAAAAACCAATGAAATTCACAAAAAAAACCATAGGTTATAGACCATATATAGTTAGGAATTTGCATTTACAAAACCTTGAAAATTCACTGAAAAAACCATAGGTTATAGACCATATATAGTTAGGGATTAGCATTTAAAAAACCTTATTTTACTCGCACAAAACCATTGAAATTCCACATATAGTTAGATGCACTAACTATATATCGCGGACCCGCAATCCACTGCTAATGATGTCACATATTACATCATTCATGACATGGTCAGTGACATCACTGATGACATCACTGATGACATCTCAAATGACATCACTGATGACATCACTGATGACATCTCAAATGACATCACTGATGACATCACTGACATCTCATTTGACATTACTGATTACATCACTGATGATATCATTTATGTGATAATACATCTTCAGACTCTAATATAACCTTAGAAACACTCAGTGTAAACAGGCACTCACAGACTGTCACACATCCATGGAGTTACCCACACACCTAGTCAGTCATGCAAAGAATCAATCACACCTCCATTTCCTCAACTATACAGTTATACACACCTTACTTATTCAAACATATACTAACACATATTTACTCTCTTATACAGTCCTTGATACAAGTTCACAATGATTCATACAGCCACTCTCACATTCACTGGCTCTTATGTTCAGTTATTTATATATGTCAACTCTCACATGGAGTGTGTTTTACATATGTACTTACTTTGACATGTAGAACTGAGATATCCATTCACTCACCAATATACTCATGCACACAGTCAACTGTCCATACAGCTGTTTCTACATGCACTTTTGAACCCATACACCTAGGGAATCAACTGCTCACACATCTATGCACAGAGTTATACACCTCCCAGCCACCCACACACATACTCAGTCTCCCATACAAATACTTGGGCAACCATTCAATAACCCATATAGTTACTGATATAGCTACTGATTTAAACATGCAGCAGTTTACAGAAGAACATAAATAATGGTTGCCAAATTAAGACACTTTAATCACTAACCCATGCACTCAGTGAGACACATTTAATCATTCTCTCATACAGTCAGTCATGCACCTACTAAATCCTTCATCCAGACACTTATACATCCACTCATTCTTCAATATGTAAGACATATTTTAACTTTACAGAAACATACAGTCACTGGGTGTTGTCATCAGTGATGTCATCAGTGATGTCATTTGAGATGTCATCAGTGATGTCATCAGTGATGTCACTGACCATGTCATGAATGATGTAATATGTGACATCATTAGCAGTGGATTGCGGGTCCGCGATATATAGTTAGTGCATCTAACTATATATGGAATTTCAATGGTTTTGTGCGAGTAAAATAAGGTTTTTTAAATGCTAATCCCTAACTATATATGGTCTATGCCCTATGGTTTTTTCAGTGAATATATATATATATATTCACAGAAAAAACCATAGGTTATAGTGGATATATAGTTAGGAATTTGCATTTACAAAACCTTGAAAATTCAATGAAAAAACCATTGGTTTTAGGCCATATATAGTTAGGGATTTGCATTTACAAAACCTTATTTTACTCGCATAAAACCATTGAAATTCCATATATAGTTATAAGCGCTAACTATATATCGCGCACCCGCAATCCACTGCTGATGATGTCACATATTACATCATTCATGACATGGTTAGTGACATCACTGATGACATCACTGATGACATCTCAAATGACATCATCCAGTGACTGTATGTTTCTGTAAAGTTAAAATATCTCTTACATATTGAAGAATGAGTGGATATATAAGTGTCTGGATGAAGGATTTAGTAGGTGCATGACTGACTATATGAGTGAGTGATTAAATGTGTCTCACTGAGTGCATGGGTTAATGACTAAACTGTCTCAATTTGTGCATCATTATGTCTGTTGTTCTGTAAACTGTTCCATGTGTTGATAAGTAGCTATATGAGTAACTATATGGGTTATTGATTGGTTGCCCAAGTATTTGTATGGGATACTGAGTGAGTGTGTGTGGGTAGCTGGGAGGTGTGTGACTCTGTGCATAGATGTGTGAGCAGTTGATTCACTAGATGTATGGTTTCAAAAGTGCATGTGGAAACAGCTGTATGGGTGGTTGACTGTGTGCATGAGTGTATTGGTAAGTGAATGGATATCTCAGTGCTACATGTCAAAGTAAGTACATATGTAAAACACAGTACATGTGAGAGTTGACATATATAAATAACTGTGCATAAGAGCCAGTGAATGTGTGAGTGGCTGTATGGATCATTGTGAACTTGTATCAGGGATTGTATAAGAGAGTAAATATGTGTTAGTATATGTTTGAATAAGTAAAGTTTGTATAACTGTATATTTGAGGAAATGGAGGTGTGATTGATTCTTTGCATGACTGACTAGGTGTGTGAGTAACTCCATGGATGAGTGACAGTCTGTGAGTGTCTGTTTACACTGATTGTATCTAAGGTTATATTAGAGTCTGAAGAGGTTCATCGTATTATCACATGAATGATATCATCAGTGATGTTATCAGTCATGTCAAATGAGATGTTTTCAGTGATGTCATCAGTGATGTCATTTGAGATGTCATCAGTGATGTCATCAGTGATGTCACTAACCATGTCATGAATGATGTAATATGTGACATCATCAGCAGTGGATTGCGGGTGCGCGATATATAGTTAGCGCTTATAACTATATATGGAATTTCAATGGTTTTATGCGAGTAAAATAAGGTTTTGTAAATGCAAATCCCTAACTATATATGGCCTAAAACCAATGGTTTTTTCATTGAATTTTCAAGGTTTTGTAAATGCAAATTCCTAACTGTATATCCACTATAACCTATGGTTTTTTCTGTGAATTTCATTGGTTTTTTAATAGCAAATATGAAAAGCTTAAAAATGTCAAGTACGTGATAAATAAAAACATTTTTGTATTTATGCACGCTGATGTGCTTTGAACGCTGCACCCCCCCCCTCCCCTCTTTTGTCTTAGTAGTACTCTCTCTTTGCAGATACTGAAGGGTAGTTAACGCAGGCCTTTACCCCCGTTGTAATCCGTCGTGGCTGCTTGTCTCTCCATTTGATTGATTGTTGTCCAAGCATTTACTGTTTTAGAATTGGTTCTCTTTGGATCATTCTCTATTTACAAACAAGCACAAAGTCGCAATACTCTGTTTAGTCTTTGCAGATAGTGAAAAATCGTGTAAAAAAAATAAAAGTAATCGAGCAAAATCAGTAGGCCACTAATTGGATCTCTTTTTGACCTCGCTAAAATAGAAATATTAGGAACAACCCTTCATGAGAAATACGAAAATAGTGAGATGAACTGAGCTCCACACCATGAGGGCTGCAAGACAGCTCGGCTCCATCACCCATCCCGCACAAAATAACGACAAACCGTATGCAAATATTAAAAATATAGACAACACACCAGCAAAGAAACAGGGTAAAACATTTTATTAAAAAACTATTTACATAACGTTGGTTTATAAGATGATGTCAGTAGTGGACCGATGTGTGAATAGATCGAAAGCAGCACAAGGCTCCAAGATCCGGATGGCAAGCTCCTGGATGTTGGGTGCCATAGTTTAGAGTTCTGAATTTGAGCCTTTTTGAATGTCTGTGCTTTGTTGAATCAAATTTGCGGCTTGACACAAAGCTGACTCAAGCGTTGCTACTGATGCTATGCAGACCAAAACTGGTTTTCAGTTTGTACATTTTTCTAGATTTTTAATCCAAGTTTGGTTGACTTTGTAGAACGATGGCTTCAAATTTTCAACATACGGTGTGGTGGCGCTGACTGGGAGGGGGCGCTTTGCTCCTGCCCCCTCCCCAAGTAAGATTTTCATACGTGAAAGTACGTTAATGGTTTTGGTCCCTGAGATGCTTCGATGTCACTGCCATTCTCAAATAGCATAAGTTCTGGATGTTGGGTGCCATAGTTAAGAGTTCTGAGCAGCGCTTGTAACACTGTCTGAAGCTTATTTCCACCTACTGCAGCTTCACTATTCTCAAAGTAAGTGAGTGTCGTTTGTGGACCTGACTGCATTAGAAAACAATGTGATATGTTACCTTCCTAAACAGCTTGACGGAGGCCCCTGAGGGGCGGTGTGATGGCCATGGACTCGGAGAAGACGCTTGGCTCCGACACCCTCCCCAAGTCTTATAGCACTGGTGTAGCCTGAGATTGCCCCCGACATAGGCGGCCGGCTCCCGGGATCCGGCGGACCTTTTTGCCTTTTGATGACTCTTCAATTCTGAACCTTGTCCCATCCAGCTGAGTTGCGCCCACTCTTGCGGCTACAGCGTCTTGCCCACCATCCAGCTGAATTGTGCCCACTCTTGCGGTGCAGCGATAGGCGACTGCCACAGGACTCTCAAAATGGCGGCCGGCTCTTCGGTTTTGGGCCTGGTCCACTAAAATGGCCCTGGGACACCTTTGAACTCGGACGCTTCCCTGATAGGGCTTGGGTCCCATTCTCGAAAAGCGTCCCCTCAGCCGTGAAGATTCTACAAAAGTCTTGGGGGCCTCCGACTCCCGCAGGCTTCTGGTGGGGAGCGGCTGCCATGATTGCTCGTGGAATGGCCACGACGGAGCTACGAGATGGTAGTGGTCTCATGCTGACGCCAGCTTTAGTCTGAAACATCCAGAAACACTGTAGACTACCAATTCGATCAGTTCCGGTAGCGCCCCAACATGACCCGGAAGAGAAGAACTTGCCCTCCCCTCTTTGACTGATGGTTCTTGTTGCCTGTCCCCTCTGTTGTCATTTAACAGAACTTTTTGGACTGCTGAAAGGAGTTGTGTTCCGAACGCTGGTTGGTGGAGACATTTTGACTATATTCTTGACCTACGTTGTCGCGTAATGCGTTATATGACACGCCGCGTTACCGCACCCGGAAGTGATCCGCGGCGCGGCGCGCAGCGCGCAACGTAAGCATAACAGGACATGTGACTTGTTAATAAAACTTTTCATTGGTTCATTTTACTTTTGTTAATTTAATGATGAAAAGCTTGGTCATATGACCTAAAAATTACGCTTTTTATTGTTTTCGAACAATATTTTTTTTTCAAACACATGTTATAATATTCCAGGCTAATGTACTTTCCCGGAAAATTTACAACTGTCTTGTAAGTAAAATATATTCCTTTTTCGAGAAAAAGGGCGTTTCTTCCTTCCATAACGGAGCCGTTGAGTAAAAGAGATTCGGCCTGCTATCTTAGTCGCCGATACGCCTGATTATCAGATTCTTATCGATCACTTTATATTGCAGACATGAAAAACACAACTGCCCTTAAGCATTTATCTTTACTGCGTTCCTACATATTATACCTTTTATCCGTCATGTAATTGGACTGCTTTATTTCACTTGCCTTTACTGATTCGAAAACAGTGACTAAAAGTAAAAACTTTACCAATGTAAATACTACTACCGTGTTTTGTTTTAAAAACCTTTATTGTGAAAATGTCAGTATACAAATACGGGCCTATAACCACGTGGGCCGGCCACGGAGCAAACTGAAATCGTATATGATGAGGAGACATTTACACTGTAGAAGAACGTAACGAGCGGGCCATTAGGTTGCAAGAACAAAGGTGTCTAACAGTTGCGGAATCGGTGGACGTACATTTTGTAATTAAAATACGATACAGCCACTTACAATAACATTTTCTAGATATACATTTGCGGGCAAGGAGTTACGAGTCCCATTTATACCGGCGCCATTTTGGGCGAGGCCGGGCAGGTCCAAGATATAGTCAAAATGTCTCCACCAACCATCGGCCAGACCAGAACCCCTTTAGGCCCTTTATGCTACAAGATGGTGTCTTCCATTCAGAAAATAGTGTTGGCAGCATTTTGAAAGGAAACAGAAACAGCCATTCTCCTAGTGAGTTTCACATTGTTACATTTAGGAAGAATGTTGAAGAGTAGTATGTGGAAAATCTGAAGCCATTTTTCTACAAACTCTCAATCAGACTTGGATGGAAAAAAAAAACCTGAAGAATGTACAAACGGAAAACCAATTTTTGTCTGTATAGCATCAACAGTAACGCTTGAGTCAGCTTTGTGTCAAGCCGCCATTTTCATTCAATCAATAGCGTCCCGCTGCACACATTCAGGGACCTGGTCGTGTCTTCAGATGAAACGGATTGTAGGAAAAGAAGCAGAAAGGAAAAGGAAAAAAGTTCCGCCGCACCTCGGGAGCCGGCCGCCTATGTCATGTGCCACCTTTGGCCACACCAGGGCAATAGTGAAGCTGCAGCAGGTGCAAATAAGCTTCAGACAGTCTTACAAGCACTGCTCAGAACTCTCAACTGAGGCACTCAACATCCAGGACTTGCCATTCGGATCTTGGCGCCTTGTGCTGGTTCCGACCTATTCACACATCAGTCCACTACTGACATCACCTCATAAGCCAACGGGGCACCCCACGCCGACTTTCGGCGCAGCATTGTAGGATGGCCACACCAGTGCGGCCACTTGCTGGACACCACCTCGGTGCCATCCGGATCTCGGCGCGTTCGAGTCACTGTGCCGGAAGAGTGACCGGAACTCAGCTGAACACGCCGTCTTTCGGCGCAGCATTGTAGGATGGCCACACCAGTACGGCAATTTGCTGGACACCACCTCGGTGCCATCCTGATCTCGGCGCGTTCGAGTCACTGTACCGCAAGAGTGACCGCAACTCAGCTGGACACGCCATCTTTCGGCGCAGCATTGTAGGATGGCCACACCAGTGCGGCAATTTGCTGGACACCACCTCGGTGCCATCCGGATCTCGGCACGTTCGAGTCACTGTACCGCAACAGTGACGGCAACTCAGCTGGACACGCCGTCTTTCGGCGCAGCATTGTAGGATGGCCACACCAGTGCGGCAATTTGCTGGACACCACCTCGGTGCCATCCGAATCTCGGCGCGTTCGAGTCACTGTACCGCAACAGTGACCGCAACTCAGCTGGACACGCCGTCTTTCGGCGCAGCATTGTAGGATGGCCACACCAGTGCGGCAATTTGCTGGACACCACCTCGGTGCCATCCGAATCTCGGCGCGTTGTGCTGCCTTCGGCCTATTCGCACATCGGTCCGCTACTGACGCCGCCTCACGTGCCAACGGATTTTCTACGCTTTTTGTAGCCCTATGCCGCATAACAGGTCATGTGACTTGTTTATAAAACTTTTCATTGGTTCATTTTACTTTTGGTTTCCTAAAGATGGAAGGCTTGGTCATATGACCTAAAAATAACACTTTTCATTGGTTTAGAACATTTTTTTTTCCCAAACGATGAAAGCCCCACCTTGTTTCTGGATCATTCAGACTGAAGCTGGCGTCAGCATGAGAGCACCACCATCTCGTGGCTCCGTCATGGTCATTCCGCGAGCAATCATGGCAGCCGCTCCCCACCGGAAGCCTGCGGGAGTCGGGGGCCCCCAAGACTTTTGTAGAATCTTCACGGCTGAGGGGACGCTTTTCGAGAATGGAGCCCAAGCCCTAGCAGGCAAGCGTCCGAGTTCCAAGGTGTCCCAGGGCCATTTCAGTGGACCAGGCCCAAAACCGAGGAGCCGTCCGCCATTTTAAGAGCCGTGTTGCAGCCGCCTATCGCTGCACTGCAAGAGTGGGAGCAACTCAACAACATGGTGAGCGAGACGCTGTAGCCGCAAGAGCGGGCGCAACTCAGCTAGATGGCCGCCACCTGGGGAGGCCCGTTCACGCCGCCTCCCCCACGCCCGGGCCGCCGCACGCCAATTTTCGGAGCAGCATTGTAGGATACCAAAACCAGTGCGGCAGTTTACTGGACATCACCTGGGTGCCTGTCGTACATGTTGTGTCAGCCATGTGACACTGGACACAGTCCCATCAACATCTCAACGCGTTCTGCTGCCTTGGGACTATTCACACAACAGACCGCTACTGATGAGGCCTCCCCCCGCACCACCCGGGACGCCCCACGCTGTTTTTCTGTGCTGCATTGTAGGATCCCAAAACCAGTGCGGCACCCAGGCGACATCACCTGGGTGCCGTCCAGAACTCTGCATGTTGTGCTGCCTTGGGACTATTCGCACAAAAGACAGCTTCTAACCATTGTTGCTTTTTGTGTTGAAAAATGTTTAAATGTTTTTAGTTTTTGTTCCGTTCGTTATAGTTAATAGTTAATAAAGTTTTATAATCTTACTTTGTTGGAGTGTTATCTATTTTTTTAAAAACGGGTGAATGGGGCCTTGAATCGGGTTATTGTCATGTGTGGGCTTTGGAAGTGTGCTGCTGCAGGATCGGACATTTCAAACTCAAATGCACGTTCTTTTTCTTACCTTTCCGAAGCATGGAGCGCAATAGCAGGCAGAGAAAGGGTGATGCACGTGTTGAACACTACCTGACCTGGCAAGTTGCTGGCAGTGCCTCCCCGCCCGCTCCTAAAAGAGGGCACACACACACCGCCGCCCCAAGTACTTCACAAATCTTTAAAAGACCATGCGCTTGTTCATGAGGCTTAAATGGTTTATCACCTCTTCTAGAACCCCTGCATCGACCCTCTGACGTTTCCTGGAAAAATTACCATGTAACACAATACCAAGCCCTGTCAGCTGAAACCCCCAAGGAATCGTGGGGCATATTATCAAGGGGGTTTATCTCCGCTTTTTTGGCTTTAAAAGCCATGAAAGCGGAGATAAAATTATCTCCCTATTACCAAGCTGTCGCTAACACCAGTTAGTGACAGCTAAAAGGAGATAGCGACCATCTTGGGCCCCGCTGTGCATGTCAGTGATACTTATCACTAATGACATGCAAAGTGGCGTACCAAGATGTTAGCGACTGGAAACAGTCCCTAACATCGCTATCTTCTATTACCAACTTTTGGAGATATTCGCGCTAAGCGCGAATATCTCCAAAATCTAACACCTGCCCTGAGCAGTTCTTAGCCATGTTATCCAATGGGAGGTGGATAACATGGCTAAGAGCATTTGCTCAATAATACATGAATATCGCTGACTTTTCTGCGATAATAGCAAGGTTTATCTGCGATAAAAATCGCCGATGTGCGGCGATAATTTTTGTCTCTAAACAAGTTAGAGACAAAAATTATCGCTAGTTGTTCGTAATATGCCCCCGGGTTTTTGCTTGCAGAAATCGGGAGGCGGGAGACTAGCACTGAAATCAGTAGTCACACGCCTGAATCAGGAGGGTTGGCATGTCTGAATTCTCTACAGCTGGGGCCATAAACTACATCCGCAGGGGTAGGTGATAGCCTGGGACCAGCCTGGCATCTAAAATGGCTGCCGTGCACGACAAAATTGTGGCATTGGAAAAAAGGCAAGATGGCGCAGCCGCTGGAAGAGATGTATCAACATATATGAGCCTCCTCAGCCACCCTCAGGAAACATAGGGGATTAGGATACGTCTCCCGCACCCCCTTATACCTAGTAATTTAATTAACGAAGCACAAAATGGCGAATTCCCGTTTCGCTACCAGTTTGCGGCCCAGTTCGCGGCCCGTGAAGCGCTTCTACCGTGAAAAATAATTTTTTTTTTCTTTTCCCCACGGGACGTTTTAATAACCCCAACAACATTCCTAGGGGGTGAAGAGGGGGATACCTTGCCCCCTTTCATTAAATTCCCCCTTAGTTTTTCACCTCTTCTTCTCTCTCGATCCTACCGAGAGACAAGATGGCGGCCGCTCCGGACTGTCACGCAGCAAAATAAAAAAAAGCTCACGCACAGCCGCTGGAAGAGATGTATCAACATATGTCAGCCTCCTCAGCCACCCTCAGGAAACATAGGGGATTAGGATACGTCTCCCGCACCCCCTTATACCTAGTAATTTAATTAACGAAGCACAAAATGGCGAATTCCCGTTTCGCTACCAGTTTGCGGCCCAGTTCGCGGCCCGTGAAGCGCTTCTACCGTGAAAAATCATTTTTTTTTCCTTTTCCCCACGGGACCCTTTAATAACCCCAACAACATTCCTAGGGGGTCAAGAGGGGGATACCTTGCCCCCTTTCATTAAATTCCCCTTTCGTTTTTCACCTCTTCTTCTCTCTCGATCCTACCGAGAGACAAGATGGCGGCCGCTCCGGACTGTTTAGAATGTTGACAGACACCGGAGAGCCAATCAGCTTTCTGCGCGCAAAGTTCCGATAAGCGAAAAGTAAGCGGACCGGATCGCTGCCCGGAGCGCTGTTACAGATATATATCTTGATTTAAACGTTAATTTCTCAAAATCCACTGAAGCACATATATTGAGACCTAGCAAAGGCACATCGGGCTACCAGTCCCTACAATTTTGCCAAGTTTCGTGCAAATCCATTCAGCCGTTCGAGCTAAAAGTGAGGCCAACCGCCCTATGGAAAACTCAATGTAAAAAACGGGTTTTGGGACCCCCCTTTTTTCTCAGCCCCCCCTTGACGAAACCCCACCAAATTTCCAGGGGCTGCTCAGAAACAAAATGTGCCATTTTCCTGAAAATTTCAGCCGATTCCGTCCACAAACGCCAAAGTTATTAGACATAGAATTTTCAGAAATCCCATAGGGAATAAATCCTAACTATATATACCTACTGGCGATAGCCAGTAGGTAATATATATATATATATATATATATATCGGCAGCAGAAGGTCGATTCGGAATCACCAATGTTTTTCAGCGATCACACACAGAAAGACCAACGAATCCCAAATGATGGCAAAAGGTAATTTATTTCCGAGAGAGCTACAGAAGCGTGGCAAACGACACATTTCAGGCGGTTGCCCTTGTTCACATCAGAAGTATTTCCCATAATGCCCTCTTTTTAACTGAATTTGTGTGCACCATGTGAAAAAATGAAAACAAACAAAATACTCGTAGGTCTGAGTCACAACGAATTCATCCGGGGTTGTAACTTGCCATTTCTTTCTCAATAGTCAATCGATTGCTTACATTTATCTTGGATTGACAACAATTGTTTGATACCTGCATGAATGCATGTTTGTATAAATTGTTCTGGAATAGTATCTATAAAGTGCGTTATGCTTGTGCAATTGCGCATGTGAAAACTACAAATAAATACATTGCAATTCCGAAGCAAAACCACATTGAATATACACATAAATATAAAAAATTAAATACATATGTATATAAAAAATCTCTCTACAAATCAGTTCATGGTTAAAAAGTAATCATGTACATACTTGAAAACCCTCTATTCAAATATAAATATAAGATGTCATCATTGTGGCTATACCATTATTAAGGTGCAATGCAATAGTATTGTAAACTTCACTCTCAAATGTGCAACATAGCGCAAACAGATATTAAAGTGCTGTCCAGAACTCAATCTATCATTGTAGTCCAAGCATAGTGATATCCTATATTTACAGAATACCCAAAAAATGGGGACATCTATTTTAGATGGCAACCCCTACTACAATGACCAATATGACCTACATGTGGTGTATATTTAAAGTGTGACTAATATCACGCAGGAGAATCATCGATCCATCACTGCCACCAATAATTAAAAAAAGAGAACAAAAAAAAGAGATCAATTCTGTGTGTCGGACTGAGACTGATAGTAAATTTAAAAAATATAAATGGAAGGCTTAGATTGAAGCAATAAACCGAAATCTACCGAATGTCAGGAAGGTGTTAGCAAATTAACTAACTGCGGAGCCTATATTGATAAACAAATGACAGTTTTACAGGAAATAATACAGGTCTTCCGTAGTGTTATGCCCATTAGGTACCTTGGAATCTAGTTCTAATATCATTTTAGATTCCAATTGCCGCAACATCCTATCCCCCCTTCTAGGTTTAGGCACTGATGTGAGGACATAGTAGCTTAGACACTGGAGATTGTTGCCATGTACACTTTTAAAGTGTCTAGCCACCGGGTAGGAGCTGTCATTGTTGACGATTGCCCGAATATGCTGCAATATCCTGGCATGCACCGGAAGCCTGGTACTACCCACGTATCTCAGGCCGCAGGTACATGCCAGGACGTAAACAGCATACTCCAAATTTCTTTTTGGACAGTTCAGGGCAAGGATTAGAGATGTGTGTACGTAACGAGGGTCCCCTCCGAAACGTAATATCTGGCAGGGCAGATAAATGTTGAGATAACACCGCGTCAGTTTTTAATATAGGCCAACTTTTGCATAAAATGGACTGAATCTTCCTGTCATGGCAGCTATATGCAGTGATAAATCTAATGGTAGATTCAGCCGAATCTACTTTGGTGACTATGTTTGAAGTCACTAGTTTAAATAGAGTTTCTCTAGGTCTTATTTGCATTTTATTTACCACTCTTTTTAATATATATATATAGGCACGGCGCCCATCCAGGGGCGTGCCATGAACATAAATGAGGGCTTTTCCTGCAACTTCCTGAATACTTCATTCGTCCTCCTCTGAAGAAGAAGGCAGCCGCCTTCGAAACGCGTCAGGACCCACGACGAATCAGGCTTGCATCACGAACCCTGTTCCTGTGTTCTTCAAGCTATCTAGCTTTTATTGTGGGAATAAAGCCTTGTACAGAAGCCCCGCGAGTGTGGTTGGTGTTTTCAACACTTCGAGCGTACATATCTGAAAGGTCCCATCACCTTTCTTCTCTGCACCCGCCTGAGAAGAGTGCATGACGTTTTGATGGGGAAAGGAGCGTGGTAGTAAAACTGCATCACGTCAGAGCACCGCCAAACAGCGAGATGGAGAGAGCCCGTAATGGTGAGCATCCAGCTTGAGGGGAGATGAATCTCGCTTTTTCCCCTGCTCTTACACCATGACGCTGCCCGGCTGGCGAGGGGTCTCTAGTCCAGGGTTGCTTCCCACAATGGGGAATTCCGGACTCGGACGCTATACAGGGACAAAGCATCACTGCAGGAATACAAGTACCATAAGGCACGGCGCCCATCCAGGGGCATGCCATGAACATAAATGAGGGCTTTTCCTGCAACTTCCTGAATACTTCATTCGTCCTCCTCTGAAGAAGAAGGCAGCCGCCTTCGAAACGCGTCAGAACCCACGACGAATCAGGCTTGCATCACGAACCCTGTTCCTGTGTTCTTCAAGCTATCTAGCTTTTATTGTGGGAATAAAGCCTTGTACAGAAGCCCCGCGAGTGTGGTTGGTGTTTTCAACACTTCGAGCGTACATATCTGAAAGGTCCCATCACCTTTCTTCTCCGCACCCGCCTGAGAAGAGTGCACGACGTTTTGATGGGGAAAGGAGCGTGGTAGTAAAACTGCATCACGTCAGAGCACCGCCAAACAGCGAGATGGAGAGAGCCCGTAATGGTGAGCATCCAGCTTGAGGGGAGATGAATCTTGCTTTTTCCCCTGCTCTTACACCATGACGCAGCCCGGCTGGCGAGGGGTCTCTAGTCCAGGGTTGCTTCCCACAATGGGGAATTCCGGACTCGGACGCTATACAGCGACAAAGCATCACTGCAGGAATACAAGTACCATAAGGCACGGCGCCCATCCAGGGGCGTGCCATGAACATAAATGAGGGCTTTTCCTGCAACTTCCTGAATACTTCATTCGTCCTCCTCTGAAGAAGAAGGCAGCCGCCTTCGAAACGCGTCAGGACCCACGACGAATCAGGCTTGCATCACGAACCCTGTTCCTGTGTTCTTCAAGCTATCTAGCTTTTATTGTGGGAATAAAGCCTTGTACAGAAGCCCCGCGAGTGTGGTTGGTGTTTTCAACACTTCGAGCGTACATATCTGAAAGGTCCCATCACCTTTCTTCTCCGCACCCGCCTGAGAAGAGTGCACGACGTTTTGATGGGGAAAGGAGTGTGGTAGTAAAACTGTATCACGTCAGAGCACCGCCAAACAGCGAGATGGAGAGAGCCCGTAATGGTGAGCATCCAGCTTGAGGGGAGATGAATCTCGCTTTTTCCCCTGCTCTTACACCATGACGCTGCCCGGCTGGCGAGGGGTCTCTAGTCCAGGGTTGCTTCCCACAATGGGGAATTCCAGACTCGGACGCTATACAGCGACAAAGCATCACTGCAGGAATACAAGTACCATAAGGCACGGCGCCCATCCAGGGGCATGCCATGAACATAAATGAGGGCTTTTCCTGCAACTTCCTGAATACTTCATTCGTCCTCCTCTGAAGAAGAAGGCAGCCGCCTTCGAAACGCGTCAGGACCCACGACGAATCAGGCTTGCATCACGAACCCTGTTCCTGTGTTCTTCAAGCTATCTAGCTTTTATTGTGGGAATAAAGCCTTGTACAGAAGCCCCGCGAGTGTGGTTGGTGTTTTCAACACTTCGAGCGTACATATCTGAAAGGTCCCATCACCTTTCTTCTCCGCACCCGCCTGAGAAGAGTGCACGACGTTTTGATGGGGAAAGGAGCGTGGTAGTAAAACTGCATCACGTCAGAGCACCGCCAAAAAGCGAGATGGAGAGAGCCCGTAATGGTGAGCATCCAGCTTGAGGGGAGATGAATCTCGCTTTTTCCCCTGCTCTTACACCATGACGCTGCCCGGCTGGCGAGGGGTCTCTAGTCCAGGGTTGCTTCCCACAATGGGGAATTCCGGACTCGGACGCTATACAGCGACAAAGCATCACTGCAGGAATACAAGTACCATAAGGCACGGCGCCCATCCAGGGGCGTGCCATGAACATAAATGAGGGCTTTTCCTGCAACTTCCTGAATACTTCATTCGTCCTCCTCTGAAGAAGAAGGCAGCCGCCTTCGAAACGCGTCAGGACCCACGACGAATCAGGCTTGCATCACGAACCCTGTTCCTGTGTTCTTCAAGCTATCTAGCTTTTATTGTGGGAATAAAGCCTTGTACAGAAGCCCCGCGAGTGTGGTTGGTGTTTTCAACACTTCGAGCGTACATATCTGAAAGGTCCCATCACCTTTCTTCTCCGCACCCGCCTGAGAAGAGTGCACGACGTTTTGATGGGGAAAGGAGCGTGGTAGTAAAACTGCATCACGTCAGAGCACCGCCAAACAGCGAGATGGAGAGAGCCCGTAATGGTGAGCATCCAGCTTGAGGGGAGATGAATCTCGCTTTTTCCCCTGCTCTTACACCATGACGCTGCCCGGCTGGCGAGGGGTCTCTAGTCCAGGGTTGCTTCCCACAATGGGGAATTCCGGACTCGGACGCTATACAGCGACAAAGCATCACTGCAGGAATACAAGTACCATAAGGCACGGCGCCCATCCAGGGGCGTGCCATGAACATAAATGAGGGCTTTTCCTGCAACTTCCTGAATACTTCATTCGTCCTCCTCTGAAGAAGAAGGCAGCCGCCTTCGAAACGCGTCAGGACCCACGACGAATCAGGCTTGCATCACGAACCCTGTTCCTGTGTTCTTCAAGCTATCTAGCTTTTATTGTGGGAATAAAGCCTTGTACAGAAGCCCGGCGAGTGTGGTTGGTGTTTTCAACACTTCGAGCGCACATATACATATATATATATATATATATATATATATATATATATATATATATATATATTTATATATATATATATATATATATATATCCGTTCCAACTCCTACTTCTCGGCCAAGGTACCGAGTCCTCGATGTAGGTACAGACCACAACACTGCGATATAGATTCAATTCAAGGGTGGTTTATTGTTCTTCTGTTCCCAGCATGACGCGTTTCGGCTGCAACAAGGCAGCCTTGATCACATGACTTGAAAGAACCAATAAGTGCACTTATATACCGTGAATGTCCCCAATGAGACTTAAGTACAACATAAACATGGAAGAAATACTACGTAAACGGAGCTAACATTTACAATCCCATTAATAATGTATAATGGTCCATGGGCAAAAGGCAAATTCATTTCATAATGATATGTTTCCATATATACACTTGAAAAGACAAATTAATATATTTACACTTGAAAAGGCAAATTAATATATTTACACGCTATATACACATAAATATATCATTTTATACTAATGCCTGTGGAATAAAGTGCAGTGCCCATCATATTCACGATTCTCTCCAAGTTACGTATATACATATTCCTAAGTTGCAGGAAGTCATAATTAGGGAACGTGCAAAATATGCTGTTTGGAAAGTGCAAAATAGTGATAAAGTGCAAAATTGTGCTAGTTAAAACCGAGTATTATACTCAAATGTCTATAGGGAGTGCATTGGAGGTGGCACGTTAATTAGATCTCTATTAATGAAGAGTTACATGCCACCCGCTAACAGTAGTAAATGTAATTAACAATCACAGTAACGCCAAAAAGCCATAATCAGATAACACATTTGATGTGGCACAACGGGAACATCATGGCATAGTGCCCAATGTCTGATGAGAAAGCTCGCCACGGAGGGTGCGGGGCCAAACGGGTATAAATATTTAGGTTACAGTGACTATTCTGGCATAGTGCCCTTTTCACTGTTCCGTGGACAGCTTGAAATAGTTGGGATGAAGATAGGGGTGCCCAAAGATAGTTAAACAGAATAGCAGTCCAGTTCCCTTGGTGTTGTGTATGGCAAAGTTCTTCTACCCCTGGCTCTGTCCAAACGGATACAAATTCGTGGGTGCTATGACAGAGTTACTAACATAGCTCACTATGTTGTTACCACTAGAGGATGCAATAAAGGTCCTCCCCCGTGTTTAATCCGTTTGGGATTCTGGTATCGAGTAATACGATGTACTTACTCTCAAGCTGCCTTAATACTTTCTCCCTGTTTCCCCCTCTGATGTTTCTCGGCACCGCATCAATGATAAAATATCTTAGTTCATTTAGGTTCTTATTATGGACCAGTTCAAAGTGCCGGGCTACCGGATAATTACCATCCGAATTGACCACAGCCCGTAGGTGCTGCAGAATGCGGTTAAAAGCCTGCAGTTTTGTGCTGCCGACGTACCTGAGGCCACAGGTACATTGGAGCACGTATACCGCAAAGTCCGTGCGGCAGGTGAAATGATCCCTGATCTTGATAGGAGTAGGGTCAAAAGCAGAGCAATACTCACTGGTATTTATACCAAATTTGCAGGCCCTGCAAGATATACATTTAAAAAAACCGCATTTGTTGGAGATTCGATGAGGTTTTATTATTACCTCCGGACTGGATTTAACCAACATATCCCTCATAGATGGAGCTCTTCTAAACACCACCCCTGGTTCAGATGGTATAAGGGGGGCTAGAGTGATATCTGTCTTCAAAAGGGGCCAATGCTTTTTCAAAATTCCTCTCACTTTCTTATGATCTTCATTAAATGTGGTTATCAGACTGATGTTATTAGCCTGGGTCTCAACCTCACTATCAACCGGACTAGGAGTAACATCCACATTAATGGATGCGAGATAATTGTCCCTGTCCAGTTGGTTGGCTCTGTCTTTAGCTTCCAATAAAAGGGCTACCTCATACCCTCTGGCACAGAATCTTTCCAACGCCTCATTCTGACATCTTTCCAAATCTGATGGGGTACTGCAGATTCTCCTCATCCTAAGAAACTCCCCATACGGGATGCTTCTGATCAAATGGTTGGGATGGGAGCTGCTTGCGTGCAGTATAGCGTTGCCTGCTGTAGCTTTCCTGTGCAGGCGAGTGTGTAATTTACCATTCTCAATGTAAATCTCCACATCAAGAAATTGGATGAGGTGTGTGCTGATCTGGGAGGTGAAACCTAAATTCAGGTCATTAACATTAATCATATTGACGAATTCATTAGCTGACTCCAACGACCCTCTCCAAATCATACATATATCGTCAATGAATCGCCAAAAATGTACCAAGCAGTTAGGAAAACAATCAGCGAGGGTTTGCTTGAGGACATGCTCCTCCCACCACCCCATATGCAAACATGCGTAGGTGGGAGAGAAGCATGCCCCCATAGCCACCCCTCTCAGCTGCTGGTAAACCTCCCGATTATACAGAAAGTAATTATTGTTCAGACATAATTCAAGCATGCTCATTAACATATTACTATGTTGACTGTAAGATATGCTACGCTTGTTTAAATAGTATCTTACTGCATTTAAACCGTCCTTGTGTGAGATGCTAGTATATAGTGAATTAATGTCCAAAGCAATCAAAATAAAGTCATTTTCCCACTTGATACCGTTAATTTTAGAAAGGAAATGGCCAGTGTCTTTTATGAAAGATGGTAAATTTTCCACATACTCGTGCAGGAATTGGTCGACATATCTTGAAATAGACTCCAATAAACTCCCTTGGGCGGAGATAATAGGACGCCCTGGGACCGGTGATGTTTGTTTGTGAATTTTAGGAATTAAATAAAAGAAAGGAGTGATAGGAAAATCATTTTTCAAAAAGGCGTGCTCTTGCTTGCTCAATAAACCAAGATGCTTCCATTGGTTCAATTCTTTGTAGGTCTTCTCTTTCAAGCTCTTGATATCATTGAAGCTGCCTTTTCTGTAGCAGGTGGTATCTTGTAAGTGTTTTTCAGCTTCCGCCATGTACAAGTCCCTTGGCCAGATGACAGTGTTGCCACCCTTGTCGGATTTATTGATTATTAGGTTTGAATCACTCCTTAACTTCTTCATTAGTCTTTGGTATTGTCTTTCCATGTATTTGATTCTTTTCTTTCTACGTGCAGTGCTCATTCCTAATCCTTTCAGATCCTCCACAACTATGTCGCAGAAAGCATCAATGTTGTCTTTCGGCATGATTGGACAGAAAGTGGACGGAGGCTTGAAGGATGTCACACATGGTTGATTCATTGAGATCCCAGCCCTGGATAAATTTTCCTGGGTGGAGCCAGGTTCAAACTCCACATTTAGTACCAGTTCATTTGCCACTTTCAGAGCGTTCGCATCAGAGATCTGAAACACTTTTGAAGGTTGGATTAGGTTAGAGATGTTTGTAGCCCGAACCTGAGCATTGTTTAGTTTAAAATGTTTCCTCAGTTTTAATTTGCGGATGAATTTGAAGACATCTATGCGTGTCTGCACGTAGTTAAAAGAATTTTTGGGACAATAAGACAGGCCCAAAGAGAGGAGTTGCATCTCTGCTTTGGATAAGGTGGTATCGGACAGGTTGATGACAGTATTGTCCTGTGCTGCTGTTATGTTAGCGGTTATGTTTGGCATCTGATTATGGGTCTTTGTTTGGTCAACTAGGGTAGGGTTGGACACAGCCATTACCATTTCTTCCCTTGCCCTCTGCCTCTCTTTGCAAAGCCTCTGCCTTTTGAGTTTTCTCCTTGCGCTGCGCTTTTTGTTTGCTTTTCTTCGTTGAGTTTCCGCTGTTGGCGGGTTTGCGGTCGCAGCGTTTTGTGTCTGTCCTCCACGAGAAAACCCAATTCCTCAGATGGTGTATATTGAGTAGGAACCACCCCTCGATTAGTGCCTCCTGCTGCTCCTTCATCTGAATCATAACTGCTACTTCTAGAGCTCATTTCTGGTTCTGATGTCTCCAATCTTTGCTCCTTACCACCTGTTGCCTCAACATTTTTTGCTGCCAGTGCTTGTCTTTTTACGTTATCGAATTTACGCGCAAACGTAAAGATCCTACCAGTTTCGTAGTCATTTTTATCTCGTGCAAACTTATATTGCTTGCGCTGACTAATTGTTTCCTGGTGTTTTACCAGTCTGGCATCTATCTCCTCTCTTTGTTTTTTAATGAATTCCTTGTCGTCTTCCGTTTCCAACTCCTTATTTAATTCCTCTATTTGCTTAATAATTTCTATGCGGTCAATCTCTGCATATTTTATAAGCAAACAAACCATGTTCATTGAGGCGTCTAAATTCATCGTGGCCCACTCTTTCAACAGGAGGGGATTGGGGTTCTCAAAAGATGGCGCTGTGAGTATCCTCAATCCCCTGGGCACCCGCCCCACATCTTTGTATTTTTGTAATGAACGATGCTCCCACCATTTGGTGGTTTCAGTTCTCAAAAGTTTCTCCAAGCGTTTCATTTTGCTTTTTAAATCCGTCGTTTTTTCATTTGCCTTAGCGTTGTCATTTTTGGCTTTCAGCGCCGGCAAATTGACAAACATTTCTTCTGCCAATGCCTCCCGGTTCCTTAAAGCCTCTGCTGGTAAGGACATTCTACTTCGAGCAATAAACCAAATGCCTTATACCGGGGGGCGGAAATACGATCCCCGGCAGTCTCTCAGTTCTGAAAACGCAGCTCTCCTTTCACCCGCAAACTGGTTAGCCTGTAATTCGGCGCTCACGGACTGATCGGCTTACCCGTTTGGGATCCACGCGGTGCTTCGTTGATGTCCTCCGACTTCTCCAAAGCTCCACAGCGGAAACCTCCAGGCTGTCCGACACTCCGCTCCGTCTCACACCGATGCGGGGGGCTGTATGCTCATCTACTCCTTCCGGGTCAATTGTTGCTTCGCTTCCGCGTTCGGCCGCATAACACAGCAGCCCATAGACGAAAGGAGGGTCTGTAAAGGCGGCAACGGCCGTTAACCGCCCAATAGAAATCCGTTCCAACTCCTACTTCTCGGCCAAGGTACCGAGTCCTCGATGTAGGTACAGACCACAACACTGCGATATAGATTCAATTCAAGGGTGGTTTATTGTTCTTCTGTTCCCAGCATGACGCGTTTCGGCTGCAACAAGGCAGCCTTGATCACATGACTTGAAAGAACCAATAAGTGCACTTATATACCGTGAATGTCCCCAATGAGACTTAAGTACAACATAAACATGGAAGAAATACTACGTAAACGGAGCTAACATTTACAATCCCATTAATAATGTATAATGGTCCATGGGCAAAAGGCAAATTCATTTCATAATGATATGTTTCCATATATACACTTGAAAAGACAAATTAATATATTTACACTTGAAAAGGCAAATTAATATATTTACACGCTATATACAAATAAATATATCATTTTATACTAATGCCTGTGGAATAAAGTGCAGTGCCCATCATATTCACGATTCTCTCCAAGTTACGTATATACATATTCCTAAGTTGCAGGAAGTCATAATTAGGGAACGTGCAAAATATGCTGTTTGGAAAGTGCAAAATAGTGATAAAGTGCAAAATTGTACTAGTTAAAACCGAGTATTATACTCAAATGTCTATAGGGAGTGCATTGGAGGTGGCACGTTAATTAGATCTCTATTAATGAAGAGTTACATGCCACCCGCTAACAGTAGTAAATGTAATTAACAATCACAGTAACGCCAAAAAGCCATAATCAGATAACACATTTGATGTGGCACAACGGGAACATCATGGCATAGTGCCCAATGTCTGATGAGAAAGCTCGCCACGGAGGGTGCGGGGCCAAACGGGTATAAATATTTAGGTTACAGTGACTATTCTGGCATAGTGCCCTTTTCACTGTTCCGTGGACAGCTTGAAATAGTTGGGATGAAGATAGGGGTGCCCAAAGATAGTTAAACAGAATAGCAGTCCAGTTCCCTTGGTGTTGTGTATGTCAAAGTTCTTCTACCCCTGGCTCTGTCCAAACGGATACAAATTTGTGGGTGCTATGACAGAGTTACTAACATAGCTCACTATGTTGTTACCACTAGAGGAAGCAATAAAGGTCCTCCCCCGTGTTTAATCCGTTTGGGATTCTGGTATCGAGTAATACGATGTACTTACTCTCAAGCTGCCTTAATACTTTCTCCCTGTTTCCCCCTCTGATGTTTCTCGGCACCGCATCAATGATAAAATATCTTAGTTCATTTAGGTTCTTATTATGGACCAGTTCAAAGTGCCGGGCTACCGGATAATTACCATCCGAATTGACCACAGCCCGTAGGTGCTGCAGAATGCGGTTAAAAGCCTGCAGTTTTGTGCTGCCGACGTACCTGAGGCCACAGGTACATTGGAGCACGTATACCGCAAAGTCCGTGCGGCAGGTGAAATGATCCCTGATCTTGATAGGAGTAGGGTCAAAAGCAGAGCAATACTCACTGGTATTTATACCAAATTTGCAGGCCCTGCAAGATATACATTTAAAAAAACCGCATTTGTTGGAGATTCGATGAGGTTTTATTATTACCTCCGGACTGGATTTAACCAACATATCCCTCATAGATGGAGCTCTTCTAAACACCACCCCTGGTTCAGATGGTATAAGGGGGGCTAGAGTGATATCTGTCTTCAAAAGGGGCCAATGCTTTTTCAAAATTCCTCTCACTTTCTTATGATCTTCATTAAATGTGGTTATCAGACTGATGTTATTAGCCTGGGTCTCAACCTCACTATCAACCGGACTAGGAGTAACATCCACATTAATGGATGCTAGATAATTGTCCCTGTCCAGTTGGTTGGCTCTGTCTTTAGCTTCCAATAAAAGGGCTACCTCATACCCTCTGGCACAGAATCTTTCCAACGCCTCATTCTGACATCTTTCCAAATCTGATGGGGTACTGCAGATTCTCCTCAGTCGGTCGCCAGTAGGTATATATAGTTAGGATTTTTTCTCTATGGGATTTTTGAAAATTCTATGTCTAATAACTTTGGCGTTTGTGGACGGAATTGGCTGAAATTTTCAGGAAAACAGAACATTTTGTTTCTGAGCAGCCCCTGACAATTTGGGGGGGTTTCATCAAGGGGGGCTGAGAAAAAGGGGGGTCCCAAAACACGTTTTTCCCATGTTAATTTCCATAGGGCGGTTGGCCTCACTTTTAGCTCGAACGGCTGAATGGATTTGCACGAAACTTGGCAAAATTGTAGGGACTGTTAGCCCGATGTGCCTTTGCTAGGTCTCAATATATGTGCTCCAGTGTATTTTGAGTAATTTAGGTTCAAAAAAAGATATATATCTGGGCGGAGCCTAACCACACATCTGATCTGATTGGCTGTCAGCACTTCATCCAAGAAGTGTTGGCAGCCATCTTGGGACCAATATACATGATAGCACCTCATTAAAAAGCATTGTAGTTAATAGAGGGTTTTAGGATTTAGTTACTTTATAAATCATTTGTTGATGGTACCATACTCGTTTTAGGAATTGTTGTGGGTTCTAAGGTGATTTTACCATGTGAAAAAACCTTCTGCTGTGATATCATGAATATTGTTTGAAAAAAAACTAATATCTCATGATTTTCCCACAGTGGTTTGGAAGGGGATCTATAAGCTAAACTGAAAGCATATTTTCTGTAAATTCACATTATCTTTCTCAGTCATGTGAAAATGAAGTCTGACATTCTCAGTAAAACATGTACATCCAACAAGGACAGAGACTGTCAGTTGATTCCTTTGTGTTCTACTGCAGCCTCCTAGAGTGTTCTAAAGAACAACTAGAGCGCTAACAGTCCTACTTATTACAAAGGTATGGCACACCTGAAGCCATCTTGATTGGAATAAAGTGGTAACTCTTAAAACATTTAATTTAAAAAGAAACAACATGAGGGGGTATATTTTGCCATAGAAAGTATTATTAGTGCTGCAGAATGAAAAATTAGGGCACATTTTGAGTGACTTCTCAAATCCTTTTCTATTTCATTAAAACATTCTGACATGCAGTCTCCCAAAATGGCCACCAGAGACAAAAGAGCCCAAATGTAGCCCAAATATTACCCAGATGTAGCCCAAGTATAGCCCAATGACAGAATGTCCCAGAGTGTTCTAAAGAACAACTAGAGCGCTAACAGTCCTACTTATTACAAAGGTATGGCACACCTGAAGCCATCTTGATTGGAATAAAGTGGTAACTCTTAAAACATTTAATTTAAAAAGAAACAACACGAGGGGGTATATTTTGCCATAGAAAGTATGATTAGTGCTGCAGAATGAAAAATTAGGGCACATTTTGAGTGACTTCTCAAATCCTTTTCTATTTCATTAAAACATTCTGACATGCAGTCTCCCAAAATGGCCACCAGAGACAAAAGAGCCCAAATGAAGCCCAAATATCACCCAGATGTAGCCCAAGTATAGCCCAATGACAGAATGTCCCAGAGTGTTCTAAAGAACAACTAGAGCGCTAACAGTCCTACTTATTACAAAGGTATAGCACACCTGGAGCCATCGTGATGGGAATAAAGTGGTAACTCTTAAAACATTTAATTTAAAAAGGAACAAAATGAGGGGGTATATTATGCAATAGAAGGTATTATTAGTGCTGCAGAAAGAAAAATGAGGGCACATTTTGAGTGACTTTTCAAATCCTCTTCTATTTCATTAAAAAATTCTGACATGCAGTCTCCCAAGATGGCCACCAGAGACAAAAGAGCCTAAATGTAGCCCAAATATCACCCCGATGTACCCCAAGTATAGCCCAATGACAGAATGTCCCAGAGTGTTCTAAAGAACAACTAGAGCGCTAACAGTCTTACTTATGACAAAAGTATGGCACACCAGAAGCCATCTTGATTGGAATGAAGTGGTAAGTCTGAAAACACTCAATTTAAAAAAGAACAACATGAGGGGGTTAATTTTGCCATAGAAAGTATGATTAGTGCTTCAGAAAGAAAAATTAGGGATCATTTTGAGTGACTTCTCAAATCCTCTTCTATTTCATTAAAAAAATTCTGACATGCAGACTGAAACATGCACTTTGAATACCAGCAGCAGACGTCCCTGGTGAGCAGTAGCTTTACTACAGTGATCTAATGTGCAACTAGAGTGCTAACATTCAGAATTTATGGCAAATGTGTGACACATCTGAATGCCTTCTTGATGGAACCAAAGTAAACAAGCATTGAAAATGCAATAGATCTCGCCCTCGTTTAAGTTAAAGCCATTCTGTTTGTAATGAGGTGGCTTTTTAGCTTTGCTTTTATTAGTGTTTTTTCAACTTTCATGTAAATAACATGCATCTGTATGCATATAAGTATATGTATGCATGCATTTATGTTTGTATTTATATAGATATACAGATGATATATGTTTATATATGTATGTATATATATATATATTCACTGAAAAAACCATAGGTTATAGACCATATATAGTTAGGAATTAGCATTTACAAAACCTTGAAAATTCACTGAGAAAACCATAGGTTATAGACCATATAAAGTTAGGAATTAGCTTTTACAAAACCTTGAAAATTCACTGAAAAAACCATAGGTTATAGACCATATATAGTTCGCATTTCCAAAACCTTATTTTACTCACACAAAACCATTGAAATTCCATATATAGTTAGTTGCACTAACTATATATCGCGCACCCGCAATCCACTGCTGATGATGTCACATATTACATCATTCATGACATGGTCAGTGACATCACTGATGACATCACTGATGACATCTCAAATGACATCACTGATGACATCACTGATGACAACATCCAGTGACTGTATGTTTCTGTAAAGTTAAAATATGTCTTACATATTGAAGAATGAGTGGATGTATAAGTGTCTGGATGAAGGATTTAGTAGGTGCATGACTGACTGTATGAGTGAGTGATTAAATGTGTCTCACTGAGTGCATGGGTTAGTGACTAAACTGTCTTAATTTGTGCATCATTATGTCTGTTGTTCTGTAAACTGTTGCATGTGTTGATAAGTAGCTATATGAGTAACTATATGGGTTATTGATTGGTTGCCCAAGTATTTGTATGGGAGACTGAGTATGTGTGTGGGTGGCTGGGAGGTGTATGACTCTGTGCATAGATGTGTGAGCAGTTGATTCACTAGATGTATGGTTTCAAAAGTGCATGTGGAAACAGCTGTATGGGCGGTTGACTGTGTGCATGAGTGTATTGGTGAGTGAATGGATATCTCAGTGCTACATGTCAAAGTAAGTACATATGTAAAACACAGTACATGTGAGAGTTGACATATATAAATAACTGTGCATAAGAGCCAGTGAATGTGTGAGTGGCTGTATGGATCATTGTGAACTTGTATCAGGGATTGTATAAGAGAGTAAATATGTGTTAGTATATGTTTGAATAAGTAAAGTTTGTATAACTGTATAGTTGAGGAAATGGAGGTGTGATTGATTCTTTGCATGACTGACTAGGTGTGTGAGTAACTCCATGGATGAGTGACAGTCTGTGAGTGTCTGTTTACACTGATTGTATCTAAGGTTATATTAGAGTCTGAAGAGGTTCATCGTATTATCACATGAATGATATCATCAGTGAACTGATCAGTAATGTCAAATGAGATGTCATCAGTGATGTCATCAGTGATGTCATTTGAGATGTCATCAGTGATGTCATTTGAGATGTCATCAGTGATGTCATCAGTGATGTCACTGACCATGTCATGAATGATGTAATATGTGACATCATCAGCAGTGGATTGCGGGTGCGCGATATATAGTTAGTGCAACTAACTATATATGGAATTTCAATGGTTTTGTGTGAGTAAAATAAGGTTTTGTAAATGCGAATTCCTAACTATATATGGTCTATAACCTATGTTTTTTTCAGTGAATTTTCAAGGTTTTGTAAATGCTAATTCCTAACTTTATATGGTCTATAACCTATGGTTTTTTCAGTGAATTTTCAAGGTTTTGTAAATGCTAATTCCTAACTATATATGGTCTATAACCTATGGTTTTTTCAGTGAATATATATATATATATATATATATATATATACTTAGCAAAGGGGCTCCTGCTGGCAAACTATACGCTTTAAGAGGTGGCTCGTATCCGGCGGAGCAGCCGGAATCAATATCCCAGAAGAAACGGCGTACCGACGAGCACCTGGTGAAATCAGTCACAGGAGTCAGGAAAGTGTACCAGAGCCAAAAAGGGTTTATTAATTCATAAACCTTGTGACGCGTTTCGCGCTTAGGAAGCGCTTGTTCACACCGATATATATATATATATTCACTGAAAAAACCATAGGTTTCAGGCCTTATATAGTTAGGAATTAGCATTTAAAAAACCTTGCAAATTCACTCACACTCAGTCTCCCATACAAATACTTGGGCAACCAATCAATGACCCATATAGCCACTCATATAGCTACTGATCAACACATGCAGCAGCTTACACAACAACAGACATACTGATTCACACATTCAGAGAGTTTAGTCACTAACCCATTCATACAGTAAGAAAAAATGTATCACTCACTCATACAGTCAGTCACGCACCTACTAAATCCTTCATCCAGAAACTTATACATCCACTCATTCTTCAATATGTAAAACATATTTAAACTTTACAGAAACATATAGTCACTCGATGATGTCATCAGTGATGTCATCAGTGATGTCATTTCAGATGTCATCAGTGATGTCATCAGTGATGTCTCTGACCATGTCATGAATGATGTAATATGTGACATCATCAGCAGTGGATTGTGGATTGCGGGTGTGCAACATATAGTTAGTACAACTAACTATATAGGAGCAATTTCAATGGTTTTTTAAATGCTAATTCCTAACTATATAAGGCCTGAAACCTATGGTTTTTTCAGTGAATTTCAAAGGTTTTGTATATGCTAATTCCCAACTATATTAGGCCTGAAACCTAAGGTTTTTTCAGTGAATTTGCAAGGTATTTTAAATGCTAATTCTATTAGCGGATAACGTTTAAATATGTTAATATCCTTGTGGGACCACCTGAGCAGCCCTAGGTGGTCAGGGTGTTTCTACCCTGCCCCCTTTTTGCATTCTACACGTTTGTTTTTCTGCTTCTTTTGTACCTCGGTCTACCTAGCACAAGATGAATGCCAACACTTCCTGGTTAGAAGTGTTGACAGCCAATGAGCATGCTGCTTTCCTGTGAAATTTGCAAAAAACACAGTTGATGGACAGAATGTAGAACAATGACAAAATTCACCCCAGTACAAGGATCTGGGCCTAAATCCATCATTTTTTTGCACTCCACACCACCCTGGGTTAGACACTGACAATATGCAAATCAGCTCTGACCCTGTGCCTCATGGGAACAGTCCAGTCGGAACTACCAAACCATGTCTTTCCCAGACCAGAATCAAGCATCCAAGGACCGGTTTCTGGCTATCAGCCTTCATCAGCCTGGATAGCTTGACTCCAATGGTGTGGAGAGCCTGGGACTCACGTCTGAGTATACCCAGCACACTCAGGGTAAAAATTGCAAAAAACACAGTTGATGGACAAAATGTAGAACAATGTCATACATTCACCCCAGTACAAGGATCTTGGCCTAAACCCATAGTTTTTTTGCACTCCACACCACCCTGAAAGGCATGCTGATTGGCTTCCACTGTCTGTCAACACTCCAAACCAGGAAGTGTTGGCAGCCATCTTGTGCCTCGGTAGAACCAAAAGCACAAGAAAGCAGTGAAACAAAGGTGCACAACACGCAAAGGGGGCAGGGTAGAAGCACCCTGACCCCCTAGGCCTGCTCAGGGGGTCCCACAAGGCCCCCCCAAGACCAAAAAAAAATATTGTTTTTCAGAAAATCACGGGGGTACACGCACCGTACGCGCACCGTACAGAGTACAGTAAGCTTACTGTAAGCTTACTGTACTCTGTATGGTGCACGTACCCCCGTGATTTTCCGAATTTTCTTTTGGGGGGGGGGGCCTGAGGCGGCCTTGTGGGACCCCCTGAGCAGGCCTAGGGGGTCAGGGTGCTTCTACCCTGCCCCCTTTTTGAGTTCTACACGTTTGTTTTTCTGCTTTCCTGTGCCTCAGTCTACCGAGGCACAAGATGGTTGCCAACAATTTCTGTTTTGGAGTGTTGACAGACAGTGGCAGCCAATCAGCATGCAGCTCATACTCAGGAAGGTACAGAGTACTGTAAGCTTACGTGCACTCACGGTGTTCCACATATAGATATATAATTTGGGAAAATTCAAATTTCTCAACAACTGCTGGAGTGATTTTCACCAAATATAAAAAAGGCACTTCTGCATACCAGTCCTCACCATTTTGCCAAGTTTGGTGTAATTCCATTCAGCCGTTCGGGCTGTAGCCTTGTCTAAAGGTCCTATGGAAAATTGCATTGGGCTACATTTCACATTCAATTTTTTTCAAAAACTACTAGAGTTATTTACACCAAACATACAAAAGGCACTGCTGCATACCAGTCTCTACCATTTTGCCAAATCTGGTGTAATTCCGTTCAGCCGTTCGAGCTGTAGCCTTGTCAATATGTCCCTATGGAAATTAACATGGGGAAAACACGTTTTGGGAACCCCCTTTTTTCTCGGCCCCCGCTTGACGAATCCCCCCGAAACGTTCAGGGAAGGAGCGGAGCGCAGCGAGGCAAATTTAAGGAAAATTAAGGCAGATCCCTCAATCGGCACCAAACTTATTCCCAATAGAATGTTCGGAATTTCCTATGGTAACTAGGTCCTAACTATATATACCTACTGGCGACCACCAATATATATATGTATAGATCGTCGCTCCAAAACACCAGCCTGCCGCACTCCAGAGCGGGTGCACATGTAACGTGGGTGTACCTGTCAAATATATACTGCTCCCAACTTCCCCAGGCACCCAACTTGATAAGGAACGCAGCACTCGCGGGGGTGGTTTTCACTCCGATTTTAATGGAAAACCCTCAGCACATCAAGACTCGTTTCAGCATAGGCTTTCATGAGTTGTTATACAGAAACGCGCGGCGGCCATTTGTATTTTATAAACATTGAGCATGGAACAAATCATGGACATCAACACAGGACTATCATGCATTCGCCAGCAAAGTATACCGCTATATTGGAAAATGCATTTTATAATGACAATAGATATCATATGCCAATTCAAATATGCATGCATATAAACATTAACTGCCTTATAATGGCAAAAAGATCCCTTATTTAAATAGGTATCTTGATTAATACCGCCCTGAATGGGCATTGCTATGCACCACGTCCTAGGTAATGCCTCTTTGTTATAATCCCGCCCTGTATGGGCCAAACCAATTCTTTCGTCATGATTTTAAATTAAATTTTCTATTTTTACGATCTCAGGTGCAGTTCAACTTTCTATAATACTGTCAAGAAAGTCCAATTCATCTTATATATACATACATATAATTTCATATAATACAGTGGTTTCTACATATCATGCAGTACCTGGAGGATTAAATGAAGGAACAGGTAGAAATATCTCTTATCCCAAATGTACCGCCAGTTCCTCATGGATATTAAGGCCGTTCGGTATTTTACTCTGCAGATCTATATTATGCCGCAATTCTAATCGCCTCAATTTCTGTAACCGGTCACCCCCTCTTATGCTTGCAGGGACACTATCCAGGCAAAAATATGACAACAGGTCCCTATTGCAATTGTGAGCCTTCTCAAAGTGTCTAGCAATGGGGTAGGCTTCATCAACATTGTTGATGGCTCTCATATGCTCCAGTATGCATATCTTTACCGGATGGGTAGTGCTTCCAATATATCTGAGCCCACATGGACACATTAAGCAGTATACTGCATAAGGAGTCGAGCATGTAAGAAATTTGTGTATCCGTCTAGGTGTCACTAATCCTGGTACTTTATAAGTTAGAGTACGCTTACTCTATTTACAAGCCTTACACCGGCCACAGGGATAAAATCCATTCATTTGTTGTAAAGTGGGTTTGACAGAATGTCCCTCATAATGGCTCCTCACAAGGTGGTCCTTAAGTGCCCTTGCTTTTCTAAAAGTGACTAAGGGGTTAGTAGGTAAATCCTTCTTTATAACAGTGTCAGTGAGTAGGATGTTCCAGTTTTTTCGTAATATCCTTTTTAAATGACCAGCATTCTCAGAAAACGTAGTGATCATACGAAATGTCTTGCTATTCTTTTTGTCTTTACTTTACGTGATCAGTATATCCTCTCTCTTGATATTATTCACTTTTTTCAAATCTTCTGTGAGAATGCCCTCACTGTACCCTCTTTTCCTGAACCGTTGAAGGCTCAATTTAACTGCCTTTTGAAACTCCCTGTCATTAGAGTTGTTCCTTTTTAGTCGCAATAGTTCCCCGTAAGGGATACTATCGACCAACTTTTTGGGATGGCTACTTGTCGCATACAGTGTGGAATTGCCTGCTGTTGATTTTCGAAAGAGATCAGTTTGTATTTTCCCTCCTTCTATATATACTGTGAGATCTAAGTAATTGACTTCAGTCTTGCTTATTTCACCTGAAAACTTCAGATTGACATCATTCCTGTTTAGAACGTCTATATAAGTGGCAGCTGATTCAATAGGGCCATCCATTATGATGAAAAGATCGTCTATATAACAATACCACCCTATGATCTTATCATTCCACTCCTGGTTAGTGTCACCCCAGGCCACCTGCTCCTCCCACCAGCCCACGAAAAGGTTCACGAAACTGGGAGCGGAGCAGTTACCCATGGCCTGTCCAGACATCTGTTTAAATAGTTGTTTGGCAAACAGGAACATATTGTTGTTCAAGCAAAACATAATGAACTCAGACAGAATCTTATTATGTTCATAATATCTTGCAGGTCGCTTTTTCAAAAAACTCTCTACTGCCATTAGGCCATCACTATGTGCAATGCATGTGTATAGGCTAGTTATGTCTAGGGCCATCATGCAATAACCATCATGCCATTCAATATCATTAATACAATTTAGGAAATGCTTTGTATCCCTGAGATAAGATTTCAACGTAGCAACATGTGGGAAGAGGAAAAAGTCAATATACATGGAGAGATGTTCCGTAAGACTCCCTTGTGAGGCGACAATGGGCCTCCCAGGTGGATTGTTACTGTCCTTATGCACCTTGGGAAAGTAATAGAAGGTCGGAGTGATGGGACATAAACATCTTAAAAACAGATACTCATCCGAGTTTAACATATCAACATTGTACCATTTCAGTATCATATCTTGATAATCATTGATACTTGGATTATATGTTATATCCGTAATCTTTTGATACGTGTTAGTGTCCCATAATTGCCGCAATGCCTCAGTTTCATATTGTACATGTGTGCGCAACACAATGTTCCCCAATTTATCTGAAGGTTTGCATACCAAAGAGGAGTCATCACACAGTTTCTGCAATGCTTGTTTTTGTTTTATCGTGAAATTATTCTTTTTGTTAGTATACTTGTTCACATTTCTTAGGCGTGCCAAATCCCTAATTACTGCATCTGAGAACATGTGTATAGCGTCCACGACCATAATCTGCATGAAACTGGAGACAGGTTTAAAAGTACTCGCTCCTCCTTTTTGTTGAATAGTCATATCCATCAGTAATTGGGTATTGCTTATGTCTCCATCAGTACCTTCCTCCACTTCCAATCTCAGTATTTCCATCACTCTGATACCCTCCAGATCACTGCACCTCAATCCTTGCTCCTCCATAATCCCCACAGCCGTGGGTCTCGTCGGGGGTGGTTTCAATTTGAAAAATGTGTGTAATTTGAGTTTGCAAGTGAATTTATAGAGGTCTAATCTTGTTTGGGCAAACTCCAGATTTTTTCTGGGACAAAAAGAGAGGCCAAGTTTTAGAATGGACTCTTCCTCCACGGTTAGTACCTTTGGTGTCAGGTTAATGATGGTTAAATTATCCTCCTGATTCAATTATTCTTTTTGTAGAAGTTCTTGCTGCGGGTTACCGGTGGTGAGCCTACTATGTTTCTGGCCCCCACACCCCCACCTCGTCTTCCAGACGCATTGTGCAGTTCCTAATTAAAGAAGGTTGTTACCTGTTCGCTCATGGAGTGGCGTCTTCATGATCAGAGGCACTTTTGTGGTGATGTTGACGCAGTTAGCCTCAACTGCGGAAGATGCACCGCCTGCTGGAAATGTGGTAGCGGGGCTGCTGGGATTGTCATCAAACGACCGAATTGCAGCGTGATTAACCTGTGGATCGGAACTAGACAATTTGCCTGTAGCCCACTGGAGGGCTGTTAAATAAATGTACAATGGCATGTAATTGTAGTTTTGAGGCACAGACTCCACCAAAGGAGAAAAATCAAACTGCATCTACCAGCATGATACTCACCTGGGAGAGCATGCGTTTTGGACAAATATGGGTGCAGTGTTTCCGGTCCTAAACACGATGCCGTCCCATGAGGAAGAAGCAAGTGCTTCGAAATGCGTCGGGACTTTGTTTGGTAGCAGACGCATTGTGCAGTTCCTAATTAAAGAAGGTTGTAACCTGTTCGCTCGTGTAGTGGCGTCTTCATGATCAGAGGCACTTTTGTGGTGATATTTATATGTATATATATATATATATATATATATATATATATATGTATATATATATATATTTGTATATATATATATATGTATATATGTATATATTATATATTACCTACTGGCAGTCGCCAGTAGGCAGTTATAGTTAGGACCTATAAATCCGCAACATTCTATTTGCAATAACTTTCGCACTGGTTGACGAACCTTCGCGACCTTTTCAAAACTCGTGGGGCGCTCCGTCCGCTCCTATCCTGAAACTTTGGGGGTGATTCGTCAAGCGGGGGCCGAGAAAAAAGGGGGTCCCAAAACGTGTTTTCCCCATGCAATTTTCTATAAGAACCTTTAATCGCAGCTACAGCCAGAACTGCTGAACGGAATGACACCAAATTTGGTAAAGAGGTAGTCTTTTGTTCACACTCATGCTTTTTGGTTAAATGGTGTAAATCTGTTCAGTAGTTTTTTTAGATATTAAAGGAAAAATATACATATATATCTGGGCGGAGCCTAACGACACATCTCATCGTGAGATCTGATTGGCTGTCAGCACTTCATCCAAGAAGTGTTAGCAGCCATCTTGGGACTAATGTACACGATAGCACCTTATTAAAAAGCGTTGCAGTTAACAGAAGGTTTTAAGACTTTAGTTACATTATAAATCATTTGTTGATGGTACCATATACTCATTTTAGGAATTGTGGTATGTTCTAATGTGATTTTACCATGTGAAAAAGCCTTCTGCTGGGATATCATAAATCATGTTTGAGAGAAAACTATTTTCTCATGCTTTTCCGACAGAGGTTTGAAAGGTGATCTATAAGCTAAACTGAGCGCATATTTTCTGTAAATTCACATTATCTTTCTCTATCATGTGAGAATGAAGTCTGACATTCTCAGTAAAACATGTACATCCAACAAGAGCAGAGACTGTCAGTTGATTCCTGTGTGTTCTACAGCAGCTTCCCAGAGTGTTCTAAAGAACAACTAGAGTGCTAACAGCATTACTTATGACAAAAGTATAGCACACTTGAAGCCATCTTGATTGGAATAAAGTGGTAACCCTTAAAACAATACATTTTAAAAGGAACACAATGAGGAGGTTCATTTTGCCATAGAAAGTATGTTTGGTGCTGCAGAAAGAAAAATTAGGGCACATTTTGTGTAACTTCTCAAATCCTTTTCTATTTCATTAAAACAAATTCCGACATGGAGACTGAAACATGTACTTTCAATACCAGCAGCAGACTTCCCTGGTGAGCAGTAGCTTTACTACATTGATCTAATAAGCAACTAGAGAGCTAACATTCAGAATTCATGGCAAATGTGTGACACATCTGAATGCCTTCTTGATGGAACCAAAGTAAACAAACATTGAAAATGAAATAGGTCTCGCCCGTGTTTAAGTTAAAGCAATTCTGTTTGTAATTAGGCGGCTTTTTAGCTTTGCTTTTATTAGTGTTTTTCAAACTGTCATGTACATAAAATTCATAGGTATGCATATATGTATATGTATGCATGCACTTATTTTTGTATTTATGTAGATATGCAGATTATATATATGTTTATATATGTATGAGAGGTAGAGAGTAGGGAATGAGTAATAGAGAGTACAGAGTGAGTAGTAGAGAGTAGTAGAGAAAGTAGCAGAGAGTGAGTAGTAGAGAGTAGTAGAGAGTGATTAGCAGAGAGTGAGTAGTAGAGAGTAGTAGAGAGTGAGTAGGTAGTAGAGTGAGCAGTAGAGAGTAGTAGAGAGTAATAGAGAGTGAGTAGCAGCGAGTGAGTGGTAGAGAGTAGTAGAGAGTGAGTTGTAGAGAGTGAGTAGCAGAGAGAGTATAGTAGAGAGTGAGTAGGAGAGAGTAGTAGAGAATGAGTAGTAGAGAGTGAGTAGTAGAGTGAGTAGTAGAGTGCGTAGTAGAGAGTGAGTAGTAGAGAGTGAGTAGTAGAGAGTAATAGAGAGAAAGTAGTAGAGAATGAGTATTAGAGAGTAGTAGAGAGTGAGTAGTAGAGTGAGTAGTAGAGAGAGAGAGTAGTAGAGAGTGAGTAGTAGAGAGTAGTAGAATGAGTAGTAGAGAGTAATTAGTAGTAGAGACAGAGTAGTAGAGAGAGAGTAGTAGAGAGAATAGTAGAGAGTGAGTAGTAGAGAGTGAGTAGTAGAGAGTGAATAGTAGAGAGAGAGTAGTAGAGTGGGTAGTAGAGTAGTAGAGAGTGAGTGGAAGAGAGTAGTAGAGAGTAGTATAGTGAGTAGTGGAGAGTAGTAGAGAGTGAGTAGTAGAGAGAGTAGTAGAGCGTAGTAGAGTAGTAGAGAGTAAGTAGTAGAGAGTGAGTAGTAGAGAGTGAATAGTAGTGAGTAGTAGAGAGCGAGTAGTTGAAAGTGAGTAGTAGAGAGTGAGTAGTAGAGAGTGAGTAGTAGAGAGAGAGTAGTAGAGTAGTAGAGAGAGAATAGTAGAGAGTGAGTGGTAGAGAGAGTAGTAGACATTGAGTACTAGAGAGTTTTAGAGAGTGTATTAGAGAGTTAGTAGAGAGAGAGTAGTAGAGAATAGTAGAGAGTGAGTAGTAGAGTAGTAGTAGAGAGTAGTAGAGAGTGAGTAGTAGAGTAGTAGAGAGTAAGTGGTAGTGGTAGAGAGTAGTAGAGTGAGGAGTAGAGAGTAAGTAGTAGAGAGTGAGTAGTAGAGAGTAGTAGTCGAGAGTACTAGAGAGTAGGAGAGAGTGAGTAGTAGAGAGTAAGTAGTAGACAGTAGTAGAGAGTGAGTACTAGAGAGTGAGTAGTAGAGAGTAGTAGAGAGTGAGTAGTAGAGAGTAGTAGAGAACTAGAGAGTGAGTAGTAGAGAGTGAATAGAAGAGAGAGAGTAGTACAGCATAGTAGAGAGTGAGTAGTAGAGAGTGAGTAGTAGAGAGAGAGAGTAGTAGAGCGTAGTAGAGAGTGAGCAGTAGAGTAGTAGAGAGTAGTCAGTCAGTCAGTGTCAGTCAGTCAGTGTCAGTCAGTGTCATTCAGTGTCAGTCAGTCTCAGTCAGTCAGTCAATGTCAGTAAATCAGTGTCAGTCAGTGTCAGTCAATCAGTGTCAGTCAGTCAGTTAGTGTCAGTCAGTCAGTATCAGTCAATCAGTGTCAGTCAGTGTCAGTCACTAAGTGTCAGTCAACCAGTGTCAGTCAGTCAGCGTCAGTCAATTAGTGTCAGTCAGTGTCAATCAGTCAGTGTTAGTCAGTCAGTGTCAGTCCGTCGGTGTCAGCTAGAGCAGCTCTGCTGACCGGTTTCTCTGGCTCTTAAGCAGCTCTACTGACCTGGTTCTCTCCCTCTAAAGCAGCTCTGCTGACCTGGTTCTCTCCGTCTAAAGTAGCTCTGCTGACCTGGTTTCTCTGGCTCTATAGCAGGTCTGCTGACCTGGTTCTCTGGCTCTAGAGCAGCTCTGATAACCTAGTTCTTAGGCTATAGAGCAGCTCTGCTGATCTTGTTCTCCGGCTCTACGAACAGCTCTGCTGACCTTGTTCTCTGGCTCTAAAGCGGCTTAGCTGACCCGGTTCTACGGCTCTAAAGCAGTTCTGCTGACATGGTTCTCTGGCTCTAGAGCAGCTCTGCTGACCTGGTTCTCTCCCTCTAGAGCAGCTCTACTGACCTGGTTTCTCTGGCTCTAGAGCAGCTCTGCTGACCTGGCTCTCTCCCTCTAAAGCAGCTCTACTGACTTGGTTTCTCTGGCTCTACAGCAGCTCTTCTGGCCTGGTTCTAAGACTTTAGAGTACGTCTGCTGACCTGGTTCTCTTGCTCTAAAGCAGCTTAGCTGACCTGGTTCTACGGCTCTAAAGCAGCTCTGCTGCCTTGGTTCTCCGGCTCTAGAGCAGCTCTGCTGACCTGGTTCTCTGACTCTAAAGCAGATCTGCTGACCTGGTTCTCTGGCTCCAAAGCTGCTCTGCTGGCCTGGTTCTCTGGCTCTGAAGCAGCTTTGCTGACCTGTTTCCCTCCCTCTAAAGCAGCTCTGCTGACTTGGTTTTTATGGCTCTATAGCAGCTCTGCTGCCCTGGTCCTCCAGCTCTAGAGCAGCTATGCTGACCTAGTTCTTACGGTGTAGAGCAGCTCTGCTGACCTGGTTCTCTGGCTCTAAAGCAGCTCTGTTGACCCTATTCTACTGCTCTAAAGCAGTTCTGCTGACCTGGTTCTCTGGCTCAGGAGCAGCTTTGATGAACTGGTCCCTTGGTTCTAAAGCAGCTCTGCTGACCTGATTCTCTCCCTCTGAAGCAGCTCTGCTGACCTGGTTCTATGACTCTAAAGCAGCTCTACTGGCGTGGTTTCTCTGACTCTACAGCAGCTCTGCTGACCTGGTTCTCTGGCTCTAGAGCAGCTCTGCTGACCTGGTTCTTAGGCTCTAGAGCACCTCTGCTGACCTGGTTCTCTGGCTCTAGAGCAGCTCTACTGTCCTGGTTCTTAGGCTCTATAGCACCTCTGCTGTACTGGTTCTCTGGCTCTAAAGCAGTTCTGCTGACCTGGTTCTCTCCCTCTAAAGCAGCTCTGCTGACTTAGTTTCTATAGCTCTACAGCAGCTCTGCTGACCTGCTTCTGTAGCTCTAGAAAAAAACACAGTTGATGGACAGAATGTAGAACAATGTCATACATTCAACCCAGTACAAGGATCTGGGCCTAAATCCTTAGTTTTTTTGCACTCCACACCACCCTGGGTTATACACTGGTTTCTGGCTATCAGCCTTCTTCAGCCTGGATAGCTTGACTCCAGTGATGTGGAGAGCCTGATACTCACGTCTGAGCATACCCACCCCACTCGGGGTGAAAATTGCAAAAAACACAGTTGATTGACATAATGCAGAACAATGTCTTACATTCACCCCAGTACAAAGATCTGGGCCTAAATCCATCGTTTTTTTGCACTTCACACCACCCTAGGTCAGACAATGGCTATATGCAAATCAGCCTTGACCCTGTGCCTCATGGGAACAGTCCAGCCCGAACTACCAAGCCATGTCTTTCCCAGACCGAAATCAAGCATCCAAGGACTGGTTTCTGACCTAGGGTGGTGTGGAGTGCAAAAAAACGATGGATTTAGGCCCAGATCTTTGTACTGGGGTGAATGTAAGACATTGTTCTGCATTCTGTCCATCAACTGTGTTTTTTGCAATTTTCACCCCGAGTGGGCTGGGTATGCTCAGACGTGAGTCCCAGGCTCTCCACATCACTGGAGTCAAGCTATCCAGGCTGAAGAAGGCTGATAGCCAGAAACTGGTCCTTGGATGCTTGATTCCGGTCTAGGAAAGACATGGCTTGGTGGTTCGGGCTGGACTGTTACCATGAGGCACAGGGTCAAGGCAGATTTGCATATAGCCATTGTCTGACCTAGGGTGGTGTGGAGTGCAAAAAATACAATGGATTTAGGCCCAGATCTTTGTACTGGGGTGAATGTAAGACATTGTTCTGCATTCTGTCCATCAACTGTGTTTTTTGCAATTTTCACCCCTTAGTGGGCTGGGTATGCTCAGACGTGAGTCCCAGGCTCTCCACATCACTGGAGTCAAGCTATCCAGGCTGAAGAAAGCTGATAGCCAGAAACCGGTCCTTGGATGCTTGATTCCGGTCTAGGAAAGACGTGGCTTGGTAGTTCGGGCTGGACTGTTCCCATGAGGGACAGGGTCAAGGCTGATTTGCATATAGCCATTGTCTGACCTAGGGTGGTGTGGAGTGCAAAAAAAGATGGATTTAGGCACAGATCTTTGTACTGGGGTGAATGTAAGACATTGTTCTGCATTCTGTCCATCAACAGTGTTTTTTTTCAATTTTACCCCGAGTGGGCTGGGTATGCCCAGACGTGAGTCCCAGGCTCTCCACATCACTGGAGTCAAGCTATCCAGGCTGAAGAAGGCTGATAGCCAGAAACCCGTCCTTGGATGCTTGATTCCGGTCTAGGAAAGACATGGCTTGGTAGTTCGGGCTGGACTGTTCCCATGAGGCACAGGGTCAAGGCTGATTTGCATATAGCCATTGTCTGACCTAGGGTGGTGTGGAGTGCAAAAAAACGATGGATTTAGGCCCAGATCTTTGTACTGGGGTGAATATAAGAAATTGTTCTGCATTCTGTCCATCAACTGTGTTTTTTGCAATTCTCTAGCTCTAGAGCAGCTCTGCTGACCTAGTTCTTTGACTCCAGAGCAGCTCTGCTGACCTGTTTCTCTGGCTCTACAACAGCTCTGCTCTCCTGGTTCTCTAGCTCTAAAGCACCTCTGCCGACCCGGTTCTATTGCTCTAAGGCAGTTCTGCTGACCTGCTTTCTCGGGCTCTACAGCAGCTCTGCTGAACTGGTTCTCTGGCTCTAGAGCAGCTCTGCTGACCTGGGTCTTTGGCTCTAGAGCAGCTCTGCTGACCTGGTTCTCTTTTCTAAGCAGTTCTGCTGACCTGGTTACCTCCCTCTAAAGCAGCTCTGCTGACCTGGTTCTCTTCCTCTAGAGCAGCTCTGATGAACTGGTTCTCTGGCTCTAAAGCAGCTCTGCTGACCTGGTTCTCTCCCTCTAAATCAGCTCTGCTGACCTGGTTCTCTGCATCTAGAGCTGTTTTGCTGGCCTGGTTCTATAGCTCTAAAGCCGCTCTGCTAACCTGGTTCTCTGGCTCTAGAGCAGCTCTGCTGACCTGGTGCTCTGGTTCTAAAGCAGCTCTGCTGACCTGGTTTGTCTGGCTCTAGAGCATCTCTTCTGTCCTGGTTCTCTGGCTGTAAAGCAGCTCTGCTGACCTGGTTCTCTCCCTCTAAAGCAGCTCTGCTGACCTGGTTCTCTGCCTCTAGAGCAGCTCTGCTGACCTGGTTCTCTGGCTTTAAAGCAGCTATGCTGAACTGGTTCTATGGCTCTAAAGCAACTCTGCTGACCTGGGTCTCTGGCTCTGGAGCAGCTCTGCAGTGTGAGTCAGTGTCAGTCAGTCACTGTCAGTCAGTGTCAGTCAATCAGTGTCAGTCAGTGTTAGTCAATCAGTGTCAGTCAGTCACTCAGTGTCAGTTGTGTCAATCAGTCTGTGTCAGTCAGTCAGTGTCAGCTAGAGAAGCTCTGCTGACCTGGTTCTCTGTCTCTACAGCAGGTTTGCTGACCTGGTTTTCTGGCTCTAAAGCAGTTCTGCTTACCTGGTTCTCTCCCTCTAAAGCAGCTCTGCTGACTTAGTTTCTATAGCTCTACAGCAGCTCTGCTGACCTGCTTCTCTAGCTCTAGCAAAAAACACAGTTGATGGACAGAATGTAGAACAATGTCATACATTCAACCCAGTACAAGGATCTGGGCCTAAATCCATAGTTTTTTTGCACTCCACACCACCCTGGGTTATACACTGGTTTCTGGCTATCAGCCTTCTTCAGCCTGGATAGCTTGACTCCAGTGATGTGAAGAGCCTGATACTCACGTCTGAGCATACCCAGCCCACTCGGGGTGAAAATTGCAAAAAACACAGTTGATTGACATAATGCAGAACAATGTCTTACATTCACCCCAGTACAAAGATCTGGGCCTAAATCCATCGTTTGTTTGCACTTCACACCACCCTAGGTCAGACAATGGCTATATGCAAATCAGCCTTGACCCTGTGCCTCATGGGAACAGTCCAGCCCGAACTACCAAGCCAAGTCTTTCCCAGACCGAAATCAAGCATCCAAGGACTGGTTTCTGACCTAGGGTGGTGTGGAGTGCAAAAAAACGATGGATTTAGGCCCAGATCTTTGTACTGGGGTGAATGTAAGACATTGTTCTGCATTCTGTCCATCAACTGTGTTTTTTGCAATTTTCACCCCGAGTGGGCTGGGTATGCTCAGACGTGAGTCCCAGGCTCTCCACATCACTGGAGTCAAGCTATCCAGGCTGAAGAAGGCTGATAGCCAGAAACTGGTCCTTGGATGCTTGATTCCGGTCTAGGAAAGACATGGCTTGGTGGTTCGGGCTGGACTGTTACCATGAGGCACAGGGTCAAGGCAGATTTGCATATAGCCATTGTCTGACCTAGGGTGGTGTGGAGTGCAAAAAATACAATGGATTTAGGCCCAGATCTTTGTACTGGGGTGAATGTAAGACATTGTTCTGCATTCTGTCCATCAACTGTGTTTTTTGCAATTTTCACCCCGAGTGGGCTGGGTATGCTCAGACGTGAGTCCCAGGCTCTCCACATCACTGGAGTCAAGCTATCCAGCCTGAAGAAAGCTGATAGCCAGAAACCGATCCTTGGATGCTTGATTCCGGTCTAGGAAAGACATGGCTTGGTAGTTCGGGCTGGACTGTTCCCATGAGGGACAGGGTCAAGGCTGATTTGCATATAGCCATTGTCTGACCTAGGGTGATGTGGAGTGCAAAAAAAGATGGATTTAGGCACAGATCTTTGTACTGGGGTGAATGTAAGACATTGTTCTGCATTCTGTCCATCAACAGTGTTTTTTTTCAATTTTCACCCCGAGTGGGCTGGGTATGCCCAGACGTGAGTCCCAGGCTCTCCACATCACTGGAGTCAAGCTATCCAGGCTGAAGAAAGCTGATAGCCAGAAACCGGTCCTTGGATGCTTGATTCCGGTCTAGGAAAGACATGGCTTGGTAGTTCGGGCTGGACTGTTCCCATGAGGGACAGGGTCAAGGCTGATTTGCATATAGCCATTGTCTGACCTAGGGTGGTGTGGAGTGCAAAAAAAGATGGATTTAGGCACAGATCTTTGTACTGGGGTGAATGTAAGACATTGTTCTGCATTCTGTCCATCAACAGTGTTTTTTTTCAATTTTCACCCCGAGTGGGCTGGGTATGCCCAGACGTGAGTCCTAGGCTCTCCACATCACTGGAGTCAAGCTATCCAGGCTGAAGAAGGCTGATAGCCAGAAACCCGTCCTTGGATGCTTGATTCCGGTCTAGGAAAGACATGGCTTGGTAGTTCGGGCTGGACTGTTCCCATGAGGCACAGGGTCAAGGCTGATTTGCATATAGCCATTGTCTGACCTAGGGTGGTGTGGAGTGCAAAAAAACGATGGATTTAGGCCCAGATCTTTGTACTGGGGTGAATATAAGAAATGTTTCTGCATTCTGTCCATCAACTGTGTTTTTTGCAATTCTCTAGCTCTAGAGCAGCTTTGCTGACCTAGTTCTTTGACTCCAGAGCAGCTCTGCTGACCTGGTTCTCTGGCTCTACAACAGCTCTGCTCTCCTGGTTCTCTAGCTCTAAAGCACCTCTGCCGACCCGGTTCTATTGCTCTAAGGCAGCTCTGCTGACCTGCTTTCTCGGGCTCTACAGCAGCTCTGCTGAACTGGTTCTCTGGCTCTAGAGCAGCTCTGCTGACCTGGGTCTTTGGCTCTAGAGCAGCTCTGCTGACCTGGTTCTCTGTTCTAAGCAGCTCTGCTGACCTGGTTACCTCCCTCTAAAGCAGCTCTGCTGACCTGGTTCTCTTCCTCTAGAGCAGCTCTGATGAACTGGTTCTCTGGCTCTAAAGCAGCTCTGCTGACCTGGTTCTCTCCCTCTAAATCAGCTCTGCTGACCTGGTTCTCTGCATCTAGAGCTGTTTTGCTGGCCTGGTTCTATAGCTCTAAAGCCGCTCTGCTAACCTGGTTCTCTGGCTCTAGAGCAGCTCTGCTGACCTGGTGCTCTGGTTCTAAAGCAGCTCTGCTGACCTGGTTTGTCTGACTCTAGAGCATCTCTTCTGTCCTGGTTCTCTGGCTGTAAAGCAGCTCTGCTGACCTGGTTCTCTCCCTCTAAAGCAGCTCTGCTGACCTGGTTCTCTGCCTCTAGAGCAGCTCTGCTGACCTGGTTCTCTGGCTTTAAAGCAGCTATGCTGAACTGGTTCTATGGCTCTAAAGCAACTCTGCTGACCTGGGTCTCTGGCTCTGGAGCAGCTCTGCAGTGTGAGTCAGTGTCAGTCAGTCACTGTCAGTCAGTGTCAGTCAATCAGTGTCAGTCAGTGTTAGTCAATCAGTGTCAGTCAGTCACTCAGTGTCAGTTGTGTCAATCAGTCTGTGTCAGTCAGTCAGTGTCAGCTAGAGAAGCTCTGCTGACCTGGTTCTCTGTCTCTACAGCAGGTTTGCTGTACTGGTTCTCTGGCTCTAAAGCAGTTCTGCTGACCTGGTTCTCTCCCTCTAAAGCAGCTCTGCTGACTTAGTTTCTATAGCTCTACAGCAGCTCTGCTGACCTGCTTCTCTAGCTCTAGCAAAAAACACAGTTGATGGACAGAATGTAGAACAATGTCATACATTCAACCCAGTACAAGGATCTGGGCCTAAATCCATAGTTTTTTAGCACTCCACACCACCCTGGGTTATACACTGGTTTCTGGCTATCAGCCTTCTTCAGCCTGGATAGCTTGACTCCAGTGATGTGGAGAGCCTGATACACACGTCTGAGCATACCCAGCCCACTCGGGGTGAAAATTGCAAAAAACACAGTTGATTGACATAATGCAGAACAATGTCTTACATTCACCCCAGTACAAAGATCTGGGCCTAAATCCATCGTTTTTTTCCACTTCACACCACCCTAGGTCAGACAATGGCTATATGCAAATCAGCCTTGACCCTGTGCCTCATGGGAACAGTCCAGCCCGAACTACCAAGCCATGTCTTTCCCAGACCGAAATCAAGCATCCAAGGACTGGTTTCTGACCTAGGGTGGTGTGGAGTGCAAAAAAACGATGGATTTAGGCCCAGATCTTTGTACTGGGGTGAATGTAAGACATTGTTCTGCATTCTGTCCATCAACTGTGTTTTTTGCAATTTTCACCCCCAGTGGGCTGGGTATGCTCAGACGTGAGTCCCAGGCTCTCCACATCACTGGAGTCAAGCTATCCAGGCTGAAGAAGGCTGATAGCCAGAAACTGGTCCTTGGATGCTTGATTCCGGTCTAGGAAAGACATGGCTTGGTGGTTCGGGCTGGACTGTTACCATGAGGCACAGGGTCAAGGCAGATTTGCATATAGCCATTGTCTGACCTAGGGTGGTGTGGAGTGCAAAAAATACAATGGATTTAGGCCCAGATCTTTGTACTGGGGTGAATGTAAGACATTGTTCTGCATTCTGTCCATCAACTGTGTTTTTTGCAATTTTCACCCCTTAGTGGGCTGGGTATGCTCAGACGTGAGTCCCAGGCTCTCCACATCACTGGAGTCAAGCTATCCAGGCTGAAGAAAGCTGATAGCCAGAAACCGGTCCTTGGATGCTTGATTCCGGTCTAGGAAAGACGTGGCTTGGTAGTTCGGGCTGGACTGTTCCCATGAGGGACAGGGTCAAGGCTGATTTGCATAAAGCCATTGTCTGACCTAGGGTGGTGTGGAGTGCAAAAAAAGATGGATTTAGGCACAGATCTTTGTACTGGGGTGAATGTAAGACATTGTTCTGCATTCTGTCCATCAACAGTGTTTTTTTTCATTTTTTACCCCGAGTGGGCTGGGTATGCCCAGACGTGAGTCCCAGGCTCTCCACATCACTGGAGTCAAGCTATCCAGGCTGAAGAAGGCTGATAGCCAGAAACCCGTCCTTGGATGCTTGATTCCGGTCTAGGAAAGACATGGCTTGGTAGTTCGGGCTGGACTGTTCCCATGAGGCACAGGGTCAAGGCTGATTTGCATATAGCCATTGTCTGACCTAGGGTGGTGTGGAGTGCAAAAAAACGATGGATTTAGGCCCAGATCTTTGTACTGGGATGAATATAAGAAATTGTTCTGCATTCTGTCCATCAACTGTGTTTTTTGCAATTCTCTAGCTCTAGAGCAGCTCTGCTGACCTAGTTCTTTGACTCCAGAGCAGCTCTGCTGACCTGGTTCTCTGGCTCTACAACAGCTCTGCTCTCCTGGTTCTCTAGCTCTAAAGCACCTCTGCCGACCCGGTTCTATTGCTCTAAGGCAGTTCTGCTGACCTGCTTTCTCGGGCTCTACAGCAGCTCTGCTGAACTGGTTCTCTGGCTCTAGAGCAGCTCTGCTGACCTGGGTCTTTGGCTCTAGAGCAGCTCTGCTGACCTGGTTCTCTGTTCTAAGCAGCTCTGCTGACCTGGTTACCTCCCTCTAAAGCAGCTCTGCTGACCTGGTTCTCTTCCTCTAGAGCAGCTCTGATGAACTGGTTCTCTGGCTCTAAAGCAGCTCTGCTGACCTGGTTCTCTCCCTCTAAATCAGCTCTGCTGACCTGGTTCTCTGCATCTAGAGCTGTTTTGCTGGCCTGGTTCTATAGCTCTAAAGCCGCTCTGCTAACCTGGTTCTCTGGCTCTAGAGCAGCTCTGCTGACCTGGTGCTCTGGTTCTAAAGCAGCTCTGCTGACCTGGTTTATCTGGCTCTAGAGCATCTCTTCTGTCCTGGTTCTCTGGCTGTAAAGCAGCTCTGCTGACCTGGTTCTCTCCCTCTAAAGCAGCTCTCCTGACCTGGTTCTCTGCCTCTAGAGCAGCTCTGCTGACCTGGTTCTCTGGCTTTAAAGCAACTCTGCTGACCTGGGTCTCTGGCTCTGGAGCAGCTCTGCAGTGTGAGTCAGTGTCAGTCAGTCACTGTCAGTCAGTGTCAGTCAATCAGTGTCAGTCAGTGTTAGTCAATCAGTGTCAGTCAGTCACTCAGTGTCAGTTGTGTCAATCAGTCTGTGTCAGTCAGTCAGTGTCAGCTAGAGAAGCTCTGCTGACCTGGTTCTCTGTCTCTACAGCAGGTTTGCTGACCTGGTTTTCTGGCTCTAAAGCAGTTCTGCTGACCTGGTTCTCTCCCTCTAAAGCAGCTCTGCTGACTTAGTTTCTATAGCTCTACAGCAGCTCTGCTGACCTGCTTCTCTAGCTCTAGCAAAAAACACAGTTGATGGACAGAATGTAGAACAATGTCATACATTCAACCCAGTACAAGGATCTGGGCCTAAATCCATAGTTTTTTTGCACTCCACACCACCCTGGGTTATACACTGGTTTCTGGCTATCAGCCTTCTTCAGCCTGGATAGCTTGACTCCTGTGATGTGGAGAGCCTGATACTCACGTCTGAGCATACCCAGCCCACTCGGGGTGAAAATTGCAAAAAACACAGTTGATTGACATAATGCAGAACAATGTCTTACATTCACCCCAGTACAAAGATCTGGGCCTAAATCCATCGTTTGTTTGCACTTCACACCACCCTAGGTCAGACAATGGCTATATGCAAATCAGCCTTGACCCTGTGCCTCATGGGAACAGTCCAGCCCGAACTACCAAGCCATGTCTTTCCCAGACCGAAATCAAGCATCCAAGGACTGGTTTCTGACCTAGGGTGGTGTGGAGTGCAAAACAACGATGGATTTAGGCCCAGATCTTTGTACTGGGGTGAATGTAAGACATTGTTCTGCATTCTGTCAATCAACTGTGTTTTTTGCAATTTTCACCCCGAGTGGGCTGGGTATGCTCAGACGTGAGTCCCAGGCTCTCCACATCACTGGAGTCAAGCTATCCAGGCTGAAGAAGGCTGATAGCCAAAAACTGGTCCTTGGATGCTTGATTCCGGTCTAGGAAAGACATGGCTTGGTGGTTCGGGCTGGACTGTTACCATGAGGCACAGGGTCAAGGCAGATTTGCATATAGCCATTGTCTGACCTAGGGTGGTGTGGAGTGCAAAAAATACAATGGATTTAGGCCCAGATCTTTGTACTGTGGTGAATGTAAGACATTGTTCTGCATTCTGTCCATCAACTGTGTTTTTTGCAATTTTCACCCCGAGTGGGCTGGGTATGCTCAGACGTGAGTCCCAGGCTCTCCACATCACTGGAGTCAAGCTATCCAGCCTGAAGAAAGCTGATAGCCAGAAACCGGTCCTTGGATGCTTGATTCCAGTCTAGGAAAGTCATGGCTTGGTAGTTCGGGCTGGACTGTTCCCATGAGGGACAGGGTCAAGGCTGATTTGCATATAGCCATTGTCTGACCTAGGGTGGTGTGGAGTGCAAAAAAAGATGGATTTAGGCACAGATCTTTGTACTGGGGTGAATGTAAGACATTGTTCTGCATTCTGTCCATCAATGTGTTTTTTTTCAATTTTCACCCCGAGTGGGCTGGGTATGCCCAGACGTGAGTCCCAGGCTCTCCACATCACTGGAGTCAAGCTATCCAGGCTGAACCCTGCCTGGCCTAGTTCTTTGACTCCAGAGCAGCTCTGCTGACCTGGTTCTCTGGCTCTACAACAGCTCTGCTCTCCTGGTTCTCTAGCTCTAAAGCACCTCTGCCGACCCGGTTCTATTGCTCTAAAGCAGTTCTGCTGACCTGCTTTCTCGGGCTCTACAGCAGCTCTGCTGAACTGGTTCTCTGGCTCTAGAGCAGCTCTGCTGACCTGGGTCTTTGGCTCTAGAGCAGCTCTGCTGACCTGGTTCTCTGTTCTAAGCAGCTCTGCTGACCTGGTTACCTCCCTCTAAAGCAGCTCTGCTGACCTGGTTCTCTTCCTCTAGAGCAGCTCTGATGAACTGGTTCTCTGGCTCTAAAGCAGCTCTGCTGACCTGGTTCTCTCCCTCTAAATCAGCTCTGCTGACCTGGTTCTCTGCATCTAGAGCTGTTTTGCTGGCCTGGTTCTATAGCTCTAAAGCCGCTCTGCTAACCTGGTTCTCTGGCTCTAGAGCAGCTCTGCTGACCTGGTGCTCTGGTTCTAAAGCAGCTCTGCTGACCTGGTTTGTCTGGCTCTAGAGCATCTCTTCTGTCCTGGTTCTCTGGCTGTAAAGCAGCTCTGCTGACCTGGTTCTCTCCCTCTAAAGCAGCTCTGCTGACCTGGTTCTCTGCCTCTAGAGCAGCTCAGCTGACCTGGTTCTCTGGCTTTAAAGCAGCTATGCTGAACTGGTTCTATGGCTCTAAAGCAACTCTGCTGACCTGGGTCTCTGGCTCTGGAGCAGCTCTGCAGTGTGAGTCAGTGTCAGTCAGTCAATGTCAGTCAGTGTCAGTCAATCAGTGTCAGTCAGTGTTAGTCAATCAGTGTCAGTCAGTCACTCAGTGTCAGTTGTGTCAATCAGTCTGTGTCAGTCAGTCAGTGTCAGCTAGAGAAGCTCTGCTGACCTGGTTCTCTGTCTCTACAGCAGGTTTGCTGACCTGGTTCTCTGGCTCTAAAGCAGCTCTGCTGACCAGGTTCTCTCCCTCTAAAGCAGCCCTGCCGACCTGGTTTCTCTGGCTCTACAGCAGGTCTGCTGACCTGGTTCTCTCGCTCTTGAGCAGCTCTTCATTAACTTGTTCTTATGCTATAGAGCAGCTCTGCTGATCTGGTTCTCTGGCTCTACAACAGATCTGCTGACCCAGTTCTATGGCTCTAAAGCAGTTCTGCTGACATGGTTCTCTCCCACTAGAGCAGCTCTTCTGACCTGGTTCTCTCCCTCTAAAGCAGCTCTACTGAGCTTGTTTCTCTGGCTCTACAGCAGCTCTGCTGACCTGGTTCTCTGGCTCCTGAGCAGCTCTTCTGACCTGGTTCTATGGCTCTAAAGCAGCTCTGCTGACTTGGTTCTCTGGCTCTAGAGCAGCTCTAATGACCTGGTTCTCTGGCTCTAGAGCAGCTCTGCTGACCTGGTTCTCTGGCTCTAAAGCAGCTCTGCTGACCTGGTTCTCCCCCTCTAAATCAGCTCTGCTGACCTGGTTCTCTGCATCTAGAGCTGTTCTGCTGGCCTGGTTCTATGGCTCTAAAGCCGCTCTGCTAACCTAGTTCTCTGGCTCTAGAGCAGCTCTGCTGACCTGGTGCTCTGGTTCTAAAGCAGCTCTGCTGACCTGGTTTCTCTGGCTCTAGAGCAGCTCTATTGTCCTGGTTCTCTGGCTGTAAAGCAGCTCTGCTGACCTGGTTCTCTCCCTCTAAAGCAGCTCTGCTGACCTGGTTCTCTGCCTCTAGAGAAGCTCTGCTGACCTGGTTCTCTGCCTTTAAAGCAGCTATGCTGAACTGCTTCTATGGCTCTAAAGCAACTCTGCTGACCTGGGTCTCTGGCTCTGGAGCAGCTCTGCAGTGTGAGTCAGTGTCAGTCAGTCACTGTCAGTCAGTATCAGTCAATCAGTGTCAGTCAGTGTTAGTCAATCAGTGTCAGTCAGTCACTCAGTGTCAGTCAGTGTCAATCAGTCAGTGTCAGTCAGTCAGTGTCAGTCAGTCAGTGTCAGCTAGAGCAGCTCTGCTGACCTGGTTCTCTGGATCCAAAGCAGGTTTGCTGACCTGGTTCTCTGGCTCTAAAGCAGCTCTGCTGACCTGGTTCTCTCCCTCTAAAGCAGCTCTGCTGACCTGGTTTCTCTGGCTCTACAGCAGGTCTGCTGACCTGGTTCTCTCGCTCTAGAGCAGCTCTTCATGAACTTGTTCTTAGGCTATAGAGCAGCTCTGCTGATCTGGTTCTCTGGCTCTACAACAGATCTGCTGACTCAGTTCTATGGCTCTAAAGCAGTTCTGCTGACATGGTTCTCTCCCACTAGAGCAGCTCTTCTGACCTGGTTCTCTCCCTCTAAAGCAGCTCTACTGAGCTTGTTTCTCTGGCTCTACAGCAGCTCTGCTGACCTGGTTCTCTGGCTCTAGAGCAGCTCTTCTGACCTGGTTCTATGGCTCTAAAGCAGCTCTGCTTACTTGGTTCTCTGGCTCTAGAGCAGCTCTAATGACCTGGTTCTCTGGCTCTAGAGCAGCTCTGCTGACCTGGTTCTCTGGCTCCAAAGCAGCTCTGCTGACCTGGTTCTCCCCCTCTAAATCAGCTCTTCGGACCTGGTTCTCTGCATCTAGAGCTGTTCTGCTGGCCTGGTTCTATGGCTCTAAAGCCGCTCTGCTAACCTGGTTCTCTGGCTCTAGAGCATCTCTGCTGACCTGGTGCTCTGGTTCTAAAGCAGCTCTGCTGACCTGGTTTCTCTGGCTCTAGAGCAGCTCTTCTGTCCTGGTTCTCTGGCTGTAAAGCAGCTCTGCTGACCTGGTTCACTCCCTCTAAAGCAGCTTTGCTGACCTGGTTCTCTGCCTCTAGAGCAGCTCTGCTGACCTGGTTCTCTGGCTTTAAAGCAGCTATGCTGAACTGGTTCTATGGCTCTAAAGCTTTTCTGGTTACCTGGGTCTCTGGCTCTGGAGCAGCTCTGCAGTGTGAGTCAGTGTCAGTCAGTCACTGTCAGTCAGTGTCAGTCAATCAGTGTCAGTCAGTGTTAGTCAATCTGTGTCAGTCAGTCACTCAGTGCCAGTCAGTGTCAATCAGTCAGTGTCAGTCAGTCAGTGTCAGTCAGTCAGTGTCAGCTAGAGCAGCTCTGCTGACCTGGTTCTCTGTCTCTACAGCAGGTTTGCTGACCTGGTTCTCTGGCTCTAAAGCAGCTCTGCTGACCTGGTTCTCTCCCTCTAAAGCAGCTCTGCCGACCTGGTTTCTCTGGCTCTACAGCAGGTCTGCTGACCTGGTTCTCTCGCTCTAGAGCAGCTCTTCATGAACTTGTTCTTAAGCTATAACGCAGCTCTGCTGATCTGGTTCTCTGGCTCTACAACAGATCTGCTGACCCAGTTCTATGGCTCTAAAGCAGTTCTGCTGACACAGTTATCTCCCACTAGAGCAGCTCTTCTGACCTGGTTCTCTCCCTCTAAAGCAGCTCTACTGACCTTGTTTCTCTGGCTCTACAGCAGCTCTGCTGACCTGGTTCTCTGGCTCTAGAGCAGCTCTTCTGACCTGGTTCTATGGCTCTAAAGCAGCTCTGCTGACGTGGTTCTCTGGCTCTAAAGCAGCTCAGCTGACCTGGTTCTCTGGCTCTAAAGCAGCTCTGCTGACCTGGTTCTCTGGCTCTAAAGCAGCTCTGCTGACCTGGTTCTCTCCCTCTAAAGCAGCTCTGCTGACTAGGTTTCTATGGCTCTAAAGCAGCTCTGCTGACCTAGTTCATAGGCTCTAGAGCAGCTCTGCTGGCCTTGTTCGCTGGCTCTACAACAACTCTGATGACCTGGTTCTCTGGCTGTAAAGCAGCTCTGCTTACCCGGTTCTATAGCTCTAAAGCATTTCTGCTGACCTGGTTCTCTGGCTCTTCAGCGGCTCTGATGACCTGGTCCTTTGGCTGTAAAACAGCTTTGCTGACCTGGTTCTCTCCCTCTAAAGTAGCTCTGCTGACCTAGTTCTCTTGCTCTAAACCAGCTCTGCTGACCTGGTTGTTTGGCTCTAGAGAAGCTCTGCTGACCTCGTTTAGGCTCTAGAGCAGCTCTGCTGACCTGGTTCTCTGGCTCTAAACCAGCTCTGCTGACCTGGTTTCATGACTCTGAAGCTGCTCTGCTGACCTAGTTCTCTGGCTCTAGAGCAGCTCTAATGACCTGGTTCTCTGGCTCTAGAGCAGCTCTGCTGACCTGGTTCTCCCCCTCTAAATCAGCTCTGCTGACCTGGATGTCTGGCTCTAGAGCAGTTCTGCTCACCTGGATCTCTGGCTCTAATGCAGCCCTGCTGACCTTGTTTCTCTGGCTCTAGAGCAGCCATGCTGACCTTGCTCTCTGGCTCTAATGCAGCACTTCCTCAAAGATCTGCCCCTATAAATTCCCCATACAGCACTAATGCATTCTTTCAGTCAATCATACTCTACAGATACATTTATCCAAACTTTCAGACATTACCCTGCAAATATTTTTCTTTTTTTAAACCAGATAAGGTCGTTCTGAACTTTTCTATTTTTTTGTAGTTTTTTAACAATTTTGTTCGTTTTTTAGTGTTTTTAAAAAATTGAACAAAAAAGGGACTAAGTAAACAGTTAGCTTTTGGAATTCAACATCATTCCAAAAACAAAGAAAATAAAAATAAATGTGCAATGTCCACTAAATGTTCACCATAACAGGTGATGGTTTTGCACTTAGTGCAGTGCTGCTGCAGAAAAGCAAATTCTGGACGAATGTCTACTGGTGGTGCTGAAGTGGATGCTCCTGAGGTGCTAGCAATGCCTGGTGGTGGATTTTTTGCTGCACGCCTCATTTCTTCTAGTACCAGATTCTTCAGGTGAATGGTCTGCAGATGTGTATACGTACTCGCTGTTCCACAGGAGTATTTCTTGTCACTGCCTCGCGACAGGAGCCTGTCACACATCAAGCATGTGAGTTTTCATGCGTGGACCTTTTTTCCTCCGGCAGGAAAGGTGAAAAATGGCCATGCCACTGATTCAGGCCTCTGCCTGGGTGGATCTTCCGCCAAGATATCTTCATCTGAACAATGATGGGGAGCTTGCGAACCAGATGCCATTTCTCCAGTACAAATTTTTAAAAACACCCAAAAAAAATCCAAAATCAGCTCTGGAAGAAGAAGAGATGTCTCCCATAAACTGTTCCAAACAGAATAATTAAATGGGTGGGGTCCTTCAATACAGTGGGAAACGCTATCAACCAGTCAAATCTTTTTTTTTAGGTCACATGCGATCCGCTCACCGTGCGCTCACGAATTGCGCACCGATGCGACTTTGCAAAAATATATTTAAAAATAATATAAGTTTATTACAAGTAGAAATATATTATTTTTACGAATACCTTAGATAATCTTTTTCCCTAATATGTACATTAAAGACACGTACGTATCATTTTAGAACATAAAAAATTTCACAGGAGTCGCGCACCCCAGCATGTATATGATGTCATGTGGGGCCCGTCAGTGTGCAAGCATTACATACCATAATACGCATGCGCTGCGAATGCGCAGGAGCAGGAGTCGCGGACTGGTCGCATACTGGTCGCGCACACCACAAAACATTGTACGTATATGACGTAACTGAAAAAAAACATGTCACTCACCATATGCGGATCCTTCACGACTTTTCCAAAATGACAGCTAGAATATGCAGACCTGCTGTGGTAGGTATGCTTTGGGTGCACAACTCTTCAAAAAATTTTGAAAGATAAAATTACAAAGAAAATTATATAAATATATTAAAATACCAAAAAAACTAATATTTAAAAATATTTCATTTTTTTTCAAATCTTTTTTTATTTCACCCCCAAACAGGGAGTACGTTGAAGAGTGACTAGTACACAGCGTTAAGCCTACAACCCCTTTCGGGCCGGCAGCGTTTAGACGAAAATGCAATACACAACGTTGACAGGCCATAATTATGGCAACACTATACACAGCGTTCCGCCTACAACCCCTCAGGGCCGGCCGCGTCTTGTATTCCCCAGGGTATACCGAGAGTCACTGCCTAGGATAGCCCGGTCTCTAGAACCAATTGTAACCAGGAACCAGAACTGTGAAAAATACGAGACCCAAGAGGTCTGAACTTCCAGTGAAGAGCGGAAAAAGAATAGCAGATCATGGAAGACAGTAGGAATGAGGATAGAAAGAAAACTAGTAGATAGAAGAGCCCCAAGGTGCGTCAAATGTGACATGGGGGGGAAAGGAGCAACGCATCAGGCAGCCACACCGTCCATAACTCCCACAGCATTCTGGGCCTTGCTCACTGGGGCGTCTTATACCAGCCGTCTGTCCGTCTCAGGGGGGGCCACAGCGTCCTCCACTAACCGTAGGGCCCGGAGCTTAGGGGGCATGTGTCGCGCCTGCTCAATTGTACATATATATTTTACCAAGGGTTGCCACACCGCCTTAAAGCGTGTATCGCGAGCCTGCAGTCTTGCTGTGAGAAGCTCCATTGAGATGACGTGCCAGAGTCGCACAAACCACGCAGCAATGGGCGGTGCCTCCGGTTTCTTCCAGTATAGAGCAATGAGCTGCCGAGCCGCCCCCAGCATCTGAAGCGCCAGTGCCCAATCACTCCGGGTCAGTGCCCTCAGACCTACAGGTTTGATACCCAGCAATATCGTGCTAATGGTGTCAGGCAGAGGAAACCCCAGAACCCCCCTAATGTGGCTCAAGATCTCCTTCCAGAAGAGGGTTAGCGAAGAGCAGGTCCACCATATGTGCAGGAAGTCACCAGTCGCCGACCGACACATCCAGCACTCCGGGGAAGAGGCCGGATACATATTATGCAGACGCTACGGCGTATAGGACCACTGGGTCATCATTTTATGTGCCTTCTCCTGTTGAGGTATACTATGATAGGCTTTGGGTATGTCTCTCCACAAACGAAGCCACTGCGCCGGGGTGATATCTGTGCCAGAGGTAGAGTGCCAGTGTTGCTGGTACGGATGGGATGGCGGCACGCGGGGATGCTGCAAGATCTGATACATTTTTGAGACCAGACCCCATATTGCATCCCAGCCTCAGGTGGCAGTCGGAATTCCTCTCTACAATGGGCGAAGTTCTTAAGAGAGCCCCCATCAAACAGGTCCGTGAGGACTCTACAATTGCCTTCAGGCCACTTGTGGAAAGCTCTGGTGCGATGCGCCGGGGGGAAGCTCGGGTTCCCCTCAAGTTGGGTATGTGGCGAGGGAAAGGTCGTGAGGCCCTTGCGTACTTCTATCCTGTCCCAAATCTCCAGCACAGTTTTCGTGGGCACCGCCAGATACGCACTCAAGGACCGCCCCGCCTTGGGTTGCCATGCCATATCCCAGATGGTGCGCCCAGTCACGGCTCGGTCCATATGTAGCCACCCCTTCTCGCTCTATTATGAAATGGAGGTGTGCTGCCCAGTAGTACTCCACCAAGTTAGGGCAAGCCAGCCCCCCTCGGTCTCGCGGGGCCATGAGAAGCGCTTGGGAGAAGCGGGGCCTCCTTCCCCCCCAGATGAAGTTGGGTAAGTCTCTCTGTAGACTTCTAATGTTATGGAGCGGTATGGGAGTGGGGAGACACTGAAATAAATATAAGATTTTAGGTAGTATGGACATCTTAATCGCATTGAGTCTGCCCAGCCATGACGGCACGAGCAGCTTCCACTGCTGTAGGTCTTCGATGACCGATCGCCGGCACTCCCTCCAGTTGGCTTGCGTCCAACCATCCAGCGAGGGGGTCAACTGTAAGCCGAGATAACGGATATGCTGTGTTGTCCATTGGTAGGGGGCTATCTGCTCCAGGTGGGGGATTCCTGCCTGCGGGATGGTAAGGTTGAGCGCCCAGGACTTGCTATGGTTGATCTTAAGGCCCGACACATGTTCATAAAGGCAGAGCACTGAATGCACTGCCGGTAGGGACTCTCGGGGTTTAGTGAGTGTGAGCATGAGGTCATCCGCGAAGAGCCCTACCATGTAGTTTTGACCGCCTAGGGGGATGCCATGGATGTCAGGCGCCCGACGAATCATATCCACCAGCGGCTCTATTGCTAACGCAAATAACAGGGACGAAAGTGGGCAACCCTGCCTGGTCCCCCTCCCGATGTGGAATGGTTCTGTGAGCTGGCCATTCACCCGGATCCTGGCCCGTGGTGCCAGGTACGGTGCCATGATCCTAGCGACCATCTTCTGACCAAGCCCTATTCTGCACAGGACTGCCTGAAGGAAGGACCAGTCCACCCAGTCAAAAGCCTTTTCGGCGTCTAACGAGAGAAGACAGGCTGGGATCTGCCAATGTTGGGCATTCCCCACGAGATGCGCCACCCTGCGTACGCTGTCGGCCCCCTGCCGATTGCGGATGAAACCCACCTGGTCAGGATCTATCAAGCCCTGCATTTGGGGGTCCAACCGCCTCGCCAACAACTTGGTGTATATTTTTAGGTCGGTGTTTAGCAGGGCAATCGGGTGGTATGGCGCACACATTGTGGGGTCTATGCCCAGTTTCTTGATCAAGGCGATTTCCACCATCCCCACATCAAGAGACGGCCCCTCCTCATCGGTGAAGGAGTTGACTAGCCGGAGAAGGAAGGAGCCGAGCTGTGCTTGGAACATGCGGTAGAAAGATAGAGGAAGCCCATCAGGTCCCGGAGTCTTCCCTAGGGGAAGCTCTCGAATGGCCGATAGTATCTCCTCCTGCGTGATTGAGTCTTCCATGAGCTTCGCATAATGGGGGTGTAGGGTTGCACCCTCATATTGCCCCAGAACTTCGTCCACCAACTCCGGCGGCGATTTCTCCTCCGTGTACAGCGCTGCGTAGTAGTCCCTGAACGCCTGACATTTGTCCTTCGCTACCGCAACCTTGGTCCCGTTCGGCAACTGGACGTTCGCTGTATGCGCTTTAGTGGCTCGGGCTCTGAGTCGCTTCGCCAATAGCCTCCCCACCTTGTCCCCTTCTTCGAAGTACCTCTGTTTTAACACCAGGAGCGAGTTCTCCGCTCGATTTGTGCGCAAGACCCTCAGCTGGCCTCTAAGATTAGCTAACCGTCGTCTAGTCCGCAGAGTGGAACCACCCTGGTCCTGGATTTCTGCCTTTTTGATGTCTCCTGTCAGTTCGTCCTCCAGCTTATTGTCCTCTCGCGACCTCGCAATCGAGAGGGATGTGATATGCCCCCTTATCGTAGCCTTAAAGGCATCCCAGACCACTGGGAAGGGCGTCTCGGACAGGTCGTCACGCTCAAAGTAGGAGACAATGGCCCCCCTAATGTCCTCGACATCCGCCGTGTCCTGAAGGATATGCGGCGGTAGACACCACCTTCGCTCATGAGTAGGTCAGGCAGTCGGGACCTGCAGAAGGAACTCGACATGGGCATGATCGGAGAGCGAGATATCAGACATTGTGACCCCTAAGACATCACGAGATAGGTCATGCGATATGAACAAGTAGTCAATGCGAGAATAGGATCGATGTACATGGGAGTAAAATGAGTACTCCCTCTTGTCCGGGGAAAAGTAACGCCATACGTCGAACAGCCCTAGATCAGCGAACTGCTTGCGCAGCGTCGAAGACATCGCCCCCGCACCACTGAAGGAGCCCTCACTCCGATCCACTTCAGGGCTCCAGACCAGGTTGAGATCCCCTCCCAGAATGAGTGAGGGCCTGATCCCTCAAGAGGTCTCGAAGGTAGCGATCCTGCGCCTGGTTAGGGGCATAGATGTTGCACAGCGTGAAGCGGTGGCGTCCCACTTCCACCCCCACTCTAAGGAAGCGCCCATCACCATTCCGAAAGGGTCTATCGCCTCCTCGCCTAATACCAGCCCTGCACAATATTGCCACTCCTGGGGCCTCATTTATGAGAAATGACACATCGCCGCGTGAAAGCAGCGATGCGTCACTTCTCAGTGCGCACTCCTTACGACATTCCTGATGCTTCATATTTAATGTATGACGCATCATGTCGCAAGGAGTTACAGATACGTCAGTATTTCTGACGTATATGTAAGTGCAAAAGTGACGCATTGCTGGAGTGTGTCACAAAAGTGACGCAACTCCAGCAAAGCGTCCTTTCACATGGGGCAAGCCACATGTGAAAGGGCCTGCGTCAGTCTTACGCATGCTGTGAGGCAGGCGCAAGATTTCAACGCAACAGCGTCCTAAAAGTGACCCAGTGAAATCTTATAGATTTCACTGCATCACTTCTACAACCTTTCTTTGCGTCAATAAGCCCCCCTTGCATACATTATACCTGGCGCAGGTATAATGTGGCACAGGAGTTTACAAAGTGACGCATCTACCTAGATGCGTCACTTTGTAAATATGGGGCAACAAGGGGCATTTTTGGCACCACTGGTGCGTCACAAAAAGTGACGCACCGGCGGCATAAAATTAACGCACGGCCTCATAAATGAGGCCCCTGCTGTTTTCATATCCGCTGCAGCCCAGAACTGAAGAGGGTACCTAGGATGTGCCATGCGGGCAGTGTCAATGTGTAAAAGGTGTGTCTCTTGCAGGAATATGATGTCCGGATTGTGACGAGTGAGATAGTGCCATACCTGTTTACACTTGTTGGGCGAGTTAAGGCCTTTAACATTAAGTGTCAGTACCTTTAAAGGGCTAGGTGTATTCATGGCCATACTAGAAGTTGCCTTAGGCCATCCACGCCCCCACAGCAATCATCCCACCCATTCCACACACACTATAGGCTTGCACCCTCACACCCCCACACCCAACCAATGCCCAGCTCCCCCTCCCTACACCCCCCTGGAAACAGAGAAAGAAAGGAAGGAAGAAAAGTGAGGAGCAAGAGAAAGACAGCAGAGAAAGAATAAGCGGCCAAACGGGCCACCAAGTGTTGCAGAACCATTGCAGCCAACAGGGCCGAAGGACACTGTCCCCGTTACAGGGCATCCTACACCCACAGGTTTGGATGCACTCCGGGATGTCACTCCCTTAGGGGTAGACCAATGGGGGTTGTGGTGATCTGAAAGAACAAACAACCGGGGAGCTTCCGCCTCCCCCAAACCCGCACATCGGGAGTCGGGACCCTGAGTGAGAGGCCGCAATGCGTCGTCACCCATGAGCTCTCACAGGTTGAGATGTGGTACCCCCCAACTAGGGGGAAAGGAGGAGACATCGCTCAAGTCATGGCGTAGGGGAGCGCCTATCCAGCTCTTCTTTGTCCCCCTCAAGGGACCGGATGTGGGCTATGATGTCCTGCTTGGCTTGGGAGGGCGAGGAGTCAACATGGGGAGAGTTGCGATGGTGCCGGTGGACCGTGGTTCAAGATGGCGCCATGAAACCGATTTCGGTATAAGAGCGCTCTATAAATATTTTAAAATTCAAATTCAAAATTCAAATGGCTTAGCCGGCGTCCTCTTCTGTCTGTGGGGCTGCGATGGGCTCGCCCGCGCTGTCGCAGGCAAACGGATGAGTTGCGCCACCTCTGTGAAGGATTGTACGATTCTGCGCTTGGATTCCCACTGGAATATGAGTGCAAACGGGTGGCCCCACTGGTAGGCGATGCCCATACTACGCAGTTTGTCAGTCACCGGGAAAAACGCACGTCTCCTCTTCAAAGCGTTGGCCCAGGCCGCGTCGTCTTCGTCGCTCGCGTTGGCCAATTGCTGCCCCACCAATCGATGCCAAGATGCCAGGACCAGACCCAGCCAGTCCACCTCCGCCCCACAAGGACACCAGGGGGCCGCACCAGGAGCTCCTCCAGGGCTCGCCTCAACCACCGCCAAGGGGACTAGAAAGGAGAGCGCCCGCCAGGCCCACACCAGCTGCCGGTCACTCACCACTCGTCTTGTTGCCTCAATAGGTGAGCATCAGGCAGTCCAGTCCGCACCGGGGTCCATGCCACGTCCAGCAGCCACTGATGCACCTCCCTCACGTGGCTCGACACCACTCCTCCTTGGCCGCGCAGGAGTCAGGCAGGGGAGGCGGCGCCTCTCAACAGCCCCGGTCGATCGTCCCTGGCATCCGAGGAGGGGCAAGGCCCCGCACCCTCCACTGCAGAGCCTCCAAAGCGGGTGGGCGAGCACCCTCCGAGACCCCGGCCAGCCTCCCGCAGCTCACTGCCTCCTGCGACGTACCTCTGTGGAGTTGCGCATCACGAAGCACAAAATGGCAGCCGCCGTCCTCGGCCCTCCGCACAGTCCCTTTCCGCGCCCTGTTATGGCACCTCGGAGGTCCGAGCACCTCGCCTCCCGCGATGCCAACGCCAGCAGAACACCCGCACCCAGGCCGCAAGCCGGTGCTCAGCTGCTCCTCTTGGCCATCTGTGGGGGTCCCTGACTACAGGGCACAAGATGGCGGCCACCGTCCCCGGTCCTCCTCGCCGTCTCCTTCTATGGCCTTTTACGGCACCCCGGCGACCCGGGCACCTCGCCTCCTGCCTCACCAGTGCCAACAGGGCAGTCGCACCCAGCCCACAAGCCGGTATTCCGCAGCGCCTCTCGTCCGGTCAGTAAAGTCCCGGGCCGCAGGACTCAAGATGGTGGACGCGGCCTCGTAGGCACCCGTATCACCTTCCTCAGCCGGTCATAGCTGCTCTCCGGGGACTGAACCACCACGTCGCCTGCTCCCCCGGTATCCACACTGCTTGGGTGCCCCTCGGATGGCAGGTAGGGCCCCCGAGACTCCGCTTTAAAGGCCTATAAAGGTGGCGGGCAGCGGGAGCTCCTCCAGATCACGTCTCACTGCATCGCCAGTTAAGCCACACCCCAAAAATATTTCATTTTTAAATGAGTTAAACCTGCTAATGCATTCCAAGGCAGCCACCTTGAAATCCTGCCCTCTAGAGCTATTCTATAGCTACACTCTTAATCAACTTCGGTGGATGGTTGCTGCTGCGGTACAGGGTTGAATTACCGGCCGTGGGTTTCCGGTACAGTGCCGTATGTAATTCACCATTCTCAATAAACACCCTCAGGTCAAAGTAGTTGGCTTCCACCGAACTAATTGAACCAGAGAAGTGCAAATTGTAGTTGTTATCATTCAGGACATCGATATATCTCTGTGTACTGTCAATTGTCCCTTGCCACACAATGAACAAGTCATCGATATATCGATGCCATTGTACAACCCTGCCACTATCCTGTCCCTCTATGTGTCTGGACACCAGCTCCTCTCACCAGCCAACTAATAAATTTGCTTAGCTGGGGGCGAAGCAGGTGCCCATTGCTGTTCCTGACACTTGTCTAAAGAATTGATCCTCGAATAGAAAGAGGTTTTTCTTGAGACAGAACTCAGCAAGCTCAACTATCATCAAGTTATGTCTCGCAAAACGAAGTTGACATTGTTCCAAATAGTGTTGGATAGCAAACAAGCCACGTTCATGCTGAATGCATGTATATAAGCTGGTAATATCCAACACCATTAGTAAGTATGTAGAGTCCCGAATGATTGTAGTGATCTTATTAAGAAAGTCCTTCGTGTCCTTGGTGTACGACTGTAGGTTTGCCACAAAAGGAAATAGAAAGCTGTCAATGAACATGGACAAGTGTTCTGGCAATTCATTGACGGAAGACACAATAGGCCTGCCAGGGGGGTGTAAGCAGTCTTTGTGAAATTTGGGAAGATGGTAGAATGTGGGAACTGTAGGATTGCTACTTCGTAAGAACATATGTTCATCGCTCCCTAGCATGGATTGGTCATACCACTTCCTTAAAAGTCCATCATAAAGTTCTGCGCTCTGTTTATATGCATCGATGTTTGGTTGTACATAATACTTGACATCAGATAGTTGTCTGATAGCCTCCTTGGGGTATTCAGCCCTGGTCATCAAAACAACATTTCCTCCTTTGTCTGAGGGCTTGATTATGGTGTTGGAGTCATTCATCAATCCCTGCAATGTAGCTCTTTCAGATGGAGTTAAGTTTGTGGGTGTTGCACAGTTCTTGTTAGTTTTTCTGAATATGAGAAGATCATTATTCATTGCTTCTGCAAAAATATCTATTGCATCCCATGGTATTTGAGGGTTGAATACTGAGGAGGGCTTAAAGTGACTTTCCTCCTTTTCTTGATCAATGCCTCGTCTGGAGGCTCTTTCAGGCATATCCATGGTCTCTATATGGACTGGGTCTTGTTGTGTATCTTGTTCAGATCTCAAGTCCTCCAGGAGTTCCATGTCCGGCAAGTCTTTACTGCTCAGTATATCTGTGGCTGTAAGTTTATTGAGTGCCACTTTTGGATCTTTAGTATGTGGACATAATTTGAAGTATTTATGTAACTTAAGTTTGCGTATAAAACAGAAGAGGTCAATTTGTGTTTGTGTATATTCCAGGTGATTGCGCGGACAAAAAGTGAGGCCCAAGCTTAAGAGTTTAAACTCAGCATCCGTTAAATTCCTTGATGTGAGGTTCACAACAGGTAAATTGATATCATCTACTGTTGTTTGGTGGTTCTCTTCTTGCTGCCGTTGGTCCAATACTGGGTTCTTTCTCTTCCTGCCCCCCTCCCTCTTCTGGTTTTTCTGTGGGGCCTTCTGGGGGTTTGTTTTTGCCGCCCCTTAACCAAGACTTTGTTGCCTCTTCCTTCTGCCCTTGGTAGCAGCTGTTCATCACCTGATTAATTTTCGGTAACTTCGGATTCGGAAGTTTCCACACGAGATTCCGATGTTACATGTCTGCTTTGGTGCAGCTCTTTCCTCGGACCATCAAACGTCTTTGCAAAAGTTAGAACTTGCCTCTGCAAGTAGTCATTCTCATCCTGAATGTATTTTTCTTGCTTTCTGTTTTTTATTGTTTGCTCAGTAGGGGCAATTTCATTTGTTCCCTAAATTTCTCCACCTTGATCTTGTACTCCTCTTTATTCAGATCCTCTTCCAGGATCTTGATTTCTGACAGTGCCTTCTCCCGGTCTCTCCAGGCATATTTAACGAGGATTTTGAGGGTACCTTCACAGTAATGAGCAGTGTGTTCAGCCCAATCAGTGAGAAGTTGGGGGTCGGGGTTCTCATAAGAAGGCCCTGTATATCCTTATCCCCCTAGGGACTCGTTGTTCCTCGATATAGCTTTGTAAGCTTGTGGCCTCCCACCATTATTGCACTTCGTGCTCATAAAGCCTCTCCATCTTGATTAGCAGTTCTTTTAGTCCTTTGCCTTGTGGTTGTGCAGTTATTGCCATTTCTTGTTGCATTGCAGTGCTTTGTTTTTTAAATATTCCTTTCGCTGCCACGCGGCGACTATTTTCGCAAAACATGCCCCACACTGATGGTATCAGTCGGGCTTGGTAAAGAAGGTTTGCACTTACGAACGTTCCCCACTACACCTTGTAACTCAATACACTACTCATAACACATTGTAAGCAGGCTCACCATTGCACGTTTATGCTGGAGTCTCGCCGCGCGATGTAGCATCAGCATCTCCATGCTCCCGGGCTCACGGTGAATAAATAGGTTGCCGAGTAGTTGTCGTGGTGCTTTGTTTTCAAAAGGTTAATGCGTGTTCTCCACTCGATACAAAGCACTCGCAGGAGGGTGCTGGTTGCGGTTGTGGAAAGCCGCGATACTTCAAGATCCAAAATTCCTTTGTGTCAACAAAGAAAAGCCGCACTCGTGGGGTAACGTGTAAGGCAAATTTTAATTGATTATTCTTGCCAGCGAGCAGACGTGTTTCGGCGTATAGCCGTCTTCGGTGTTACCATCGCCGAGCGTCAGACATGTTTATAAGGTTTTTTTTGTGTTGATATTTTTCCTGGTCGCAAACAAAGGACAACAAACCACTGTGGATAACGTGGGCGCCGTATTGGAACATGTATTTTTTTGTTTTTTTGTTTGTACATATTAATGATTTAGCCATTGATTGGCACCGACTTTAAATTCGTAATTACGAACAGTAAAACAGAATACAGTGGTGTAAAAATAATCTTATATATATATATATATATATATATATATATATATATACCAATCTGTATTGAAGATTGAGTGGATATATATCTGTCTGGATGGAAGATTTAGTAGCTGTCTGACCGTTTGTTTAAGTGAGTAATTAAATGTGTCTCACTAAAAATATGGGTAAGTAACCAAACTATGTGAATGTGTGTATCACTGTCTCTGTTGTTGTATAACCTGCTGCATCAATTGGTCACTAACTACATGAGTGTCTATATTAGTTATTGATTATTTGGCTGAGTATTCGTAAGGAAGACTGAGTGTATTTCTGTGGTTGGGTGAGGGAGTTGTAACTCTATGCATAGATGTGTGAGTGGTTGATTGTCTAGGCATATGGGTTTAGGAGTGTTTATGGAAACAGTTGTTTGGGTGTCTGAGTATTTTTATATGTGTGTTGGTAAGTGAATATATGTGTGCAGTGCTGGCAGTTTTTAGACTGCATATGATGAGTTGACCAATGTGCCGGTGGTGTGGCAGCGGAGAACTTGCAGCTGTGGTGATTATTTTTCCATATGTATCGATCCTTGTGTGAACATTTCGACTGCATATGTGTCCAATGCACACATATGCATGATGCATGTGGAAAAATACCACCTACCCATTGCAAGAGTCTATCCCATATGTGGGCAGTCCAGGAAATGGGTATATGGTACAAAAATTACTCACCTGTACAGCGGTGCAAATGGTCATATTCTTGGGGGTGATGATGCTGCTGTGAAGGGGGGACTTGGAGACCGGGATCCACATTGAACGTTGCCTGTAAGAACAGGAGAGGAGTGAGTGTGCACCCAAATCCTTAGTTACCACCGACTCGAAGCTGGCAGTTGTACCACTGCGGTCAGCTTGTCAAAAGTCAATTCGTAATACAGATGTCGGCTGAGCTCCTCAGAACTACCTTATGGCAGCTGCCTTTCCCTGACCGCGACCCTGGTGTTCGGTGGCGTGCTGGCAGTGTTGGCGTTTCAGCCACAGGCTTTGCAATATCAATCTGCCCAACTCAAAATACAGCAGTTGGACCGCTGAGCTCACTGTGTCTGGACCGCCACCACTGGTAGGGCAGTTCATGGACCACAAAACTCATAATAAGGCCCTAAAAGATGCACTTTAATACATGTGGTAAGATGTTTCATAAAGTTTGCATGAGATGGTGGCTCTGATGTACTAATATTTTATGCAATGCAGCAAGAAAACTTGATATCATATTTCCAAATATTTAATGCAATGCAGCAACTTGTTGCGCTGAGCTGTGTCAAATCTAGAGGGCAGGTATGTGCCATATATATTTCAATATGGAGCATTCCTGCTCTCTCTCGCTCCCTCTCCACTGAAGCACTTGTGACTGCCAAGTGCCAATGCAGGCATCCTTGAGCCAAAGTGCAAGTGTGTCTGTGTTACAGGCAGCATTGTTTTTCTGCAGGAAGGGCCACCTTCCTGCACAAAAACAATCCCCAAGGGTCATTGTCCTCTTTTTTTCTTTCAGAAGAAGAAAATAAAGGTATTGCTACTTGATATGCCTCACCTGGGAAGGCATTGCATTTTTACACAATACCAGGTTTACTAGTGTTAGTTAATCTAGAAATGCACCAAAAACCATGGGTAGATGCATGAGAACATCCATGCTCCACCCATGGAATGCCTTCCCAGCACAGAGTAATGCAAGGCAGTAACTAGGATGCCCTTTGTTGCTTCTGATTTACTATGCCAAGCAGTACTACACAAGGCCGCAAAGCAGTCCTTAATTCAAATTTATCAAGTCACACAAGGCTACCTTGATTGGCTTGGTAAATCTGAAGTAACACAAGGTAGCAGCTTACTGTGTGCCGGGAAGGCTTTATATGGCTGGAGAGTGGGTGTTTCCTCACATCCACCAGTGAATTTTGGTGCAGTCCCAGATTTACAAAGACACGAAAACCTGGGAATGCATAAAAATTGAATGCCTTCTAGATAAAGGTGCAAAGAGCATAAATATTGATCTTTCTCTGTTGTTTTCTTTTTCTAAGTGTGCTGCATTCTGCAACACACTTACAAAACAGGGAAAAGCCTCCCTGGAGTATTCTTGTGCAGGAAGGTGTTTCTTCCTGCACAAAAATGATACTGCCTTAATTGCCTGCACCCTTGCACCCTGCACCCTGGTACAAGAGTGCCTGCATTAGTGTTAGGCAGCACATAGTGCACCAGCTCAGTAACTGAGCAGGAATGCACCATATGTTGGTGAACATGGTGTATTCCTGTGCTCTCAATGTGATGCAGCACAGCAAGTTGTGTTGCTGAATTAGACTGCATCAATACGATGATTCTAGGCCCAAATCGGGAACCCACAAGGTGTTATAATAGCACAGGGGTAGACAAATCAATATCCTATATAATTTTGGATGGAAGCAAAGGGCCTCATTAAGAGTCTGCCCATCCATGAACCACCAGACTCGCATGGCGGGGGCAATCTTCCGACCGACCTATTATGAACAGGGCATTCAGCCACCCTGGGACTGCCAGAGATCCTTGGTGGTGGGGCAGCGGTTTTGAAGCTCTAATATGCTTGGCAGGACCGCCACTGTCCCGTCAAGGATATTCAAACTTTCCTCTCCACCACAGTCTTCATGGCAGTGAGTCTGCCATGATAGCCATGGAGGAGAAAAAACTAAGGGGGCCCTACAGGGCCTCCTTGTGCCTCAGGGTAAAGGGGTACATGCTGGGGCATATGTTGTGCCTCATTGTGTGCAGGCACCCTAGTACCTGCAAGGCATGGACTGCAGCAGTCCATGATATGCAGGTACTGATTTTGACATTCCCATTGCAGTGCCTATTTAATAGGCACCACCACAGGAACACAAAAGAACTACCCGCCAGACAGAAGAGAACTCCTACTCTGGGGGACTGTTCAACCACAGGTTTGATTGTACGGGTGCAGGGTGATCCAACACCAGTACAGCCTAACTTGTAATGAGGCCCAAGGTGTTTTATCTTATTGTTGTATACTTGGGTTAAGGGGAGACAAGAACTTTCTCTTCAGTGGTGGTTGCAAATAGAGTGATTTCAGCTCTATTATGGCAGGTAGGAGAGATACAGAGGCCCTGCCATGTGGCATGATGTTATTCCAGATCCTGGGAATGTTGCAAGAGAAGTCATGTCTTCTGGTTTTATGGCACGTGTAGAGATGCGGTCTTGAAATATCATGGCTTAATGCTTTGCATTGAATTCCTGAAATTGGTGATGATTTTTGTCTAGGTAGGATGACACATAGGTTCTGTCAGAGAGGGTCTTGAAGATGAATCTGGAATGTAAGGGAAGACTGAGTTAACTAGTCGTGGCGGGGCTAATATTTTTTTACTTCCTTGTGCTTTGGATGATTTGGAAGAGATGCTCTATGCTGGGAAACATCCTTTTAAACGCAACTTTTACGACGCATGCCTTTACATCGCAAGTTTTACAACGCATGTCATTACAACGCTTTGCGCTGGGGGGCGCTCTAGGATAGGGAATAGATTTAATTTACTATCCAACACCTACCCTACTATCCACGGGGACTGGAGTTGGGATAGTAAATTAAACTATTCACTATCCAGCACCCCTCAACACTATGTGTTGTAACAGCATGCGTTGTAAAACCTGCGATGTAAAGGCATGCGTAGTAAAAGCATGCGTTGTAATGTCATACAACCATCTATGCTAGAGCCTGATGGGAGTCAGTGGTGAAGGTGAGCAAGACATTGTCACTCTTAAGATGGGAAAGGGCAAACGATGCATGGGGATCCCGAAGTCAGCCTTTTTTTTTTTTTTTCCAAAATTTCATTGCAAGCAAAATCAGATACATAATTCACATTGGAAAGAAAGATATCGAAACATATCCAACAGAAAATAGAAGTTAAAGCACAGCATTTTAAAGGTAATAGTTTAGAAAGGATAGCTGAAAGCAGGCAGCTGTTCGAGCTTTTTTTGTTTATACTGGTTTGACTGAACATTGTTGTTGATGGTGAATCCGGATGATTTTCCATTTGACATTACTGTGGTAGAAATTCGTCCAGCTGCATATCATGAGAGTGTATTATTTCTTTACCAGGTCAAGTACAGCAGAAAGACAATAGATGGGAAGTGCTGCTGTCCAAACAGTGACCTTTGAACTCATTCCCCATATTCAAACATACACCCTAATGGATCCTAGTACTTAAACCTATACCTGTTAAGTATTCTTGTAAAGCCCATAATACATTTGGACGTGCAATTAGGAGTAGAGTAGGCATTAAGACAGTTTCTTACAGTCCACTTTTCCAACTTCATTTCCTCGTTTGTAAATAATTGACAATCTAAGTACAGCATTAGCAATTAAAGTGGCAACGGTATATTCCATTTCACAGATATTTAATTGTGTCAGCCAATGATTATTCTGAGTTGCTTTATTGATACTACTGGGATGCGGGAACCCCACGTTCTTGAAAAGAGCAATCATTTAAAAAAGAGTCACATTTATATTAACTCAGTATTAGACAATGTGTCTATTTCACTATGTTTGTTATTTTACTGATCTGATATGTTGGTGTACACAGCGATATTACTTGGAGCAGACATTTTGAAGTCATTGTTGATCTATCTGCATTAGATTGAATCATTCCTGATAATTTTGTGTGAATATTTCAAAAAGTAATGTGTGGATTCCTCCAAACATTTCTGAGTCAGTTCTGGGTGTGTATGATGTCCCATGGGCCAACCCACCTTCTTCAGTTCTCTCATATGAATTTAGGTATTATTGACCAAATTGCAAGTCAATCAGATGATTGGAAACTCACACAAAAGATTGGCAATTCTTGTTCCAATTGTGGTTTTAGTGAGAAGGGAAAAGAGTCAAAAAATGACTTTTGCTCAAAAGGATTAGAAAAACAGCGATAGGGGGATATAGGAGAGAGCAAGCACATGATTTACAGGCACATGCTTCAACATAGTCTTTTGCGATTCCTTAATTGAAATTATTAAGGAATCCCAACTAAGGAATTGCAAAAGCCTATGCATGTAGAAATCACTGTAAAATTAGCAATTCCCATAGCGATTCTCAAGCATTCCTTAATTGTGACTAACTGTTGCGAGTACCAACAGGTACTCGCAAATTGCGCATGCATTTTCAAGCGTGCAGGGGTGCCTGAAATTGATCTGTGCACGCATGTTGCGCACACACTTGCCCCAAGGGCATATGGGTGTGTAACTACAGCTTTTTAAAATGCACTTTAGTTTTTGCAAATTACCATCAAGTACAAATTGATGGTAATTTGTGCCCCTATTAGCAAATTTGCAATTTGCAATTCCATCATGCATTGCATTTAAGGAATCGCAATTTGCAATTCCTTAAATACAATCGCAATTTAAGAAATCTCAATAGTTTGCAATTTCTTAAATTGCAAGAGGCTGACAGGTTGATGCATAGCAGAAGCCCTTTTTGCGGGCGCAAATGGCCAGTTTTTGCAAATCACACCATTTGCGCTCGCAAAAATGGTTGATGCATGTGCCTGTTAGTGCCAAAATGCCCCATCAAACACATTTGCACAGATTCACAATTACAACTTAAATGCATGACCACTTTCCCTTCAGCTCCTATAAGTGTTTGCTCTTACAGTGAGGGATTTAATAGCTGCATTTATGGCCCTAAATCTGGGTCTCCATTTTTCAGACAGGGCGGAGGCGCTTCACCCCCCTGCTACTAGTGCAGCGAAAGTGAAAAATAAAATGGTAATAAAATGAACTGTTTTGTTTTTCACTGCTCCCAGTCAGAGCAGTGTTTCAGGCAGGGCATTGCTGTTGACTGGCAGCAGGGTAGTTGTGCACCAGTTTACACTCCGCAAGTCACTTTGGTCGGCTGTGTTGCGACGACCCGTCTGACATGCGCAGTGTAAACCTCTCCACCTAGCTGTCTCAGACAGCTCAGTGGAGAGCAGACACAGGCCTCCTGTGCCTGTTGGAGCATCGAGGCAGCCCTCTTCAGCCAATCCTGGCGCTTCGCTCATGCCACTCATCTGCAGCATTAGAACAGCATCAGGATTTGCAGGAGGGCGTTGCCTGCAGCTCCAAGGGGTGCCATCACACTGACACCAAAAGAAAGAAGAAAACACGGAAGAGAGCAAAACACGAGTAAGTACATTTAAAAAAAAAGCATTATCTTTTTGGTCCCTACTAGGTTTGTCTCTCTGTCCACTCTATGCCCCTTCAGTGTTGACAGTCCCCACCCACAACTGGTTTCAGATGCTACATACATGCTACTAGCCATTTCTGAGACACAGGCATCCTATGCCTGCTGGAGCATCGAGGCAGCTCTCTCCAGCAAATCCTGTCGCTTCTCTCATGAAACTCACCTACAGCATGAGAACAGCATCAGGATTAGCAGAAGGGGGTTGCCTGCAGCTCCATGTGGTGCAATCACACTGAAACTAGAAGAAAAAATAAAATACAGAGGAGAGCGAAACACGGATAAGTACATTTTAAAATAAAATGCATTCTATTTTTGGTCCCTACTGGGTTTGTATCTCAGTCCACTCTGCGCCTATCCAGTGTTGACGGTCCCCACCCGCGACTGGTTTCAGATGCTACCTACCTGCTGCTAGCCATTTCTGAGAACATAAAGCCCCTGGATCAGCACTCGGCCAAACAAGGTTATTTTTTCTGATCCATTGCACCAGCACATTATGGGAGCAAGGAGAGGGGACAGCAGTCCTTGATACTAATTTGCAGTTCTGAAGATTCTGCAAAACGATGTCAGCATTTTCCAGAAACAATGTAGGGGATTTAGAAGTGCCCTATTTCCTCACAAGAGCCAAGAGCCAACAAACCTAGCCAATCCTGGAGCGGCTCTCATACTATTTTCAGCAAATGAGACAACAGGATTAGTAGAATCAGGATAATGCAATGCTCCTTTGAGACTAGGAGCCTGTGTCTGCAGTCTGCCCCGCCACTGGTTTCAGATGCTACCTACCTGCTGCTAGCCATTTCTGAGAACATACTGGTCCCAGGCCCTTCAAATCGTAAAGCCCCTGGATCAGCACTCGGCCAAACAAGGTTATTTTTTCTGATCCATTGCACCAGCACATTATGGGAGCAAGGAGAGGGGACAGCAGTCCTTGATACTAATTTGCAGTTCTGAAGATTCTGCAAAACCATGTTGGCATTTTCCAGAAACCACGTAGGGGATTTAGAAGTGCCCTATTTCCTCACAAGAGCAAAGAGCCAACAAACCTAGCCAATCCTGGAGCTGCTCTCATGCTATTTTCAGCAAATGAGACAACAGGATTAGTCGAAGCAGGATAATGCAATGCTCCTTTGAGACTAGGAGCCTGTGTCTGCAGTCTGCCCCGCTGTTTAAAAGAGCTCCGATAGGTGCTGTCTGAAGTGCGCATTTTCGACTGGCCATTGCAAGACAGCCGACAAAACAGACATACCTACTTTACACTATAGGCAAGTTAATCCTGCTGCTAAACAACAGCAGGAATTACCCAACCCTCATATTCAAGATAGAACAATAGCACTTCATTTCATTAAATGTTAATGATCATTTTTCAAATTTATTTTTGCTGCTGTGCGCACAGCAGGCAGGGTGCCGCTCCTTCGTCCTAAAGGAGGAACTACATTTACTGACTTGCTGAGTCCAGAAAGGAAGGCAACAAGGTTCCACTCACATGTGGATTCTGACTCTGTTATTTACTTCAAACAATACTTACACACACTATCGGTAGTCACAACATATATGATGAATTTAATAGCCTTACTAAACTCATTCCAACTCGACTGAAGTGCAAGGTTATTAATGTATCTTGTAAAAAAGCATCCACACCGGAAGATTTGGGAAAACTACTAGCCCATCTCCCTTCTCCTGTTTTCCAATGAGAACATGGCAATGTAGATGACAAGACACATTTAAGAGTAATTGGAACATTGCTAACTCTTACATGACCCAATGTCTGGATTCAAGCCAGCAATGGACACTGAATGAGCATTGGCTAGCATTCAGGAAGAGGACCTTTTTGAATGCCAATGTTACTGTTGACCATGATATAGTGAAAGAAATGCGTAAACATGGGCCTATTTTAATGACCTACTTATTCTTTAATCCATCCTTTGATATCTAACTACTGGCAAAATGTAAAAATATGATCAGCTGCGTCATCAACTCATCAAGTGTCCTATAGTATTACCAAATGGCACATCCCTCTCTTCACTACTACTCAGCTTTTATGTTTGTCCTTTGGTTCAGCTCCTTGGGTAGTATCAGGTAAACATCTAAATGTACTCGGATGATGTGCACATTCACTTTTAGCTACCTAACAAATTCATCCTGCATGCCGCCTTGCCTGGACAATGTGTTCAACTTGACGACGGAGAATTTCTAAAGCATGAATGGTACCAAGATAGAAATACTACTATCCAACTCAGTACCATTTTACTACCGTTCTCAGAATCCTCTACATATCTTGCTAAAATAGTAAATCAGGCAGAGCTTTTGACCTTAAACCTAAGATTTGTATTCCCCGCTGCCCCCAATTTAGAAGTCACAAGCAGTGTTAGTCTGTAGCACTTGCTACTTTAAAAATCATTTAATTTCTCCAAACCAAACACTAGGTAAAGGTTATCAGAGCTCTTGTAGTGAAATGCAATCTCTATTGCAGTATCATCCACACTGGCATTGTTAAGTAACTCAGCGCCAGCCTCCTAAGATTACAGAATCAGGCAGAAGGAATGTGTTTAACACCTGCCCTTAAAATGTTCATTGATTTGCAGTTCACCTTGGATCAACATCAAGATCAACATTCTCTGTGCCTGTCATATAGCATTCTGTGGCGCTGGCCAATATTCCCTTCTAAAACTAACTATGCACCATCATTCTGCATTTGATCAATCAATGGTCCTTTAAGAGGCTATTACACAGAGCAAGATATCTGAGCATGTAGGGCATCAGGTAGCATATTCTTAACCCTACATTGAGATCTAAGTCACAAGCCATTCAGGCAGCACCTTAAAGCTGAGCTGTTCGGGCTCACAATCAACAGAACCTTCACAGAAAGGGTAGCAACTCAATAATATTGGACATTGTAAGTAAGTTGGTTTGTTGGTTGAGGATGGGGGAAGCCCTTCTCGGGAAACAACCACAGTCCTTGTCAGGGTGAACCACAAAAGTCACTCTTGAGAAATTGGGTTGTTGGCTGAGATGGATAAAACCCGACTTTAGCAAAAGCCACAATCTTTGTCATGGTGAAACACAAAAAGTCACTAAATTAACTTGTGCTTTACCCTCTGGTAGCTTGACACTAAAGCAGTCAGTCTTAACTTAGAGGCAATATGTAAAGTGTTTATTCTTCAAACAAGAGCTATGCAGTTCATAAGAGGGGTTGTGGAGGGGATTTGGGGTGGAAATAAAGTCTCTACGCTATTGTAGAAGGACACAGGGTTCTCCTTTTAGGAGCAAGGGCCTTCACACCCCCCAAGACGTGTCATTCTTCATCATCAGGTAGCTCCTTGTTGGGCCTGTGCTGCAATGCCCAACGGGCCCCGCAGGGAAGGCCCTTTGCAGGAGGTTTTTTCTTTTGACGTAGTTAGTTGAGTAGAAGTGGAGGGAGGGTGTGTCAATAAAAATAACTACAGGAATTCCAAAAAGAAGCTTTATTTGTTGGGTTCCTATGTTATGGTTAAAAAAAAGTCAAGACCAGAGCTAGGTACAATAAATCTCTCAGGCCCTAGTTAGTGTGTGTGAAAGGGTCAACATGTTTCATGCCAATTATTGTCCTAAGGATCACAGCATTTCTTCAGGACCGGGCCATCCTTATCTACTCATTAAGGGATGGTATGTTCATGCATGAGTGTAATGCCATACCCTATAGCAATTTAAATTATAATTGTAAGTACCTTCTGGGGAAACCTAGAGAAAAAAGAGAAAAGCAACAGAAGATAAACAACACAAAGTTAACTGGCACATTTAGTTGTCAATCAGGGTATGCAAGAGCTGGCTGGTACAAAAGGTTGCCAGACAGTATGTGCCGAAACAGGCTAATTGCCACAGTAAATAATACAAATTAAAACCACAAAGTGAGGCAATAATACATCCATGCAGATAGATTACGATTACGGATGCAGTGTGTAAAAAGGAGAAGTAATGACAGAGTGGGCCCCTTCTGTCTTGGACCCTTGGAAGTGGTGTGCAAGGTGTCCAGAGAGACCAAATCCATAACTAGGGACTTTGGAAGTTTTTTTGTGAAAAGTGCCTTGAGAACTGAGAGGAGACCAAGACCTACCTGCGAGCTAATTCACCAAAGGTGAATCACTGGTAGGCCTAAATTAGTGGCAGCTCCCACTACATTTTTCTCTGCAGCAAATTCTGTTCAGTAGGTCCTCTCAGATGGGGTATATGGTTTCATGGAACCCTCATCCACTACAACCTGCAGCTTTGTCCTGCATGACTTCCATACAAAAAGACTACATCCAAATTTAGAAATGTTCGCCACAACTTCGTCAAGCAGCTCCCTGCCAGCTGCCTTACCCCACTGAACTTTACCTTCTTAGACATTTTTATCAAAATTTCTCTAAGATTGAAGGTACGTGGAGAATGAGGACCGATCCACCTTGTGTATTTGAACCACACTCCTTCAAGGTCGGCCATAACTTCAACTTTGCCCCAGTGTTCCACTAATGTATGTTCACAGTTGGCGCTTCGATCTTTTATGTACTATTTTTCACTAAAAAAATTATAAATGCATTACTTTGTTTCTATTGATTGTATTTTTGTCCTTTTGGTGTCAAATAATTCATTAACATTTTCTATATTTGTTCTAAATTGGTGTGGAATTTTTCTTGCGATGTGTTTTCACTTTATACTTGTGTAAGTGCTGAATAAATACTTTAAGACAAAGAAACTGGAGGGACCAGGGCTTAAGGCAGGTCATGTATGTGCGTCTCTAGGTTAGGTTGGCCAATCAAGAGGTAGGTAGATCGGAAGGGGAGGATGTGAAGGGGATGAAGGGGTGGAAAGAAAGGCTCTAGGTTATTGTAGAAGGAGTGGGGGGTTCTCCATTTAAGAGAAAGGGCCTTCACACACCCCATGGGGTGTCATGCTCCATCATCTGGGCCGTTGCTGCAATGCCCATCAAACACTGCAGGGAAGCCCCTTTGCCGGAGGTCTTTTCTTTTGCTGATGTGATTTGAGAGGAGTGGTGGGGCATGTGGTTAAGAAGTCAGAGTAGAAGTGGCGGGAGGGTGCGTCAAAAAAAGTAACTACATGAATCCCAAAAAGAAGCTTTATTTGCTGGTTCCTATGTAATGGTAAAAAAACAAAAAGTCAGGACCAGAGCAGGGTACATTGAACCTCTCAGACCCTACTTAGTGTGTTTGAAAGGGTCAATATGTTGCATGTCAATCATTGTCCAAAGGATCACAGCATTTCTTCAGGACCGAGGGATCCTTATCCACACATGTAGGGATCGGAAATTCATGTGTGAGTGTAATGGCATATCCTAAAGCAATATAAATTATAATTTTAAGTACCTCCTGGGGAAACCTAGAGAGAAAATATAGAAGCCACAGAAGTTAAATACCATAAGGGTTAACTTGCAAATTTAGTTGGAGAATCAGGACTCACACAAGCTTGGTCTGTGCATGAGGTTCCGATCAGGAGGCTAGCCAACTACCCTCTGTCGTCATTCCGAAAGCCCTAGGTTGTAGAAGAAAAGCAGGTCTGAAACAATAGGGCAGTTTTCTGAGGGCATTGGGCAGGGCTCAGGTAGCAGGGCTGTCCACTTGTTGCTGCAGGGTAGTCCTCTGAAGTACACAGCAGGCAACAGGCAGCAGAGCATCCCTCCAAGAGTCCTCCACAGGTCCAGAAGTGAACTGACAATAGGGGCTGAAGGTTATAATTTTATTTGAATTGAAAGAAACTTCTAGAGTAGGTTTTGGACTTACTTTCTTCCTGTCCTTGTCCCAGGATATCTGGGGTAACAAAAGGCTAGTGTGAAGTTCTTTGTGTGTGTTTGTGCTGAGGAAGCTTCTTGGAAGTACAAGTAAGACTGTGCACAGCTCTGAACCCCATCTTGCCAACACTCAGTGCCCCTGTTGTATGGCTGTCTTGGAGGAATACACAAAGGCCAAATGGCAACTACACTTAGGGCCTTATTAGGAGGTACAGAAGTCCTCAGGACCGCCGTACTCATGGTGGCGTCTGACCGCCACCACCACTGCGTGTCTGCCTGCAATATTCTGAGTGTGGCAGTTGGACTGCCACAGCACTGCTGCATCCGCCGGGATCCAGGATACTGTGGTAGTCGCTCAGCAGAATGGGTCAGGAATATGATGCCAGTACCGCTGCAGAGACAAATATTCCGAGTTGGCTTTTCCACCGCCCATTTAATGGCAGTAAGCCACCATGAAAAGGGTGGAGAAGAGGCAACACTATGGGCCATAACAGAACCTCCTGCTACTTCTGGGCCTGGGGGTGTACACGGGGTGCATTTTGTGCCCCCCCTGGAATGGCTCCTCATTCCGGTGTGGTGTGGCATGCATGCAGCACCATGCAGGAACGGTCTGCATGTGCTGTAAAGTCGGCAGTCTGCTGATAAGGCTATTCTATGAGCCTTTCACAGCCACTGCCATGAGACTGGTGCAACAGTGCCAACCCTAAGTTACACTCCTATTCCAGAGGGTGGGCGCCCTATGGGCTTGGCAGTCCTCCTGCCATGGCAGCGATGGTGGTGCTGCAGGAGGTCCACCAAACTCGTAATAAGGCCCTTAGTCCTGTGACCCCGGGTATGATAAGAAAATAATTTCATCTATTTAAAAGTTAACGTACTATGGGGTGGGGCCCTTTCACTAACAGCCAATTGGGCCTCTTTAGAATTTACACAAAACAAAAATAAATGGTTGGGAATTTTTAAGAAACACTTATTTTCTCAAAACCAAGTCAAGGTAATCTATTACCTTGGTATGTGTATTTATTTCATAGTAGGTTCTTTAATGTTCACACAATGCTTGATAGCGATTTTCAATATGTCATGAAAACAGACATTTTTCTACTTTCACACTGGTCACAAAACTTTTCATATGACCAAGTGTATTCAATTTGACAAAAGAATTGAATAATAATACAAAATATCAATAAAACAAACTTAACACATACACATGAGTTTATACAAGAATAAAAAACTAAACAACCACCTGGATGGGGATTCCGTGCACATACATTAACATTAAAAGGATCACTTGGACAACATAAACAGACCCAGTCAAATGGATTAAAAAACCAGAGGTGAATGTCACAGATTTTATAAGTGACGTGATCCTCTCGGAGAGCGCTATGCGGTGGTTTCCATTAGTAGCCACAAGTGACATTATCGTTGGTGGTAGTTTTGCATCTGTCAATTAAAATTTATTTTAGGAAAATCCCTTGGTTAACCATTAAAGAGGATTTTAAATTGCAACTCCTTAAACACAAAACATGAGCTTTCTAGGTTATCACTTATTAAATGTGATAAGCTAACCCAATGTTATCCTTTGGATGAGGTGGAACCCACAGTGGTGAACAACACATTTTAGTTTTATTCACTAACTGGACATGTACAACTTAAAAGTACACCTCCAACCTTTGGTAATACAAGGCACCCTACCATATGAACTTTTTAGGGCCTACCTTAAGGGTAAGTTAAATGCATTATAATGGGAGTGTTAGGCCTGGCAAGCGGTTTATTTTGCCAGGTCGAATTGGCAGTTTATAAATACACACAGGCAGCAATGACAAGACTGAAACATGTTTTAAAGAGGTTACTAAGAGGATAACACAATAAGTGCTGCCCACCCAGTATTCACATTCAATTTACAGTCCTTGAGTACATGTTGTAGCACTTTATGAGAGACTTAGAAGTAAATTAAATGTTGCAATCAGGTGTGTGCCAATTTTAACATATTTTATGGGTAAATCACAAGCACTTTAGCACTGGTCAGCAGTGGTAAGGGAAAATAGTCTTTAAAGCCAACAAAAACTGGTGCAGAAAACAGATGGGGTGAATGTAAAATTGTTGGGGGTGACCATGTAGAGAGGACCTAATCCAACTATCACTAAATTACCGGTGCTTGTCCCTCCGGTCGTTCGACATAAAGCAGTCAGCCTTAACTTAGATTTAATGTGTAAAGTATTTATGCAGCACTAAAACAATAATAAGTGAAAACCCAACATAGAAATATCCCCAACCAGTTTTGAAAATAGAGTAAGTTGTAATAAATAAAATGATACCAGAATGACATAAAACTAATCAGTAGAATTGGAGATATTCAATTTTAAAGTTTTAAAAGGAAAATAGAACCTAAAAGCACAAAGCGCCAATGGTGGTCATCTGATTGTGCTAGAATTGTGGAAAATCACGGGTTCAGGCCACCCGCGATGAAGCGCAGTTCATATACCGGGACCATGGTACTCTGCTGAAAAGTTACCTTCTAAGTCCGGCGCAAAGAGCTCAGTATGTGTTGGAGAAGGCTGAACATTACAGACAGTTATCGCTGTAGTGTGAAGAACTGGTCGAGTATCAAGGATGGCCATCACTGTAGAGCAAAGAACCGATCAAGTGTTGCGGATGATTGTTGCTGTAGCTTACCTTTGGCTGTCACCACAGGCTGTACCGTGAATTGCACGTCTCATTTTGCTGGACATCACTGGTGGTCACTGTCAGCATGAAGAGCCTGACTCACCAGAACTTCCTGCTGTCGGATGCAGGATCTGGAGAGGCATCTCTTAGTGGTCAGAAACTCACTCCAGTCAAAGCCAGTTGGGCTCAGGCATGTCAGTTACAGGTTCATCCAGGTCCTGTTTCAGCAGGTGAGCAGGGCAGTTGAAGGAAGACCTCTGAAGCTTCTTGTATCCCTGTGGCTCCCACAAGAGGTCAGCCGACTTTGGGATGCCTGGGATGAAGGCACACAGGTCCAGTCTTCCTTTTCAGACAGTGAGGCAGTCCTTCCAGCAGCAGGGCAGTCCTCTGGCAGCAGGGTAACACTTCTTCTGTAAATTCTACTGGTCCAGAGATATTCTGAAGAGTGAATCTGGTGGTCGTAGATTTATATTTATACTGGTTCTAGCCTTTGTGAGGAGGGATTCCCTGTCTTATCCCCACATCTGGTTCTGGGAAAGTCTCCCCCTTCCGCTGCCAATGCTCCAAACTGTCTGGGGGCAAAAAAAAGACAGGTCAGGCTTGGTGTCCGATTATTTTGCGTGTGCATGAGGCAAAGACCTTTGAAGTGTAAGTGAGGCTGGGTACAACTCCACTAAGTCTTTCTGGCAAGATGGCCCATCCTGTCCATACATACGCTCCCTTTGTGTTACTGTCTTGAAGCAATACACAACACTCAAAAGCAGAGCCATTCACAGTCTTGCTCCAGGACACCATTTTCCTAAAAGTGACATTTTCAGAATTGTGACTAAAAATATGACTTTACCATTTAAAAGGATTTTAAATTACAGTTCACTTGAGTATGAACAATATATTTCTATCCACTCTCAATCCCAAATTATCACTTATTAAAACTAATAAGGTCATCCAGTGTTAGTCAATGGGAAAGATATGCCTTACAACAGTGAAAAACAACTTTAAGAGTTTTTACTGCCAGGAAATGTAAAACATAAGTAAATATATCCTACATTTAAATACAATGTACCCTGCCAATGATCTTTAGTTTATGTGTTAGACCTGTCATCGTTAGGGTGGTCTTCCCCCAGCCTTTGCCAGCTTAACAATACCTTTTGCTGTTTATTTTTGATGGCCTTAGGACTTAGAGCACTTTACCACTGCTGCCCAATGCCAAAGTGCTTGTGTTCATTCACTAAAAGATGGTGGGCTTACAGTATTGATAGGGCCACAAACACAAGTAGTTTTTCAAACCTGTCTCAGTCATGCCATGGCAAGGCCTGTGTGTGCAGTTTGCTGCCACTTCAGCTTGGCTTTTAAGACCACTTGCCAATACTTAAACTCCCCTTCTATTACATATTACACACAGGTCACCCCTAAGCTAGGCCATATGTAACACTTTTGGTAGGGTGCTGTGCAACTCAAAGCTAGGACATATACTTTTAAGTTTCACATGCCCTGGTAGTGACAAACAGCTAATCACATCTTTCACTGCTAGCATAATCAATTCCTTAAAACCATTTTAAGCTTTAATTCCTGATTAGAAAGGATAAGCTAAATCATGCTTCATATCTTTGGAATGGTATTGATAAATCCTCTTTAGTGGTAAAGTTGGATTTGACATTCCTATTTTAGAAATGCCACTTGTAGGCAGTGGACATTTATATTCTCTTAGCTTTGTGTGTCTGCAGCCTGTCTCCAATACATGCCTGGGCTGGGTGACAGCTACTGTTTGTGCATTCCCTCTATGCAGCCACAAACACAAAAAGGTGAGTTTCATATGCATTCTGAGCACTCATCTGCATTCATCTGCATTCTGATGGGTCTTCCTGGTTAGGGAGAAGGGCCTGACACTTACACTTCAATAAGTGGTGTCCTGTCCACACACAAAACATTGATTCTTCACCCATAGTTAGCCTTGCAGAAAGGACTCGACCGAAAGGGATGGTTCAACACTTTAGAGATCTCTTTTGAAGTCACCCCCTAAATTTAAGGCACATTTGGGTATAAATACTGGGGTTCTGGTCCCACCACATCAGTAAACTACTGGACCTGCGAAGAACTCTGCTGGAGTAAACACTGCATCCTGTGAAGATATCCACTTTGCCTTGTCTGCTTGCTCTGTAGAACTGATTCTACTTTGCTGAGCAGGCCTGCTTATTTATGCCCTGGAACCATCTCATTAGAACCCAGAGTGATCCCAATGGCTTGCTGACTTACCTCCTGTTTTCTGAAGTCTCAGGGACCCAAATGTTTTCCTGCAATCCTCCTGGTTATCCTGGACTCTACCATTTGTGAATCCTACCCTTGCCTGAGGTGCCCCTTGAAGTCGAAGACCTCAGAAATGAGTTCTACAGCTGATTTTGCAAACAAACGGTGCATCGCTGTGACTGATTGACAAATTTCACTGCATCGCCCTTCAATGCCAATGCAGAGGCTGCTCGACAACAGCAGATTCACAGCCTGCGTGGCGTGACCAGCACACACCACAAGATCCAGTGTCGTTGTTCCGTTTCCATTCCGACTGACTAGGCGCACCGGCCGTTCTACGTGTCCCGACCAGGACCATAAGAACCTACTCCCGACTTCCACATACGGACAACGTTTATCCTTCTACTAACACTGGCCACCTACCGACCCACATCTGGGCGCTATCCATTTCACCACCACCGCGCACCCGCTGTGGCAACCATATCTCATTTCCTAGCCTTCGAATATCTTCGTGGGCAAATACTATTCCTGCTCCCCGGCTTCACTACCCAGGACTAGGAGTTGCACGTCATCTTAAAGAGTACCAATTTCCAACATTATTACTCCAGTTCATTACACACCCCAGACTGGGTTGGAAGTATCACCAGTCACCTGGGACCTGCTCATCCTCCTTTTCCGACTCTTGTGACAAAACACGTGTCAGCTGATTGTTTTGTCCTAATACAGTCGTTGCCCTGTGATATATAAAAACTTTTTCAAATCATAGATTGGTGTTGACCGCCGCTTTGTCAGAACTAAGTACACTCAAACAAACTGTGTTAATACCCACACCATGTGTGCTCAGGACTGTGCTCATTTTCCAGTGTGTATGAAGCGACCCACATAAATCCGGGGGTTATCGGATAAATCCCCCAACCTGGCAGCACAGTACTTAAAATAATCCTCATGAGCATTACGCAACCAAGTCAGAGCACCACTTCTTCCTGTCCTGACTAAAAACAGCATCCCTAGCTCCCATGACTACTACATTCTGTGCGACTCAATGACGACACGTATTCACTTCAACCGAGCTTGATGACCAAGCAGGGCCCCTTTTGTTTGGCTTTACAATGACGCAGTAGGGTCTCAACATCGACACTTCCTAAGGCCAAGGTATTTCTTCAGCAGAACCTGTCTGGGTCCTGTAGCCGGCATGCCCTCCATCGTGGTCGACCTGAACTACCTCAGTAACCTTTTGACCGCTAGTGATTTCTAAGCACATTTGTTAGTTTATTCTTTAAAAATTCATATCTTAACTTCTACTTATTGAATTTTTGTTTTACTGAGTCTTCCTGTGGTGTTTTCATTGTTTTACTCTGTGTGTGTGTATATGTTGCTCAAATACTTTACACATTGAAACCTATGTTAAGCCTGCCTTCTCTGTGCTAAGCTACCAGAGGGTGAGCACAGAATAATTCTAAAGTGCGTATCTAGCTTACCCTGACTAGGATTGTGGTCCATACTTGGATAGGGTGCTAACCTCTGCCAACTAGAAACCCAATTTCTAAGAGTCTTCCTTAAGGGAGATATATGTGTATTAAAAATGAAGGTTTAGGCCTAGCAAAAGGCTCATTTTGCCAAGTCAAAATGACAGTTTAACACTCTACTACAGGCTGAAGTTGGTGTACACCTCTGCAAACTAGAGACTCAATTTTTAACATTGGTGATCAACGGTGGGGCTAGGACTTGTGTTTGTGCAATACCACACAGTAATTCAGTGTTTGATGCAACTCTATACATAACACCAATTTGAGCCTTTTTGACCCTGAGTGGCCTTTTTGATTTTTCTGCTAACTTATCTCTCTCTCTGGAAGAGCCACACTTGCCCCTGCAGGAAATGAGTTTGAGCTGGCCTGGGTGGAATGCTACGTGTGCAGCAGCTGAAAGATTTCTGTAAGGACTTCCAAGTTTCTACAAGGGCCTTCATCAGGAAGGTGCAGCTACAGAAAGCTAAATAAAGCTTTGAGGGCCCCGGCAGAGAGCAGGAATGCTGTTGCGTGCTTATCTAGGATCCTGATCGATACTGTGACCGTATGCCCCTATTCGGCTATAAATGCATTTATTCCCTATATTGGCATAACCGTTCAAGTGCGATATTCAGAAAGTCATCTCTGGCCTCACACGAACAGAGCCACATTCCAGAATAGTTTTCTCTGCCACTTCCTTTGCAACCAATTAGTGCAATGACAGAGCAGAAGTCACTATCTGAGATTCCTAGATTAACACTCCGAGTTCTTCAACAAGATAAAAACTCAGCAAACCTGGAAATCCCCGCTTGCTGTGTTTTGATTAGTAATGGAACCCTAATGAGCAACTGATAGCTATCACTTCCTAGTGACATCTTTAATTGACGTCTTATGTCCAGCAAACTTACGTCAAACCAGGCACCTGTCAGGTATAAATATTACCAACGTTGCCTTAAGCAATTGCCGTTGTTAGCTGAAGCTAGCGCCCTGTTGCTGCAGCCTGCTGCCCGTCGCCTGAAGCTGCTGATACCATTATCGCTGCTAAAGTGCGAACGATGGTGTGGTGAAACTAGGAGCTGAACAGCCGTCCCTCTGCGAAGAGCCCAGCAGATGCCAGCTGCCCGCGGATGCTGTCCCCCCTCCTTCTCCTCCTCGACGCGCTGAAGAGAGACGCTGTCTTTCTCCTGCAGAGAAATCCAGCTCCAGCGTTTCTGGTCTACCCTCGCTGGTGACTGGGATACCGAGTTCCCCCTGAAGGAGATACCAGACCTCCATCATTCTATTCAGAGGTATGGTGTTGACTAAACCCTTAGTGAGAATTCTTGAAGCAAACCTTGGCAAAACCAACTTAAACTGAAGCTACTTACTTACTCCCCTCCCACGTATTAGGCTTAGGTCAGGTACACCGGGGAAGGCGTAGTTAGAAGCACCAGTTGAGTATTTTAGCCTAATGTATATATGAATGTATATATGTTTTATTACTTTTAAACCATTATATGGCTAAGAAACCATATCAATGCTTTTACAGTATTATTTTGCAATACTTATCTTACTGTACGTACTTTTTATCATAACAAGTCTTGCAATTGTGGCAATACATTTCTCCTGTACGAGAAGAAAGACTGTTCAATAAATGTTAACTCTTTATTGACAAACGCCCGTCTCTCTATTCTCTACATATTGTGAAAGTAAACTGCACTAACCTGACTGAGTAAAATAACTGTCTATTGTTTCACACGACCCTAGAGATTGACTCTTGATCTGAGGAGCAAAGTTGTCATGTTGCACGGTTGTTGGAAAACTGAATCCCTTCTTGTCTGTGCCAGGGAAGCTGATCACTTCCTATTCAGCCAAGAAAGTTTCCAGTGACCTCTGAGCTAGTTGGTAACAAACCCAATTAAGTTTAGCATAGTCAGTAGAGGCCTGGAAGATCCGCACTTCTACGTCGATACTACTGTTTATGTTATTCCAATGCGCAGGGCCTAGTGGGAAACTAGGAACTACACTACATGGCGCCCAACGTTTGGTAAGGCGATAAACTAACGCAAGACGTTAGAGTAACTCAGTTGTGCATATTTCACACAGACCCCTTTCTCCCGTAAATACTCCAATAGACGTCTGGAGTGGGTGAAAGGTTAAAATCCGCCCGAACTCAGTAGGAAGAGATTCCTATGTAAAGCTCTGGTTTATTCAACGTTGAAGGATACAGTGTTCCAAAATATTGTGCACCTAATCTTTGTCTCCTTGGAGACCTACTCTGCAAAACCTGCATTTATATAATGTCAGACAGTGAAGAAGAAAGGGAAGCAGCTAGGCTGGCAACCCTACTAATATAGGAAGACTCGAGTCTCCTACACACAGACCCGGATGCAATTATCATCCCGGTACATTTAAGAAAATCTATAACGTTAAAACTTATAGAGAACGGACTGACACCACAAGGTGGTACAGTAATTTTCGTGATAGAGGCTCACGAATATCGGCAGACAGAGGTATTCTATTCATGGATAAACTTTCCAGCGGCAAACGCTAATAATAAAAGGGGTCTTATCATGCGCAAACTTAGCCCAATGGGCGTCAAGGCGCCTAATTCAAAATCCAGCTCATAACATGGACCCTACAGCTCAACCTGTGTACGCTCTCGAGAAGCACCACGTTTTAAGGGCCTTTTTAAACAGTGCTAGAGAAGGTAAGGTCTTCATCTCCATCGGCAAGATGTTCCAAAGCTGAGGAGCAACGACGGAGAAGGCTCTGGCTCCCCATCTGGTGAGCTTAAAGCGGGGGACCACAAGTTGGAATAGTCCCGAAGAGCGCAAACACCTTGTAGGATGGTACCGGGTAAGAAGGGAGCTGATAGCGCCTTTAGATCCATCCTCGAGTGCTCTATAGGTCATACAAAGAATTTTGAAATAAATTCTGTGTTGGATAGGCAGCCAATGAAGGTCTCTCCTCGCAGCAGTGGCAGAGGAGGCCCTGGGAAGATCCAGGACAAAGCGTGCAGCAGCATTCTGCACGATTTGCAGTCGATGTATAAGGCCCTTGTTGGATTCCATGTAGAGAGAGTTGCAATAATCCAACCTGGAGCCAACAAGGGCGACTGCAATCTGCTTGCGTGCTTGGGGAGATAAATAGCTGCGAATTCTGTTGAGCGTCCTGATCACGCCCCAGCAGGTCGAGACAGTCCGATTCACCTGTAAGGACATCGAGAGCGAAGTATCGAACACTACACCCAGATTTCTGGCAGACTGAGAGGGAGTGGGGCAGATGCCAAGAGAGGGGGGCCACCACTCACTCGACCAGACATCTTGGTCCTTTCCAAAGACCAGGACCTCAGTCTTGTCGCCATTTAGCTTCAGGAAGTTGGTAACCATCCAATCTGCAACATGTTGCATACAGGACCTGAAGCTAGAGGCAGATGTTGTGACAGAGGACTGAGTAAGTGAAACCATGATCTGGGTGTCGTCGGCATATGATACCACCTCCATCCCCAGAGATCTTACTAGCCTAGCAAGTGGGGCCACGTAGATGTTGAACAGGGTCGGACTTAATGCCGACCCCTGTGGCACCCCGCATTGCAAAGACTTAGCTGGGGAGAGGTGGTCGCCGAGCATCACTCTCTGTTCCCTATGAAGGAGAAAGGAGTTAAGGAGACTCAGGGCCGAGCCAGTGACACCTGCCTCCCTAAGCCGAGATGTTAAAATGGCAGGAGACAGAGTGTCGAATGCGGCTGTGAGGTCCAGTAGCACAAGAACAGTTGTTTGTCCAGCATCAACCTTGCGTCGGATGTTATCGACTACAGAGGTGAGAGCAGATTCTGTGCTGTGGTGTTTTCGAAAACCATGCTGGGTTGTATCAAGATACTCCGAAGCTTCAAGGAAAGAAGATAAATGGCGGTTCAGATGAGCTTCTAGGATTTTAGCAGGTGCAGGGAGCAAGGAAATGGGTCTGAAATTTTTCAGGAGGCCGGGATCAAGTGAAGGCTTCTTGAGGAGCGGCTTCACTATGGCCTTCTTCCATATTGATGGAAAGGTGCCTTGATCAATTACCTTATTCATTACCTCAAGTAGGGGAGGGAGGAGGCTGTTCCTGCAATCTTTAAGCTTTTTAAGAGGCAGAGGATCTAGTGGAGAGGAGGATTTTGTCTTGTCTAGAAGAAGATTCAATCCCTCCAAAGACAAAGAGGGGAAGACAGAAAGGAGGCTAGAAGGGGCAGTATCCATTGCCTCAGAAAAACTTATGCCTGGAGAAGGATTTTCAACCAGGGAGAGGCGTTGTACTTCTAGGGAAGTATGAATATCAGAAATTTTTGTATGAAAAAAGTCTGCAATGTCGTCACAGAGACATTGAGAGCAGACTACGGGGTCTGGAAGTTGAAGGGAGCAAAGAGAATCAGCAATTTTAAAAAGCTCCCTATAGGAAGTGAGTGAACTAGTGAGGTTGGAGAAGTATTCCTGCTAGAACAAAAGAGTTTCACTATTACAAAATAGAGGAACCTCCGGAAGAGTACGCTCCTTTCGAGGAGACTGAAATCCCACTAAAATTCCAAGAGCACCTGCTCTGGTTTAATGGCGCCCTAAAACACAATGATCATATTACCAGGCTCGGTCCACTAGGTAGACCAGGAGCAACGTGGCCGGTTCTAGCCAGCTACACACCACATCCGGACATTGCAAAAATGTCTAGAGAAGAGCTGTTAGTACAGCTAAGAACACTTATAAAAATACATAGGCAATTAGTCCAGTATGTAATGCGGACTGCAACAGTCCAACCAGCTGTTAATGTACCACAGCTGACCCCTCATCAGGGGAACACTAATAAAATACACCACAGAACATACAGTCATGTCTTGGTAAAACACCCATAAAACAAGAACAAATTCCTTTCTGGTTAGCACAGAAAATCACTCAAATAGAGGCAGTATTTCCTGATACTACCCCTATTGAGAAACACAGAATCTTGACAATCTGCCTTCCTATGGGTATCGCACCACACGTGGAGGACTGCGACACTTGGGGTACAGTCTTTGCTTCCATTTACACAAAAACACACAGTGTTCCATCTATGGCGGTAATACCAGAAGTGCTAAAACAGATTCAAAATGAATACGGTCCAGAGCGCCCTTTAACTCTTGGTATGAAATTACTGAAAGACTTCAAGCAGGTCTCGGCTATATTATTAGCCAATATAAAAGGAGAAGCAGCGTCTGTGGCGATTCGCCAGAAGTTGAAGGAAACAGATATAAAAGGTCAGCCAGTTGAGCTTGCCAAAATCATAGAAAAATGCTATGAAGAATTAGGTAGAGACAGCTTGGGTGGGAAACCAGTAAAGCCCCAACTGCTCGAAAATCCTGAAAAATATTTATTAAAAATAATTTAAATACTCCTAAAAAGAGCTGGGATGGAAATAAACAATCCACTCCCAAGGAAAAAGTTTTCCAGTCCAGAGGAAGGTCTCCTGGACGGAGGGAAAGAACTCCGACTCGAGAACACCAGTCTCCCCAGAGGGAGCCCTCTGAGAAAAGATATAACCTTAGAAATAGGGATAACCTGAAAAAACCTGATAGATATCAAAGTATTGATACACGTCCCTCTCGATCTTTTCCACAGAATTCGGAAAGAAGAGGACGGTCAGACCCAGGAGAGCACACCAAGTCCAAAGACAAGGAACCTGCTCAGAGTAAAAAATCTCAATTTCAAAAAAAGAAGGTAGCCAGTATTAGAGTAATCAACCATGCCGAGAATACTGAGGACACAGTTGAAAAACGGGGAGTGGGCATTGACAATGTTGGACAGTGCAGCAGAAATCAGTATAGCGCCCAAGATCCTGATGAGTCATCTGGAGAAAGTGGACACGAATGAATACATTCAGGTTGAAACTGCCGACACCAGACTTAGCGAGCCCCATAAAATATACGAAATAACATTGCGTATAGAGGGTGATAAGACTAGGAAAATAAGAGGTCTATTTTGGGATAAACTCTCAAAAGGCTATGATATTCTGTTAGCTGAAAAAGATTGGCCCCCGGAGTTTGTCAGGGAGTGCCCTCGTGGCGAAGAAGTGATTATGCCTGCCTTCTCGAATCACATTCCGATTCACAAAAAATATACATATGCAAGGAAATGGGCAGTAGCCCAGGCACCGGCATTATATAAAAATCATGTAGGATGGGATGAGGACTCTCCTCCTCACAAAATCCAATTAAAAAGTGAACCAACTGCCCAACGGCAGTATCCCATTAAGCAAGAAGCTAAAAAACAAGTCAGGGAGTTCTTAGATCAACTTGAATACCAGGGGGTGATTGAAACATGCACCTCTCAAATGAACAATCCTTTGTTTCCTGTCTCCAAGCCAGACAATTCATATTGTCTCGTTTTGGACTACAGACACCTTAATGCATGTTGTAAAACATTTGCAGTACACAACTCGCATAGTGCAGCCCTAATGAATAACATAGTTAGGAAAAAATATAAAACGACATTAGACATATCTAATGGTTTCTTTTGTCAAAACAATGCATCGGAAAGCAGATATTTGACCGCTTTCTCTGCATTTGGGTCGCAGAAAAATTCTGTCGACTCCCACAGGGGTTCAAGAACAGCCCAGGACTATTCTCAGCTAGAGTAACAGAGTTACTACAAATATATGATGATGAGGCATTATCTTACGTAGATGATATTTATCTCACAGACGACGACTTGGATACTCACTTGAAAAGAGTGAACACCATTATACCTGGGTTCGCAGCAGAGGGTTACAAATTCAACTTTAAAAAGTCTCGAATTGCCCATCTGACAGTACTATTCTTAGGGTACGAATTATCAAGTGAAGGAAAAAGCCTAGCGGACAACTTCTTAGAGAAGTGCGCTGTACTCCAAGCTCCAAAAACGCTGAAGAATTTACAATCCATTCTAGGTTTTCTGAATTTCAGAAGAACTTACATTCTGAATTACGCGGAGAGGGTTAAACCTCTCTACGAACTAATTAAACCTGATTTTAAACAAATCAATTGGACTCAAAAACACACAGACATTTTGAGATCACTGCAAACAGACATGTTAGCTAAAACTAAATTAGATACACGTGACAATACACACGGTCTTGTAATCCGAGTCATCCCAGGAAGATGCGGATTCACGTACCTGACCTCTAATGAGGGAGAAAAGATACCAATTTCAATTAAATCTCACTTGTACACACAAGCAGAAAAAACATTCAGTCACACAGAAAGAACTGTGAAAGCAGTGCAAATCGCATTAGCAAATGAACGAGAATTATCACACGGCAAAAGGATTAATATCCTCAAAGCGGAATCCGCTTTCGAAGTGCTATTCAGCCCAGTAAACCTGCCTACAGTGTCACTGGATCCGAAATGGATACAGTATGTAGATTCTCTAGGAGCGGAAGATGTGAAATACTATTTCGCCCCGCAATTCGAAGAACTGAATGAATTAGAATATGAAGAAGAATATCCTCTGTCAATCGAACTTCTGCCTCTCCCACAGTACGCCTGTATAATCTATACAGATAGATTTGTACAGCATTTCAACGTAGAGAGTAAATCCTACGATGCAGCCTGTGCGATTGTTAAAGGTCGTTGGCTGTGCGGTAAATTCAGACCGAAAGTAACAAAAACTGAATCTGTAAGAAACTGTTCGGTTCAGAGAACTGAAATCAGATGTTTAAAGATGGCGCTTGAAAATGCAGAACGTGAATTCCCCAAACTTATCGTGTGCGATTCCCATTTTTGCGTCAACGCTTACAACAATAAATTGCAGAGGTGGATTGAAAACGATTACAAAGATGACACAGGTGCCACAATAAAGCATAAATTGCTCTGGAAACAGGTAGCTCTTTTACACAAAGAACTACAAAAGACTCACATGATACACGCACAGAGTCTTCAACGTGATGGCGTTCACGTTGCAGGGAATTCATTGGCTAATACAGCCACAGCGGAAGCAACTAAACCAGCTTCCGTAGCCACAAAAAAGCGTACAGAAAAATACATAGACGGGGAAACCATGCTGGCAGTAAAAACGACCGTAAAAGTCGACTGTGCAGCACTGCCCGTGAACTATCCACTCAATTATGCATACGTAATAGATGCAAACTCCGTTCCTTTTGCTCGAATCCCTGGAGTGGGGGATAGGGTAATTCCAAACAGGAACCGGAGGGGCTTCCTCTTACTGGAAGCACACATGGGGTTGGGTCTGAGACACCAAACAATTAAAGACTCTCTGAAAGAATTACAATCAGAGTACTGGTGGCCAGGAATGAGCATAGATATTCAATGTTTTGCTCAAAATTGTGAAGACTGCAACAGAGATCGCAGTAATGAACAGGCCAGTGTAGTTTCAGGTACCCTAATAGACAGCATAAGGTGGTCTATCTGCGCAATCAAAGAAGAGAAGCGCGTCCCATTGTACACAGTTAAGGCTAAACACACTTAAAAAATGTGGCCTCCAGCGCTCGGCTGACGCTAGAACTGTTATAAAAGATCTGCGAGTCTTTATCGGCACATACGCAATTACCACGTTCCATTCTGACCAGGGTCCTGCTTTTAGCTCTCAAGCTTATAAGGAGGCCATGGCCAGCATGGGAATTGGGTTGCGGTATTCTTGTCCGTCGCACCCCGAAGGGAATAGTGTGGTAGAAAGAAAAAACCGGGACATAAAGCGATCTATAACAGCGAAGGTATTAGGTTCAGGCGCTGGGTGGGTCAAACATCTAATAAGTGTCCAGACCAGTCTTAATAACTTGCCAAGAAATTCTCTAAAAGGTTTCAGCCCATACGAACTATTGTTCGGAATTAGAATGAACATTCAGGACCTCGATAGTCAAATATCAGTGGTACAAGAGAAAACAACAGACTTTGACATCAAAGATCGTTTGGCTGTTTTACAGGAACTGAATGAAACAAGAAAATCCTTAAGCAACATAAAGTTAAAGCAACAGCCATTTACCACTGACGAGGCACCACAAGCAACAGCCCCAGCAAGGCCTGTCTGGATTCCAAAGATTGGGGATCTAGTCAGAGAAAAAATTGCGGTGAAGAAGGAATTTGGGCCTTCTTACAGAAAAGCAGTACCTGTCTTGGCAGTCACCGGAACAAGATCAGTTGTACTACCGCCCCTTGCTGGTAAAAAGGAGAACAGAGTTGTGTCTATCGACCTGGTAAAACCACAAGCATGTGGCCTATAATCAACAGTAGGCCCAGTGGACTCCCAAGAAACAACAGAATACCCAAACTTGCAACAATCCAAGAGGTTCAAACTGAAAGACTAATCACATTCGATCAGCCTGCAGTGCACAGAGAAGGACTATGCAATAATGCCATGGAACTCGTGCCTCTTGAGACACAGATTGAAACAGTTCGTCAAGAAACACCAGTCTACAATAATGTGGCATCAGAAAGTGCTACCGAGAGACAGATTGAAAGAACAATCCCAACAATTGACAGAACTGCCTCTGGTTATTTTATCAACTTCGACAACTTCTCTGAAGATCAAAACGACCCCGAAGTAATGCCAGAAACAAAAAAATATTCTAAAGAAAATACAACAGGACTCCTTCAACAAATCAAAGAATTATATCTGGATTCACCGTTGATTGAGCATTGGATTATTTCAGGGGTATTCATACTCCTACTATGCCTAATTTTAGTTTTAATTTTAGGAAAGTTTATTACAATTGAATGGACACAGCAAGTCAGAACATCAACCTAGTCCTGAAACCACACAGATCATCCCACGTGAAGAAAAGAGAACTGTCAACAGTAAATGTCACAGCAATTCCAATACCTGGTGGGGTAGTATGGGAGAAAACAGACTATGAGATCTATGGTCCAGTCGAATTCCTGAAGTATCCTCATCAACCGAAGGTTTCCTTAAGTGACTTTGTAAAACCTAGTACATTCTCTGATAATTGGGACTTTAACAGTATTAATGACATGATGTCTGATTTAGTGATGTCAGCTAGATTCACAGAACATGCTTATTTACAAGGTTCATCTAGTTATGAGCAATTATTCTGCTACACACATTATGGTGATCATTACTTGCATAAATCTGCACAGCCTAGAAATGTTTTTATGTATAGTCAATGGGAACATTTTGCTACACCCCCTAAAAGACATTCTTTGAGAAATTCAAGTACTTCTCAGGGTTTAACACCAGTGATGCAGAAACGTTTTATTACAAACTGTTAGATAAAACAGGAATGAAAACAATGCTGACAAATTCTAAATTGATATATTCAGAAGCATTTTATGAAAAAATGATGACATTTGGTTTTGGTTATTGGAAAAATAACATTGAAACAAAAACCATTTGGGGTACAAAAGATTGGCAGGTACAAGGCCTTGAAGCACTATTCAGAACCTGCATGATACCAGAACAAATGATGTTTTTAAATGACACAATTCACCAAACATCTTGTCTTGGCCTAGCTAAGATCAAAGACCTTAAAAAACCGTCTATTCCAAAGCCAATACCTGAAAATACAACTACAGATATTGAGTTAGACGTCTCACAAATTTTACATTTTAACAGAACACATCCTGATTGGAAAAAGTGGTTAATCTGGCCTACTGACACAAACAGCTGTCAAGATAGATTCCTGAACAAAACACAGGGGTTAAAAATGGCCAGACAAGACCCTAGATACTCCCAGAGACAACATCCAGGGATAGTAACAACATACAGTGTAGGGAAACTCTGCCTTGAATGGCTAACATCATCCACACTGGCTGAAATTAAGCAACACTTGTCTTTACTAAAAGATGGTGCTGATTTGCGTGATTTCATTCTTGGACCTCGCAAACAGCGTCAAAAGCGTTTCATAGTGACCAGTATCTATGCTGCTTACAACGAGGCTTGGAAAGTCACACAAATTGAAACAGCTGAAAAAATACGAGAAATTGATCGTATTCATTTGGAAAAATCACTTTCTGTAGTGGACAATGGGTTAATGACTCTGTCTTCCAGAATATATTCGTTGGACAATGTTGTATCCTCTGCCTTTGATGTGATAGAAAGAGACTTGCTAATGTTACAGCATGGCCAATCTCAATTACGTTCTATTGTACAATTAGGCTGGACGCTGCAAAATCTTCGTTCAGGCTATGTGCCTTGGCGTTTAATCAACACAACGTCATTATTTTCCATTTTTAACCTTACTGATAAACAAATCAGTTTGGCACAGAAAGGAGCAGACTATACAATCCTGAGCATCGAAAAACTTGAGAGATTACCATTGACAATGTCAGAGAGTCCTGTCATTGAATGGATAATACACGGAATTATCACAATTCCGATAACAACTTTCCGATTTAAAAAGTGCCTTGAATACATACCTACTGGCCAGTATGAACGATTGGGTAAAGGATATGTAAAACCGGCACCTTCCCCAACAACTGGAAATGCGCAGAAGTCAAGCGCCAGCTCATGAAGCCCGCGGCAGACCCTTCGGACCTCAAGAACTATCAACCCATTTCCCTCCTTACCTTCGTGGCAAAAAGTCACAGACAAGACCGTTGAAGCCCAATTAACGAAATTGATTGAAGAGAACTCTATCCTCGACTCACAATCCTCCCAATCCAGATTCTGAAGCAACCACAGCACTGAGACTGCCCTACCCACCACCAAAGACAAGATCTGCCCCCTCCTCGACCAAGACCACACAGCTGCCTTGATCCTACTTGACCTCTCTACAACCTTTGACACCGTCTCCCACCGCACACTCACCACCAAACTCAACAATGCCGGCATACGGGGAACCGCCCTCGAATGGCTCCTCTCTTTTCTCATCGGCAGGACCCAAAGAATCAGACTGCCACCCTTTCTCTCTGAACCCACAAAGATCAACTGTGGAGTGCCTCAGGGATTATTCACTCAGCCCTTCGCTCTTCAACATCTAGATGGCCCCCCTTGCCACCATCGACAGACAGCACGTACTAAATATAGTCTCATCCGCTGATGACACCCAGCTCATCCTTTCCCGCACCAAGGACCCCTACACCACCAGGCTTAGCTTTCAGGAAGGAATGACGGGCGTTGCAACCTGGATGAGCAATAGCTGCCTGGAGCTTAACTTGGAGAAGACAGAGGTCCTCATCCTCAGACCCTCCCTAACCGCATGGAACAACACCTGGTGGCCCACCACCCTCTGCTGCCCACCCACACCCAAAGACCATGCCAGGAAACTCAGCATCATACTGAACTCCTCCCTCTCCATGGCCCGACAGGTCAACGCCGTCACCTCCACCTGCTTCAACACCCTGCTCATTTTTCGCTAGATAGTCAAATGGATCCCCCTGAATACAAGTCTCTGCTCCGCAAACTTCAGACCATACAGAACACAGCAGCCAGACTCGTCCTTGGCGTCCCTCAACAAGAACACATCACCCATCACCTACAAGACCTTCCCTGGCTCTTCGTTGAGAAGAGAGTTACCTTCAAGATACTTACCCACACCTTCAAGTGCCTCCACAACACAGGGCCCCAATACCTCAACAAGAGAATCTCCTTCCACTCACCCAAGAGAAACCTCTGATCCGCCGACCTTGCATCCACAGAGCCAGAACGGGCAGAAGGGCTTTCTCCTACATCACGGCCAAGACTCCTGATCAACATCAGACGTGCCCCTCTCTGAACATCTTCAGGAAGACACTCAAGACCTGGCTCTTCGACTGAATGGAGCTGCTTACGCCTCCCCAGCACCTTGAAACCCTTATGGGTGAGAAGTGCACTTTACAATTCCCTGATTGATTGTTTGATCCCAGGTATACATCAAAGGCACAACCTCCCAATGGAGGAAAGAACCCTGGGGTGACTAGTATAATGCTGGGGTAGGAGTTTGTCACAGTTAATGGGGGTTTGTAGTGGGGCAATCCTAGTGTCCCTCTGTGACAATGAGATGGTTCCTAAGACCTATGTGCACTCAAATACTACAAAGTATTAGCAATGGGCACCATCAATGGACAAGGTATTGAAGCTCTGAGGGATACAAGATGAATGTGGTTAATGAATGTGGTTGGGTGTCGCACACTTTCAACTGATTACTGAGTTTTACCGATATGTGTGCTGCTCTGTATTAATGCCTGCCAAGCATTGATGAATGAACTCTGAATAAAGGCCTAACCCCACATGGGCTGCTAGGACTACAGTGCGCACTACTGAAATAACATTTAAACATTCAATAAACTTTTCACATTAGTCCAACGTGTATTCAATACTTTTCATTTATTTCAAATCATCAGTAGAATCCAAAAATACTATGCATAGGATCAAATCATATAACATTTACAATATGCATTGTTTTTAGAATGTTTCATGAACCACCACCCAATGCATTTCGGGACGTTCTTGTCCCTTCGTCAGGGGTTCCAATTTTCAACTGAAAAGAACAAGGAAACAATATGAAATGATGCCATGTTACATATTTACAATAAGCCAGCAGTTAAACTGTACATATAAAAATAAACATTTCGAAAAGAGCATTTTTTCTAAGTAATTACCATACTGATTCATAATTCACACAGGGTTCAGATGAAATCACAGTCAAAAACAGAATGAACAATTATTTGAATGTAAAATTATATTGCTAAAACACAACTGATGGCAAATATAGTTGTACACCCCTACAGAAACACGCACGACTCTGTCTAAACAAAATCAAACAAAGTGAAAAGTGTACCAAAAAACAACCAATCAGTCTACCTACTGGATGACAACACCCAGAACACCATGTCCTCCATTCCTCAACATGCGCTCACCTTAATAAAAAGACGAACGTCGTAGTCAAATGATCCATGCAAAATCAAGAACGATGATAACACTGTTAGGAAACAAGTTTCCACAATTAGAAACAGCGTTGAAATACGTAAACGTATGGTGTGGTTATTAATTCGACAAGCCGCTCACCGCTATCTAAGCGAACCTATATAGTCTGTCTATTACGAAGAATCCTCTGTACCTACAAAAAATAAAGGTAACATCAGTACCCTTGTTGTTTAAAAAATTACAGTGCTGAGTCAGTATGAGACGATCAACGAACCTAGCTTACCTATTATTCACTCTGAGTAGCTCCAAACTATCCCGCCTGGCTGTTTCAACGATGCACTTCCGTGTCATCGAACTCAGCTTATAAACGTAATTTCCGGGTCAAGAATCGCAAATGAAAAAAGACTATGATCGCATGATGTTATCGGCTCTGGGTCAAATACTTTGAACGTGCTAAAAATAATACCGTACGTATACCACATCTCATAACTGAGTGGTTAATATATAAAAATGATTCGAATGTCGACATAATCATTGCCTAAGTCACCGCGACTCGAAACATGATCGTCATGGTTCAAAACCTGATAACTTTATGTGGCGAACACAGAATCTGGAAACACTATATGAGTCTCAACAGTACATAACCACAAAAGAGAGATAAAAACATAAACAGGAGCCAGTATGACTATGGTAAGGAGCCAGATGGTTTTCTTGGAGCAAGTCATTCCTAATGCATTTCACCAGGTTGTGATGGCTGACAACAGAGAGGGTCATTATCCTGTGGCCCTGGTTCCACTTAGTCCTGACCCCTTAATATACTACCATAAAAAATGTGTTGTCCAGAGATTTGGATATTTGTTTTCGTATCCTTAAAGAAGTTATTTAGCTTTGGTAGACATTGCTAATCCGTGCTGAGTGTTTCTGGATGACATTTTTCAAAATGGTAGATGTGTTGCAGTGATGATGTAATATTTCAGGAAACATGAGAGCTATATACTTCCTTTTGGGGTGACAACATAGGTTTTGGGGGGTCAAATAGCTTTATAAAGTTAGGAAACACCTCCCCAGAGCAGCCTTCTGCCATTTTGCAAAACAGCAGCTTTATAATGATGTGTTTTATCCAACACATTGGTAATTTATTTTAATATTGTTTTTGTTTCAGGTTTTCCGTTGATTCAAATTCGTAAACATAAGCGAAGCAGGTGGTAGCAGAGGATCTTTACCTCCTGAGTAAGAGTATTGCTAACTACAAAATATGAGGACTCTTTCAACAGAGAAAAATGTGTCACATGCCAAAAAAATCCAAAAGAAAAGCTAACATCAACTGCGTCTGGACAGACGAGAGTTTGAGATGCTGTAGAAATACAACAGGATGAAGTTCCCCAAAAATTAAAACTGATGGGTGACCAGTATCAAATATTTTGTCATTATAACAACAAGTGCTGCAAGTCATATACAATGAAAACAAAGCCTGGAAAGAAATTGTCAAAAAATAACTGAAACCATTGAATCACAACAGGAATCTAAGTCTTCTCAGAATTGAATGACAACCAAACCCAATGTCCATCCACTTAGATGGCTACCCCCAGTCCACCTTCAACAACTGATCAGAAAGCAGAGGATCTTCAAAGTGTTATATGTGGGTTGGCCAGAACTAAGTACAGAATATGTGGGTCTCAAAGGGCAAACATGTGTTTATCTACAGCAAGTTTGTTTCTAGATGAAGTTTTCGGCCTAGTATCTGATCTAAATAGTGAGCTGAATGTGTTTGCAGGGTATTTGTATGCCTAACCGAACTGCATGCATGCATTCATTAAAAAATATGAATGTACATTGAGCTCCTAGCAGAAGCGTAATGGCCAGGCTTCAGTTAAGTTTACACTTTTTGAGAAAGCAAATGAAGTTTTAAAGCCACTCTTGATTGCTGTCTATAGGTTCACACATCAGAGAAATGTATTGCGACTTATATAGCGCACGTATCACCCGAAACGCATCAAGGCGCTTGCCTTGGAAACCCGTCCTGGCTTTTTCCCTGTGAGATAACCCCTACTGGGCATCCCCCAGGTGAAAGCCAGGCATCCCACAGCGGGTGGGCCACCGTAGTGGAGATTAAGCAAGCTATTGCCCAGAGTTGCAGCGTGGGACCCCATGATTAGAGTAGGCACCGAGGCGAGAATTATCGAGTCCGTGGACATTTTTGGGCTCAGGACCCTGCTGCGTCAGGAATTGAACCCCGGTCCCGGGCCAGACCTCTGCATCAGGGTCTGCCGCTCTAATCAGTGAGCCACACTCCTCCACTAAACTAAACTAATGGTCAACATTTATGAAATTGTATTGATCCATAATAATGAAATTACAGTTTTCCTGCTGAGAATGATAGAATTAGTTTTTGTAAGTTGGACAAAAAGGATGAGACACTTCTGGTGTTCTCAGCTGATTTGACTGCTGAAGTTCTTGCTGTTAAAATAAGATCACAGGATACAGTAAAATCAGCAGGTACAATTTCAAGAAACATCCTGAAAGATTTAGATTTTGGACTTAATGACAACTTTTGTGATGCCCCAGAGCTCCGCAAATCATGAGATTCAACAAATATGCCTGATGTTGTCTTAACATTTTTTACATCATTGTTTAATATCAGCAAAACAAAACTGTTACAAACAAACGTTTTTGAGTTCGGAACAGATACCAACAACATTGAAGATGACTATGAAGATATAAGCAAAGAAGTAAAAGACAATGCCATGAACCGACAGGCTCATGCTGTGCAAATGTACAGTTTTTTCCAAATCCAGTTTTATGAATTACATCACAGCAATAAGAAAACTCTGCTACACTTGATGACTGCCCACACAATCTATGACAAGGGCAAAAGTAGAGAGCTAATCACTTCAATGAATGGAACTGGTGTATCAACAAGTTAAAATGATGTAGTACCGAGCAGGAACTTGTTAGCAGGTCATGCTGAAAAACCTTGTGAATCTCATAGCACACCACTTCTGAGTCACTTTCCCAGGAGAGGATTTGCAATTGCTCCTCTTGATAATTTTGATTTTGAAGACAGCTCTTCTTTGTCTGGAAAATCCAGCACACATGATACTGCCATGGTGCTTGTTCAAGAATGTACTAATAAAGTAGCTGCTGGAAACAATCTGTGTCAGTAGCAGGCATAAACAAATGAAGCTGCAAACCTATAACCCAACTGCCTTGCCAACGTGTGCAAATTCACTACACACCATCAACACATTCCAGTCTACCAGAAAGATTCAAAGTGGCTGAGGACATGGATCTTCTTCTATCTGATGCTGTGGTCTGCAAAGCTGATTTAGCTAAATGTATCATATTGCTTATTTGGTGCGGACTGAAGGATGAAGAAAAGCCAGTTCTACCGTGGGCTGGAATTTATGGTCTGATCTCCCAGAATACCATACCACTGAATGAGGTAGGATTTTTACCAGTAAAACCATGTCCAGTCACAATCTATGCAACAGTATACACAGCTCTAAAAAGTTTCAAAATGTGCATCCTCAGCTTGAAGACAACCTAGCTTGCCAATTTGCTGCAATGAAGATGTTTTCCATTTGGAAGCTTACATTTTTATGAGCAATCCAGTCGAATTTGATGATCTTTTTCCAGTGATGGGCGTTTTCTACATGGCAAAAGTTGCATTGCAGTGTGCAAGACATTATTCCAGTGGTTGTGGCATAAACAATGCACTTATTGAGGCTGAAAGCTTTGGAAGCAAAACTGTTCAATCAGTATTGAGCTAAACTCATTATGTTAATTTGCTTTAAGGTATGCTCATCATATCTGAGGTTATAGAAACATTGGGCTAGATGTAGGTAATTCTATTTTACCACTTCTAAAATACAGAATTTTACCGATTCGGTATTTAAGAAGTAGTAAAAAAAAGGGGGCACATGTAGGTATTTCAGAATTGGTAAATACCGAATCTGTAAGATTCAGTATTTACCGATTCGGTAAATACAGAATCGGTATCCCCCATTGATTCCTATGGGCCTTGAAGCCCATAGGAATCAATGGTGAATACCGAATCGGTATTTACCGATTCGGTAAATTCCGATTTTTGCAAGGGTGCAGGGGGTGTCACTTTGACACCCTCTGGCACCCCAATTCCGGACTTGTGTGCTATGTGGCACACAGACATGCCCTAAGGGCATGTCTGTGTGTCACATTGCACAGGTGTGCATGCACAGATGTGCATGCACACCTGGATTCGGTATTTTACCACCCAATTGGATTGGGTGGTAAAATACCGAATCTGAAAGGCCTGCGGCACTCAAAGATGTGCTACCTACATGTGCTTTTACAGAATAGGTATTTTTACCGAGTCTGTATTTACCGATTCGGTAATTTTACCGAATCTGTAAATACAGATTCAGTAAAATACTGATTCTGTAAAGCATGCTCCTACATTAGAAAACCCTAATACCGGTCGGAAACAGCCAAAATCAGAGTTTGTCAAAGAATGTGAAGAAAAATCAGGACTGTAAAGTACAGCACTGGGAATTGTTTTGCACATGATAGCTCCAGTGAAGGTGATTGGAAGCTGCATTTGAAGACTGTGGAGTCACTGATTACTGTGTTTCTCAAAATTAATTGCATAAATTACCTGAGATATGGACCCTGATGTCATGGGTAGCATCACACTTTCCACTTCTCAACCACATAAACCCTGATGTAAACCTGATTATGGTTTTACTATAGGCACAGAGTTTATAACAACTATGCAGTGGTTAACATGCATGTGATTTATTGGTTGCATTAGCTTGTGCTTATTGTGCAATATGCATATGACTTGTTGGTTGCATTAGCTTGTGCTTATTGTGCATAATTCTGTTATACAGTATTGTTGGAGAAATGCTGAAGCAGCCGAAACTTGTTTAAACATACACTGGTTAAACAACATGTGAGCCTCGTGCCAACTGGCATTAGGAGAAACATGCAGCATTTCAACTGTCACATTTCAACTGTGTCTGTGAGTAATGTGCTGCACTTCATTATCATACTTGCTTCAATATGCCTCCACAGAAAGAATCTAGAATTTGTTGAATACATGTGCAACTTAATTTGCTTTGGTAATTGCTTATTTCCCTAAAGCATGTCTCAACTGATAGTAAGACACATGTTTTGTGCCTATATAAGACACATTGCACCTTCAGGCACTGCTTGCCTTTGTTTATTCCTACCGATCACTTGCCTGGCTCCAGCTGATCCTCAGCTCCAGTTTTCTGTCCTGCATTGTGTTTCTCGTCTTCCTCTGGTGCTTCCCTTCCTGCTTCTCCAGGACACCATAGGTCCTGTAAAGGAGGCACAGCACAGAAGGTGACTCACAGTTATCTCATGTTCTGCCCACATACTGCAGACTCCTTTCCTCACATGATTAACGTATCAGATTTAACCTTTAAATATATTACAAGTATTTTGGCAGAGTTTAGGCTTGCAAGCTTTTGGGCACAGCTTCCAGTCAGTGATTGAACTGAAAGGCACTCCAGCAAGGATTAGCAATGCAGAAAAGGCATATTTTCTGGAGTAATTTTGCCTTCAAACTGAAAGACGTTTAAAAAAGGGATTTCAACCTTTGGACTCCAAAAATGAACTGTAAAACCAAAGACTCAAATACATTAATAATCCACTGAACCTTGAGAAAAATAAAGGATTTAATTTGGACTCTTCAACCATAAATCAAGAGTTAAGCTAAAGTACAAGCAAAAACTGTATGAGTAATACAGAATAAGACAGTCTTCTAGAAAAGCTATTATATGCTCAAATCCTATTTTCTGTGTATGTATTTGAGAGTGTGGCTGTCATGTAATGCTGAGTACTGTTATGAAACCATTTAATTGGGTTTTCCATTACAGAACTAAAGGCTCCATCCCTATACCTGGCTCCAGTCCTTGCAATCTAGCATCAAGGCCCTGTCTATCCTGAACTCAGCAGTTCCTGGCCTAGAGAAGCTGCGCTGTCAGCTGAACTGGTATTTCTCTTCTCTCCCTCTTCCCAACCCCAATTCCCCATGCAAACCTATGTGGACATAGTCTGTTTGTTCAATGATACCGCGTTAGATCCCATAGGGGTTTGGGGACAAATGTCGCCCCATCGGAACCACATGCATTTCAAGTGAGTGTCTTGCAACACCTTGTATTTGAAAAGAGTGAAAAGGCTAGAGGTGGAAAAACAATACCTTTACAGAAAATTAATCCAAAGGCATTTTGTCGTGAATGACAGAGAGGGAAGGTTCAATGCTGTGGCTCCAGATATGAAAATGGAACAGACCATCCAGAGATCACAGAAAAGCATCAAGGCAATTGTTGGGCAGACACGTAAAAGTGAATATGTTGCTCAATGGCAACTAATTTAGCATGAAATTCTTTCTATTTTCAATGTTTTCAGAGAGATGACAAATTAAAAAGTATGGACCATTGTGATACTGTTCCTCACCACAAACTTGTGGGAAAAAGAGGGTATTGTTTAAATAGACATGTTGACAGCCGTCTTCATTTCATGCAGCAGTGGACCAAAATTCTACCACTATGGAATTACAGCCTGGGCAGAAAGTGGGGGTGATGGAATTGATGGAGCCCAGGCCCTCCAGGACCATTGGACCGGGCTCCATGAGGTGATTGCTAAGAAGGGTAAGGCTACCTACCTGGTGGACTTTAAGAACCCCAGGCAACCTCACAGGCTGCTTTACATCAATCGCCTCAAATACAATTCGAGAGGTCTGCACTCACCATGCTGTTGGTGACAGATAGAGAGGAGGAAGAGGAGAGTGAACCTCTCCCTGACTTCTTGGACTCTCATGAGAAAGGATGGGTCTGTGGAAGGAGGGATCCTTTGCCCCACTCTAACTACTGGACAACCTCCCAGATAAGTATAAATCTACAGGTTGTCAGATAAGGTGAGGGCCAGCAACAAGAGTGAAGTCTCTAAGATGTTGAAGTTGTGGGTGATATAACCGTCCAGAGACCCCTGGTCCAGTCGTGTGGTTATGATGCCAAAACCTGGCCCAGTAGGCACCACACTTGAACAGGGGTTCTGCGTGGATTATAGAAAGCTCAATCCTGTGAAAAAAACGGATGCTCATTCTTAGGGCAGATGAGCTGATTGAAATGTTAGGGGCTGCCTAGTCCCTCCGATCTTAGAGCAGGGTACTGGCAAATCGCTCTAACAGAAGGTACCAAGGAAAGGTCAGCCTTCTCCATCCCAGAGGGCCACTATCAGTTTAGAGTGATACACTTTACTCTCAAGAATGCCCCTGCCACTTTTCAGAGGTTGGTGAACCAGCACTCTCTGGTATGGAGGCCTTCTCAGCTACCTATCTGGATGACATAGCTGTCTTCAATAGCAGTCAGAAGGGTCACCTTTTTCACCTCCAGGAAGTGCTTCAGGCTCTGCAAAAGTCAGGCCTGACTTTAAAAGCAAGTATGTGTCAGTTACGGGAGGAGGTCTTTGGTGTACCCTGGACGCCTGACAGGCAGGGGGAAGGTGCAGCTTCTTCAGGCCAAGATAGAGACTATCAAGGCATCGGCGCCCCCCAAAACTAAGATAGAGGTTGGGCATGTTTAGGCGTCACTGGGTACTATAGGATATTTACCAAGGGATATGGCATCATTATTGACCCCTTGACAGAGTTAATTTCTAAGAAGCAGCCCAGAAATGTGATCTGAATAGAGGAATGCTCAACTGATTTTGACTCTCTAAAGCATGCCGTGTGCACAGATACTGAGTTCAGGGCCCCTGACTTGTCCCTGGAGTTTGTGGTTCAGACAGATGCCTCAGAACATGGCAGAGAAGCAGTGAAGAGGGACTGGACCAACCTATGACCTTCATCTACAGGAGGTTACTCCCCAGGGAACAGAGGTGGAGTGCTAAAAAAAGAGAACCTTTTGCTGTGGTATGGGCCCTGAAGAATTTGAGGCCAAACCTGTTTGGCACTCAGTTCCTGATTCAGAATGACCACATGCCCCTCAGGTGGTCATGCACATGAGGGGCAAAAATTCAAAAGTGGTCAATTTCACAAAAGGGTATGGACTTCATGGTGGAACTCAGACCAGGAGTAGACCAAGCAAATGTTGATTACTTGTCTAGGTTTTTCCACCTTGGGGAAGAGAACTCCCTATAGGTTGGGTAGATCGCATCACTTTCATCTGGGGGGCGGGGGCAGGTGTTAGACCTGTCGTACTTAGGGTGGTCTTCCCCCAACTTTTTTGCCAGCTTAGCTCCACTTTTTGTTGTATCTTTTTTGTTGGCATTAGGGCTCTGAGCACTTTACCACTGGTGACCAGTGGTAAAGTGCATGTTCTCTTCCCCTAAACCATGGTGACATTGGTATATACCTGATTCGCATGTTTAGTTTACTTATATGTCACCTATAAAGTGCTACGGAATATACCCAGGACCTGTAATCTAAATGCTAATAGTGGGCCAGCAGCATTGATTATGCTACCCACTCAAGTAGCCTTTCAAACCCGTCTCAAGCCTGCCGTTGCAAGGCTTGTGTGTACAGTTTACTGCCACTTCGACCTGGCTTTTAAAACCAGTTGCCAAGCCTTAAACTCCCCTTGCGTTACACATAGGTTACCCCTGGTGAAGGCTCTAGGTAGCCCTATGAGCAGGGTGCGGTGTAACTAAAAGGCAAGAAATGTACTTTTATGTTTTTCATGTCCAGGTAGTGACAAACACAACTAAATTCATTTTTCCCTACTGTGAGCCCTGTTCATCTCATAGCTAGCATTGGGAATTCCTTAAAACACTTTTAAGCTGTAATTCCTGAGTAGAAAGGAGTATCAACATCATGTTTCATATCTTTGGAATGGTAATGATAACTCCTCTTTAGTGGTAGAGCTGGACATGACACTGCTATTTTAGAAATACCACTTTTAGAAAGTAAACATTTCTCTGCTAGTAACTTTGCTCTGTGTACCTGCAGCATGTCTCCATTACACACCTGTCACAATTAAAGGGTTGACCCAAAGGTACTGGGACCTGGGTATTAAGTAGTACAGAGATAGGGGCCCCAGACTAAATAGAATTTATATGCACAGAAGAGTTTACAGACTTTAGATACATATTACTCTTACCCTGAATTTGAAGAGGAATGTTGTTTATTCACATCCTCTTAGTCATACATTTCATTTGAATTGCATATTCAACATTTACATTAGTGCCCATAAGGAAGGAAGAAAGAAGGGTTGTGGGAAAGAAGGTTTTGTGAGGGTAAAGGTAGTGAGTGGACAGTCGTAGAAGTTGCATGTGATATAACAACAGTCCATAAGTTTAAATCACATGGGTGCTGTAATTAGTCACCCGGTACATAGGTTCAATCACATTCCATCCTATCCCATTTATTTTGTAACACAGTAATAATACATTGTTGCAAGCTGGGTAGGGCGCAGGTATGACAGTCGACGTTTCGACCCCTGTTGTGTGTAGGTTATTTGCGCCTTACAGTGGGGTCTTCATCAGGACGTGATATGAGAAGGGGCACCAAAAGGGGCTATTTTGAAAGGGTCGGCAGGCTCCTCTTGGAGGTGAGCGTGGGGTAGTACCTAGTCACTGTCCGTCAGTGGCAGTGTATGCAGGGTAAGGCTTGGTAATCCCTGCGAGGTTAGCGATTCAAGTATTAATCGCAAGGAAGGTAGATCATTCCAGCGGCTCAGTCGGGGGAACAGCTGCAGCACAGGCGAGGTCGTGCCAACACAAATGCGGTATATGTGTGTTGCACAAATACCTTACACATTGCCTCCACCAGTGTTGTCATTGCCAAGATCCCAGAGAGTGAGCACAGGTTAATTTAAAGTGTGTGACTTGCTAACCCTGACTTGGATTGTGGTCCCTACTTGCACAGAGTGAAAACCTCAGCTAAGTAAAGACCCAATTTCTAACAGCCTACCTTAGCGGGGCATATATGTTTTAAAAAGAAAGGTGTAGGCCTGGCAAAAAGTTTATTTTGCTGTGTCAAAATGGCCATTTAAAACTGGAGTACAGTAGGCAGTGGCCGTCCTGAAACATGTAGTTTTGAAAGGCAACTTTAGTGGATGACACAATGAGTGCTTCCGGCCCACTAGTAACATTTTATTTACAGGAGCTGGATACATGTAGTATGATTTACTAGGGACGTACATGTAAAATATATACATCAATTAGGTGTAGGCCTGTTATACCATTGTTTAAAGGAAAGAAGAAGCACTTTAGCACTAGTTAGCAATGGTGAAGTGTGCAGAGTCCTAAAGCCAACAAAAAGAAATTCAGCAAAACACGAGGGGTGAAGGCAAACCATTAGGAGGAACACCACACCAACGTTGTCAGGTCTAACAGAAATGGTGCTCAATCCACCTGTTGAACTCTAACTTAACCTCTTCTCATAAATCTGTATTCTTGGAAATTCTTAGCAATCTGCAGTAACTGAAAGGCTATACTAACAGCTAAAAAACGAAATAATTATTCATATACATTTTTAGAAGGTAGATATTATTTTTGCACCAAAGCAATAAATAACCTCTTATGACAGCAGCAGAAAAAGATACAAATAATGGTATCATGCCTGTCTCCAATCCTAAAGAATCAATAAACACCAACAGTTTCTGCTATCCCCAAATTATGTTATATCGCAATTACAGGTAAATGCAAAGAGAGGGGCCCCAGAGACCAAGGGGACAGGGCTCCATGAAAGACTATCAAGTCATAAATAATTCCTTTTGAAACCACTAGTCACCCACCAGCTGTACGCACAGACACCCACACACCAAGCACTCATAACCCCAATCCTGGATGAGTCAGATGCTGCAAGGTTGACTAAATTTCTATGTCTCAAACCATTTAATAGAAATAATCCATATATCATATATCATTACAGTCCTTCGAAAAATGAAAAACCATTTAATAAAAGGGCTAGACAGATTTTGTTTTTAAATGCATAGCAAATGCACAAAATCAATGTGCATCTATTACTTGAGAAAGAATATGTTTTGTGGATATTTCAGGAAAGAAAACAAAAAATGCTTCCGGTGGGGCTTGGGGTAAATATGTTTAACTCTGGAACTGAAAATAATATTGGTTATAAGCTACACTAGTTTGTGAGGGTGTTCGGTATGTGAACTGATCCAGTTATACTTGTTCAACACTCTTGAAGGTTCTCAAGTTATATGGCCCACAATCCACAAAGTCAAATCGCCCACAAGCCCAAATCAATTATATTCCCAAATCACTCATAAAACAAATGATATATTGTGTGAACACATTTCCCTGCAAAATTGCACCTCTATGCGATTGAGGGTTTGGCAGACAGAGTACTCCATCACAAACTTGGATGAAGTGTTGTCTCTACCAAACTGATGATCTACCTGATTTATTAAGAGTTAATCAGCAGTCATGTTTCCTCCAGTGGTGTCTTCACTGGTTCCACAGGTGGAAAACTTACACTAACGGCCCAACGCTCTCGGAGCTGTTGGTGTAAGTACTATTTAAAGCACCCTATTTGGAGTGGACAATCTGATGTACTTTGTTTCTCTTCTGGAACACGTGTAAATGCTTGGCAGTCCAAAAGAGAAAAAACTGTCAATGCCTTTGGAAGAGAAACCTTTCATGTCTTTTGTCCTCTGGGCCGGTCACCCCACCGTGCACACTCCCCGTGAGTGAGCCCGTTCCCACCAAGTGCCACCACTGCTCTCAGCTGTGCTCCCGGCCCCCGACCGCCGGAACTGCTTCTGCTCTACTTGTATTTCGGTTCTCCTGAACCTTACTTGCTCTCCTCCTGCTCTCCCCTGTTATTTACAGCATTTTGCCTCCGTGTAACCTTGCTTGCTCTCCTCCTGCTCTCCATTGTTGTTCTTTCGCATTTTGCCTCCGTGTAACCTTGCTTGCTCTCCTCCTGCTCTCCCCTGTTATTTTTCTTCATTCTGCCTCCGTGTAACCTTGCCTGCTCTCCCCTGCTATTTTGCAGCGTTTTTGCCGTCTTGCCCCCTGTGTTTTCTTCGCCCGCTGTTTCCCGCCATTGTGGTGCCCAGCCCCTGCCGCGTTTCCCGCCACCTCCCCGCTCCACGCCGCTGCCCCCCTGTGGCCCGCCCCCTTCCCTCGCTCGCCCTTCCCATTCGCCACCCCGCTCCCGCCTCCCAGCTGACCCTCCCTCGCTCCGCCCCCCCACTCTCCACATATGGCAGAGTGGCGAACGCGCAGCGTTGATGCGCAGCCCTAAGTGCGCCGAAGGTGCGCCAAAGGTAAGCCCGTCTGCGCCCGTCCGTGCCTGGACCGCGCCCAGCGCCAGGACCCCCGCAGACCCCAGCCCACCCGCCGGACGTATGACGCCGCCACCCTCAATGCACTAAACGCCGGCCGAATCCCAGGATGCTACAGAGCCACCCCGAGACGCACCCACGGACCCTTCAGCTGCAACGCCTGCAAGTTCACCGGCATCCAGCACCAACCAAGACGAGCAACAGCAGCAGCCACCTGAAATGCATCCTGCTCAACACCCGCTCCGTCCACAGACACACCATCGAGCTCTGGAACCTGCTCGACACAACCTCACCAGACGTCGCCTTCCTCACGGAAACCTGGATCAACGCCTCTTCAGCGCCCAACATCGCCATCGCCATCCCAGACGGCTACAAGATCATCCGAAGGGACCGCATCAACCAGACCGGAGGAGGCATCACCATCATCCACAGGAACACCATCCGCATCACGACCAACACCGACGACACCCTCGCACCCGCCGAGCACCTGCACTTCCAGGTCCACTTCAACCCCAAGACCACCCTCAGAGGCACCCTCATCTACAGACCCCCGGGACCACGCACACAATTCAGAGAAGACATCGCCGACTTCATCAGCCCGCACGCCCTCCTCTCCGCTGACTACATCCTCCTCGGGGACCTCAACTTCCACCTGGAGAACAACAACGACCACAACACCACCACCCTGCTGGACAACCTCGCAAACCTGGAACTCAAGCAGCCGGTCACCACCCCCACTCACTACGCCGGACACGCACTCGACCCCGTCTTCTCATCCAGCAAGGACATCGCCTTCAGCCACGCCACCGGACTCCACTGGACCGACCACAGCTGCGTTCACTTCAGCTTCAGGAGGACCACGATCCACCACCACCAGCAACAGGTTGCACGCAGAAGCTGGAACAAGATCACAGCCGACCAGCTCGCGACCTCCCTGAGCATGAACCCTCCCACCAGCGCAACAAACCCAAGCAAGGCGGTCACCACCCTCGCAAAGTGGATCAGCAACTGCGCAGACGACCTCGCCCCTCTGAAGACCCCGCCTAGCAGACTCAGTAGCAAGAAAGCCCCATGGTTCACTGACGAACTCAAGAGCTCCAAGAAGAACTGCGGAGCCCTCGAGAGAACATGGCGCAGAGACCCAACACCGGACAACATGACTGCCCTCAAGCTCGCCACCCGAAAACACCACCAACTCATCCGCGCCACCAAGAAAACCGCATTCAAGGAATGACTGGACAACAACGCACACAACAACAAGGAACTCTTCAACATCGTTAAAGAGCTCTCCAACCCCAATGCCGGAAACAACGACATCACCCCTTCACAAGACCTCTACAACTCCCTCGCCTCCTACTTCCACAACAAGATCGCGGAAATACACAACAGCTTCAGCACTCAACCAACGCACGCTATGACCGAACCTCCGCCCCCACCACCACCCTCCGCGCCTGGACCCCGATCTGCACCGAAGACACCGTCCGCACGATGAACTCCACTCCACTCCGGATCTCCTACCGACCCCTGCCCTCACCACGTCTTCAACAAGGCCGACGCTGTCATCCCACCCCACCTGCGGGACATCATCAACACCTCCTTCGACACCGCTACCTTCCCGGAGAGCTGGAAGCACGCCGAACTCAGCGCTCTACTAAAGAAGCCATCAGCCGACCCCACCGACCTCAAGAACTACCGCCCCATCTCGCTGCTCCCGTTTCCTGCTAAAGTTATCGAGAAGACCGTCAACAAGCAGCTGGCGGCCTTCCTCGAGACAAACGGATCCCTCGACCTCTCGCAGTCCGGCTTCCGGGCCAACCACAGCACCGAGACCGCCCTGATTGCAGCCACCGATGACATCCGAGCACTGCTTGACAATGGAGAAACAGCAGCCCTCATCCTCCTAGACCTCTCCGCGGCCTTCGACACTGTCTGCCACCACACACTAGTGCAGCGACTCAGCAACGTCGGAATCCAGGAGAAGGCACTGGAGTGGATCATCTCCTTCCTCGCCGGAAGGATACGGAGAGTCCGCCTCCCCCCGTTTAGATCTGAAGCCACCAAAGTCATCTGCGGCGTTCCTCAAGGCTCCTCGCTCAGTCCAACCCTCTTCAACGTCTACATGAGCCCCCTCGCAGACATCGCACGCCAGCACAACCTCAACATCATCTCCTACGCCGACGACACCCAGCTGATTCTCTCCCTCACCAACGACCCGCCACCGCCAGAGCCAACATCCACAAAGGGATGAAAGAGGTAGCCGAATGGATGAAGAACAGCCGCCTGAAACTGAACTCGGAAGACAGAAGTCCTCATCCTGGGACCCTCACCCTCCGCCTGGGACGACTCCTGGTGGCCCCCCGCCCTAGGCAGCGCACCAAACCTACAGACCACTCACGCAACCTGGGTTTCATCCTGGACTCCTCCCTCTCCATGACCAGACAAGTCAACGCCGTCTCCTCTTCGTGCTTCAACATCCTGCGCATGCTACGTAAGATCTTCCGGTGGATCCCCACCGAGACCAGGAAGACGGTCACCCAGGCCCTCGTCACCAGCCGTCTGGACTACGGCAACTCTCTCTACGCCGGAACCACTGCCAAACTCTAGAAGAGACTCCAGCGGATCCAGAACGCCTCAGCACGACTCATCCTGGACATCCCCCGTCACAGCCACATCTCCGGACACCTGAGAGACCTGCACTGGCTCCCGGTCAACAAGAGAATCAGCTTCCGACTCCTCACCCACGCACACAAAGCCCTACACAACCATGGCCCAGGATACCTCAACAGCCGCCTCAACTTCTACGCTCCCAAACGCCAGCTTCGATCGACCGGCCACGCCCTCGCCACCGTCCCCCGCATCCGAAGAGCCACCACAGGGGGACGGTCCTTCTCCTACCTCGCCGCCAAGACATGGAACTCCCTCCCGACCCACCTCCGCCTGACCCAGGACCACCTCACCTTCAGGAAGCAATTCAAGACCTGGCTGTTCCAGCAGTAGCGGACCCCCCTCCCCCAGCGCCTTGAGACCCTCTGGGTGAGTAGTGCGCTATATAAATGATTGATTGATTGATTGATTGATTGATTGATTGATTGATTGATTTAGAGAAGCCACATAGAGATGTTCAAGCTGATGGAGATCTCTAATGAAGCTGGAGGGTGGTAGTCTACCAGGACAACTTAGATTATTACCTATGCTTGATAGAGCGCGCAATTCTCCCGGGCCACCTGGGTTACCAATTCTTTACACGCACTGGGCCCTGGCGTGCGAATTTTCCAAAATACCACACTAAAAATTTGGGTGAGCCGGGAGAGGACTACTTGATTTCTCCTCCTGCACGCTGCTATGAGTAATTAAGGTTTGGTTTCACCTCTGCATACCATGTACCCGACTTACCACAGGCACACTTCTTATGACGGATCTGGAGCTATAAGGGAAATAGCAGACAGGCCTAAAATCAGATACTCTTTATAATCAGTACCATACTTATCCACCCTTTCTGTAAAATGACCACAGACACCTGAGGATGTTTAAAACTTTATGTAAAGTTCAGAGAGAATATGACAAGGTAATAAGTGATAGGCAGAATAATGCGTCTAACATCAAAATCAACACCATAAAATAGCTATAGATTAATGCTAAGACCATTTGGGTATATGGGAAGACTAAAAGGTAGAATTTTTAGAACAAAACTAGTCACTGCAACTTTATACTAGAACATAGGATGTGGATGGGACCTAGAACATGTACTTAACCTAAGTGTTTAAACTATTCTTACTAAGTTCACCGCAATCATGCTAAAGGAAAGGGAAAAATTGGAACATACTAATACAATATAACAGTTGGTAATTTTATAAGGGAGGGGAGAAAAGTGGAACAATTCTAAAAACAATTGCATATAACTTGTTCTCAAGGTGATAGAGCAATATCACAGGCAAGAGTGCTTTATTAGAAAATAGAGAGAGAGAAGACGAGAGAGAGAGAGAGACGCAAACCCATAGGTTAATATTTACCTAGGTCTGAGAGAAGACTAACCCTGGCCACGGGTCAGTTGGAAGGACGGGGACAAGGACCCTCAGGAAGGAATGCCAGAATGCGAGCAGGTACAGCTCACGGTCAGTAAGGACAGGATACCCCTCAGGATTTGGGATCAGGACTGGGCTCACCAAGGTATGACCAACACCCACAGCTTCAGAAGCAACGCCAGCGTTACCCCTCTCTGCAAGTAATCCGCCAGTAACCCCGATTGGGTTTTTTGAATTCCCCAGCAAAGTGCTTCGCCAGCACTTAGGATTATTTCCACCCCTTTAGGAGTTTGTGGAAAGTATGGACAGAGTGCTCCGCAGCACTTCAGATTGAGCACCTATAGAGTTCGTAGGGTCAGTGACAGGTCTGCTACTCGGACAAGTCGGACAATTTTCCTAAGCTAAACTAGGGCAATTATACTGTTTTGGGGGCCCTTAGACCACCCACTAATGTTGCCAGTGACAGTTTTCCCACATTATGATTGGTCAGGAGAGGTGGTGCGGTCATTACCACCTCCTAGAATTCAACTTTCTCATCCCAAATATTAAAATTTTCCTACCCGCCCCTTGGGTTCACGTTCCCATGCATAGAATACAGCAGTATAGGAAAAGTTCACAATAGGTAGCAACAGTATTGCTTCTTCCAAGGTAAGATCTCGTCTTCCCAGAGATGTTCCCAGGCGCATTGTGCTTCAGGAGCCAGCTGGCTTGTTTCAGCTTCTGCGCAATGGAGTCTTTCTCCGGTCATGTGACGGTGCCCAGCAGAGCCTCAAGTATGGCTCCGCTCCCGATTTCCCAGCCCCAGAGACGTGGTACATGAAAAGTAAGCGAGAACGAATTAAAATCACATATAAAATGATTACACTGTATACCATGATAAAATACTAACCAACCCTTACTTTATAATGACTATAGCATTATTGGTTTAGTGCGAAAAGACAGATAGGCTGAAGCAGCTGTAGCAAGCGGAGAGCGTGGTGAGAGACAAGCAGCCATGTTTGCAACAGTGCGCATGAGCACAACTTCCCTCCAGAATGCGAGTGCGTCACATCACATGGGTATGACCGACGCATGCGCAGACTGAATTTTCAGCGAAGCAGCCGTTTTTAGTGCAAGCTTCGTTAGTATGAGAAAAAACATACAAGCAAGCATCCTGGGGACACCCGCGTGTTTGGGAAAACACTTAATAAACGACGAACAATGGTGTTAATATGATTATACGGTTTAGGCAAGGGTTTTGTATGAGAGCAGGGCGCTTACACGCGAATCCCAGCTCCATCAATCCCCTCTTTGATGATATTTACTATCATCACCACATAGAAGGAAACAGATGCCAACTTTTCTCATTCATCCATATCACTCATCTGAATTTCAACAAATTTATTGTTGAGTTTTCTAGCAGCTTCTCTATGAGAGTGGTGATTTTTCACCTTTTTATAAATTTCACTCTTTAACTCTTCTAATTCTAAATCATCAATATTTCTTTTCACCCCCCTCTTATTTACAGCGTATTTCTTTTTGCACTTCTGGCATTTGCAGCAGATAAAAATGATCAATACAACTACACCTATTATAACTATTGGCATCAGTATTTTCCACAAAAGATTTCTACCTAGGTTAGTAAACCAACTACCTATAGAGGAGAGACCTCCAGTCAGTCTCGTCCAGGCACTGTCAACCTCCAATGGTTTGAGTTCTTTTTCCAAATTAGTTATGTTTTTCACATATTGTTTTAGTTCGATACTTTTATCAGGAATGTAAGTGCAACAATGTTGCGCTTTCAGCATTCTACAGACTCCGCCCTCTTTTGCTAATAGGGTGTCAAGGGCAAGACGGTTTTGCAAAACCATTGATCTGATCGCAACCATTTCAGTATTGACCATCAGGAATCCAGCAGCAGTGTCCGTTGATAACCGGTCCACTACTGTAGACAATTTGCAGATTCTATGGGTGTTCAGAACTACCCCCATTCCAGGTATCAGTGCACTAAAAATATCACCTATAATTTCACCTACACTTTCACGTTTACTACGCACTAAGCCATTAGTCTCTTCATCGCTTCCAGCTGCATTATTCACATGGTATATTTTCGGGAAAACAATGCCAAAGTAGCAGCTTCCATACCAGTGATCCGGCAATTTGAAATAAGCCTTGTTCCCACAAATATAATATATTCCGGGGAACACAGGTTCTGACCCATTTTTGAAACCCCAACCTCCAATTACCTTGTAATTATGTTCACACTCGCTGGAACCGATGAAGACATTGTTATAGTACTCTGTCTTTTCCCTATGGATACAAAGTTTCCCCTTTCGTTCAAAATCCAGCAACAAGGCAGGACTAGCTTCGCCTTGCGAGGTGTTATCCAAGTGCTCAGCCCACCTAGGGACTCTATCCTTTTCGTCATTTGCCTTCTTCTGAAACTTTTCTCTCCTTCTGTCTGCCATTTTTATGAACATCTTTTCCTGCTCTTGCAGAGAACAGGTCAGATTAGCTTGTCTTGCTTCATCTAAATCTATGTTGCCTATAGTCAGAAAATATTCTCCCATATAACGGGTCACGTCACTTTTAATATGTACACGGTTCAGGTGTCCTCTAATAGGAAGCTCAGAAAATACTACGTCAGCATTTGAATAATAATACTGCAAAGTGCTCCTATAAAACAAGCTAGCTAATATGCTACAGGAAATTCCATAGGTTAAAGGTAGATGGTGATATGTCACACCTTCAGCCACTGAAGTTGGTAGCTTCATGCAGACATAACAGTCCTCTATTTCCATAGCTTCTACATAATGCACTAACAAGTTAGCAAAAACATTTAGATGCGTCTTGTTTCTCATTTTGTGAAAGTGTAGTCCATCCTCATCTGATGCTTCTAAATTAGGTCGTGTGTGTGCCAGTCCTACTCGTTTGTTGCGTCTTTCTAGGCTTCGTGGTGTTTCTGCAGTCTGCACAACCCCTACGTCTACTGCTTCGGGTTCAGTAGGGGATAAGTTGGGATTTTTGCTTATCATAAAAGGTAGAAAAATTGTTAGTCCTATCCACATTACTATTAACATTGCTACACTACACACGCATATTTTACAACAGGTTTCAAGACACCCACACCGGGATCTCCCAGAGACATTCGGATCAGACATTTTTAGCTTACAGGTGGCTTTTGCTACCCCTCTTCGTTTCTTTGCACCAAAGGCTCACTTCGGGGTTCTCTCAAGGAGGGTCTTCGTCAGAACTCCGATCAGCGATGGACTCGTCGTCACTGTTGCCACTGTTGTGTGGTTCGTCTATTTCCTCCAACACAAAGTAAGTCCACTCAGGGCTCCGATACAGTCGGTTCTGTTTCTTTAGTCTGTCGCTCTTTCTTAGCGATTTGCCTTGGGCTGCCTTTCTTTCACTTTCAGCCCTTTTTCTGTCTTTCAGTTTTTCTTCGACTGTCTTTAGTCTGAGCCTCAGTCTCTTGACGTATCGGGGTGCACTCCTGCCTCCGTGCCTCCCAGTTGTTGAGGAAACTTGGCCTTCTTCGTGCACTCTCTTTACTTTTTGATGTGGCACCTCTGTTTCCCTGCCTGTCTGACTTGTTCCAGGTCTTTCGTCTATTTCTTCTGCCTGGTCCCTATTCTGTCCCTGCTCAGATTCAAATTGTACTTTCTTTTTACCTCTGGTTACTGTTGTTTTCGTTGTCTGAGCACTTTGATCTAATTCTATCTGTTCCTGTTCATGCTCTTCGATCTCTTCGTTTTCTTCTGCATGAACGTCAGCTCTAATTTCTAACTGTCCCTCTCCAATTTCTGGAGTATCAGGAGGAGTTTCGATGCCTTGATCTGACCCTACTTGGCCTACGTCCTGATCAGGTGTTTTGTGATTTTCGTTGACCTGACCTTCTTCCTCTATTTCTAACTCACCTGGACTATCCCACTCACTGTCTAAATAGGAATATTTCCTGGTTCGTATTGGGTCATGAACCTGGTCGTCGGCGGGGTACCATTCAACGTCTCGACTTGTGCTCGGCAGTTCGATGTCAGCTAGCTCCGGACTCTCTTCCTCGGAAGCTTCTTCAGCTGTGCTGCCTTCAGCTCCAGTCGCGTTTTCTCCAGATACCCGCTTTGTGTGGCTGGCGTGGATCCACTTCGGTACACCAGCGCACTTTACAGCAGTTGTAGTGATGAGGATCACTTGTCGTGGCTTTCCCCACCTTGGTTTCAGGCAACTGCTCCGGGTGTGTTTCTTTAACGCCACCCAATCTCCTGGTTGCAGTTTATGTGCCGGAGTCTTTGGCCACTCGTCTTCAGTCTCTCCAATCTGCTGAGAGAGAGAACGCACTTGGTCACCCAGCTGCTTGCAGTATTCTAATACCATATCATCAGAAATGCTTAGCAGTTTGTGTCCGGGTACCCATGCCTGTCGCATCACTCTTCCCATCAACACTTCATGGGGACTTAGGCCAGTTTTTCTGTTCGGGATACTTCTCAAACTCATCAGCACAAGGGGTAAAGCCTCTATCCAGTTCATCTTTGTGGAATCACACATTTTGGCCAGTCTGGATTTCAGGGTGCCATTTATTTGCTCTACTACCCCAGAAGCCTCTGGATGGTAGGCACAGTGCAGTCTTTGCTTCATTTTGAATGCTTTACAGAGTTCTTCTAGGACATCGTTGGCAAAATGCCCACCTTGGTCCGTTTCGATTGTCTCTGGAATTCCATACCTAGGTATCAATTCCCTGAGCAATAACTTGGCTGTGGTGAGAGCGTCATTTTTCTTCGCTGGATATGCTTCCACCCACCTGGAGAATAGGCAAACTATGACTAGGATATATCTATACCCTTTACATTTAGGCATTGTTATGAAGTCTGCCTGCATTCTAACAAAGGGACCTATTGCCTTTCCGATATTACTCTGTTTTACCACAGTCCTCTTTCCTGCATTGAACTGCTGACACACTAGGCACCTCTGGCAAAGCTTTTCCGCCTGGTTCCTGAACTTTGAATTACAGAACACCTTGTCGAACACCCGACACATTGCGTCCCTTCCCATATGTGTCGGTCCATGTATCATTCTGACCATGGGGTCTATCAAGCTATCAGGCAATACAGGCACCCCAGTCGAGTCTACCACCACACCATCATCTCTCAATTTGCATCCCTCTGCTGCCCACCTTCCTTTCTCTTGTCTGTCTGTTGCCTGTTGCAAATCCTTTAATTCCTCCCACGTTGACACATTCTCAAACAACATAAGTTGGCAGCTGGTTCCATCCCACAACGCAATTTGGAGTGACATATGGTATCGGGCACAAAACTGTGCAATTTGGTCAGCGTACCTATTACCGGCAGTCACATCATCATTTCCAGATTTGTGAGCCGCACACTTGACCACAGCCAATTCTTTGGGCAATTGGATAGCTTCCAGTAAGTTATGCACCACCTTTCCATATCTGATAGGGGTGCCTGAGGACGTCATGAATTCTCTTTGCAGCCACAATTGGCCGAAGTCATGAACAACCCCAAAACAATACTGGCTGTCTGTGTAAACAGTTATTCTCTTGTTCTTACCCCTCTTACATGCTCTGGTTAACGCGATGAGCTCTGCCACTTGTGCAGATTTCACCTCGCTCAGGTAAGATGCTTCTATGGTTTCGGTCAATGTAACCACAGCATAGGCAGCACTCAGGCTCCCACTCTCATGTCTTAAACACGAGCCATCCACGAACATTGTTTTATCCCCATCAAGTAACGCTATTTCACGAATGTCAGGACGGGGCTTGGTACTGAACTCAGTTAGATCGATGCAATTATGTTCCCCTTCCTCTTCAATTTCTACATCCAGAGGAACAGGTAACAATGTCGCAGGGTTTAGGACATTGCACCGGGAAATAGTGACATTTTCGGCACCAATCAAAATTCTCTCATACTTAGTCAGCCGACTAGGTGTGAGGTATTGGGTCTTAGTTCTAGTCAGTAGGATGACAACAGAATGAGGAACATATACAGTGACGTGATGTCCCATGACAATGTTCTCACTCTGTTCCAGACTGACGCAAGTAGCAGCAACTGCTTTCAAGCATCCAGGTAATCCAGCAGCCACTGGATCCAGGGTGGCTGAAAAATAGGCCACGGGTCTTCTAATTAGTCCGTGCTCCTGGGTCAGGACTGAAAGAGCACAATTCTCTCTTGTGTCACAGAATAGCTCAAAGGGCTTGGTGTAGTCAGGCATACCCAATGCAGGAGCGGAACATAGACAGTTTCTCAAAGTTACCCAAGCGTTCATGCTCTCACTATCCCAACTGACGGGGTCTTCTACGCCTTTCTTTGTCATTTTTATCAGGGGTCTGGCTAGAGCCGCGAATCCTACAATCCATTGTCTGCAGTAACCCACGACTCCCAAGAACATTCTCACCTCTTTCTGAGTTCTGGGCAGTTCCATTGCTTTAATTATTTTGATTCTTTCGGTAGTGACTTTCCTGATTCCTTTTTCGATCTGGTGCCCCAGATACTTTACTGAATTTTTACAAAATTGTAACTTGTCAGGTGACACTTTATGTCCTCCCTTTCCTAGGTGATTCAACAAAGCAATGGTGTCAGTGATGCAGTCAATTTGGGTTTTAGATGCCACTAACAGGTCATCTATGTACTGCACCAAAACAGACTCTCTTGGCAGCACTAGGGATTCAAGGCACTTTTTCAGTATCTGGTTGAAAATCGATGGACTTTCAGTGTACCCCTGGGGGACACAATTCCAGACATAGATATGACTGTCAAATTCAAAACTGAAAAGGAACTTGCTTTCTGGATGCAATGGGATGGAGAAGAATGCATGGCACAGGTCGATGACAGTGAACCATTCTGCATTCCAGGGAATCTGATATAGTATCACGGCAGGGTTGGGCACAACAGGGCAGCAAGGCACAACAATTTGGTTTACCTTGCGTAAATCTTGCACCCCCCGGTACTTTCCACTAGGCTTTTTGATCCCAATGATTGGTGAATTACAGGGACTGCTCATCACTTCCTCTATTATTTCTGCTTCGAGTAGCCGGGTAATTTCAGTCGCTACTCCAGCTTTTACTTCTGCACTCATTTTGTACTGTCTGGTTTTGGGGTATACAGCATTTGTTTTTATTGCTATCTTAACTGGGTCCACATTTGCCATTAAACCTACATCTTTTCCTGTGAAATCCCACACTTCTGGAACTACTCTTAACTGGAGCTCTTCAGGTAAATCCTCAACTGTTAAAGGTTTGATATCAGAATCTTGTCTGACTAACATCAGCTTGTACAAACCATCTTCATCGGGTGTCTGAATTTCAACGCCCTTTGGTGTGCAATAGATGGTACAATTCATCTTGCACAACAAATCACGTCCTAGCAGGTTCACAGGACTGGAATCACAGACTACAAATCTGTGCATTTCTTTGAAATTTCCTATAGAAACTTCCATTGGTTCAGTTACTGGAGTACTTATTATTTGATTTGAGACGCCCACTACTTGGATCGCTTCTCCCGAGAGGGGTAGGTTAGGAACATCCACTGTTCTTACAGTAGATCTGGTAGCCCCAGTGTCCAACAGAAAGGTGACGTCTTTTCCCTCAACCTTTCCTTCAATGTATGGTCCAGTCTGGTCTACCGGTAAGGAGGCGCCAAGCACGCACTCCTCATCCTCCCCTCTCAGGCCCCGTCAATCTTGATCTTCACAGAGGAAGGTATCATTTAGCAAGTACTGTGGAATGATTGCGTTTCTTTCACTCTCAACTTCCCATACTTCCGCCCTCTCATTCTGCTGACCCTGACTCTTAAAATTCTGTCTAGGAGCGCGAGGTACGGGTGGTAATTTTACCTGTTGCTGGTTCTTTCTTGTCCCCTCTTTCGGCACCTGTGGATTTAAACCATTTACAGGGGCATTACCGGCCTGCAGGTGTGGACACTCGTCTCGCCAATGCCCTATCTGGCCGCACCCATGGCACGGAAACTTTTTCATGGCTTCTTCCCGACTCATTTTAGCTCGGGGCTTTCCTCCTCCCCCAACAGCGGCATTCTGAACATTATTACTAGATGTCAATTTACTTAACTGTTTTTCCTGCTGTTCGGCTAATTTCACCTGTGCCCGCATTACTTTCTCCTTGAGGGCTTTCTTTTTATTTTCGATTTCATCTTCGCAGTATTTTGCATATTTTAGGACATCATCTATGGGCTTTCCCTGCCAACTGATTTTATTATCTCGAATCCATTGTGAGATTTCAGGTCTTAATCCTAGCACAAACCTGTAACTGAAATGGGTCATGTCTTTCATGTCTACATTATCGATACCACTGTAAGTTTTGAATACCTGCAGTAACCTTTCATAAAATGAATGCACAGTTTCATCACGTTCTTGGGTGGTTCTATCTATTCGGGTCCAATCCGTCTCCTTTGCTGGCACCTTTTTCTTGAGGTATTGTATGACATGCTCATACTTCCTCATTACTTCAGGTGCGGGAGCTCCTGTTTTCTCATCTCTGGGGAATTCCTCACTGGGCCAATCAATTTCAATTTTACAGTCGGTCCACAAATCTACAGGGACCACAATGTCGAAAAACCCATCCAGGTCTTTCATGAGGCATTTCTGAACTTTTATGAAGCGTTCTACCTGCCTTTACCAGTCAACTGGCTTCTCACGTAATTTCGGGAAGTCATTTGTAAATGACACAATATCCTGTCTGGACCAAGGGACATGGACATATTTTCCTCCCGGGACCTCTCTCATAGGGCACAATTTTTCTGTTGGTGTCACTTCTTTTAACACGAATTCTGACGCCTGAGACTTAGCCCTGCTGTCTTCCTTTTTCTTTGCCCACCGGGTTCTCCATTTTCCCACCTCGCCCCATTTCTGCAAGAGCTTCAACAATTCCTTTATCTGGATCTGTTTCCCCATCACATTCAGGCTTTCTAAATCCTTATCTGAAAAATCTACTCTGTAGGGTTTCTGAAGAATTTTGGAGCGACTAACATCAATTCCCATTTCTGTGGCTGAATCCATTATCCTTTCATGGAGCAACCTAGCACTCCGGGTAAGGTTTTTGCTGATAAACAGTAACTCTTCTTCACTGTACGAGCTTAGGCGCTCTACTCCTACATTCCCTGCCATCATTTCTTCTATTTCTATCCTTAATTTATATATTTCTAATGCTTTAGGTTGGGGAGTGGTCTCCTTCTCCAGCTCCTTTGTCCATCTGTCCAATTCTTCTGGGGAAACTACGGTGGCACTCCTAACCCCAGATGCACCCTCAATCAACACCTCCTTTGGTCTTGTCTGGCTTCTTGCCCCCGATGTACTAGTTCTAGACTCTCTTATGGGCAAATCCATCAAAACCACAGATTCACACTCACTTTCCTGATCCTCATCTATGAATACTTCCTTCCTCGGGGACGGGATGCTAGGAGTAGGCAGTATTGGGGTGATAACAGGAGGATGGGGACTAGTCAGGTCATTTCTATACAGTGGAATAGCTGGACCAATAGTTACTGGAATAGTCAGGGAATCAGGATGGGGATGTATCTGGGCAATGGTTCGAACTAAATCCTCTCGCTGTCTAGCCAGGGCTTCTTTCTCTTTTTCCCGCAACACCTTTTCTGCAGAATTGTCATGCAATACCTGAGGTACCAAGGGAGGATAAATACTCGGGGCAGTCGGAGTGACCAATCGGGGTGGACCTTCTCCGAACGGCTGATAATTTGGAACCGTGGATTTAGGTCTGCAAAACCCATCCCCGTCACTGGTTTTACTGTCTGTACCCGTTCCATCTGTATCACTATCCCTCCCACATCTGGGATATTTTGCAAAGGGATTTGGAGAATGCACAGGCTCTGACTCTGCAACATAGGGAGGTGGATTTTTCATTAACAAATCTTCCAGGTGCTCATCTTCTGAGTCCCCTACGGGCATTAAGTGATGGGTCTTTTCTTTACATTTTCCTTTTCTCTCTTCCAATACCCCCATCATAGGAAATAGCCCTTCAGTCAACATAGATTGCCTCCACTGTTTCATTTTCTGCTCTTTGGTCTGCGCTTGAACCCTCGGATACCATTTACTCACTCCCTTATCCATCCGGGGTTTATCTCGCTCTGCAGCCTCAATCTCCCATTCCTCCAGGGCTTCGTACTGTGTTAACCTAGGTCTAGGGTGTAATTCATTCATGCGGGTCCTTAAGTTGAACAGAATCCGACCATTAAATGTACCTTCAACAGGAAATGCTAGGACTCCGTCATCTGCAGTATACTTTGCCCAATTTTCTAACCAGACACAAGTGTGGTACCCTTTATCAAACAGCATGAAGGAGGCAGGGGTATTTGGCGGGGGAATGAGCACGCCTTCCCTCGTTCTAATGGGCTTGTCAGTTTTGAAAAAATTCTTTATTTTATCAGAGAATGACAGTTTCCTCTTTACTCCATACATCATGTGCGGTCTACCTCGTATAAGCTGATCCTTATGAAATCCTAGGTACTTTGGATTTGGTATGAAATCTGGATACCACATGCAACTCTCCAGACTCGCTTCTAACTCGGCTTGATTAATTTTGTTTACCTTTGTGCTTCCAATGCTAGCGCGACTTATATTTCGCACTACCCAATCAGATCAGTGAATACAAACACCCTTGACCAATGGGTGCGCGGCCTTTTCGCAAGACAGAGTCTCACGCTTCGGCACTCACCCCTCCTTTACAAATTCAGCTCCACTACACACCCGCTGTCTGGACCAATACCAGCGCGGCACGGAGTGACGTCAGAGCAGCTCTCCGACTGACTCCCTCCTTCACAAGGTAACGGAAACTTTTTACTCTCTCTAAAGTGCAAGTACAAGTCTTAGTCAACAACACACAACGTTTGCCACTATGTCTGAGTGTTCTAAAGAGATAAAAGAATTTCCTTTCACTACTAGTAAACCACTTCTGTCTACTTTTCATTCACTCTGGATAGACTTCTTTGCCTGTCCCTTCACACTAGTAACATAGAACCCGTTATTCTTCTGACTCATCCACCTTAGTCGGGGATATGTACTGAGCCAGGATTTCACCAGCGAACTATCTTACTTACCAGACAAGCCTCGGAGACCCTACTACTCCTTCCGTATGCGACCCTTACTAGGTGATATCGCAATGAAAGTTTTATAAAGGACTCGTAGCTATCATTCACTCCAGAAAACAAAAGGTCCTAATTAGTGCTTCCAGTTCTCCTCAACCCTGCACTAATGCCTCAAACCTAGTGACTTCAACAGCTAACCGGATTCTGCTCACCGTTAGCTAAATACTTCCCCGGGGATTCGGACTACACTGAACATTCACAAACAATGGTTAATATAACATTTATAGCAGCAATGCAAAAATCATATACATTTACATATAAATCCTTAAAACATTTCAAAATATTTGAACCAATACAGTAGAAAATCAGCAGCACATTTTATTTTCACGGTTTGTTTATGACCTATCCTGTCTACCTAATCTAACTAGTCCAAACTAACCCTGGGCGAAGAACTACGCTCCGTTCGCGGAGTTTGCGGAGTTTCGGCAACTCCGCGCTCCGCGGAGAACGCGAAGTTGTCGAATACTCCGCAAACTGCTGCGTAGCGTAGTTCTCGCGAGCTCAATAGCATTTTCGCGTGCGCGAGGATGCTTGTCGGTAAGATCGAGTTGCCGAACACGCAGAAACTGCAATCTGGCACAGAATAACTCGCGAACACGTTAGTAGTAACCGGAAATAAGGGGACACGAGCGGGCGGGACAAACCTCATGGGTAACTTCGCGCGCTACACATCCCGAGCATGCAGGCAATCAATCAATCAATCAGGATATTTGTATAGCACGCTACTCACCCAGAGGGTCTCAAGGCGCTTGGGGGAGGGGGGTCCGCTACTGCTCGAACAGCCATGTCTTGAGTTGCTTCCTGAAGCAGAGGTGGTCTTGGGTCAGGCGGAGGTGGATGGGGAGGGAGTTCCAAGTCTTGGCTGCCAGGTAGGAGAAGGATCTTCCTCCCATGGTGGATCTTCTGATGCGTGGCACGGCGGCGAGGGCATGGCTGGTCGATCGTAGCTGGCGGGTGGGAGTGTAGAAGGACAGGCGGTTGTTGAGGTACCTGGGGCCCAGGTCGTGGAGGGCCTTGTGTGCGTGGGTGAGGAGTTGGAACGTGATTCTCTTGCTGACGGGGAGCCAGTGAAGGTCTCTCAGGTGTCCGGAGATGTGGCTGTGTTGGGGGATGTCCAACACATGTCGTGCGGAGGCGTTCTGGATGTGTTAGAGTCTTTTCTGGAGTTTGGCTGTGGTTCCGGTATAGAGGGTGTTTCCGTAGTCCAGTCGGCTGGTGACGAGTGCCTGTGTGACCGTCTTCCTGGTTTCGGTGGCGAGCCATCGGAAGATCTTTCGGAGCATGCGTAGGATGTTGAAGTATGATGATGAGACGGCGTTGACTTGTCTGGTCATCGAGAGGGAGGAGTCCAGGATGAAGCCCAGGTTGCGTGCGTGGTCCATTGGTTTGGGTGCGCTGCCCAGGGCAGGGGGCCACCAGGAGTCGTCCCAGGCGGAGGGTGATGATCCAAGGATGAGGACTTCCGTCTTGTCTGAGTTCAGTTTCAGGCGGCTGTTCCTCATCCACTCGACTACGTCTTTCATCCCTTCGTGTAGGTTGGTTCTGGCGGTTCCTGGGTCGTTGGTGAGGGAGAGGATCAGCTGGGTGTTGTCGGCATAGGAGATGATGTTGAGGTTGTGTTTGTAGGAGGGTGGATACCTGACTATGGTTGCCCCCAACTTTTTGTCTGGTGTTTGGCTGGTTTTCCGACTTAGTTGACCTGGGACCCTGCTATCCAGGGCCCCAGGCCTACTGCTCTCTCTGTAAAATGGATTCCATGTACCTAAGGTACATATCTAATTGGTACTGGGCCACCTTATCAGACCCTGTAACTCAGGGCATAGGTGTACCCAGGGCCTACCAGGGGCTGCAGCATGTATTATGCCACCCGTGGCTGGCCATCTAAATCTGACAACTGGCTGCACCACAGCTGGGGCAAGGTGGTGTAATCACCCTTTGCTTTAGATATAGTATTCCTATATCTAACCCTAAAATGGACACATGTATTCCTATCAGTCCCTCCTATGGCAGGCCTTATCAATCCTGAAGGCAGAGTGCTTGGAATTATGTGAGATGGTGCTCTGGCATGAGCTGAGCCTGTCTGCAGCTTGCGGAACCAAGTCCTAATAGCTGTTCCATGATAACGCGTACCATATACTCTTAAGTGCCTTATAATCCTCGCGGTTATTTGCCAACTTTGGTATCGCTTTATCAAAACATGTCGAGTAAGGTGTCATACGAATTGGAATACTAACCCCTCGCCAATTCTGGCGACGGGGTTAGCATTCCACCCTTCTAGAGGGACACGACATGTATGTAACTGTGAACCCCGGTTAAAGTTAACTCAAGCCTCAGCATCACAAAATGGATGCTGCCACCACAGACACAAGTCTGACCTCTTGCTGCTGGGAGTCCTTCCAGCGAGGAGAGCTTGGACAAAGGGTTTCCTGTCAGGGGCGGTGCTAGCACCATCCCAGACAGGGTTTTGTGTATCCTGGGTAGGCAGGGCTTTACAGGAAGGTGACTGCAAGTGGCACCCCGGTGCTCAATATGCATCTGCCGGCTAGAACCAGTTCCAGGGGCACACCAGCCCCTGAGCTGGGGAAAGTCCGGCAGGGGAGAGGGGTGTAACCGCCCCCCTTCCTGGTCCCACCCATGGGCAGGACCTAGTCGCGTACCAGCCCCTTTCTTTACAATAAAGGTAGGAGCGGGGACCCTTCCAAATTAGATCATCTTTGAATCCTGAAACTACTTTCTACGAAAGGAACTCAAGACTTCTCCCTTGTGACTAAGGAGTAGTCACCCTGCACCCGCAGGCACCATCTAAGAACACTGCGGTTTGTTGCACGTCCTGCCCCCGGAATCCGACCGACCAGCACGACGAGACCCGGCTTCCCTGGCACATCTGACCTCTACCTACATCATCAGCCCAGCTGAGATCCGTGGGTGTGACGAGACCTCGAGGGACCGGCCATCTTTAGAACTCCACGACGCTTATCCAGTTGAGCTGACGGGAGGGTTCTGGCTCAGTGAAGTGGTGAGCTGGTCGGTGGTGATCTTGTTCCAGTTCCTGCGGGGAACCTGTTGCGGGTGGTGGTGAGTCGTGGTCTTTCTGAAGCTGAAGTGGACGCAGCTGTGGTCTGTCCAGTGGAGTCTGGTGGAGTGGCTGAAGGAGATGTACTTGCTGGAGGAGAAGACTGGGTCAAGCGTGTGTCCGGCATAGTGGGTTGGGGTGTTCACCAGTTGCATGAGTCCGAGGTTGGCGAGGTTGTCCAGCAGGGTGGTGGTGGTGTTGTCATTGTTGTTCTCCAGGTGGAAGTTGAGGTCCCCTAGGAGGATGTAGTCAGTGGAGGCGAGGGCGTGCGGGCTGATGAAGTCTGCGATGTCTTCGCTGAATTGTGTGCGAGGTCCTGGGGGTCTGTAGATGAGGGTGCCTCTGAGTGTGGTCTTGGGGTCGGTGTGTATCTGGAAATGAAGATGTTAAGCGGCTGTGAGGGTGTCATCTGAGTTGGTCGTGATGCGGATGGTGTTCTTGTGGACGATGGCGATGCCTCCTCCTGTCTCGTTGACGCGGTCTCTCCGGGTGATCTTGTATCCGTCCGGGATGGCGACGGCGATGTCGGGCGCTGAGGAGGCGTTCATCCATGTTTCCGTGAGGAGGGCGACGTCTGGAGATGTGGTGTCGAGCAGGTTCCAGAGTTCCACGGCGCTCCCGAAGACGAAAAATGGCTTGCGAACGGGTCAAGCAAGCTACTACGCATGCTCGCGGAGCTATGCGTAGTTCGCGGAGTGCAAGTGCATCTTCGCGTAGCTCGCGGAGTGCGGCTACGCGAACTACGCCCAGGCTTAGTCCAAACCATCCTCTGGCTACCAGAAAATTACTGATAGAGCGCGCAATTCTCCCGGGCCACCTGGGTTACCAATTCTTTACACGCACTGGGCCCTGGCGTGCGAATTTTCCAAAATACCACACTAAAAATTTGGGTGAGCCGGGAGAGGACTACTTGATTTCTCCTCCTGCACGCTGCTATGAGTAATTAAGGTTTGGTTTCACCTCTGCATACCATGTACCCGACTTACCACAGGCACACTTCTTATGACGGATCTGGAGCTATAAGGGAAATAGCAGACAGGCCTAAAATCAGATACTCTTTATAATCAGTACCATACTTATCCACCCTTTCTGTAAAATGACCACAGACACCTGAGGATGTTTAAAACTTTATGTAAAGTTCAGAGAGAATATGACAAGGTAATAAGTGATAGGCAGAATAATGCGTCTAACATCAAAATCAACACCATAAAATAGCTATAGATTAATGCTAAGACCATTTGGGTATATGGGAAGACTAAAAGGTAGAATTTTTAGAACAAAACTAGTCACTGCAACTTTATACTAGAACATAGGATGTGGATGGGACCTAGAACATGTACTTAACCTAAGTGTTTAAACTATTCTTACTAAGTTCACCGCAATCATGCTAAAGGAAAGGGAAAAATTGGAACATACTAATACAATATAACAGTTGGTAATTTTATAAGGGAGGGGAGAAAAGTGGAACAATTCTAAAAACAATTGCATATAACTTGTTCTCAAGGTGATAGAGCAATATCACAGGCAAGAGTGCTTTATTAGAAAATAGAGAGAGAGAAGACGAGAGAGAGAGAGAGACGCAAACCCATAGGTTAATATTTACCTAGGTCTGAGAGAAGACTAACCCTGGCCACGGGTCAGTTGGAAGGACGGGGACAAGGACCCTCAGGAAGGAATGCCAGAATGCGAGCAGGTACAGCTCACGGTCAGTAAGGACAGGATACCCCTCAGGATTTGGGATCAGGACTGGGCTCACCAAGGTACGACCAACACCCACAGCTTCAGAAGCAACGCCAGCGTTACCCCTCTCTGCAAGTAATCCGCCAGTAACCCCGATTGGGTTTTTTGAATTCCCCAGCAAAGTGCTTCGCCAGCACTTAGGATTATTTCCACCCCTTTAGGAGTTTGTGGAAAGTATGGACAGAGTGCTCCGCAGCACTTCAGATTGAGCACCTATAGAGTTCGTAGGGTCAGTGACAGGTCTGCTACTCGGACAAGTCGGACAATTTTCCTAAGCTAAACTAGGGCAATTATACTGTTTTGGGGGCCCTTAGACCACCCACTAATGTTGCCAGTGACAGTTTTCCCACATTATGATTGGTCAGGAGAGGTGGTGCGGTCATTACCACCTCCTAGAATTCAACTTTCTCATCCCAAATATTAAAATTTTCCTACCCGCCCCTTGGGTTCACGTTCCCATGCATAGAATACAGCAGTATAGGAAAAGTTCACAATAGGTAGCAACAGTATTGCTTCTTCCAAGGTAAGATCTCGTCTTCCCAGAGATGTTCCCAGGCGCATTGTGCTTCAGGAGCCAGCTGGCTTGTTTCAGCTTCTGCGCAATGGAGTCTTTCTCCGGTCATGTGACGGTGCCCAGCAGAGCCTCAAGTATGGCTCCGCTCCCGATTTCCCAGCCCCAGAGACGTGGTACATGAAAAGTAAGCGAGAACGAATTAAAATCACATATAAAATGATTACACTGTATACCATGATAAAATACTAACCAACCCTTACTTTATAATGACTATAGCATTATTGGTTTAGTGCGAAAAGACAGATAGGCTGAAGCAGCTGTAGCAAGCGGAGAGCGTGGTGAGAGACAAGCGGCCATGTTTGCAACAGTGCGCATGAGCACAACTTCCCTCCAGAATGCGAGTGCGTCACATCACATGGGTATGACCGACGCATGCGCAGACTGAATTTTCAGCGAAGCAGCCGTTTTTAGTGCAAGCTTCGTTAGTATGAGAAAAAACATACAAGCAAGCATCCTGGGGACACCCGCGTGTTTGGGAAAACACTTAATAAACGACGAACAATGGTGTTAATATGATTATACGGTTTAGGCAAGGGTTTTGTATGAGAGCAGGGCGCTTACACGCGAATCCCAGCTCCATCAATCCCCTCTTTGATGATATTTACTATCATCACCACATAGAAGGAAACAGATGCCAACTTTTCTCATTCATCCATATCACTCATCTGAATTTCAACAAATTTATTGTTGAGTTTTCTAGCAGCTTCTCTATGAGAGTGGTGATTTTTCACCTTTTTATAAATTTCACTCTTTAACTCTTCTAATTCTAAATCATCAATATTTCTTTTCACCCCCCTCTTATTTACAGCGTATTTCTTTTTGCACTTCTGGCATTTGCAGCAGATAAAAATGATCAATACAACTACACCTATTATAACTATTGGCATCAGTATTTTCCACAAAAGATTTCTACCTAGGTTAGTAAACCAACTACCTATAGAGGAGAGACCTCCAGTCAGTCTCGTCCAGGCACTGTCAACCTCCAATGGTTTGAGTTCTTTTTCCAAATTAGTTATGTTTTTCACATATTGTTTTAGTTCGATACTTTTATCAGGAATGTAAGTGCAACAATGTTGCGCTTTCAGCATTCTACAGACTCCGCCCTCTTTTGCTAATAGGGTGTCAAGGGCAAGACGGTTTTGCAAAACCATTGATCTGATCGCAACCATTTCAGTATTGACCATCAGGAATCCAGCAGCAGTGTCCGTTGATAACCGGTCCACTACTGTAGACAATTTGCAGATTCTATGGGTGTTCAGAACTACCCCCATTCCAGGTATCAGTGCACTAAAAATATCACCTATAATTTCACCTACACTTTCACGTTTACTACGCACTAAGCCATTAGTCTCTTCATCGCTTCCAGCTGCATTATTCACATGGTATATTTTCGGGAAAACAATGCCAAAGTAGCAGCTTCCATACCAGTGATCCGGCAATTTGAAATAAGCCTTGTTCCCACAAATATAATATATTCCGGGGAACACAGGTTCTGACCCATTTTTGAAACCCCAACCTCCAATTACCTTGTAATTATGTTCACACTCGCTGGAACCGATGAAGACATTGTTATAGTACTCTGTCTTTTCCCTATGGATACAAAGTTTCCCCTTTCGTTCAAAATCCAGCAACAAGGCAGGACTAGCTTCGCCTTGCGAGGTGTTATCCAAGTGCTCAGCCCACCTAGGGACTCTATCCTTTTCGTCATTTGCCTTCTTCTGAAACTTTTCTCTCCTTCTGTCTGCCATTTTTATGAACATCTTTTCCTGCTCTTGCAGAGAACAGGTCAGATTAGCTTGTCTTGCTTCATCTAAATCTATGTTGCCTATAGTCAGAAAATATTCTCCCATATAACGGGTCACGTCACTTTTAATATGTACACGGTTCAGGTGTCCTCTAATAGGAAGCTCAGAAAATACTACGTCAGCATTTGAATAATAATACTGCAAAGTGCTCCTATAAAACAAGCTAGCTAATATGCTACAGGAAATTCCATAGGTTAAAGGTAGATGGTGATATGTCACACCTTCAGCCACTGAAGTTGGTAGCTTCATGCAGACATAACAGTCCTCTATTTCCATAGCTTCTACATAATGCACTAACAAGTTAGCAAAAACATTTAGATGCGTCTTGTTTCTCATTTTGTGAAAGTGTAGTCCATCCTCATCTGATGCTTCTAAATTAGGTCGTGTGTGTGCCAGTCCTACTCGTTTGTCGCGTCTTTCTAGGCTTCGTGGTGTTTCTGCAGTCTGCACAACCCCTACGTCTACTGCTTCGGGTTCAGTAGGGGATAAGTTGGGATTTTTGCTTATCATAAAAGGTAGAAAAATTGTTAGTCCTATCCACATTACTATTAACATTGCTACACTACACACGCATATTTTACAACAGGTTTCAAGACACCCACACCGGGATCTCCCAGAGACATTCGGATCAGACATTTTTAGCTTACAGGTGGCTTTTGCTACCCCTCTTCGTTTCTTTGCACCAAAGGCTCACTTCGGGGTTCTCTCAAGGAGGGTCTTCGTCAGAACTCCGATCAGCGATGGACTCGTCGTCACTGTTGCCACTGTTGTGTGGTTCGTCTATTTCCTCCAACACAAAGTAAGTCCACTCAGGGCTCCGATACAGTCGGTTCTGTTTCTTTAGTCTGTCGCTCTTTCTTAGCGATTTGCCTTGGGCTGCCTTTCTTTCACTTTCAGCCCTTTTTCTGTCTTTCAGTTTTTCTTCGACTGTCTTTAGTCTGAGCCTCAGTCTCTTGACGTATCGGGGTGCACTCCTGCCTCCGTGCCTCCCAGTTGTTGAGGAAACTTGGCCTTCTTCGTGCACTCTCTTTACTTTTTGATGTGGCACCTCTGTTTCCCTGCCTGTCTGACTTGTTCCAGGTCTTTCGTCTATTTCTTCTGCCTGGTCCCTATTCTGTCCCTGCTCAGATTCAAATTGTACTTTCTTTTTACCTCTGGTTACTGTTGTTTTCGTTGTCTGAGCACTTTGATCTAATTCTATCTGTTCCTGTTCATGCTCTTCGATCTCTTCGTTTTCTTCTGCATGAACGTCAGCTCTAATTTCTAACTGTCCCTCTCCAATTTCTGGAGTATCAGGAGGAGTTTCGATGCCTTGATCTGACCCTACTTGGCCTACGTCCTGATCAGGTGTTTTGTGATTTTCGTTGACCTGACCTTCTTCCTCTATTTCTAACTCACCTGGACTATCCCACTCACTGTCTAAATAGGAATATTTCCTGGTTCGTATTGGGTCATGAACCTGGTCGTCGGCGGGGTACCATTCAACGTCTCAACTTGTGCTCGGCAGTTCGATGTCAGCTAGCTCCGGACTCTCTTCCTCGGAAGCTTCTTCAGCTGTGCTGCCTTCAGCTCCAGTCGCGTTTTCTCCAGATACCCGCTTTGTGTGGCTGGCGTGGATCCACTTCGGTACACCAGCGCACTTTACAGCAGTTGTAGTGATGAGGATCACTTGTCGTGGCTTTCCCCACCTTGGTTTCAGGCAACTGCTCCGGGTGTGTTTCTTTAACGCCACCCAATCTCCTGGTTGCAGTTTATGTGCCGGAGTCTTTGGCCACTCGTCTTCAGTCTCTCCAATCTGCTGAGAGAGAGAACGCACTTGGTCACCCAGCTGCTTGCAGTATTCTAATACCATATCATCAGAAATGCTTAGCAGTTTGTGTCCGGGTACCCATGCCTGTCGCATCACTCTTCCCATCAACACTTCATGGGGACTTAGGCCAGTTTTTCTGTTCGGGATACTTCTCAAACTCATCAGCACAAGGGGTAAAGCCTCTATCCAGTTCATCTTTGTGGAATCACACATTTTGGCCAGTCTGGATTTCAGGGTGCCATTTATTTGCTCTACTACCCCAGAAGCCTCTGGATGGTAGGCACAGTGCAGTCTTTGCTTCATTTTGAATGCTTTACAGAGTTCTTCTAGGACATCGTTGGCAAAATGCCCACCTTGGTCCGTTTCGATTGTCTCTGGAATTCCATACCTAGGTATCAATTCCCTGAGCAATAACTTGGCTGTGGTGAGAGCGTCATTTTTCTTCGCTGGATATGCTTCCACCCACCTGGAGAATAGGCAAACTATGACTAGGATATATCTATACCCTTTACATTTAGGCATTGTTATGAAGTCTGCCTGCATTCTAACAAAGGGACCTATTGCCTTTCCGATATTACTCTGTTTTACCACAGTCCTCTTTCCTGCATTGAACTGCTGACACACTAGGCACCTCTGGCAAAGCTTTTCCGCCTGGTTCCTGAACTTTGAATTACAGTACACCTTGTCGAACACCCGACACATTGCGTCCCTTCCCATATGTGTCGGTCCATGTATCATTCTGACCATGGGGTCTATCAAGCTATCAGGCAATACAGGCACCCCAGTCGAGTCTACCACCACACCATCATCTCTCAATTTGCATCCCTCTGCTGCCCACCTTCCTTTCTCTTGTCTGTCTGTTGCCTGTTGCAAATCCTTTAATTCCTCCCACGTTGACACATTCTCAAACAACATAAGTTGGCAGCTGGTTCCATCCCACAACGCAATTTGGAGTGACATATGGTATCGGGCACAAAACTGTGCAATTTGGTCAGCGTACCTATTACCGGCAGTCACATCATCATTTCCAGATTTGTGAGCCGCACACTTGACCACAGCCAATTCTTTGGGCAATTGGATAGCTTCCAGTAAGTTATGCACCACCTTTCCATATCTGATAGGGGTGCCTGAGGACGTCATGAATTCTCTTTGCAGCCACAATTGGCCGAAGTCATGAACAACCCCAAAACAATACTGGCTGTCTGTGTAAACAGTTATTCTCTTGTTCTTACCCCTCTTACATGCTCTGGTTAACGCGATGAGCTCTGCCACTTGTGCAGATTTCACCTCGCTCAGGTAAGATGCTTCTATGGTTTCGGTCAATGTAACCACAGCATAGGCAGCACTCAGGCTCCCACTCTCATGTCTTAAACACGAGCCATCCACGAACATTGTTTTATCCCCATCAAGTAACGCTATTTCACGAATGTCAGGACGGGGCTTGGTACTGAACTCAGTTAGATCGATGCAATTATGTTCCCCTTCCTCTTCAATTTCTACATCCAGAGGAACAGGTAACAATGTCGCAGGGTTTAGGACATTGCACCGGGAAATAGTGACATTTTCGGCACCAATCAAAATTCTCTCATACTTAGTCAGCCGACTAGGTGTGAGGTATTGGGTCTTAGTTCTAGTCAGTAGGATGACAACAGAATGAGGAACATATACAGTGACGTGATGTCCCATGACAATGTTCTCACTCTGTTCCAGACTGACGCAAGTAGCAGCAACTGCTTTCAAGCATCCAGGTAATCCAGCAGCCACTGGATCCAGGGTGGCTGAAAAATAGGCCACGGGTCTTCTAATTAGTCCGTGCTCCTGGGTCAGGACTGAAAGAGCACAATTCTCTCTTGTGTCACAGAATAGCTCAAAGGGCTTGGTGTAGTCAGGCATACCCAATGCAGGAGCGGAACATAGACAGTTTCTCAAAGTTACCCAAGCGTTCATGCTCTCACTATCCCAACTGACGGGGTCTTCTACGCCTTTCTTTGTCATTTTTATCAGGGGTCTGGCTAGAGCCGCGAATCCTACAATCCATTGTCTGCAGTAACCCACGACTCCCAAGAACATTCTCACCTCTTTCTGAGTTCTGGGCAGTTCCATTGCTTTAATTATTTTGATTCTTTCGGTAGTGACTTTCCTGATTCCTTTTTCGATCTGGTGCCCCAGATACTTTACTGAATTTTTACAAAATTGTAACTTGTCAGGTGACACTTTATGTCCTCCCTTTCCTAGGTGATTCAACAAAGCAATGGTGTCAGTGATGCAGTCAATTTGGGTTTTAGATGCCACTAACAGGTCATCTATGTACTGCACCAAAACAGACTCTCTTGGCAGCACTAGGGATTCAAGGCACTTTTTCAGTATCTGGTTGAAAATCGATGGACTTTCAGTGTACCCCTGGGGGACACAATTCCAGACATAGATATGACTGTCAAATTCAAAACTGAAAAGGAACTTGCTTTCTGGATGCAATGGGATGGAGAAGAATGCATGGCACAGGTCGATGACAGTGAACCATTCTGCATTCCAGGGAATCTGATATAGTATCACGGCAGGGTTGGGCACAACAGGGCAGCAAGGCACAACAATTTGGTTTACCTTGCGTAAATCTTGCACCACCCGGTACTTTCCACTAGGCTTTTTGATCCCAATGATTGGTGAATTACAGGGACTGCTCATCACTTCCTCTATTATTTCTGCTTCGAGTAGCCGGGTAATTTCAGTCGCTACTCCAGCTTTTACTTCTGCACTCATTTTGTACTGTCTGGTTTTGGGGTATACAGCATTTGTTTTTATTGCTATCTTAACTGGGTCCACATTTGCCATTAAACCTACATCTTTTCCTGTGAAATCCCACACTTCTGGAACTACTCTTAACTGGAGCTCTTCAGGTAAATCCTCAACTGTTAAAGGTTTGATATCAGAATCTTGTCTGACTAACATCAGCTTGTACAAACCATCTTCATCGGGTGTCTGAATTTCAACGCCCTTTGGTGTGCAATAGATGGTACAATTCATCTTGCACAACAAATCACGTCCTAGCAGGTTCACAGGACTGGAATCACAGACTACAAATCTGTGCATTTCTTTGAAATTTCCTATAGAAACTTCCATTGGTTCAGTTACTGGAGTACTTATTATTTGATTTGAGACGCCCACTACTTGGATCGCTTCTCCCGAGAGGGGTAGGTTAGGAACATCCACTGTTCTTACAGTAGATCTGGTAGCCCCAGTGTCCAACAGAAAGGTGACGTCTTTTCCCTCAACCTTTCCTTCAATGTATGGTCCAGTCTGGTCTACCGGTAAGGAGGCGCCAAGCACGCACTCCTCATCCTCCCCTCTCAGGCCCCGTCAATCTTGATCTTCACAGAGGAAGGTATCATTTAGCAAGTACTGTGGAATGATTGCGTTTCTTTCACTCTCAACTTCCCATACTTCCGCCCTCTCATTCTGCTGACCCTGACTCTTAAAATTCTGTCTAGGAGCGCGAGGTACGGGTGGTAATTTTACCTGTTGCTGGTTCTTTCTTGTCCCCTCTTTCGGCACCTGTGGATTTAAACCATTTACAGGGGCATTACCGGCCTGCAGGTGTGGACACTCGTCTCGCCAATGCCCTATCTGGCCGCACCCATGGCACGGAAACTTTTTCATGGCTTCTTCCCGACTCATTTTAGCTCGGGGCTTTCCTCCTCCCCCAACAGCGGCATTCTGAACATTATTACTAGATGTCAATTTACTTAACTGTTTTTCCTGCTGTTCGGCTAATTTCACCTGTGCCCGCATTACTTTTTCCTTGAGGGCTTTCTTTTTATTTTCGATTTCATCTTCGCAGTATTTTGCATATTTTAGGACATCATCTATGGGCTTTCCCTGCCAACTGATTTTATTATCTCGAATCCATTGTGAGATTTCAGGTCTTAATCCTAGCACAAACCTGTAACTGAAATGGGTCATGTCTTTCATGTCTACATTATCGATACCACTGTAAGTTTTGAATACCTGCAGTAACCTTTCATAAAATGAATGCACAGTTTCATCACGTTCTTGGGTGGTTCTATCTATTCGGGTCCAATCCGTCTCCTTTGCTGGCACCTTTTTCTTGAGGTATTGTATGACATGCTCATACTTCCTCATTACTTCAGGTGCGGGAGCTCCTGTTTTCTCATCTCTGGGGAATTCCTCACTGGGCCAATCAATTTCAATTTTACAGTCGGTCCACAAATCTACAGGGACCACAATGTCGAAAAACCCATCCAGGTCTTTCATGAGGCATTTCTGAACTTTTATGAAGCGTTCTACCTGCCTTTACCAGTCAACTGGCTTCTCACGTAATTTCGGGAAGTCATTTGTAAATGACACAATATCCTGTCTGGACCAAGGGACATGGACATATTTTCCTCCCGGGACCTCTCTCATAGGGCACAATTTTTCTGTTGGTGTCACTTCTTTTAACACGAATTCTGACGCCTGAGACTTAGCCCTGCTGTCTTCCTTTTTCTTTGCCCACCGGGTTCTCCATTTTCCCACCTCGCCCCATTTCTGCAAGAGCTTCAACAATTCCTTTATCTGGATCTGTTTCCCCATCACATTCAGGCTTTCTAAATCCTTATCTGAAAAATCTACTCTGTAGGGTTTCTGAAGAATTTTGGAGCGACTAACATCAATTCCCATTTCTGTGGCTGAATCCATTATCCTTTCATGGAGCAACCTAGCACTCCGGGTAAGGTTTTTGCTGATAAACAGTAACTCTTCTTCACTGTACGAGCTTAGGCGCTCTACTCCTACATTCCCTGCCATCATTTCTTCTATTTCTATCCTTAATTTATATATTTCTAATGCTTTAGGTTGGGGAGTGGTCTCCTTCTCCAGCTCCTTTGTCCATCTGTCCAATTCTTCTGGGGAAACTACGGTGGCACTCCTAACCCCAGATGCACCCTCAATCAACACCTCCTTTGGTCTTGTCTGGCTTCTTGCCCCCGATGTACTAGTTCTAGACTCTCTTATGGGCAAATCCATCAAAACCACAGATTCACACTCACTTTCCTGATCCTCATCTATGAATACTTCCTTCCTCGGGGACGGGATGCTAGGAGTAGGCAGTATTGGGGTGATAACAGGAGGATGGGGACTAGTCAGGTCATTTCTATACAGTGGAATAGCTGGACCAATAGTTACTGGAATAGTCAGGGAATCAGGATGGGGATGTATCTGGGCAATGGTTCGAACTAAATCCTCTCGCTGTCTAGCCAGGGCTTCTTTCTCTTTTTCCCGCAACACCTTTTCTGCAGAATTGTCATGCAATACCTGAGGTACCAAGGGAGGATAAATACTCGGGGCAGTCGGAGTGACCAATCGGGGTGGACCTTCTCCGAACGGCTGATAATTTGGAACCGTGGATTTAGGTCTGCAAAACCCATCCCCGTCACTGGTTTTACTGTCTGTACCCGTTCCATCTGTATCACTATCCCTCCCACATCTGGGATATTTTGCAAAGGGATTTGGAGAATGCACAGGCTCTGACTCTGCAACATAGGGAGGTGGATTTTTCATTAACAAATCTTCCAGGTGCTCATCTTCTGAGTCCCCTACGGGCATTAAGTGATGGGTCTTTTCTTTACATTTTCCTTTTCTCTCTTCCAATACCCCCATCATAGGAAATAGCCCTTCAGTCAACATAGATTGCCTCCACTGTTTCATTTTCTGCTCTTTGGTCTGCGCTTGAACCCTCGGATACCATTTACTCACTCCCTTATCCATCCGGGGTTTATCTCGCTCTGCAGCCTCAATCTCCCATTCCTCCAGGGCTTCGTACTGTGTTAACCTAGGTCTAGGGTGTAATTCATTCATGCGGGTCCTTAAGTTGAACAGAATCCGACCATTAAATGTACCTTCAACAGGAAATGCTAGGACTCCGTCATCTGCAGTATACTTTGCCCAATTTTCTAACCAGACACAAGTGTGGTACCCTTTATCAAACAGCATGAAGGAGGCAGGGGTATTTGGCGGGGGAATGAGCACGCCTTCCCTCGTTCTAATGGGCTTGTCAGTTTTGAAAAAATTCTTTATTTTATCAGAGAATGACAGTTTCCTCTTTACTCCATACATCATGTGCGGTCTACCTCGTATAAGCTGATCCTTATGAAATCCTAGGTACTTTGGATTTGGTATGAAATCTGGATACCACATGCAACTCTCCAGACTCGCTTCTAACTCGGCTTGATTAATTTTGTTTACCTTTGTGCTTCCAATGCTAGCGCGACTTATATTTCGCACTACCCAATCAGATCAGTGAATACAAACACCCTTGACCAATGGGTGCGCGGCCTTTTCGCAAGACAGAGTCTCACGCTTCGGCACTCACCCCTCCTTTACAAATTCAGCTCCACTACACACCCGCTGTCTGGACCAATACCAGCGCGGCACCGAGTGACGTCAGAGCAGCTCTCCGACTGACTCCCTCCTTCACAAGGTAACGGAAACTTTTTACTCTCTCTAAAGTGCAAGTACAAGTCTTAGTCAACAACACACAACGTTTGCCACTATGTCTGAGTGTTCTAAAGAGATAAAAGAATTTCCTTTCACTACTAGTAAACCACTTCTGTCTACTTTTCATTCACTCTGGATAGACTTCTTTGCCTGTCCCTTCACACTAGTAACATAGAACCCGTTATTCTTCTGACTCATCCACCTTAGTCGGGGATATGTACTGAGCCAGGATTTCACCAGCGAACTATCTTACTTACCAGACAAGCCTCGGAGACCCTACTACTCCTTCCGTATGCGACCCTTACTAGGTGATATCGCAATGAAAGTTTTATAAAGGACTCGTAGCTATCATTCACTCCAGAAAACAAAAGGTCCTAATTAGTGCTTCCAGTTCTCCTCAACCCTGCACTAATGCCTCAAACCTAGTGACTTCAACAGCTAACCGGATTCTGCTCACCGTTAGCTAAATACTTCCCCGGGGATTCGGACTACACTGAACATTCACAAACAATGGTTAATATAACATTTATAGCAGCAATGCAAAAATCATATACATTTACATATAAATCCTTAAAACATTTCAAAATATTTGAACCAATACAGTAGAAAATCAGCAGCACATTTTATTTTCACGGTTTGTTTATGACCTATCCTGTCTACCTAATCTAACTAGTCCAAACCATCCTCTGGCTACCAGAAAATTACTGATAGAGCGCGCAATTCTCCCGGGCCACCTGGGTTACCAATTCTTTACACGCACTGGGCCCTGGCGTGCGAATTTTCCAAAATACCACACTAAAAATTTGGGTGAGCCGGGAGAGGACTACTTGATTTCTCCTCCTGCACGCTGCTATGAGTAATTAAGGTTTGGTTTCACCTCTGCATACCATGTACCCGACTTACCACAGGCACACTTCTTATGACGGATCTGGAGCTATAAGGGAAATAGCAGACAGGCCTAAAATCAGATACTCTTTATAATCAGTACCATACTTATCCACCCTTTCTGTAAAATGACCACAGACACCTGAGGATGTTTAAAACTTTATGTAAAGTTCAGAGAGAATATGACAAGGTAATAAGTGATAGGCAGAATAATGCGTCTAACATCAAAATCAACACCATAAAATAGCTATAGATTAATGCTAAGACCATTTGGGTATATGGGAAGACTAAAAGGTAGAATTTTTAGAACAAAACTAGTCACTGCAACTTTATACTAGAACATAGGATGTGGATGGGACCTAGAACATGTACTTAACCTAAGTGTTTAAACTATTCTTACTAAGTTCACCGCAATCATGCTAAAGGAAAGGGAAAAATTGGAACATACTAATACAATATAACAGTTGGTAATTTTATAAGGGAGGGGAGAAAAGTGGAACAATTCTAAAAACAATTGCATATAACTTGTTCTCAAGGTGATAGAGCAATATCACAGGCAAGAGTGCTTTATTAGAAAATAGAGAGAGAGAAGACGAGAGAGAGAGAGAGACGCAAACCCATAGGTTAATATTTACCTAGGTCTGAGAGAAGACTAACCCTGGCCACGGGTCAGTTGGAAGAACGGGGACAAGGACCCTCAGGAAGGAATGCCAGAATGCGAGCAGGTACAGCTCACGGTCAGTAAGGACAGGATACCCCTCAGGATTTGGGATCAGGACTGGGCTCACCAAGGTACGACCAACACCCACAGCTTCAGAAGCAACGCCAGCGTTACCCCTCACTGCAAGTAATCCGCCAGTAACCCCGATTGGGTTTTTCGAATTCCCCAGCAAAGTGCTTCGCCAGCACTTAGGATTATTTCCACCCCTTTAGGAGTTTGTGGAAAGTATGGACAGAGTGCTCCGCAGCACTTCAGATTGAGCACCTATAGAGTTCGTAGGGTCAGTGACAGGTCTGCTACTCGGACAAGTCGGACAATTTTCCTAAGCTAAACTAGGGCAATTATACTGTTTTGGGGGCCCTTAGACCACCCACTAATGTTGCCAGTGACAGTTTTCCCACATTATGATTGGTCAGGAGAGGTGGTGCGGTCATTACCACCTCCTAGAATTCAACTTTCTCATCCCAAATATTAAAATGTTCCTACCCGCCCCTTGGGTTCACGTTCCCATGCATAGAATACAGCAGTATAGGAAAAGTTCACAATAGGTAGCAACAGTATTGCTTCTTCCAAGGTAAGATCTCGTCTTCCCAGAGATGTTCCCAGGCGCATTGTGCTTCAGGAGCCAGCTGGCTTGTTTCAGCTTCTGCGCAATGGAGTCTTTCTCCGGTCATGTGACGGTGCCCAGCAGAGCCTCAAGTATGGCTCCGCTCCCGATTTCCCAGCCCCAGAGACGTGGTACATGAAAAGTAAGCGAGAACGAATTTAAATCACATATAAAATGATTACACTGTATACCATGATAAAATACTAACCAACCCTTACTTTATAATGACTATAGCATTATTGGTTTAGTGCGAAAAGACAGATAGGCTGAAGCAGCTGTAGCAAGCGGAGAGCGTGGTGAGAGACAAGCGGCCATGTTTGCAACAGTGCGCATGAGCACAACTTCCCTCCAGAATGCGAGTGCGTCACATCACATGGGTATGACCGACGCATGCGCAGACTGAATTTTCAGCGAAGCAGCCGTTTTTAGTGCAAGCTTCGTTAGTATGAGAAAAGACATACAAGCAAGCATCCTGGGGACACCCGCGTGTTTGGGAAAACACTTAATAAACGACGAACAATGGTGTTAATATGATTATACGGTTTAGGCAAGGGTTTTGTATGAGAGCAGGGCGCTTACACGCGAATCCCAGCTCCATCAATCCCCTCTTTGATGATATTTACTATCATCACCACATAGAAGGAAACAGATGCCAACTTTTCTCATTCATCCATATCACTCATCTGAATTTCAACAAAATTTATCGTTGAGTTTTCTAGCAGCTTCTCTATGAGAGTGGTGATTTTTCACCTTTTTATAAATTTCACTCTTTAACTCTTCTAATTCTAAATCATCAATATTTCTTTTCACCCCCCTCTTATTTACAGCGTATTTCTTTTTGCACTTCTGGCATTTGCAGCAGATAAAAATGATCAATACAACTACACCTATTATAACTATTGGCATCAGTATTTGCCACAAAAGATTTCTACCTAGGTTAGTAAACCAACTACCTATAGAGGAGAGACCTCCAGTCAGTCTCGTCCAGGCACTGTCAACCTCCAATGGTTTGAGTTCTTTTTCCAAATTAGTTATGTTTTTCACATATTGTTTTAGTTCGATACTTTTATCAGGAATGTAAGTGCAACAATGTTGCGCTTTCAGCATTCTACAGACTCCGCCCTCTTTTGCTAATAGGGTGACAAGGGCAAGACGGTTTTGCAAAACCATTGATCTGATCGCAACCATTTCAGTATTGACCATCAGGAATCCAGCAGCAGTGTCCGTTGATAACCGGTCCACTACTGTAGACAATTTGCAGATTCTATGGGTGTTCAGAACTACCCCCATTCCAGGTATCAGTGCACTAAAAATATCACCTATAATTTCACCTACACTTTCACGTTTACTACGCACTAAGCCATTAGTCTCTTCATCGCTTCCAGCTGCATTATTCACATGGTATATTTTCGGGAAAACAATGCCAAAGTAGCAGCTTCCATACCAGTGATCCGGCAATTTGAAATAAGCCTTGTTCCCACATATATAATATATTCCGGGGAACACAGGTTCTGACCCATTTTTGAAACCCCAACCTCCAATTACCTTGTAATTATGTTCACACTCGCTGGAACCGATGAAGACATTGTTATAGTACTCTGTCTTTTCCCTATGGATACAAAGTTTCCCCTTTCGTTCAAAATCCAGCAACAAGGCAGGACTAGCTTCGCCTTGCGAGGTGTTATCCAAGTGCTCAGCCCACCTAGGGATTCTATCCTTTTCGTCATTTGCCTTCTTCTGAAACTTTTCTCTCCTTCTGTCTGCCATTTTTATGAACATCTTTTCCTGCTCTTGCAGAGAACAGGTCAGATTAGCTTGTCTTGCTTCGTCTAAATTTATGTTGCCTATAGTCAGAAAATATTCTCCCATATAACGGGTCACGTCACTTTTAATATGTACACGGTTCAGGTGTCCTCTAATAGGAAGCTCAGAAAATACTACGTCAGCATTTGAATAATAATACTGCAAAGTGCTCCTATAAAACAAGCTAGCTAATATGCTACAGGAAATTCCATAGGTTAAAGGTAGATGGTGATATGTCACACCTTCAGCCACTGAAGTTGGTAGCTTCATGCAGACATAACAGTCCTCTATTTCCATAGCTTCTACATAATGCACTAACAAGTTAGCAAAAACATTTAGATGCGTCTTGTTTCTCATTTTGTGAAAGTGTAGTCCATCCTCATCTGATGCTTCTAAATTAGGTCGTGTGTGTGCCAGTCCTACTCGTTTGTCGCGTCTTTCTAGGCTTCGTGGTGTTTCTGCAGTCTGCACAACCCCTACGTCTACTGCTTCGGGTTCAGTAGGGGATAAGTTGGGATTTTTGCTTATCATAAAAGGTAGAAAAATTGTTAGTCCTATCCACATTACTATTAACATTGCTACACTACACACGCATATTTTACAACAGGTTTTAAGACACCCACACCGGGATCTCCCAGAGACATTCGGATCAGACATTTTTAGCTTACAGGTGGCTTTTGCTACCCCTCTTCGTTTCTTTGCACCAAAGGCTTTACTTTTTGATGTGGCACCTCTGTTTCCCTGCCTGTCTGACTTGTTCCAGGTCTTTCGTCTATTTCTTCTGCCTGGTCCCTATTCTGTCCCTGCTCAGATTCAAATTGTACTTTCTTTTTACCTCTGGTTACTGTTGTTTTCGTTGTCTGAGCACTTTGATCTAATTCTATCTGTTCCTGTTCATGCTCTTCGATCTCTTCGTTTTCTTCTGCATGAACGTCAGCTCTAATTTCTAACTGTCCCTCTCCAATTTCTGGAGTATCAGGAGGAGTTTCGATGCCTTGATCTGACCCTACTTGGCCTACGTCCTGATCAGGTGTTTTGTGATTTTCGTTGACCTGACCTTCTTCCTCTATTTCTAACTCACCTGGACTATCCCACTCACTGTCTAAATAGGAATATTTCCTGGTTCGTATTGGGTCATGAACCTGGTCGTCGGCGGGGTACCATTCAACGTCTCGACTTGTGCTCGGCAGTTCGATGTCAGCTAGCTCCGGACTCTCTTCCTCGGAAGCTTCTTCAGCTGTGCTGCCTTCAGCTCCAGTCGCGTTTTCTCCAGATACCCGCTTTGTGTGGCTGGCGTGGATCCACTTCGGTACACCAGCGCACTTTACAGCAGTTGTAGTGATGAGGATCACTTGTCGTGGCTTTCCCCACCTTGGTTTCAGGCAACTGCTCCGGGTGTGTTTCTTTAACGCCACCCAATCTCCTGGTTGCAGTTTATGTGCCGGAGTCTTTGGCCACTCGTCTTCAGTCTCTCCAATCTGCTGAGAGAGAGAACGCACTTGGTCACCCAGCTGCTTGCAGTATTCTAATACCATATCATCAGAAATGCTTAGCAGTTTGTGTCCGGGTACCCATGCCTGTCGCATCACTCTTCCCATCAACACTTCATGGGGACTTAGGCCAGTTTTTCTGTTCGGGATACTTCTCAAACTCATCAGCACAAGGGGTAAAGCCTCTATCCAGTTCATCTTTGTGGAATCACACATTTTGGCCAGTCTGGATTTCAGGGTGCCATTTATTTGCTCTACTACCCCAGAAGCCTCTGGATGGTAGGCACAGTGCAGTCTTTGCTTCATTTTGAATGCTTTACAGAGTTCTTCTAGGACATCGTTGGCAAAATGCCCACCTTGGTCCGTTTCGATTGTCTCTGGAATTCCATACCTAGGTATCAATTCCCTGAGCAATAACTTGGCTGTGGTGAGAGCGTCATTTTTCTTCGCTGGATATGCTTCCACCCACCTGGAGAATAGGCAAACTATGACTAGGATATATCTATACCCTTTACATTTAGGCATTGTTATGAAGTCTGCCTGCATTCTAACAAAGGGACCTATTGCCTTTCCGATATTACTCTGTTTTACCACAGTCCTCTTTCCTGCATTGAACTGCTGACACACTAGGCACCTCTGGCAAAGCTTTTCCGCCTGGTTCCTGAACTTTGAATTACAGAACACCTTGTCGAACACCCGACACATTGCGTCCCTTCCCATATGTGTCGGTCCATGTATCATTCTGACCATGGGGTCTATCAAGCTATCAGGCAATACAGGCACCCCAGTCGAGTCTACCACCACACCATCATCTCTCAATTTGCATCCCTCTGCTGCCCACCTTCCTTTCTCTTGTCTGTCTGTTGCCTGTTGCAAATCCTTTAATTCCTCCCACGTTGACACATTCTCAAACAACATAAGTTGGCAGCTGGTTCCATCCCACAACGCAATTTGGAGTGACATATGGTATCGGGCACAAAACTGTGCAATTTGGTCAGCGTACCTATTACCGGCAGTCACATCATCATTTCCAGATTTGTGAGCCGCACACTTGACCACAGCCAATTCTTTGGGCAATTGGATAGCTTCCAGTAAGTTATGCACCACCTTTCCATATCTGATAGGGGTGCCTGAGGACGTCATGAATTCTCTTTGCAGCCACAATTGGCCGAAGTCATGAACAACCCCAAAACAATACTGGCTGTCTGTGTAAACAGTTATTCTCTTGTTCTTACCCCTCTTACATGCTCTGGTTAACGCGATGAGCTCTGCCACTTGTGCAGATTTCACCTCGCTCAGGTAAGATGCTTCTATGGTTTCGGTCAATGTAACCACAGCATAGGCAGCACTCAGGCTCCCACTCTCATGTCTTAAACACGAGCCATCCACGAACATTGTTTTATCCCCATCAAGTAACGCTATTTCACGAATGTCAGGACGGGGCTTGGTACTGAACTCAGTTAGATCGATGCAATTATGTTCCCCTTCCTCTTCAATTTCTACATCCAGAGGAACAGGTAACAATGTCGCAGGGTTTAGGACATTGCACCGGGAAATAGTGACATTTTCGGCACCAATCAAAATTCTCTCATACTTAGTCAGCCGACTAGGTGTGAGGTATTGGGTCTTAGTTCTAGTCAGTAGGATGACAACAGAATGAGGAACATATACAGTGACGTGATGTCCCATGACAATGTTCTCACTCTGTTCCAGACTGACGCAAGTAGCAGCAACTGCTTTCAAGCATCCAGGTAATCCAGCAGCCACTGGATCCAGGGTGGCTGAAAAATAGGCCACGGGTCTTCTAATTAGTCCGTGCTCCTGGGTCAGGACTGAAAGAGCACAATTCTCTCTTGTGTCACAGAATAGCTCAAAGGGCTTGGTGTAGTCAGGCATACCCAATGCAGGAGCGGAACATAGACAGTTTCTCAAAGTTACCCAAGCGTTCATGCTCTCACTATCCCAACTGACGGGGTCTTCTACGCCTTTCTTTGTCATTTTTATCAGGGGTCTGGCTAGAGCCGCGAATCCTACAATCCATTGTCTGCAGTAACCCACGACTCCCAAGAACATTCTCACCTCTTTCTGAGTTCTGGGCAGTTCCATTGCTTTAATTATTTTGATTCTTTCGGTAGTGACTTTCCTGATTCCTTTTTCGATCTGGTGCCCCAGATACTTTACTGAATTTTTACAAAATTGTAACTTGTCAGGTGACACTTTATGTCCTCCCTTTCCTAGGTGATTCAACAAAGCAATGGTGTCAGTGATGCAGTCAATTTGGGTTTTAGATGCCACTAACAGGTCATCTATGTACTGCACCAAAACAGACTCTCTTGGCAGCACTAGGGATTCAAGGCACTTTTTCAGTATCTGGTTGAAAATCGATGGACTTTCAGTGTACCCCTGGGGGACACAATTCCAGACATAGATATGACTGTCAAATTCAAAACTGAAAAGGAACTTGCTTTCTGGATGCAATGGGATGGAGAAGAATGCATGGCACAGGTCGATGACAGTGAACCATTCTGCATTCCAGGGAATCTGATATAGTATCACGGCAGGGTTGGGCACAACAGGGCAGCAAGGCACAACAATTTGGTTTACCTTGCGTAAATCTTGCACCCCCCGGTACTTTCCACTAGGCTTTTTGATCCCAATGATTGGTGAATTACAGGGACTGCTCATCACTTCCTCTATTATTTCTGCTTCGAGTAGCCGGGTAATTTCAGTCGCTACTCCAGCTTTTACTTCTGCACTCATTTTGTACTGTCTGGTTTTGGGGTATACAGCATTTGTTTTTATTGCTATCTTAACTGGGTCCACATTTGCCATTAAACCTACATCTTTTCCTGTGAAATCCCACACTTCTGGAACTACTCTTAACTGGAGCTCTTCAGGTAAATCCTCAACTGTTAAAGGTTTGATATCAGAATCTTGTCTGACTAACATCAGCTTGTACAAACCATCTTCATCGGGTGTCTGAATTTCAACGCCCTTTGGTGTGCAATAGATGGTACAATTCATCTTGCACAACAAATCACGTCCTAGCAGGTTCACAGGACTGGAATCACAGACTACAAATCTGTGCATTTCTTTGAAATTTCCTATAGAAACTTCCATTGGTTCAGTTACTGGAGTACTTATTATTTGATTTGAGACGCCCACTACTTGGATCGCTTCTCCCGAGAGGGGTAGGTTAGGAACATCCACTGTTCTTACAGTAGATCTGGTAGCCCCAGTGTCCAACAGAAAGGTGACGTCTTTTCCCTCAACCTTTCCTTCAATGTATGGTCCAGTCTGGTCTACCGGTAAGGAGGCGCCAAGCACGCACTCCTCATCCTCCCCTCTCAGGCCCCGTCAATCTTGATCTTCACAGAGGAAGGTATCATTTAGCAAGTACTGTGGAATGATTGCGTTTCTTTCACTCTCAACTTCCCATACTTCCGCCCTCTCATTCTGCTGACCCTGACTCTTAAAATTCTGTCTAGGAGCGCGAGGTACGGGTGGTAATTTTACCTGTTGCTGGTTCTTTCTTGTCCCCTCTTTCGGCACCTGTGGATTTAAACCATTTACAGGGGCATTACCGGCCTGCAGGTGTGGACACTCGTCTCGCCAATGCCCTATCTGGCCGCACCCATGGCACGGAAACTTTTTCATGGCTTCTTCCCGACTCATTTTAGCTCGGGGCTTTCCTCCTCCCCCAACAGCGGCATTCTGAACATTATTACTAGATGTCAATTTACTTAACTGTTTTTCCTGCTGTTCGGCTAATTTCACCTGTGCCCACATTACTTTCTCCTTGAGGGCTTTCTTTTTATTTTCGATTTCATCTTCGCAGTATTTTGCATATTTTAGGACATCATCTATGGGCTTTCCCTGCCAACTGATTTTATTATCTCGAATCCATTGTGAGATTTCAGGTCTTAATCCTAGCACAAACCTGTAACTGAAATGGGTCATGTCTTTCATGTCTACATTATCGATACCACTGTAAGTTTTGAATACCTGCAGTAACCTTTCATAAAATGAATGCACAGTTTCATCACGTTCTTGGGTGGTTCTATCTATTCGGGTCCAATCCGTCTCCTTTGCTGGCACCTTTTTCTTGAGGTATTGTATGACATGCTCATACTTCCTCATTACTTCAGGTGCGGGAGCTCCTGTTTTCTCATCTCTGGGGAATTCCTCACTGGGCCAATCAATTTCAATTTTACAGTCGGTCCACAAATCTACAGGGACCACAATGTCGAAAAACCCATCCAGGTCTTTCATGAGGCATTTCTGAACTTTTATGAAGCGTTCTACCTGCCTTTACCAGTCAACTGGCTTCTCACGTAATTTCGGGAAGTCATTTGTAAATGACACAATATCCTGTCTGGACCAAGGGACATGGACATATTTTCCTCCCGGGACCTCTCTCATAGGGCACAATTTTTCTGTTGGTGTCACTTCTTTTAACACGAATTCTGACGCCTGAGACTTAGCCCTGCTGTCTTCCTTTTTCTTTGCCCACCGGGTTCTCCATTTTCCCACCTCGCCCCATTTCTGCAAGAGCTTCAACAATTCCTTTATCTGGATCTGTTTCCCCATCACATTCAGGCTTTCTAAATCCTTATCTGAAAAATCTACTCTGTAGGGTTTCTGAAGAATTTTGGAGCGACTAACATCAATTCCCATTTCTGTGGCTGAATCCATTATCCTTTCATGGAGCAACCTAGCACTCCGGGTAAGGTTTTTGCTGATAAACAGTAACTCTTCTTCACTGTACGAGCTTAGGCGCTCTACTCCTACATTCCCTGCCATCATTTCTTCTATTTCTATCCTTAATTTAAATATTTCTAATGCTTTAGGTTGGGGAGTGGTCTCCTTCTCCAGCTCCTTTGTCCATCTGTCCAATTCTTCTGGGGAAACTACGGTGGCACTCCTAACCCCAGATGCACCCTTAATCAACACCTCCTTTGGTCTTGTCTGGCTTCTTGCCCCCGATGTACTAGTTCTAGACTCTCTTATGGGCAAATCCATCAAAACCACAGATTCACACTCACTTTCCTGATCCTCATCTATGAATACTTCCTTCCTCGGGGACGGGATGCTAGGAGTAGGCAGTATTGGGGTGATAACAGGAGGATGGGGACTAGTCAGGTCATTTCTATACAGTGGAATAGCTGGACCAATAGTTACTGGAATAGTCAGGGAATCAGGATGGGGATGTATCTGGGCAATGGTTCGAACTAAATCCTCTCGCTGTCTAGCCAGGGCTTCTTTCTCTTTTTCCCGCAACACCTTTTCTGCAGAATTGTCATGCAATACCTGAGGTACCAAGGGAGGATAAATACTCGGGGCAGTCGGAGTGACCAATCGGGGTGGACCTTCTCCGAACGGCTGATAATTTGGAACCGTGGATTTAGGTCTGCAAAACCCATCCCCGTCACTGGTTTTACTGTCTGTACCCGTTCCATCTGTATCACTATCCCTCCCACATCTGGGATATTTTGCAAAGGGATTTGGAGAATGCACAGGCTCTGACTCTGCAACATAGGGAGGTGGATTTTTCATTAACAAATCTTCCAGGTGCTCATCTTCTGAGTCCCCTACGGGCATTAAGTGATGGGTCTTTTCTTTACATTTTCCTTTTCTCTCTTCCAATACCCCCATCATAGGAAATAGCCCTTCAGTCAACATAGATTGCCTCCACTGTTTCATTTTCTGCTCTTTGGTCTGCGCTTGAACCCTCGGATACCATTTACTCACTCCCTTATCCATCCGGGGTTTATCTCGCTCTGCAGCCTCAATCTCCCATTCCTCCAGGGCTTCGTACTGTGTTAACCTAGGTCTAGGGTGTAATTCATTCATGCGGGTCCTTAAGTTGAACAGAATCCGACCATTAAATGTACCTTCAACAGGAAATGCTAGGACTCCGTCATCTGCAGTATACTTTGCCCAATTTTCTAACCAGACACAAGTGTGGTACCCTTTATCAAACAGCATGAAGGAGGCAGGGGTATTTGGCGGGGGAATGAGCACGCCTTCCCTCGTTCTAATGGGCTTGTCAGTTTTGAAAAAATTCTTTATTTTATCAGAGAATGACAGTTTCCTCTTTACTCCATACATCATGTGCGGTCTACCTCGTATAAGCTGATCCTTATGAAATCCTAGGTACTTTGGATTTGGTATGAAATCTGGATACCACATGCAACTCTCCAGACTCGCTTCTAACTCGGCTTGATTAATTTTGTTTACCTTTGTGCTTCCAATGCTAGCGCGACTTATATTTCGCACTACCCAATCAGATCAGTGAATACAAACACCCTTGACCAATGGGTGCGCGGCCTTTTCGCAAGACAGAGTCTCACGCTTCGGCACTCACCCCTCCTTTACAAATTCAGCTCCACTACACACCCGCTGTCTGGACCAATACCAGCGCGGCACGGAGTGACGTCAGAGCAGCTCTCCGACTGACTCCCTCCTTCACAAGGTAACGGAAACTTTTTACTCTCTCTAAAGTGCAAGTACAAGTCTTAGTCAACAACACACAACGTTTGCCACTATGTCTGAGTGTTCTAAAGAGATAAAAGAATTTCCTTTCACTACTAGTAAACCACTTCTGTCTACTTTTCATTCACTCTGGATAGACTTCTTTGCCTGTCCCTTCACACTAGTAACATAGAACCCGTTATTCTTCTGACTCATCCACCTTAGTCGGGGATATGTACTGAGCCAGGATTTCACCAGCGAACTATCTTACTTACCAGACAAGCCTCGGAGACCCTACTACTCCTTCTGTATGCGACCCTTACTAGGTGATATCGCAATGAAAGTTTTATAAAGGGCTCGTAGCTATCATTCACTCCAGAAAACAAAAGGTCCTAATTAGTGCTTCCAGTTCTCCTCAACCCTGCACTAATGCCTCAAACCTAGTGACTTCAACAGCTAACCGGATTCTGCTCACCGTTAGCTAAATACTTCCCCGGGGATTCGGACTACACTGAACATTCACAAACAATGGTTAATATAACATTTATAGCAGCAATGCAAAAATCATATACATTTACATATAAATCCTTAAAACATTTCAAAATATTTTAACCAATACAGTAGAAAATCAGCAGCACATTTTATTTTCACGGTTTGTTTATGACCTATCCTGTCTACCTAATCTAACTAGTCCAAACCATCCTCTGGCTACCAGAAAATTACTGATAGAGCGCGCAATTCTCCCGGGCCACCTGGGTTACCAATTCTTTACACGCACTGGGCCCTGGCGTGCGAATTTTCCAAAATACCACACTAAAAATTTGGGTGAGCCGGGAGAGGACTACTTGATTTCTCCTCCTGCACGCTGCTATGAGTAATTAAGGTTTGGTTTCACCTCTGCATACCATGTACCCGACTTACCACAGGCACACTTCTTATGACGGATCTGGAGCTATAAGGGAAATAGCAGACAGGCCTAAAATCAGATACTCTTTATAATCAGTACCATACTTATCCACCCTTTCTGTAAAATGACCACAGACACCTGAGGATGTTTAAAACTTTATGTAAAGTTCAGAGAGAATATGACAAGGTAATAAGTGATAGGCAGAATAATGCGTCTAACATCAAAATCAACACCATAAAATAGCTATAGATTAATGCTAAGACCATTTGGGTATATGGGAAGACTAAAAGGTAGAATTTTTAGAACAAAACTAGTCACTGCAACTTTATACTAGAACATAGGATGTGGATGGGACCTAGAACATGTACTTAACCTAAGTGTTTAAACTATTCTTACTAAGTTCACCGCAATCATGCTAAAGGAAAGGGAAAAATTGGAACATACTAATACAATATAACAGTTGGTAATTTTATAAGGGAGGGGAGAAAAGTGGAACAATTCTAAAAACAATTGCATATAACTTGTTCTCAAGGTGATAGAGCAATATCACAGGCAAGAGTGCTTTATTAGAAAATAGAGAGAGAGAAGACGAGAGAGAGAGAGAGACGCAAACCCATAGGTTAATATTTACCTAGGTCTGAGAGAAGACTAACCCTGGCCACGGGTCAGTTGGAAGAACGGGGACAAGGACCCTCAGGAAGGAATGCCAGAATGCGAGCAGGTACAGCTCACGGTCAGTAAGGACAGGATACCCCTCAGGATTTGGTATCAGGACTGGGCTCACCAAGGTACGACCAACACCCACAGCTTCAGAAGCAACGCCAGCGTTACCCCTCTCTGCAAGTAATCCGCCAGTAACCCCGATTGGGTTTTTCGAATTCCCCAGCAAAGTGCTTCGCCAGCACTTAGGATTATTTCCACCCCTTTAGGAGTTTGTGGAAAGTATGGACAGAGTGCTCCGCAGCACTTCAGATTGAGCACCTATAGAGTTCGTAGGGTCAGTGACAGGTCTGCTACTCGGACAAGTCGGACAATTTTCCTAAGCTAAACTAGGGCAATTATACTGTTTTGGGGGCCCTTAGACCACCCACTAATGTTGCCAGTGACAGTTTTCCCACATTATGATTGGTCAGGAGAGGTGGTGCGGTCATTACCACCTCCTAGAATTCAACTTTCTCATCCCAAATATTAAATTTTTCCTACCCGCCCCTTGGGTTCACGTTCCCATGCATAGAATACAGCAGTATAGGAAAAGTTCACAATAGGTAGCAACAGTATTGCTTCTTCCAAGGTAAGATCTCGTCTTCCCAGAGATGTTCCCAGGCGCATTGTGCTTCAGGAGCCAGCTGGCTTGTTTCAGCTTCTGCGCAATGGAGTCTTTCTCCGGTCATGTGACGGTGCCCAGCAGAGCCTCAAGTATGGCTCCGCTCCCGATTTCCCAGCCCCAGAGACGTGGTACATGAAAGTAAGCGAGAACGAATTTAAATCACATATAAAATGATTACACTGTATACCATGATAAAATACTAACCAACCCTTACTTTATAATGACTATAGCATTATTGGTTTAGTGCGAAAAGACAGATAGGCTGAAGCAGCTGTAGCAAGCGGAGAGCGTGGTGAGAGACAAGCGGCCATGTTTGCAACAGTGCGCATGAGCACAACTTCCCTCCAGAATGCGAGTGCGTCACATCACATGGGTATGACCGACACATGCGCAGACTGAATTTTCAGCGAAGCAGCCGTTTTTAGTGCAAGCTTCGTTAGTATGAGAAAAGACATACAAGCAAGCATCCTGGGGACACCCGCGTGTTTGGGAAAACACTTAATAAACGACGAACAATGGTGTTAATATGATTATACGGTTTAGGCAAGGGTTTTGTATGAGAGCAGGGCGCTTACACGCGAATCCCAGCTCCATCAATCCCCTCTTTGATGATATTTACTATCATCACCACATAGAAGGAAACAGATGCCAACTTTTCTCATTCATCCATATCACTCATCTGAATTTCAACAAAATTTATCGTTGAGTTTTCTAGCAGCTTCTCTATGAGAGTGGTGATTTTTCACCTTTTTATAAATTTCACTCTTTAACTCTTCTAATTCTAAATCATCAATATTTCTTTTCACCCCCCTCTTATTTACAGCGTATTTCTTTTTGCACTTCTGGCATTTGCAGCAGATAAAAATGATCAATACAACTACACCTATTATAACTATTGGCATCAGTATTTTCCACAAAAGATTTCTACCTAGGTTAGTAAACCAACTACCTATAGAGGAGAGACCTCCAGTCAGTCTCGTCCAGGCACTGTCAACCTCCAATGGTTTGAGTTCTTTTTCCAAATTAGTTATGTTTTTCACATATTGTTTTAGTTCGATACTTTTATCAGGAATGTAAGTGCAACAATGTTGCGCTTTCAGCATTCTACAGACTCCGCCCTCTTTTGCTAATAGGGTGTCAAGGGCAAGACGGTTTTGCAAAACCATTGATCTGATCGCAACCATTTCAGTATTGACCATCAGGAATCCAGCAGCAGTGTCCGTTGATAACCGGTCCACTACTGTAGACAATTTGCAGATTCTATGGGTGTTCAGAACTACCCCCATTCCAGGTATCAGTGCACTAAAAATATCACCTATAATTTCACCTACACTTTCACGTTTACTACGCACTAAGCCATTAGTCTCTTCATCGCTTCCAGCTGCATTATTCACATGGTATATTTTCGGGAAAACAATGCCAAAGTAGCAGCTTCCATACCAGTGATCCGGCAATTTGAAATAAGCCTTGTTCCCACATATATAATATATTCCGGGGAACACAGGTTCTGACCCATTTTTGAAACCCCAACCTCCAATTACCTTGTAATTATGTTCACACTCGCTGGAACCGATGAAGACATTGTTATAGTACTCTGTCTTTTCCCTATGGATACAAAGTTTCCCCTTTCGTTCAAAATCCAGCAACAAGGCAGGACTAGCTTCGCCTTGCGAGGTGTTATCCAAGTGCTCAGCCCACCTAGGGACTCTATCCTTTTCGTCATTTGCCTTCTTCTGAAACTTTTCTCTCCTTCTGTCTGCCATTTTTATGAACATCTTTTCCTGCTCTTGCAGAGAACAGGTCAGATTAGCTTGTCTTGCTTCGTCTAAATTTATGTTGCCTATAGTCAGAAAATATTCTCCCATATAACGGGTCACGTCACTTTTAATATGTACACGGTTCAGGTGTCCTCTAATAGGAAGCTCAGAAAATACTACGTCAGCATTTGAATAATAATACTGCAAAGTGCTCCTATAAAACAAGCTAGCTAATATGCTACAGGAAATTCCATAGGTTAAAGGTAGATGGTGATATGTCACACCTTCAGCCACTGAAGTTGGTAGCTTCATGCAGACATAACAGTCCTCTATTTCCATAGCTTCTACATAATGCACTAACAAGTTAGCAAAAACATTTAGATGCGTCTTGTTTCTCATTTTGTGAAAGTGTAGTCCATCCTCATCTGATGCTTCTAAATTAGGTCGTGTGTGTGCCAGTCCTACTCGTTTGTCGCGTCTTTCTAGGCTTCGTGGTGTTTCTGCAGTCTGCACAACCCCTACGTCTACTGCTTCGGGTTCAGTAGGGGATAAGTTGGGATTTTTGCTTATCATAAAAGGTAGAAAAATTGTTAGTCCTATCCACATTACTATTAACATTGCTACACTACACACGCATATTTTACAACAGGTTTTAAGACACCCACACCGGGATCTCCCAGAGACATTCGGATCAGACATTTTTAGCTTACAGGTGGCTTTTGCTACCCCTCTTCGTTTCTTTGCACCAAAGGCTTTACTTTTTGATGTGGCACCTCTGTTTCCCTGCCTGTCTGACTTGTTCCAGGTCTTTCGTCTATTTCTTCTGCCTGGTCCCTATTCTGTCCCTGCTCAGATTCAAATTGTACTTTCTTTTTACCTCTGGTTACTGTTGTTTTCGTTGTCTGAGCACTTTGATCTAATTCTATCTGTTCCTGTTCATGCTCTTCGATCTCTTCGTTTTCTTCTGCATGAACGTCAGCTCTAATTTCTAACTGTCCCTCTCCAATTTCTGGAGTATCAGGAGGAGTTTCGATGCCTTGATCTGACCCTACTTGGCCTACGTCCTGATCAGGTGTTTTGTGATTTTCGTTGACCTGACCTTCTTCCTCTATTTCTAACTCACCTGGACTATCCCACTCACTGTCTAAATAGGAATATTTCCTGGTTCGTATTGGGTCATGAACCTGGTCGTCGGCGGGGTACCATTCAACGTCTCGACTTGTGCTCGGCAGTTCGATGTCAGCTAGCTCCGGACTCTCTTCCTCGGAAGCTTCTTCAGCTGTGCTGCCTTCAGCTCCAGTTGCGTTTTCTCCAGATACCCGCTTTGTGTGGCTGGCGTGGATCCACTTCGGTACACCAGCGCACTTTACAGCAGTTGTAGTGATGAGGATCACTTGTCGTGGCTTTCCCCACCTTGGTTTCAGGCAACTGCTCCGGGTGTGTTTCTTTAACGCCACCCAATCTCCTGGTTGCAGTTTATGTGCCGGAGTCTTTGGCCACTCGTCTTCAGTCTCTCCAATCTGCTGAGAGAGAGAACGCACTTGGTCACCCAGCTGCTTGCAGTATTCTAATACCATATCATCAGAAATGCTTAGCAGTTTGTGTCCGGGTACCCATGCCTGTCGCATCACTCTTCCCATCAACACTTCATGGGGACTTAGGCCAGTTTTTCTGTTCGGGATACTTCTCAAACTCATCAGCACAAGGGGTAAAGCCTCTATCCAGTTCATCTTTGTGGAATCACACATTTTGGCCAGTCTGGATTTCAGGGTGCCATTTATTTGCTCTACTACCCCAGAAGCCTCTGGATGGTAGGCACAGTGCAGTCTTTGCTTCATTTTGAATGCTTTACAGAGTTCTTCTAGGACATCGTTGGCAAAATGCCCACCTTGGTCCGTTTCGATTGTCTCTGGAATTCCATACCTAGGTATCAATTCCCTGAGCAATAACTTGGCTGTGGTGAGAGCGTCATTTTTCTTCGCTAGATATGCTTCCACCCACCTGGAGAATAGGCTAACTATGACTAGGATATATCTATACCCTTTACATTTAGGCATTGTTATGAAGTCTGCCTGCATTCTAACAAAGGGACCTATTGCCTTTCCGATATTACTCTGTTTTACCACAGTCCTCTTTCCTGCATTGAACTGCTGACACACTAGGCACCTCTGGCAAAGCTTTTCCGCCTGGTTCCTGAACTTTGAATTACAGAACACCTTGTCGAACACCCAACACATTGCGTCCCTTCCCATATGTGTCGGTTCATGTATCATTCTGACCATGGGGTCTATCAAGCTATCAGGCAATACAGGCACCCCAGTCGAGTCTACCACCACACCATCATCTCTCAATTTGCATCCCTCTGCTGCCCACCTTCCTTTCTCTTGTCTGTCTGTTGCCTGTTGCAAATCCTTTAATTCCTCCCACGTTGACACATTCTCAAACAACATAAGTTGGCAGCTGGTTCCATCCCACAACGCAATTTGGAGTGACATATGGTATCGGGCACAAAACTGTGCAATTTGGTCAGCGTACCTATTACCGGCAGTCACATCATCATTTCCAGATTTGTGAGCCGCACACTTGACCACAGCCAATTCTTTGGGCAATTGGATAGCTTCCAGTAAGTTATGCACCACCTTTCCATATCTGATAGGGGTGCCTGAGGACGTCATGAATTCTCTTTGCAGCCACAATTGGCCGAAGTCATGAACAACCCCAAAACAATACTGGCTGTCTGTGTAAACAGTTATTCTCTTGTTCTTACCCCTCTTACATGCTCTGGTTAACGTGATGAGCTCTGCCACTTGTGCAGATTTCACCTCGCTCAGGTAAGATGCTTCTATGGTTTCGGTCAATGTAACCACAGCATAGGCAGCACTCAGGCTCCCACTCTCATGTCTTAAACACGAGCCATCCACGAACATTGTTTTATCCCCATCAAGTAACGCTATTTCACGAATGTCAGGACGGGGCTTGGTACTGAACTCAGTTAGATCGATGCAATTATGTTCCCCTTCCTCTTCAATTTCTACATCCAGAGGAACAGGTAACAATGTCGCAGGGTTTAGGACATTGCACCGGGAAATAGTGACATTTTCGGCACCAATCAAAATTCTCTCATACTTAGTCAGCCGACTAGGTGTGAGGTATTGGGTCTTAGTTCTAGTCAGTAGGATGACAACAGAATGAGGAACATATACAGTGACGTGATGTCCCATGACAATGTTCTCACTCTGTTCCAGACTGACGCAAGTAGCAGCAACTGCTTTCAAGCATCCAGGTAATCCAGCAGCCACTGGATCCAGGGTGGCTGAAAAATAGGCCACGGGTCTTCTAATTAGTCCGTGCTCCTGGGTCAGGACTGAAAGAGCACAATTCTCTCTTGTGTCACAGAATAGCTCAAAGGGCTTGGTGTAGTCAGGCATACCCAATGCAGGAGCGGAACATAGACAGTTTCTCAAAGTTACCCAAGCGTTCATGCTCTCACTATCCCAACTGACGGGGTCTTCTACGCCTTTCTTTGTCATTTTTATCAGGGGTCTGGCTAGAGCCGCGAATCCTACAATCCATTGTCTGCAGTAACCCACGACTCCCAAGAACATTCTCACCTCTTTCTGAGTTCTGGGCAGTTCCATTGCTTTAATTATTTTGATTCTTTCGGTAGTGACTTTCCTGATTCCTTTTTCGATCTGGTGCCCCAGATACTTTACTGAATTTTTACAAAATTGTAACTTGTCAGGTGACACTTTATGTCCTCCCTTTCCTAGGTGATTCAACAAAGCAATGGTGTCAGTGATGCAGTCAATTTGGGTTTTAGATGCCACTAACAGGTCATCTATGTACTGCACCAAAACAGACTCTCTTGGCAGCACTAGGGATTCAAGGCACTTTTTCAGTATCTGGTTGAAAATCAATGGACTTTCAGGGTACCCCTGGGGGACACGATTCCAGACATAGATATGACTGTCAAATTCAAAACTGAAAAGGAACTTGCTTTCTGGATGCAATGGGATGGAGAAGAATGCATGGCACAGGTCGATGACAGTGAACCATTCTGCATTCCAGGGAATCTGATATAGTATCACGGCAGGGTTGGGCACAACAGGGCAGCAAGGCACAACAATTTGGTTTACCTTGCGTAAATCTTGCACCACCCGGTACTTTCCACTAGGCTTTTTGATCCCAATGATTGGTGAATTACAGGGACTGCTCATAACTTCCTCTATTATTTCTGCTTCGAGTAGCCGGGTAATTTCAGTCGCTACTCCAGCTTTTACTTCTGCACTCATTTTGTACTGTCTGGTTTTGGGGTATACAGCATTTGTTTTTATTGCTATCTTAACTGGGTCCACATTTGCCATTAAACCTACATCTTTTCCTGTGAAATCCCACACTTCTGGAACTACTCTTAACTGGAGCTCTTCGGGTAAATCCTCAACTGTTAAAGGTTTGATATCAGAATCTTGTCTGACTAACATCAGCTTGTACAAACCATCTTCATCGGGTGTCTGAATTTCAACGCCCTTTGGTGTGCAATAGATGGTACAATTCATCTTGCACAACAAATCACGTCCTAGCAGGTTCACAGGACTGGAATCACAGACTACAAATCTGTGCATTTCTTTGAAATTTCATATAGAAACTTCCATTGGTTCAGTTACTGGAGTACTTATTATTTGATTTGAGACGCCCACTACTTGGATCGCTTCTCCCGAGAGGGGTAGGTTAGGAACATCCACTGTTCTTACAGTAGATCTGGTAGCCCCAGTGTCCAACAGAAAGGTGACGTCTTTTCCCTCAACCTTTCCTTCAATGTATGGTCCAGTCTGGTCTACCGGTAAGGAGGCGCCAAGCACGCACTCCTCATCCTCCCCTCTCAGGCCCCGTCAATCTTGATCTTCACAGAGGAAGGTATCATTTAGCAAGTACTGTGGAATGATTGCGTTTCTTTCACTCTCAACTTCCCATACTTCCGCCCTCTCATTCTGCTGACCCTGACTCTTAAAATTCTGTCTAGGAGCGCGAGGTACGGGTGGTAATTTTACCTGTTGCTGGTTCTTTCTTGTCCCCTCTTTCGGCACCTGTGGATTTAAACCATTTACAGGGGCATTACCGGCCTGCAGGTGTGGACACTCGTCTCGCCAATGCCCTATCTGGCCGCACCCATGGCACGGAAACTTTTTCATGGCTTCTTCCCGACTCATTTTAGCTCGGGGCTTTCCTCCTCCCCCAACAGCGGCATTCTGAACATTATTACTAGATGTCAATTTACTTAACTGTTTTTCCTGCTGTTCGGCTAATTTCACCTGTGCCCGCATTACTTTCTCCTTGAGGGCTTTCTTTTTATTTTCGATTTCATCTTCGCAGTATTTTGCATATTTTAGGACATCATCTATGGGCTTTCCCTGCCAACTGATTTTATTATCTCGAATCCATTGTGAGATTTCAGGTCTTAATCCTAGCACAAACCTGTAACTGAAATGGGTCATGTCTTTCATGTCTACATTATCGATACCACTGTAAGTTTTGAATACCTGCAGTAACCTTTCATAAAATGAATGCACAGTTTCATCACGTTCTTGGGTGGTTCTATCTATTCGGGTCCAATCCGTCTCCTTTGCTGGCACCTTTTTCTTGAGGTATTGTATGACTTGCTCATACTTCCTCATTACTTCAGGTGCGGGAGCTCCTGTTTTCTCATCTCTGGGGAATTCCTCACTGGGCCAATCAATTTCAATTTTACAGTCGGTCCACAAATCTACAGGGACCACAATGTCGAAAAACCCATCCAGGTCTTTCATGAGGCATTTCTGAACTTTTATGAAGCGTTCTACCTGCCTTTACCAGTCAACTGGCTTCTCACGTAATTTCGGGAAGTCATTTGTAAATGACACAATATCCTGTCTGGACCAAGGGACATGGACATATTTTCCTCCCGGGACCTCTCTCATAGGGCACAATTTTTCTGTTGGTGTCACTTCTTTTAACACGAATTCTGACGCCTGAGACTTAGCCCTGCTGTCTTCCTTTTTCTTTGCCCACCGGGTTCTCCATTTTCCCACCTCGCCCCATTTCTGCAAGAGCTTCAACAATTCCTTTATCTGGATCTGTTTCCCCATCACATTCAGGCTTTCTAAATCCTTATCTGAAAAATCTACTCTGTAGGGTTTCTGAAGAATTTTGGAGCGACTAACATCAATTCCCATTTCTGTGGCTGTATCCATTATCCTTTCATGGAGCAACCTAGCACTCCGGGTAAGGTTTTTGCTGATAAACAGTAACTCTTCTTCACTGTACGAGCTTAGGCGCTCTACTCCTACATTCCCTGCCATCATTTCTTCTATTTCTATCCTTAATTTATATATTTCTAATGCTTTAGGTTGGGGAGTGGTCTCCTTCTCCAGCCCCTTTGTCCATCTGTCCAATTCTTCTGGGGAAACTACGGTGGCACTCCTAACCCCAGATGCACCCTCAATCAACACCTCCTTTGGTCTTGTCTGGCTTCTTGCCCCCGATGTACTAGTTCTAGACTCTCTTATGGGCAAATCCATCAAAACCACAGATTCACACTCACTTTCCTGATCCTCATCTATGAATACTTCCTTCCTCGGGGACGGGATGCTAGGAGTAGGCAGTATTGGGGTGATAACAGGAGGATGGGGACTAGTCAGGTCATTTCTATACAGTGGAATAGCTGGACCAATAGTTACTGGAATAGTCAGGGAATCAGGATGGGGATGCATCTGGGCAATGGTTCGAACTAAATCCTCTCGCTGTCTAGCCAGGGCTTCTTTCTCTTTTTCCCGCAACACCTTTTCTGCAGAATTGTCATGCAATACCTGAGGTACCAAGGGAGGATAAATACTCGGGGCAGTCGGAGTGACCAATCGGGGTGGACCTTCTCCGAACGGCTGATAATTTGGAACCGTGGATTTAGGTCTGCAAAACCCATCCCCGTCACTGGTTTTACTGTCTGTACCCGTTCCATCTGTATCACTATCCCTCCCACATCTGGGATATTTTGCAAAGGGATTTGGAGAATGCACAGGCTCTGACTCTGCAACATAGGGAGGTGGATTTTTCATTAACAAATCTTCCAGGTGCTCATCTTCTGAGTCCCCTACGGGCATTAAGTGATGGGTCTTTTCTTTACATTTTCCTTTTCTCTCTTCCAATACCCCCATCATAGGAAATAGCCCTTCAGTCAACATAGATTGCCTCCACTGTTTCATTTTCTGCTCTTTGGTCTGCGCTTGAACCCTCGGATACCATTTACTCACTCCCTTATCCATCCGGGGTTTATCTCGCTCTGCAGCCTCAATCTCCCATTCCTCCAGGGCTTCGTACTGTGTTAACCTAGGTCTAGGGTGTAATTCATTCATGCGGGTCCTTAAGTTGAACAGAATCCGACCATTAAATGTACCTTCAACAGGAAATGCTAGGACTCCGTCATCTGCAGTATACTTTGCCCAATTTTCTAACCAGACACAAGTGTGGTACCCTTTATCAAACAGCATGAAGGAGGCAGGGGTATTTGGCGGGGGAATGAGCACGCCTTCCCTCGTTCTAATGGGCTTGTCAGTTTTGAAAAAATTCTTTATTTTATCAGAGAATGACAGTTTCCTCTTTACTCCATACATCATGTGCGGTCTACCTCGTATAAGCTGATCCTTATGAAATCCTAGGTACTTTGGATTTGGTATGAAATCTGGATACCACATGCAACTCTCCAGACTCGCTTCTAACTCAGCTTGATTAATTTTGTTTACCTTTGTGCTTCCAATGCTAGCGCGACTTATATTTCGCACTACCCAATCAGATCAGTGAATACAAACACCCTTGACCAATGGGTGCGCGGCCTTTTCGCAAGACAGAGTCTCACGCTTCGGCACTCACCCCTCCTTTACAAATTCAGCTCCACTACACACCCGCTGTCTGGACCAATACCAGCGCGGCACGGAGTGACGTCAGAGCAGCTCTCCGACTGACTCCCTCCTTCACAAGGTAACGGAAACTTTTTACTCTCTCTAAAGTGCAAGTACAAGTCTTAGTCAACAACACACAACGTTTGCCACTATGTCTGAGTGTTCTAAAGAGATAAAAGAATTTCCTTTCACTACTAGTAAACCACTTCTGTCTACTTTTCATTCACTCTGGATAGACTTCTTTGCCTGTCCCTTCACACTAGTAACATAGAACCCGTTATTCTTCTGACTCATCCACCTTAGTCGGGGATATGTACTGAGCCAGGATTTCACCAGCGAACTATCTTACTTACCAGACAAGCCTCGGAGACCCTACTACTCCTTCCGTATGCGACCCTTACTAGGTGATATCGCAATGAAAGTTTTATAAAGGACTCGTAGCTATCATTCACTCCAGAAAACAAAAGGTCCTAATTAGTGCTTCCAGTTCTCCTCAACCCTGCACTAATGCCTCAAACCTAGTGACTTCAACAGCTAACCGGATTCTGCTCACCGTTAGCTAAATACTTCCCCGGGGATTCGGACTACACTGAACATTCACAAACAATGGTTAATATAACATTTATAGCAGCAATGCAAAAATCATATACATTTACATATAAATCCTTAAAACATTTCAAAATATTTGAACCAATACAGTAGAAAATCAGCAGCACATTTTATTTTCACGGTTTGTTTATGACCTATCCTGTCTACCTAATCTAACTAGTCCAAACCATCCTCTGGCTACCAGAAAATTACTGATAGAGCGCGCAATTCTCCCGGGCCACCTGGGTTACCAATTCTTTACACGCACTGGGCCCTGGCGTGCGAATTTTCCAAAATACCACACTAAAAATTTGGGTGAGCCGGGAGAGGACTACTTGATTTCTCCTCCTGCACGCTGCTATGAGTAATTAAGGTTTGGTTTCACCTCTGCATACCATGTACCCGACTTACCACAGGCACACTTCTTATGACGGATCTGGAGCTATAAGGGAAAAAGCAGACAGGCCTAAAATCAGATACTCTTTATAATCAGTACCATACTTATCCACCCTTTCTGTAAAATGACCACAGACACCTGAGGATGTTTAAAACTTTATGTAAAGTTCAGAGAGAATATGACAAGGTAATAAGTGATAGGCAGAATAATGCGTCTAACATCAAAATCAACACCATAAAATAGCTATAGATTAATGCTAAGACCATTTGGGTATATGGGAAGACTAAAAGGTAGAATTTTTAGAACAAAACTAGTCACTGCAACTTTATACTAGAACATAGGATGTGGATGGGACCTAGAACATGTACTTAACCTAAGTGTTTAAACTATTCTTACTAAGTTCACCGCAATCATGCTAAAGGAAAGGGAAAAATTGGAACATACTAATACAATATAACAGTTGGTAATTTTATAAGGGAGGGGAGAAAAGTGGAACAATTCTAAAAACAATTGCATATAACTTGTTCTCAAGGTGATAGAGCAATATCACAGGCAAGAGTGCTTTATTAGAAAATAGAGAGAGAGAAGACGAGAGAGAGAGAGAGACGCAAACCCATAGGTTAATATTTACCTAGGTCTGAGAGAAGACTAACCCTGGCCACGGGTCAGTTGGAAGGACGGGGACAAGGACCCTCAGGAAGGAATGCCAGAATGCGAGCAGGTACAGCTCACGGTCAGTAAGGACAGGATACCCCTCAGGATTTGGGATCAGGACTGGGCTCACCAAGGTACGACCAACACCCACAGCTTCAGAAGCAACGCCAGCGTTACCCCTCTCTGCAAGTAATCCGCCAGTAACCCCGATTGGGTTTTTCGAATTCCCCAGCAAAGTGCTTCGCCAGCACTTAGGATTATTTCCACCCCTTTAGGAGTTTGTGGAAAGTATGGACAGAGTGCTCCGCAGCACTTCAGATTGAGCACCTATAGAGTTCGTAGGGTCAGTGACAGGTCTGCTACTCGGACAAGTCGGACAATTTTCCTAAGCTAAACTAGGGCAATTATACTGTTTTGGGGGCCCTTAGACCACCCACTAATGTTGCCAGTGACAGTTTTCCCACATTATGATTGGTCAGGAGAGGTGGTGCGGTCATTACCACCTCCTAGAATTCAACTTTCTCATACCAAATATTAAAATTTTCCCACCCGCCCCTTGGGTTCACGTTCCCATGCATAGAATACAGCAGTATAGGAAAAGTTCACAATAGGTAGCAACAGTATTGCTTCTTCCAAGGTAAGATCTCGTCTTCCCAGAGATGTTCCCCGGCGCATTGTGCTTCAGGAGCCAGCTGGCTTGTTTCAGCTTCTGCGCAATGGAGTCTTTCTCCGGTCATGTGACGGTGCCCAGCAGAGCCTCAAGTATGGCTCCGCTCCCGATTTCCCAGCCCCAGAGACGTGGTACATGAAAAGTAAGCGAGAACGAATTAAAATCACATATAAAATGATTACACTGTATACCATGATAAAATACTAACCAACCCTTACTTTATAATGACTATAGCATTATTGGTTTAGTGCGAAAAGACAGATAGGCTGAAGCAGCTGTAGCAAGCGGAGAGCGTGGTGAGAGACAAGCGGCCATGTTTGCAACAGTGCGCATGAGCACAACTTCCCTCCAGAATGCGAGTGCGTCACATCACATGGGTATGACCGACGCATGCGCAGACTGAATTTTCAGCGAAGCAGCCGTTTTTAGTGCAAGCTTCGTTAGTATGAGAAAAGACATACAAGCAAGCATCCTGGGGACACCCGCGTGTTTGGGAAAACACTTAATAAACGACGAACAATGGTGTTAATATGATTATACGGTTTAGGCAAGGGTTTTGTATGAGAGCAGGGCGCTTACACGCGAATCCCAGCTCCATCATGCTCTCCTGGGGGCAGCAGGTCACTCCCACTCACCAAATCCTTAATTCAAACCCTTACTTGCATCTTTAAATCATTTCAACTGATTTTACCAACTACCTCCATATATCGTAACAGGGTTTCCACGTGGCTCCATATTTTGAATGCTTCCAACCCTGGAGGTTCATTTATTGGACAATGTGTTGATGCACCAGAAAGGGGCTTTGCCAAATTTTACCATCAGGAACCAATTTCAACACCCTATCAGTCCCTTTCTCTGCGTAATTTTAAACGATTGTTACCAAAATAGGTAACCTATATATTCATCATATTCTATGGTCTTTTCGATGGACATTTGAGAGTTGAAAGGGATTGGCAAAGATAGACAGAATCATAACTTATGAAGACCAAACAAGAAATCTATTCAAACACTAAAATCAAATTTACATTAATAATGAAAGACTCTGGTTACTTATCAACATGCTTTTATCTAATTTTAAAGTGATAATGAAATGCTCAGAATGTACAATACAGCTTAAATCATAGATCATCACACAAGAGAAACATCAATACAGTAGTTCATATTACATCTCAAAACGAGCCTTGAGAATGTGGATAGGTGAAGAGACAAAAAAACATTTGCAAATAAGATAAATGCAAATTTGTAATACCATACAGACCTAAAAATAACTATAGCACAACATTCTAATAGTTTCGAAAGCCACTCTCCGGCCGGAAGAGTAAGCTAGGCACCCTCACAAAGGTATGAGGAGCAAAGTTAAAGAGTCAGGTTCAGCAGAACAACAGCCAGCCAAGTTAAGTAAATAAAGCAGCAACACGGCCCTCTCATCTCTTAAAGTCAAAGGGGCATATTTACGTCTTCTGGTGCATCTCTACAAATCAGCAGGGATGCACCAGAACAGATGCGGCATGTAATCCCCCCCCTTGCGCCACCACAAATGCATCACATTTACAATGCGGCGCACCATGGTGCAAGGAGGGGCAGATGCGTGACGCATCTTGAGGTGCACAGGGGGCGCATTGCTGGAGTCGCGTCGCAAGCGCGATGCAACTCCTGCAATGCACAGGGACCGCCCATAGTCAACATGGTGCCTCATTCCTTACGCCTGCTTTAAGCAGGCGTAAGGATTCGACGCTGCAGCGTCGTATAACTGACACAATGAAATCTTGTAGATTTCACTGCGTCAGTTTTACATGGTTTTCCTGCGAGAGAACGCCCACCCTGCGACAGAACACCCACATGAAACCTAACGCAGGTTTCATGTGGCGCAGGGCGTTAAAGCGTGATGCATCTGCCTAGATGCATCACCTTGTAAATAAGTCGCAACGTGGCGCATGATTTACGCCACCGCTGCATCACAAAAGTGACGCAACGGCGGCGTAAAAGTGTCGCAAGGGGCTTGTAAATCTGCCCCAAAGTCTCTAGCTCTCCCTTAAAATTCTAACACTAGTAATTATACCCTTATTCACTAAAGATCCAGCCCCCATGTATCAAAACATAAAAATCCAGAAGTCTGATTGGGCTAGGGCATGGGGTGTGCTGGGGCGAGATTTTGATCGATACCTTATCACTATTGATCTAAAACCCCGTTCTGGTCAACTGAACCTTTGTTGCCTGTCATTGAGGGAAGAAAGTGCATCTCTTACCAAGTTAGTTCACCCACTAATGGACTCCGCTCTGAAAGATCACAAACAACTTCTAGCTTTCAAAGGTTTATTATAAAGTTAGGATAAGCTGCAAGTACAGGCATCTCAGAATGAGATTCACAAGATACACTGGCCCAACTACATACATGTGCTCTCTGAAAACCCTCAGACGAGCAAAGAAGACTACAAGTACAAGTTCTAAGAATAATAAAGCTATAAGCATAGACACGTATTGAGATCTCTCCGTCATTTAAGGCTGGAGGGAAAATACAGGTTAGGCTGTCCCTACCCTGCTCTGGATGGTATCCCTACTTAACAAGGTCTCAACCTATCAAAAGGTGTCAGCGGTGAATGACTTCCTAGGAAGGTCACCCCCCCTTGGTCTCTTGGTGCAAACTTATGGTCCTCCAGTCATGACCCCTCTCTGCCTACCCATCCGCTCTCTAAAGGGTCCTCAGGCATCTGCTCTAACTCCACCCAGGGGTGCTGTCCCTAATACAAAACATACAACAGCATTTGAGACGCCCCTCGTGAGACGCCCCTCACGTGGTGTAGCTTCTGGCTTTTTCCATGATGAGGCCTCGTGCGTTAGAGTTGACCTTGCTTCTCAGACTCTTCTCCGGCCCGCTGATACCCCTTAAAACATTCCGGAACCCTCCTCCGTGTCTGTGCCGTCTCCTGAACAAACCTCTATTCATTTCATTTATAATTGGATCCCCCCTTTCTCTTGCAGACAGACATCTGCAGCCAAGATCCCAATTCTCATAGACTTCCAACAAAGTTTGCAACATTTCTCGGCACAGACCAATACGTGTAAATCAATGTCTATAAACATTTCAGGCCTACAGCATTTCTCATAATGATTATACCATTCAAATCCTTCATTAATTAGTAGCATGTTAATCCTCTATTCTATGATTCGGTAAACACATCTAAAAAATATGGCCCATTAACGCTACTACTAAAAGACATTAGTGCAATCCATGTCGTGAAAACAAACACCTTTCCCATCCCTTCCGGCTCTGGCCCTGAGGCCTACCACGTTCTACGTTTAACCGCATGCCATCTTACATTTTAGCAGCTACACGACATGGATTCAGGATTAATCGCGTCTAATAAAGTTATATTATTTCACACATTTCTGCATTAGTTCCACTTCTACTTAAATCTCTAAGTTAACTGCACATTTCAGAATATAGATGCATATAATATCAGCACTCATGGCATTTCTCATCATGACTTGTGCTTGCTACGTGTAAGTGTGATGTACTTATACATTTAGGTCAGTTTGCGCTCTCTCAGGTGTCTGATCACTCCACTTCCAGTGCACCTGACTCTCAACAGTTCCTTCGTCTTTAGGAAAACATGGTTTTCCTGCGAGGGAACGCCCACCCTGAGACTGAACACCCACATGAAACCTAACGCAGGTTTCATGTGGCGCAGGGCTTTAAAACGTGATGCATCTGCCTAGATGCATCACCTTGTAAATAAGTCGCAACGTGGCGCATGATTTACGCCACCGCTGCGTCACAAAAGTGTCACAAGAGGCTTGTAAATCTGCCCCAAAGTCTCTAACTCTCCCTTAAAATTCTAACACTAGTAATTATACCCTTATTCACTAAAGATCCAGCCCCCATGTATCAAAACATAAAAATCCATAAGTCTGATTGGGCTAGGGCATGGGGTGTCTGATCACTCCACTTCCAGTGCACCTGACTCTCAACAGTTCCTTCGTCTTTAGGAAAACACCATCATCGTCCTTAAGCAGAGAAAACTCCAATAATCTCTTCTGCAGCTTGCATATAGCGCTTTGCAACATTTTATCAAACACAATTGTCCACAGGAACATTTTCTCTGGTCTGTAAGGAAATTCCATTATTAACATTCATTACTTCCTCCAACCACCATGGTCATCTTTAGGTACTCTCATTTTAGAAAGCAAATTAAACCTAAAAAGACTTTGAGGCCTTCTCTGCAGAACAGGAAAATGTGCTTTTTCTCTCTGGAAAAAACAAATCCACAAATGAATATAGTACAACACAACTCAATTATTAATGCTTTGCATTTCTCTACTCGTTATGTGCACAGTTTTGAATGGGTAGTGAAAAGGAAAAAATGTATCTTTTAAAACTCATGTCTTCTATCATTATTTTCATTTGGCTATTATTTCGTTATTAAACATTCACAATTGCGGCCTCCTAGAAAAGTAATGGAAATACTGATCTCTTTTCAGCACACATTTGCGCAATTTCATGTTTCCCCCAATTTAGATTTTCACTGTTAATTTTCGCAAGACTTTTGTTATTAATCCACACAATGAGGAGTTTGATCAGAGCAGGTTTTATTTCACAAAAAGCCTGCTCATAGAAGCCACTGTGGTGGAGGCTTTTCTGATGTCAAAGAGATGTTCAAGCTGAAGGAGAGCTCTAAATGAAGCTGCAGGTGGTAGTCTACCAGGACAGCTGAGGTTATTACCTCTGCTTTCCTGGTGGGCAGCAGGTCACCCACCAGTCTCAAAATCTCTAGTTCAAACCCTTAGTTGCATCTTTAAATCATTTCAACTGATTTTTCCAACTACCTCCATATATCCTAACAGGGCTTCCACATGGCTCCATATTTTCAATGCTTCCAACTCTGGAGGTTCATTTAATGGACAATGTGTTCTGAGAGTTGTAGTCATGTGTTCCTTTCATCAAACCAATTGCACTCACAATCGTTACAAAAATGATTTGTAACAGAAAAGCATGGAGGAGAAAACATGGCGTCCTGGTGACGGAGTCAACCTGAAACATAAATTAAAACGACTTCCTGTGGTTAGATTGAGAGAGATGGCTGAACATGGCATTTCATTCGTTTAACAGTTTGTAATCCCATTTTATTCAGACATAAATACAATATGTCCTTTGCCTTCAGTTGTAAATGATGTGAGCATGTTTTTTTTCAAACCACAAAATAAAGAGCCCTTTCTTGCGCTGGTAACCTTTCCTGCCTCCTCAAGGTGGCGGTTAATAAAAGTTCATGTTTGTTGCCCCAGGCTAGGCGTCTGCACATAAGCAGAGCTCTATTACTATGGATTTGGTTTCACTTCATGGTTCCGGTCCTCAGCAAATGAGGCATTCCTTTACCTTCAGCCAACCTTGAGCCTGTGCATGTTTATCACAGTGCTTCTATCTTGTCCTCTTGATAGGATACAACTGCCCCCCAGCTGCTCCAGTTGTGCCCACTGAAGCCTTTACGGGGAAGTCTCAGCTAGTGATCACTGCAGTTATTTTTTGAAAGAGATAAATAAAAACTAATTTCAGATCGCACAATTAAATATTGTGTACATAAGGAGGGCTTTTTAGTTTGTGACAAATATATGTGGGAAGTTTGACTGCATTTTGTTATTTCAGATTGCTTATTAAGTACAGTATTCACCTACACTGCCTTCTTGGGACAAAAAGAATGTGGTAAAATCTAAGTGGAAAGATCAAGTTTATAAACTGTTGGTTTTGAGAACGAGTTGAGTAATATTCTAATGCTTTGATATTTCTCCTGTGATATCAGCTACAGTTTCACCTAGGACCCGATGTACAAAACTGTTGCAATCATGAGGGCTGCGATTTCCAAAGCCACAACCTTTTGCCTTAAGTCCACAAAAGATTATGCTGCAATGTAAAAAAACTATTTTCTCAATCTGAAAGGTAATAATCCGTATTTGTAAAGCGCAAACTACTCACCCTTATGAGTCTCAAGGCGCTGGGGACAGGCCCGGCCCGTGCAGGGCGTTATACCGGGCAGTGACGTCAGGCGGCGGAGGGGCAGGGTGGGGGAGTTTTAAAATGCGGAATATGGACCATTACAGGCAAGTAAGGAAAAAAATTCATAAAACGAATTTCGTTGCCCGCGCTGCATCGCCAAATGTGATGCAGCGTAGGCAACGAAATTTGTTTTATTTATTTTTTCCGTTACTTACCTGTAATGGTCCATATTCTGCATTTTACAACCCCCCACCGTGCCCCTCCCCCGCCTGACGTCACCGCCCCGGTATAACGCCCTGCACGGGCCGTGCCTGGCTGGGGACCCCCTTGGAAATTAGGGGCCAGATGTAGGTGGCCCAATACCGGTCGGTAATGGCTGAAATTACCGAATTCCGGCAGTTACCGATGGGTATTGGGCTTTTGGGATGTAGGTGGCTTCATTTCAGATTTGGTAATTTATCAAATCGGTAATTTAAGGTATCGGTAAATTACAAATTCCTTAAAATACCGAATCAATAAATTACTGAATCTGAAATGTAAGGAGCACTCAAATGAGTGCATTGCACAGTTAAGGATTCGGTGTTTACCACCAAATAAACGTTGGTGGTAAATATCGAAATCCATAATAAAAATCAATTTTGTGCTTTTTTTTACTGTGCCATGTGGCAGAAATAGTGCCACATGTGCACCCGTGCACTATTCCGGGGAGCAACAGGGTGTCAATGTGGCACCCTGCCACCATTGAACATGGTCCCCCTATTACCGAATCGGTATTTACTGATTCGTAAATACCGAATCGGTATTTACTGATTCGGTAAATACCGAATCGGTAATACGGAATCCTACTGAATCAGTAAAATGTACCGAATAATTAGCTACATCCTATTTACCGATTCTGAAATACCGAATTGGTAAAATTCAGTATTTTAGAATCGGTACAAAAGGATTACCTACATCTGGCCCTAAGTGAGCTATTGCCCAGAGTCGCATGGTGCTGAGCTGAGCTACCCTACTGCTCCCTACTGTTGCACCCTCTGGAGTTGGAATAGTTATTTTTACCCTTACCCTATCCAACGCTTTCCCTACTGTAGCACCCTCTGGAGTTGGCATAGTAATTTTTACTCCTACGCTATCCAATGCTTTCCCTACTGTTGCCCTCTCTGGAGTTGGAATATTATTTTTACCCCTACGCTATCTAACCCTTTCCCTACTGTAGCAGCGTCTGGAGTTGAAATATTAATTTTTACCCATACACTTTCCAACGCTTTCCCTATTGTTGCACCCTCTGGAGTTGGAATAATAATTTTTACCATTACGCTATCCAATACTTTCCCTATTGTAGCACCGTCTGGAGTTGGAATATTATTTTTACCCCTACGCTATCTAACCCTTTCCCTACTGTAGCACCGTCTGGAGTTGAAATATTAATTTTTACCCCTACACTTTCCAACGCATTCCCTACTGTTGCACCCTCTGGAGTTGGAATAGTAATTTTTACCATTACGCTATCCAATACTTTCCCTACTGTTGCTTTCTCTGGAGTTGGAATAATACGTTTTTACCCCTACGCTATCCAGCGCTTTCCCTGATTTAGCACCCTCTGGAGTTGAAATAGTAATTTTTACTCCTACGCTATCCAACGCTTTCCCTATTGTAGCACCGTCTGGAGTTGGAATATTTATTTTTACCCCTACACTATCCAACGCTTTCCCTATTGTAGCACCGTCTGGAGATGGAATATTAATTTTTACCCCTACACTATCCAACGCTTTCCCTACTGTTGCCCCCCTCTGGAGTTGCAATAGTAATTATTACCCGTACGCTATCCAACGCTTTCCCTACTGTTGCATTTTCTGAAGTTGGAATAGTAATTTGAAGTGTTACGCTATCGAATGTTATCATTACTGTTGTTTTTTGTGGGACTTTGAATAGTAGTTTTATTTATTTATCTATTTAATATTTTTATTAATATTTTTGATAATGTAGTATATTATTAATTTGAAAAATATTGAAAGTATATTTAACTTTTTATTTTTTTTAAAATATAATTATTTACTTGGTTTATGTGTGTAGATGTATTTGTAATTTATAATACTTTTTTATAATTTATACGTTATTAAAATAATTATTAAAACGTATTATTAAGTAAGTATAAATTATAATTTTTATGTATATGTTTAATTAATGTTATATTATTGTATATGTATTATTTATTAATTTTAAACATTATCAAATATTTTAAACTATGTTTATTTGGTTTATAACTATTATTTACTATATTTTACACTTTTTTTAATTTAAAAAATAAAAACGATATTTTTAACATCTATAATTTGGTTTCGATATTTTTGTACTTACCATGTTGTAGATAGGCTGTTGATATTCTTGTCTCCGATATTCCAACGTCGATTTTTTTTGTAGGTCGATATTTTTTCCATCGATATTGTGTCAGTGATCCGCCTCCTAGTGCTGCGCACTTTGTCTGTCTTTGAAAAACACTACCTAAAAGCATATTCCTCTCTGTATGTGTGCTGCAAAATGCAACACACATTGAAAGAGGAAGTAAGGAGAAGAACTAAAGATATTTCTCCTTGTTACGCCTAGGTGTAGCTTCCTGACATATTGCCAGGTTTACTAGCTTTTGTAAATGTGGCATTGTGCCAAAATGCACGATTAGATGCATGGGAACTCCCATGCTCCACCCATAGAACGCTTCCCTAACACAAAGGAATGCAAGGCAGAGCAGAGCGCTGTCTTGCTTTGCATTTTGGGAAAATCCCTCACAAAGACACTCAAATCTGATTTGCGTGGATTTATAAATCACAAATAACATTTTGCGTTCTGACTGTGCTAAAATAGTGGCACATCCATGGTGCAAAATGTTAATAAAACTGCCCCTGTGGGCTGCATAGCTCCAAAATAGGCACCCTTACAACATGGTGCAAGGGTGTTTGCGTTACAGGTTGGCCCGTTTTGTGTTACCTGTTTTGTGCAGGAAAGGATACCTTCCTGCACAAAAAAATCCTTAGAAGCAATTTCCTCTTACTATTTCTCTCTGTTATGCCTATTACAGGGAAACATAGCTTTTGGCACAATCCCGGGTTTACTCATTATAGTAAATGTGAGATTTCATTAAAATCAATTGAGTGGATCCATGGGAACATCCAAGCCCCACCCATAGAATGCCTCCTCGAGTCGAAGAAATGTAAGGCAGCTCCATGCGCAGACCCTGCTTTACTTTGTATTTACTAAATCAGCCAAAGTGGCTTTATGTTGCTTAGTCAATGCCAAAAAGGGTTTAGCTTCGCTATTGCACCATAAAAGTGATGCACCCCCTGAACAAAACTGTACTTAATCTGTGTCTGAGTTACATTTCCCGTGGTAGCGCTTTAAACACTTGAACGAAAAACATATATTTTATTATGAAATAGAAATATAGTTTATCAGGAGAAACTGTGATTTTAATTTGTCAATGTCACTTAAAGCCATTCTCAGGATAAAGATAGATATTGCTTTATAACAACTAATATTCCTTCTAAAATTAAATAAAATTCATTGTGACTGGCTGTGTTTGTCCTTGTAGACTTAATAACATGCTTTATTGATTTTTCTATAAAACATACTTCTTTCATTAGCAGTATCTTCTAAAAGTAAGGTAAGCTTTGAGTGAAACAATGGCAGATGGAAGGAAATTGAACAAACACTGGTGAAATAACAAATAAATCCTTGTATAAAATAATTCACTGCCATATTTTTGATTAATTTCAAAGATGGGCTTATTTACAAGCCCCCTGCGCCGCCGGTGTGTCTCTTTCTTCCATATTAAAAGTGATGCACCTGGGGGGACAAGGTGCTTAAAAATAAGCCTCTTTGTCCTTCAAACCATTAAATAGGTGTTCGTTGGAAAATGTGTTCAAAATAGAGAAATATGAGGCATTAAATAATACTACTAGTTTAAAAAAATGTAGTTGTACTATAGGGAAGATTTCGGTCAAGTTGCAGACAAAAGTGATTTTTAGGATATACACGAGACAAGCATTCATAAAATATGAATCATTTTACATGGTACAAGTACACAACCATCCCACTGTTTCCTACCACTCTATAGTCTGCCACAGCCTCTGTCTCTTGCATCATCCTCCAAACATACCGGCCCTCACAAAGAGAGCCCCTGAGTGCCAAGGCCCCAGTCATCTCTGAGCAACTGAAATAGGTAGTGCTGAAGTGAAATTAGTAGTTGTAGAACTAATATGAAACTAATTTTGGATTGGACGACCGGCTTCATTCACTGGTGTGAAGATGGAAGGTGTGGTCAGACCAGATCCATTGGGAACTGGAAAAATAGAGATCTCAGTTGTTCATTACTTGCTGTTCATCTGGGCAGCAGCGAAAAGATAAATGGGTATATTCTCAAGAAAGTGTGATAGTCATCGCCATAATAGGTTAATGCAATCTCACATATCGCCATCCATCGCAGGAAAATAACTCTGTGTCAACATCACATTCTCAACACAGCAGTAACATGCGATAGTTTCCCCATAACGCGTCAAATCCAAACCTGAACGCGAAAAAAGTTGCGCCGGGCCCAACTGCAATAAAAAAGTCAGCAATAAGCAGCGCCAGGCCTGCAAGTCCCACAAATCAGGCTGCAGAAACCAGTATGAAAGCGGCAACAAAAAACACACACAGAACACAAACAACTGCGAAGCACCACGGAGGTAGCTGGAGCAAGTACAGAGGACAACCAGGACCCAACAAGCCCTCTGAGGACCAGCCTGGGACCCCGGGGTCAGGGAAGGGCAAGGAGAAGATCAAGAGTAAGACGGGGTTCAGTCCACAGGAAAACAGGATCCCAATAACATAGGTGACACTGCCATATTCTAATTGCCATAAGTGAAATTGTCAGCACTAAATGTTGTACTTACACTTGTCAGAGTGATGTGCAAATGCAGAGGAGTGACATGCACACATGGCCTGTGTCTTGGAATTAATTTGAAACCGGTCGCAGGATGCTTGTTTCCGGTCGCGGGAAGACATGGCTTGGCAGTTCGGGCTGGACTGTTCCCATGAGGCACAGGGTCAGACTGATTTGCATATGGCCATGTCTGAACTGGGGTGGCTGAGTGTGCTAAAGAATAGTGATGGATTAAACCCAGATCAGTTGACTGGGGGTGAGTGTTTGATTTGCTCAAACGCTCCGTCCATCATCCCCTTTTGTATCGCTTTGTTCGCCCTAAGTTGGCAGGGTATGCTCAGACGTGAGTCCCTTGCTCACTTGGCCACTGGATTCAAGATAGCCTGGCTGATGAGGATTATGAATCCGAAACCGGTCCCCGGATGCTTGTTTCCGGTTTAGGGAAGACATGGTTTGGCAGTTCGGGCTGGACTGTTCCCAGGAGGCACAGGGTCAGACTGATTTGCATATGGCCATGTCTGAACTGGGGTGGCTGAGTGAGCTAAAGAATGGTGATGGATTAAACCCAGATCAGTTGACTGGGGGTGAGTGTTGGATTTGCTCAAACGCTCCGTCCATCATCCCCTTTTGTATCGCTTTGTTCGCCCTAAGTTGGCAGGGTATGCTCAGACGTGAGTCCCTTGCTCACTTGGCCACTGGATTCAGATAGCCTGGCTGATGAGGATTATGAATCTGAAACCGGCCCCAGTATTCTTGTTTCTGGTCCAGGGAAGACATGGCTTGGCATTTCGGGCTGGACTGTTTCCATGAGGCACAGGGTCAGACTGATTTTCATATGGCCATGCCTGAACTGGGGTGGCTGAGTGAGCTAAAGAATGGTGATGGATTAAACCCAGATCAGTTGACTGGGGGTGAGTGTTTGATTTGCTCAAATGCTCCGTCCATCATCCCCTTTTGTATCGCTTTGGAATTAATTCATAGCACATGCTGTGCCTATGTTCATTTTGTCCTGTCCCATGAATGCTAAGGACAGTCCCAATGTGACGTGCTCATGTGAAGAAATTGGTACCGTCAGCCTGTGGGCAATGGGGGTCAGGATATGGAGGATGGTTGTCCTTTTGAGCCTGTAGTGGCCAATGACTTCCTCTGGTGTAAAGTCTGTGAGGCTGGTGCATTTTCTGAAGGACCGCTGTCTTATTCTGCGCTGCCTTGCTGGTAGTCCGGGGGGGTGGTCCGGCGGGGGGAGTCCGGGGGTGAAGGGGTCCTTGGGTTGGGGACAGTGGGTGTTGAGGGCCTCTTGAGTCTACGAGCTGCATGATTAGTAGCCCCATGACATGTGTTGGTCTTCAGATGTGGCTCTGGTCTGGGCTCCCAGTCATACTTCAGGTAGTCGGCCTGCTTTACACCAGTAAAAGGGAGGTGTTCATTCCCTGATGCTAATGTGCCTTATCGCCTGTTTTTGGATCTCTTCGCCGATCTGGCTGATCGTTGAAAATATCACAAAGTGGTGTTTTCGTGTGTTTTTGCACAGGAACGCCTACTCTGCATAACATTAGCATTAGTTGTCGCTCTCATCTGTGACGATGTTTTTTGCGGAAGCTATCGCTGAAAAACTGCTGATTTCGGCAGTTTGCACCAGCTTGAGAATGGGCCCATAAATATTTTCAAAAATAGCGCTATCCTCGGTGGAGTGGCATCCCCCATTAGCACTAAGGGAATACTGTGATTTCAAGTGTTAATCAGTGTAAATAATGCATTAAATTTCTTTCTTGTTGTCCAAATTAACTTTATTTATTCTCATCTTCTTTTTCCAAGAATATTTGTATCTGTATTTGTATAATCAATACATAGTATATAAATGTATCCAGAACCTCAAAATATATCATTTATACAAAAATCATGGTGTCTCACACTGCTCAATGCATTTCGGGCCATAGCCCTTCCTCAGTAAATATTTCTGTGAACCTTTCCAAAAAAATGCAAGTTAGTCATAGCATAGGATGAATAACTTGCAAATCAGTAACACAAATCAAAAACACATAGCCAGAAGCAAAGATCAAAAAGCTGATAATTTGCATTTTCAGTAGATGAAACACACAGAAAGTACTCTCTTATTGATGAACCTATCAATGTCACTCAAGGGACAGGATCTACACAGTCAAACATAAAGCAGCTCCTATATATCTCCTAGAAGGCCATCAACCAACAACTGCATGCGAGTACACTCATTAGATATCACAAAGTGCAAAGAACACCTAGGGGATTGCGAATCTCACTAAAATCGACCCTTTGCAAGAACAACAAACAATTCAGGCAGGCTATTTTCAACAAATGTTTACTCGACTTAATTCTACTCATAGTGGAAGAACTGGCAAAAATTCTAGAAGAGCTTAACAAAGAAGTTACACAACTCACACAAGAGGTAAGTGATATGATGTCCAAGGATGAGGTGAACAAAATGTTAGAGGACCTTAACCAAAAATTAGATAAATATACCAAAGAAAACAATGAGAGAAAAATCAGCAAATGCCGTTGGGATACCATGGATTACAAACTTAGGGAGGTATACAGCTGGGCAGGTATTTATGCCCGGAGACAACAACATCAAAAATCTGGATATGAAAGATTTTCAGACACGGGCGCTTCATCGTCCGATGAGACAAAACAAAGTGGATATAGACCTTCCTCGCGAACACAACAGAATGTTCAAGAATCTTACATCACAAACATAGAAACAAGAACAGGAGATGGTCCATCTTCCTCACGAACAGCAACAGAAAGCCGTCCTTTTTTAGAGAAAGGCCCAAGGCCACCCGATGAGGCAGGGGAAGACTCAACAAAATCCAAACAACCAGTAGCCAAAGAAACGCAGAATCAACAAGTCTTGTAATAAATATCTCTAAACACCATCTTACCAAATTTCAAATGGAAACTCTCCAAAATAGGAGTTAATTCGTACCTACTTATAACTCCAACCACCTAGATATGGAAATCAGCATTTTCAAATTATGAGGACTATACGTCTTCCTAATTTTTTCAGTAGTGTGATCCATGAACCAAGCCCACCCAAAGCTAACACTCTTTTAGGACTTAGAACCAAATGCATCTATTTGGCGCCTGTGAGCCATAAAATCATCAACGCTTTTGAAACCATAGTATAAAAGGAAATACATGCCATTTACAAACATACGAAATCAAAATCTTCAAACATTACTGTTGGGATCTTTGCTTCTTAGAATAGAGGGGATGTTGCTAGGAGGTTGGAATGTTGTGATATGAATAGCAGACAGTACAGAGGAAGCTGTGGAAGGAGCTGGAGGTCTCTTGACTTCTAACTAATAAAGTCTAACTTCAACTATCTACCCTGGATTGAAGATATCTTCTTTACATTGGCGACGAGGGAACCCTATACTCTGGCAGGGGCAGAGATTGGAATTGACCTCCACCCCTGGATGATACTACTACTGGATTTGACTGTGGTATACAATTTACTCCTCCAACTTTGTTTCCTACTTTTCTTCCCAAGGCAGAAGCAACCTTGTGTTATGTACATTTTAATTTATATACTGCTCTCTATCTGAATCTTGGAGCTAGATAGATAGATTGAGCTTTATTTAAATTTCGGATTCTTTGACTGCAACAAGAATTTTCATTCTGTTTTTCTTACCACTTTTGCGCTTTAGTTTTCAAACATTTCTGAAGCGTTTTATCTCAAAATTGCTGACGCCGAATACTTTGTTCAAGATTTTACAAATTTCTGTGATAGTCTACATTTTTCCAGAGATCGCATCTTTTGAGCTGGGCTTGCTTACTTGCTCGCGCGATTTCAAAACCGCCGCCTTAGAAGTCTTAGAAGCCGCTGCCGCCTCTGAACCCTTGAACGTCACTGGCTTGATTACGCACCTGCGTGATGTTCAAGGCGTCACTTGCGTAATCCAACGTGGTAGCCATCTTTGTTTGGGATTGTTCACGAGTATCTACGTGGGAGCATCATTGCGTGATTCAGCGTGGCGGCCATCTTGGTTGTACTGAAGGCTTTGTTCGCCCGATCTGATGAATAGATCTGCTTTCTAGTCATCAAGGCTGTCGCTGTCTTCTTTTTACCACGTTATCGTCTTGCTTGCTGCCGGTCTTTTCAACAGTCAACTGCTGAACTCTCCGAATTCGTTTCTTGCCAGGAGGATTGCAATTACTTCTGACTTGAGTAATTTTACAACAAACAATTTATTTGCTATACTAATATTCATTGATTGTTTACCATGGGTGATCAAAACTTTTCTACTCCTCCTTCCTTCCTCCCTACTCCTAATTTTGTACAACAAAGCAATTCACGTCTTGTGAAGTGTTATAGATGTGGATCTCCAGGACATATTGCATCGAGTCCTCGCTGTACAGCTAGAAATGCCATTTGCAGAGGATGTGGAAAAAGGGGTCATGTAGTTAAAGCTTGCAATGCTAAGACTCAATATGTTAATGAGATTGATGATTCTTGCGAAAATGTTGATAATTTAATGCTGTGTGTAGATGGGCTGATTTTGAGTGAAGATTGTCTTTGCGCACACAATCCTATTTGTCTTGTTGATGTGGCTACTGAAAGTACTGATAAGCTTGAGAAGCCACATTGTTTAATCAATTTTGATTCTAGGGATCCTACGCATTCTCGAACTAGAAATGTTAACATGCTGGTTGATTCTGGAAGCCTTTATACTTTGTTGTCCAAAGATATGTATGTTGAAATTTGGGATGGTGATGTGAATCTCAATTCTTGGACTCCTCCAGATATAAGAGCTGTAGGGTATGGTGGGAAGACCATTGACATCTTAGGTCTCAAGTGGATGGTAATCACTTTTCAAAACAAAAAAGTATTTGGGAGAGTATATCTCACTAAACAATGGTCTAACTTGCTTGGCTGGCGTCACCAGAAAGATCTAGGAATTGTTCTAAATCCCAATGCTTCTGAACCTGTTTCTTCATTCTCTGTTCTTAGTATTGATACTTTTGAAACAGATGTTATGAAGAAATTTCCTAATGTTTTTTACAGAAAAGTTAGTAAAATTGAAGGGATTTTCTCATAAGATCATTCTTAAGAAAAATGCAGTGCCTGTGGTTCATAAAGTAAGGAATTTACCACACTTGATGAGAGAACCCCTGAAAGTAGAATTGGACAAGCTGTTAGATCTGAAGATTATAGAACCTATTGAGGCATCTGAGTGGCTCTGTGTAGACTTACGCGACTTAAATAAGAATATATGGGTTGATAGGCAGCCATTGCCTAATATTTCTGAAATGTTAAGTGCCATGGGTTGTGGTGTGATATTCAGTGTAATTGACATGTCTGCAGCTTACCACCAAATTGATTTAGACGAGAAATCAAGACACCTTACCTCGTTTGTAACACCACTGGGGGCATTTTGCTATTGCAGGATGCCTTTTGGGTTGGCTTCAGCCTCAGCGGTGTTTCAGAGAGTGATGGAGAGAGTTTTAGGAGGTATTGAGAATGTATTATGTTTTCAGGACGACGTATTAGTTGTTGGGAAGGATTGTCAACATCATGATAGGATTTTAACACAAGTTTTAGAGCGTATGGAAGTTAATGGTCTGACCATAAAAAAAGAAAAATGTCAATTGAAGAGAGATTGTGTGACGTATCTAGGTCATGAGATATCAGGTTTAGGTATTAAGCCAAAAAAAGTATAATTTCTGCAATTAATGATGCTCCTACACCAACAACTAAAGATCAGTTAAGATCTTTTTTAGGATTAGCTGAATATTGTTCTAAGTTTATTAGAAGTTTTTCGGATGTGGTTGAGCCCTTAAGGCGTTTGATGAAGAATGGTGTGGTTTTTGAATGGGATCAAGTATGTGAGGATGCTTTCAAGCGTGTGAAAGTAGGAATTCTTCATGCACCTACTTTAGGTCATTTCGGCGTTAAGGTCAAGACTTTGGTCACCACTGATGCTAGTGCTGTGGGACTTGGGGCTGTGCTCTCTCAGATATCTGATGGTAAGGAAAGAATTATAGGTTTTGCCTATAGAAGATAACAAAGTGCAGAAGTATCTTACTCAGTTATTGAGAGGGAGGCTCTTGCTTGCACGTGGAGAATTAAACATTTCAGATATTTTCTTTGGAGGTTGCCTTTCAGAGTCCGTACAGATCATAAGCCTCTCGTGCATTTGTTTAAAGGAGGGAGAGGTTTGGAGGGTAATGTCACCCCTAGAATATCGAAATGGATTTTATCAGTGCTTGATTACAATTTTCAGATGGAGTATGTGAGAGGAGAGAAAATTTTTATTGCGGATTGTTTATCCAGAATGCCTGTAGACTTAGTAGATCTTGTAGAAGTTGATGACCCTGTAATTAGTTGTGATGAGATTCTTGCTTTTGATAAAAGTGATTGGGAGTCTGCCATGGCAGATGATCAAATAATTCCTTTGGTTATGAAACATGTTTCTGGGGGATGGTCTAGGGAATCCTCTAATGACATTCGCTTGAAGGGTTTTTCTAATGTAGAAGCTGAATTGAGTGTATCTGAAGGCAAGTTGTGGAGGAGGAACAGATTGGTGCCACCGTGCAATCTCAGATCAAAGATCATGAATATAGCACATGAAGGCCATTTGGGGAGGAACATGACCAAGAGAAGGATCCGCGAATCATATTGGTGGCCAGGGATGGATGGTGAGATTGATGAGTTGGTTAGGAATTGTCATGCGTGTGCTGCTAGCGATAAAACGAAAGTCATCAGGCAGCCTTCTCTTTCCTGCGTTGAGTTTCCGGTACGGCCCTGGGAGAAATTAGCGATTGATTTCTTAGGACCAATTTCCAAATTGGGTACTCGAAATAGATTCATAATGGTTCTTGTGGACTATCATTCCAAGTGGTTCGTAATGGAGTCCACTGAAAGTATTGACACAAAGAGAGTGATAAACTTTTTGGGGAGAACATTTTTAAATGAAGGTATTCCAAAAACTTTGGTATCGGATAATGGTGTGCAGCTGGTGTCGAGAGAAATGAAGGAATTTTTGGATGGCATGGGGATTTGTCATGAGAAGGTTGCGTTGTTTAGGCCACAGGCCAATGGCCTTGTGGAAAGGATCAATAGATTGTTGATGGAGAACATTCAGTTATATTTAGCGAATGGTTTGGTGTGGGCTGAGGAGCTTAAGAAGATGGTCTGGTCTTATAGAATAACTCCACATTCGGTCACTGGTATCTCTCCATTTGTCTCTCTAAAAGGGCGTGAGCCAGGTTTGAAGGAAGTTCCGGGTTGGCTGAAGAATAAAGAATGTGTGTGGGTTGACCGATCAAGTGTGAAAGATTGTGTTGTCAGTAGGCAGCGTGATTCTACACATTTATACAATCTCAGGATGAGGGTGAAAGATTCGAATATATGTGTTGGTGATTGGGTGGTGACAAAGAAATGTGGTGTTGTAACTAAGGGAGAAAGTAAATATTCTCAACCTAAACAAGTTAAGTTTGTGAAGAAAAATGTTCTTATCCTAAATGATGGTTCTGCTTGGAGCTGTGGCATGTTGCAAAGTGTAATGCTCCATAGATTTTATTTGTTCCTGTTTGTTTTATTTTTTTTATATGTTTCATTTGTACATTTCTTCTGAAATTGTAATGGGGGGAGATGTGTTGGGATCTTTGCTTCTTACAATAGTGGGGATGTTGCTAGGAGGTTGGAATGTTGTGATATGAATAGCAGACAGTACAGAGGAAGCTGTGGAAGGAGCTGGAGGTCTCTTTACTTCTAACTAATAAAGTCTAACTTCAACTATCTACCCTGGATTGAAGATATCTTCTTTACAATTACTTTAAAAAAAACAATGAGCTTTGTCACAATTAGTATCAAACACTGAAATTATTATCTGTCATGCTCATAAAGGGGGAGCAATGGTTAATTTAGATACCAGCTATTACCTGCACAATGTCAACCAACATGTTGGTGACACTAACACCTATACACCAGTGAATTATGACCCTTCCAGTGAATTCCCACAAATTATGACGAATATTCTTGACCAGTACTTAGATAAGGGTACCATCACACTGGAAGATAAAGAATATGTTTCCAAAAAGAACCCAGCAGTACCCTACTTATATCTGATCCCCAAAATTCACATGCATGCTACGTTACCACAGTTCCGGCCACGATTATCCACTGTGAATTCCATACATGAACCGATAGGAAAATATCTTGACAGACATTTACAACCATTGGTACAAAAGATGACTACGTATATCAATGACACCACAAATTGTCTTAACATATTGGAAAATTTAAAAACAAAGGTTACAGACCACACTATTCTATGTACAATTGATGTAAAATCATTATATACATCTATCCCGCACAACTTGGGTATCACGGCTGTCGATTCCATATTGATCACCAGTGAGAAAAACCATTCACTTGAGATATTTTTAATGGAATTGCTACATTTTACTTTATATCATTCTTACTTCAAATAGCAAGACAAATTCTACATACAATCATTGGGCCCTTTGATGGACAATTGTGCTGCCACTACTTATGCAAATCTATTTATGTATCGATTTGAATTGGACAATATTTTAAATCAAGACACATGGCAGAAACACTTGATAACATACATGCGATACATTGACAACATTTTTGTGCTATGGGATGGTCCATAACAAGTTTTACTAGAAGCAATTGATTATTTGAATAAAGATGACCAGAGAATAGAATTCACAGCATCGCAGCGAATCACCTTTTTGAACACCTGCATCAAAATTCTCAATGGACATCTCTTAACTGAGCTGTACACTAAACCCACTGACCGCACTAATCTGTTACATTTTCATTCTTTTCACCAACAATCACTGAAGAAGCACTTACCGTACTCCCAATTACTGCGACTCAAAAGCATATCATCCACCAAGGAAGGATATGAAAAAAGTACAGAGGTATGCATAAACACATTTTTAAACAGAAGATATCCAACAACAGTGGTAGAAGAAGCATGAAAAAAGCAAGAACAAAAACCAGGAATGATTTACTTAAACCAATAAATAAAGAAAATGATACTGAGAGAGTAATATTTGCTTCCAAATATTCTACCGAAAGTTTTCGAATTAAGAAAATCATACTAAGATATTGGCCAATTAAGATCTGAGACAGATTTTAATGGGATTTTTGAAGTAATGCAGAGATTTGCCTATCAACGCACTCGCAATTTACAATAATTACTCAAGAATCCTACAAGTCAACCCAAGATGTACTAAGGCATTCTACCATGTTTTAACTGTGGCAACTGCAATGCCATCATAAAAGTTGACACCATCAGATATCCCTTACAGGGATTTTAGTCAAATTAAAAGTGACTGCCACTTGCAATAGTGAAAATGTTATATACTTACTTAAATGCCTGTGTGAACTTGCAAATGTTGGTAAAACTGAACGTAAAGTAAGGATTCTAATGAATGAACATAAAAGTAATATCCGCAACAGATACCTAAAATCACCCGTCCACTTCAATGAAATCAAACACAATATTAGCCAGCTTCACTTTTGTGTACTCTAACAAATCACACCCATTCAGGGTTGTGACAATACCAAATTTCTACTACAACAAGAAATGTACTGGATATATCATCTGAACACCATTAGCCCTAACGGACTTAATGAAAAACTTGAATTTAGTTGCTTTCTTTGAGATTCATGACATATGATGCATGTTATGCAAATTGTAATACATTGCAATGTACTGTTCGCTCATTGAGTATAATTCTCACTCATGTTTTAAAAACGTTAACTGTGTTTATGTTTACTTTCACACACCTTTGCTTCATGCAGTGTTCCATTTTACCCCACAGAGCAGTCTTTGCAACCTATTATTAGTTAAACCACAGTACTTCTTACTTTTAGGATTCTGTGACTTTTACAAGTCATGCGCTTGCCGCTACATGATTTCACGTTTAAACTACAGAATCTTCTATTTTCATTACAGTCATGTGGCTCGGGAGATTCTCGTGCCGATACTCCCCTACGTCTCATTTTTACTTTTTACCATTTCGTTCATCTTGGAGTTCCACAAGTTTTCTAGCTTGCATTCTATCGCTTGATTAAGTTGTAGATTTGAGCCACGATTTTTGCCCTTGTCAGGTGACCTCTGACATCAGTACAAAGCGCCATACCTTTCCGGCGTTTGAATCGAGTCAAGTTTGTGACAGCGTCCTTTACTCTTATCAGATACACATGTTGGTAAGCGGCTATCTTTTGATATATGACCGTCCAAAATTAATCTTTGTCAATTACAGTTGCTGATAGAAATACCCCTTTTCTCATGTTCCCAGATTTACGGATACGCGTTACGAGACCATTTGGAACTACTTGAATACTTTTAAGTAAGTTTCTTGACACCCCGAGTCAAAATTAAAACACCTTGGAATAATATTTACACATAGTTTATGTTTTCCCTTTTGTATCCCTTTTGTTTTCAGACTTGTTTTTATGTCATTGTCGATACGCGACAGGTGTACACTAGGTAGGTGATACACCCTGTACATTATAGTCACATTTCAATAGCCTCGATAACAGCACGTTTTTTAGTCGTCTCTACCATTTTTGCACAGTCACGTCTCTTTAGATTTGATTTCACTTTTTCACTTCTATCACTGTTTACGCCGCTTATACTCTGATCTCGGAATTTGACACACTTTTTTCCCTTTACACATGTTTATCACAGGACTCTTGAGTTGAACATCAAGCATGAGGTATTCACTATTTTTATTTGCATTGATAGCATGATTTACAGCTACTTGCAGTGTACAATGTTTTTTGGTTTGTGTTACTGATTTGCAGGGTATTCATCCTATGCTATGACTGACTTGCATGTTTTTTGAACGTTCACAGAAATTTTGCCCCTGAGGACGGGCTACGGTCCGAAATGCATTGGGCAGTGTGAGACACCATGGTTTTTGTATAAATTATATACTTTAAGGTTTTGTATACATTTATATACTATGTATTGATTACACAAATACGGATACAAATATTCTTGGAAAAAGAAGATGATAATAAATAAACTTAATTTGGACAACAAGAAAGAAGTTTAATGCATTATTTACACTGATTAACACTTGAAATCACAGAATTCCCTGAGTGCTAATAGGGGACGCCCCTCCAAGGAGGATAGCACTATTTTTGACATTTACACATCCTTTCTCTCAGGAGGGTTAACCTACCAGAACCACCCACCATAATTGTAAAGATTGAATTTTTAGAAAATTTGAGTGCATATGACTTTTCATTTGCAATTAATATTTTGCCACTTTTGCAGTGCTAAAGTGCAGATAACTCAGCGATGAGTCCTTGAGAATATGCCCCTCAGTGCGCTCCACAGGAGTGGATAGAACTTTGGTAAAATGCAGGTACCCGGAGAAGGGATATGCAAGTTTGAGTAAGCTCTAAAGACATACATGTTTGAAACATTTGTCTTTGTCACAGGCATAGTCACTTCATCCCTATCCTCTCCTCTCTGATGCTGGCAAGCCCACATTAGGGTATCCACGGTGTCAGATCTGACAGTCACAAAAGTGGTATTGCTATGTGGAAGATTGTTACCCAAGCACAAAGGGATTAATGGTAGGGTGAGCGACCCTTGAACCCACCAGGTAGGTCGCTCCCCCTCTGCACAGCTCCACCTGTGTTTCCCTGCCCCAGGTGCCTCTGCTGAGGAAGTTCGTGGCACTCCACCACCCGTGGGCTACCACCTGCGCCTCATCCCTGGTGGCCAGTGGTAGGCCGTAGGTAGATTTGTTCATCCTCCGCTTTATTGCTTTTATTGTATTGCCTTTATTTCATTGTTGTGTCTGTGACTGCTGGTGTCTGTCTGGTTTTCCCTTCTGTTCCCCTCTCTGCCCCCATGTCTCTGCCCAGTTTTCCCTTCTGCTCCCCTCACTGCCCCATTATCTCTGCCCGGTTTCCCCTTCTGTTCCCCTCACTGCCCCTGTGTCTCTGCCCAGTTTTCCCTTCTGTTTCCCTCGCTCCCCCGTGCCTCTCTGCCCGTTCTGCCTTCTGTTCTTAGCTGCCCCTGTATTTCTGTGTTCTGTATTTTGCCTCTGTGCCACTCGTTTTTTTGGTATTTTGTGCCATTTTGCCTTCTGTGCTACTCGTTTCCCCTCGTTTTTGCTCCTTTTGCCTCTGTTCCAATCATTTTATGTGCCCGTCTGCCTTCTGTGCCACTCGTTTTTCCCCTTGTTTTTGTTCCACTTTTGCCTTCTGTTCTACTCGTTTTTGTGCCCTTCTGCCCTCTGTTCCACTCGTTTTTTTGTGCCCTTCTGCCCTCTGTGCCACTCGGTTTTCCCTTGTTTCTGTGCCCCTTTTGCTTTCCGGTCCACTCGTTTTTGTTCCCTTTTGCCTTCTGTGCCACTCGTTTTCCCCCTCAATGTTATGCCCCTTTTTCCTTATGTTACCTTCGTTGTCCCTGACCGCCCTCGCTGCTGCATCCCCTGCAGCCACGCCCCCTGACAGCCCACTGCCCATTCACTGCCCCTGCCTCCTGCCTCCCAGCTACTCCTTTCTCCCACTCCCCATATATGCCGGTCGAAGAAGCGCCTAAGGCAAGCCTGTCTGTGTCCGTCCGTGCCTGGGCCGCGCCCAGCACCAGAACCCCTGGCCCCTGCACCCACAACGCGACCGCCTCCACTACGACGCCAGCACTCTGCATGCTCTCAACTCCGGACAGAGCCACACCTGCTTCAAGGCCACCCCAAAACGCACACACTGCCCCTTCACCTCCCGAACTGCAGCTACACCAGACTCAGAGCCGACAAACCACCCGCCAAGAAAGATCCCAATCACCTCCGATGCATTCTACTGAAAACCTGCTCTGCACGCAAGCATGCCGTTGAGCTCTGGGACCTGCTCGACACAACATTCCCGGACGTTGCCTTCCTGACAGAGACCTGGTATAACGACTCCTCCGCACCCAACTTAGCCTTAGCCATCCCAGACATCTTCAAGATCACCCGCAGAGACGCACCAAAGGAGTCGAAGGTGGAATCTCCATTGACCACAAGAACAGCATCAGGGTCTCAACTAGCACTGAAGACGCTCTCAGCACCGCCGAACACATGCATTTCCAGATCCACACAGACCCTAACTCCACCCTCAGAGGCACCCTCATCTACCGACCCCCTGGACCCCACCCCCAGTTCAGTGACTCCATTGCTGACTTAATCAGCACGCACACCCTGACCTCCACCGACTACATCCTCCTCGGAGACCTGAACTTTCACCTTGAGAACAACAACAAAAACAACTCCACAACCCTGATTGATACCCTCACCAACCTCGGACTGAAGCAACTTGTCACAACGCCCATCCACTCAACCAGCCTTATGCTCGACCCAGTCTTCTCCTCAAGCCCGCATGTCTCCGTCAGCCACACCACCGAACTCCTCTGGACTGACCACCGCTGCATCCACTTTGCCTTCCAGAAGCCCACCACACTCAACAGATCCCCCACCACTGCTGGAGCAAAATCACCAAAGACCAACTACATGCAAACCTCACTCTCAGCCCACCCACCAAACCCTCCAACACTAACAACGCTGCCCACAGCCTCAGACTCTGGATCGAGGACTGCGCCAACACCCTCGCCCCGCTGAAGATACCCCCCCACAGAGACACCAGCAAGAGGGCCAGCTGGTTCAGCCCAGAACTCCTAGCCTCCAAACAAGCCTGCCGGAAACTAGAGAAGAAATCGCACAGTGAACAAACTCTGGAGAGCCACGCAGCACACAAGGACGCCATCCGCAACCCCCACCACCTCATCAGGGGGGCCAATCGAACCTTCTTCAAAGACCGCTTCGACAACATCTCACACAATAGCAAGGAGCTATTCAACATTATGAAGGAACTCTTCATCCCCAGCTCCAACACCAACAACATCCCGCCATCGCAAGACCTGAGCAACTCCCTCGCCACCTTCTTCCACCACAAGATAGCTGACATCCACGACAGCTTCAACACCCAAACAGCCCCAACAGACAGCAACACAACAGACCCTCTGCACACCATCGACCACTACCCCCTGCTAGCCTGGGCCAGCGTGAGCATTGATGCCACCATCAAGACCATGCACCCAATCCACTCCGGCTTTCCATCAGACCCTTTCCCGCACCACATCTTTAACAGAGCAAGCAGCTCCATCGCACCCCACCTGCGCAACGTCATTAATCTCTCCCTCGAGACCACGACCATCCCAGAGATCTGGAAACACACCAAGATCAACGCCCTACTCAAAAAAACCTAAGGCAGACCCAAGAGACCTCAAGAACTTCCGGCCCATCTCTCTGCTCCCCTTCCCGGCCAAGGTCATCGAGAAAACCGTCAACAGACAGCTAACCCAATACCTCGAAGAAAACAGAATCCTGGACCCTTCCCTGTCTGCAGCAATCACAGCACTGAGACTGCCCTCATCGCCACCACCGATGACATCAGGACCCTGCTGGACAACAGCGGGATTGCAGCACTCATCCTCCAAAACCTCTCTGCCACCTTCGACACTGTATGCCACTGCACACTACGAGCACACCTCCACGCCACAGGGATCCATGACAAGTCTCTGGATTGGACCACCTCCTTCTTCCCGGCAGAACCCAGAGCGTTCGCTTCTCTCATTCTGTTCCAAAGCCTCTGAGATAATCTGCGGCGTACCTCAGGGATCCTCCCTCAGCCCGACGCTGTTCAACATTTAAATGGCCCGCTCGCACACGTAGCCCGACAGCACAACCTCAAAATAATCTCCTACGCCGATGACACTCAGCTGATCCTCTCCCTCACCAAGGACCCCATCACTGCCAAAGCCAACATCCATGAAGGGATGAAGGCCGTCACAGACTGGATGAAGACCAGCCATCTGAAGCTGAATTCGGACAAGACGGAGGTCCTCTTCCTCGGCCCCAACCCTTCAGCCTCGGACGACTACTGGTGGCCGACGGCACAGGGAGCGGCCCGACACCCACCGGCCATGCATGCAACCTGGGAATCCTCCTCGACTCAATGCTCTCAATTTATTTATTTATTTATTTATTGAATTTCTTAAGCGCGACAGCTACCCGAAAAGGGTTTCCCGGCACTGAGAAATACAACTAGCAGTAGGTGTAAGAGAACGCACAGTTATTGATTAAAGAGCCAGGTCTTAACAGCTTTGCGAAAATGAGCGTAGCAACCCTCAGAACGAATATCAAAAGGAAGTGAGTTCCTAAGTTTGGGCCCTATGAAGGCGAACGGCCTACCGCCCATTCTGGACAGTCTAAACCTAGGTAGTGAAAAAAGAATTTGAGAGGTGGAACGGAGGGAACGGGAAGGAAGGTAGACATTAACAAGGGTTTGCAAGTAGCTGGGAGCAATTTTCATCCTGATCTTGAACATGTAGCTGAGCGCCTTGAATTTCACTCGGCTGTCCACCTTCAGCCAGTGAAGATCTCGAAGACGACCAGCCACATGATCAGTTTTGCAGCAGCCGCTACGCAAACGAGCGGCTGCATTCTGCACTAGTTGGAGGCTTCAAGTGACAGCCTTGGTCGCCCACAGTCAACGCCGTCTCCTCCTCCTGCTTTAACACCATCCACATGCTACGCAAGATCTGCAGATGGATCCCAACAGATGCAAGAAAGACAGTCACCCAGGCCCTCGTCAGCAGCAGACTCGACCACGGAAACGCCCTCTACGCGGGAGCCCCGACCAAGCTCATCAAACGAATACAACGCATCCAAAACACCTCGGCACGACTGATCTTTGACATCCCACGCCATGGCCACATCACCCCCCACCTGAGAAACCTGAACTGGCTCCCCATCAGTAAGACGATATCCTTCAAGCTCCTCACCCACGCACACAAGGCACTCCACAAGACCGGTCGAGCCTACCTCAACAGACGGCTCTCCTTCTACATCCCCAACCACCAGCTACGCTCCGCCGACCTCTCATTCGCCACCGTCCCACGCATCCGAAGAACAACCATTGGTGGGAGATTCTTCTCCCACCTCACCGCCAAGACATGAAACACCCTCCCACTGAGCCTATGACAGACCCCAGACCTGCTGACCTTCAGGAGGATACTCAAGACCTGGCTGTTCGATCAGTAGCGCCCCCCCCCCCCCCCAGCGCCTTGAGCCCCTCACGGATATGTAGTGTGCTTTACAAATGATTGATTGATTGATTGATTGATTGATTGATTGATTGATTGATTGATTGATCAACAGTAGGTGCCCACCGGGTGCCAGGGGAGACAAAGCTATTTAGCACTGTCACTTCCCCCAAAGATGCCCTAAATACCGGGCATGACAAAGTACTGATGCCACAGCACTATTGGTCATACAAACAAACTGCATATTCTGACAGATGCTCAGATCCAAGTTTGAAGGCAGCTACCGTTTAAAGTTTTATGTTGTCCTGGCATACGAAGTCCTTCTACTGTGATCGAGTCTTTCCAAAAATTGATACTCTGCACAGCAGACTCATGTCAAATGAGCCCATGCTCAAGTTCTTTCGTAAAACATCTAATATTTATACGCATTCGCATTGCCTCCAGCTAAGAACGTGTCAGTCCCTTCACTCTGGCACATCGCAGCCCATGTTTTTCACATAGGGGACCTGATTTGTCACATTGTGTAAAGTAGAGAAAAATTTTGGGCAATATACCCTCCAGCAAAACGTGTATTTGTTTCTCTAAATGCCAGACAAGGCCTCACGCCAATTCTCTTGCGACAGAATACACTTGAACAATATGTACTGAAGACAAGTCACATCTGTGCATGAAATTTAGAAATGCCTATTTTAGCAGTGGGCAGACAGGTTTTACTTAAATACAGTCTGAGCATTCCGGCAAGTCAGAAATATGGTTAGTTAACGGTGTAAGAGAGCAGGGTACTAGCTGAGCCAATGCTAGCAGGTGAGCCCGCAGATCACACAATGATATGCTAGAATGAAAAATATTATTCTACACCAATATTAAGAAATATCCTGGTCTGTCAGAGAAATTCTGCTAGCACCTTGCTTTTCCGCACAGAAAAGTCTATCCCTATTTTGAAGAGCTTACGCTTCTATGAGTTGAGAAGTCAAAAAAATGACAGATAAGAGATGGGAATTAATAAGTGTAGCAAGAGCACATTGCATGAAAAAACAAGAGGACCCATGAACAGGACTAGGATTTTCTAATCTTCAGGCAAAAATGTTGTATGCTTAAAAAAAGCATATTTTCAGGCCTTTTACAGTAATTTGGTAATGTCACCAGTCAGAACCATATGGCCATAACTTACATTTTCATGAGACCTCCAGGCTCACAGGGGGCATAGTGTGAGGATGCTCAAAAGAAGATTGAAAGTATCGACTTTCAGTGTGCTCTAATTGGTGGGCTCATAGGACCGTGCTTTTTGAATATTTAGAAGAAATGAAGCATGAACACACCGTTAGAGGACCGTTGAATCTGAAAATATTTGCATTGATTCAGCACGTGGATTAACACTGCCAAGTGGTTTTAGGCCCATATGGGCCCGATGTAGGTGGCCGTTTCAGGCCATTTACTGACCGGTAACGGCCGATTTCGGCCGTTACCGACCGGTAAATGGCCAATCGGTATGTAGGGGCCTAAATCCAAGGCCACATGTAGGTAAATCTACATTTACAGAATCGGTAATTTTACCGATTCTGTAAATTCCATATGTAGGTGGGACTCTTCTGAGTCCCAAAGGCCTTAACAAATCGGTATTTTACCATGAAATCCAACTTCATGGTAAAATACCGATTCCGGTGTGCATGCACATGTGTGCATGCACACCTATGCCATTTGGCAGGCAGACCTGCCCCTAGGGCTTGTATGCCTGCCACATGGCACCCAATCCTGTTTAGGGGGTGCCAGGGGGTGTCAAAGTGACACCCCCTGCACCCTTGTGAAATTTGGTATTTACCGATTCGGTAAATACCGAATCGGTAAAGCCTATTGATTCCTATGGGCTTTGAAGCCCATAGGAATCAATAGGCTTTACCGATTCGGTATTTACCGAATCGGTAAATACCGACTTTTACCGATTCGGTAAAAGGGAACATCTGGATTCCCTACATACCCACCCCTCACATTTATCGATTCTTAATTACCGAATCGGTAAAATTCGGTAATTTTCGGTAATTAAGAATCGGTAAATGTTACTTACCTACATCTGGCCCATAGTGATACAGTGAGTTCGCTTGGACAAGTGGGCCTTGCAACATGGAGCCAATACAGCACACCAATACGTGTATTCAAATAGATCATATGAGTGAATCTATGTTGCAAGTAGATAATGGTTTTGTGTTGAACAATTAGTTAGTCCATACAGTTCTGCAATATTTCATAACCAGTATTCAAGACACGAAGGGCATTCCACACGATTCTTATCGTAGAGCATGTATCCTTTATTGGTTTTCTTCTCAAAATTAGTTCCCAGCAAACAAAGCAGCTAACACGTGTTTCGTCTGTACATGTAGGTACTATGACTTTTTCAAGGCTAGATGCAGTCAAGTATTACGAATGGAAATGGTATGGCCAAAAGACAATCCTCTTGATAAAGAACAGTGGATGGACTTATATTTTCCTAAAGTAAAGCACTCTGATATGCATCTATTGTTGACCAGTAAACACAGGAACGTAAATAGTCACAAATGCCACCCCAAGGCGTACGGCTGGAGTCAGATGCTTGGGAAGCACGGTAATTCCATCCGAGATAGTAAATAGCGACAATTGTATGTGAAATGTCATACAAAATCAGTACGAACACGAGTGTAGGTTGTATCAAATAAAGGAGTAGAGGTGTAAAATATTCAAAGGCAATCAACAAAAGGGGGTCGATGTTGTAGAGCTCAAATCCTGGCAGTGTGTCTCGCTTTATAGGTATCTTTCTTGAAAAGACGTGTATATATAAAGCATTTGTCAGGGTCACAGTGAGCAGGACAACAGTACGTCCTAAGCCCGTACGAGTTGCACAAAGCCGCTCCAACCCCACCGCGCGTATCAGTGCTAACACGAGAATCTGACTCGTGTTCGTACTGATTTTATATGACATTTCACATACAATTGTTGCTATTTACTATCTTGGATGGAATTACAGTGCTCCCCAAGCATCTGACTCCAGCAGTGCGCCTTGGGGTTGCATTTATGACTATTTACGTTCTTGTGTTTATAGATTCATATCAGAGGGCTTTACTTCAGGAAAATATAAGTCCATCCACGGTTCTTTATCAAGAGGATTGTGTTTGGCCATACCATTTCCATTTGTAATACTTGACTGCATCTAGCCTTGAAAAAAGTCATAGTACCTCCATGTACAGACGAAACACGTGTTGGCTGCTTTGTTTGCTGGGAACTAATTTGGAGAAATAAACCAATAAAGGATACGTGTTCTATGATAAGAAACGTGTGGAATGCCCTTCGTGTCTTGAATACTGGTTATGAAATATTGCAGAACTGTATGGACTGACTAATTGGTCAACACAAAACAATTATCTACTTGTAACACAGATTCACTCATATGATCTACTTGAATACAATAATTGGTGTGCTGTATTGGCTTTCTTGTTTTGTTAGGTATATGCATGTTTTACATGTCTATTGCACCCTTGGGTAGTGGGTGATTTAGCCAGCGAAGCACCCTGCTGTACTTACAGCAAACTAATATAATATACACGCCCTGTACTGTCACATATTTTACACCACTTCTTATTGATGTGTGGTTTTCCGTTTTAGGGAACACTACTGCCCATTTTTTGGATATCATTGTAGGCACCTTAATATAGAAGATATATCTAATATAGACGTTTGACTGTGTTGGGTTGTTAATCATGCAGTTATAGTAGGAACTTCAGCGATATTAATTATTGATATTTCATCAGAGTTATAGTCTTGTGCCATCACTTTCTTCGAAGATTCATGGTCAAAGGTCATATGATGTCACTTCCTATGATGTTATTGAGGTCAAAGAGTGTAAAATGTCACTTCCCTACGAGGTATTTTGGTGAATTGACATTCTACAAGTTGATATTTATCTAATGCATGTTAAATAAGATATTAGCTGAGAGTAAATTGGAAAATTTTAACTACATCACACAGAGCAAACTCTGGGAGACTCTTTAGCACCATGAGAGGTACTAAATCCATCAGTTTCAGTGTAATTTATTGCCATAATAAATATTTTGATGATCCATACACTCAAAGGAATCTTGCATGTATTGACACATACTGAATGGCAGTGAGGTTACTTAGGACATTTATTAATTAAACAATTAGGAAACTAGTGTTTTGCAAAAAGTATCAGCAATTCCATCCTCGGAAATGAACATATATTTCGGGAAAATGGAGATATTTTACCACGACTATACAAAAAGGACAGAACAACTTGCAATGGTCTAGAAAATTGTACAGTTTTTGCCAATTTTGCCCTAATATTTGCACTGATTGACCAGTGTATTTTATTTGGTCAAATTCCATTGTTTGCACTGGGAGTCATTATAAAAGTAATTTTCAAACTAATCAGTCACAGCGAATGTTTCCCGTTTGGTTAGTGAAATTGTGATTTATTTAAACTAGTCTTTTTTGTGTCAATGTGATTTTTTTAACTGGTCTGACAGCTCATTTGTCACTTTACCTGTAATTATTTACTTCACGTTATTCAAATTCAAATTCAGATTCAAAACATTTCTGAAAAGTTAAAAATACATATATCAAGAACAGTAAATATGACAGGGATAACAGATATTAGCAGCACACTTCAGAGCAATAAAGTGCAACTTGCCCTTACAGCATGAGTTAAAAATGAACCTACATGTAACCAGATGTCTTCATCAGATTATTGCAGAACCAGTGAGAATATGGCTGTACACTGCCTAATATTATGTACTTCTTTTTAAACAAAGGAATTAGGAACAGCCTGGTCTAAAATTCATAAAATGTACAAACAGGACGAAATATATCATCATTTGGCCAGTTTTACCATCACTTGGCCAAAGAATAGTAGCAAGATTTAGCTGTTGGCCAAGCAGAAAACTCAATAAATATCTAACAGTCTGGGAATCTCAAAGACAAACATGCCATAATCTGAGTTTATCGCTCCGATACTTCTAAATCGCCTTTACTTTGCAGATTCATAAAAAACGGATACTACTATAACCTTATATAGTGGGCTATACCGGCTATTAAAGGCCCGCTCCATCATTAAAGGTCAGAGCCGAAGGCAAGGTCCTTTAACAAGGGACGGGAATTTAATAGCCGGTATAGCCCTGCTACGTAGGACTATAAGGCTATTAGAACATTCTGCCACTAGAGGGCAGAATGTTCTAACAAATTAAACAAAGGCTTCTCGAAACTCGAGGGGAGCTCTGAGAGGCCTTTGTAACACACTGGAATGTTGCTCTGCGAGCCTTTAACAGCCCATAGAAGCAGAGAGCCCTACATTGTCTTCAATAGAGCTCCCTACATTCCAATGTTATAATATTGATAAAAACTTGAACATGAATCAAAGATTTGCTAGCATTCGCGCTAAGAAATGTCAATGTTATTAAGGACACAGAGGCGAGGGTTATGTTACCTCTTTCTTTTACTGTCAAACACAGCAGCCAATAAAAACATACAATTAGTCTACACAAACTACATTGTCCATGATGCTTTGCATCAGTCACGCCTCCTTACTTAGCCCTCCATAAGAGCCCTGAGCACAGTCCCATCATCCTCTTTCTTTGCTCGAACTTAAAAGTCCACTAATTCCATAAAATAATTCAATAACGTCCTCCAACAAGGAGGTTAACACGGACCAAGATCCATCGAGAGACTTCAACTTGAAAAAACTCCTTATTCAGACTTCTTGTCTGCTCCTGGAAGAAAAATATAAACTACCCGCAATCTCTGATTACTGTGAAAAAATATATCAACATTCCATAATCAACGGGCTGGTAAACATGAACAATGATATTGTAACAAAGCCGGGTGGGATAATCCTCGCCTCGGGGTCCTTAATAGAATTGAAAATTCTTGCAGCGAATGCTAGCAAATTTTTGATTCTATTACAGGACCGGAAGCTTCGGATTATGCTGTTTAACACTTTCTCAAAAACAACAGAGGTTATATCTCCCACCGGCTTATAATAAAATTGTTTGAAAGTTGATTCAGAGGACCAATCTGCACAACGCATAATGTCATGAATGTTAGAACCTGACATATATGATTTTGATGCCATGGCACAATGCACAGAATGTGCACCAAACATTTGAATGTCAATCCCAGCCTCTTTTATAATATAACAAAGCGATCTGGCAATTGTCGAAGCCGTCACAGGCTTAAAAGTTTTTTGCAAAGCAAGTAGAAATTAAGTAGAACCCTCCGGTCTCAAAGAACGAGCACATTCCTCATATGTTTTTAAACATTGCACAACACATAACTTATCATTGCTAGGAAAAGCATTATACTCTATGTGTCTTGAGAGAGTCTTTGTACGTCCTGTAATAGTAAATGAAACTCCTTCCGGTGTAAATACTCTACCTGTAATGTCCAAGGCCCACACGTCCAGAGAAACCCTACATGCTGACAGACATTAAAGCATTGCCAATTTGGCAAACAACTGTTTCCTAGATAGAAGATTATTCGCTGGCCAACTATCAAAAAGAGAAATGACTAAGGACACATCCCATAGGCCTGAATATCTAGGCTTCGGAGGATTAACCACCCTGATACCCTTAAGAAGCTTACATATCAATGGGTGCATACAGCCCGATCTCACATCGACCTGACTATGACCCGCCGAAATGGCTGAAAATTTGCGATATGGTGTAGGTCTGCCCCCATGGGATCGAGGTGCTGTTCCAGGCACCAACCCATGCAGCCTTTCCAGGCGGAAGGGTATCATTTTCTAGCTGAAAGGGCCCAAGCTTGCTTGATGAAGGCTGTAGCTGTTTCCGAAACTCCCAGCATTTCCCACTGTTGCCGGAAAGTCGCCATGCCATCAGCGACAGTCGCCCCGATAGGATCAATGGATGATGTTCCTTGTGAGGTCCCAGGAGTAGGGACTCTGACCACGGAAGCATCCAGGGAAGATTGCAGCTCATCTCCAGCAACACCTGGAACCAGGGCTGTGATCTCCACAGGAGCGTCACTAGGATCACCTCTGCTTGCTGTTTGAAAATGTGTAATGTCATTCTGGGAATTAGCAGGAAGGGTAGAAATGCATAGTTCACTGCCCCCGACCAATCCTGAAGCAAGGCATCCATCTCCTTTGCCACAGTATCCAGCCTCCAACTGAAAAGCTGGGAAGTTGCTGATTCAGCCTGGAAGCAAACAGGTCAGTCTGGTCTGACATGGACCCCAAAGTTCCTGCAACCATTGGAATATGCTCAGAAGTAATTTCCAATCGCTATATTCCCTGAGATGTCTGGAATTCCAGTCCGCTTTGAGGTTGGACTGGCCCAGAATGTATTCTGCTATTACCGTGATCTGATGATTCAGGCAATAGTGCCAAAAATCCTTGGCAATCTCCACTAACAGAGACAATCTCGTTCCTCCCAACTTGTTTATGTACCTCACTGCTGACATGTTGTCCATCCGTAGAAGGATGCAACATGAGGTCTGCTTGGGTGATAGAGTCCGAATCGCAAAGGAACCCGCTAGGAGTTCCAGACAATTGATGTGTAGTGATAATTCTTGGGGAGACCACCTTCCGCCTATGGAAATATCTCTGCAGCGAGCTCCCCAACCCCAACGGCTGACATCGGACTCAATGATAACCTCGGGTTGTGAGCTGAATATCGCTCTACCGTTCCACGCTTCCACATGGCCCAGTTACCACTGCATTTTCTCCTTCACTTCCTGTGACAGCGGCACTAGGTCTGTAAAAGCAGACCTCCCTGTAAATGCTGGATCTTGAGTCTCTGCAATGCTCTGCAATGCAGTGGGCCCGGGAAAATCGCTTGAATGAACAAAGCCAGTAATCCCACTACTCTAGCAATCACTCTGAGGGAAACTACTTGTTTGTTGAAAACTGCTGTGATCTCCTTCTTGAGATCCTTCAGCGTTGCCTTGGGAAGACTCAATTGGACCGACTGGGAGTCTATCACAAAACCCAGAAACTCTGTTGTCTGCGACGGGTTCAGCACTGATTCGGAGAATTGGATTACAAACCCTAGACTCTGCAAAAGATCCACTGTCATCTTGAGATGTCGCAAAACTAATTCTGGACTCTGAGCCATAAACAGGATGTCGGCCAGGTAAATAATCATGGTCACCCCTTGCTCCCATAAGTGTGCGACTACCGGCTTCATCACCTTGGTAAAGCACCAAGGAGCTGAGGAAAGCCCGACAGGAAGGGCCAAATACTCGAACCACCGACCTTTCCATTGAAATTGAAGGAAACAATAGTGTGGTGGAAATATGGGAATGGACAGGTAGGCATCCTTGAGATCTAGCCTGACCATCCAATCCCACTGTTTTAACAGATCTGTCAAAAGATGAATCCCTTCCATCTTGAAATGTTTGTAAATGAGGTACTTATTGAGCTCCCTCAGATTGAGAACTAATCTGTGTCCACCACCCTTCTTCTGGACTAAGAAGATATTGCTGCAAAAAACGTGAGGCCTGTTGCTGCATGGTACTATTGCGTGTTTTTGCAGCAATTCGGCTATTTCGTTGTCTATAAAAATGCATTCTTGTTGGGAGAAATGGAGTGGGTTGGGTGGAACGTCTTGAAAGGGTGTTCAGTAAAATTCCAGATGGAACCCCAGAACAGTTTAAATTACCCACGCATCCTGGGTCAGGATTCACCAATTGTGAACAAAGAACTGCGTTTGACCCCCCCAATGTTAAAGGAGACAAGTCTGCCACGCTTACCTGCGGAATTTTGCACCTGGAATCCTGCTCTGTTCCCACCTCCGCGGAATCAGCATTTGTTGAATCGACGACGAGTGAAGTAGAAGGTTCCCCCTCTGGTTGAATCCCACTCTCCTCTTCCGCGACCATTGTCGCCTCCAGGGGGACCTTGGTTAGAGAAACAGCCTGACGAGCGTCCCCTGCCTCGTCTGTCCCTGTTGAAAAGGGCTTGCTGAAATACACGCTTAATTCCTGACTGCGCTGTGTCAAGTGAAGTAAATGTCCCCACATACTTCGACACATCCTTAACAAAACGGTCTTCGAAGAGGTTGTCCTCAGCAAGATAACCTGGTTCAGAGGCCACCAGATCGGTGAGATTGGAATCCATATGCATGAGCAAGGATTTTCGCCTTTCCGCGGAAATGGCACAATTGGCATTGCTCAGAAGGCAAATTGCCCTTTGTGTCCATCTTGCCAAGATATCCGGATCAACCGGAGTTGCTGCCTCCTTGGCCACCAAGGCCATCTCCAGGAGCTTTGCAAGAGTAGCGACAAAGTCAAGGAGCTTGTCTTGGCATCCGCGCCAGACGGGGTCTATCTCCTTCTTGAGGTCTTTTGCAAACTATTAAAAAAAAGGTAAATAAGCTAACATCTATTTTGGGAGTTTCAGCAACCTTGTCCGGCAGATCAGGCCGAGGACACTCTGACCTAGGACTATTGCGGACCTCCTCATCAAACCCTTTTGGAAGGTTCTCTTGTAGGTATACAGTAACTTCTGGTACCTGGTGTAGGAGAGTAGGGTCTGCAATCCTATGATCACCCGGACTTTTTGCTTTTGTTTCACTGGTTTACGACTTTCTCGGGCTGTGGGCCTGCCAATCAGACCCACAGCCTAGCTGTTCTCTCGCTAAATTGATGTGTACCTTAGGTGCATTACCCAATTGGAACTGAGCCACCCTGTCAGACCCTGTAACTCAGGGCATCGGTGTACCCAGGGCCTACCAGGGGCTGAAGCATGTATTATGCCACCCCTGGATGGCCATCTAAATCTGACACAACTGGCTGCACGACAGCTGGGGCCACGTGGCGTACTCGCCCGTTGCTGTAGGTGTAGTATCCCTATACCTAACCTTAAAATGGACACCCGAGTTCCTCTCAGTCACTCCTATGGCAGGCCTTGACAATCCTGAAGGCAGAGTGCATGGAACCGTGTGAATTGGGCTCTGGCACGAGCCGAGCCCGGTTGCAGCTTGCGGAACCAAGACCCAATGGCTGTTTCATGATAACGCGTATCATATCGGTAACTTCGGTATGGCGTTATCAAGACATGTCGAGTAAGGTGTCATACGAATCGGGATGCTGCCCCCTCACCAATTCTGGCGACGAGGTTAGCATTCCGCCCTTCTAGAGGGACACGACATGTACGTAACTGTGAACCCCGGTTAAAGTTAACTGAAGCCTCAGCTCCACAAAATGGACGATGCCACCACAGACACGAGTCTGACCTCCTGCTGCTGGGAGTCCTTCCAGCGAGGAGAGCTTGGACAAAGGATTTCCTGTCAAGGGCGGTGTTCGCACCGTCCCAGACAGGGTTTGTGTATTCTGGTAGGTAGGGCCTTGCAAGAAGGTGACTGCGGAGTGGCACCCCGGTGCTCACTACGCATCTGCCGGCTAGAACCAGTTCCAGGGGCGCGCAGCCCCTGACCTGGGGAAAGTCCAGCAGGGGGAGAGGGGTGTAACTACCCCCCTTCCTGGTCCCACCCTTAGGGCAGGACCGAGTCATGTACCCGCCCCTTTCTTTAGGATAAAGGCCGGAGCGGGGACCCTTCCAAATTAGATCACTTTGAATCAAGAATACTTTCTACGAAAGGACTTCGAGACTCTTCTCAAGATTTCTCCCTTGTGGCTAAGGAGTAGTCACCCTGCATCCGCAGGCACCATCTAAGAACTCTGCGGTTTGCTGCAAGTCCTTCCTCAAGGATCCGACGGCCCAGCTCGACGAGAACCGTCTTCCCTGGCACCTCTGACCTCTACCCACGTCGTCAGCTCAGCTGAGATCTGTGGGTGCGACGAGACCTCGACGACCGGCCATCATCAAAACCTGCACGCTTTCTTAACCAGCACGACCATCGAAGCAATTCTCTGGTGAGTGCTCCGGGGTCCGAGAAGCCCCGACCCTGAGTAGCTCCAGCACCGAAGTGCGGTCTCCCAGCATCTCCACGATCTGCGTGGGGCCCTTCTGCTCGCTGCTCAGCACGTTGTCTGGTCACTACCCGCTGGCTTGTGCCCTTCTTTGACGACATCCGACAACCAACGCTGCTGGTCTGGTTGCTCCAGATCGGCCCTTGCTCCCTTTTTTGAGAGGAGCACCACGGACCCTCCTGGTCCACTCAAGACGCCATCTTAGGCCCACCTCGTGGCCCTGAGATCTGCCAAGGCTTGGTGCCCCAATCCTGGGCCCAGCGACGCCGACAGCATCAACCTTCGTGGGACAGCTTGCACCTCCATCCTGGTTGCCGACAACGCCTCCTGGTCCGTGAGACTGCAGAGCCTAGCGTCGCCCACTCACCTAGTCGAGGTGACGGCCATCCGGTGCCTTCCTGGTACCCTCTGACTACTGGCTAGTAGTACGAACTTGGTCCCCTCTGCTTTCAGGTATCAACGATCACTGATCCAGGCTTGGATCTCTACGAACTATTCATCACTGGTCGCCGGCCAGCAACTCCTTTTCTTCCGGCTCCTGGCTCGTCAGCGAAGACCCCCGACGCCTGTAAGACTTGTGCAGCCGCAGCCCTCGTGGCTAGGTAACTTCGGCATTTCGGTGCCTGCATAGCCTCCTTACTCTAGGGTCCCGAGTCCCTCGCTTCCGACTTGCCTTATCGGGTCCGCCCGAGACCACTAAACTTGCCGTGCCCTCGGGCACTTGTTTTAATTGTGCACTTGAAGTATTTTCTAAGAGCTTTGGTTCTGTGCTTAGTACCCTGTCCTCATAAAGAGTACAAGGCTGTTGTGATTCTAATAAATATACTGTTTATTTTCATAACACTTGTGTGGTGTCCTTTCACTTGGTGTTCAAGGGGTATGTGATGGTATTACAGCTGGCTTAACATGCCCTCTAGAGTTTAGCCCGAAGACTGCTTGTATCCACGCTACTAGGATAGCTGGTCTAAGGTTGACTTACAACCAATCACCATAAGGGTCGTTGGAACGATACATAGTGGTCGCTAGAATAGCGAACGCTGCATATCGGGCCAACTTCTCACACCTGGGCCCAGTCCGAAGATCGGGGATGTACAATATTGCTAGGATTGAAGGTAAAGGGAGTGTTAGCTGTACCCTCTGGGGTGAAAGAAGCCACTTTTTTCAGCTTTCTTCCTGGGTGGGGCTTCATCATCCGTTGTAGTAGTGTTGATATCGGTGTTGGTGGTCTCAGTATCCACATAGACCTTCTGCTTACTCTTTGCCTTGCCTCCCCTAGAGTACTCATGATCCTCACCTGGAGCTGGGGCAGTGAATTTTTGGAGGATTAACATTTTTTGGTTTATCTTTAGTGATCCCATGACGTTTGACAAAACTCTCAAGTTGCTTAGTAATTGGTTTAAGTGCAGCTGCCAATGCTTGTTGCACAGTGTTTGGTACTGTGCTCTCAATAACCCTGTTCACTGAGGACTGGATAGAGGCGTCCAGAGCCTCCACTATGTTATCTTTAATGACAATCTCCTGCTGTCCTTCATAATAGACATCCTCCTCATCTTTATATCACACCCACTCATACATCCCTGTGCAATGGTGCAGCATAATGCAAATTTCAAAATATATAACAGTCCTAGAGGAGTAATGAGGGGCCAGCCCACATGCACACAATTAAATTACTGTTAAAAAGTACCAAGCCCCCTCAGAAAAGCTGTACTCAGATTCTTGCCGCCTGTAAAAGGCGTAGGAGCTAAAATACTGGAATACTGAATTATCTGGAGCGTGTGCTCACTCCTGCAGGCGACTTCTGTTGCAGCTGGTCAGGCGTTCTGCTCCAGCCAAACTTTTTTCCCCTAATGCGGTGAAAAAACGCAAATTGGACCGAGACAGGCGTGCGCAGCCCAACGCGGTCTAAAAGTAGCCCAAAAAGAGCCCAATGAGAGCGCTTGGGCTGCTCACGTCGGTCGCAACTGCGGTGTGTACGGGCAATTAGGGAAGCCCAGGACACCAGCGTGCCAACGCGTGACCGTAAAAATGGTCAAATGCAACCGCAAGCGGTTCGGTACACTCGCACCGAGAAGAGCGACACTAAAGGAATGACCTCAGCAGCGCTGGCAACCGGGACAGTGTCCCAACACAGAGCGCGATAAATATCTCTTTTCACTGAAAAAACAAAGCTTAAAGTAACATTATAATTAGTTGAAATGTCCGATAACAACATTGCATTTTAAATTCTAATAACCACATACATTGATCAGTTATAGTTATGTCAAGAAACTATATCTTGTGTCCTGAGGTAACTATAACTCAAGGCCCAGCAATGCAGTTTTTTCATCAGTAATTTCATTGCAAATATTGCAGTGATATAATCAATGATGTCATAAAAGATTCCATGACAGATGTAATTGCGTGGGATAATTAGCAGTGCTTGGTGGAGGCGCTTGCAGTCCACCCGGGGCACCCACCAAGCAACAGGTTGGGGGCTGCGGGTGAGCCCCTCTGCCCCTGTGGCCCAAGACAGCTCCCTGCATGGTGCAGGGGCTGCCATTGAAAAAACCCAGAAGTGTGCTCCCAGTGAGTAGGAGCATTTTTAAATCTCCCGCTGGATGGGAGCAGACATGTAGATCTGCTCCATTTGGTAGGAGAAACCATTTGTTTACCTGCCTTCAGTTGTCCGGATAGGGAAACTACAGAGTTCTGGGGTAGGCTTCCTGGGACACAGTAATTACCCCGACCCCAGGAGATGGGGTCCCTGGGACTTCAAATGGTCAGAGAGGGGGGCTTTGTGACGCCCCTCTCTTTAAATCACTGTGATGGGATCCCTGGAGCCTCTCAGAGGTTCTGGGTTGGGGGCCACGCTACCGCTCCCCAAAACAAATGCATACGTCACCCTTTCCTGGCTCACCCTCAGGGAATTTTTGAAACAAGCGCAAAACCTGTGCTTGTTTTTTTGTAACTTTTGCTGTGAATTTGTGGATCCTCCTAAAATTTGAGGCACATTTAAAAATAAGATTTTTTTTTACCCTACGCAGGGCCCTCTTACAACCCTAACACAAGGCCTAGATGTCAGGGTATCCCTACTATGCCCCCTATTCTTTTGTTTGCATTTTATAAGTACTCAGCACGGAGTCCAGGATCCTAAGATGGCTGCCACCACTTTCTAGTTGATGTGGTGGCAGCCAATCAGATCTCAGCATATGATTTGGCTCGCTGATTCTGTGTAGTGTGATATTTATTATTATTTTTAATCTTAATTGTTCCAAAACCACCTAATAGATCTACACCAAAACTCAAAAAGCCCTCCTTCTTGACCAAGATCTAGCTTTCTACCAGATTTGTTTTAAATCATTTCATCCATTTGGGCTGTGGCTGTGTCTAAAGTTCCTATGGAAAAATAAATGAGGGAAATGCATTTTGGACCTCACCCCTTTTTCTCAGTACCTGCTTGACAGATCACCCTAAAGCTTTCTAAGGGAAAACTAGTCAAAAAGTACAAAAACTGGCAATTTTTTCAAAGGTATGTAAAGATTTGTCAGACGGTGACAAAGTTATCAGCAACCCTAAAACAAAATTTTATATTGGTCGCCAGTAGGTAGTTATAGTTAGGATGTAGTTTCCATAGGAAGAGCAATTTTTGTCTTTGCCAATAAAGTTCATGCACTTAGGTAGATATAGTTAGGATGAAGTTTCCATAGGAAGAGCGTTTTTCATTTGCCAATAACTTTGGTGCCATTAGATGAATCCTAATGAAATGTTCAAAACTAATACGATGTACGCTTCATATATATTATACTTCATATATTATATATATATATATATATATATATATATATATATATATATATATATATATATATATATATATATATATATATATATATATACCTAAAATACATAAGAGTATTAACAAACCACCGGGGCGCCCCATCATTTCCGCTTGCGATGGCCTATTGGAAAATCTTTCTAGGCACATCGATTTCTTTTTTGCAAGACATAGTCAGGAGCCTGAAATCTTATGTACAGGACACGAGTGACTTTCTTAGGAAAATTCAAGATATGGAATGAAAGTCCTCCTACCTGTTAATAGCTCTTGATGTGTCAAGTCTATATACCTGCTTTAGAAATCGGGATGGTATGCGGGCTATTGAATATTTCCTTCAAAATAGGCCTATTATCTACACTCATTACTCAAACATGTTGCTCAAGATGATATCATTCTGTTTAGAGAACAATTTCTTTCTATTTGATGGGAGAATGTACCAACAAAGGCAGGGTGTGGCTATGGGGGGCAGCTTCTCCCCCAGCTATGCCTGTATATTCATGGGCTGGTGGGCAGACCTGGTCCTCAGGCGGCAACATGAGTTGGATTTTAACAGCAATGTAATAATTTGGCTTCGTTACATTGATGATTTGTTTATAGTGTGGGATGGAAGCCAGTGCAACTGATTTTATTGAAAAATTGAATCTCAATGATGTTACCCTACACTTCACGGCAGAAATAAGTAGAGAAATGGTTACGTTTCTGGACGTGAGGATACATGTGGAAGAGAATGAACTTGTCACTACCTTATACCGTAAACCTACATCTGGCAATACACTTTTACATGCCTCAAGTGCGCATCCCCCCCACTTATTGAGGAGCATCCCATACGGGGAAATGCTCTGTAAAAAAAGAATATGTAGTAGGGAGGCTGATTGCGAGGAAAAACAAAATGAGTGCAGAGCCAGGTTTCTGGAGAGAGGATATAGTGCTGATGTGATTAAGGCAGCTATTGGAAAAACTAAGTCAATGGCTAGAACAGATCTACTGCAGTACAGAAGTAAACAGAATATTGATGGCACAGAACAAGAACCGATTAGACTTATCCTTGGCTTTTCGAAGCAGCAGAAACAGATCAGGGAGATAGTCCGGAAAACCTGGCCCATAGTCAAGGGCGATCCAGTTATAGGGGGGTCAATGCCTAGAATAACATCGATAACATTCAGAAGGAACAACAACATGGGCTCTTCTTTGGTCAGAAGTAACTTTGAGACCAGAGGTAAGGTTCATGGTGGATGACAAGGAAGGGTTTCTTCAAATGTTCCGTATGTAAAGCGTGCCAGTATGGGGTCAATGCAACTAGCTACACACCTGCGTTTGGCTCAGCTGCTTGCGAAATCAGTAAACACATAACGTGCAAATCTGATTTTGCTGTGTATGTGCTTACCTGCAGCTGCAATCTTCGGTATGTAGGAAGCACCAAGCTGCCTGTACACAAAAGGGTGCTGCAACACATCCGGGCCATATGCAATAAGGATGAGAGCTATCCGGTGGCTCGAAATTTTCAACAAAGTCACAATAGCGACCCCAAACATCTAAAGTACTATGCAGTGGATACTATAATGCCTCTAAAAAGAAGGGGAGACAGGGAATGCAAACTAAGGAGATTGGAAACATCTTATATCCTTAGGTTTGATTCTAAACATCCTAAGGGTCTTAGCATTAGTGAAGACCTATACACCTTCCTCTAACACATGTCAAGATTTACAGGTTAACATAGATAAAAGTAAAATGGATGTCCACAAAGCTCTGAACATGATACGAATGATATGGTTTTTTGAAAATTGTAATCGAATATTGGTCTATTTCACCAAGTAAAAGCATATAATTTTAAAGCGCAAATGTTTTTACTGGATAGTATAATTCTGTTAACATATTTATTTAAATTAGGGATATATTTTTAGAATAATTGTATAGAAAGGATATATGTATATATTTTTGATACTTGGGATATTTATGATGATTGATCATATATGTTTAATTGCCTGTCCGGATTGCACTTTGCACTTTATACTCATTTGAATTCTTGCATATAAGATAAGTCGCTTTGCTGACAAACTGAACAAAGAGAGAAAATATTTATTTGTTGCTTTTTCACTTTATTGGTATTGCACTATTAATATTTTACTTTATAACACAAGGCAATAAGCTTATTTTTTAATTTATGGTGGTATTAAATGGCACTATAGGCATTTATGCAGAGATGTATTTTCTTGTCACAATACATGTAATTAGAAGGACCCATTACGGGATAATTGTGAAAACATTTTTTATCACATTTTGTATGATGGTTTTTATACTAAACTTGAAAATCATTTATATTATGTGCCAAAACTGAAGTCTTTCCACCATGTTTATGTATGGCTGCACTGCACGAGCACTTTAAAAAGCGATTGGTGATGCCTTTGGGTTGTCATGTGGTCGCCAGTAGGTATTTATAGTTAGGACCTAGTTACCATAGGAAATCCCCAACATTCTATTGGGAATAACTTTGATGCCGATTGAGAAATCTGCATCTAACTTTCCTTAAAATTGATTCGCTCCGCTCTGCTCCTACCCTGAAAGTTTCGGGGGGATTCGTCAAGAGGGGGCCGAAAGGGGGGTCCCAAAACGTTTTTTTCCCCATGTTAATTTCCATAGGGACCTTTAGACACGGCGACAGCCCGAACGGCTGAATGGAATTACACCAACTTGGCAAAATGGTAGGGCCTGGTATGCAGATGTGCCTTTGCTATATTTGGTGAAAATCCCTCCAATAGTTCTTCAGAAAATTGAATTTGAAATTTTTCAAATGGCATTTTCTATGGGACCTTTAGACACGGCTACAGCCCGAACGGCTGAACGGAATTACACCAAACTGGTAGTGACAGGTATGCAGTAGTGCCTTTTCTATATTTGGTGAAAATCCCTCCAGTAGTTGTTGAGAGAATTGAATTTGAGCAAATTATATATCTATATGCGCTCACCGTACGCGTACGGTATGCGTACGTGTGCGTACCCTTACGTGCGCAAGCGAGTTTCTGAATCGCTGGCAGTCGACTGTCACCATCTTGTTTTTCAGGAGAACTGAGGCACAAGAGAGCCCAAAACAAGAGTGGAAAACACGTAAAGGGGGCAGGGTAGAGACCCCCCAACCCTCTAGCCCTTCTCAGGGGGTCCCAAAAGGACCCCCGCGTACCCCGAGATTTAAAAAACAAACAAACATTTTTTGCACTTGGTGGTCCTTCTGGGACCCCCTGAGAAGGGCTAGGGGGTCAGGGGGTCTCAACCCTGCCCCCTTTTCGCGTTTTCCACTCTTGTTTTATGCTATCTTGTGCCTCACTTCTCCTGAGAAACAAGATGGCTGCTCAGGTGTTCCCAGAAGGATAATAAAATATATAAACGTTATCCGCTAACAGAATTAGCATTTACAAAACCTTTGAAATTTATTGAAAAAAAATATAGGTTTCACGCCTGATATAGTTAGGAATCAGCATTTAAAAAACCTTGCAAATTCACTGAAAAAAGCATAGGTTTCAAGCCTTATATAGTTAGGAATTAGCATTTAAAAAACCTTGCAAATTCACTTAAAAAACCATAGGTTTCAGGCCTTATATAGTTAGGAATTAGCATTTAAAAAACCTTGTAAATTCACTTAAAAAATCATAGGTTTCAGGCCTTATATAGTTAGGAAATAGCATTTTAAAAACCTTGCAAATTCACTTAAAAAACCATAGGTTTCAGGCCTTAGATAGTTAGGAATTATCATTTAAAAAACCATTGCAATTGCTCCTATATAGTTGTACTAACTATATTTCGCGCACCCGCAATCCACTGCTGATGATGTCACATACTACATCATTCATGACATGGTCAGTGACATCACTGATGACATCACTGATGACATCTCATTTGACATCACTGATCACATCTAAGCATGGTCGTAAAATCCGTTCCGCTCGTGGAATTTGCGGATTTTCGGTAAATTCGCAATGCGCAAACTCTTGCGAATTTGCCGAAAATCCGCAAATTCGCAGTCAGCGTATTTTTTTGCTTGGTGATACAATATTGCGGCGCGCGGCGTTCACTTACCGTCATTCAGCGTTTGCCGAGTTGTTTTTCTCAATATTTTGCGTGTGCTGCGCCATTTTGGATCTTGCTGTGGGATCCCGCGGGAGTTCGGCGACCGCGATTACCTCATTGCGGCTTACAGCGAGAGTTTGTCAATGCGAGTACGCCGTGATCACGTATCGCAGGACTTCGCAATTGCCAACACGTAGATGCAACGGGCAGCAACGATCTCGCACTCGCAAAATTGCAAAATTTGCAATTCTGCACAAGAAATCCACCAGCAAGCAGCATAAACCTTCTGAAAATGATGATTTTTATCAGAATAACTCCTCAGGTTGACATTTGCCTGCACTTTTTTTTTGCAAGGAGCCCATTTTGGGGGGGGGAGTGGGAGGAAGGAAGTGCCCCACAGTCTCCAACTTCCTGTTCCTGTGCAGCAGGCTCCTCCCAGTGCTTTCTTCATGTGCTGGCCACTTTCATTCGGATCTTGACCTGGAAGGATTACTTTTTGTGGATGCTGCTGGATATTTGGATTTGAGGCGTTTTTGACTTTCTTTGGATCACTTCTGGATTAGAAATTTCACAAGTACATTTTTTGGGGGCATTACAGTTGCTGCAACTACAATTTTGGAATTTTCCATTTTTGGGCTATTGTTGGGGCCTTTTGCCCAAGGGTAGTGAGTGGTGCATGGACTGAGTCTTTCTTTGGGGTCTCTTTAATGTACGTTAAACACAAATAGGGGCGATTTGAGGGAAAATTTTTATTGACCTGGCATTGCTGCGATACCTACATGTAATACAAATAACTATGTGCAGACAACGGGTCAGAGGTGATTGAAACTATCTAAAAAACTGTACATTTATCGGGATACAATCCAGGAATCCAAGGTATTCGTGGTGAAAAATTGTGTTCCCATCAGATACCCGTCCTGTTCCGCCCTACATCACTTGGGATCCTTCACCCGAAGGAAGTGGAAGCATGTCCACTATGGATTAGGTAGATTGTAGCCTAATCTTCTGGGAGGATACTAAAATATGATGAAGGGGAATTGGTAACAGGGGGTAAATGACTAGCAGTGCAAAGGAAAGAATGTGCCAAGTGCAAGAAAACTAAGTGAATGGATTAATATTGGGTTGCAGGAGTGGAAAAAGACTTTTAATAGACGAGACCTCGTTAACATCCAAGTAGTCATTTGTTATGCTACTTTGCACTGTTTTTATCCTTTGGGTGTGGGTAGGATCCTGGTAAAAGTATAACTGATGTTCCTCTGTCTTCCATTACTTTTAGGTGCACAAGAGAACCACCAATGCCAGGAAGAAGTCCTGCAGCAGTGTGTGTGCAGCAGACAAGACAACTCTGCAACTCGTGCAACGGCAGCCTGCTGTTCTGACTTCTGAAGAAGATGGCTCCAAAAAAAGTTACCCGTAGCTCCTCTAGCAAGAAAGTAGCCAGTAAGGAGCAGAAGAAGCAAGTTACCAAGGAGATTGGTGTGCCGCCCGCCACATTTTTTGGGAATAAAAAAAAAGTATGCCTGCAGCAGCAGCGGGATTTGCTGGGGACCAAGCTGGGAGCAGCACCCCCGCCCCATTGGGCTCTGTGCCACCACCACCACGCCAACGTAAGTCCAAACTCTTGAGTGCTGCAGAGGGACTTAGTCTAGTTGTTCAATCACCATCGACCAGTGATGTTGGCTCATCGCAAGAAAGTAACAGCAATGTCCCTCAATCAACACAGGTTGTTGTAACTCATCTGACGAGTGTTCAACAACCACAGCCGCAACAACAAGCACATGTGCAAGTACAAGCCCAAGTACATGTGGAAGGAGAGGCAGCGCAAGGAGATGCGCAAGCAGAGGAGCATGGAGGGGCACAAGTGCCCACAATAGTTGTTCCTCCCGAAGTAGGGGCACATCAGGAAATCGACATTCAAGCCGAGCTATCATTTGAGGAAGCCACTCCTCCTGATCATTCATTGTCTTCCCCATCCCTAGCAAGGAAAAGATCAAGGATGGTGTCTACATCTTCTTCAAGCCCCCTTCCTTCTGATGATATGGATGACGATTGGGAACCACCACTGCCGTCTGAGAGTGAGGCACACCATGATCTGACAAAGATAGCTAAGCGTAAAAGGAAGGTCCCCGAAAGACTCATAGTTATGGGGTGTGATGATGACACTGAAGAAGTGGCGTATTCTACTCCTGCTGATGAAGACTCTCACGACGACGACGCAGTCATCATACACGCCACTCCAGCCTCAGCGGGCATGCAGCAAACATTTTGACCCTAGCCCGAAAAGATGCTGAGCGTGATGTTGTCGACGAGGAGGCAATGGGAACACCATCATTGGAGTTAACTAGTACACCACCTCCTACCACTTCCATATTTTTTTCTCGCCAGAAGGGACCTCCATCCACCTCGACCTCAATTAGTGGTGGTGAGAGTGCACAACGTAGTAAAGTTCGACAACACACATCCTCCACTTCATCTTGCATTAGCAGAATGACCACCAGTATTGCCTCCTCCGCCCCCTAAAGACATTTGAAGTCCGCAGTTTGGGACTTCTTTAGTGTTTGCACAACAAGGGAAAACATAGCCATTTGTAGCATTTGTAAGCTTGCAGTTAGTCATGGTAAGCTTGGTACCAACTATGGTACCGGAGGCCAGAGAGGTCATCTTGAGAGACAGCACACTGTCCAATGGCATGCGCACCTAAAGGAGATCAAGGAAGCCCGAATTGGAAGTCAACAAACTGTATACGTTGATGTTTCATCTGCTGATGACGAGGAGGAAAAAGCGTCAAACATTTATTCACTTACACCCAGTACCCCTGTCAGCAGCACACCCCCTGTGAGCCACACTAAGAGTGTGGGAGAGAGTGAGACACCAAGCGAAAAAGTTCATCATCACAGAGCGTAACTGGGTCGAAGAAGTCATCATCATCATCCCGTAAAATCATGGTCCAGCCCACCATTAGAAGCATGTTGTTTTCAGAAGCGCCATTTGAACGCAACCACCCACTGATGCGTCTGTATAACACTAAGCTGGCTAAAATGCTAGCTCTGGACCTTCTCCCTTTTTCTTTTGTGGAAGGGGTTGGTTTTCTTGAATTAGTGGCAATGCTCAGCCCTAAATGGAAGGTTCCTAGCCGGTTCTATTTTGCCAGAGTTGCGGTTCCAGCACTACATGCGGATGTGCTGGAGGTGATTAGGGCAGCTTTGCAGAAGAGTGCTGTTCACACTATACATCTGACAACAGACATGTGGACCAGTGGCGCAGGCACTGATTACATGTGCATCACTGCACACGGGGTCTCTTTTTCAGGAGTTACAGCAAAGCTAAAGGCAGGTGTTGACCCGGACAACGTTTTTAAAGCTGCTCGGAAACATGCAACACTAGCCATGTTTGGCATGGAGACAAGTCATACAGGAGAAAACATTTTGAAGGAGTTTAACACAAAAGTCTTTCAATGGCTGTCCCCAAAAAAACACAAGATTGGTTATGTTTCCACGGATAATGGCGCCAATGTAGTTAAGGCCATGGAACTGGGTAAATATTTCAAAGTGCCGTGTCAGGCGCACTGTATAAACCTGGTTGTTAAAAAATTCTTGAGTGAAGAAAGTCCAGTGTGTGAGTTACTGACCACCTGCCGAAGAATGTGCACACATTTCAGCCATTCTTTTAAGGCCCGGAAGCATCTGAGGGGCCTGCTACATGAACGTCGACTGCCAGTGAAAGCACTCATCCAGGAGGTAGAAACATGTTGGAACTCAAGCTTCTACATGCTTGAGCGTCTGTATGAGCAGTTTACGGGAGTCGATCAGTATTTCTTAACACTGGGTACAGCTATGAAGGACCTGAGGCTAGATGCAGAGCAATGGGAGCTAGTTAAAAGCCTGACAGACATGCTTCGTCCTTTTGAGGTCTTCACATGTGCAGTCAGCAGGGAGGACTGTAATTTGGGAAAAGCTATCCCATTATTGCGCATGCTGGAGCACCAACTGAAGGCGGTGTCTTCTATGTTTCAAAAAGATGAAGAAAAGAAAGAAGCTTTTGATTTGGCGGAGATATTATTACAGCGCCTGCTTGGCGATGAACGTCTTAAAATGATCCACTCAGAACAGCATTACATTTGTGCTATTATTCTGGATCCACGCTACAAAAAGGCACTGGCAGGCAGAGCATTCTTTGCTTTTGGTGACGCAGAAGTTTTAATGTACAAACGCTGGCTAGCTGTGTCAGCCATGAGGTTTGAAAGAGAACGGCAGGAAATTGAAGGAAAAGGCAGTACATCAGCAGGCCATCCCGAGTCAAAAGCATCCACTTCTGCACCCATGGCTGTGGCAGAAGTGACCTCTCAGCCGTTAAAGACACCAGCAACCAGATCATCTGCACCAGACACAACAGTAACATTGTGTGAAGAAGAGCATTGGCTAACTCAGCTTGGGTTTGCTTCTCAAAAGGTCCCAGCAAAAAGTAAGCAAAGTGGAGGAACCATGGAGAACCTTGAGTCGATGGTGCAGGACTATCTGAATGACTCAACAGAGGTCGATGTTCATGATGACCCATTGGCGTATTGGCATGGGAAAAAATAATTCTGGCCAGAGATCTCCAACCTGGCTATAAACTACTTGTCTTGCCCACTCGCAAGTGTGTCTTCTGAACGTGTTTTCAGTGCTGCTGGTGGCATTGTAACTTGCAAAAGGACCCGCCTCTAACCCAAAAATGTGGAGAGGTTAACAATGATCAAGATGAATCAGCACCTCATACCACCAGATTACAAAGTACGAGAATACACGCCGGAAGAAGACGAGGAGGACACCAACTTAGATGAGAGAATTTCTTCTCTGTTAGGTGACCTACTCCCGCCTGAATTCGCAAAGTATGAGGAGGAACTCTTCTTCCCTGACACCGAGCCCTGAAAATGAGCCAATGAATCAATAACTTTCTTTTTCGTTCTTATTCACTTTTATTCCTGTGTGTATGTCTTTCTTTGTTTTGCAAAGTCAATATAAATAAAAACTTTGATCACCTAATCACAAAAACAAGCCCATCAGTAGAACTGTCTTCACTTATTTGCTTATTGATTTGATGGTGCCGCAGTCTGCATTCCTCAGGTTCACAGGTTCACAAGAACATGCTCCTCTATCCTCCTCCTCCAGACTCCTATTTCCCTCAAAGCAGAGGGCTGGATTACACCAATGAAGAAAGACTCTGCACTTGTGGGTGTGTTCTACTTTTATGCGGTGAGTTGACGGCTCTGGGGCCATTGCTGGGAAGGTCTAATACCGGATAAAAGTGGTTTGGACAAAATCGGAGGTGACATTTTTTTGCGTTTTTTCTGACTTGCTTGTCTTTGAGGTGCTCTTTGGGGGGGTTCCGGGTGTTTGTGGGTGGGTTTTGGGGTCTGGGAGCACTGCTGGCACAGTCTAATGTTGATTGCATTTGTTTTCTAGGACATCCATGGTAGAAAAGTGGAGTCATGACATAGCTGCACAGCGCGTTTGGACAGAAGGCCGAAAAATATTGTAAGTATGAGATTTTCCGTTTTTGCTTTTTGGCTGTTTGGGGTGTTGTGCTTTTTTGCGGGTGGGTTGGCTGGTCTTGGGGCATTGCAGGGAAGGTCTAATACCGGATAAAAGTGGTTTGGACAAAATCAGACTTGAAAATGTTTTTGCCTTTTTGCTCACTATCATGTTTTCGGGGGCCTGTTTGGGGGGCTTCCTGGTGTTTGTGGGTGGGTTTCGGGGTCTGGGAGCCCTGCTGGATATGGATACTTTTGATTGCAAGAGGTTTGAAGAAAATCCATGGTGGCAAAGGGGAGTTAGGGCCTAGCTGCAGAGCGCGCGCGGAGTGATTTTGGAAATCGGCCTGAAAATGACTAAGTCCCCATTTTTGTACTTTTGCTTTTTGGATGTTTGGGGGTCTTATACTTGTTTTCACCTGGGTTGACGGCTCTAGGGCCATTGCTGGGAAGGTCTAATACCGGATAAAAGTGGTTTGGACAAAATCGGAGGCGAAATTCTTTTTGCCTTTTTGCTGACTTGCTTGTCTTTGAGGTGCTCTTTGGGGGCGTTCCAGGTGTTTGTGGGTGGGTTTTGGGGTCTGGGAGCACTGCTGGCACAGTCTAATTTTGATTGCATATGTTTTTCAGGAAATCCATGGTGGAAAACGGGAGTTATGGCCTAGCTGCACAGTGCGTTTCGACAGAATTGAAAGAAGGCCGAAAAATATTGTAAGTATGAGATTTTCCATTTTTGCTTTTTGGCTGTTTGGGGGTGTTGTGCTTTTTTGCGGGTGGGTTGATGGGTCTTGGGGCATTGCTGGGAAAGTCTAACACTGGATAAAAGTGTTTTTGACAAAATCCATGCTGAAAAGCCTTTTGGCATTTTTTGTAACTTAGGGTTTGTTAGGGTTAGCACTAGCAGCAGTATTCCATGTGTTTGGGGATGTTCTAGATTTTTGCAACTGGGTTCTGGGGTCTTACAGCACTCGTGAGAATGTGTAATCTTGGTTGCAGGTGGTTTGAAGAAAATCCATGGTGGGAAAGTGGGGATTTGGCCTAGTTAAAGAAAGCATTTGCCACTATTCTTAACTTAGGGCTCGTTAGGGTTAGCAGTATTGTAATGCATGTGTTTGGGCGGGGGGCTGTTTGTGGGGGGGTTTGCGAGTCTTGGAGCGATGCTGGGAATGGATACTTTTGCTTGCTTGCAAGTGGTTTGAATACAATCCACGGTGGGTAAGGAGGGATTTGGGCCTACTTTACTTTCAAAGTACGTTTTTGTCACCATTTTTCTACTAGGCCTCGTTTTTTGAGATCTGATTGGGGGTCTTCTACATTTTTGTGACTGGGTTTAGTAAGGGTCTGGGAGCACTGCTGGCAAGGTCTAATTTTGTTCTAAAACACAGTTTACAGTACACCTAGCTTGAGGGGAAAGTTCCGCTAAATTAATTCGCCCATACTTATTTATTCTTCAAAAGGAGACTCAGACAGAGTACGCACTTTCAAAAATATTGTACTGTCTATTAGGAAACTCAAAGTGTGAATTTTTGCACTACACAGCGTACATAGCTTATATTTATTTGTCAGTGGTGTTCTAATATCACTTCCTGTTTTTCCATCAATAATTACAGGCAGGGTTTCAGTCTGTGCAATGGGAAAAAAAGGATGAAGTCAGGCTTCACATTAGCGAGCCGCAATTCAGCATCCGCCAGGCAGGCAGTGAACAGGGTGTCTTCTGGTCACCAACATTGATGGACGGAGCGTCAGCTGGAATGGAGGAGTCCCGCTAATAAGAGGAATGGTTTGATGCATGCAACTTACCAAATTCAACAGAACAATTACAACAACATACAGATACAGTATCCGTTCTTTTCTAATTATCTTTTAACCCTTACGCTGTGGCGGCTATTCCGCCGCAGCGCTAACAGGGCGGGGCGGCTGCGCGGCGGCTGCATGCTGGTGACAGAACCGCTCCGTCACCAGCCGCGGTTGAGCTGTGCTCGTGACGGAGCGGTTCCGTCACGGCCCGCCCCGCTCAATAGAACGCGCCGTACAGGCACGGCGGCTGGGCCGTGACGGAACCGCTCCGTCATCAGTATAGCCCAACCGCAGCTGCTTACGGAGCGGTTCTGTCATCAGCATGCAAAGGGTTAAGTAATGATATTGCTGTGAACTTCTATGAGTGTGACTCTGCATTTCTTTGATCTCTGCTTCTAAATTCATCCCTACAGCCATTCTATAGGTTTTACTTGTGCTATTTTTTAAACCTAATTTAATGTAAGAAGTGTTTCTCTGAGTGCAGAGATAGGAAAGTGAAAACGCATAATTAGTACTGCAGCCCTGTACCCTCTCATTCTTTCATTCACAGATGTCGAAAGTACTACTTACTTTTCAGTAACCATGCATGCAGTAGTGCATGCACTTCCTTTGTCACTTAAAAGATTTATGGTTAGCTTTGTACCCAAAGATTTCTTTATCTTCAATTATTGTTTGTCCATGCTGTGCTTTTTTTTTCTCTCAACAAAACTTTCCCAAAATCCCCCATTTCCATCCATTTTCCAAACCCTAACCCTCTTCCCCCGGGCTTTGTGGTTTTGATTGATGTGTGACTAAATGACAGCAATAATTCCACACACTTGCTGGGGAGGATAAGGTCATAGCAACAGGCTGGTGAAGGAATCCGAGGATATATTCTATTCTTACTCAGCTTGACGTTCAGTCACTATTGGCAAATCAAAAGCAGATTTTCATGTGCGCCTTCAACTTGATTGGTCATCAAGAACATCCTCCTCCTAGACGTGGCAAATTATTACGCTGCTGTGTCCTTCACCTTCGGTACTATTTCTTGTTGTAGGAGTCAATGTCAAAGACATTCAACGCAAGTACTAGTTATACTTTCAATACTTTACCATTTGTTAGGCTACATTGTGGCACTGTTCTAGTGTACTGTCACCTGCTATTCTCTATTGTACCGTTCTAATGCTACGGTAAGGACAAACAAGGTTTCATTTTCTTTTTTTTCAGATGCTGCAACTGCCACTGTGTAACACCACTAGTACTACCGCAATGATGACATTTCATCCGCCCAGGATTGCCAACCTTAATCGCCATTTGCCGTGCAGCCAGCCCTAAGCCTAGCCCTATTTCCAAACACAAATTACAGGTAAGATAAGCGTTTGGGGGGAGGAAGTATAATGGAGTATTAGGAGAGACGAGAACCTGATGCTAGTACTAGTAAAGTCCTAGGACTATTGAATTCACTTACTCTGTGAGAGGCACTTAGTTTTGAAAACATTTGGGCAATTAATTACACAACTTGAATCAAGATGCCACTTAAGTTTCAGGAAAACAAACTTACTGTTAAACCCCCACCCACCAGCCTCAAAAGCAGTAAAAAAAACATGTATGCTATGATAAAGTGTAAAGTATATTTATATCCCTAACAAAAATAATCACCCGCAAGAAGACCCAACCCACCCCCACTCCCTAACCCCAACGAATGTCCGTGAAAAGTCAAAAAACTCAACTCCCAATTCCCACCCCCCAGAAGTCTTTAAAAAAAGGGCAAGGGATAGTCTCCTCCTACTGCTGGCTCCTGCTGTTGACTTTCCGGGCCAGGTCGGCATGCTCCTTGCGGAGGGTCTCGAGCAGGGTTTTGGTGTTGAGGAGCTCCTGCTCGAGGTAGGAGACCCTCAGGGAAAGGCGGTGCATCCTTTTTTTGTAACTGCTGTGGGGGGCAGCTGATTTCTTTGCTGCTCGGCGGTGACGGGTGGCTGCGGTACCGCTGGAGATCTGCTGCGCTGACTGGCTGACCTAGGGAGCGCAGAGGAGGATGCAGGTGTCGCCGTAGATGTTGTAGACATACTCTGCGTGTCCTCCTCCTCCTGGGCCACCAGCCGCCGATATTCGGCAACAGTGGCCTCTAGCCTCCGTTGCCGGGCCCGTCTAGCCAGCTCCTTCCGTGTTGGTTTGGAAGGAGCATCTATATGAAGAAAGAGAAAGACATAGTCTGTAACCAATGCTCTTTAAGATTAACACAAAATTATTCAGCAGAAAGTTGTGTCACAGTAGAACTAACAACTTGCAAGCGCAGTACATAACTATTGTGGCCAGTATCAATCTAACCTCCCACTTCTTCATCCTTGCTCTAACATTAGAGGGAGTTTAAGGAATCAATTCTACGAGCACTATGGACTCACTCCATTAGAGTCGACTATGACAGTACACCAGTCTTATTCTTCTTCTTCTCTCTTGTTTTTAGAAAATTGGTACGTTAACTTCTGCAAGCCGGCATAATGCCAGCGCAGTCAACTTGCACCCGAGAAAAACAGATGCTCGCCATGATGAGTGAGACAGACTTGCGTTACTGTACCAGTCCGGTATATGCAGGTGGTGATGCTCTTACTTTTCTATTATGGGTGGCACTGAGAATACTCTGTTACAAGGGCTACTGCTTAATTATTTTAACTTTCACCCTACAGTGCCAATGAATACTAGAAAAGGAAAATGAAGAAGATAAATAATCAGATTATATATCACTGCACATGGTATGCATTTGCTTATATATGGGATGACTTTAGGTGCTTTGCTTTTTATTGAGTGAACAGTGATACCTCCACACATGAATGACCGAGTTCTACTAAACTTATTAACAGAGGTAGTGAGTGGCCATCGTAATAGCCGGATATATGCTGTGCTTGCAATACAAACTACTGCTACCATTCATGGTAGTATTAGGACAAAATTACAACTTCTTTTCCTTGCCTTTCCTACACTGGGACGGATGTGCGTGTGCGGTGTTACATGCTCTTCAAAGTAACACTTAGTTCATCCAGTGACCGTCTACTCTCTCTAGATACACATATGCTATCTAAGAGTCAGATAGTACCATGATCCAGGCATCCATCGATTCAAACTATATGTCAATCATTCTTCTTCATGTCTCTCATCTGGACAAACCTCACGTTTTCTCACGGGGAGCATACTATGCAGTCTGCAATCTCAATAAGTAAGGAATATAAGAGCTTACCACTGCCCGCCACTATCGTGGCAACCCGCACAGCAGTTAGGTCCGGCACTTGCACCGCCTCCTCCCCAGAGCTTTCCTCCTCCACCTCCACGCTGGGCCCAGCACCAGATGTTCCACCTACAAAGTACATTTAAGAATGTTAGATGTCATAGACATACACCAGTCACTAGTATTTTGTCTTGGAATGATGAAATGTGAATACAGAAACCAATCTAATATTTTGTGACTGTCTACTCTAAAGTAAAAATGTCCCTTTTTCCAGGGAAGGGTGTTGTCTTGCTGCACTTTTTGGCACAACTGATGAATGCTTGCTTTTTAACACGCACCATTTTTCTCATAACAGACAGAAGCTTCACTTCTAAGAACAAATCATCATCACCACTAGGACAGAGGGACCAACGATTCAGCACCAAAAAGAAAAATTAAAGTTCAAACCAGGTGAGGGCTTGGCTCGCCCACAATAAATGTGTGAAATATCACTATAAGCACTTTTCCATTTTTAATCAACCGTTTATGTTTTATGACAAGCTTGATTTTAATAAATATTTTTACTTTTAATAAAGCTTTAAAACTTGAATAGACTCTGTGGTTTTTTGTCATGAGTGAATAAGCAAAAGGTTTTGCAATTTGCAAACATGAGTCCTTGCCTCTGACACTTCTGGACTCTGACTCCGTACTCTTGTCCTGCGTTGGATAATCATCATTGGGGATCAATCAACGATGAATTCAGGAGCTAAATTACTCTGCCACACTATTTATTCAGTAAGGAGATTGGGGGTTCTTCAAAGTCTGATACCACTGAGGTATGTGGAAAGTCTACCTGCGCCTATTATAATTGATAAACAATGCACTATTTAGTGTCCATAGTTCTGTTTGTGCAGATTTGTCCCTGCATTAGTAATAGTATGGATTGTCCTCCTATCCAAACCAAAAGTAAGGTAGTATCTTATTCTTTCTTGGTGGTCATTCACCTTTTTATTGTTGCTAATTGTCAAAGCATAAACATTTAGAAGACTTGAAAAGACATTATGGACAATCCCAGAGGACTGCATAGAGCTATTGCTGACTAGAATGGGAGTTTCGTTTTACACCTTTTGCCAAATGTGCAATCTTAGTTAGCTACACAGACAGACTAATAAGAATTATCTAGTAATACCACAGGGAGTCATAGTCGAGGAAGGATAAGAATTTAGATAAAGTCTACAAGAAGATCAAAGACGATTTAGAAAAAATCGAATGAGGAACGCTAGGAAAAAATAGGTAATCTATATTAAAATAAAAACTTAACGGGGCCCGCAAAGGAGCCCTCGCCTGACCGATCCTGGCCTTGTTCAACAGCAGCACCAGCCGCCTCCAATGCCCTCTTGTCCCTGGGGGGAGCTGATGTACAACATGAAAGAAAGAAAGACCAGAAAACATGGATGATATTTGTCAACCATATCAAACATTTCAAAAGAACAATAACAAAATATTTTTGCGAAATAGCAAATAGACAACTATTCCTTGGGATATATTGACCTATCTCATGTGGTCTACTACGATATTAGTATTGCTTGATTTGCGGACTGTCGACTTGGAAAGTTATGTAACTCACTAAACAAACTACTAAAAAGGTTCGCCTAGGACTGGCAGGCAGCAGTCCGCAGCACGCGAACTGACAGACAAAGTCCATCGTGATTGCAGATCAGTGACAACACTAAAAGGTTTCCTACTACATTAACCAGTCTTAAAAATACTCAAACTATCAAACCACCACCACTATTTTTTCTTATTGCCAGGTGTATTAAGGAAGGACTGGACTTGAGTCTGTAGGGGCAGATTTAGAAGCCCCTTGCGGCTCTTTTGCTCCATTGTTGCGTGACTTTTGTGACGCAGCGGCAGAACATAAGAGGCGCCATGGTGCGGCGTATATTAACAACGTGACGCATATGGGAGATGCATCACGTAAAGCCCTGCGCCATCAGGGGGTTTTCCGGCGCAAGGGAGGGCGTAACTGAGCAGGAACGCATCCTAAAAGTGGCTGAGGGAAATCTACAAGATTTCAATCAGTCACTTTTAGGACAATGATGCTTGACTCAAATCCTGTGCCTGCTTGAAGCAGACGTACGGCTTGACGCAGCATTGGGGAGATTGGGCACCCCAGAGCATTGCTGGAGCTGCACCATCGTTGAGACACAACTCCAGCAATGCGCCGCCTTTATGGCACAGATGCGTAACGCTTCGGTGACGTTTTGGGCCCATGGTGCGCCGCATTGTAAATACGGTGCACCATGGGTGGTGGTGGCGTGGCGCACAATTACTGGCACATCCCTGCTACTTTGCAGGGATGCGCCGGTAATTAAAAATCTGACCCTTAGTATCTAGCATTACGCAGTTCTTTAAACTACACTCATACATAATTTCTCAGGCCAATGAAATGAACACAAAATCGAAAACAAATAAGCATAGTAGCAACGCTACTGAGAAGGAGTGCAGTGCACCTGAAATGCACAGAAGATTTTGAAATATAATTTACCTACAATGTAATCAGCAACATTATTGCTCTTGGTAAAAAAAAATGTGCAATATAATAACACACAGAGCAGGAGAAAACAGAGTAGTGAAGAAATAGCTACTACTACTCACCAAGCCCGGGGATCTCAAGGCTGAGCAATTCGATCAAGTCGTGTTCCCGGTCCAGGAGATCTGTCCAACGGTGGGTGACCTGGGTATAGGTGCACCGGACCCGAGAGTGTTGGTACATGGCCCGGCACACCTTCTCCCACTGCTTCCGACGCGATCTTGCCGCCTGCCATGATGATCCTGGGGAGGTGGCGCTGAACATAAAAAACTAGTGCGGCCACCTCCTCCGCGCTGAAGATCTCCCGGGCTGTGACTGTCTCCCCCCTCAAACGCCCGCACGGGAGCCGGGCACGGGGTGCGGGACCCTTCCCCTTCTCAGGATGCTTCCCGGCTCCCTTTACCATGGTCTGGGCAGAAAGGAAGCTAAATAATAAAGAAGAAATAGAATAGGGAAGAAGAAAAGAAAAGAGTTTAAAAAAGTAGTTTAAAATTAACCAAAAGTAGCAGAAAACACAAAAATATAGAGCTAGAAAAATAGAGGGATAGATAATAAGTAAATTAGATTAAAAAAAACTTCAAACAAGAAAAGGATGGCAGAGATTCAGAGAGGATACAGAAAGCATGCCCAGAACCATAGCAATGAATGAGAAACAAGATGACCGCGCCCGTTCACGACCGCATAAGTAAGTTTGCACAAGATTTCCCTCGCGATCACACGCAAACTTGTACTAGCGAGTCGCACACTTTGCGAGATTACACATCGCGCCCGGAAACGGAAATACGTCATGCAAACAAGATGGCCGCGCCCGTGAACTACCGTGAGGGTAACTTCACGCCGTTGCGCTACAAGCGGCTCTCTAAAACGCACAAAACCTTGTGAACTAACACGCCGCAAAAAAACAAATCGCATATTCGCACAAATTTGCGGCTTCCGAATTCGATCTTGTGCAAATTTGCGCCACGCGAATCCCGCGAAATTGCAGAAAAACGAGTTTTGCAAAACTGAAAGCACTCAGCAGGTGCAAAAGTTCAAACTCATCATTAGTAACCATTCCCTGTAGTGCTTCCTGAGGGGCCGCTCCAGAGTTCAGTTGCCTACTTGCAACTATTCTATGACCCTGCTCTGACCCTCACAGCAGGTTCATAGAATAGCTACAAGTAGGCCACAAAGGTCCTGTGAAAAAAAATTGCACTGCAACAGAAAGCAAATTACAGATAAGGAAGCAGGTGCCAGACTGGAAGTTTAAATTCAGTGACACATTAATCAACCCCAAATTAATTCATGTCAGGTGAAGCAGGGCAGGTGTGCTTGCTTTTCCCCCCCATAATCTACAGTGATGAACCAGAGGGTGGCAGTGATGTACAAGAGGGTGGCATGGGTGAACCAGAGGGTAGCAGTGGTGAAACAGAGGGTGCTGTGAACCTGTGATGATGAACCAGACGTAGAAACAACATAGTCGCGATCATTGCGAGCCGGTACAAAACCCTCGCGAACTGGCAGAAACCCTTGCAAACACAAAAAAAAGAAAAATCCTCAAATTCGCGAGAGTTCGCAGATTTTGCCGATTGCGAATTCGCGAATACGCAAATTCGGGAACCGCAAATTAGCAAAACTCGCCCATGCTTAATCACATCACTGATGATATCATTCATGTGATAATATGGTGCACCTCCTCACACTCTAATATAACCTTTGATACACCCAGTGTTAAATTCAGACTACCATTCTTGAAACCATTGACACACCAATACCAGTTACTACATACGCACTCACTGATTCCTAGGTCTACACACACAATCACTCGTTCACCCATAGAATCACTCATACATACAGTCACTCATCAATACAATACTATCATATGCACTCATACACCTATACAGAGACTCACACACTGCCACTCATCCATGGAGTTACTCACACACCTAGTCAGTCGTGCAAAGAATCAATCACACTTCCATTTCCTCAACTATACAGTTATACTCACAACACCTTACTTATTCAAACATATACTAACACATACTTACTCTCTTATATAATCACTAATACAAGTACACAATAATCCATACAGCCACTCGCACATTCACTGGCTCTCATGTATAGTAATTTATATATGCCAACTCTCACATGCACTGTGTTTTACATATGTACTTACTTGGACATGTAGCACTGAGATATCCATTCACTCACCAACACACCCATGCACACAGTCAACCGCCTATATAGCTGTTTCCACATGCACTCTTGAACTCAAACACCTAGTGAATCAACTGCTCACACATCTATGCACAGAGTCACACACCTCCCAGCCACCCACACACACACTCAGTCTCCCATTCAAATACTTGGGCAACCAATCGATCACCCATATAGCCACTCATATAGCTACTAATCAACACATGCAGCAGCTTATACAACAACAGACATACTGATGAACACATTCAGACAGTTTAGACACTAACCCATGCATTTAGTAAGACACATTTAATCACTCACTCATACAGTCAGTCACGCACCTACTAAATCCTTCATCCAGACACTTATACATCCACTCATTCTTCAATATGTAAAACATATTTAAACTTTACAGAAACACAGTCACTGGATGATGTCATCAGTGATGTCATCAGTGATGTCAAATGAGATGTCATCAGTGATGTCATCAGTGATGTCATTTGAGATGTCATCAGTGATGTCACTGACCAAGTCATGAATGATGTAATATGTGACATCATCAGCAGTGGATTGCGGGTGCGTGAAATATAGTTAGTACAACTAACTATATAAGATCAATTTCCATGGTTATTTAAATGCTAATTCCTAACTATATAAGGCCTGAAACCTATGGTTTTTTAAGTGAATTTGCAAGGTTTTTAAAATGCTAATTCCTAACTATAAGCCCTGAAACCTATGGTAAGTGAATATATATGTACATATATATTAAAAAAAAAAATGAAATAAATCAAGTACCATTGAAAAGGCTGTCACTGCGGGAACTTGAATTACAGAAGGCACACCTTTGAGTAAGTCGAGTGTTCGACGAAACGCGTCAGGACTGCCAAACCTGCAATTTCAAATAAATAAATTACCTCAGCCCAGTGAAGTGCGACTCCAATTTCCTTACGCAGAGGAGGAAGATTAATGCAATTTATTACGGCGTGGTCCAGCCGTGGGAGCACCGCACAGTCAGCCAGAGCGCCAACCATTTCCCTGAAAAGGACCGAACATGAACCACCGTGAAAGCGGAAACAAGGGAAAGTGGCTGCCACTGGAGACCAGCTCCAGCATGACTCCCGTTTTCGCCTGAAGAGGGGTTAAAGCGGGGCACTATGGCGAATGCAAATCCACCGGAGGAAATGGACTCGAGAACTACAGTGACCAGCATGCCCACCAGAGGGATGATTGAAAAAAATGAAATAAATCAAGTACCAATTGAAAAGGCTGTCACTGCGGGAACTCGAATTACAGAAGGCACACCTTTGAGAAAGTCGAGTGTTCGACGAATCGCGTCAGGACTGCCAAACCTGCAATTTTAAATAAAGAAATTACCTCAGCCCAGTGAAGTGCGACTCCAATTTCCTTATGCAGAGGAGGAAGAATATATATATTACCTACTGGCGGTCACCAGTAGGTATTTATATTTAGGATTATTTTGTATAGGGAATTCGCAACATTCTATTGGGAATAACTTTGGCGCCGGTTGAGGAATCTGCCTGAAATTTTCCTCAAATTTGCCTCGCGAAGCTCCGCTCTTTCCTTGAAAGTTTGGGAGGGATTCGTCAAGCGGGGGCCGAGATAAAAGGGGGGTCCCAAAACGTGTTTTCCCCATGTTAATTTCCATAGGGCGGTCGACCTCACTTTTAGCCCGAACGGCTGAATGGATTTCCACCAAACTTGGCAAAATTGTAGGGACTGGTAGCCCGATGTGCCTTTGCTATGTCTCAAGATATGTGCTCCAGTGGATTTTGAGTAATTTAGGTTCAAAAAAATATATATATCTATAAGCGGGCCCCGGTATGCGCACCGGGGCGCGTACCTGCGTGCTACGCGAGTTCGCGCACGGAAAGCTGATTGGCTCTCGGGTGTCTGTCAACATTCCAAACAGTCCGGAGCAGCCTCCATCTTGTGTCTCGGTACGATCGAGACACAAGAGGTGGCAAAAACAAAGGGGGAAATTACCAAAAGGGGGCAGAGTAGACCCCCCTCACCACCTAGGTTTGATGTGGGGGCCATAAAAGGGCCCCGCGGGGCAAAAAAAAAATAAAAAAATTAGATTTGCGCGGGAGAGCGCCCAGTACGCGCACCGGGGAGCGCACCGGGGAGCTTACCATGGGGAAAAAAGAATGACAGAGTTCTAAAAAAATGTAGCTTTTTTTATAAATTGCAGGTAGTTATAACAAGAACTAGTTTTTTATTCTTTTTGTTTTATATTTTTTATTGTTTTTTTGAACATTTTGTACTTTTTTTGGCTTTTTTGAACAATTTTATATATTTTTTGTTATTTTTATGGGGAGAAACAAAAAACAGGGAATTGTAAACGGCTCAACTGGAGCAAAAAAAAATAAGGAAAAAATTAAGGTTTTTTGGCGCAATTGTGGTTGTCACCAACACAGTTGATGAGCTTTATGATTTGCTCACCATAGGTAATTGTTTTACCACAAAATATACAAGTGATTTTGTATTGCCCAAACTGGGTTTGTATGTTTGGGACCATCTCCCTTGTCTCTGGACCCGATGGAGTGGGTTGCTTTCTTTTGGAGGTGCTGGGTGAAGATTGTGGAGGGTTTCTGGCCAGTTCTCGGACCTCTGCCGCAGCATAGTTGTTAGGATGCTGGTGTTGCATATGGCGAATCATGGTGTTATTGCCAAAAGAGTACTTCTTGTTAGGGTTCCCCCTTGAAAGTTCAGTGCCACAGATTAGGCAAGTAATCCTTGGCGCATTCACTTTTTTGAGGCCCTTTGGGATGGAAAAAAACCCCCAGATAATGTGCTGCTTTGGCCTATATGGGGTATTATCTTCTGGCAGGAACGTCCTCCTCCCCCTCCTCCTCCTCCTCCTCCTCTTCTTCATCTCCACCACTGTGGTGTTGTGGTGGTGCTCTTGGTGGTGGTGGTGGCTGAGATGCTCCTGCTGCTGCTGCTACTGAAGCCATTTTTCAGTCCAAAAAGGTACAGAGAGGTCTTTCAACAGGTCTTCTTCACTCAAAGTACAAAGTGAGAATGAGGAAAAAAGGTGGGGGCTTCCATCATTAGGAAAAAAAAACTGTCCTGAACCAATGAAAAGTGTTATTTTCAGGTCACATGACCAGGGCTTTCATCATTTGGAAACCAAAACTGTCCTGAAGCAATAAAAAGTGTTATTTTTAGGTCACATGACCTGACGCGCTTACGCTACGCGCCCAGGGCCGCGTCGCGTAAGCACGTCGGATGCTTACGTTGCGCGATCGTATGCGCTCGAGTGGTTCCGGGTGCGTTTACGCTGTGCGTATCAAGCGGTCACGGCTACGCGATACGTCACGATGATGTTTTCGTTCGCGGCAATAGCGCTAACGGGACGCTCACCGGTATGCGCCCTGGGGCACGCCGCAAGACTGCGCTTACCGGTGCGCTCACCGGGACGCGCACCGGGAGCGCTCCAGGGCAAAAAAATATTTTTTTAAAAACCATGAACAATATACATAAAAAAATAGTATTACATAAATATACAATACAGGATTTATTATAAAAAATATCACATTTCATATCTATAGAAATTTGCTATTAAAAAACCTTTGAAATTCACTGAAAAAACCATAGGTTTCACACCAGTTATAGTTGAGAATTAGCATTTAAAAAAACCTATGAAATTCACTGAAAAAACCATAGGTTTCACACCAGTTATAGTTAGGAGTTAGCATTTAAAAAACCTATTAAATTCACTGAAAAAACCATAGGTTTCACACCAGTTATAGTTAGCTGGAAATTTTACTGACATAAAACCATTGAAAATCCCACGTTATAGTTAGTTGGACTCACTATAACTTGCGCGCCTGCAATGTACTGTCACATATTACATCACTCATGACATGGTCAGTGACATCACTCATGACATCACTGATGACACCATCCAGTGAATGTGTGTCTTTCTGAAAAATAAATATGTTTTATATATGTATTTGTAAAGGTCGATGGACGAATAAATGTTTAAATAAGTGTGTAAATGGATGTTTTTTGTAATAAAATGTTGATTGGTTTACTGGCTTATAAAGTGTATCTTAGTGAATACATATATTAGCGAGTAATTTTTAAATATTTAAATATATGTATCAGTGTTTCACTTTGTGTATAAGTGGCTGCATGGGTTGGTGACTGACTCACTGTTTGTATGTGTTTTGAAGACAGCTTATGTGCTGGACTGTTTGGGTGGATGAGTATGTATATGTGTGTGTTAGTGAGTGAATGCCTGCCTCACTAGTGTCTTTATGAGTAACTACATATGTTTTAATCTAGTATATGTGAGTATTGATGTATATAAGTGAGTATATGTGAGAGTGAGAGATTGAAAGAGTTCCTGTTTAAATAAGTATGTGTTTCTATAAGTGATTGTTTAAGAGAGTAAGTATGTGTAAGTTTCCTTAGAAGTAATGTTCTAGTGTGTGTATAGCTGTATATGCAAATAAATGGATGTTCAATAGTTTATTTGAATGTGTGAGTATGTGTGTGAGTAACTTTTGGATGACTGTCGGTGTGTAACAGGATGTATATGTGTATCACTACATATGATGAGTGAGTATATGTATGAGTGACTATATAGAACTGTTGCTGAATGAGTGGATGTGTATATAGATGGTGGAATTACTGAATTGGTTGTTGTAACTGTTATGGGTATCTCCATTTTTTTGAAAATGTTAGTTTCTATTTTTGAATATGTGTTTCAAGGGTTACATTACACTGAAAGGAGGTCTGTCACTCTGTCACAAGGATGGTGTCATCAGTGATGTCATGAGTGATGTCACTGACCATGTCATGAGGTATGTAATATGTGACGTCATCAGCAGTGCATTGTAGGCGCGCAAGTTATAGTGAGTCCAACTAACTATAACGTGGGAATTTCAATGGTTTTATGTCAGTAAAATTTCCAGCTAACTATAACTTGTGTGAAACCTATGGTTTTTTCAGTGAAATTAATAGGTTTTTTAAATGCTAATTCCTAACTATAACTGGTGTGAAACCTATGGTTTTTTCAGTGAATATATATATATATATATAATTTAATCTACTGGCGGTCGCCAGTAGGTAGTTATAGGTAGGATTTGGTTTCCATAGGAAGAGTTTTTTCATTTGACAATAACTTTAGCATTGCCTGATGAACCATCGCACAATTTTCCAAATTGGTATGACACGCACTGCAGCTGCTATGTACAAATTTTCATGGTAATCCACCAAGTGGGGACTGAGATAAAAGGGGGTTCCAAAACATGTTTTCCCCATGTAAATTCCTATATGAACTTTAGACACGGCTACAGCCTGAACTGCAGAACAGAATTATACCAAATTTAGCAAGAAGGTCGATGTTGGTCCAAAGAAATGCACTTTTGCAATTTGTTGTAAATCTGTTGAGTAGTTTTAGAGAGATTAACCAAAATCTAAATGTGTATATATAGAGAAGCAAAAGATTTGCAACCCCTCCTGTTCTCAAGCTGAGATCTGATTGGCTGACAACACTTCAAACCAGGAATTGTTGACAGCCAACTTGTTCTAGAAAAGACATTTAAAAAAGCAGAAAAGAGGGAAATATCCCATAGAGATCAAAAAGCCTTAATTTTTTAAAAATAAGTTCGGCAGGAGACATGTTCAATCTGCCGATCCCACTTAAATCTTTTTAAAAAGCAAAGTGCAGACTTCTGCATTGCATCAGGAATCAGCCCCTGGGTGGGCAAGGTCGCGGGAGCATGTTGCTAATAAAGGAGGGGGCGCATGGCCCCCCCATTCTGGGGCTTATTAATGCCATGGGAACCACCACCTCCCTAGGGCTTATTATTTTATAAAGGGGAGCCTCTCTGACCCCCCAGGCCCTGGGGACCACAACCTCGACAGGCCATATGTCAGAAAACAAATCAGGGGCCTCTTAGACCACCGTGCCTCGGGGACCACCACCTCCCTGCGGCTAATGCATTATTATGGGGAGGCTCGCAGGCCCCCCTGGCTCCAGGAACCACCACCCCCCCAGACCCTGATGATTATCCATTGGGATGCCTTAGGGAACCCTCAGGCCTTGAGGACAACCACCTCCCCAGGGCCATCTTCTTAATAAATATTTGGGAGGAGACCCTTTCTTGGCCCAGGGGACTGCCACCTCTCCAGGTCAGGCCATACACAGAAGAAACGAAAGGGTGGCATGCAACACCCCTCCTGGAGCCATAGATGACCCTGGGGATCGCCACCACCCAGTCTACTCCTGCTATGTCCCTGGGTGCCCACCCCAAGAAATAGCTGTTTGTTTTGGCTTGGTGGCAGCTTTACCACTCCCACCAAGCCACTGCCAATAGTTTGCTTCCAGCATAATAGCTTTCACAGAGAGGGAGCTGCATGTTCAGCAGCTACCGCTCTTTGAAAGCAATGACAGTTCCCGCAGTAGGTGAGGAGCCAGCAGAATCGGGGCCTTTCAGCTCCCCCCATGGTCCCATTGGAAACAGGGTGCCCTGGGGAACCCAGCAGAAATTGCTGGACTCCAGAGGATAGGGTCCTCAGGCTGAAATCGGCCAAGTGAAGCCAGGCCATGCAGACTCCCTTCCCTAATTGAAGAAAATAGTTGTCTAAAAAGCCGCCTGGCAAATTGCAGGAGGCCCCACCCCCTTTCTTCACCACTTTTCAAGTGCACTACCTGACACACTTCTGGCTGGGGGATGAAGTTCCCTTAGGAGCTGAGGGTCATTGGGGGCCAACAAGCCCTATTGTTACCTCCAGTAAGTCCGACACAGCGGGATTGCTGATAGGTCATCAGAGGCCATACCCCTTTCTCCACCACTCTGTAAATGCACCTCTTGGTGCACTACTGGTTGGGGGATGAAGTTCCCTTTTGCTGCTGAGGGTCCTTGAGGGCCAACAAGCCCCCCCGTTACCTTCAGTGAGCTCCAGCCAGTGGGATTGCTGAAAGGTTGTCAAATGCCATGCCCCCTTTCTCCACTACTCTGCAAATAAACCTCCTAGTGCTCTATAGACTAGGGATGAAGTCCCCTTGCCTGCTGAGGGACCTTGGGGGTCAACAAGCCCTCCTGTTACCTCCAGTAAGTCCCACACAGCAGGATTGCCAAGAGGTTGTTGGAGCCCGCCCCCTTTTTCTACCAACTTTGGTTTATTCAGTGAATATCTACGGTTTTCCAGGATCGATTTCATAAATATAATGTACCTGTAACCTTTGGTTTTTTGAGTGAATATATAACGTTTTGTTTCCAGCGCTAATTATGGATTGCCTCAGCCCATCTGTGGGCATCATGACATGATTAATTGTATTCTGATTTTGAATTTCGCCGGCATTGATATATTATGCTGTACGAATATTTTGCTTGTCTATATTTATGGACATTCAAAGATGGCGCTTGTTCACGATAAGTTTTGACAGGGATGTTGCGATTTTGCATTAGTCCCTTGTTTATTTTGTCATTAAGTAAATGGGTGTTTAAAAACGTGTCTACTCGGCGCTTCGGTATACATGAAAAAAGGTTTTTACCGAAACATGTTGTTTGCTGTCAATAAAGACTCAAACTGCCCACGCGAGTGCTTTTTCTTTTTGGATGCATGTCCTTTATAAAGGAGAGTGAAGCAGATATATATATATGTATATATATATATATATATATATATATATATATATATATATATATATATATATATATATATATATATATCAGCAGCCCGTCCCGACGTGGTCCGGGTATGAATTGCTGCCGGCCAGTAGTATATTGTTTTGTAGGATTTCGTTTTGATAGCAATTCTTATCTGTGACAGACCTGTGAAACGCTCCGAATCACAGTGCACTGCTGATGCTTTTAAGAGTGCGTGTTCAGTAGTGTGTGAACTCGAGTTTCCCTACTTTATTTTTCCTTGCAATATTATATAGCGCGAACTCGGCAACATGGCATGACCACAATTTACATTACAAAAGAACACATTCATTTGTGGTAGCACGGTGAGACAAAGCGATTTGCCTTGAATCACAGGATGTTGAGCTGATGCCAAGATTCGAACGTAGCTCCCCAGCTCTAAAGTTCGCAATTCTAGAACTTGTGGCGTGAGGTGTGTCTAAAATTGTATGTCAGTGCTGGCCATCAATGAGAGAGACCTGTGCATTTTTCAAATTGGTGGTGGAAAAATATGAATATGTTGCTGGAGATGTTGGCCGCCGTGCCACCAATGTACTTACCAGGGAAGGGTAAACACCCATTATTCCACAACTTTCTTTCCGCATACCATCACTCCACATACTTTCATTACGAAAGTACCATGACTCCGCAATGCCATTATAACACATGGCATTACATTTTATATGCTTTTACCACCCATACATTTACAACAAAATTTGAAAATGCATGAAGGGTAAAAGCATGTTCTTTTTTATGTTTGGATAAGGTTAGTATGGGTATAGGGGTATATGTTTTGGGATACTGAGGTACATGTTTTGGGGTGTTTGGGTATTTTAACCGCTTCTGCGCTACCGCGTTTTCCCGCTGTGCGCTGGATTTTCGAAAATCGCGGGTTACGTGACAAAGCCAGCTCGTCATGCGCGTAGCGCAGGTAACGCCCACGACGAGCTGGCTTTGTCATCCGGTTAAGGGTTCAGATATAGTTTTGGGTTATGGGGTACAGGGGTAGTTTTAGGGTTTAGGGATAGGTATTGGTTTTCAGGTATAGGGGTATTTTTAGGGTTCAGGGGTAGGTTTGGGTTTTGGGGTACAGGGGTATTTTTAGGGTTCAGGGCTAGGTTTGGGTTTTGGGGTACAGGGGTATTTTTAGGGTTTCGGGTAGGTTTGGGTTTTTGGGTACAGGGGTAGTTTAAGGGTTATGGGGTAGGTGCGGGGTTTGAGGTACAGGGGTATTTTTACGGTTCAGGGCTAGGTTTGGGTTTTGGGGTACAGGGGTATTTATAGGGTTCAGGGCTAGGTTTGTGTTCTGGGGTACAGGGGTATTTTTAGGGTTTAGGGATAGGTTTGGGTTTTGGGGGTACAGGGTATATTGATAGGGTTAAGATGGGTTAGTGTTTAAGGGTGTTGGGGTATTTTAAGGAGTAAGGGTGGGTTATGATTATGGGGTGCAGGGGTATTTGAAGGGAGCATGGTGGACACCCGGAGCTGGAATGTACAGTACCTGGGAAGAAAAAACAATGAAATATTGGGCACAACGCTTGCTTTTTTTTCTCCGTAATCCCGCGCCCCGCACACGCCAACGCCCCAGCACACGATATGAGACATGGCATGAAGGGCGGAACGTTAACGTTCACGCTGAAATTCCAGATTGTAATGAGGCGCAAACACTATTAACAGATCTATCCTCTCTGGGTCTATTATTGAGAAATAGTGGACCTACTCATCGAGCAGGCACACTTTGGATTTAGTGTTCGCTAATGCCCAGCTTGCATCATGCCCACCCGCCACTCAGGTGACCTGGACTGACCACTTCATTGTGGAATTTACCACCCCTCTTCAGGCACCCAATCTGTCCCACTCTAACACCCTACCCGGTACCCGGAGACAGTGGCATAAAGTTACCCCTTCTACTTTTAGAGAGAAATTCATCCCTCCTAGTTTTCTACCTTCGGACAATATTGATACTGCCCTTGCTAAATTCGAAGGAGAAACTAGGAAAGTCATCGACAAAATTGCTCCTGTAAAGACTTTTAAATCTAAGCCTGGGAAAAAACATGAAGTTTGGTTTTCTGATCACTTGAGAACCTTGAAACAAGGGGCTAGAAAATTGGAAAAGAGATGGAGAACCTCGCATCTTGTGGAGGATAAGGAAAAATATTGGTGTGCTCTATCTTCATATCACAAAGAAATCCGTGGTGCTAGGAAATCTTACATTGCATCCCAAATACAAGAGGCCGGAAACTCTCCAAGAGTTCTCTTTCAGATCTTACAGACTTTTGTCAAACCTCAAGCTTGCGAAGCCCCTGATATGACTTCTCAACAACTGTGTGAAGACACTTCATGTTTCTTCACTAATAAGATCAACACAATTTATGAAAAAATTATCTTGACCAACCAAGTCTCATTGACCACTACAGAATCTCCCCTTGATCCTGTAGAATGCACACCTGCTACACATTCCCTGGATGTCTTTCCCCCGATATCCTTGAAAGGAACATCGGATCTTTTAAAACAAATTAAAAGCGGTAGTCCTGAGGATACTATACCTGCCAAACTAATGCCCACACTTAATGAACTTCTATGTCCAACGATCTGTGAACTGGTAAATATTTCACTCATCTCAGGTGCTGTCCCCAAAAATTGGAAAAGGGCGCTTGTCAGACCCATAAGGAAGAATACTGCCCTATTGTGGTCTGACCTGACGAATCTTAGGCCCATTTCCCTGTTACCTTTTGTGGGAAAAATTATAGAGAAACATGTTAACCACCACCTATCAGCACATGTGGAACTGGTAAAAGCCCTGGATGAATCCCAATCGGGTTTCCGCCCCAAGTACAGTACAGAATCCACTCTCTTGTCTGTTACTGATGATCTCCATGCCTACCAGGACAAGGGCCTTTCAGTCATCCTGGTGCTATTAGATCTATCAGCAGCGTTCGACACCGTGTCTCATACCATCCTGACGCAACGGTTGTCGAACGCTGGCATTCAGAACAAGGCTCTTGACTGGCTAAAGAGTTTTCTGACCGGCCGCACCCAGAGAGTCACCATGGGTGCATACCGCTCAGTGGAAACAGAGATATCTAAAGGGGTGCCACAGGGCTCATGCTTGAGCCCTACTCTCTTTAATATCTATGTGGCACCCCTGGCAGGAGTTTTGCGTAGATATGGCTTTATTCCCATATCTTACGCTGATGACACACAGCTCCTGTTCCCCTTCAAAACTCTCACCACTGAGGTCAGAAACTCCTTTTTGACAGGCATGAAAGAGGTGGCAAAATGGATGGCTACAAATTACCTCCAATGCAATGTCACCAAGACTGAGATCATGTTATTTGGAGACGCGAAAATACTCTGGACTCCCGAATGGTGGCCGTCGGAGCTTGGAGCAGTCCCTGAACCTAAACAGGTTGTGAAGAATCTGGGAGTCAGACTCGATCATGACCTGTCATTTAAACAGCACACCAATTACATATCAGGGATCTGCTTCCACACCATTGGACTTCTCCGTAAGGTCTTCCCGCTTTTACCCGACGCAGTAAGGAAAACGCTTGTTCAAGCGTTGATCCTCAGTCGGATTGACTACTGTAACGGTTTACTTTTATCAGCCAATGAGGGTGTGTTGGATAAGCTGCAGGTGATCCAGAACACGGCGGCTCGCCTAGTTCTGAATGCCCCTCCGAGAACTGCTTCTAAACCTCTCCTGAACCGCCTACACTGGCTTCCAATACGACAAAGGGTCAAATTTAAAATATGTTGTTTGATCCACAAATGTCTAAACTCAGAGGGACCTATCTATCTGGAACGGAAATTTATTCCTTATGCTCCAGTACGGTCTCTTAGATCTAGTAGTAATCTCCTTCTGGTGGTCCCCCACATAAAAAAAGTAAGACATGGAGGCAGAGCCTTGTCTGTTACTGGCCCTAAGTTGTGGAACAAGTTACCTTTGGCATTAAGGCAATGTAAAGAACATCTGACTTTCCGCAAACTTTTAAAAACAGCTCTTTTTAAAAATGAAGTCTAACTCATCCCCTCACTGTTAATATGCTGCTGATCCCTGGTCAAAAGCGCAGAGATACTCCTGTAGGAGTGATTCTAGCGCTATATAAACTTATAAATAGGAAAATAAATAAACGTACCACATGCCCCCAGCATTTGTCACGCCCCCAGCACACACCCACAGCACAACGCAGACACGCCCATAAGGGACTACTTTGCTGGCACAGTTCTTTTACCTTTTAAATGTATAATGTGGGCATCTGCATAGCCTATGTCCTTCTGCTATAACTGCCCTTTCCAACGCTGTATTGGGTGTTGTGATTGGTGCTGTGGTTCCTGAGATTACCCGCCTCAAAGGTTTGGGCTCTCTCTTTATTATATTAGTATGGATATATATATTACCTACTGGCGGTCGCCAGTAGGTAGTTATAGTTAGGATTATTTTCAATACAAAATCTCAACATTCTATTGTGAATAACTTTGGTGCCGGTTGAGGAATCTGCATGAAAATTTCCTCAAATTTGCCTCGCGGCGCTCCGGTCCTTCCCTGAAAAGTTTGGGGGGGATTCGTCAAGCGGGGGCTGAGAGAAAAGGGGGTCCCAAAACATGTTTTCCCCATGTTAATTTCCATAGGGCGGTCAACCTCACTTTTAGCCCGAACGGCTGAATGGATTTCCACCAAACTTGGCAAAATTGTAGGGACTGGTAGCCCGATGGGCCTTTGCTATGTCTCAAGATATGTGCTCCAGTGGATTTTGAGTAATTTAGGTTCAAAACAATATATATATCTATAAGCGCGCTCCGGTACGCGCACCGGGACGCGTACCAGCGCGCTACGCGAGTTCGCACGCGGAAAGCTGATTGGCTCTCTGGTGTCTGTAAACATTCTGGAGGGGCCACCATCTTGTGTCTCGGTAGGATCGAGATACAAGAAGTGGCAAAAACAATGGGGGAAATGACCAAAAGAGGGCAGGGTAGAACCCCCCTGACCCCCTAGGTTTGATGTGGGGGCCATAAAAGAGCCCCGCGGGGCAAAAAAAATAAAGAAAAATTTCGATTTTCGCGGGGGGAGTGCCCGGTACGCGCTCCGGGGAGCGTACTGGGGAGCGTACCATGGGGGAAAAGAATGACAGTTTTATAAAAAAGTCGCTGTTTTGAAAAAAAAATTATTTTTGTTGTTTTTTTATTTTTTATTGAAGTACCTACATGTAGGTACCAATGCAGAGACTTTTTCATATATATTCATGTACTTAACCAATCAAATGTCAGCACATAAAAGTACAAAATGTAAGTAACATTTTAATTGGTTGTAAATTCCAACACTTTCATATGTGTTTTTGTCATGTAATTTACCTCAGGATATTTAGACAGGGCTACAGCCTAAATGGCTCAATGGAATACCACCAAATTTGGGAAAATGGTAGGGACTGCTATGTAGTAGGGCCTATTCTATATTTGGTGAAAGTGTCTCCTGTGGCTTTTATGTAAATTAACTTCCCACATTTTTTAGGGAGCGCTTACCGGTGCGCGCTCCGGTACGCGCACCGGGAGCGCTACGGGAGTCCGCCATCTTGTGTTTCGGTACAATTCAGGCACAAGATGGAGGACAAACAACGTTGGGAATGGGTAGAAGGGGACACAGTAGACAGCCCCTGACCCCCTAGGTTTTCTGAGGGGGGCTTAGGAGGCCTATATAGGCCAAAAAAAAAATTACGAATTTTCGCGCGGGAAGCGCCCGGTACGCGCTCCGGGGAGCGCACCGTAAAGCATACTTTGGTGAAAAATAGTGAAAAAAGTTAGAGTAAAATAATCATTTTGAGTGATCAGAGGTAGGGTAGCCCTGAAAAGAGCTTTTGGGTTCTGTGTCTGATTTAGGTACCTACAAGTAGGTTCCAATGCACAGTCTTAAATTCAGGAGGAATGTTCTATTCCCTTCATCTGAGAAGTGCACACCATCTCCTCTGTAGATATCTTGCATGTCGTAACACAAGTTATTGTTGTATATTGAACCCATTCCATAGTCTCTCATGTAAGCAGAAACAGATTTATTCACATGTTTCCGTGCTTTCTCAAATTTTGGACAAAATTGGTTGGACCAGTTCCATTTCTGTCTTTGACATATATTGGAATATACCAATGCAGTTTGTGGAAAAAGTGTCATCAATTGACCAAAGGTGTCCTTAAAAAGCATTTCCAGACCTACCCAGTTAAAGTGCCCAAGTCATTTCTACCACAGTGCACCATTAGGAGGTCAGGGTTTGGCAGATGCAAAAAGGTTTTCACCAATGGTAACAATTGGTGACATCTCAATCCTCTCTAGCCAATCCACTTGATTTCCACATTTGATAAATCAAGGTTGTGAAAATCTCTGCTAGCTGCATACCTTTGAGCCCAGTGGATGTAGCTATGTCCAATAATCCAGACAGAATACATGGTGAGAGAAGGTTCAGATGCAGTCAGATGAAGTGTGGGAATGAAATGGCAGTTGGAACAGTAGGAGTTTACAAAAAAATAATTGTGGAGTTTCCCTGCTCTTGAATCACAAGTAATGATTGGTGGATTTAGATAGTTGAAAACTAAAAGTTAGGGTGCATGGTTGTGTTTTGTGAAAGAAGAAATTTGAATGGTTAAGAAAAAGTCAATTAAAGAAAGATTGCATCGGATAAGCTGGTGTATTGAGAGGTCAAACATCCTTGCTGACTTCATTTGCAACATTGTAGAATAAACTTTTGAACCTGAGAGTTCAGTAAGGAGGGAGTTGCTATGGTAACAGGTAGAAAGGTCTGAGGGGGGGAAGGGTGTTGGTTTGAAAATAGTGAGGGAAGAGTTTTGATTGGTTGAAATGAGGTATATGTGTGTAGAATTAGAGGTTTTCTGTGCCAGTCATGGTTGCAGTGTCTTGAGTGCATACCTTTTGCTCTGCTAATGAAAAATTAGTGTGTGTGTCTGACACTGTTCTCAATCTCCCAAAGCATTTGTAAAGGTAAGTAATGATTCATTTAATTTAGATAGAGACGTGTTTGCTCTATGGAGAAGATTTGGAAGCAGATTGTGTTTTTTTAATGTTGCTTTTTGTCATGTTTTTTGATAATGCTTGGTTAAAACATTTTGCTGCTTAGAGGAATTGTCTTTTGTGAAATAGTGAGGTTTCAGTAGTGAAATTGAATGCTTGGACATACGACCTGTGCTGTGTTTGTAAAATGTTGTTTAAAAAAAACGATTTGGGGGTAAATGGATGGCTTTTATATTTTTGAGAAGGAATTAATAGTGTTTGCCTCATTAAATAAATATATTTGAACCTTTTAGAATGATGTCACATTAGTTACCTCAAATTAGGAAGCAGATTGAGATTCTTTCTTGTTGGTTTGTGGCATGTTTTTTGGAAATGCTTGATATTAACATATGCAAGATAGAGGAATTGCATTATGTAAAATTGAGAAGTTTCACTAGTGACATGGAATGCTTATACATAGGACCTGTGCAGTGTTTGTAAAATTTTATTTAAAAAACGATTTTGGGGTAAATGGATGGCTTTTATATTTTTGAGAAGGAATTAATAGTGTTTGCCTCATTAAATAAATATATTTGAACCTTTTGGAATGATGTCACCTGCGTTACCTCAAATTAGGAAGCAGATTGAGATTCTTTCTTGTTGGTTTGTGGCATGTTTTTGGGAAATGCTTGATATTAACATCTGCAAGATAGAGGAATTGTCTTTTGTGAAATAGTGAAGTTTCAGTAGTGAACTTGAATGCTTGTACATAGGACCTGTGCTGTGTTTCTTAAATGTGATGCGAAAAACGATTTTCGGGCAAATTAATGGTTTTTACATTTTTGAGAAGGAATAAATAATGTAGATGAGGTGATGCCTGTCCAGGGGTGTAGATGAGGTGAGGCCTGTCCAGGGGTGCAGATGAGATGAAGTCTGTTCAGGGTTGCAGATTAGGTGAGACTTGTATAGGGGTGCAGAGGAGACGAGGCCTGTGTTCAAGAGTGTAGTGGGAGAGAAGCCTGTCCTGGGGTGCAAAGGAGGTGAGGCCTGTGTCTAAGAATGCAGTGGAGGAGATGCTTCATGAAGTCCAGTCCACTGCATTATTAGACACAGGCCTCACCACCTCTGCTCCCCTGGACAGGCCTCACCTCCTCTGCGCTTCTGGAGAGGCCTCACCTCATCTGCACAATCTGCTTCCTAAACTGAGGAAACACAGGTAAAACGTGCAATCATGTACACAGTATCTAAACCTTGTGAATAATATAAAACCAATTCATGTGCTGTAAATCAATTTTTACATAACATTTAAAAAACAGAGCATAGGTCATATGTACAAGTATTTCATTACACTACTGAAACCTCACTTTTTACCAAATACAATTTCTCTATGCACTAACATTTTTTTACCAAGTATTATCAAGAAATATGACACAAAGGAAGAATAAAAAAGCTTAATGTGCTTCCTAATCTGGTAAATAGATTTTGCTGCATAGAGGAATTGCTTTATGTAAAATTGAGAAGTTTCACTAGTGACATGGAATGCTTGTACATAGGACCTGTGCTGTGTTTGTAAAATGTTATTTAAAAAACGATTTTAGGGTAAATGAATGACTTTTATATTTTTGAGAAGGAATTAATAGTGTTTGCCTCATTAAATATATATATTTGAACCTTTTAGAATGATGTCACCTGCGTTACCTTAGATTAGGAAACATATTGAGGTTCTTTCTTGTTGGATTGTGGCATGTTTTTTGGAAATGCCTGATATCAACATATGGAAGATAGAGGAATTGTCTTTTATGAAATAGTGAGGTTTCAGTAGTGAAAGTGTATGCTTGTACATAGGACCTGTGCTGTGTTTCTTGAATATGATGCGAAAAACGATTTTTGGGCAAATGAATGGTTTTTACATTTTTGAGAAGGAATAAATAGTGTAGATGAGGTGATGCCTGTCCAGGGGTGTAGATGAGGTGAGGCCTGTCCAGGGGTGCAGATGAGGTGAAGTCTGTTCAGGGTTTCAGATGAGGTGAGACTTGTATAGGGGTGCAGAGGAGGCGAGGCCTGTTTTCTAGAGTGTAGTGGGAGAGAAGCCTGTCCTGGGGTGCAAAGGAGGTGAGGCTTGTGTCTAAGAATGCAGTGAGGGGAGAGGCTTCATGAAGTCCAGTCCACTGCATTATTAGACACAGGCCTCACCACCTCTGCTCCCCTGGACAGGCCTCACCTCCTCTGCGCTTCTGGAGAGGCCTCACCTCATCTGCACAATCTGCTTCCTAATCTGAGGAAACACAGGTAAAACGTGCAATCATGTACACAGTATCTAAACCTTGTGAATAATGTAAAACCAATTCATGTGCTGTAAATCAATTTTTACATAACATTTAAAAAACAGAGCATAGGTCATATGTACAAGTATTTCATTACACTACTGAAAACTCACTTTTTTACAAAATACAATTTCTCTATGCACTAACATTTTTTTATCAAGTATTATCAATAAATATAACTGCGGAAACACAGGTAAAATGTGCAATCATGGAGATATGTTGTAAACTAGTGTTTATATCCTTTGCTTATTGTCATTCCTTTGTTGTTTGCTAATAGTGGTCTATAATGTGTTATTATTTTCTTTACCACCGATTGACATCAACAATTCAAAAGTTTTAGAAATATGCCTTCAAGGCAGGGGAGAAGGAAAGATGCCATACGGAAAAAAACAAAAACAGCAACGGAATTAAAGCAATCCTCTACAACAAGTACTTCAAAAAACACAAAAAAAGCTCCTGGTAAGACAACTAAGTCTTTTTTTCGGAACATATGTAGAGCAAAAAAAAAATGTTAATAAGAAAGAGAATATACAGAAGGAGAGAGCAAATTCGAAAAGGAAGGAGAGGCCCCCCAAAAGTGTTACTACTGGACCAGGAGAGAACAGTATGTATAGTAATAGAAGACAAAACCAATTTAGGGACATTCGTAGACGAATGTTTCATAATAGGGTAGTTTTAAATTTGTTAAAAAATATGAAGAAAGGTAAACAGAGAGCTGCTTTCTACAAGAAAAAGAAAAGTGTAGAGAAGATTGTTGATCAGGCTTTCGAAGTTAAGAAATTTTTTTTTATTTTAGTAATCAATAGAATTGGGATACTTAACAAGGCAATTGATGTTTTCAAATCAAACAGTAGATGGAAAAGAATAATTAATCGGACAAATTTTTGTGAAGTATTTTCAGGAGAATGGATGCATAGTTCAAGTTCTGAGCCATTTTTTTATGAGGAGAGTTACTTCCAGGAGAATGATTTGGTGCATGCAGTTGATACTAGTGGTCGAGCATATGAGGTGAAAGACGGTTGTCTGATGGAAAAAGAGAAACTTGTTTCCAGAGATGCAGAAGAGGTGTTAGCTGATAAAGTTTTAGGGAGACTTACTAAGGGTCCAGTGCACACATGGAAGTGTAGTAGATTTGTAGTGTGCGACAGGATTCAATCGATTTGCTTCGTAATTTCTTACGTACACATAGTGAGAAAATTGTAAAACAGAAAATGAAGATCTTGCAAGAGTTAGATCCTTGCAGAGTGAGAGAAAGCACAGGTTTGCATGGGCATTCACTGGCTTGTCTTTCTAGAAAAGTATGTCAGAGTGTTTTTCATCATTTTAGGATGTTATCAGTGCATCATAATAAAGTGAGGAAATTAGTGAGAAGGCTGTATTATGCAAAAAGGCCAGCACTTAAGCTTAAACAGTTAAACAGTGCTCTTTTGCATGGATCTGAATTAGATGTGAAGAGCATTTGTGAAGAAATTGAGTTTTGTTATTTTGGGGACAAAGAGGACAGTGTAGAAATGGATATAGTAATAGATGGTAATGTGGAAGAAAATGTACAGATTTTAAGTACAGAAAAGTTTAACGAGGAGATTACCAAGTTTAAGGTGAAATCAAGTGAAAGGCCTAATTTTACTTGTGTGTGTTGTCGACGGACTCATTATAAGATTCAGACTAGGTTAGTTTATTTATATGCAAAAAGTGAAATGGAAAACAATAGTGAATGGCAGGATTTTGTAACTTATTTGTTGGTGGAGAATTCTTTTGATTTGAGTTCTGATCAGCGTATTTGTAATTATTGTTTTAAAAAATTAAATGAAAACAGAATGCCTGCTAGAGCTGTTTATAATAATCTTCAGTTGGTAGGTATTCCTTCTGAATTGATGGATTTAAATACTTATGAATCTATTTTGATTCAATGTGTCCATCCTTTTCAGGCTATTGTTCGAATGGAGCCTAAGATTGGAAAATTGCCTCCTTCATATTTACAAAGAGGATTAAAGGGAAGAGTTGTTTATTTGCCTCTAGATGTCAAGAAAAGTATTGATACAATTGGTGTAGAAAGAGTAGAAGAGGATCCTCTGGTTATTCTAGTTAATGGGTTTCCGACAAAGAGTAAGAAAATCTGGCAAGATTTAGTGGATTTTAGGAAAGTCAAAAAGGCAACGTTGTATGTGGTCAAAAACAATGAGTACTACAAACATGTATGTGTTGGAGCAGAAGAAACAGCTACTGAAGAAGACAGTGATTGTTCAGTCGGCCAAATTGAAAAAGTTGATGTGTCTAGAAGGGTAAGAAATATATGAACATTATACTGTTCATCCTTTGCATTCCAAAGAAGTAATGGGGAATGCAATTGACTTGTTTCAAATGAAAGCAGCAACAGGAAGTCCCATTAGTGTATGGGAAGAAAGTTTGGAAGCTCGTTGTTTTCCACAGTTATTTCCAACAGGTCGAGGTGGACGACATGACGATCGACCAGTTCAAATTTCTGCAGCTGAATACCGGACTTTAAGAATATATGCTGAAGATCCAAGGTTTCGTCAATGCATTCCGTATTTGTTTCATCTACTGTATGAAAGTGATTTGTCTGGGCTTTCTTATGCAGTGAACCATATACTGAAATGTGGAGCACATCTGCAAAATGTTTCGGCGAGGGACTTTATGAAGAAAGTCAATCTGCAAGACAGTATTTTGGAATCTCAGCTAATCAATCTCATGGCATGTCAGCGTGGTACAAATGAGTATTGGTTCCATCGTCATGGGGAATTGAAATGTATGCTAAGAAACTTAGGAACTCCTACTTGGTTCCTCACTCTTAGCTGTGCTGAGTATGCATGGGACGACTTACTTCAATTTCTACAAGAGGCAAATGGAAACATACAAAATATAGAATTCAAAACACCCGGAGAACTGTGTTCTTTGGATCCAGTGAATGTATGCAGATATTTCAATCATAGATTTGAAGCTATGATGTCTTTTATTACCAACAAAAAAAATCCTCCCCTTGGAGAGGTTTTGGATTACTTTTGGAGGAAGGCGTATCAAGCGAGAGGTGCTCCTCACATACATATGTTGTTATGGATTAAAGATGCACCCAAATTTGGAACTGATTCGGATGACACAGTGATGAGTTTCATTGAAGAGTATTCAACATGTGCTGTTCTGAAAACTACTGAAGAAAACATTTTAAGGCAACAAGTTTTACGCTTTCAATCCCATCGTTGTGGAAAGTACTGTCGTCGAAATTTCAGAAACTAGGACAAGTTCTACACAAAATGTCGTTTCGCGTTTCCACGACCAGTGATTTCTAAAGGAAGAGTAAATAATTTGATGTCTTCTCTGCGACATACTGTGACGAGGAAATCACCCAAAAATACATACAATTTAAAAAGAAACGAAGAGTCCAAGTATATTAACGACTACAACCCAGTGATTTTGTCCATGTGGAATGCTATGATGGATATTCAGTTTGTTGCTGACTACTCTATTGCTGTGGCTCGATATGTGACGTCTTACATCACAAAAAAGAAAAGACAGAAGTGAAGGAAATGTGGGAGGACATTTCACATGAAAAGAGTGTAAGTAAAAAATTATACAGTTTCAGTCTGAAGATGTTATCGCATCGAGAAATTGGAGCATATGAATGTTCTGATCGGTTATTATCAGCAAGTCTCTATGCAAAATCTAAAACAATCATTTGGGTGAGTCCAGGTCTTGCTGCAACAGGAAACCGAGTTTTGAAATCTGTACAAGAAATTGAGTATTTGGCGGAGAAAGAACCAAACAGTACAGATATTTTGAAGACAAACATGTTGGATACATAGTATCCAAATAGAAGTACTCACCTTGAGAACACTTGTTTGTATGAAGTTCTGCAAAACTATAGTTATAAGAGGAACATCACAGAAGATATCAATAATGGAAAATATGCTGTCATTGGGTATGAAGGATGTCTAGTGAAGCAGAGAAAAGGACATTTGATTAATCATCGAAAATTGAGTTGCGAATCTCCAGACAAAAGAGAATTTTACTATTTAGCTCTTTTGCAACTCTTTAAGCCATGGCGTACAGAAGAGGAACTACTTGGAGATTTTCTCTGTTGCAAAGATTCTTTTAATGCAACCAAGGATACCATAGAATGTCCAGTTTAGTTAATTATCTGCAAATGTTGAACGAAGAAATACAGCAAGAAGCCACAATTGCTGAAGAGATTGCTAGAGACAGTTCTCAAGACAGAGTTCTACTTCATTGAGTCAGGATCCACTAGAAGGACCAATTATCCAAAATGAAGCTGCCACTGCCATGGATGAGGTGGAAAGAGCTATGGAACAAGCTCAAGAGGATGTAGTTAACTTAGAAGATTTGGTAAAGCAACTAAACGTTGAAGAGAAAAAGATATATGACGAAGTCACAGAACAGATTGAACATGGATTCAGACATGAGAAAAAATAGTGCTCATGTACATCATTTAAACCTGTCCGACTGTACGTAAGTGGAGAAGCTGGAACAGGAAAAAGTTTTCTTATTAAAGCAATTGCAACTTATCTGCAGAAAAGGACTGAATCACCGCTGTCTTGTGTTGTAACCGCTCCAACTGGACTGGCAGCACATAACATTAAAGGGATTACTCTACATCGTTTGCTGATGCTGCCAGTTGAGCATGATAATAAATTGCATTACAACAAGTTATCTGGAGATGCGTGTTCTGAAGTTTCCAGAGTCCTGAAGAAAATGAAACTTCTTATCATTGATGAAGTAAGCATGGTCTCAAATCTAATGCTTGTTTTTGTGCATTTGAGAATGCAAGAAATTCTTAGAACTGAGTATGATGTGCTATTTGGAGGAAAACACATCATTGTTTTTGGAGATCTACTGCAGTTGACTCCAGTAAAAGGACAACCAGTGTTTAAAATGCTTACACATGAAGATACCAGGAAGTCCGTTGGGAGCATTAATATATGGTTAAATTTCAAATAGGCAGAACTGTTTCAAAATATGCGACAGGCAAAGGATGAAGATAATAAAAAAATTATACAAGATATAAGAATCGGAAAAGTAAGCGAGCTTTACATGCACGATTAATTTCAAATTTGTATCCAAATGAAAACATTCTTCCAGAGAATATTTTTAGGAAAATTACTGAGAACAAATCTGGAATATGTTTGATGCCAACTCTGCAATAATGTTCCATCTTCAACAACAAAATGTTAAAGTTAAAAAATGAAGAGATTGTGAAACTGGAAGCAATAGATACAATTTAGCATATGGGAGCAACAATTATTTTGTCAGAAAATGTTAAATCAAAATTGGATTCATTAGAGAAGAGTATATCTAAAACAGCTGGTTTTGAAAAGACTCTGAATGTGTGTTTTAATTGTGGTATTATTTTGAGAAGAAATTTACATGTTGAAAGAGGTCTGGTAAATGGAGCAATGGGTCATGTTGTTGATTTTGTGAATTATAGAAATAGAGATGGAATTGAACTTTTAAAAATTAAATTTGATGGCATTGAGCAAGTACAACAAATCAGTCGTTGTTCTGCTAGATTTCTGCTTGTAAAAGACTTATATGTTCGCCGAAAACAGTTTCCTGTTTTTTTGGCATATGCAGTGACAATTCATAAATCTCAAGGTTTAAGTGTAGATAGTGCTTTGGTGAATATTGGAAGTTCTGTGTTTAAAGAGGGTATGGCATATGTGGCATTATCACGAGTCAGAACTTTATCAGGATTGTACTTGATTAAGTGTGATGAGACAAAGATTTGTGCATATCTAGATTGTGTTAAAGAATACAATTGGTTAAGAAGAGAGTATGCTCCACATTTGCCTCAATATCCTCTGTTTGAAAAACGTGTGGTAGGCCGAAAAAGAAAAAATGAGAATAATTGCAGTCAGGTAGTAGCAAAAAGACAAAAAGTAGATGAAAATGTAATTGAAAACAGAAAGAAAAAGGATTCTGATGAAAATTTTGTTGGATTTCAGTTTGAAAACAGTTCTGGTGTCAACTGCTATGCTAATGTAGTGGTTAATGTTGTTTTTTTTCTTCAAACTTTACAAGAACAGATTGTTGAAAATCGGGATCGAAGATTGTGCAGTTTATTGAATTCTGTGTTTGAGAAATGTAGCAGTGATAGAGCAAAAATAGAAAGTGTCACAGAAATTTGAAATATTTTAGACGTATGTTCTGGTCAAGAAAAATGTTCACAGAACATTCTGCAGGATTGTCAGGAATTTTTAATGTATATGTTTGGTGTTTTGGAAGATGAAGGTGTAGATGTAGAAAATCTTTTTAGCCTTTCTTATCAATGGCAGCATGACTGCGACAATTGTAGTTTATCAAGTACTTCTAGAATAGGCACTGAAAGATTTATATATTTGACTTTACCAGACTGCTTATCAGTGTCATTTGATAATCTAGTTAAAGCAGCTGCTCATAATATGGTGTGTACCCAATGTAAGTGTCCAATGCTGTCCACATTATTTATACAAACTTATGGTCAGTATGTCATTTTAGTGTTCCAACGATCTAGACCTGATGGAACTAAATTGACAACTTGTATCAAAAATGTTGTGGCTTCTCAGTTATCAATTTCAGGAAGAACCTTTGCAACTGTAGCTATTATTTATCATGATGGTCCTTCGACAACATCAGGGCATTATACAGCTTATTTAAAATGTCGAAAAGGTTGGACTTACTGCAATGATTCTCATTTAACTTATAAACAACGTTTGCCTTTTGACTTAAAAAATTCTTACCTAGTGTTTTTAGAACCAAAGTTTCAGTAAAGGTAATTGGCCTATGAAGACGGGAGCAGTTATTAAAAGTTAGTCTACTGTTTAAAATTATATTGTGAGTAAAAGTGATCAACATAATATAAAAAATCCAGTTCTCATATAGGTACTGTAAGTGGATCTCATAGTAAGTGATATCAGTATTATAGGAAATGTTAAACATGAGTGATCCAAAAAGGGAATCTGAATATTTAAACATTGTGAAAATGTCATATGAGCTTTTCTTTCAAAACATCGGGTAAACGGTAATTTCAGAGTTTTATTTGAGAAATTTAAAAACATACTGATATATCTGACACAATTTGGCCTTAAGGAAAGGTGTAGGTATGAGCAAAGAGTCATAACTTAACATAAGGAAGAAAATGAAAACGTTGAGAATTATTTCAGATGTTCTAAGATCTTTTTTCATAGAAAGTCGATGAAATGGAAATTTAAAAGAACAGCAGAGTATTTTCCAACAAAAAGGACTTTCACAATCTACTATTTGGCCTCAAGGAAAAGTAAGTGAATGAAAGATTAGTGTAGATATATGATTTGTAAGTTTATATGGGTTTTTTAAAACACAATCTTTTAGATTGTGTTTTTTTTTCCCGCTGTCATATGATGAATAGTTTGAACTCACTGTTTTTAGTGAAATTCAATATATTCTGAGAACAGCAAAAATAAACTATCTAACATGTTGTACCAGTTATTCTATAGTTTGTATTGTGTAATTTATATTGTATTCCCACTCAAGAAACCATCTGCGGACCCCACCGAACTCATAAACTACCGCCCCATCTCGCTCCTCCCGTTTCCGGCGAAAGTCATCGAGAAGACCGTCAACAAGCAGCTGGCCGCCTTCCTCGAGACGAACGGATCCCTCGACCGCTCTCAGTCTGGCTTCCGGGCCATCCACAGCACCGAGACCACCCTCATCGCCGCCACTGATGACATCCGAACCCTGCTCGACAATGGGGAAACAGCGGCCCTCATCCTCTTGGACCTCTCCGCGGCATTCAACACTGTCTGCCACCGCACCCTAGTGCAGCGCCTCCGCAACGTCGGAATACAGGAGAAGGCACTAAAGTGGATCATCTCCTTCCTCGCCGGAAGAACTCAGAGAGTCCGTCTCCCCCCGTTCAGATCAGAAGCAACCGAAGTCATCTGCGGCGTTCCTCAAGGCTCCTCGCTCAGCCCCACCCTCTTCAATGTCTACATGAGCCCCCTGGTGGCCATCGCACGCCAACACAACCTCAACATCATCTCTTACGCCGACTAAACCCAGCTGATCCTCTCCCTCACCAACAACCCCGCCACCGCCAGAGCCAACTTACACGAAGGGATGACAGCCGTAGCCGAGTGGATGATGAACAGCCGCCTGAAGCTGAACTCGGACAAGACGGAGGTCCTCGTCCTGGGCTCCTCGCCCTCCGCCTGGGACGACTCCTGGTGGCCCCCTGCCCTGGGCAGCACACCCAAACCGATAGACCACGCACGCAACCTGGGCTTCATCCTGGACTCCTCCCTCTCCATGACCAGACAAGTCAACGCCGTCTCCTCATCGTGCTTCAACATCCTGCGCATGCTACGTAAGATCTTCCGGGGGATCCCCACCGAGACCAGAAAGACGGTTACCCAGGCCCTCGTCACCAGCCGACTGGACTACGGCAACTCCCTCTACGCCGGAACTACCGCCAAACTCCAGAAGAAACTCCAGCGGATCCAGAACACCTCAGCAAGACTCATCCTCGACATCCCCCGACAGAGCCACATCTCCGGACACCTGAGAGACTGGCACTGGCTCCCGGTCAACAAAAGAATCACCTTCTGTCTCCTCACCCATGCACACAAAGCCCTATACTACCATGACCCAAGATACCTCAACAGCCGCCTCAACTTCTACACTCCCACACGTCAGCTTCGATCGACCAGCCATGCCCTCGCCGCCGTCCCCCGCATCCGAAGAGTCAACACGGGAGGAAGGTCCTTCTCCTACCTGGCCGTCAAGACTTGGAACTCCCTCCCGACCCACCTCCGCCTGACCCAAGACCACCTCGCCTTCAGGAAGCAACTCAAGACCTGGCTGTTCGAGCAGTAGCGAACCCCCCTCCCCAAGCGCCTTGAGACCCCCCGGGTGAGTAGTGCGCTATATAAAAGCTTGATTGATTGATTGATTGTCTCACACTCACTTTCCATTTTCCATCCTTTTTTCAGCTCTCTTTACTCATTCACACAGCCTTTCTCTCACTCTGTTTCATCGCTGTTCCTTTACTCCACTTCTTTCACAACCCCTTAGTCCCATTTAAACTGTCTGCATCCCCTCTCTCCCTTGCACCACTTTTCAGCTTTCAGTTTGTCTACTTTCTTCCTTTTTCCATCTTTTCCTCCTTTGCTCTTTTACTAATTCCTCTTTACTCACTCACCTCTTTTGTCGCACTCTGTCACTATAACTCACCCATTCTCTCTCACTTATCTTTCTTTGCTTCTTTTCTTTTGTCTCTTTTTTCGTTCTCTACCTCTATGTCCTCAGTCCCTCAATCTCCTTGTGTTATACACACTTGTGTTTATCTACCTTCTATCATTTCTCTTAGAACAACTTCACTGCTCCTCTCTCATCATTCTTCACCCCAGTTATTTTACTCTGGTTCCATTACTACCCCGCATTTCCTATCTTTCAATGTCCTTCTCTTTACTTTCATCACTGAATCACATTCTCTCAGTACCACTGCTTTAGTCCTCTTCCCCTCTCTTACCTTCTTTTGCTCCTTTACTCTTTTTCCTTTCTTCACTCATTGTACTGCACTTCACTCAGTCCTTCCCTTAGTCCTTCTGTGTACTTACTTCCTCACTCCTTTTCCCTCAATCCTTCTATATTATCCTCACTCTCTTCATCCCTTCACTCTGTGACTCCCCTTCACTAACTCTCAGTCATCTTCCATTCCTCTTTTTTTGTAAATGGATCCTCAATCAGACTCCTTTCCCTTTCACTCATTCCCCTTTTACTTACTCCTCTTTCCTGATTTAGTTTTGGTAACTCACATTCTTTTAGTATCTTACTTACCTTCAGTAATTTGCTCTCCTTCTATTTCTTTTTCCCTCTTTTTGTCCTTCTGCATTACTTGATCTATTACACAGTCCCTCTGTGTTCCTCCCTCAAGCTCTCTTTCTCTTAACAGCACTCTCTCTGTCCCTTTTCTTCATGCTCACTCCTTCGTATATATATTTTTTTTTTAGGTGCGCTAGCGGGACGCGCCCCGGTACCCGCACCGGGGCGCGCTGAAATACTGGGCTTACTGGCAAAAATAAATAAATAAATAAGAATAAACATAAAAAAAATAGTATTCCATAAATATCGAATATAGGATTAATTTTATAAAATATTACATTTCATAGCTATAGAAATTTGCTATTAAAAAACCTATGAAATTCACTGAAAAAACCATAGGTTTCACACCAGTTATAGTTAGCTGGAAATTTTACTGACATAAAACCATTGAAATTCCACGATATAGTTAGTTGGACTCACTATAACATGCGCGCCTGCAATGCACTGCTGATGACGTCACATATTACATCACTCATGACATGGTCAGTGACGTCACTCATGACATCACTGATGACACCATCCAGTGAATGTGTGTCTTTTTGTAAAATAAATATGTTTTATATATGTATTTGTAATAGTCGATGGAAGAATACATTTTTAAATAAGTGTCTAAATGGATGTTTTAAAAAAAAAAATAGATTGGTTAACTGGCTTATTAAGTGTATCTTAGTGAATACATATATTAGCGAGTAATGTTTAAATATCTGCTCACATTGTGACCCAATTTTCTAGTGTCAAGTGGGAACACATGTTTCCCGAAGTATTCAATGGCAAGTTAGGAAAACTCAAAGGTCTCCAACATCGAATCATTCTCAAGGATAATGCTAAGGCTGTAGCACACAAAGTTTGCAAGGTGCCCTTGAGTCTTCCTCCTGAACTCAAGATGGAATTGTAAAGTTTATGTACAGCTACGGTCATTGAACCCATTGAAGGTTCCAAATGGCTCGCACCAATTGTTTTAGCATGAAAATCGGATAAGTGTCTCAGGATGTGTGTTGATTTGAGAGATCTTAATGCTAACATCTGGGTCGATCGTCAACCTCTTCCTAACATTAACAAATTGTTAACCACTCTGGATGGTACCAAATTTTTTACTTCCCTAGACATTTCTTCTGCATATCATCAGATTGAACTGTGCAAAGAGTCTAGACATTTAACATCTTTTGTCTCTCCAGAAGGTGCTTACTGTTAAATCCGGATGACTTTCAGCTTGCCTCAGCTTAGACTGTATTTCAGAGGTTAATGAAAAATGTATTTAAGGACATCCCCGGGGTTGTTTTTTTTCAAGACGACATACTTATTCATGGGAAGACTGAACATGAACATGACGAAAGAGTTAAACGTGCATTAAGTATCATTAGAGCAAGTGGTTTAACATTGAGGGCTGACAAATGTAAGTTTCACCAAGATGGTGTTGATTACTTAGGTCACCATATTTCTCCCAATGGTATCGAGCCCAAACTTAAAATCATAGAGGCTATCCAAAATGCACCCACTCCCACGAACAAGGACCAACTTCAATCCTATTTGGGGTTAGTGGAATACTATGCAAAGTTTGTCAGAAATGTTGCTACCAAGACCACCTCCATGCGCAGTTTACTTAAGAAGAATGTCAAATTTGTATGGGATGATGATTGTCACAAAATATTTGAAATGATTAAGAATGAAATTGTGCAGGCTGGTCCCCTTAAACTTTTCAACACAATGATTTGTGTATCATATCTAGTGATGCCAGTAATGTTGGACTTGGTGCTGTTCTTCTTCAAAGGAGAAGTGATAGTTGTGAAGAAACCATTGCTTTCGCTTCAAGAACTCTGAGGGGTGCCGAGGGTACTTATTCAACTATCAAGAAGAAAGCTCTGGGTTTGTGGTGGGGTGTACAACATTTTAAGAACTTTTTGTGGGGCAATGAATTCATACTGAGAACGGACCATAAACCTTTGGTCGATTTATTCACAACCAAGGGTGGTGGTAGAGCTACACCACGTTTAGCCAAGTGGCAATTTAGATTGCAGGAGTTCTGCTATCGTATTGGATATGTGGCCAGAGCTAAAATCATGTTGCTGATTGCCTGTCTAGATTGCCCCTCTTGGTTGAAAATGATGTTTCAGAATGTGATGATTTAGAAATTGTTTGTGCTGTGGGTTGTGCTCTTTCTGAATGTGAGTGGTTAGAGTGTACATCTGAGGATGATGTGGTTATGAAGGTTATTAACTACTTATCCAGTGTGTGGCCTTGTGATAAAGAATGTCCTTCTGATTGGATACCCTACAAAAGAGTTAAAAATTAATTGTCCGTAATGGACGGTGTGTTACGCAGGGGTGGTCTGCTTGTGGTTCCTTCTTCCATTTGCAGCAGAATTCTTAATTTGGCTCATGAAGGTCATCTGGGCATTCGTGCCATGAAGCGTAGAGTGAGGCAAGATTTTTGGTGGCCGGCTTTAGACAAGGTTGTTGAACATTTTGTACGTGATTGTTGTGCATTTGTCTCAAGTAACTCAACCTTCTCCTATTGAACCTATCGTTGTGAAGAATACACCTTGGACCAAACTAGCTTTTGATATTGCTGGTCCGTTTGGTCTCATTGGAAGCTCTCCTAAATTTGCTCTTGTTCTGATTGATTATATGTCTAAATGGCCTGCGGTTAGGTTTTTTGATAATGCCAACTCCACATCTATCATCAGTTTTTTCCATGACATTTTTCTCTCGGAGGGTTTTCCAGAAGAGCTTGTATCAGACAATGGAACTCAGTTAACTTCAATTGAAATACAGAGCTTTCTCAAAGAGGCGGGGATTAAACACATTTGTACGTCCCTTTATCACCCTCGTAGCAATGGTTTAGTTGAGCGGTTCAACCGTGTTATCAAGGAACACCTGCAACTTGCTTTGGTAAATGTGTTGCATTGGCGAAAGGCACTTTGTGATATGTTGTGGGCCGTGAGAACCACTCCTCACGTCAGTACTGGTGTTGCTCCTTTTACTTTACTTCGGCGAAGGGTGGCTAGTTCCAAACTGAATATGGAGTAGATGTCCATAACAGTGGACAAATTGTCTGCTGTAACTGATGTCAGAGCTGCTGTACAGTCAAAATATGATACAAGGCCTGGTGTACGTCATTCTCTAGATGTAAAGGTGGGTGATTGTGTGAGATAAAAAAAAAACGGGATTTCTTCGTAAGGGAGAGTCTCGATTTTCGTCTCCTACAAAAGTGTCTGTTGTAAAGGATCAGGTGGTGGTGTTAATAGATGGAAGAGTGTGGAACAAATCTACCATCTCCATTGTTCTTAAACCTATGGTTGACAAGGAGAACAAAAGACTTGGCGCACATTCTCCTTCTGTTAGTGTGCCCTCTGATGTTCACGGGAGGGAAGGTGTTGTCCATTCTGATTATACTTCCCCGAGAAGGGTGTCTTCTAGGTTGAAGTTTTTTCCTGCTAAGTTTCGTGATTATAAAATGTTGTAATTCTCTGGATGTTATCCTTGTTTCCTTTTATTCCATTTTTGTTCTCATTTCCTTGATTCTTTCTCTTCACTTTCGTCTTTCCATTCTTTCCTTTTCTTTTCTTTTATGAAGAATCCTTGTATTAGAGTGTTCCCTGCGTGGAACAAAGAGTTTTCTGGCCACGACAGTTGCTGCCGGGGAGTCCCAGTGACTGGATCAAATAAAGTAACCTCCCTTCTTATGTTCCATGTGGAGATTTACTTCTTTTCAGGGTGTCAGAGGACCGATGTCTGCCATACTGAGCTGCTGCGGCCAGGTGGAGGGCAGTGAGTCCAGGGTCGTAGCTTTTCCTTGGAGGCCTGTTATAAATAGCTTTTCTGCTCAGGCCTGGAGATCATAGCTGCTCTGAAGCCCAAGGACAAGAAGGCACCCAAGGTCCTGGGCCAGAGAAGCAAACACAACCAGCAATGTGTTGCGACCAGTCTAACCCCAAAAGTGAGGCACCTTGGATGTGGGGGGAAGGAGATGGAAGCTCGTCACTTGCCTGACCTACGGGGGGAGGGGAGGCTGCTATGTGGAGGAGGCATCCAGAGGTACCTCTGTGTGGAGTACTGCTGGACTGGGGTGGGCACCAGACGTTAATTTGGGGATCTCGCAGAGTTTTTATTTAACTCCGTAGTATTCTGCAGAGTGAAACTCTGTGAGTTCGACACACCTCTAGTGTTAAATCCATCCTTCCATCAAAAATGGACACAAAGCCGCATTTCAGGGTAAAATATAGCGCTAAATGCTAGATTTGCAATTCACCTATTGAGCATCACTTCACATAATTTTAATGACAATTTGAGTAATTACACGAAAGAACATTACGGAAATTTTGCTCAATCCTAATCTATTTTCTTTTCTAACTAACTTATCATGCACTGTTTATTTTCACCACGGATGGAGACTCTTTAAAAAAAATTACATTATTTCTCTCCATGTTTTCAATCCTTTTTCACACCGATATTTTTCTGGATTGTTTTATTTCACCATGTTTTTGCAGCTCTATTGTACACATTCCCACTTTCAAATGACTTGTTACTTACTAGTGCTTTCAACACGTTCTGATGCAATTCTATTTTCCTGATGTATGTCACAACACGGACCTTACTTCATAGCAAGGTTTCAGTCAAATCACATGATATTACCACTTCATGACATTTGTCTGATCTCATTACGTAATGTAATGCCTTTAAATATTGATTTTAAAAATGTGTGCTGATTGTTGCCTTTAATCTTCCCCTGATACCTGTGTATGGAAAAATCAAAGTCATACTTTAAAACTAAGACATTTCGCAGCAATCTCAGCACTCTTTGGGATAGTTGCTCTATTATAGGCAATGCAGCTTCAACCGGCACCACACCTACACGAACAAAAAAATCCCTCATTTCATATCCTCATTCTCTAATCTTATCTTTGAAAAAATATTAGATTAAGTATGAGTTTTGCAACCATGTATACATACCACCAATGATAATCTTCAACCGCCTGAGGATAAATGGCTTAATATGGAGAACAGAATATTGGTGATAGAGAAAACAATAAATAACATCCAGGACTCTTCTGTTAAAATTCCAAAGTTAGAAGCTTCAATGTAACACCTTGTAAAGCATGTTGAGGAATTGGAAAACTGTTACTAACATAATGGTATTAGATTGTATGGTCTGTCAGGGGAGCTGAGCAAGAGGATATCCTTGACTTTCAAACAAGCTTTAATCCTGACCTATTGGGAATTACCAACTCGCTTTAGGCCTGAGAAAATTGTATTTACGCTTGAGTAATTGGATTAATTTTGGTAATACTGCATTTCCTCCTGGTCCTGTCTTCCTGTCCCATTACTTAACAGTAAGCAGCTAGTATGGTCCACAGAAACCTACTACCTAGCTGAGCTTTTCGCACTTCCCCCAACATGGCGCCACCATCAGGTGATGATAAAGGGGGAAGTGCGTCACAGAACATCCTGTTCTTCTTTTTCTGCTTTCGCAGTTGACTTCGTGTTCCAAGCAGTGCTGTTGGTGTACGTTTTTCTCCTTCTTTATTGTGTTTGGACGGCCTGCTTTAGCGGCCGCCTTTTTTTTCTTTTGCCTCGGGTGCCTGCCATTGACGCGGTCCACTCAGCAGCTGCTTGTGCCAGATTTCCGCCGCTCTCACCTGTGATACCCGGCCTGCTTCAACAGCTGTTTCTCTTCATGCCGGTCCCTCTGTGCCCTATTTTAGTGGGCGGGGATTTCAGCATTGTTTCCTGTGGCATGCTGAGTCCGCAAATGTTCTCGGCTTCCCTTTTCCTGGTCCTACGTGAGGTCAGGACCTCTGAACTTCATTGCTTTAAAACGGATCCTTTTCTCTTGCTTGCTGTTCTCTGTAAATGCCTGTTTTGGTCCTCTGTGTTTCGCGTGGTTGGTGCTTTGCTGCCGTGGACCCAAGTGCCTCTTCTTCAGTATCTCTTCAGGATGTCTTGTGCCTCCTTATTTACAAATAACAAAAGAAGATGCCAGTACTGATAAACATAAATTAAAAGTGTGATTAATCCTCCACAAACAGAAAATCGAATTCCAGAGAGGGAATGCTTCTTAGTCGCAATTTTATTATATAAAGAAATTCAACAATATTTTATAAAATTCATTTTTACATTTGAGAGAAAAGACATTAGGAAAAAATCAAGATTGAGAACGGACACATAAAAATACAATCACCTGGAACGAACCACCATTCAAAACTGCAATCATATCACATTCACCACACATTCAACACATACAGACTTAGCTCAAAAATACCATATATACATTATCTACACAGGAAAAATATATACAACTGGAACTGCCTTAGTTAAACAAAATCATTCACAATTTTGATTGGAAGATAGTGCAATACCAAAGGATTTTACAATTTCAAGCAGTCCTTGCAAAATAAATGGAAGTGGGTAATGTACAACAAATGGCAGGGAGTCTCTAGAAGGACGTGACTCTTAAACCAAATGGCAGACCAGTGAGAAGATGGGCCTACGCGTTTCGAATCCCCTTTAGTTCTTTGGAGATTCTCATCAGGGCCTCAGGCAGCTGAACAAGAGAAAAGAAAAAACAGACATTTTTCTTTTTTTTAAAAAACAAAAGTGACAAATAAGGCAACAGGTTAACACATTTATAATTAACACTGGCTGGAGCAATTGCTACAGGAAGGGTAGCTCCTATCAGAATCTCTATACTCAGTGAAAACCCAGCATGGACAACCTATTCAGTGGAACAGAATGGAATAGCGGAGAATGAGGTTCAGAACTCAGTGTTTTAACCACACCAGTGGACTGCTGGGGGATCTCAAAAATGGCACTCCGAACTCTGAGCTACAACCCACTAGTTGGCTACTTCAAAAGATGACCAGTACGAAAAAGAACTTACCACCAAAGTTGCTGCAGTGAAAGCTTGTGGTAGTCCGGGGCAGGGGGATAGTAAAAAAGGGGGGGAAATCAATCTGTAAACAGATATCGGTGTTTTAATTAATCAAAAAGAGGTTCCGGGCTCGGGAGGCTGCTGGCCCTCCTGCCAAGGTGCCTTGTGGGTCTGTCGTTCCAGCTGACATTTCTGCTGACGATTTAGGCCCTGAATATGAGGAATGTGTGCGTGGGCGATTTTTTCAGGGTGGGGAGCTCTCTGATTTGTTTGACCATGTGTGGGATAATTTGGGGTTTTCTCCTCCTGAGTCTGATGTCCTGGAGGATGACTTTTTTATGCAGTATCACCAGCCAGCTCCTGAGTCCTTCCCTTTTCATGGTGCTGTCCGCAAGGTACTGGATCATGATTGGAAGGAGGTGGATAAGTCTGCCTTTCCTCTTTTTTTGTCTAAGCATTATCCTTTGGATGGGTTTGCTGCTGAGTTTCTCCAGGCCGTCAAATTGGACAATTTGATGGCTGGCCTTTCCTACCAGGGTTCTGCTGCTCCTGGACAGCCGATCTACCGTAGCAAGATAGCACCATTTGGGCGCCATCACGGGTCCGCTAACAAGTGGCAGGCTTTGCTTCCGCGGCTGGGCTTTAGCCGCTAATATTACAACTGTTTGCTGTTGCTCCCAAAAGAAATGGATGCAAAAAAACACCGATCTTGTGGTTTTCTTCCAACGGGCTAAACTTTTGGTTGTAATGTTAGCGGCTAAAGCCCAGCCACGGAAGCAAAGCCTGCCACTTGTTAGCGGACCCTTGATGGCGCCCAAATGGTGCTATCTTGCTACGGTAGATCGGCTGCCCAGGAGCAGCAGAATTATAACAAAAAGGACATTTCCACATACTGGAGGTTCCTGGTGGGCTAGTTGGCCCCCAGGGACCCCCAGTATTCATAGGAAACTTGTTCCCTCTCTGCAAATGCGCCAGGGGGCTGCCTTGTAGAGACATAAAAAGAGGCCACGCCCCTTTTTACACTTCTCTGCAACGCAGCACCTTGGCACATACTGGAGGTTCCTGGTGGGCTAGTTGGCCCCCAGGGACCCCCAGTATTCATAGGAAACTAGTTCCCTCTCTGCAAATGCGCCAGGGGACTGCCTTGCAGAGACATGTAAAGAGGCCACGCCCCTTTTACACATCTCTGCTAGGCAGCCCCTTGGCGCATACTGGAGGTTCCTGACCCCCTCGGCCCTCGGCCTGCTTAAAAAAAACTAATTCTGCAATACGCGTAGGGTACGCGCACCCTGCCGATCCCCCCCAAAAAATTAAGGCACCATTCTGCAAACCCGCTCCCTGGCGCATAGGCAGAGGGGGAAATAATTCCCCTTGAATACTGGGGGCCCTGTGGGCCAAGTAGCCCACCAGGAACCTTCAGTATGCGCCAGGGGCTGCCTTGCAGAGACGTGTAAAGAGGCCATACCCCTTTTTACACCTCTCTGCAACGCAGCCACCTGGCACATACAGGTTGTTCCTGGTGGGCTAGTTGGCCACCGGGGACCCCCAGTATTCAAGGGAAACTAGTTCCCCTCTGAAAACGCGTCCGGGGGCACTTTTGCAGAGTGGTGCAATCTGTCACCTCAAGCCCCGCCCCCTCCCTGCACCACTCCGCAAACACGCCCCCTGGCACGTTTGCAGAGGTGGAAATAATTCCCCTTCAATACTAGGGGCCCTGGAGGCCAAGTAGCCCACCAGGAACCTTCAGTATGCGCCAGGGGACTGCCTTGCAGAGACGTGTAAAGAGGCCAGGCCCCTTTTTACACCTCTCTGCAACGTAGCCCCCTGGTGCATACTGAACGTTCCTGGTGGGCTAGTTGGCCCCCAGGGACCCCCAGTATGCACAGGGAATTAGTTCCCCCTTTGCAAACGCGCCAGGGGCTGCGATGCACAGAGGTGTAAAAACGGGCGTGGCCTCATTACACCTCTCTGCATTGCAGCCCCCAGGCGCATACTGGAGGTTCCTGGTGGGCTAGTTGGCCGCCAGGGACCCCCACTATGCAAGGGAAATTAGTTCCCCCTCTGCAAAAGCGCGAGGGGGCTGCGTTGCAGAGAGGTGTAATGAGGTCATGCCACGTTTTACACCTCTCTGCAACGCAGCCCCCTGGCACATACCAGAGGTTCCTGGTGGGCTAGTTGGCCCCCAGGGACCCCAGAATGCAAGGGGAATTATTTCCCCCTCTGCTAACGTGCCAGCGGGCTGCCTTGCAGAGACGTGTAAAGAGGCCACGCCCCTTTCTACACCTCTCTGCTAGGCAGCCCCCTGGCGCATACTTCAGGTTCCTGGCCCCCTTGGCCTGCTCAGGGGGTCCCACAAGGACCCCCAAGGCCCAAAAAAACCCTGCCGATCCCCAGCAAAAAAATTAAGGCACCACTCTGCAAATGCGCCCCCTGGCGCATATGCAGAGGGGGAAATAATTCCTCTTGAATACTGTGGGTCCCTGGGGCCAAGTAGCCCACCAGGAATCTCCAGTATGTGCCAGGGGGCTGCCTTGCAGAGACGTGTAAAGAGGCCACGCCCCTTTTTACACCTCTCTGCAAAGCAGCCCCCTGGCGCATACTGGAGGTTCCTGGTGGGCTAGTTGGCCCCCAGGGACCCCAGTATTCAAGGGGAATTAGTGCCCCCTCTGCAAATGCGCCAGGGGGCTGCCTTGCAGAGACGTGTAAAGAGGCCACGCCCCTTTTTACACCTTGTTGCAACGCAGCCCCCTGGCGCATACTGGGGGTTCCTGGTGGACTAGTTGGCTCCCAGGAACCCCAGTATTCAAGGGGAATTAGTTCCCCCTCTACAAACGTGCCAGGGGGCTGCCTTACAGAGACATGTAAAGAGGCCACGCCCCTTTTTACACGTGACTGCAATGCAGCCCCCTGGAGCATACTGGAGGTTCCTGATGGCTAGTTGGCCCCCAGGGACCCCCAGTATTTAAAGAAAAGTAGTTCCCCCTCTGCAAATGCGCCAGGGGGCTGCCTTGCAGAGAGGTGTAAAAAGGCCATGCCACTTTTTACACCTCTCTGCAACGCAGCCCCCTGGCGCATACTGGAGGTTCCTGGTGGGCTAGTTGGCCGCCAGGGACCCCCAGTATGCAAGGGAAATTAGTTCCCCCTCTGCAAAAGCGCGAGGGGGCTGCGTTGCAGAGAGGTGTAATGAGGTCATGCCACATTTTACACCTCTCTGCAACGCAGCCCCCTGGCACATACCAGAGGTTCCTGGTGGGCTAGTTGGCCCCCAGGGACCCCAGAATGCAAGGGGAATTATTTCCCCCTCTGCTAACGTGCCAGCGGGCTGCCTTGCAGAGACGTGTAAAGAGGCCACGCCCCTTTTTACACCTCTCTGCTAGACAGCCCCCTGGCGCATACTTCAGGTTCCTGGCCCCCTTGGCCTGCTCAGGGGGTCCCACAAGGACCCCCAAGGCCCAAAAAAACCCTGCCGATCCCCATCAAAAAAATTAAGGCACCACTCTGCAAATGCGCCCCCTGGCGCATATGCAGAGGGGGAAATAATTCCTCTTGAATACTGTGGGTCCCTGGGGCCAAGTAGCCCACCAGGAATCTCCAGTATGCGCCAGGGGGCTGCCTTGCAGAGACGTGTAAAGAGGCCACGCCCCTTTTTACACCTCTCTGCAAAGCAGCCCCCTGGCACATACTGGAGGTTCCTGGTGGGCTAGTTGGCCCCCAGGGACCCCAGTATTCAAGGGGAATTAGTGCCCCCTCTGCAAATGCGCCAGGGGGCTGCCTTGCAGAGACGTGTAAAGAGGCCACGCCCCTTTTTACACCTTGTTGCAACGCAGCCCCCTGGCGCATACTGGGGGTTCCTGGTGGACTAGTTGGCTCCCAGGAACCCCAGTATTCAAGGGGAATTAGTTCCCCCTCTACAAACGTGCCAGGGGGCTGCCTTACAGAGACATGTAAAGAGGCCACGCCCCTTTTTACACGTGACTGCAATGCAGCCCCCTGGAGCATACTGGAGGTTCCTGATGGCTAGTTGGCCCCCAAGGACCCCCAGTATTTAAAGAAAAGTAGTTCCCTCTCTGCAAATGCGCCAGGGGGCTGCCTTGCAGAGAGGTGTAAAAAGGCCATGCCACTTTTTACACCTCTCTGCAACGCAGCCCCCTGGCGCATACTGGAGGTTCCTGGTGGGCTAGTTGGCCTCCGGGGACCCCCTGTATTCAAGGGGAATTAGTTCCCCCTCTGCAAACGCGCCAGGGGGTGCATTTGCAGAGTGGTGCAATCTGTCAGCTCAAGCCATCCCCCTCCCTGCACCACTCTGCAAACGTGCCCCCGGGCACGTTTGCAGAGGGGGAAATCATTCCCCTTGAATACTGGGGGCCCCTGGGGCCAAGTAGCCCACTAGGAACCTTCAGTATGCACCAGGAGGCTGCCTTGCAGAGACGTGTAAAGAGGCCACTCCCCTTTTTACACCTCTCTGCAATGCAGCCCCCTGGCACATACTTGAGGTTCCTGGTGGGCTAGTTGGCCCCCAGGGGCCCCTAGTATGCAAGGGGAATTAGTTCCCCCTCTCCAAAAGCAAGAGGAGCTGCGTTGCAGAGAGGTGCAATGAGGTCACACCCTTTTTTACACCTCTCTGCAACACAGCCCTCTTGCACATACTGGAGGTTCCTGGTGGGCTAGTTGGCCCCCATGGACCTCCAGTATGCAAGGGGAATGAGTTCCCCCTCTGCAAACGTGCTAGAGGGCTGCGTTGCAGAGAGGTGTAAAAAGGGGCTTGGCCTCATTACACCTCTCTGCAACTCAGCCCCCTGGTGCATAATGGAGATTCCTGGTAAGCTAATTGACCCCCAGGGACCCCCAGTATGCAAGGGGAATTAGTTTCCCCTCTGCAAACGCGCCAGGAGGCTGCGTTGCAGAGAGGTGTAATGAGGCCATGCCCCTTTTAACACATCTCTGCTACGCAGCCCCCTGGTGCATAGTGGAGGTTCCTGGTGGGCTAATTGGACCCCAGGGACCCCTAGTATGCAAGGGGAAATCCCCCAACTTAGAACGCGCTACGGGGCGCATTTGCACAGTGGTGAAGGTAGGGGGTGGGGCTTGAGGTGATATGTGTGCAAACATGCCCTGTAGCGCGTTTTAAGTAGAGGGATTAATTCCTCTTCAATCCAGAGGTCCCCTAGGGGCCAACTAGTCCAACAGGTACCTCCAGTAAGCGCCACAGAGCTGAGTTGCAGAGTGTTGTAAAAAGTGGGTGTGCCCTCTGAACACCTCTCTGCAACGCAGCTCCCTGCCGCATACTGGAGGTACCTGATGGGCTAGTTGGCTCACAGGGGACCTCAGGATTGAAGAGGAATTCATTCCCCAACCTAAAATGCGCCACAGGGCATGTTTGCACACATGTCACCTCAGGACCGCCCTTTTCCTTCACTATTGAGCACAATATTCCTCTAAAATCAGCTGAACTATGAATTCCGATTTACTCACCTGTTATCACGAGACGTCAGTGCTGCATCTTTGATGGGACGACTGATCCTGAAAAGTAATTTTAACCATACTTACAGTAACTTGAATTTCCTTACATAGGCTAACATTGACTTGTTTCACTTGGAAATTTTTCTAAGTGTGGAGTTTTTGAACTTCAAAAAATTCCTTTAAAATCAGCCAAACTACTAATTCTGATTTACTCACCTGTTATCAGGAGAAACCTCAGTGCTGCATCTTTCAGCCCACTACTGATCCTGAAAAGTATTTCTAATCGTAGTTACAGTAACTTGAATTTACTTTCATAGGCTAACATTGGCTGGTTTCACTTGGAAATTTTTTTAAGTGTGGAGTTTTGAAACTTTAAAAAATTCATCAAAAATTAGCCGAACTAGGAATTCCGATTTACTCACCTGTTATCAGAAGAGACCTCAGTGCTGCATCTTTCAGCTCACTACTATTCCTGAAAAGTAAATTTAACTGTACTTACCAGTACCTTGAAATTCCTTCCATAGGATATCATTGCCAGCAATAAAAAATATATATAAATTAAAAAAATATTAAATAAAAAATAAAATATTACAATTTTATTATTTTTTAAAACTTTTTTTTCCAATTTATATCAAAAATATGTAATGTAATTTAAAAAATTCAATATCTAAAAATAAATTCTTTAAAATTAGTATAAAAATATAACAATTAATACATTTAAAAATGATCATTTACAAAACCTTTGAAATTCACTGAAAAAACCATAGGTTTCAGCCACTTTATAGTTAGGAATTACCATTCAAAGAACCTTAGAAATTCACCGAAAAAAACATAGGTTTCACACATGTTATAGTTAGCTGGACATTTCACTCATACAAAACCATTGAAATTCCCCTGTTATAGTTAGTTCAGCTAACTATAACTCGCTCACCCACAATGCACTGCTGATGACGTAAACGTAAAACGTAAACGTGGTTACTTATATAGCGCACGTATCACCCCAAAGGGGTCTCGTGGCGCTTGCTTTGGGAACCCGTAATGGTATTCCCCTGTGAGATAACCCCGGCAGGGCATCCCGCCGCGAGGGGCCGTAGTGGAGATTAATCAAGCTATTGCCCAGAGTCGCAGAGTGTGAACCCGTCAGTTGAGTAGGCACCGGAGCGAGAATTATCGAGTTCGTGGAATTTTGAGCCCAAGACCCGCCGAGGCGGGGAATTGAACCCTGGCCCAGGACCGATCTCAGCTTCCAGGTCTGCCGCCTCTAACCCCTGAGCCCCACTTCTCCACAAGTCACATATTACATCACTCATGACATGGTCAGTGACATCACTGATGACATCTCAAATGACATCACTCATGACATCACTGATGACATCATCCAGTGAATGTGTGTCTTTCTGAAAAATAAATATTTTTTATATATGTATATCTAAAGGTTGATGGAAGAATAAATGGGTAAATACGTGTCTAAATGGATGTTTTTTTTGTAAAATCGATTGTATGACTTATTAAGTATATCTTAGTGAGTACATGTATTAGCGAGTAATGTTTAAATATGTAAATATCTGTGTCAGTGTCTCACTTTGTGTATAAGTGGCTGCATGGGATGGTGAGTAGCTACATGAGTGTCTATATGGATTATTAGTTGGTTTTTTGAGTATCAGAATGAGTGTTTGTATAGTTTGGTGGGGGGTATTATTTAGCGCACAGATGCATGAATGACTGACTCACTGTTTGTATGTGTTTTGAAGACAGAATGTGTGAAGGACTGTATGGGTGCATGAGTGTGTGTATGGGTGTGTTAATGAGTGAATTACTGTCTCAATAGCATCTTTATGAGTAATTACATATGTTTTAAACTATTATATGTGAGTATTGATGTACATAAGTGAGTATATTTGAGAGTGAGATATTGGAATAGTCCCTGTATAAATAAGTATGTGTTTCTATAAGTGATTGTTTAAGAGAGTAAGTATGTGTACGTTTCTGTAGAAGTAAGTGTTGTGGTGTGTGTATAGCTGTATATGCAAGTAAATGGATGTTTGATAGTTTATTTGCATGTGTGAGTATGTGTGTGAGTAACTCCATGGATGAGTATCGGTGTGTAACAGGATGTATAGGTGCATGAGTACATATGATGAGTGAGTACATGTATGAGTGACTATATAGAACTGTTGATGAATGAGTGGATGTGTATGTAGACGTTGGAATTACCTACTAGATTGTTGTAACTGGTATTGGTATCTCCATTTTTTTGAAAATGTTAGTTTCTATTTTTGAATGTGTGTATCAAAGGTTATATTAGGGTGAGAGGAGGTCTGCCACTCTTTCACAAGGATGATGTCATCAGTGATGTGATTTGGGATGTCATCAGTGATGTCACTGACCATGTCATGAGTGATGTAATATGTGACGTCATCAGCAGTGCATTGCGGGCGCGCGTGTTATTGTTAGCTGAACTAACTATAACTGGGGAATTTCAATTGTTTTGCATGAGTGAAATGTCCAGCTAACTATAACATGAGTGAAACCTATGGTTTTTTCAGTGAATTTCTAAGGTTTTTTTAAATGCTAATTCCTAACAATAACGTGGCTGAAACCTACTTTGCTCACAGTTCCACGCAGAAGTCCATAAACTGTATATGTATTGTGCGAAAGTATACAAAAATGTAAGTACAACAACAAATGACTCTTTTAGAATTCTTTTAAAATTACGTGTACACAATACATGTGTTGCATAGGGATTCCACAAACAGTTTTCTTCATGTTTTTCCATGTTCAAAATCCTTTTTGTGATATTGACTGGAGCAAAATCTTTTTTTACAACATTCTATAATACATCAAAATCAAAAGCTTGCCCGTGGATTTACGCCATTTTTTTCCTTTTCTTTTTTTTGCAAGGAAGTAAAACTTCTGAAATATCAATCCTAGTTTCAAACTATAGAGCTACCTTTGAAAATGACAGTTTTTGCCATGTTAAATGCAAAGCAGGACATTAACCTTTTTGCCCCAAAGAGAAAATATTGTTTAAGTGGTCTCATTGCTCTGTGGCTCATACATGATGTACACAACTGTCAAACACCCTATAAAACTGTAATTTATATCCGAAATCATAAAATGTTAGCATCTAAAATCCCATTTGACGTGACATTTGCTGTTAATCATGTCTCTCACAGAGGTTATTATGAACAAGCCTAACACCTAGAAATATATTGCTGTAGAAAAAGTGTAAATCTCACATTTACAAGGAATACATTTGACATTACATCGGAGCACTGATTATGGAATAATCTGCTTCTAAACTAGCTTGTCTAAATAAAATATTGAGGTCACAATGAATAAGTATAATTTACATGCAGTGAACATATTGCTTGGAGCTAATCGTAGGTGAGAGTAGGCCCAACAACTTAGTTCAGTCGGCAAAAGAAATGCCATGGCCCATTCATCACATCATGGGTGATTTGATTCACTCATTACTGATGAATGAGTGAGTAAGCAGCGTGTGTGTGCCAGTGAACTAACTCAAAGACCAGAATGTTTGGGGAAATTGATCTGACAGCATGGATCGTTTGAAACCCTCATGTCACCCCAGGGCTTACCCCGTGGCTCAGCCTCTGCCCCTCAACAGCCTTCACGGACTAGAGAGTGGAACAGGAGAGGAAAACACAGAAAGTAAACAAGAGTAAAGTGCTTTGACGCCTCGTCGTGGGTCGTAACTGCTACATAAATGCAATTTCAACTTAAGACTTCTAGAGCATCCTTCCTTTTGGCTTTTTGCATCATTCTAAATTACCACTGAGTCCAAACATTTTGAGCTTTAGGCCTTCCTATTGGAGGGAATTTAAAATGAATATTTGTGGCAACTCAATACACCTCAATGTAGTCACTGTAAAATGTATTGTACAAGCAATTATTGCATTCTTTGCATTCGGTTGTTCGTATTGTGTTGCATTATCCAATAGTTCTCAAACGAGGACCAAACGATTCACCACAACATTTCCTCCAACTTATCAGAACTGCTCCCCATTTCTGGTGGTCTGAGAGACCCTGTGATAGGGAATATTCTTGAACTAGAGGTATCTAAATTCAAAACGAAGTTTGCCCTAAAAACCATACTTCTCTGCTGCTGCTGCTACTACTGTCTGAAAAATTCTAACCCTTCTACGTTAAGAAGAGTGTCACAAGTTTCGATTTCATTAAACCATTAAAACCCACCTCTATTTCCAGTTTCTAAATTATCTCCTGGGGACTAATATTTCCGACCTTTTATGTAATCACTCTTCTTGTTATTACCTCACGCGCTTCTCTTCCTTACTGTACACTCTGGCTAATTGTTTCTATCTTATGATTGATCTATGCATTTGCATGGGTCTTGGCCTGCAGTATGTGAATATTCAGTTTTATGTGAAGCTCCCTCATACCAAACGATCACGGAGCCCGGCATAAGAAGGGCAAGTAAGTAAGTAAATTCAGAGGAGATTGCACACAGCGTTCTCTTCGTAGTGCCCCCGTGGAAACTAGGGACCCCTTTTTATTTTTCATATGCAGAGACAGACGTGAGTTACATATTGCACAGATGACGGGCAGGCCTTTTTTCCCCAGTAAGCTTTGAAGACATAAAGGGAACACAGGTGTTCGTATATACACTTTATTTAAGATCCATCTCTTAGATCAAGAGGCTTTACATGGAAAATATTATTATATATTTCTTTTCTTTATATAGTGCAAACCTTACGTAGGGGGTAATGGAGTTCTTTACATATAATGAGAGAAGGGAACTTAACAACAATAAGAGAGAGCACAGGAATCCCTTGCGCATAAGTGCAATGCAGGGCTTGCAAGAGATGTTTTATAGGCATTGCAGGAGGAAAGAATACTTAGGACTCACTTTATGTCGATGGTGAACGAGTTCCACAATGTCAAGTTAAAGCATTGGAACACCGATTTGAAGGTTTCTTTAGAGCCCTTTTGGAGTTATTCATGCACCAGTGATCTAAGCGCTTTTAAACGTACTCACCGATGAGAACCACAGCCCAATCCTGAACTTTTGAATAGACTTTAGGACAAAAGCATCAGAGCTTCTTACTGGACCAGTGCCTTTCTTAGCACACAGACTATAGCTTGCCCTTCTCAATTGCAATGGTGCTGAAAATTTTAACTTCAGCAAAACTGTGAGGTTTCATTGCCAACATGCGGCCGTAATACAGTAAGTGCCCTGGGCGGGCAACAGGTGTTTGAGTCCCCTTTGTGCGCCTTCGGGGCACTTTGAGGGAGGCCCGAGGTCCCTGCAGGGGACCCCATAGGAGGGCAAACCCCGTAGTAGGGCGCAGGGAACCGAGGCCAGCCCAGGGGAGGGAGGGGGGCGGGGTCACGATAGGACAGGCCAACCCCTTTCCCGGGACGTTATAGGGGAGCTCTTCCCTTCCGGCGCCCTCTTGCTGCTGCCCCCCCTCCATCGCTGTCGGTCGTGCAGGCTGCTCCTCGCCAGCCTCAGGCAGGAACAGGACCTGAAGCCCCAGTGCAAAATGCACAGCGCTGAGTCATATATAAGCCGAGGGGCCCTTCTTGGGGACTTGGTTCAACGGCACACCGTTAGTCCTTAGGGCAGTTGTAAGCCTGAGCAACCGGGGGTTTGCTAATAACACCCCGCCTGGCTGGGCAAGGTGTGAGTTGACTCTCCCTTGTCTGGAGGGTGGGGCAGGTGGACGATAGGTCCACCGGTGGGAGGCTGGTGCCTCCCAGGTTCGACACTTGGCTAGGGCCATTGGTGTCCGCTTCATTGGCTCAACTTCAGGCGCCCTGCAACAAGGGGTTGCGGGGCATAGGGGGGTCGCCTGTCAGTTAACCCGCTCTGTTATTTGTATCACAAATAAACCTGCAACTTCTTATTCCCAACATGATTGTCTGTGTATCATTTGGGTGGTGAGGGTTGTGGGACGAGGTGTACCGATGCAACTACTATGGTATCACAGAAGGGGACGCAGACGCTTGTGCGTCCCCTTCAGTTATACCGATAGCGCTATTGCACTTAAACCACGAACGGTACCTTCAGGGGGCATTCCCTCATTTGCATGGGTACGTGCCCAATGCAAATGATGGAATTTCTTTGCCTCTGCGCCCACGCTGTATTACCAATGCGGGAGCAGAGGCAAAGAAGCTCTCAGGGGGCACACTCACATTGCCCCACCTAAATGGTGGGGCACTGTGAGAGAGCCCCTTAAGAGAAGCCCTCTGGAGGGTGGAAAGGGGGTTCTATGGATCCGCTGGACGTCCCCTTGCAGGCAGGTGCAGTCATTGACTGCCCCCGCCTGCAAGGGGATCTCTAATCCCCTGTAACAGTGCAGGCGGGTGCCGCTGGCACTGTGAAAACATGGAGGAGCTGCACCCAGTCGCTCCGTGTTTTCACATGAATTTCCAGCCCCCCAGCGCAGCACACGTTAGCGCCTGTCCTGAGGGCTGGGAATTCACTGTAATAGTGTGCGATTTCATTGTTTTCACCGGGTGCACTTTATAATAGGTGCAACCTGCGCAAACAATGAAAATGCATAATATGGCCCATGAAGTTGTATGTCGAACCAGTTATGCATCAGCTAAAATCCACCTTTTCCCACATAGTGCAGCACAGCTGCCAATATTGTCCCAACCACACCTTCTGCTTCACTGTGCAATTCTGAAATGTGTCCCTAATGAGCCATTATGGACATCCCCTTAGAGCACTCCTCCTCTCCTCCCTTAGAATCAGAGGATTCCACACACGTTTTTATCCATTTGCAGAAAAAAATGTTTATTATCTTTATATTTGCATTTGCTTGTATTCTTTGTATTTGTTGTTTAAATTTTTCACAACAGTTTTTAGCGTATATTCACATCAGTGACAGAGGTTTTTTCGATATCCAATGCATTTCGGGCGTACCGAATCGCCCTTCATCAGGGAATACATACTCTAAACAAAAAACAAATGATAACAAAATTAAAATACAAACGTATAATTTCTAAGTCAGTTCCAACCAATAACGTTTTGTTCAAAATACTATAACTGACACATATGCAAACCGATAGGTGTACGTTCTTAATGCGCTAGTATGTAAGTTCACTCACGTGTCACTGTATTCTATGTTAGCTTCAGAATCTGTAAAGACAGAAATCAGTGCAAACGCTAGAGTAAATAATCTAATCTAATGCTCAAAACTCCTCTTAAAACTCAAAAGGTTTGTTGAATGGCGCCTTCTTGAAACTGACCTAGTTTATGTGAGTTCGGCGTCTCAGTCGGCGTTCTCTGCCCTTCCGTAACGGATGGTAGTCATGTTTCCTAACAACTATTGTTCCTATACGCTCTCATTCCGCTCACGTGATCGTGAGACAGGAAGAAAGACGACGTTCGATCCCGCCGGGTTGGTCTATCCATACTATTCTAAAAGTGTTAGAGTGGTGATCAGTCTACTTAAAGTAGCCAAAAGATAATTCTAATATTCAAACAAAATTCTGTACATACTTATGGTATACGAGGATCGAACCCTGGTCTGTATCTGAAACCAAGGACCAAAACGTTAACGCTAGTGCTACACAACCACTTAATGTATCATGAGTAAGTTGAATAGTATCACATGCATTTGGCTGAACATCAACAAATTATATTCAAATGAAAAACATTTACATAATTGTGTATGTCATATCGCAGGATATTCAGTCCAGTGTAAGGGGGACCAGAGGGTCCCTTACTGCAATAAGTTACCAGTTACCAGTTAAAGATAGCATGATAGTTCGCTCCGTTCATTAAGTCCATTGGGACTGTGGGTAGACAGTTTGTGGATCCAAAAGTTTTCACGTTGTAGCATATGCTTAGTGTTGTCTCTTCCTTCTGCTTTCTCTACTACTTCCAGAATGATATATTGTAGTTGAGAGATGTGTGTTTTGCCTCTATAAAGTGCGTGGCTACTGTTGATTTGAGGTTCTTCAGTCTAATGTTGGATTTGTGTTCGGTCAACCTTACCTTAATGCTTCTCTCCGTTTTGCCAATGTACAATTTGCCACATGGGCATTTCAGTGCGTAAATTACATTCTTAGAGTTACATGTGGCATTGACTCTGATTTTTATTTTGTTCCCTTTCATTGGATGATTAATAGAATTTCCTTTGATTATGTTGTTACAACATCCACAGTTTAAACATGGTTTGGTTCCTTTAAATATCTCGGTTGCTGGTTTCCGCTGTTTAAGGATTTCTCCTAAGTTCTGTGCCCTGGTGTGAGCAAATATTGGGTTCTGTGCAAATGTGTTTAGAGAATCTGGTTCAGATTTTAACATGCTCCAATGTTTAATGATGATTCTCTTGAAGTTGTTACTTTGCGTTGAGTATTTGGATACCGCAACTATGCGTGTTTCTTCACGTTTTTGGGTTGTTTTTAGGAAATTCCTTCTATCCATGTTATCCACTTTTTCTCTTGCTTTATTAATCACATCTTTGGGGTATCCTCTGTCTATAAACCTTGAGCCCATCTCATCCAAGGTTTGCTTTGCATTTACGTTATCTGAAGTTATCCTTTTAACCCTTGTCATTTGGGAGTAGAGTAGATGTAGTTTCAAACTTGGCTGATGAAAACTAGTATAGTGTAACAGATTGTTCTTGTCAGTGTCTTTGCGATGTACATTGGTTTCAAAACCCTTTTCAGTGTGGGTAATTCTGACATCAAGAAAGGTTACTGTGGATTCTGATATATCCCACGTTATTTGAATTCGACTATCCTCTCTGTTGAATTCCTCTAGGGCAGTTTCTAGCAGAGTTTTGGAAGATTTCCACATGATAAAAATGTCGTCGATGTAACGAACCATGAATTTGAGGTTTTCTTTCCAGATGGGTTTCGACAACATGTTGGATTCCTCAAAGTCTTCCATAAAGATATTCGCGTACACCGGGGCCGCCGAATTTCCCATGGCGGTTCCTGTTAGTTGTTGATACCAATTGTCTCCATATTTAAAGTAACTTTGGTACAAAGTGAAAGTCATAAGTTCCATAAGAAACACCTGAAAATCCAAACTCATATCTGTGTTCAAAAGAGCTTTTTCAATGGCCTCCATTCCCAATTGATGTGGTATCGCAGTATACAAAGATTTTACATCTGCCGTGCACATTATGATAGTTTCATTTGGGTCCATTTGTATCCCCTCCAATTTAAGTAGAAAGTCAGTCGTGTCTTTGACATAAGTTCTCATTTTTTTAACTGTGGGCTGGAGATATTTGTCAATCAGTTGACCTATGGGCTCATGTAAACTTCCTCTGGTTGATACTATAGGTCGTAGCGGTGGGTCCATTAGATTTTTATGGATTTTTGGTATCATATAAAATACCGGACTTTTTGGATTCGCCTTGATCAAAAAGTTCTTAGTTTTGATATTGATAGTTCCCATCTCATATGCTTTATTGACAATGTTGGTCAATATCTTGATGAATTCATATTGTCACTGTGCAATTCATCATTCTTTCACCCTGTCGCAAATGGTATGGCAGGCTTAGAGACCTCCCAGACTCCACCTTCAGTAGATCAGCCTACTTCATCACCAGTCAATGTAGGAACAACATCACCCCAACTATCAAGGGTTGTGTCATGAACATTTGGGTTTGAAAAGGGCAGAGATGTGTGCCTGTTAACTGCACTATCTAAACTAAAAGTGCATACAGCTTGTTCATAAATTCTCGGTGATAGTCCAAGAGATGCAGACAGCACAGATAAGAAACACAGAGCAACGACTGCATAAAAACATAAGTATATCTGTGCTTTGCGTGAACGCACATGTTCACAATACTAGCCCAGTCACTCTGGTAGCATCTAGCAAGGAAAACACAGTTTTTTCATTCGCAAAGTCATCAATGCCAAAAAAAAGACTACCTAGCTAAATAACACTTGTTTTCAGGTAGCACAAACCTGGTCTAATGGAGGAACTTAAGGCAAAGAAAGAAAAATTGGACAAAAAGCTCTCTTGTGCTATGTTCTACTAAATGAAACGGTTTACTTGTCAACTGAAAGTGATCCGCACAAAAGTATGCTTTATTGAAAATCTGTTGCCCCTATTCACAAAAGGTCTCTGCACTCATGGCAGAGGCCCTGCAGTTGTGGCTGAGGCCCTACAGTCGTGACGGGGTCCAGATTACTCATAGTGGGAACTCTGCATTGCAGTTTCTCACTGCTGAGGTCCCTTTACGAGTGCAGGCCTCCAACCACGACTGCAGAGTGTTAGACCTTGCATCTTTTGGCATGGTTTCCCCAGACATTTTGCTTTCTGCTTCCTGTTTTGACTGTGTGCTGAACTCTGTTTTTGCCGGCTTTAGGATTTTGTATGCTTTTACACTGCTTACCAGTGCTAAAGTGCAAGTGCTCTGTGTCTTTATTGTGGTTTCTCCATGACTGGCTTACTTGATTTATTGATAAGTCCCTAGTTCAGTGCCCTACAGGTGCCAAGGGCTTGTACTTCAAATGCTACTAGTGGGCCTGCAGCACTGATTGTGCCACCCACACGAGTAATCCTTCAAACATTTCTCAGGTCTGCCACCACATAGCCTGTGCAGCCACTTTTAAACTGCAATTCTAACCTGTCAGCATAACCTACTTATCCGGTCTAACCTACTCTTTTATTACACAAAGGTCACCACCCCTAAGGGTAGACCCTTGTCAGCCCATGGGCAGGGTGCAGTGTACCTAAAAGGTAGCCAAATACTCAGAAATCCCTATCTCACTACAGCAAGGCCTATCTCTACTATAGAGCAACATTGGAGCTACCTTGTAACATTTTACAAGTATAAATTCCAATTGGGAAAATATAGCAAGTGTAAGTTTGGTGTCTCTGGACTTGCAATTTTAAAACATACCTCTTGGGGAAGTTGCTTTTGACATTGCAGGTCTGAAAATTGAACTTTTAGAAAGTTGGCATATTCTTGCTAAACCATTTTGTGCCTTCTGCCTGTTTCTGAAATACATGTCTGGATTGTGTGATAGCTGGTCTTTGTGCCTTTCCACTTAACAGTCAAACACAAAGGGGGCTGAGGTGTACCACTCACATCCCGATTGGCCATCACCAGGCTGAAGTCTCTTCCTGAGCTATGGTGAGAGGAAAAGATGACATTTGCAAATGAATTGGGCTTGGCCTGTCCCCACACAAAGGGTTGCATATCCTCCTGTAGTAAGTCTGGAGGCAGGACAGGAAGGGAAAGGGTCTTGTGTGCTACAAAGACCTTTCTTTGAAGTCCTCCTAATTCAAGTGGTTATAAGTACTGGAGCTCTGACACCTTCCACTCAGAACAATTTTGGAACTTAGGACATTCTACCAGGAAGAAGATCTGCTGTACTGCCAGAAGGGACAGACACTTTGTTGCTTGCTTTGCTTTCCTGCTGCCTGCTGCCAGGGAGTGAGATGACTGGATTTGACTCTCAACATCCTGCATCTCTAAAGGTTCTCCAAGGCCTTTTTTGGGGTTGTCTCCTGTTGCTGAAGTCTCAGGGATATCAAAAACTTCACCTGAATCTTGCCTACAGCACCTTGGCTTCTCTGCTGTTATTCCTGCTCTTCCAAATGGTGCCAAATCCAGTTCCGGATTCCTGGAAGTGTTTGTTGCTGCAACCCAAGAAACCAATGCATCAACCCTGAAGCATAGATCGGAACCAGAGCATTTCTCTGCAATATTGATGGATTGCCGCTGCCTGCACCAGAGCCGCAGACACCACTCGACAACTGTGATGCAACAAACGCGACTTACAACACAGCCCTGACTTTGCCAACGCAGCACCTGCACATCACCCGGGCCTCAGGACACTGCATCGGTGACGTCTGCGATGGATCATACCTGGACCCCTGTGCAACCCAGTGGTTCAACATCAATGCATCGGCCTAATGCACATCACTTCTTGACATTGCCACGTCAACACATCCACGATATTGCCCCAAAGCAACAATGCATTGCCTGCGACAGCGATGCACCCCCTCCTTTCTCAATGCATTATCTACTATTTTCGACACACCCAAGGTACTGTCAGTGGATCTGCATGACTTCTGTATCTGGCCTGAGCTCCATTGCGGTCAAAATGTACTTTTGGATTTTCCCAGGTAAAGGTAACTAGATAGACCCAGTTGGAGCTTTTGGTTTCTAAGCACTGCATTTATATTAAATCTTGCAAAATTCATATATTGACTTGTGTATATTTGATTTTTATTGTTTTGTTCTTGTTTTACTCAGATAAATATGGGCTATTTTTCAAAATTGGTATAGAAAGCTATTGTTGTGTTTTTACTGTGTTACTGTGTGTGCACACACACTTTACACATTGCCTGACTGTTCTGTGTCAAGCTACCAGAGGGTGAGCTCAGGTAAAATGTTAGTGTGTATTATACTTACCCTGACTAGGATTATGGTTCCTGCATGGACAGGGTGCATCTCTCTCAACCAGAAACCATGGGGCTCATTTACTAGTTTGTGACGCAGGGCAGTGCAGCAAGTCACTTTGTCACTTAAGGCAGGAATGCACAGTATTTATGAGATACAGAGCATTCCTGTCTTCTTCCACTGCAATGGTGCACAATTGGCTGCATTGTGCCAATGCAGGCATCCTTGCACCATGGTGCAAGGGTGTCTGTGTTGTAGGAGCTTTATCTTTTGGAAAGGAAGGGACACCTTCCTGCACAAAAACAATCAATGGAGGTGTTTTCCTCCTTAAAATGCAGCACACATAGATAGAGGAAATAAGGAGGAGAAATAAAGATATTTCTCCTCAATGCACATCCCCTCGTGAGGCATTAGCTTTTGACACATTCCCAGGTTTACAAATCCTTGTTAATCTGGAAATGCATCAAAATCCATGGGTGTTACATGGGAACACCCTCTGCAACACCTATTGAACGCCTCTGATGCAGAGGAAGGCAAGCAGTGATTTGCAATGCGTTTTTTACTCCATATCTACGAGGCAGTGGAAAGCCACTCAAAGTGGCTTTGTGTGGCCTCGTAGAAATGGATCTGCACTCTGCACCACCATAGCATCAAAAAAGGTGATGCACTGGCAGCACAATGGGCTTGAAAATAAGCCCCCCAATTTCTAACACAAAGCCTCCACCACGAGTGCGGAGGCCTTAATCAGGCCCAAAGTATTCCTTATTCTACACAGAACTCCATAAAACCTGTGACCTACCCATGTGGGTGAACGGCACCCACCTCACCACTATCAGCTGTCTGCTCTATTTGTGAATCTGAATGTATCGACCTGCACCGCTATCCTACTCTAGGACCGTTTGTAAATGTTTGTCTGTGCTTTTGTAATGTGCACAGTCCTGAACATACTACTTGTGATATGTAAGATGCTTCACTGACTATCAAGATTAGGCTTGTGTTATATTAACAACCCCATTAAAGAGGTTAAGGGAAAAAAACTATCCTCTATGTAGGAGAGTAGGACCTGCATACCTTAGCTACCCCCATTTTTTGCTGGTGTTTCACTGTTTTTCTAATTTAGGCTGGCTGGGGCCCTGCTAACCAGGACCCCAGCTTAGCTGCTTCCTCTCTAAATCGATTGCATGTACATTAGGTACACTCCAGATTGGTTACTGGGTTACCCTTGTGAGTCCCTAGTATATGGTACCTTAGGTACCAAGGGCATAGGTACCCAAGAGGCCTACGAGGGGCTGAATCATGTATTATGCCACCCCTCGGAAGCCTTCCAAAATGGCACCACAGGTCTGCTACTGCAGCCTAGGTAAGGTGGTGCTTGCACCCCTTACTAAGATATAGGCTACCTATATCTACCTTTAAATACAGACACATTTAAACCCATAAGTCACTCCTATGGCAGGCCTTAACATTCCTGAAGGCAGAGTGCTTGGCTTTGTGTGAGAGGGTGCCCAAGCAAGTGCTGAGCCCCTCTGCAGCATTTGGAATCACTTCTTTGTAGCTGTTCTGTGATACAGCCATACCATATACTCTTAAGTGCCTTATAACCTCGCGGTAAATGCTAACTTTGGAATGACTGCATCAAAACATGTTGTGTTTGATGTCAATCACTTTGGAACCTTACCACCTCCCGCCAGTTCTGGTGGGGGGGGGGTAGAATTCCACCCTTCTAGAGGGAGAAACATGTACCCACTTACCTGACCGGTAATACTTTAAAAGAGCCCCAGCATCACAAAATGGATGCTGCTGCCACAGACATGAGTCTGACCTCCTGCTGCTGGACAAAACTCCACAGGGGATGCCTGTACAATAGGTCTCCTGTCACAGGGAGGTGTAACCATCTCCCTAGACAGGATTTAGTGTATTGGGGCTGGGCGGGTGCATTCAGTGAATGCTTTTCAGACAGTGCTGGGGGTACACTTGGTGTCCCTGTGCATACCCCAGTTCAAAGCGGTTGCAGGGGCACTCAGCCCCTGCTCCGGCGCGTTACTGGACAAAGGGGAAGGGGTGTAACCACCCCCTCCCAAGGTCCACCCATAGGTGGGACCTTAGAGTAAGTACAACCCAAAAACCTAGTATAAGTATAGGAACCCAGTCCTTAACACTTTAGATTACCCTGAACGAAACTCTGCAACATATATCCTGGAACTTTGACATTCTATTTCAACTAGAAGATGGAAGAATCTCCCTTGGGGTCAAGGAGTGACTCCCCTGTTCATACAGGCACCAATGAAGCATCTTGCCAGTCTGCATTTCCAAGGTTTCCGTCAGAACCTGAAGGTTTTGCGACTCAGGACATGGACTTCCCGACATCTGCGAGGTTGGCACGAGATCCCAGCGGAGCTGAGACCTGTAGCCATCATGAAAGACGTGGGATTCGAACTCTTGGACACCATGCGCAATCGCCATAGAAAACGACTACGAAACCCGACACGAACAGACACCTATGCACCCCGCTTCCCTGGGTGAGGTAACATGAGCACTTCGGTGCTCCCGTGGGTCTTGACTCTCGAACTGTCTAATGCTCAAGGTGTTTGCACCTAGTCCACTCGTAAATGCCCCATATCTTTAAAATTCTAATCGCAACTTTCTCCATAGAAGTCAATGGTTATTCGCGGCTGTGTTTAGACACTGCACGCGTCCCCGTGGGTCTCCTGCATCCCTGCCTTGGGTGGTTCCCGGTTGCCCCAGCGGTTCTACAGGCTCTAGGCCTTGTCTCTATGTCCCTCGTGGTTCTTATACCACTTTCTTAGTATATGCTTTGTGATGCCCCTAGTGCTAAACGTATACTGTGCTAATTTACTGTGTGCTAAATAGGTTTATTGTATGTACTTTTACCTCTAGCCTCATAAAGAGACTAGAGGGATGTATTTAGATTAAATATATATATTTTATATATATACCTGGTGTGGTTCTCCTTTCATTCGGTCATTCACAAGATTATAGACTGGTAAAACAAGCTGCTTTACTTTCCTTCAAGACTTAGCCTGAAGGCTGCTCTCAACAGCTACCACTAGGATAGCTTTCTATAGAGGTTGTATTTAAACCTACCATCAAAAGGGTTGTTTGGACTGGTGCAAGGTGCCCACTAGAATAGTGGACAGCATATGCCAGGCCAACTTCTCACATTGGTGTGCAGCGTATGGGATTCCAGCTTGCCATTGTTTTACCAGATAATCTCAAGTGTTTGATCATTTGAAAACCACTAAAGGTATCAGAGGTACATATAATACAAGCTTAAATACCGTAAGTTCTCCTGAACTTAGAGTTGTGTGTCAAGGGCTTAAGCACACCCCATCTACAATTCAAGAGAGTCCAGTAGGTATCGAACTAGAGTAGGTAGTGCATACACCACACCTTACTAGTTAAGGCTTCAGGGGCAGGACCTAGTGTGTCGCTGCCATATGTCAGTATGTTACTGACATCTAAGTATGGCACATTCCTTTTCTCTGAGTTAAGGGCTCTGCACTTAGACAACTGAAGGCTGGCAAAGGTGCCAACACCCTATGCATCAGAGAGGTATTGCTGTAAGATGACCTGAAGAAGGCTTCAGAGCCTGAAAGGGTAGGCAGTGGGTTGGTAGCAGGAGATGAGCAGAATCCCAGTGGTCCAATCCCACAGGAATCAGACTCAGATGCTGACCAGGAGGTTGACAATGAACTAGACCTGGAGAATCCAGCTCCTACACGAGATGGAGGGGTAGACCCAGTGGGTCACTTCTTTGTCCCCCCAGGAAAAGATGGTGGTGTGCCTAGAAGACCCAGATCACCTTCAGTGGAGTCTGATAATTCTGGCACATCAATAGGGACCTCTTTCTCTTCTCATAGGAGGGATACCCCCCAGGAGAAGAGAGAGCATCAGGTGAAAATGGAAGAAGCTCGGCTGAGGATAAGGAGACAGAAAGTAGCCTTAGAAAGGGAGTCCCTGGTGCTTGAGAAAACAAGAAAACGGATGGGACTAGAGTCCCATGGTGGCAGCAACTTCCCTAGTAGTAGGGAAAGGTCTTATGACCATAGAAACTTAAACAAGATTTTCCCTCCCTGCCAGAGTGGGGATGACATCCACAAATGGATAACTGCACTGGAGAGGGCCTTCAAAGTACAGAAGGTACCCCAGGAGCAGTGGGCAGCATTCTTGTGGCTCTCCTTTGCAGACAAAGGTAGAGACAAGCTCCTCACTGTAAGAGAAGAGGATGCTGATGATTACAAATTCCTGAAGAGTGCTCTAATTGGGTTTGACCTAACCACTGAGCAGTATAGAATACAGTTCAGAGATACCCAAAAGACACAGACTCAGGACTGGGTTGACTTTGTTGATTGTGCTACTAAGGCTCCGCTGGTTATTGGGCAGTAAAGTGTGTGAATATACAGGATTGTATAATCTAAACATGAGGGAGCAGATCCTTAATAACTGTCAAAATCAGCTGTTGCATCAGCACCTGGTAGACTCTGTTCTGACCTCTCCCCAAAAATTGGGAAAGAAGGCAGACAAATGGGTCAGAACCAGGGTGAAGCAGAAGGTACAGATCCAAGGTAATGACAAAAAGAAGCAAGATCAAAAAGGTGGGGAGAAGGGTAAAGACCAGAAGTCTTCACAAGGCCCCCAAAAAGATTCTAATGGTGGGGATTCCCAATCTTCTAAGAAAGGAAAAGTCGTAAAGTCTGTAAACAGAATAGCTATTGGGCAAGTGATTGCACCAAGAAGGATGCAGCTCTAGCCACCATTGCCCCTAAGGCAACTGTTCCCCCTAGTTCAGCTGCAAATGGTGGTTCTCAGCAGAAGGGTATAGTAGGGTTGTATCTGGGAACTGAGAAGGGCTCTGGCCTAGTCAGAGTTCCAACTCAGGCTGTGTTAGTCTGTGATGGAGGCATGGACATGTTCTCCTCTGTGAGTCCCAGTAACCTGGGCAAGTACAGACATCGCCCTTTGATAAATGAAAAAGAGGCTTTGGCCTATCGGGACACAAGGGCAAGTGTCACAATGGTGACGCCAGACTTTGTGGACCCTGGACAGATCATACTTGGTGAGCTGTACCAAGAGACCAATGCTAGCAATGTCAGGACAAACCATGCCCTGGCAGTTGTTAATTTCTCCTGGGGAGGAGTAATTGGCCTCAATAATTTTGTGGTAAGTGCAGACTTCCCTGTTGAATGCTTGTTTGGCAATTGCCTAGAGACTTCAGCCTGGTCTGAAGTGGAGTTTAGGATGCATGCAGAAATGTTAGGAATCTCAGCACATGTCCTTGCAGTGACTAGGTCACAGGTCAAAAAGTCTAACACTAAACAGGCCCTGGATCCTGGAATATGGACCTGGTGCCTTCCAAGAAAAAGAGCAGTAGGGTAAAGGCAGTGCCTTCCGCCTGACTCAGAGTGATGATCAGTCTCTTGAGGGAGATGAGTGTGAGCCTGAAGAAGGAACTGTCCCAGAAGAGCTTGAGCCTGATCAGGTTGAGTTTGTGGGGACATGGGGCCCTTCTAGGGCAGATCTGAGTCAGGAGCAGCTGAGCTGCCCTCCTCTTGAACCCCTCAGACAGCAAGCTGCTGCTGAGGCTGCTGGGAATGCTAGGGGCACCCATAAGATTTATCGGGATGATGGACTCCTGTACTCAGAGAGTAGAGACCCCAAGACTGGTGCAGCCAGGAGGTTGGATATACCTCTAAAGTTCAGGGGCTTCCTATTGACACTAGCCCATGATATTCCTTTAGCAGGACACCTGGGCCAGAACAAGACTTGGGACTGAATTGTCCCTCACTTTCACTGGCCCCACATGTCTGAAGAAACAAAGGAGTTTTGTCGCTCTTGTATAACCTTTCAAGCCAGTGGTAAGGCAGGTGGCACTACAAATGGCCCCTGATACCACTACCTGTGGTGGGGGTTCCCTTTGAGAGATTGGGTATAGACATTGTTGGACCAATGGATCCTCAGACAGCATCTGGGCACAGGATTATCCTAGTGGTGGTGGTGGACCATGCCACTAGGTACCCAGAAGCTAGTCCCCTTAGGACCACTACAGCACCTGTTGTGGCAAGAGCCCTCTTGGGAGTGTTCTCAAGAGTGGGTTTCCCTAAGGAGATAGTATCTGACAGAGGTGCAAACTTTATGTCCAGCTACTTGACTGCAATGTGGAAGGAGTGTGGAGTGAACTATAAATTCACCACACCCTATCACCCACAGTGCAATGGTTTAGTTGAAAGATTCAACAAAACCTTAAAGGATATGATTAAGGGTCTCCCAGAAAAGCTCAGGTGGAGATGGGACTTCCTGCTACCCTGCCTTTTGTTTGCTTATAGAGAGGTCCCACAGAAGGGGATTGGCTACAGCCCTTTTGAACTTCTGTTTGGGCAACCTGTAAGAGGACCCCTTTGTCTGGTGAAGGAAGGATGGGAGTTACCTCTCAAACTTCCCAAGCAAGACATTGTGGACTATGTACTTGGTCTCCGCTCCCGGATGGCTGAGTATATGAAAAAGGCATCCAAAAACCTTGAGGTAAGTCAGGAATTGCAAAAGGCCTGGAATGACCGAACGGCTGTACTGACTGTTTACCAGCCAGGACAGAAAGTGTGGGTGCTGGAGCCAGAGGCCCCAGCAGCTCTCCAAGACAAGTGGATTGGACCCCACACTATTGTTGAACAGAAGGGAGAAGTAACCTATTTGGTTGATCTTGGACCTCCCAGGAGCCCCCACAGGGTGCTTCATGTCAACAGACTGAAACCATATGTTGACAGGGCAGACATGGGCTTGCTCATGGCTACTGATGAAGGACAGAAGGAAGAGAGTGACCCTCTCCTAGACCTGCTCTCTCAGAACCCTGATGATGGATTCGTAGATGGAGTAGCCTTGGCAGGCAGCCACACTGATCAGCAGCAAACTGATTGCAGACAAGTTCTCCAACAGATCAGACATATGTTTTCTCTGACTGCAAGTCAGACGACCTGGTGCACTTATGAAGTGGACACTGGGGACACTCTGCCTATTAAAAGTAAGATTTACAGGCAACCTGATTATGTCAGGGACTGTATCAGGACTGAAGTCCAGAAAATGTTGGATTTGGGAGTGAGTGAACCCTCAGATAGCCCTTGGGCTAGTCCAGCAGTCTTGGTACCTAAAACCTCACACCCAGGGTGGTAAGAGAGAGATGAGGTTTTGAGTAGACTACAGGGGTCTCAATGCAGTCACTAGGACTGATGCCCATCCAATTCCAAGAGCAGGATAGCTCATAGATATGTTGGCCTCAGCCAAATTTCTGAGCACATTTGACCTTACAGCTGGTGGACATTATCAATTTGTGGTAATGCGCTTTGGTCGGCAGAATGCACCTGTCACTTTTTAAAGGTTGGTGAACAAAGTCCTAACAGGCCTGGAAGACTATAGTGCATCATATCAAGATGATAATGTTGTCTTTAGCTCCACCTAGGAGGATCACCTGGTCCAGCAGAGAAATATTTTGGAGGCCCTGCAAAAGGCAGGCCTAACTATCAAGGCTACTAAGTGCCAGGTAGGGCAGAATCAGGTTGTGTACTTGGCCCACCTTGTAGGTGGAGGCCAGGTTCAATTATTGCAAAGCAAAATCCAAACCATCATGTAATGGGTTGCTCCAACTACCCAGAATCAGGTCAGAGCTTTCTTGGGCCTGACTGGGTACTACAGATTTGTCAAGGGGTATGGATCCATTGTGACACCCCTGAATGACTTAACTTCTAAAAGAATGCCTAAGAAAGTTCAATGGACAGGGTAGAAAATCTGAGGCAAGATGGCTGCCGACAGTCCGTAGGGGTAGCAGCACTCAAGTCACTCTCCTGCAGTTACTGCTTGTCTAACGTCTAATGCTCGCTGGTATGGCTCAGAGCTGATCTACAGTTGTATTCTTTCTGCTACATTGGACGATGAGATGCTGGAGGGTCTCCATAATCTGGTGATTACATCTGCTTGGTCATTTGTGGCGGTGGAGGTAGAGGTGTTGGCGCTGCATAGCAGGAAGCTAGGAGACCCGAGAGTGCCGAGCAGCGTCTGGCAGACGACACTGTCTAAAGTCAAGAAGAGGATTACTTCGTGCCGGGAGATCTGGGAGGCTGTCAAGCGTGTCATGGCCCCTAAAGTACTGAGGATTATTAAGAGCACCCAGAGGCAAGAAGAGGGGGAGACATCTAGTGAGCCCGACATCCCTGCGGCAAACCTGAGAACCAAGGCACAACAAAGGGCACAGACTCGCAAAGAAGCGGCAAAAAAGCGCGAAGAGGAGCGATTACTGGCAAGTCAGAAGAGGAGAGAAGAACGACATAAGGAATTACCTGTACTGGACCTGGCCACAGAGTCTCTGAGAGAAGCGATCCTGCGTCAGCCCCTGATTTTTGAATCATTTCAGGCACGTGGACTTTCACCTTCTTCTTCACCGGCAGTGAGAGGTTCGCTGAGAGTTGAGATGGACCCAGCTCCGGCGCCTATAGCAACGGTGCGCGCTGAGCCGGGATCCGAGACAGGCATGCCGCGGAAGGTCGCGGGGGTGTACCCGCTGTAGTGGACGGCGCTGGATCACAGACGGAGTTGCTGACGAAACCCGAAATGGCAGAGTTGGTGCCTGAGGCATTGGAGGCTGCAGGGCACTCGGCGGCGGTGGTGGAGGCCGCAAGAGTCGGAGATACTGAGCCATGTGAAGTGACTGGGGCAGCGGGAGCAGAGGCGGGAGCGGTGCTGGCTCAGCATTCACCTTCACTTCTATCGGAGGTTACAGAATGTATGTCTCATGGCTCTTTAGTAGGTGGGGGTCCAATGGAGGCGGAGCCAAGGGCATGGAGGTGGAGGAGGTGGAGGAGAAGCGTCATGGAGATGGAGGAGGAGCTGGAGGAGCTGGCCTATCGAAAGATCCTGGAGGAAAGGTGGAACATAATGCCTGCACCGGGCTGGTGGCAGAAATGTGCAATGTGGAAGTCAGCGCACTGGATAATAGAGGCAGCGGAGGTAATGCGGAAAACGCAGGCTCACAAGAAGCAATAGGTACGAACAAAAGCATACATGAGATAGCTGTATTGCCCCAAGTAGTGGATGTGTATACGAATGTGGGTCTGGGAACGCAGCAGAGTGCTCCACAGGGGGAAACGCAAACTTTAAATACAGGGCATGTCAAACATCGGAGCATGCAACAAGAATCCATAGAGGAGGGGGAAATACCCCCTGTGCGAACAGTAGTATTGGCAGATGGCTCATGTAAAAGCGCAAAGGAGCCTGTAAATGAGCCTGAAGTTGCGAAAAGCGGTGATGAACGTGCACCTGTTGAGACTACCACTAGTATAGAAGAAGGGCTGAATATCGGCAACACAGATAAACCGCAAACTACAATACCAATTGCTGCAGCAACTGGAGTTAAAAAAGTACCACTATCAAACCAAGGAGCAATTCCTAAAGATAAGGGTAAGGGTAAGAGTAAGGGTGAAACTAAACCTTTTAAACCGCTTAGCTCTGTTATAGCACCAGATTCTTGTAGGAAAAAACAGAAAAAAACGCAATTATGCTAATTAGGCCAAGACTTTCTTCTCTTAAAAAATTTTCTACTAAAAGGTTACTATATAGCGATGACAGTGATGATAATGAATTGGTGGAGGAGGAGGAGGAGGAAGAGGAGGAAGAAGAGGATGATGAGACGGAATCATCGAACACTTCTTCTGTAGAGTCGGAGAACTTTTCATTGAGTGAATCCCAAGAGTCTGAGACTTGCTCCCTGCGTCTAGAGAAGGTGCAGAGCAGCGCGGTGAAAGAAAGTAATCCGAAACCCAAAATTAAAACCAAAACTCACAAGACTAGGGGAAGATCCCGTGTAAGAAATAGCAAGATAGGAACTCCGCCACAAAAGGGAATATCTAAAATTCCGGATTGGGATAAGTCAGGTACAGAGCCGCACAAGGATAGATTTGATCTTTTACTCTCCACAATGCAACAGATACAAGGGGAAGCCCGGCTGGAGAGCCAAAGAGCCAAGCGGGCCAATAAGAAAATACAGAGATCTCTCCACAAAGTACAGGAAATGTGTGCTGAAGCTACAGGCAGATTGACGGAGGTTGAACAGAGGAATGGCAAAATGGAGGATGAGATGGTAAAGATGCAAGAATTTAGGCAGATGCAGGAGAAAACAGAGTCTGACATACTTTGGAAGCTGGAAGACTTCGAAAATCGGCAGAGGAGAAACAATATAAGACTGCTTGGAGTGGAGGAAGGCAAGGAAGGAGGAGATATAAGAGCCTTTGTCGTAGATTTGCTGAAAGGCGTGTTTCCAGACATGGACGCATGGGACTGGGACAAAGAGGTGCAACGTGCGCACCGATTTCCCCTCATACAGAAAAAGGGTAGTGCGGGCGCAAGAGCAAGGGCAATCCTTGTGTATGTGGGAAACTATCTATTAAGAGAGGAAGTGATAATGAAGGCTAAACCCATGAAGAAACGAACTTATAAAGACATAACTTTTTTTGCCCGCCCAGACTTTTGCCACACAACAGTGGAAAGAAGATGGCGTATGCGGCAACTCATAGTACCATTTCAGAATATAGGCTGTGAAGTCTACTTGCTGTTCCCTTCCCGCCTCAAAGTAGGCTTTAATGGCCAGTTCAGAGTCTTCTTTTCTGAAATCGTTGCGCAAGAGTATTTGACTTTTCTTCGAGAAGAGAGAACACACAGGGATCGGAATATACAAACTGATCGTATAGAGAGCTTAAAACAAGTAGCTTCTATTACAAAGAAATAACTGAGCCTTTTTTCGAATAACATGAATCAATCTTTCAAAATGACGTACTAAGGGGGAGTGGCTGGGGGAAACTCCCCTGGGGGGGTGCGGCTGCCACACATAGGTCAGGATTGACCTATTTGCCAGTAAGGGAAGGGGGGGGAGGGAGGGGAGGGAAGGGAGGGAGGAGGGGGAGCGGGGTGGGACTCAGGGGGGGAACAGGGCACGGCAGAACACACAATAGAGAGATGGAGCTCAAAAAGGGCATTTTCAAGACAGGGGGAACAGGTGGGGTGGCGAAAATTTAAAGGAGGCAATATAAGAAAAAACGTCAATGGAGTATTGATAATATGCTGGATAATTAAATGGATAGTGTACAGAAGAGATTGTAGGTCGGAAAAGATATGTGACAACGTGTACGATGGGCGTTAGGGCTGCAACATGGAATGTATGTGGTCTAAATGATCCCCAAAAAAGAGCAAAAATTGCGCTAGCCTTGAAACAAATGAATCTGGATTTTGCATTTATACAGGAAACTCATATTATGATAACACAAGCACACTTCCTGACTCAGCTAGGATTTCATCTTCTAGTACACTCAAGCCAAGGGGTTAAAAAAAGAGGGGTAGCTATTTTAGCTAGGAATAATAATATTTTAACCAGGAAGAAAGCACAGGACAAATGGGGAAGATGGGCCATGGTTGAGTGCTTTATTGATGGAGAGTGGATAACGTTTGTAACTGTTTATGGCTCAACAGAGGATGATCCTGAGATTTTTCAATTTTTAGATGTTGAGCTAGCAACATGGGCACCAAAAATTATATTGGGAGGTGATTTCAATATTAATGGAGCAGATGGATTAGGACTGGGTTCCTTTGGAAAATATAAAGGCAGGAAAAAGAAAGTAAACCAGGCACTACATAGTTTAGTTTTAAACAATGCTCTCTCAGATGTGTGGGGGAAAAAGAGAATGGACAATAAAGGCTTCACATATTATTCTGCTCCGCACCGAACATGTGCAAGATTAGATTATTTTTTCGTTTCAAGTACCACTATTTCAAATTCAAAGATTGAAAGGCTGCCACCGATCCTTAGTGATCATAACCCCTTAGTACTCACTATGGCAACAAAAACAAATACTAGACAATACACAAATTGGACCTTCGAAAGAGAGCTATTGAAAGACGAACAATATATAGAACATATGAATAAATGGATTATTGAGTTTTTTACTTTCAATAGGGACACAGCAGAAATGGGAGTGGTCTGGGATACCTTTAAAGCTGGAGTACGAGGGGAAACAAAGAGCTATAATTCTTATAAAAGGAAACAAATTCAGCTGAGGAATTTAGAGCTAGCTCAGAAGGTCCTCAAGGCAGAGGAGAACTTAGAAAATAGTGTTTTGACGAGGAGGGATTTGGAAAAGGCTTTGATAGAACTAGTGAAAGTAAAAGGTGAGGCAGAGGGCGAAATTGCTAGTAAGGCAGCGAACATTTATAATACTAAAAGAGAGAAGTGCTATGAGTTAAGTGAGTCAGTAGGCAGAATTTTGGCTACTCGGACAAGGCAACAAGAAGCTGTGGGTATAGTTAGAGAAATTAGGGATACATCGGGCATGGTTCACTCAGAGTCGAATGAAATAAGGGAAGTATTTAGGACATTTTATGAGAAGTTGTACGACGATGAACTAGAGGGTCGAGATTCTCAAAGAGATAAGGAGGAAATGAAGGAGTATCTCCAAGAGATCCCTATAGACATAATCGAGGAGGAGGAAGCAGACGGATTAGAGGGAGTTTTGCAGAAAGAAGAAATCAAGGAGGCAATATGGAATCTGCCCTCTGGCAAAGCAGCAGGTCCCGATCAAATTCCTATAGAGTTTTACAAAGTATTTTGGGACTTCTTGATAGAAGAAATAATGAAGGTTATGCAACTGGCACAGCTGGGCAAATCAGCACCTAAGTCATGGGGAGTGCTGAGGTGGTAGTAATATTAAAAAAAGGGAAAAACCCGGAAGATCCAGGATCGTATAGGCCTATTACTTTACTCAATGCGGACGTAAAAGTCTTCTCCAAGGCATTGGCATCAAGGCTTGCAAGAGTTATTGATAAAATAGTCAGTAGCTGCCAACACGGCTTTATACCAGAGAGAGGAACTAAACACCATATACGAAAAGTAATAATGTTACTTCAATCACAGAAAAAGCATTTGATTGGGTCTCCTGGGGCTACCTTTGGCATGCTTTAGAAAGAACAGGTATTAAACAAGGTTTTATTAAAGCCCTACAAACTCTTTATCTAAAACCGGTAGCAACTTTATGAGTGAATGGTGGAAATACGGGCCAATTCCAAATAAAAAGAGGTACTAGACAAGGGTGCCCTTGCTCACCATTATTGTTTGCCATATACATGGACCCATTAATACGTAGAATAGAGACATCTGAGATGATTGCACCCTTAACAACACTCATCGGGCAATGTAAAATCTTAGCTTATGCAGATGGCATTGCTGTAATCTCTCCAAATCCCTCTGAATCTATAGAACACCTTGAACTTGAGGCGATGAAATTTGGAAAGATATCGGGGTATAAATTAAATACATCTAAAACGCAGATAATAAAAAATTTGTTTACTCCGTGTATAGACAATCGAGTGGTGCAGGAAGGCATGTACTTAGGGGTTATCATAATGCCAGATTTGGATATCTTAGTAGAAAAGAATATCAATCCTTTGATTAAGAAAGTAGAGAAAGACTTGGATAGGTGGGACAATTTGCATATGTCAATAGAGGGGCGGACAAATATAGTAAAAATGTTGATACTTCCAAAATTTTTATATTTATTTAGAGCAAAACCTTTTTTATTTGATGTTAAAATATTTAAAAAACTAGAGTGTATAATAAATAGATTCATCTGGGCAAAGGGGAAAACGAGAAGAGCCCTTAGATTCATGACACTGCCGAGAGAAAGGGGAGGCTGGGGAGTTCCAGACTTAAAATCTTATTACTGGGCGGCGGCTCTACAAAATATGATTGGTATGCTGGGAGGGGAAGAATCAGAAGAGTGGAGCAAATTTGGATCATTAGCAATCTATGGATTAACCTTGGGAATGGAAGTGAAGGATGTCTTGTTGAAATTTACAGAGGCTAGCTATTATAAGAGGACAACGTTTAAGACGCTTATAGCAGCATATGAAATTTGGAAGAGCTTCTTTAAAAAAATAGGTTTGGGGAAATATAATGCGTACACTAGACTCTCACATAACCTAAATCTTCCACAAGATATCTACCTATATTTGCAGAGTGGGAAAACAGGGGAATTAGAACTATAGGGGATGTAAAGGGGGACCAGGGGATTCTTCAATTCTCAGATTTACAAGCTAGATTTAACCTAGAAACTAGGCAATTCTTTAAATACTTACAAGTCAGGAGTTTTCTTCTGAACAAAAAAGGAGGCGTTTTGGGATTCAGGCGTAATTCAATTATGGAGATAATTCAAGGTGGGGAAGATTGCACAATTAAAAGGCTCTATGCTGAACTGATAAAATCAAAATGGGATGACTACCAAAAATGGAGCGAAAAATGGAAGGATAATCTTAATATTAGTTGCGAAAGTTTTGGTATCTCTCTAGAAAAGGGTTACTCGTTGTTATGTTCAGCACCATTGCAGGCGCAACATTATAAAACGATATATCATTTATACTTTTCACCCGCTAAAATAGCACAATGGGGAGGTACAGTGGGTATTAAGTGCTATAGGTGTGGAAGCTTGGATGCCGATTTACAATATGTATTTGCTACGTGTCCTCATCTAGATTTACTAAAAAAAGATATTGAACGATTCATAAACAATATTTTAGGAACTGAAATTGTGTTAACTCCTGGAACTATATTATTAGGAGTCAATTTTGAGGACGCACGACCATTTTGTGGGAGGGAATTTCTATTTGTTGCAATATCTGTTATGAGACTATGCATAGCCTCTGCATGGATTGACCCTATACCACCTACTTTCCATAAATGGCTGGCTAAGTTATTAACAACATACAATGTGGAGAAAGAGATCTATGCAAGGAAGGGAAAAAGGGGAAGGAAGCTGGGCAAGATAATATGGGATCCTATAACGCGGTGGAAAGATGATCAAATAGTTTAAAATTGAGTTTTGTCTGAAATTTGGTTAAATGAGGTTCATATATGAGATATAAACTGGTATGTTGGTTATAATGGGAGAGATTTATTTGACTGTATGGAAATATTAGGAAAGGGTAACTTTGTTTGATTGCACTCAGGTTATACAATCTGGAATAACATTCCAGATTGTATAAGGCCCATAGGAATGAATGGGGAGTATTCCTTATTTGCGATTAGCAATTTGCTAATCGCAAATAAGATTGCGATTTGAAGGGTGCCAGGGGTGTCCAAAGGACACCCTGCAGCACCCCTCAAATGACATTTGACACAGGTGTTGCACACACACATGTCCAAAGGACATGTGTGTGTGTAACATGCAACTCAGAAAAATGCATTTAAACCTCGCTGTAAATTGCGGCCAGAAAATGCGAATTCGCAAAAGAAATGTGGATGATGAATTACATTTAAGGAATCTCAAATAGAGATTCCTTAAATGTAATTGCTCGCAAAATTGCGAGATCGCAATCAGCGATTTTTGCATTTGGGATGATGAATCCCAAATGCAAAAATCGCACTCGCAAAGGGCCAGATTCTCAGAATCTGGCCCTTTGCGAGCCGATTTCGCCTTGATGAATAAGGCTGTATATATTTAACCTGTCCAGCCAGACCAGGATTTTTATTTTGTTACAATCAAAACAATAAATTGAATACAAAAAGGAATTGCTTATAGTAGGGCACAATCCTGTACCATACTAATGAGAGGAACAGAAAAATAGAAGCAAGAATTAAAGAGGAAATATTCACAGGCAAGGAAAACAAGCAAACTGGACACTTTTAAATCAGTGTAAGTAGTGTTCTCCAGAGCGGAGCATGCAAATTGATACACAATGGTTACATGTATGTCCACTTAAAAGAGTTGACGTTTCGATAAATTGCTCAAATCGTTAAGGATCATCATCAGGACTGTAAACACAATTGAATTGCCAGGGGAATAATATTACGCCTGTTTGTGGAAGGAACAGGGAGGAAAAAGAACCAGAAAGTTTTTCAGAAATCAAGGACTGAGTAGTCAGCATTTTTAAGGATATGCACACATTTACAGTACTCGGAACCGCAGTGATCTCTTCAGGTGCACGTGCACAGGTGATTTGAAAAATGGGAGAAGTGTTTTGTGGAAATCTATGCGTGAATCGATCAGTCGGCGTGAACCGTGTGAGTGTTGGACGCCAATTGGTAATAACCGCGAGTTATTAATTCCATACTGACATTTCCACGTAAGGGGCATTTGTCCATGCAAGGCTGTGACTAGTGTCAAGATTAGAGACATGCATGTGAGGGCGTGAGAGCTAAGGGCAGATATGGTGGATTCCAGCAAGCATTTGAATCGCTAGAGGAAATGTGAGGCTTACCTCGGGTGAGACGGTTAGCCGCGCTAAGATTAGCATACAGAGCCAAGACCAATTGAGGTCGCTCGGGCTGAAGTAAGTTTAGAGGCTTGCGCTGTGGAGGCAAAAACTGAGTTAATTCGTTCATTAGCGATGGCGGGAAATGCATGCATTAAGTCACACAGGCGCCGGTGTCAAAAGGACCTACCATGAAGATAATCGGTAAGCAGCGTGTTAGGGAGTAGAGGCTGTTTGGTTGTGGAAATCCTTCACAGCAGCTTGCGGTCGTCGTATGATGGAAGATACGCTAGTAGAAGGAAAGGTCGAGGTTAGGGGAGGCGAGGTGAAAGGAAGGAGAGATTGCGGGGAGCCACAATCGGAACATGGTATGACTTACCGATGTGTTCGAACAATGTCGGGATCCACGGCAGTGAGGGGGCGTGAGGACGCCGAAGCGGTCTTGCCAACTGGTGAGCCTAGTGAAGAGAGCGCAACCCTGTGGATAAACCCTGGAAGCGGCAGTCGTGTGACCACGCGCGTAGGTCACGAGTCTTTGGGAGTGGGTGGAGCATGAGCATGCAACCATGGGGGCCATCTTATAATGGTGAATGATGAAGGTGCATTAGATCTTAAAATCAAAATTTGTGCATTAAAATACGGCGCAAGTGAGGAACAACTATTGGTGACCTTCAATAAACAACTCATGGTTCATAACATGGGGAGCCGATTATACATTCACATTTTCCATTAAAGAGTAATTGAATACAATTATTTCTGCAGAAATCGTTACATTCTGTCAAAAAAGACCTTTAGCCTCAAACAGCTTTGATCCAGATCTCTTGGGTAGCCATTTATGTATTTCTTTATTCAGTTGTCAATTCCTTATTGACTTGTGCACTCCAGTCAGCATACGTTGCCCAGTATGAAAAATTATTTGAAGAAAAATGAAAACATTATATAAGGACCCCTAAATGGTACCCTGCTGAACTCCATAGGAAATTGAGGACAAGGCAATGCATAACTTGAACAGACAACAGATTTTTCAAGATATTCTGCGCCATTATCATAGTGCAATGTTCTGTACATAGAAAATGAACAAATAGTCGTGGTGTGCTAATTAATAGAATGACAGTAGAAAGGTGATAGTGTACAACGTGTCAAAATAGCGGTGAATTTTAAAAACAATGATGAGACAAGAAAATAAAAAGGCAATTTTTGAATGAAAATTTCAAAAAAACAGTTTTTAAGAAGTAAATAATCGCAGCCAACTCCATTAAGTCCAGAACAGTTAAAAATCCCAAAACTATTTACGACTCACAGAAAAATTTGAAAGGAGACATTATCAGGATCAGATGTCAATGACAGAGAAAGCAGCACATTGTAAAGAAAGTATCACATTTGGTATATGAGTCTGAATGCCTGACACATAGCTAGGGGAGCCCAATTTGTTCACCCACTAAAATGAAGAAAAAAGTTTAACAACTTATAAAATTCACACTTAGGGGCATATTTACAGGGAAGGAGGCGCAGCATGTTGTTAAGCCTAGAAGCCTAACAACATGCTCTGTCACTTTAGAAACGCAGGGCTGCACCATATTTAAAAAATATGCGGGCATATTATCAAGAATGGCGTTAAAATTATTGCCGCTTTAGCGGCAGGAAACTGCCGCTAAAGCGGCGATAATGTGATAATATGCCCTTGTGAAATCCCATAGAAGCCCAGGTTAACACAAGAACCTGGGCTTCTATGGGAATTCACAAGGACATATTATCAAGCCCATTATCGCCGCTTTAGCGGCAGTTTCCTGCCGATAAAGTGGCGATAATTTTAACGCCGTTCTTGATAATATACCCCTAGGTGCAGCCCTGTGTTTCCCCCAGCGCTGGCGCTAAAGTTAACTGTCTAGAGCCAACGCAGGCACTCTTGCACCATAGGGCCAGGGTTTCTGCATTGAGGGGAGTGATTGTTTATGTGCAGGAAGGTGTCCCTACCTGCACATTAACAATATTTAAATGACATTTTGTAACTTCTATGTTGCATAACTTAATTTTTTGTAAATTATTTTTTATGTGGAGGAAGGGACACCAGCCTGCACAAAACAATCACTGGCGTTTTGCTGTTTCCATGTGTTCTGCACAATGCAGCACACAAGGAAACAGCAAAAACGAGGAGAAATTAAACAATTCTCCTCGTTGAGCCAGGGTATGACAAAGTTTTCCCTGGTCTTAATGTTGTCGCTGCTCCATATTTATGCCATCCGTGTAAATATGGAGCAGCGTCAAAATCAATAGGTGTTGCAGTGTAACGCCCACAGTACACCTATTGCCCTCTCCTTTCACTCTAAGCATAGCGTGAAAGGGTGCCTTCTTTACAAGGCAGCGTTACGCCACGTTAAATGGCTTAACACTACCTTGTAAATAAGGCAATGCCCAATCATCACGGGAACGTCACTAAAATTAACGTTCCTTTTGTGAGAAGTTGGTCTGATATGTGATGTCCACTATTCTAGTGGGCACCCTGTATCAGTCCAAACAACCCTTATGGTGATGGTGGTAAAGTCAACCTTATAGACCAGCTATCCTAGTGGTAGCATGGACAAAGCAGTCTTAGGCTAATGTGAAGCCAATTTTTTTTACCAATAATAATCCCTTGAATATCAAATGAAAGGACACCACACCAGGTATATATAAAATATATATGTATTTATTACTAACACAACCCCTCTGCACTCTTTATAATAATAATAATAATAATAATAATAAAGGGTTTATAAAGCGCCTGGTGACGCCTCCTGGCGTATCCCCGCGCTGTGGAGAAGGGTCAGAGTACAGTAAGAGGGAGAGGGCCTAAAGGGCAAATAGGTACGTTTTTAACAGTTTTCTGAATGTGGCTTCATTGTTCGCTAGCCTAATATTGGTGGGAAGGGAGTTCCATTTGTTGGCTGCCAATGAACGGAAAGAGCGACCTCCCATTCTGGATTTTTTTATACGGGGGATCTTGAGAAGGCCCGTTCCCATCGAGCGAAGGGTCCTGTTAGGCTCGTAAGGAATGGCTAGGTCAGACAAGTAGGACGTTGCTTTATAAGAGATGATTCTATAGCACATGAGGAGTGCTTTAAATAGAATTCTCTTCCTAAAAGGCAACCAGTGTAGGGTTGCCAGGGTGGGTTTAGAAGCAGCTCTTCTAGGTAGTCTCAGCACTAGCCGTGCTGCTGAGTTTTGTAACACCTGCAGTCTCCTGACGTTCTTTTCCGAAGTTCCAAGAAGAAGCACGTTGCCATAGTCCATACGAGAGGTTACTAGGGCCTGAGTCATGGTACGCCTGGCCTCCAAGGGGAGGAGGTCCAGGGTGCGGTTGAGAGTTTTCATGACCCCAAAGCACTTCCCTACAATTTTATTTACATGGCTGTCAAATGAAAGTTTGGTATCCACCCAGACACCTAGGTTCTTCGCTTCCCTGCCAGGAGTGGGTAGAGGCCCCAGACAGAGTGGCCACCAGTCTTTGGTCCAGCTAGTGTCCTTACCTCCTATTATTAACACCTCAGTTTTAGAGCTGTTAAGTTTGAGGCAGTGTTGGGTCATCCAATCTGCAAGATCGCTCATACAGGTTTTGAAATTGTCAGCAGCCAAGGAGGGATCTTGGGACAGGGAGATCAGCAGTTGGGTATCGTCGGCGTAAGAGACTAGCTCTACGCCGTACGATTGGACCACCCCTGCCAGCGGGGCCATATAGAGGTTGATCAGGGTGGGACTCAGGGCAGAGCCCTGAGGTACCCCCTGTTCTAAGGCTATGCTGTCCGAGAGAAAATTGCCTCTCTGAACCTGAAAGCACCGGTTGGTTAGAAAGGTTATGAGGTCAGAGTTCGAGATACAGCACAAGTTACTCAATAAGCATACTATAAGTTGCAGAAATAAAATTCTGCCCTAGGGGCCTCACGAACAATATACTAAGTAAGTGGTATAAGAACCACTTCAGAACAGGTGAATAGGCCTAGGGAATCGCTCGGACTACACTGATAAAACCACAGGTTAGGAAGTAGGAATCTCACAGGATGAGTGTGCAGTGTCTAAACACACACACAAGTTCTTAGAGACTTTCAATGGGAACGTAAAAGTTAGAAACTAGTTGATTTCAGACGGTCCGGGTTGACTTGCGGGGAAACCCAGTTAAAATAGAACACTTGGATAGTTATTACCCATGGGAGCACCGGAGCACTCGAGTTACCTCACCCAGGTAAGCTGGGTGCATAGGTGTGAAGTCGTGTCGGGTTTCGTCGTCCATTCCTATGGAGAGCTGCAAGAAGATGCTGCAGGTGACCAGGAGAAAGATGTCCGGATGGATCCAAGGGTGGATCGCAGAAGGGAATAACCTGAAAGCAGAGGGGACAGAGTCTGGGTCACTAGCCAGTGACCAGGAAGGAACCAGGAAGGAACCAGGCGATGTTGAGCTGCAAACAGGTGAAGAAGTGAAGCTTGTCTCTGCAGCCACGTGGACCAGGAGGCATCGACGACAACCAGTCGCTGGATACGGACTGTCCCACAAAGGCTCTCACTGTTGGTGGTGTTGGCTTCCGGATCGGAGTCAACAAGCTTTGGCAAAGGCAACACACGCAGGAAGTGAAGATCGGCTTCTGGTACAGACCAGCAAGGTCTGTGGAGCTTCTCCTTTACAGGAAAGCAAGAGCAAGCCGGGAGCAACCAGGCAAGCAGCGTTGTTTCAAAATGGAGTCTTCAAGATGGCCACTAGCCAGCGGGCTAGCAACCGGGAAGACGCAGCGAGAGGAAATGCAAGAGCAGGCCCCACGCGCACTCGTGGAGTGTGGAGGGCTGAGTTTCAGTGCACTTACGAATTGGTGTTGGGGCTTCTCAAGTCCTAATGCACAACTTCGAGGACGCCTCAGAAGCTGCACAATTTAGCAAAGAGTAAAATGGCTAGGTGTCCGGTCCTACGTCTCTCGTGTCCGCCATCGGTCTCAGCTTTGCTGGAGGCGTGGGTTAGAGTTGGAGAAGTCTGGAAGTCCAGTCCTGTGAAGCAGGTTCATCGGGATCCTTCGGGAGTGGCGACAAAGCAAACTGGCAATTCACTAGGTGGTGCCTATTTGCACAGGATGGTCACTCCTTGACCACAAGGGAGATTCTTCAGTCTTCTAGTTGCAGTAGAATGTTGAAGGTCCAGAGTTTCGTTTCAGAGTTTCAGTTCAGGATAATCTAAAGTCTCTAGTCTCAGCTCCTAGCTTCATACGAATTAAAGGGGCTAGATTACCTGCTAGATCCCTCCTATGGGTGGGACCAGGGAAGGGGGTGGTTACACCCCTTTCCCTTTGTCCAGTTTCGCACCAGAGCTGGGGCTGGAGTGCCCCAGCAACTGGTTTGTACCGGGCTATGCATGGAGCACCTTGTGTGCCCCAGGCAGTGTCTCATTTCATTCAACCCACCATGCCCCAATACAATATGGCCTGTCTGGGGAGGTGTTAGCACCTCCCAAGGCAGGAAACCTATTGTCCAGGCCTCCCCCGCTGGAATGGCTCCCAGCTGCAGGAGGTCAGACTTGTGTCTGTGGCAGCAGCATCCATTTTGTGATGCAGAGGCTCTGTTTAACTTTAACCGGGTAAAGCGATAACTACATGTCTTCTCCCTCTAGAAGGGTGGAATGCTACCCCGGCCGCCAGGACTAGTGGAGGGTGGGTAGTATTCCAAAGTGTATGACACCTTACACAACATGTTTTGATAAAGCCAAACCAAAGTTAGCATTAACCGTGAGGATTATAATGCACTTAAGAGTATATGGTATGGCTATATCATAGAACAGCTATAAGGACATGGTTCTGAAAGCTGCAGACAGGCTCAGCTCATGCTACAGCACCATCTCACATAAAACCAAGCACTCTGCCTCCTGGATTGTTACGGCCTGCCATAGGAGTGACTTATAGGTGCATGTGTGTCTATATATAAGGTTAGATATAGGAATACTATATCTAAGCAAGGGGTGATTACATAACCCTGCCCCAGCTGAGGGATCAGCCAGTTGTGTCAGTTTGGATGGCCAGCCAGGGGTGGCATAATACATACTGCAGCCCCTGGTAGGCCTTGGATGCACCTATGCCCTAGGTACCTATGCTACACTATACAGGGGCTCACAAAGGTGACCCAATACCCAATTGGATATGTACCTAAAGTACATGGAGTCCATTTTACAGTGCGAGCAGATAGCCTGGAGCCCTGACTAGCAGGATCCCAGGCCAACTAAGTCAAAAACCAGCTAAACACTAGGGAATAAGTTGGGGTAACCATATAGTCAGATATCCACCTTCCTACACCTTTGGCGACAGGGGCTTGTAAATATGCCCCTTAGTTGTTAAAAATGCATTTTACAAAGTAGAGAGAAGCAGAATGAGAATACTTTGCACACCAATATCCTGCAGTTCGTTTGATGTCAGAAAGAGCTGTCACTCAGCCAAGGGACTTACCACATCTGTGAAGAGACCGGCCACCAGTTCTTTTCAAAGTCAAAATACGATGCTGAAACGGATCAGTTTGTTTTTTACCAGTTCAAGTCATGATATTGATTCATACAGAAAGGTCAAATGCGGTGTTTAAATACAGATGTTGGGGCAGATTTTTAAAAATACAGGCAACACAGAACAGCACCCAAAGAGGCTGCTCTATGTTACTTGACAGGGAGGGAGCAAGAGAGGGCTGTATCTTCTGAGATGTGGCTCTCTCCTCCCCTCTCCCTAACACCGGCGCTTATTTCAGCTGCCGAGTGCCACGCACACACCTGAGCGCCATAGGGCTAAGGTGTGTGCGTGAGTCTAGCATAGGTTTTGTACAGTAAGGGTATCCTTCCAGCACAAAATACCATGCCTAGACAAGTATTAAAGCTTTTTTCACTTTGTATGTATGCTGAACCTTGCAGCACAATGCAAAGTCAGAAGAGAAAGGAGAAATAAAAATGTTTCTCCTGTTAGGGTCGTCTATCAGATGGCGTTTATTGTTCGCACTAAACAATGTCTACAATTGTTTGTAGATATGTTTTGTGTCAAAAAGCTTTGAGTCTTGCATGGGAAAGCCCAAGTACCACCCATGTAACGCCTCCCTGCCGTTAAGTAAGGCAAAGCAGTGCTTTGTGCTGCATTGCTCTACTTTTAGCGAACTTTCCATAGCAAAAATAGTTTTGCGCTGGAAAGTAAATTCCCCTAAAAATATTTTGTGCTGGTTAGCGTCACTTTTGTGATGCTAACCCAGCACAAAATGATTGGAAATCTACCCCGTAGTCTGTAATTTTGACATGATGTGTGAAAATCCACTCTCCAGTTAGTGTTTAGATGAGTCCATGCTAACTAAAGACCACAGGTGGTTCAATGCGTACAAGTGAAACAAACAAAAACCTCAACACCCAGACTGCACTGCCTGTCATAACGGAAACAACATACTGAAACAATGATGTCCCAGTGACATGAAATCACATGGTCAACCTGGGCCTTATTTAAGAGGCCTTGCGACAGATTTGCGCTTCTGTTACGTCTATTTTTGTGATGCATCATCGGCGTAAAACATGCCTCCTGTTGCTCCCTATTTACAAAGTGACGCATCTAAGCAGATGAATCACTTTGTAAACCCCTGCGCTATATAATACCTGTGTCAGGTATAATGTATGCAGGGTGGGCGATCCCACGTAAGTAAGCCTCATAGAAGTGACGCAGTGAAATCTACCAGATTTCACTGCGCCTTTCCTAGGGTGCAAATGCATCATTATCTTACTCCTGCCTCACAACAGGCAGAAGACTAACGCAAGCCCTGTTACATGGATCTTGCCCCATGTGAAAGGACACATTGCTTGAGTTGCGTCACTTTTGTGACACACTCCAGCAATGCTTCACTTACAATGCAATACTGACGTATCTGTAACTCCTTGCGACATGATGCATCATACAGTAAATATGATGCATCAATCATGTCGCAAGGAGGGCACACTGAGAAGTGAAGCACCGCTGCTTTCACGCAGCGATGCGTCACTTCTCATAAATGAGGCCCCCTGTCTCTAAGAAGCCGAAGGTGAAATGAATATTCATTCTATAAATGTGAGCAAATGTGTCAGATCTGCGAATCGGTGAAATGTACTCACTGGTGGTGTAACCACAGCCAGTGCTAAATAAAGACCATTGCAGATAGAAGCTGTTCTATAGCACTCCCACAAATGACCACAAGAGAACATCAGATTCCATCCAGGCCTAATGTCTTTGTAAACTGGGGTAAGGGGAGGATCCAAACGGCAAAATAAACATTCCCCGATTTTCCGGAAATCCTTTCATGAGAGACTAGTCTTAATTTCTGTGATCTTTTGTCGACCAAATGCACAGTTGCTTCCTTGCACTACATTAATCTCCCCGCATCCTTCGTTGTTTTGATCAATGTAGATAAATCCAAAGCCAGACTCTAAGGAATGACTATAATTAGCCAAAGTAATTAAGCTTTGTTCAAATTGGAAATGAAAACGATTCCGGCTCTGAACTTGAAAAGTAATTTAATCTATCAAAACAGCTTTTCATGCGATCATGAGACAATTAAGTTGCGAAACCTACCTATTGTGAAGCTCATTATACAATCTGTATTTAGCACTCGGCCTCCATGCTCTAAATTTTTTATTAAACTATGAGTCTAAGGTTAACTGAAGTAGCAATATTAACATAAATATCTGTAAAACATAGTCTGCATTACAATTTCGGTTCTGATTGAGCAAATAATGAATTCAAGTTGAAAATGTACTCTTTGTACATGTCCATTAAGGATTTCATGAGAATTCTGGCATTAGTGGGATTAAAAAAAGTCCCATAATCAATAGGGGTGGGCGGAATTTTCGTAATCGCGTTAAGCAAATCTCTGCGAAAAGGTAAAAAAATCCCTGCGAACACAGAAATTCCACAAACACGTGGAATTGCTTGTTTGCGATGCTTTTTTCATGTTCGCAATTGCTCTTTGTGTGCTCGGGGGAAATATCTCGCGAACACGCATTTTGAGAACGCAAACAAGCAAAAAATTTCACGAAGTCGCAGACCCCAGAATTTTGGGCAATTATGCGTTCTCCACGGAACACGAAATTACGCAAATTCTGTGAGCGGAATGGAATTTACCGCCCAGGCCTAATAAACAAGCTGCAAACCTGTGCAAGTTGGCTATTTCTATGACTCCTTTTCTTCAGAAAGCCCGCTTGCTGGCCGGTACCCCATCCAAAAAAAGAGAGGGGGAGACTTAGCGCCAGCCTGCGATACCCTTGCGCCATCATGGATGCGCCGTATTTACAATACAGCGCACCATGGCGCAATGATTAACAGATGCGTCAGAAATTCTGATGCATCTGTTGGGGCAAAAGTCGCGCATTGCTGGAGTTGTGTCGCAATTGACCTTTGGTTGGTCTCGGAGACGGTCTGTGGTTGGACTGTTGAGGTAACATATGAGGCACGCATTCTGTCTGACCATTCCCTTGTACTCCTTGCAATGCAAATCCCTGTGTATCGGAAACCGCCCTTCGGATGGAAGCTCCAACCCTCAGAACTTAAAGACCCTGTTTTCAAACAGACCGTAGGTGAGGCAATCAAAAACTATTTTAAGGAAAATGAGGGGACAGTAGATAGCGCAGGGGTGTTATGGGGAGCGTTTAAGGTCACCATAAGAGGCTCTTGTACTGGAGCCCAATCTGGGGTCCTGCTTGACATTCGACGTAGGATACAAAAATTAGCTTCTGATATTTCTCAACTAGAAAGGGACTATGAGTCCGATCCTTCCAGTGATAAATTGGCTGCGATATGGGAACTTGTCATTGAACACAATGACACAGTGGACCAGAAACTGTTGCACTGCTCTTGGAGTAGAATAGCACAGTATTATGGTGAGGGCGGCCGCCCTGGACGTTCTCTTGCGCAGTAGTTATCGGAACCACAAAGTCAGGAGAATATAACCAAACTCATTGATGGAGATGGGGTAGCCCGTCATTCGACAACGGAACTTGGCGATATTGCATTACAATTCTATACTAGCCTCTATGCCTCCAGAGAGTCTCCATCGCCTCCGTAGATTGATGCGTATCTCGATTAAGTGGCACTTAGAGGGTTGTCCAATGCTCATCAATACCTTGTGCTACTGTTCGATGAGGAGGACGTTAAGGAGGCCATAATTTCTCTGCCAACCTGTAAAGCTGCGGGGCCAGACGGGCTGCCCAGTGAATTTTATAAAGCGTATGTGTCGGACCTGGCCCCTCGGTTACTTGAAGTTTATGCAGAAGCCTACGAGTCAGGAACACTGCCGCCATCTCTCTGGGAAGCTCTGCTTGTTTATATTGTTAAAACCAGATAAGCCCTCGAATCAATGCGGGTCATACCGGCCTCTCTCGATTATTAATATAGATGCCAACATTTTGCCGAAGATGATAGCTACTAGACTACAGACCCTAGTTCCTTTACTGGTGTTGCCAGACCAATCTGGGTTTGTTAGGTACCGATCCACGACCCATAACTTGCGAACGCTCTTTTCTACTCTGCATTATTTTGAACCAGACTTCCAGGCGGTGGCTGTGCTGCTTGATGCAGCAAAGGCCTTCGACTCTCTGCAATGGCCCTTTCTGTTTGCTGTACTGAGTAAAATGGGCTTTCCTCATATCTTCCTACAGTGGCTCAGGGTGTTAAATAATGGTCCAGTTGCCTGTGTCCAGGTTAATGGGTGGGTGTCAACATTGTTTCATATAGAAAGAGGCACGGGCAAGGGTGCCCCCTATCACCTATGCTTTTTTCTTTAGCCCTGGAGACCCTTGCCTGCAAATTGTGTCAAAAGCTTGCTGAGGTTGCGCTATAGTTTAGGCAGTGGCCTCTGATCATCTCCCTTTACACAGACAACATGCTGCTGTATGTCCGCGAGCCTGCTGTACATCTATCTGCGCTACTCAGGGAGTATGTACAATTTGAAAGATTTTCTGGCTTGGGATTAAACTGGTCTAAATATGTAGTGTTTCCTCTAACTGCACTCACAAAGGAGGTGGAGATGGACTTCCCACGTTCCTGGACATCTGACTCTGTGAGATATCTTGGGTTTAGGGTGCATAGGGACCCAGCTATTGTCGTCCCTGAGAACTATGGCTGTATGGTTACTCACATTTCTGAATGGGCTGAGAGATGAGAGCATCTACCTCTTTCTTTGGTGGATAGGATAGCGGTAGTAAAAATTGACTTTTTACCAAAATTGTTGTCCTTTTTTATCAATAATCCTATAAAGCTAAATATAGTGATGTCCAAACTCTGCAATCTGCACTTTTAACATTTGTGTGGGGCGTTATGAAACCCCCATGCAGGTGTGATCTTCTAGTTCAGCCTTCCGACCGCGGAGGCTGCGAGGCTCCTGATCTCCGACTGTGTTATCTGTGCGTGCAGGCATACTTTGTGCACTATTGCCATTTACCCCCAGCGCATTCAGTCTCATGTAGCTATTGAATCAGCTGCTGTTCTTCCTCTACCATTGCAAGCAGTGGTCCTCACGGGAGGATCAGGTGGTCCGCGGACTGAGATTAAACCTATACAGTGTACGGCGTGGGCATGGCATATGCTTGCGTCCTGGGCTCAATTACCTTATTTATACGCTCTGTCGCTCTCAATAGTTTCACATCCTGATATTTCTGCGGCGCGTGAGACGACATCCCTTCAGGAGTTGGCCGCGGCGGGTAAATCTCGGCTGGCAGATCTCTATGAGGGGGGTCAATTTAAAACGCTGCGGGAGGAGCAGAAAGGTACAAATCGTGGTTTAATGTTTAGCTTTACATACGTCTGAGTCTGTCAAGCTGTCTGTGCGGCTTATCCAGGCTACCTGGAGAAGCCCACCACTCTACGGGCATTGCAGGCAATGCTGCTAGGTGAGGGGCGCAAAGGCTTAATCACTAAACTCTACAATGCCTCCTTGCGTGAAAGGGACCAGGAAAATCATCCCTCTTGTCTGTGCTGGCAGGCAGCGTCGGGCATATCTATTGCTCCGGAGGTTTGGATGGCATGCTGCCAACTCATTGGTCGCCTCACGGCTAACTGTAATGTTAGAATTATTCATTTCAAATTCCTGCATCAAGTATACTACTCCCCCCAGCAACTACAATTTTTCCATGTCGCCTGGCTGTGTGCGGGTGTGTTTGAGTTCTGGACCGCTGTGGCGAACATGCTTACTAATATAGTGTCGGAGCCTGTGTGCTGCACTCCTGAGATATGCTTGTTAGGCTATGTTAAACGTCTTAAGCCCTGCAATAGGGGCATTGTAGCAGTTTCCACCCGCTTCGCAAAACGGACAGTTGCGCAGTGTTGGGGTGCCAAGAAAACGCCCACTGTTAAAAGATGGCTCCGTGACCTGATCTATTGTAGGGATCAACTACAGATATATGAGGAGGAGCTCCCTACGACGTCCACCCTAAAGACTTCTGGGCTCCCTATATGGCATATTTGTTGTCCCACCTGGACCTATTGTGAATTTTACGTGCGGCACTACCTTCTTATTGTCTTCAGCTCAACAATCATGAGGTCCTTGGCTACTACCCAGTCATTTGTTACTCTCAAATGATATCCTGTAATTGGTGTGTTCCTTGTTGCCGGCCTAAACTGGTGGAATGTACGAAAAGACTTCTATTTCGCCCTTGTCTTAGTATTGCCTTACATAAGATGCTTTATTGTTGTACCCGACATGTACTGGAATTGTACTATTGCTCTGCCTGGGAGGGAGGGGGGGATCTCTAGGGCTTGTATGGTTCTCTCATTCTGTCCAACTTTGTATTCATGACTGTTTTCATCTTCTTGAAATCGATAAATAAACTTTTTTTTAAAAAATCAACAGGAGCAAGAAAGGTCCTGCAGCAGCAAAAAATTATAACATTAGTGAGACGGAGTCGGTTTAATACCTGAAATACATTTTAAGGGAAGCTTGATGGACACAATTAGCCTTCACTGTCCCAGTAAAGTTAATCTGGCACCACAGATAATTACATCAGCAGAGGTAGAAAAAGACATTAAAAAGTTGTGGGCAGTATGTGCCCCTGCCCCAAATGGGCTTCCCCAGGCTCTGTTTAAGTATTTTATATGACAGTGGGCAGGCTTTCTGGCATCAATGTTCGATTATAATCTGAAAAATGAGGTTATCCCTAATAGCTAGAGGGGCTCAATACTCCACCCCATTTTTAAAAAAAAGGTTTGGAATGCTCACCTAGCAATTACCGCCTAATCCCGCTAATGGGTGCAGAGCTCAAATACTTTTTTACTTTAGTACTACATGATTTGGAATCTTGGTCGCATGATAATGGAAGACTCCCCTTAAATGTAACTGGCTTTTAAGGGGTCAAGCCATAATAACCAATCTCATGACTTTGAGCCTAATTGCAAATAGAGAAAAGGCAACCCACACATCATTCTATATGTGTTTTAGGGCCATATGTATAAAACTTAGATTTTGCGATTCTCAAATTTTGATTTTATGCGAATCGCTATTTGAGAATCGCAAAACGCTATGTATGTAGGATTTGCAAATAATATTACGAATCCAACATATTCCTTAATTGCGAATTGCAAATTGCGATTCACAAATAAAGAATACCTCCCTATTCATACCCATTCATTCCTATTGGCCTAAAGGCCCATAGGAATGAATGGGAAGACATTCTCAATTTGCGATTCTCAATTAGAGAATCGCAAATTGAGAATGTAATTTCAAGGGTGCCAGGGTGTCAAAGGGACACCATGTTGCACCCCTGAAATGTGCATGTGTGCAGATGTGGCGCACATACATGCCCTAAGGACATGTATGTGCGCCACATGGCAATTTGAAAAATGCAAAAAAAGTGACTCTCTCTGAGAAATTGCAAATTACCATCAACTTGAAGTTGGTGGTAGTTTGCGATTCCTTAAGGCCAAATTGCACTTTTTCTGTGCTTCTTACATTGCATTTAAGGAATAGCAATTTGCGATTCCTTAAATGCAGTCGCAAAATAGGGAATCGCAAATTTTCAGATTCTTTATTTTGCCAGGCAGTTTTTCTTTCATACAAACCACTGAGGCCAATTGCGATTACAAATGCTGAAATTCTGCAAAGTTTGGCTCTTGCGATCGCAATTTGGAATGATACATATGGCCCTTATTGACTTAAAGGCAGTCCTTGACTGTGTGCCATGGAACATGCTATGGGCTAAGCTCCAGCGATGGGGCATCCCACCTAATATCTTACGAGCAATTAGGATAGTACATTCGGACACATGGGTCAAGAAAAAAATTGGAGATGGTACGCATGTATCAAAGAAAGTGCAAACAACAACGGGCCTAAAACAAGGATGTGTGTTAGCCACCCTTCTTTTCAATTTGTATTTGGCAGATCTTTCAACAGAGTTAGATGGTAAGATAGTTCATGCACTGCACGTGGGAGCACAACATATGTCTCTCATTCTTTATACTGATGATTTACTGTTGTTTGTTAAAGCTTGAATAGGCCTCCAAAGACTACTTAATTGCCTTAGTAATTGCCTTAGTATATACAGAAAAGAAATGCCTGGACGTAAATTACAAAAAACAAGCGTGATGGCTTGTAATTGTGCCACCAACAAAAATCGAAAATGGCATCTTAATGGAAACAAAATTGATAAGGCTGCCACCTACGTATATTTAGGGGTCAAAATAGATGCAAATCGCACATTTGCATCCCAGAAGAAGGCAATAAAGGGGGAAGCAAAGGGTATAAATTGTGGATTTTTAATCTCTGGCTAGATCCATGCGAGGTCATGACCTGAAACCCATGGAAGCAATAATGAAAGCTAAATTGATGCCAACCTTCGTTTATGGATCAGAGATCATTTATGTGCTGAGGGTCCTCTACTTGACAAATTACTGATAAGAGCTTATAAACAAACCTTCAGGCTACCCAGGTCAGCCTCACCGGCGCAACCCCGCTTAGAATTTATACTTACAAAACAGTCATTCACCAGGCCTATGATATTTGTAAAGCAATGTCACAAATTGCATGCAGCAGCTGATAACACCTAGGCTAACCTAGTCTGGTCCAAAATCACAATCTACAATGGGGAATGGTGCCCACAAGAAATATCTTGAGGACAGTATCAGGATGCTATAACTGGGTGACCTACCGAACTCTAAAATCCTGAGCAAACCTTTAAGAAATTGGTGAATAAGTCAACCAGATTGCAAAGCTGGACTGCAGACAAGGAAAGGTTGACCGAATGTTGTCACGGGTGGCTGGTTCTGAAATCATGTTTCATCTTACGAAAATCACTGCTGCTTGCAGTACCCTAATACCGGAAGGTTAAACAGTCATTCCTTGCCCTTAGACTTGGTGAGATACCCACATTAGACTTCCTGACAAAATGGAGGATAGGTGGCCTAAGTGAAGACAAGAACTGTCGACTATGCCACCAGTGGACTGTTGGACTTGGACCTTTTTGGCAGTTTCACCCCTAAACTTTTTGCCTTAAGCCCCTGACATGGTGGTAGTGATTGTAGGCCTCTGCGCACTTTAGCAATGTGGCCCAGAGTAAAGTGCGTGCGCACTCTGAGTGCGTGTGGTGAAAGTGGCTTGCCCTTCCATAGGAATGCATTGGGGATATGTGTGTCCGTGGTAATTCCTGAAATGAGGGGAGTGCAGGGTCAAGTTTAGTTTGTGTGAACTCGTGAGAATAAATGCTGCTCAATAGTGTGTACAGATTTATTGTGGTTAGTTTAGAAAGGCCACTTTTAGAAGTTGGCATTTCGGTGTGCTGTGTGCTGTGAATTGCCTGTCTGGCTTGTGAGTGACAGGTGCTGGATAGTGTGGCTGGCTCCAGGAGCCAGGATGAGTCTGCCCGGTGGTGAATAGGGAGCTTTGCATGTAGATGGGAGGGAGGAGTTGTACCTGGGACCTGAATAGGGCTGGGGCTTCCCTCCACAATGCTGGCTCCACCTCCTGCTGTGCGTTTGATGTCCCTGGCCTGTCCTGTGAAAGGGATAGAGGAGCAGAGCAAAAGAAGTGCTCAACAGCTCCCCTGAACCAGTTGTATCTGGTCACCCCCTTGCCTAACCTGTTATAACAAAGGATTTGCTGGTATACATATAAGGGCTGTGACCCCATGATGTTGTTCTGCGTATGGGTGCTGATACTTGTGGGGCGGGCCGAGGAGGGCTTACCAGGGGGCTGCCTCCCTGGGCCCAGCTATGCTTTATTTTCTTCTTCCAGTACTCTCCCAAGACTTCATCCAGCTTTTCTGCGCCCTGGGCGCTCGCTGTGCTTTTCTCCAGGAGAGGGAGAGCCTAGGAGGGCTGAGCAGCGCTGAGCTGCAGCCCCCTTTGGGAGGGAACGCCAACCTGGGGATTCCCCCTTGATGCCGGCCTTGTGTGTGCCCACCCCGCTTATCTTATATATTTACCATGGGTGCCCACCCCACATTGGCACTATTTTTTTAATGTCAAATAGCAGGAGCCCACCCAGTGACTTGAACTTTTATCTTAAAGCAGGTGCCCATCCCGCTGTATATTTGTAATTACGAGAGAGCCCCGCAAGCGCTGCAGCCCCTAGCGTTCGAGGCGGAGGGGGCTCGAGGCCTGCCCCTGCTGAATAATGGTGCCGGTCCTTGAAGAGGAGCCCCCAGAGAGCAGCCCGGTGAGTCATAAGGGGCTGGGGGGGGCTCAGTGGGGACTATTGGTGGGGCCTGATCGCGGTACAATGTTGTTTTCGCTCATGAGCCGCCCCGTCTTGAAGCGGGCCACCCCAACACTTTGGCCACCATTTGTTTTAAAGTCCCCATGAGGGGCTTGAGGACATCATTTGCATTCAGCTCCCCATAGCTCCATGGTGGCATAGTTATTTCTAGAGCCTAGATGGTGACAAAGTTATTTACAAGCCTGTGTTCTTTCCCAGAGTAGTCCCCTTTGAGGCACAGGGCCATTTCCAACATTTGGGGGCATAGTTGTTTTCAGAGCCTAGATGGCTCCAACGTTGCCTGATTTATTTACCGAGCCCCAGTTGGCTCCAACGTTTTGCTAATTGTTTTCAGAGCCCCGTGGCTCCAACGAAGGGGCGGCACATTTGTTTAAAAGGGCCATTGAAATCCCATTCCTCCTTTTCCTATTTCCAGCTGCTCAGCAAGTAGTGGGCAGCTGCACTGTTCAGGTCTTGCTTTATTTTAGGGGACATGTTGAGGTAGGAGTGAGACGCACTCCTTTGCCCCTGTCTTCTCCTTCACAGTGTGCACCTTGACTTTCAATGCATTGGCAGCGTGCCCTGACTTATGGACAGAGGGCATTTGAGCCCCTTAGAAGTGGCCAGTTGGCCCAGAGGACTATTAGGTTTGTAAGGCGCCAGACCTAGTGTGATTTGTATAGGTGCTAGGAAATATAATGTATATGCCATGTTTTATGCACCTTGATTTATGCTCTGGATGTGTTTTTATGATTATTAGGTTTAACCTATTGTCCTATGTTTTATTTGAATCTCTACTGTGGTCTAGGTTTGATTTATTCCCTACTGCAGTTTATGTTATTGAGTTTATTTCCTAATGTGAGTTATTTTTAGGAGATTATGGTCTACTATGTTTAGGCTTATGAGGTTGGCGCAGAATAGATTTCTCACCGTATGTGATGCTGTGCATGATATGATTTATGTTACAGGTTGATGCTGAGTATAGTGTCTGCCATTAATTACTGGTTGTGTTCTAAGTTCATGATTTATTCTTACTTTTACTATTGTTACCAAGTTATGATTCTGACAGTGGCCCACGTGGCCCTGTCATTTGTAAATAATCCCCTGTAAATATTGCCCAGTGTCAGTTGGCACAGTGTATATTGTGTGATTACCATCTAATGTGATTTATGATAATACAAAGGCTATTTTTATATATAACCTTGAGTGGAGTTCTCTTTGTGGTGTGCCAAGTATGTTGTTACTTTGTGTGTGTTGTGTAAATGCTTTACACATCGCCACCAGGATAAGCCTAACTACTCGTGCCAATCTACCAAGGGGGTGAGCAGGGGTTATCTTTGGCATGTAACTCCCTTTCCCTGACTAGAGTGGTTGTCTCTGCCTGGCTTTGGCGCAAGCCTTAGCCAACCAGAGATCCACATTTCTAACAGGGACCAAGACTCTGCTCCACATTATATGTATTTGCCCAGTTTTGATCAACCAACGAAGAAGGCTATTAAGACGAGAGTCCTTGACCGGGGAATCATGTCTTGTAGGACTGTACTGGTGGAGTCATTGGATCCAAGCAATACAATGTTGAACATTAGATTAGTCCAGTTTCTGGCTATTTTAAAAAAAAACTGATTAGTGCATAGGTCGGGGATGGACAAATTTTGGGAGGGGCCTCAACGGGATGGATACATTCCTAGTAGGCCACATGGTCTGTTAGCAAGGTTGCCTAGTGAACCTGATATAAGGCTGTGTCAATCTGGTCATGTTATGTAAACTTAGATGAGCAGGTAAAATAGATCTGCAAGGATGGGCTGCTAGGGATAACGATAGCAGCTGTTCCCTATCTCGTCATGCTAAAGCTAAATTTCTTTAAACCAGCAGTCTTGTCCTGCACAGGGTCAAGACTGATTTGCATATGGCTAGGTTCAAACTGGAATGGCATGTTTAGCAAAAAACAATGGATTTAGGCCAAGATCTCTGTACTGGGTTGAATGTATGACATAGTTCTGCATTCTGTCCAACAACTGTTGTTTTTGCATTTGTCACTCCGAGTGGGACGGGTATGCTCAGACGTGAGTCCCATGCTGTCCATGCCACTGGAAACAAGCTATCCTGTCTGATGAGGACTAAAAGCTCCAAACCAGTCCTAGGTTGCTGGATTCCAGTCCAGGGAGTACCTGGCTTGGCAGTTCGGGCTGGACTGTTCCCATGGGGCACAGGGTCAAGACGGAGTTTCATATGGCTAGGTTCAGACTGGATTGGCATGGTGAGCAAAAAAACGATGGATTTAGGCCCAGATCTCTGTACTGGGGTGAATGTATGACATTGTTCTGCATTTTTTCCATCAACTGTTGTTTTTGCTGTTGTTTTTTTCATTTGTCGGGCACATGGGCACTTTCACAGCACATAGTTTTGTACACTGGCACTTTATCGGTAGAATTACCACTGTCCATCTAGTAAAGCATATATACAGTTACCGGCTCCCTGGACTTGCACACCAGAACTTTAATCACTCATAGTCTTAAATAATGGTATCTATTAGCAGAATTGCAACTGGCTGCATCGTAAGGAGCACACACTTTAACCAGTCAGGGAAAAGGTGGGGTGCGACCAGTCACCTTGAGCTCCTATTCATATGTATATGGCATTTTTATGCATATATTCATGAAGGGAAGCAAATAATGTGAAAGTTTACCAATAATATGCGCAATGTATGAAGTAGATGTGTAATATGTTTTGGACTTCTTTTTATATGTTTTGTACTGTACAATTTGAATCATGTTTATGGTTTTAATTGACTTATAAACTATTTATTCATTCATTATTCATTCAGATATATAATCATTTTCCTTCTGTTGAAGGGCAGGAAGATTAGGTAATACTGTTGTATATAATGGCAGCTCCATTGATGATTTATGGGCTACTTGTTATGTAAACCGTATTTGTGTTAACCATTTTCCTACTTGTTGTGGCACGTATGCTGCATACTAGAGCACGATAGTTAACATAAACATTTTAAACTTTTCTTGTGTCTGACTAGTACAAGCGTGAGAGCAAAAGGGTATGTTCTGCAACCGTGATTCTGGAGGGGATTGGGAGTGTTGTGTTCTGGGGTGTTTAATCACTTGTTTCTCTGTGAGTGAGTTGGAGTGCAAGTGAGACACTATAGCTAGCCGGTCCTGGGGTCATGCGTACTCAGGTGATAGGATGACTCAGTCCCTGCCTACTGAGGTTCCATATTCCCAAGCATAGTTCTGTGACTCCGCAGAATCTCTGCAATAGTATAATGCTTCAGCTTCTTTTCAAATAAAAAGCAACATTTGCCTCAGTCAGTGTTTACCCACTAGCTTCTTAGAATGGTAAGCTTGTATTGACAATAAATGAGTTGTAACCAAACTTCAGCCAACCAATCTCAGTGATGATCAGCTTTGACTTTTTACTTTAATTCCTTTCCTCCTTTTCTTGTCTCCTATATTAGTATGGACTTTAGACACTCTTATCATGGTTTTGCTTCACCATTGCACCGCCCGATGGGGGTCCAAGGGTGACACAAAACTTTTTATCCCCAAACATTTTGCCTTCCTCTGCCTGGTTTTTTGGACCTTCTTTTTGTTGGCTTTAGGATTCTGGGCACTTTACCAATACTAATCAGTGCTATAGTGCAGGTGCTCTCTCCTTTAAAACATGGTATGATTGGTTTACACCTGTTTGACATATATGATTTACCTATAAATTCCTTGTACAGTATACTATATACACCGGGCATGGAAATGAAATGCTACTTGTTGGCCTGCAGCACTGATTATGCCACCCATAAAAGTAACTTTTCAAACCTGGCTCATGCTGGCCACTGCACAGGATATGTGTGCAGTTTACTGTCACATCAACTTGGTATTTAAAGCTACTTGCCATGCCTTAAGCTAAACACACAAGATGATGGATGGAATGTTGCACAATGGCAAAACATTCACCCCCAGTCACAGATCAGGGTTTAATCCATCGTTATTTTGCTCACCAAGCCACCCAAGTTCAGACATGGCCAAATGCAAATCAGTCTTGACCCTGTGCGTCATGGGAACAGTCCAGACTGAACTGCCAAGCCATGTCTTTCCTGGACCGAAATCAAGCATCCTAGGACCGGTTTCTGGCTAGCAGTGTCTTCAGCCAGGATAGCTTGACTCCAGTGGCTTAGTGAGCACGGGACCCATGTCTGGGCATACCCTTCCCACATAGGGTGAACAGCAAAACACACAAGATGATGGACGGAATGTTGCACAATGCCAAAACATTTACCCCCAGTCACAGATCTGGATTTAATCCGTCTGTATTTTGGTCATCAAGCCACCCCAGTTCAGACATGGCCATATGCAAATCAGTCTTGACCATGTGCTTCATGGGAACAGTCCAGACCGAACTGCCAAGCCATGTCTTTCCTGGACCGGAAACAAGCATCCTAGGACCAGTTTCTGGCTTTCAGCTGTCTTCAGCCAGGATAGCTTGACTCCAGTGGCTTAGTGAGCACGGGACCCACGTCTGGGCATACCCTTCCCACATAGGGTAAACAGAAAAACACACAAGATGATGGACGGAATGCCTTGCGGCAGAATGCGACCTGCAGGGGTGCAGGCCCGGAAACTTTTTGGGGAGGCAGAGGTGGCCGCCCTGGTTTTTTTCATCCAGCGCCACCTCCCCTTGACCATGGCAGCAGGCGGCAGGCCAGGCTCCAGTTACCTTCCAGAGGAGCGTCCCCGCTGGTGGGCGAAGGTGCGCCGAGCAGTCTTCCGCCGCTCCTGTATCCGGCGCACCCACCAGCAGCTGGCCCACCGGTGGGCAGTCATTCTGGACAGGGAGCAGGACCTGTTGGACCTGCTAGGTGTCGAGGTCGTGGGGCTTGGTGAGTAGCTAGTAATATTAAGATATATATATCGTAGTATAAGTATTGTGCATAATTCTTGGACGAATAAGTAACACGATTACTGGTGCGCTTAGTTACATTGCAGATCAATTCCGTCTCAAAATCTTCTGTTATTGAATGGCACAGGTGCTGCTGGCCACTTCTCTTACTGGTTTGTAACTTTGCGCTAGCTTGGGCTGGTGATTATTGATGTTAGAGTTTACTTTAGAGAACTGAAGTTAGTTAATGCTATTGCTAGAGTCTAGTCCTTCCATTGCCCTTTAGTGAAATAGTGGTGGATGGATATAGGTTTACTTAGTATTAGTTCATATTTTTTTAACGGTCTGCATGACGCCTCCTCTGTCACTGAATGCTTAGTTAGTTCTTATTTATCCCACCCCTTCATAGAACCTGTTTGAAGTTTGTTTACTTAGTGGTAGGCTTAGCAGCAATAGCATTATCACGTCAGTCAGTACGCAGTTCATATGACGCAAGCAACCATTAATTTCGTGTATGCACAAATTTAAGCATGTGTCCTCCATCTCATCTATGCATGTTTGCGGGCAAAAATAAAATGGAAATGCCGACTTACTGAACAATTGGCCCGTCTGGATTCTGGAATAGGTGGTGTAGGTCAGGTGGTACTGGCTTCGTTAGTATATTCTGTAATCAGAATGTTTATGGAACATTTCATTAGTGTTCTATAAGTAGACGATCTGTGAATCCTGCATGCCAGTAGTCATTTAGACTTAGAGGTTAATTTTATTGCAATTGTTGTTTCCTAAAATGTTTGAGAGGATTTTTGAATGATGTATTTGTTTCACAGCACTCAATGTTTCTCTTTCTTTATTATTTCTTACGTGATCAGCACCACCCAGGGGCAAGAAGATGGGGTCCGAGTCAGCGAGACAGCCACCTGAGGAGTGCTCCTCTACCGAGGATCCTGCTGCTGGCCCCAGTCAGTCCTACAGTGCTTATATTATTAACAATTATATTTCCCTAACATTTTAACGCACCTTATTTTTTCCAACCTATTAAGCCTCCTTAAATGTTAGCAAAAGCTTCTTTGGTCTTCAATTTGTTTTCCAAAATTTGGGTATCCAATGCAATCTCTGACTTTGAGTTCCTTCAAACTACCTCTGCCCTATGACTCTCTGTGCTACTACTATTAGACTGTCTGTAGCTAAGCTTGTCCTGTTGGTCACTCTTTAGTTAAGGTATTCTTTTGAATAAAGCTGTGATAGAATAGCTCTAGCCACTGGGTCCACTCCTGTCTTTTGCGTTGTCCTCTGTAATCTCTAGTCTTTGTCAATTCCCACCAACAAAATGTGCAACCAGATGTTTGTCTACTAATTTTTGTTAGATTAGTATACTACTACTACTGTTGTGGTTATTCTCTGCACATTCACATACAGAACTATGCACAAGAAAATAGGATGTTGGTGATAGGGAGGTTGAACCTTACTTACACCCCAGTCACAGAACTCAGAAGAACCCACAATTCACTGACTGTCTACCTACCTATGTGTCTCAGTAATAGTCATTTGTCCAAATCCCGACCCCCCCCATGAAGATAGTTAGATATACCCAATGATTTTATTACACAACCCAGAACATAAGTAACACCCTTTCGCTCAGTCACTCGTTTAAGTCCACAACACCCCAGACACTCAAACTATACCACAGAGTCTATGTGCAAGTTCAAATAGCTTTTTTTAATAACAAGCTTTGTATTGTTGTAACTTGTAAGTCGTTCCATGAAAAACATCCAGCTTCACCATGCAAAATAAAGAAGATTAAATACTACACATTTTGTACAACTAGTGCACAATAGAGAACTGTGGGAATTGTGGGAGACCCCTCACCGTTGAACGTATACTGGTTACTCATGAATCTTTCAAAAGCTCTGAAAATCTCTGGTTCATAGAAGGCAATCTTCTCATTTGCCTATGAGAAAAATTGTTGCACGTTAGACAATGAATACAATTTTGCAAGCTTTTAGCAGTCATGCCAAAAATTATAACATTATGGATAAGCAAAAGAGACTAACAAAACTTGTTTGTCAACCTCTTTAGTTGTATGCAACACTCATGTGGCCTCAAAGGTGTCTTTCTTACTGTGCAACAAGCTGCGAGGTAACATGGGCAAAACAGTAGACCCGGATCTAAAATGGTTACATGGCTCAGGCTAACTTTCCAAAGACTATAGTAGGAGTAGAGATGAGATGACCTAGGGACCATCTAATAAATTAATACTAATCTCTGTCTACTGACTGCTGTACAGTAGTACGCAATTTGGACTAGTTACAACGATTTATGTTGTACGTAACTGTTTTTTCAATTTTCCTTACTCAATAAATCTAAAGTTAAGATAGAAAAAGGAAATGCATGCATGATGAAGATAAGTTATAACTTGATGGTTATTAATATATAATGAGTGGTACTTAACTACTACTACACAATTTGAAGGAAGTATTTCTTATATAGGATATGAATATGACTTTTGCCTAGGCTGAATGCCCTCAGAGAAACCGTAATACCTGCTGTAGCGGGCTGAAAGCTAGCAAAGACAATTAAGAAATAGTTTTAGTGAACAATCAATTACCAAACACAAGTGTAAAATAAATGAAGAGGAAAAAGGAATAAAAATAATTACGAAAATGATACTAAAGTTAATGTATTATCCAGGTCCAAATGTGTAGTTGTATCTCGTCAATCATCTTGGTCCTCACTTCCATGGACACTGTGACTGAATATAATTCTTGGGTGCCTCTCGCTGGATGATGAGGAGGATTGGTAAGGTAAGTGTGAGTTGTTGCTCCAAGTACAATAGCACTGGGTAAAAGGCCGGCCTGTAAGTGTTGATGGAAAAAGAAATGGGGTATTACAAAATAACTGAATGAAAACATAAAAATCAATTACGATGTAGTGCAAAAAAGACAAGACTCGTGAGCGAGAAGACTTTCAGACTGAGGCGGCTTGGATACATTGTGTAACTCTACTAGTTGCACAGCAGTCATCGAGAAGAACAACAAGATAGGAGCCAGCACAGAACAGTTACAGGACCACGCCACAACACCGGGCTGTGAGTCTGTGACCCAAACGCCATTTACCTACATTTTTCACAGTTCCAGACAAAAGGCATATACAGCAACCTAGCATTTTCCAAATCAAGTGATTAAATCAATGCGTCATTGCCAGTCAATCATATCACTATTCTATTCCACCACTGCACACACATGTAGCCTAGGTCTGCTGTGGTTCTTGTTGATTGGTTGTGTTTACCTTGTATTCTACTTCCTGAGCATATTCCATCAATCATCTCAGATCAAACTGACAGACAGCGTGCAAAGATGGTATGGTGGTCATTATCATCCGCTGTGGCACGTGTACGTGTTGTCCAACAGACCACCAACAGCAACTCAGTCAGTAGTGAGTGACTACGATTAAGTCCAGACTGCACCTGCAGTAGTAGGAGTACAATTGGATATTATTAAACAACATGGAAACATTGACTATCACTTGAGTCACAAGTACTTTGTTATTATATTAAACTACTAGTATAGTTCTACTTCATGCACATTTTCTCAGAGTCAGCAAGCATCCAATGCACTGCATCATTCATTTCATATACCTGTCTTGCTCTTCTCTGTGGCTGCCAGATCACAGATGCTGCAGAGCCTTCTGAAAGTTATGACAAGTTTACTTTAATTTTGGAGCCCTGCTCAAGTTCTGACAGTGAAGAGTTGTGTATGCCTGCAGACAGAGCTGGTAGCCTTAAGACAGTGATGAGTTTCAGATTGGAAACAAAACAGAAGATGGCTATAGTCATGTACGTTTCACTTGTTATGGAGGGACTGTTAGAGGCTACATTATTGTACTATTCTCCATCTCCATCCAATGTATGGCAAGATGGAAATGTATTTAGGGTGAGTCACGAAGATGGAGCAGGACTCTGAGGAGTGGAGTGCACAGTTAAATGCACAGATGTGCAACTCCAATAGGTAAATAAAAATAAGAGACGGTGGTGATGGATTTGAAGTTTGAACCAGAAAGTCAGATAATTACACAAAAATAAAGGAAGGGAGAAAGTAACAATTTAACAGTCTAGTTGTCAGGGAAGAGGAGCTCATCCTCAAACCCTTGTGGTTCTTCTGACAGAAGTAAGTCATGTAACCCACTAGTTATTTCTTCTGACTCGCTCTCCTCTTCCATCTGTGATTCACGTATTTTGTAGTCTGGTGGTATGAAGTGCTGATTCATTTTGATCATGGTTAACCTCTCCACGCTTTTGGGCGAGAGACTGGTCCTTTTCACAGTTACAATGGCACCAGCAGCACTGAAAACGCACTCAGAAGAGACACTTGCAACAGGGCAAGCCAGATACTTTATCGCCAGCCTGCTGAGTACTGGCCATTGGCTTCTTTTCCTATACCAATACACCAATGGGCTTTGTATCCGCTCAATGTTCAGTGGTGATCCGGTTTGCTTGGCCTCTTTTGGCTTTGCAACAGCAACGGACTTACCCATCCCTTTCTGTAGAAACCAAGCAGCTATTCTTTTGGTTGTGTCTGATGAATCAGATCCTGTTGGTGCTGTTGTTGTTATTGGTATTGTTGGTGACTGCTGGGAAGCAAACGCACTGTTCTCATGATGTGAAGAAGAACTTGACTCTGTAGGATGCTCTGTAGTACTTGTACTGTCCTGGGCTGGCACTGGCAGGCCTCTAATTGAGCGCCGTTCGTTTTCTAAATCAGTGGCTTCCTCAGCTATTACAGTTTTGTACTTGGCAACATCCCCTTCTGAAAAAGAGTTACTGCATTACTGTGCACAAATAATTTGTACCGTGGATCCAAAATTGTGTCAGTAATGTAATGTTGATGTGACACAATCTTATTTTGAATCCTTGTATTCTCAGATAAGCGGCCGGCTAAGACCTTCGCCAAATAACATGCTTCAAGTTGTTTTTCAACACCTTCGTATGTTTCAGACACCTCCTTCAGCTCTTGCTCTAGAATGTACAACAATGTGATAGCTTGGCCCATAGTACAGTCCTCTCTGCTGACTGCACATGTGAAGACCTCAAAAGGAAGTAGCATCTCTGTCAGGTATTTAATGAGATCCCATTGCCACATCTCAACGGTCATGGCTTTAATACCAGTAGGATCCCCTGATCTTCTTGTCATGACATAAGCATTAAGTGATATGTACTGCTCAAACAGCCGATCAAGCATGTAATAAGTAGAATTCCAACGTGTTGGGACCTCCTGGATGAGTGCTTTGACTGGCATTTTATACTCACGTTGAATGACCCGTAGCTGCTTCCGTGCTTTAAAAGAATGGTTGAAATGCGTGCAGATTCTTCTGCAAATGGTCAGTAAGTTGCTGACTTGCTTTCATTTTTCAGAAAGTCTTGAACAACAATGTTAATGCAGTGTGCCAAACACGGGACTCTGAAATAGCGACTATCTTGCGTGGCCTTAACTACATTACTGCCATTGTCGGTGGCAACAAAACCAATGTTAATGCCTCTTGGTCGCAGCCATTCAAAGACCTTGCTGTTAAACTCAGCCAAAATATTTGCAGCAGTATGAGATTTCTCCGTAGCAAATATGGCTACAGTTGCATGTCTGCGAGTATCATTAAAAATCTCAATAGTGTCAATGCCTGCAGATACCTTGTCTCTAACACCTGAAAAAGAGATCCAGTGTGCAGTGATGCACATGTAATCAGTGGCTTGGCAACTGGTCCACATGTCTGTTGTCAGGTGGATACTATGAACAGCACTCTGCTGTAAGGCTTTTCCAAGCAATTCCAGCACGTCGTGGTGTAGTGCTGGAACAGCAACTCTGGCAAAATAGTAGCGGCTGGGAACGTTCCATTTTGGGCAGATGGTTGTCACAAATTCCAGGAAATCCACCCCTTCAACAAAAGAAAAAGGGAGAAGGTCCAGTGCTAATATTTTAGCACGCTTAGCATTGTACAAACGTGCTTTTGGGTGGTGGCGCTCGTACTTTCCCTCCTGCCTAAACAAGCTAAGAATGGTACGCTGCTTGGTACTTTTTTCAGTTATGCTCAATGCAGTACTTTGCGTCGCAGACTTCACACCCGTACTCCTTGGTGTCTCTGGGTTACTCTTACTCTGGTGCCACTGAGATGTTGCTGATGCGGCGGATGTGTGCTCTACAACTGCCATGCTGGGGACAGGGGTACTTTGTGTACCACTACCAGATAGAATGTCTCCCTCTTCTTCCTGTTTGACCGTGAGTGGACCTTCTACTACTTCCCCACCAACATTAACGGTTCCTGCTTTTATGCTAAGTAGGTTGTCCTCCCACTTGATTGTGTGGTGTATTTTCAAATGGGTCATTTGGCCTCTGGTACCATAGTTTGTACCAAGCTTACCACGACTAACAGAGGAATGACAAATAGAGCATATAACAATGTAGTCCTCATTTGCACTAACTGTAAAGAAGTTCCGCACTGGGGAGCTTAACTTTTGTCTCCTGCTAGAGGTGCCACTTCCAATGCCGGATGAATGGGAGGTTGTGTGTTGAATTTCACTATGTGGCTGCGCAGTAGTACCACTACCTACGTCTGCTGAGGTGGAACTTGTGCTGGATGTAGGAAGCTGCCGGCCCTGTGCAATTGTAAAAATGGAAGCTGGAGGTAGTTTTGGTGTGGCTTGTGTTGGAGGTATGCGTGCTACATCCCTACCAGTCGCAGCCATTCTCGATAGGGTAAAAATGTTGGTCTCCATGTCCTCAGGCCCAGGAGTAATGCTTATGATGACTGGTTCTGACTTATCATCACCATCATTATCCGTCTGTTCAACATCGCACTCCATAAGTGTAAGGCTTCCTGGAACCTTCCTTTTCCCTAGCCTGGTCTTCTTGGGATGTCTCTCCCTCTCATGCTCAGATTGTTGTGGCTCCCAATTGAGATCAAGATCATCAGAAGGGATGCTTAGCGAAGAACTCGATGGACTAACCCTCCTTTTCCTTGGTGGGGATTTAGAAAACAATTGATCTCCTGCATGAGGTGCTTCCTCTTCTTCTTGCTCTACATCAGGCTCAATTTCCTGAACAGCCCTGAGTTTGGGAGGAACAACAACTACTATTGTGGGTGGTGGTTGTTGAACAACTACTATTGCAGGCGGTGGTTGTGGTTGTTGTTTTCGTTGAACGATTCAGAAAAGGGGGTGGTGATGAACAGAGTGTCTGAATTAAGCAGACCACTCTTACCCAGTCCAAAGATCAGGGCTTGATCCATCACCGTTATTTATCTCACTGCACCATCCCAGCTCAGAACCTGGCTATATGCAAATCAGTCTGTCCCTGGCCCAGTGCATCATGGGAACAGGGCAGACTAAACTACCAAGCCAATTCTTCACCAGAAAGGAGACAAGCTACCGGGGACCGGTTTCTGGCATTTCAGCCGTCTTCGGCCCGGCTTGCTTGAATCCTGATGGTGCAGTGAGAAAGGGACTCATGTCTGAGTATACCCTGCCACACCTATAGTGGCCAAAAACGATTCAGAAAAGGGGGTGGTGATGAACAGAGTGTCTGAATTAAGCAGACCACTCTTACCCAGTCCAAAGATCAGGGCTTGATCCATCACCGTTATTTATCTCACTGCACCATCCCAGCTCAGAACCTGGCTATATGCAAATCAGTCTGTCCCTGGCCCAGTGCATCATGGGAACAGGGCAGACTAAACTACCAAGCCAATTCTTCACCAGAAAGGAGACAAGCTACCGGGGACCGGTTTCTGGCATTTCAGCCGTCTTCGGCCCGGCTTGCTTGAATCCTGATGGTGCAGTGAGAAAGGGACTCATGTCTGAGTATACCCTGCCACACCTATAGTGGCCAAAAACGATTCAGAAAAGGGGGTGCTGATGAACAGAGTGTCTGAATTAAGCAGACCACTCTTACCCAGTCCAAAGATCAGGGCTTGATCCATCACCGTTATTTATCTCACTGCACCATCCCAGCTCAGAACCTGGCTATATGCAAATCAGTCTGTCCCTGGCCCAGTGCATCATAGGAACAGGGCAGACTAAACTACCAAGCCAATTCTTCACCAGAAAGGAGACAAGCTACCGGGGACCGGTTTCTGGCATTTCAGCCGTCTTCGGCCCGGCTTGCTTGAATCCTGATGGTGCAGTGAGAAAGGGACTCATGTCTGAGTATACCCTGCCACACCTATAGTGGCCAAAAACGATTTTCGTTGAACATCTACTATTGCGGGTGGTGGTTGTGGAATAATTACTATTGCAGGCAGTGGTTGTGGTTGTTCTTTTTATTGAGCATCTACTATTGCGGGCAGTGGTTGTTGAACAACTACTATTGCGGGCGGTGACTCTGGTTGAACATCTACTATTGTGGGCGGTGGTTGTGGATGCTGTTTTGGAACATTTACTATTGCGGGCCGTGGTTGTTGTTCACCACTTTTCTGCTGTGCTCCCTCTTGGTTGGATTGTGTACTACTTTGAGATAGCGATAAGTTTAGGTCAGGCTCAGTATCACTGCTTTCCAACATTAGGCTGGCTACCTTTTCCCCACTCATCTGCTTGGGCCTGGGTTGGTGGCTTGGGCCCACTGATGCAGAGGTGCTTGCCCCAGCTTGCACCCAGGTCACAGCTGCTGCAGGCGTACTTTTTTTTCCCAAAAAAGGTTTTCGGGTCAACACCAGACTTAAGTGTCCCTTCCTTCTTCTGTTCTTCCTTCTTCTTCTCAGCAACTTTCTTGGTCTTGGAGGACCTGGTACCTGCTTTCTTTGGGCCCATCTTCTTCAGATGTCAGCAGCAGCACTCATTTGCACAAGTTGCTGAGAATGATGTCTGGTCAGGTGAGTCACACCACACGTAACGTAGAACAGAAGGACGTCTGTCTGGCAGTAGAACAGGCGATGAATGATGACAGACACCTCCTCCGCATTCTTTAGTGCACCTACAAGCAAAGAAGGCAGAATAACATCAGTAGAATGTGGAATTTTTCTTAGCTTTAATTTTAATTACTACTAGTAGTATTATTACACTCAGTAAGAGTAAGTATAGCAAAGAACTAAAATACAAATGTAGTAGAAGTGAAACTTGTTTATCCTTAATTTGTGCATCATTTCGGATGGATGCAGCATCAGTGACCTGTAGCAGATATCAATGGGGATGTGAACAGTAAGCCAATAGGAACAATGGCAAGACACAGGCCAATGTGGCAAAAACAAAACAGCACACTACTACTACCACCACCACAGCTTCCAGCCATATGGGTACTCATCACAGGCACATGGGTGAAGGCCAGAAAACAATAAACTCAAGCAGGCCTATACCCCTATATGGACAGAAAAAGGAGGATGCCTGTTACACATCACAGCTTAATGCAAAAAAGAAAATCCCCATGGCTAAAAGGTTTGAAAGTTACACAACAACAACACATACAAAAAAGGCATTTACAGTTTTTTACACTCACCCAAAAAGTTAACTACACCCCAAACACCACAATTGGAAATTCAATCCATTGCAATCCATGCTCTAAATGATGTTAAATTCAGCAGACAAAATGGAAACCGCTACATCAAGCACCCCCGCTGACTACCTCTGGGACTCTAGGCCTACTGGTAGAAGAGACCACAAGTTTGTAGGCCTGCGGCAAAAGCACGATGAAAGGTCACACAAAATAGCCGCCCCCACATGAAGAAAGAGAAGACAGACAATACATGCCTATGGCAAAAGGACAATGCTTGGCTTCAAAAAATGGCCGCCCAGCCACCCACATGGTTAGGCCACCCTCAAACAACAAAGTACATAAAGGACAGAAACAGTAAGTGGTCCATGCTCCAAAAACTACAACCAAATGACAACCTGAGGAGTTTCTTTAGCAAAATGAACAGCATCAACATTTTCGAGAAGGTTTTATGCAACTTGAGACATATTGCTCGCGAGATTGCAAATTTGGCGTGTTCAGCAGCACGAACTGCACAAAACGTTGTTATCGAGTGCTCGAGCACGCAAATTGAGCACGCATAGAAGACAAAAACTGTAATGTCGCGTTGTCGCACTGTGCAAGGTTACCAAAACTACGTAAGCTGGATTCTAGGGTTACCTAGTGCGCAGAAAAAGCCATATTATTCAACACACACCCAAAACCTGCACTTCAACACCAAAAACACATTTTGCTAATCAATCCAAAGCCATCCATGACGTACATGATCTTACACTTACAACTTAAACACCACAATAACAGTTGATCAACTTTCATGCACCCATGATGATGACTCTAGTAGGGCCTGCTGGCAGAGTAGGCCACAACCTTGGAGGCCTATGGCAAAAGCACAGTGGCTGAAAACACAAAATGGCCACCACCACATGGGCAAGCCACCAACACAGGGTAAATGTACTCAAGCAGGCCTACACTAACTACATGAACTACTAGGGTTACCTATTGGCTGAAAAAAGCAAAAATTTAATTACACACAAAAGAACTGAAATTCCAATACAACAGAATTTGCAATTGAATCCAATGCTATTCGTTGATGTTTTACAGACACCACAGAAACATGGTTGGACCCATGGGTACCTGTAGGCCTACTGGATTAAATTTCAAAGAAATACAACTTGGCCTCTCATGAAAGTACAGGCCTCCCTCAATAATAATTTTTAAGAAATATTGAGAAGCCCAGAAAACTGCAGTTAAAAAAACCCAAACCAAACAAACATTTACAGTACACCAATTCTCAATTCTCAAACTTACTTGTAAAAGAAAAGTTCAAATCCAAAAGTCCTCAATAAATCCAATCAAATGCTATGATGCAGCAGACATACACAAAGAGTGATCCTTCCAGCTCCAAATCCAAATGAAAGTGAACACCACATGGACAACGCACTGGGAGGAGCCTGGTGGACAGGATCAGGAAGTTGAAGACTCAGAGGCACTTCCTTTCTCTTGAAAAAAGAGTAGAAACAAAAAGAGGACTCATTGCCCCAAAAAATACAGCCAAATCAAGATCTGAGGGGTTTTCCTGAGCAAAATGATCATATTTGAGAAGGTTTTAACATGCTCGAGAGATATTCTGTGCCAGATTGCAGTTTCTGCGTGTTCGGAAACGCGATCTTACCAACATGGCGCTGCAAGGAAGATCGCGCGTCCTAATGACGTGATCACACATCCGAATGACGTTATCGCGTTCTCACATTGCAACATCGTAGCGAACGCGACCGGGAGAGAAAAGCGAGAAAGCGAATGTAGAACCACGGTAAGTCATTACCGCGCACGCGAGAATACTATAGAGCGCGCAAGGTAGATTGCGAAGTAGTTGACAACTTCGCGCTCACTGCGGAGCACGAAGTTGCCGAAAATTCGCAAACTCCGCTAGCGGAGCTTAGTTCTCCGCCCAGTGTTACTCATGTTGAGGACTTCCTGGTGCCCTCAGTTTACAAGGATCAGCGAGTGTTGAATGGCCTATAAACTGCCAAGAACCAGCGTGTGTCAAACGCTTCTTACTTTTAGAGACAGGTGTGTGTTTTCGTATCCCAGCACTGAGGAAAACCCTGGGGGTTGTGTCACCAGCCTGGTTTCTGTGATGACCAGAGCTATGTGTAAATGTGTAAATGTAATGTAAATGTGGCGTATTTGTATAGCGCGAACAGTGACCCGGAGGCATCCCTAGCTTGTACTCCTACCACAAGGGAACCCCTCCTGGCTTTTCCTTGTGGGGTGTCCACTCCTGGGCATCCCATGGTGAAACCAGGCATCCCTTGTGTATCAGGGGGCCTCTGTGGAGACTAAGCAAGCTATTGCCCAGAGTTGCAGCGTGGGACCCATGCTTAGAATCGGCACTGAGGCGAGAATATCTGGTCAGAGGAATTTAAGCCCGAACCTGCCGAGGCGGGAATCGAACCCTGGTCCCTGGCCAGCGTTCTGCATCAAGGTCTGCCGCTCTAAGCATTGAGCCACACTTCTCCACTATTTCAAATCTTGGAAGGAGAAACCCTTAATCGAAAAGGGAGGGTTTGTTTAGAACAGACAAAAAAGACAGGTTCCCTTTTCGTATAGTCTGTAGAGAGACAGCAGTCTCTAAAAGTTGTTATTTTTAGAAGGGGTTCTAAGGTGAGCCAAAACACGTATCAAAGATGTTCAGAGATCAACAAATTTACAATCAATAAAAACTTCATTTAGTACACATCATTTTTCCTCTGTTGGATTAAATACAAATTAATAAAAGTGTAAACACTGTTATTTATCAAAAACAATTCTTTATTATTCTCTATTCATGCTACATGATTTGGAAAGAGCTCAAAAATTAAAAGGTTTGTTTAAAAAACAAGTATTGTTGCATTATTATGCACCACAGACATGAAACAATTTTTACAGTTAAAAAAATAGTAATCCTTTTCACAAACACATTTGTCAAATAAAACAAAACCTTGTCAATTGTTACACAACACAAAAAGTCGACGCGGCGTTTCGGTGATTCTATATCTTCACCTTCTTCAGGACAGTGTGTTAGATTAAAATTCTAAAAGGTTAAAACATAGAAAAAAAAAAAAAAACAAGTTACTCTACTTAGTCTGTGATAGAACAGAGTTTACCTTTACACTATACAGTCTTTACATTATCTCCTACACTATACAGTTTTTACATCTATATACTGTGTTTACACCAACAGAACAACTTCAGCCATTTCAAATCGTCTCAATGGCACCCCTACTTTGCTGAACAATTGACAAAAAGGACAAGCCTTAGTGTTATTTGTGGATCCCACAACTTTGGTTTGGTCACACCTTATTCTTTGATTATGACCCTTCATGCCTTTTATTTTTGGGCAGTGAGTATACATACAATTATAACTTCTTTGTTGTATCAATGGCAACATTATGTACCTATTTCTAAGGTATTGGGTGTGTATTTGATCCATACATACCTCTGGTTAGGTTGTTATTTGGTCAATCGCTTTTCTGAAGGAATTGGCGAAAAATGACCTTGTCGGATTTCTCGACTTCTGTATGGATAGTTAGATTTAAAGGGTCATTAGATCACCTCTGACTGGTTTGTAAATTATCTTTAGATGTATTATAATTTCAATTTGCTATTACCTTGGTTTAGAGGTTTTTCCTCGTATACATCATGGATATGGACCGCCTATTCAATAAATTTTGTCAAGGGCGTGTCTGTTGAAGAATTTTTTATAAGAAAACCTTAGTGATTTAATAACTCCATTGTTTAAAAATTTCCTATGGTTATTGAAACTTGTAAAACGGAAAGGAATTTTTGGTACCTGTAAATTCTCACAGAGAAGTCTGTGTCCCTGGAGGGTATCAATTTTCATCACCTGGTTTATGATTCGGGTGTTTTATTCTTAAGCTAGGAAACACCAAAAAGATGTATAATAATGAATTTTACTACGGGATTTCTGCCATCGTTCAGTTATTTTTTTCTTACTTTTTTGCTACTTCCTGTAACATTTCTACTCAAAGTACCTGAGTTACTTCAAAGGAAGGCTCTTATGCAGAGGTCGGTTTCCTTGTCCTCGCCCGGTATTAATAGGGGTGGTACTTTTAGCCCTTTGGGAAACTGGAAAAAAGGTGCATAGGGAACTTAGTTTGGGGGAGGGTTTTTTTGGTGATTTCTGACTTTAATTTCACACAAAATGCTTAGATACATTACCTTAGGCTTTCTTTTTTAGAAGCTCATATTTGTTTTGGTAGTGCAGTTAGTCACAGCAGTGGGGATTGATTCTTGCTTTGTCTGAAAACATGAACAGACAAAACAGCTATTTTGAATCTATGATATTTCTCAAGGGTAATTTAATCACTTAAGCTCAAGGTTTGCACCCCTCTAAGGTTTAGGTCGGGCTCTTACTTACTTGAAATCTTCCTCCTCGCGCTTCCCGGGCTTACACCTCTTCCGACTTGCAGGTAGTGGTTACTAGCTGCTAGTTTCTCTCAGGTTTTTATAAGGCTACTGATTGGTTAATTATACTTAACCACTCACACCTGGGGTTTAATTTGCAAAAATGCTTAGTTCTGGGGTTGAACGTGGCGGCCATATTGGCACTGTTCAGCATTCATTGGGCATACTTGCAGGATTATTTCATCCATTGATATCCCCGATGAATCTTTGTTTTTATCAGTTTATATTTTGTTTTAACAAATGCCCATTTATGATACTGGAAGAAATTTATATTTACTTCGTGTTTTTAATTTTCTCGATGCATGTTCGCCACGATCCGCGCTCTGTGCGCATGCGTGGCGGACATCTTGGAGTATGGTAATATTCAGTTTTTATTACTTTCAGTGTTTTCAACCACGGGCTTTCCATTTCCTAGGTTTCCCTTGGGGTATATTATTAACAGTATTCCGCCCTTATTCCTTTTTAAGAATTTTAAGAAGATAATCGATTTTCTATGTGTTCGCCGAGATTCGCGCTGTTCGCGCATGCGTGGCGGACATCTTGTAGTGTAGTTAATTCTTCGATCGTATTACTTACAGGAACTTAGTCCTGCAACCTTTTCATTTCCGTATTGTGGCAATTATTATTTATTTATGACTCTTTACAAGTATATCGGGCGACTTACAGATTCCTTGCCAATGCCCCAGGATCTCAAACAAGGACTCGGTTTCTGGTTCGTTATCAAGATTAACTCTTAGTTTGTTGTGGCGGCCATCTTAGTATTACCACACATTCACTGGGCACATGTATATTTTACTGTTGTGCCACGGTTCTATTGTGACACTTAGGATTTTCTATATACCGTTCTCTTACTTCCTTGTTTTTTAATTCTCCACTATGTCACAGCAGCTCTGAAGGAAATCCTCCAGTGCAGCCCCCAGCAACGAGACCGCACCCTACAACTCTTTGGAGAGAGGAGCCATTCTGTGGCACCCTCTCACTGACTACAAACATCACTTCCGGACATGTGAAACCTCCCTAGCGAGGCCCCTCCTCTGTGAGGGACGTTGTGGATTGGGCATGCAAGCCACAGTGTCGAGGAGAAGACCACTCCTAGGGCCCATGTCACAGGCTCACCTGCAGTGCTGGCACTGAAAGGTACTGTGCGACTACCTGCATAGTGCACTTGTCCTAAGCTCCTATGTGATCAGCTCTGCCCTGTGAATACTGTAAGCGAGAGATCAGACCTCCAAGGTCACAGTGGAGCCATCCAGGACTCCTTGGCGGGCGGCCCTGGCTTTTGGGATTCGTCGCAAGTCCGAGTGGCTCCAGAAGGCTCCAAATTAGCCAGGAGTTAAGAGGCATTACTTTCCACACCCTGTGACTGAACAAGCCCTTATCCAAGGGTGTCCTTGTCAATCCCCAGGAGGGATCATCAGCCCGTACTAGAAAGTTACCGTAAGGGTACTGATAGATGTGCAGATGCTTCTATTCCTACTGGGATAATTTTGCTTGCATAACCTGAAAAAGGTTTTGTTGATTGTCTACAGCTAATGTGACACTTTAAATCTGACTACCTGAGAAAGTACTTATGTGTTACAGACATGTAAAATGATATTAGCCTATCTCCAAAAGTCTACTTTCAATGTATGCCATTTGGTGTTGCTTTGATAAGGGTAACAAGTGCTATCTGGAAATATGCATATTTTGAAAAGCATGTAATGTCATTCTGGCCTTAATGTAGCTATAATGTAATATGTTATTTTTACATAACTCTGTGTGGAGTCTCTTTTGTGGTGTATTCATTGTGTTGCTGTGTGAGTGTGTTGCACAAACCCTTTAAACATTGCCTCTGATAATAAGCCTGCCTGTTCTGTGCCAATCTACCATTGGGTGAGCACAGGTTATCTTTTGTGTTTATCTGACTTACCCTAACTAGAGTGGTGGGTTCTGCCTGGCTTAGGTGTATACCCTATTGATCAAGAAACCCCATTTTTTACATTATCTTTTTATTCAGTTCACAGTAAATCAGAGGCATTTAAAATGGTATCATATCTTTTTATTAGTTGCACAGTAAAACAGAGGCATTTAAATACACCAGAGCAGCTGTACACGAAAACAGTAAACGCGTCAAACATACATTAGTACAGTTCAGCCCCAGACAGGACCATTCCTGAAGTCAGGGTACACTTCCCCTTGACGCATTTCAAATGTCGTATAATTTTCAATATAGGTCTCCGGGGACATTATTACGGGAGCAACACATGGCTACCTCTATAAACAATTTCATTTACACCAGATCTTCTTCCACTTATTGGGGAAGCCTCTACTTTCATGGACTACTTTCTCCATTACAATGGTCCATTTCTCTTTTCTAGTCTCCAATAAGTGGTACTGTTGGTGCTCCCACGTGTAGAAATTACCATGCCTAGGGTTACCCACAGTTGCTCCATACAACCCAAATTCATAGCATTCCTCACATTAAGGAGGGAGAATGTAGCCAAGGGAGTCAAGTCACTGCCACAGACACTATTCATTCATTTCACCACAGATCCTCAAAAGGCCTAAATCACCCGGCAATCCCAAATGATCTGAAAAAGGAGACCTCCTGACCACACTGTCTACAAGAGGCCGGGTTAGCTCTAATGCCCATTTACACCAGGTAAAATAGGTATGTTGTTTGGAGTATTTTAAGTTGTATTAGTCTGAATTATACTCTCGCCATCTCTCTGGGAGAGGTTCTGGCCTCTGGCCTGTTCTCCTCTACAAGGTCACCCAGATCTCTTTCCCATTGATCACACAAATGACAAGCGAATCTGGGAAGTTTTTGATTAACTTCATATAAGTGAGGGGATCACCTTATGGCTCATGTGATCGTCTAATGATCTACACTCTAGTAGCAACAACTCTGGAAGCCACCCTGGCCAAACCTGAAGATAATGGAAGGTCTCCGTCGATACCAGACCATACTCTCTCTGTAATTAAGAAAAGGGTATCATCCCTCCATTAGGTCATAGGTCTCCTACCCTAGAAATGCCTATTAGGTTCCATTTATCAAATCCTGCTCAGAGTCCCACAATGATTTGGCATGGGCAATCTTACCACCCCAGCCTAGAGCCTCAAGTACTGTATGCCAGACCTGAATTGTGAGTGTTGTCGGTCCAGTGAGTGACAAATGTTTCAGACTGCTGTATAGTGTACTCAAATAGCCACCAGGGCGCAAGTTATACCGATCCATACTGTATGCTGGTTCATGTGAAGGTTGATGCACCCATTGGTTTAAGACCGCTAGTTGCGAGGCTCAATGGTACTTTTTAAAATCTGGTAGGGCTATTTCTCCCTTATACTAGCCTCTTGTTAATTTAGTTAAAGCTATATAAGGGGCGTCCAATGGCATGGCCCTGACAATCCGCTCTACAGTTTTAAAGAAGGTGGAGGAACAGGTAATGGTGCATTTTGTAACACTTAAAGGAACCGTGGTAGAGCCATCATATTAAACAAAGCCACTCTTCAGAGTAGTGATAGTGGGATGTATCTCTCGTCTTGTACATCTCCTTAGAGTCCTCATAGTGGGCCATGGAGATTCTTAGTGCTGGATAGGTCAGTGTTGGTTGTGACATAAATAGCAAGATATCGGAAGCCGTTCCTCTACATGGCAGCAAGCACGGTGCACTTCTGTGGAGGACATATATTGCCGAGTAGTCTATCCTGAATATTTACAGAAATCGGTAAATATATCCAGTATATCCAGACTCCTGGTGGCCCCCCGCCCTAGGCAGCGCACCCAAACCAACAGACCACGCATGCAACCTGGGCTTCATCCTGGACTCCTCCCTCTCCATGACCAGACAAGTCAACGCCGTCTCCTCGTCATGCTTCAACATCCTGCGCATGCTACGTAAGATCTTCCGGTGGATCCCCACCGAGACCAGGAAGACGGTCACCCAGGCCCTCGTCACCAGCCGTCTGGACTACGGCAACTCCCTCTACGCCGGAACCACCGCCAAACTCCAGAAGAGACTCCAGCGGATCCAGAACGCCTCTACACGACTCATCCTGGACATCCCCCGTCGCAGCCACATCTCCGGACACCTGAGAGGCCTGCACTGGCTCCCGGTCAACAAGAGAATCACCTTCCGACTCCTCACCCACGCACACAAAGCCCTACACAACCAAGGCCCAGGATACCTCAACAGCCGCCTCAACTTCTACGCTCCCAAACGCCAGCTTTGATCGACCGGCCACGCCCTCGCCGCCGTCCCCCGCATCCGAAGAGCCACCACAGGGGGACGGTCCTTCTCCTACCTCGCCGCCAAGACATGGAACTCCCTCCCGACTCACCTCCGCCTGACCCAGGAACACCTCGCCTTCAGGAAGCAACTCAAGACCTGGCTGTTCGAGCAGTAGCGGACCCCCCTCCCCTAGCGCCTTGACACCCTCTGGGTGAGTAGTGCGCTATATAAATGCATTGATTGATTGAGTAGTTTATAAATAGAGGATTGTGGAGATGCTATGTAACCCTGGGTGCTGTTCGTGTAGTCATGCTACGCGTAGCTACGCGAAGGGCACTTCACACTACGCAAGCTACGCAAACTGCATAGTGTGGTAGGGAAAATGCTGTTTGCACTATTTGCACAGTGCCCGATGCTTGTCCGCACTGTGCAATCATTGCAAATCGTCTCTAGCACAGTGCAAGTGGTCTTTTTCTGCCGCATGTGTAGATTTGTACTCAAGCGGCAGTTTTCTCAACGCAAACTGGTAGTTTCTCATTGCGAGAGGTCAGGAGCATACGCGGCCACCCGCAATGAGAAAACTGACCTCCCTGCGTTAAGAATCTCGCAGGGAGGTTTATTTTCCACGCTCGCGATGGGCAACTTAATATTGCTGATCGTGAACGAGAAAAAAATCTCGCTGGGATGTCATTGTGGTCGCTCGCGATCGCCAACTTGACGTTGAGGAGCGCGAGCATGCAAAAAAAGCCCGCTATGCTACGCTTTTTTGCACTGCGCCGCGTGAAATTCGCGTAGCGCGTAGTTGCGTAAACCACGCAAGCGTAGCATAGTCCTACACCCAGGGTTAATGCTATATATAACAGGATATCACCAGCATAGAGTGATATTCTATCCTCCCAGTTTTCCATTTAACTTAGGCCACAGATCAACGGATCCATGCAAACCCAGGCCGCAAAAGGCTTAAGAAGCAATGCAAAGACAAGCGGCGAGAGAGGGCAGCCCTGTCTAGTCACACAACATAGGGAGAATACTCAAGAAGTCCTGTCATACACAACCACTTGACTTAGGGGTTCAGCATAAAGAAGTCACTGCCAAGACAGAAATTTGGGGCCGAAGCCTATTAGTTCAAATACTGTGGAAAGGTATGGCCATTCAACAGTATCAAAGGCCATACAGACATCAAGTGTAAAGACTATTGCATCTTCCCAAGATCTGACCTGCTCGACCCAGTATTCTATGGAGGCACCGCAAATTAAGGGCTGTGTTCCTACTTGGCATAAAGCCATTAGGATTTGAATGTACCAATTTGGTGATAATTTGGATACGTCATGATGCCAGAAGCTTAGCAAAGATTTGTGCCCCTGGATTGAGAAGTTAGATGGGTCTGTAGGAAGAGCACTTCTCTGCTGGCCTATCCTCTTTATGAATTACTAATATTTAGGACAGTCTCTGATCTCTGAGGGGTACACCTTTCTTGGGCTGTCCAAATAAATCTGCAACAAATATGTCACTTTGGTGAGGGTGGTAAGTTTTTAAAGTTCTATTAGTAGGCCACTAGTGTCAAAGGCTAGAATGTTCTTTTCCATGACTTGCACAGGAACAGATGGCTGTCTTTTTCCCAACTCCTCCTCCAGGATACTCAGAGTAAGTTATGTTAAAAACTTGACCCTCAAAGACCCCAAAGGGGGAAAGGGGAATTGGATAAAATAATAAAGAAGAAGAGACTGCTCTGGGTCTGTTCCTATCTCCTTCTTCCAACTCCCCTGTAGCTCTGACGAATTTTAGAAGTCCCAATGCACACAGTGAGAGAGTGGTTAGCTTCCTTCCTAACTCTCCTACATCTAATTCTGTAGACTACGACCCTTGCCAACAATCCAAAGGCTAGTGCTACTCTACTGTCTTTTCTTCTCTTGTGTCTTTCTACTCTCAAGTCCATGGATTTCAACCTCCTAATGGAACTCTTAATTCTTTTGATGAAATTACTTCTTTATTTATTTCCTGAGACGAATGCTTGCCTCTTGTTATGCCTTTCTTTTGGTTTATATTTCTTCTTTGTATTTCAGGTACTGTTCCAGTATATATTTTTACTTATACAAAGTAAGTGTTAAGTCTTTATTTCTTCTTTATTAAATTCCTTAAGACTGTATGATAATTTTACTCTTTGTCCCTATATATAAGTATATTTTTAGATCTCTACAAATCCTCTATTTATTCACGCTCTGATATTTCATTGGTATCTCTCTCTCGCTCGAAGGAAATATCAGCATTCACTTATCTGAATTTCTTCTTTGCTTGCAGATTAGTTCGGAAGCCGCTGCTTCTACGCCGACTGCTGCCAAGGTTCTAACTCCAACTGCTGCGGAGAACCGGACTTCAACAGTTCTTCAAATCTGAAGCCGACAAGTAAGCGCTCCGCTAAACTCCTGAAAATTGGGTCTTAACTACAATACTATAGTTAACTAAATTTCCTACTTGGATATAACTCTAAACCTCACAGAAATAATACTCTGAAGGCCCTAAACTTCTAAGTTGACAGGAACGTTGAACGCCGTCAACCGTCCATTGTCGGTGTTCAGGTGAAGTGTGCATTAGCATGGGCTCGTGCGCTTCACCTCGATTCTGCACCTGAAACGGGAATGCAACACTAGACCGCCGACTCGGTTTCAGAGTCGGCGGCCATCTTAAGATTCTGATCGTGAACCGCGACACTCCAGTAGCGGTTCTGGGTTCTTTTCCTTTTGTGTGGCCATTCAATTCCATTCTTTAAGATACAACCAATTACCTTTTGCTTGGTTTTACGAGGTCTGACAGTACCCCTCTCCAAAGGAGATCCTTCCTCTCTTTAGTTGGAAACCTTTGGTGAAAAGATTTAACTAATTGGGGAGCATGAACATCTGAAGCCACTTCCCATGACTGTTCTTCTGGACCATAGCCTTTCCAGTCCACCAAATAATACAGTTTCCCTTTTAATCTTTTCGAGTCCAGAATCTATTTAACTTCAAATTCTATTCCTGATTCAAGCTGAATGGGTTTAGGTGGTGAGTCTTTTCGTAGCTTGGGTCATGCCTTCTTTAGCAAAGAGACATGGAAAACTGGATGAATTTTCATTTTAGGTGGCTATTTTAGACGATAGGTTACTGGATTTATCTGTTTCTCAATGGGGTAAGGTCCAATAAATCTAGGGAGGAACTTTCTATTTCCTTTCAACCTCAAATTTCTAGTACTTAACCAAACCTCATCCCCTTCATTTAAGCTAGTGCCTTCTCTTCTCTTTTTATCAGCATAAGCCTTATATTTCTTTTTTGCCTGTTATAGATTCTGGTAAGCATTTAACTGAGCTTCTTTCAAGTGGGCGACTAATTCTTTTACTGCAGGAACAGAGAGTTCCGTGTTTTTTAAAGAAGAATTTGGGTGTTGGCCATAGTTTAAATAAAACGGGGAATACCCGGTGGAAAAGTTCCTGGCATTGTTGTATGCAAATTCGGCTGCCCCAAATAATCTGACCAATCTCCACCCTGTTTCAACAGGAACAACCTCAAGTACTTCTCTAGTTCTTGGTTAACCCTTTCGGTCTGTCCGTCAGTCTCGGGATGGAAACTGGTGGAATATCTAGACTATATCCCCAGACCTTTCAAGAAAGCCTTTCAGAAATGGGACATAAACTGCAAACCCCGATCTGAAATGATAACCATAGGAATTCGGTGAATCTTGACTATGTTTGTGCTGAAATGACTCGCTAGCTGTTTCAAATTTGGAACACCTTTTGTGGCTAGGAAGTGTGCCATCAATAGTGTCTTTTCACTAACTCTTTAGTTTTTTCCTCACCCTTATGACCTGCCAAAAGATTATCATGACATTCATGTAGTACTTGGTTCTGTAATTCTTTGGTTGGTATATACAAAGCTCCTCTATGATAAGGCAGTTGGTGTTGAATTTCTCTCCCTTCATCTTCTTCACCCCTTTCTTGCATGTCTTCAGGTGTCATAACCTGAATGATCTGTTCCCGGAAGGTAACGAAAGTAGTTGCACTGATTATTTTTGATTGTGGTATAATGGTTTGAATTGGTTCCAACAATTTCTTATCATCGGTATCAATCCTAGACAGGGCATCAGCCTTTCCATTTTGGGCCCCAGGTCTGTATATGATCACGAAACCGTATTCAGCAAAATACAATGACCACCTGAGCTGTTTTGGTGTTAATGTCTTAGCAGATTTTAGAAATTTCAAGTTCCTATGATCAATAAAGACAGTCACTTGGTGTCTGGCTCCCATGAGATAATGGTGCCACTCCTTGAAAACATCCTTAATCGCCAACAATTCCTTTTCAGTGATGGTATAGTTCTATTCCTCCGACGTTCATTTTCATGACTGGTATGCTTCTGGATGCAAATGGCCGGTTTCTTTGTGTCTTTGAGATAGCACATCCCCAATCGCTTGATCCGACACATCCGTTTCCACATAGAACGGTTCTGATGGATCGGCATGCAGCAATACTGGTGCTGAGGTGAAACTTTTCTTTAGTAACCTAAGGGCCTTCTCGGCTTCCTCAGACCACTCAAATTGCACTCCTTTGTGTAGTATCTTGGTAAGTGGCGGTATTTTCTTAGAAAATTTATCTATAAACCTCCTGTAGAAGTTTTCAAAACCTATAAAGCTCTGCACTTCCTTCACACTGGTAGGAGATTTCCAATCTACCACCGCTTGGATTTTGAGTTCGTCTATATTCATTCCATTTGGAGAACGGACAAATCCCCAAAATTCCACCTTGGATACATTGAAAGCGCACTTTTCCAGTTTAACAAATAGTCGGTTCTCACGGAGTTTCTGCAAGACTCCTCTAACTTGTTTGTGATGTTCCTGTGTGTTATTTGAATAAATCAGGATATCGTCTATGTAAGCGATTGCGCATTAATCGATATATTCACTCAAAATGTTGTTAATGAAGTGCTGAAATGCCGCTGGGGCATTGCACAGTCCATAGGGCATAACCTGGTATTCAAATAGCCCAAACCTTGTCCTGAAGGCTGTTTCCCATTCATCGCCCTCCTTCATTCTGATTAAATGATAGGCTCCCCTCAGGTCTAACTTTGTGTAAATTTGTGCACTCTTGACCTGATCCAGCAAAACAGAAATGAGGGGGAGTGGGTAGCGATTCTTCTTGGTTACTTTGTTTATAGCTCGATAGTCTATGCATGCCCTTAGTCCCCTTCCTTCTTTTACACAAAAAACAGAGGCGAAGATACAGGGGATTTAGACGGCCTTATAAATCCATTTGCTAAATACTTATCCAAGTATTCCTTCAGATGTACATGTTCTTTCTCCGTTAGGGAATAGACTCGGCTGCAGGGTAGATTTGCTCCTGGTTCCAGTTCTATTGCACAGTCATAGACTCGATGAGGTGGTAATAATTTGGCTTCTTTTTCACTGAAAACATTCTCAAAGTCTTGATATACTGGAGGGATTTCTTGCGAATTGATGACGCACACATAAGCACCCATTAAGCACATTGAATCGGCAGGATATCCTTCACAACTAATTTCTTTCCTACCAAAACAGTTTTCTTTACAATAACTTGAATTCATTGCAATTGTTCTGGTACTCCAATCAATAGTGGGATTGTGTTCTATTTACCAAGGTAACCCCGGGATGAGTTCAAATTGAGGTACATCGATCAAGTTAATTTGGATAATTTCTTCATGCCCTTCTCTCGATGTCATTTTCACAGGCTCGGTATGACTTACAATGGGTCCGGACGAAAGATGTGTGCCATCTACCGCCCTCAACGGTTCACTTTTGGATTTTTGAATGGCCTTTAAACCTACTCTTGAGGCACATTTCAGATCACAAAAATTTCTGGGGGCTCCGGAGTCCAACATTACTGACACATCGGTGAGGACCTTTCGGCGAAACTCGATTTCCATAGACATTACCAAGTGAGGTGAAGAGGACTGAAGTGTGTTTGCCAGCTGGTGTTCCTTTGGAGTTGATTCTTGGTTAGCATCCACCAGTCCAACTCCTCCTACAGGTGGTGCTGCAAGTTTTCCTTCGGCTTGAACGGAGTCTTGGGTTTCTTCGGACAAATCTTCACAAAATGTCCATTTGACCCACAGTACATCCATAGATTCCCTGCTCTTCTTTTTTCTTTTTCTTCTGTAGTTAGTGGACCACGAAAAGTTCCTATTTGCATTGGTTCAGAACCTGATGGACCTTCCACTGTTCGGTTATAATCAGACCAGGCTCTATCAAATCTGGGTACCGCTGGTTTAAAGTCTTTTCTTTTTTCACCTTTTCATTCTCCCTGACGAAAGTCAATCTCTAATACCAAATCCACCAATTTGGATATTTCTGTGAGTCGATTAGGAATTTGTGCTAGTACATCCTTCAACTCATCACGTAACCAACAATAGAAAACTGCAGCCCTCTTGCTCTCTGGCCAGTTGGTCTCAACCACTAGTTTATTGAATTGTGCAAGGTAAGCCACTAAATCTCTATTGCCTTGTTGTAATTTCAACAGCTCATTGTCTACGGCTTGCGATATTCTTCTTCTGTCGAAAATTCTGAGGAATTCCTTCTTAAATTCGTCATAGTTCTGTAAGATTGGGTCATCCTTTGATAATAGGGGCATTGACCAAGCAGCTGCGTCACCACTTAGGTAAGACAGTGTGAACGCTACTCTTGACTGCGCATCAGGGAGAATAGAAGGGAGACACATGAAGTGAAGGGAACATTGAGTGAGAATTATTTGAGCCTTCTGCTGATCCCCACTGAATCGCTCGGGAGGGGCCAATGGAATTACTGGGGAAAGTGAGTGGATTGCCTGAGTGGTTAACCTGTTTGAACTTTCCGCAGAAGACCCTAAATTTTCCCTCCCAGTTCTAAACGGTTGTTCCATTCTTTGAGCAAACTCTGCTGTTTCCTTCCTAGACTTCACCACTTCTAGTTTAAGGTTCTGAGTTTCCTCTCTAACAGCTATCAGTTCTTTTTGAATTGATTCTAACACTGTTCCTAAGGTTTGCAAATTTATCCCTTCAGCCATTCTGCTCGGGTGCAATAAAATAACGTGGGTACTTCATTCTGTCAAAGGCTAGAGTGTTCTTTTCCACGACTTGCACAGGAACAGGCTGCTTTTCCCAACTCCTCCTCCAGGATACTCAGAGTCAGTTATGTTAAAAACTAGACCATCAAGGACCCCAAAGGGGCAAAGGGGAATTAGATAAAATAGTAAACAAGAAGAGACTGCCCTGGATCTGTTCTTATCTCCTTCTTCCAACTCGCCTGTAGCTCTGATGAATTTTAGATGTCCTAATGCACACAGTGAGAGAGTGGTTAGCTTCCTTCCTAACTCTCCTACATCTAATTCTGTAGACTACGACCGTTACCAAACAATCCAAAGGCTAGTGCTACTCTTCTGTGTTTTCTTCTCTTGTGTCTTTCTACTCTCGAGTCCCTGGAGTTCAACCTCCTAATGGAACACTTAATTCTTTTGATTAAATTACTTCTTTATTTATTTCCTGAGACGAATGCTTGCCTCTTTTTATGCCTTTCTTTTGGTTTATATTTCTTCCTTGACTTTCAGGTACTGTTCCAGTATATCTTTTTACTTATACAAGGTAAGTGTTAAGTCTCTATTTCTTCTTTATTATATTCCTTAAGACTGTATGATAATTTCACTCTTTGTCTCTATATATAAGTATATTTTTAGATCTCTACAAATCCTCTATTTATAAACGCTCTGATATTTCATTGGTATCTCTCTCTCGCTCGAAGAAAATATCAGCATTCACTTATCTGAATTTCTTCTTTGCTTGCAGATTCTTTCGGAAGCCGCTGCTTCTACGCCAACTGCTGCCAAGGTTCTAACTCCAACTGCTGCGGAGAACCGGACTTCAACAGCTTTTCAAATCTGGAGCCGACAAGTAAGTTCTCCGCTAAACTCCTGAAAATTGGGTGTTAAATACAATACTATAGTTAGCTAAATTTCCTACTTGGATATAACTCTAAACCTCACAGAAACAATACTCTGAAGGCCCTAAACTTCTAAGTTGACAGGAACGTTGAACGCCGCCAACCGTCCCTCGTCAGTGTTCAGGTGCAGTGCGCATTAGCATGGGCTCGCGCGCTTCACCTCGATTCTGCACCTGAAACGGGAACGCAACTCAAGACAGCCAACTCAGTTTCAGAGTCGGCGGCCATTTTAAGATTCCGATCGTGAACTGCGACACTCCAGTAGCGGTTCTGGGTTCTTTTCCTTTTGTGTGGCCGTTCAATTCCATTCTTTAAGATACAGCCAATTACCTTATGCTCGGTTTTACGAGGTCTGACAACTAGATCCCTTTGCTTTGCCTGACTTTATGTTGTTGATCGCAAGTGCAACCTCTTCCTCATTAGCATCACACTCCATGAGTGCCTTGTCCTCAGTGGAGAGAGTTGTAAGCTGCAAATCAGCGAGCAGGTCATGAGACTCGTCCGTGGTAGCCAGTGAATAGAGATGGGCATAATAGGTTGTGAACCCCCACCATCTGTGCAGATATCAGTGACCGAACAACTCACTCTCTCTTGCCTATCCAGCCACAGCCATAGTTTGCCAACTTCATCACCTAGTTCGCATATGTGGTATTGTGTCACTGAGGGGCATAGTAACAAGCGGCAGCGATAATTATCGCTGATCGCTGTTAGCGTGAGGAAATCCATCGCCGGCTATTGCTGGCAATAATCTCCATGTTAGCGTCGTATTAACAATACTTAACGCCATGGAGATAAAAATCGCATCGATAGCGGGGATTATCGCTGTTTTCAATGGAATATCGTGGGTTTTCCAGCAATATTCCATTGAAAATGGCGATAACCTTATTGATAGGGCCTGTGGTTTTAGCCACATAATCCACCCCCCATTACAGGTATGCTTTAGTCAGAAATTTAGCAGACGTTAAATTCCTGAGTTAAGCCACTGTTAGCGATATAAATTGCAACGCTAACCCTGACTGGGCCTCGTTGTTAATATCGTGAAGCCCTGTTAGCGATAGATTTCCCTGAAGTATTCTCAGACACGCCTCCCACATGCCCACCTTGCATCTCATTAGAGATGCAAGGCTAGGAGAGAAAAAATCTGGTCGCTAAGCATTGAAAACCAACGCTAAGTGGCCATGTTGATACGGCGATATGATTATCGTCGCTTAGCATCCGAAAACGGGCGCTAAAGCGGCGATAATGTATTTATCGCTGCCTTGTTAATATGCCCATGAGTTTCTAGTTTTAGCTGCATCTGTCACTAGATCCCTGTATTCTTGTTGTTTAAAGCTCAACTCATGTCTGATATCCCCTGACTCGTCTCCTACCAGAGAAGTCTCCAAAGCGAGGATATCACCCTCAAGCTTCTCAACTGGGGCTCTCATCTCTTTCTTGGGTTCAACAGTCAGTGAGACCACATTTTCTTAAATAACTGTAATATAAGCCTCCTAAACAGTATCAGAAGACTTCAAGGAAGTTTCATTGTCTTTAACACATTGCTCTATATCTATTAAAAATCTGCTTCTCACGCCGAGGACCTAAAGATAACTAGGCCTGGGCATAGTTCGCAGAATTTTGCTATGTGGAACTCCGCAAAGTTACAAAAAAACTCAGTGAAGTTCCGAGAGTGGCGTAGTGCAGTGCAAACTGCAGTTAGTGCTAGTATTCCTGCCGCTCGGGTAGAAATTCTCCATACCGTTTGCTATCGCGAGCAGGGAGAAAACTCTGCTACACATCGCGAAGCAGAGTTTTCTGCACTTCGCAAGCTCCACGGAGTGCAGAAAACTCTGCAAACTACGTGAACAGAGCAAAGTTCACCCCCTACGCCTAAAGATAACACAGGTCCAGTGTAATGACTCTACTTTACTTGTTCGCTGCTTGGTTAGACTGTAGATTGTCCACACTGGGGAGTGAACAGATATTCCTCTTGCCAAGTGAGTTACATCACAAAAGCAGGGAGTGCGGTAATTCAATTTCAATACTATCAACCAAGCACTTCTCATTTTTTAGGAATACGCACAGGTCCGAGGAGGAGACGTAATCGGAAGAGGAATCAGGTTCATTGGCCTTCAGAGGAAGAAGCGGCCTGGGTGTTGACCAGGAGCATGACGGGAGCAATGGGCAACCAACCAGGAGCCAGCAGATAGGTCAATTAGTGGTTAAGCTCATAGATCCTGTTTTAACACAGCGACAAAATGAAATCCTGGAGAAAAGATTGGGCTTTGTTCTAACTTGAAAAGCTATATAAATTCAAACTGTTCAAAGAAAAAAAGGAGTTCATAAAAAGACTCAAACTACAGATCTACTTTAAAGACAAAGAACCTCAAACCAACAAGGATGGCGACACAGGCCTGAGAGTCACCTCTACGCGTACCCCACCAGACAGCCTGCTACCTGTGGAGTTGTTAGCTTTTGAGAAGGCCGTTGTGAAAGAAATTCAAGAAATGGATCAGGTTGAACACCCCACCTTCCATAACATGAATAAAGATAAAAAACACGCAATACGAGATTTGGCCAATAACAGTCACATTGTGATAAAACCAGCTAATAAAGGAGGTCCCATAGTAATTCAATCTACAGAATCATACAATAAAGTAGTCCAGCTACTCCTACAGGATCAAAGGAACTATGAGATTTTAGCAGAGGACCCCACAGAATCGATCCGGATAAAAATTGCACACATGGTTGAGGAAGCCACTTCCCACAATTGGATATCTGCAAAAGAAGGGTATTTCTTGACAGCAAAATCACCAACTACCCCGTATTTCTACACAATACCTAAAATTCACAAGAAGCTGTCCCAACCGCCTGGAGGACCTATTGTCTCAGGTATTGGGTCAATTTTGGAACCTTTATCCAAATTTGCTGATGTGTTCCTCCACCCCTTTATACAACAAACAGACACCTAAATCAAGGACACCAAGGATGTCCTGAGGCTCCTAAATGACATGGCCTTCGACCCCACCTGTGAATTATTAATGGGACCAGATGTAGTGAGTCTCTACACCAGCCTTCTCCATGACGAGACCCCATGCGCCCGTTTCACAGAACTAACTTAAGACAAAATCCTAACCTTACTACCATTTTGGTATTCACAGAAGGCACTTACTCATTTTGGTATTCACAGAAGGCACTTACTCATTTCGGTATTCACAGAAGTTAGGAGTCCTAACTTTAGGACTCTTAAATGCCTTCTGTGCATACCGAAAGTATTAAAATTAGGATTTTTCTCAGTTTAGAAGTAGTAAAGTTAGGACTGTGAATATCGAAATGAGTAAGTGCCTTCTGTGAATAGCAAAATGAGTAAGTGCCTTCTGTGAATACCAAAATGGTGGTAAATTTAGGATTTTGTCTTAAGTTAGTTCTGTGAATCGGGCCCGAGTATCATAGAGGACATCCTTTTTGAGATCGAATGGGAGTTCCAGACCCCATGCAACATAGTCATGGACTGTGTCAGACTGGCTCTCACAGAAAACCTTTTCCAATATGGTAACACCATTTACCTGCAAAACACAGCACTAGCATGGGGAGCACTATTGCTCCCAGCATAGCTGGTTTGTACGTCCATCACCTGGAGTCACACAAAATACTCAACCTGAGTAATCCATACCAATAATACATCAACATTTGGAAATGTTATATAGATGACATGCATGTCATCTGGCAAGGGAATGAAGAGGCAGCAAATGATTTTATGGTTTGGTTAAATAACCAGAAACAAGGATCTTGTTTTCCTAGACCTCAACATCTTCCCCAGTGAAGGCGGTTTAAAACCACCACACACTTTAAGGCTACAGCAAAAACTACCTCCGCCTCTACAACAGCTTTCACCCCCATCACTTACGAGACAATTTCCCCTCTTGTCAATTTTTAAGATTGAGAAGAAATTGCTTTGACGTCAAGGATTTGAAAATCCAAGCAGAAGAACTATGGGGGAAGGTAGCCAAAAGTAATTATCCATTGAGAGTGGTGGACAGTGCCTTCAAACGTGCAAGGAATATTAACAGAGAGGCCTTACTGGAGCCAACCCCACGAAAAGCAAAATAAGACAGACCTATTTGCCTAACGACCTTCAAAAACTTTTCTAATCAGGTGATTAAAATAAGAAATAAACACTGGCGGACACTGAATTGTGAACACTTGAATTTCCCCTACCCATGTACTCACATAGAAGAGGGAAGAGTGTACGGGACTTATTGGTTCACACAAGACCCCGCAAACAAATAGCACACGCAGTATCTATGACGGTCTTACCCCCACTCAAAGGACATCACCCCTCTGGACAGTGTAGCATGTGCCACCTAACAAGAATAAGCAAAAACATTATCTTTAACAACAACATCAGTTGGGAGCAATGGAAGTTCACGACATGCAGCAGCAAAAATTTGATCAACATGATCACTTGCCCATGCGGTCTCCACTACATTGTAGTAAAAGTATGCATCTGCAAACACAGGAGTATTGTTAAATGCAGAAAATCTACAACCAAGATGTCCACGCATTTCATTGAAACCAACCATACCATATTGAATCCGCAATGGACAGTAATCAAACAATTGGATACGGAAGGACCTCTGTTTCAGAAGGAACAGCAATGTTTTTTTTCGCTTGTGCACCCAAACTGGGGGCCCTAATGATAAGATACCTTGGGGACAAATGAGATGATTCTCTGAAAACCTGTACCAAGTAATGTATCCTAGGTCCACCACTAAAGTCACATACAGTAAGCAGATGGCGCCTTTAAGCGCAAGTTCTGCTAATGCATCTCATAACACCAGCCGGCTTTAACATTGATAATGTGCAAATATGTCTGATTTAGATGAATGAAGCACCATTTAGTATCAGAAGTTGCACTCACAAACTGATATATATACCCCCTGGTTTCACCATGATACCCTATCACCCTTGGCATATCTTTCCCCCTTTTCAAATATTTTAAATATTTTAAATATTTGTGAGCACAGATGTTGCAATGATACTATCTACTAGTATTCAGGGACAATGTATTCCATACACAATACCCTTGCAAAAAATATCGGGAAAATAAGTAATGTACAAGGTTAGGGTTTTGCCCTAATCGGCAACACTGTGGGGCATATTACCAAGCAATAGCGATAATTATCGCTATTGCTTGGTTAGAGACAAAAATTTACCGCTGAGCTGCGGCGATTTTTATCGCAAATAAACCTTGGTATTACCAAGGTTTATCGCAAATGCGATAGAAATCGCCGCAATGCATGAATATCGCTGAAAAGTCCGCGATATTCATGCATTACCGAGCTAATGCTCTTAGCCATGTTATCCACCTCCCATTGGATAACATGGCTAAGGACTGCTCAGGGCAGGTGTTAGCTTTTGGAGATATTCGCGCTTAGCGCGAATATCTCTAAAAGCTGGTAATAGGAGATAGCAATGTTAGCGACTGTTTTCAGTCGCTAACATCTTGGCACGCCCACTTTGCATGTCATTAGTGATAAATATCACTGACATGCAAAGTGGGTCCCAAAATGGTCTCTATCTCCTACTAGCTGTCGCTAACTGGTGTTAGCGACAGCTAGGTAATAGGGAGATAATTTTATCTCCGCTTTCTTGGCTTTTAAAGCCAAAAAAGCGGAGATAAACCCCCTTGATAATATGCCCCTGTGTCTTTCCCTGTTAGTGATAATAACTGTTCTACTAAAAAGAATGAGCATGGGAGGATAGGGGGCAAGACGCATTGGTTAACAACCTGATTTCCCAGTCAGCGACAACATGTTTTTGAACACAAATCATTACTGGTTAATCACAATATTGATAAACAGTTTTTATTTTATGTAGAAAAACGCAGTTTCATTTATTTTATGAAATGCAATAGATAAGCGCAATAGTGCTCCGACAGCAGCCGCGAACACTCTTCCCAAAATAAATTCTAACCAGGAAATGGGTCCATTTGAAGGCAGCCATCTTAGGGAGGTTTATGTTCTAGTAGACAACAGCACACGGAAGCAGGGCTCTCACACAGCTGTACAGAGTTGCCATTCATTGATTGCAGCTCACTCTGGATACAAATCCCGGGTCTCTGCGAGCATTCAATGTACGACGGAGCCACGGGCAGGCATTGTTCTTTTGGTTGAGAGAGATGCTTTGGCAAAGTAAGTACGGCACAGCCGATAGTTTAGGCCACCATACTGTTGGGTTCCTACTGACCTCAACACCAGGACAGATAATCAATAATTTGTACCTAGTTTCTAAATCAAATCTTCTTCATTTCAACCAACAGTGTTTGACTACAAGCGCTCCTCCCCTACCGTGTTGATGCTCATGGGGTCCAATTAGGAAACCTATAATGTACGTTTCTCTACCATTTTCTTGCATCAATATTGAGGAGTGAAAAACCACTCTCACTGCCTTACCATTTTTAGGCTGATGGGTAGTTTTAAAAAGGCTAAGGTCTCTGCACAACTTATGAAAATGCGAGAGTGTATGTTTGCTTAAATGTTATATGTACCAGTATGTCTTGTATGTCATTCTTTTAAACAGAAGGCAGCATTAATCACATGATTTACGCGATATTTTGCATGAACTGAGAAATATATCAAAAGAAAAAAATCACATTTCTTTCTCACACAATTAGGGTGAATATATGTAATGATAATATCAAAGAGCACCTAGACTACTAATTCTTTTTGCTTCTATCCTTCCAGATTGTCAAAATTAAGAAAGCATATATTGGCTCTATGAAAGAATATTACCAAGAAGGTATCAAACGAATGTCTTGCACAGAAATATATTAAACTGAAACACCAAATAGGCTAACAGCACTAGGCATTAGTCAGAGTGGTAACAGGCATCATTGTATTTGGTTCTGAAGAAGAAGCTTAGCGGTAGGCTTTGAAACATGTCAACCAGGGAGAGAGCTGCTCATTAAAGCTTTTTTCCCTCCTTTTCCCCCCCTTTTATTATCAATATCAGCTATAGGGAGCATTAAAGTATAGCTTTTCCATAAAGCCAGGTATTTTATATTTATTTTTAAACTCACTCATTCTTGACCCTTCCACTCTTTCACCAATACACACAGTTCACTTCACTCTAAAGTGCTCCCACGTATTCATCAGTCGTAGTACGCCCCGTCCCGCAGCCGGACGGGACAAATCCGATGATGGCATGCCACCATGGGACCTTTTGGTGGATGAGGGTTATTTTAAAAAGCTTTATTTATCTCCCATGCTAGAAACCAAACCGTTCACTTACAGAGGAGATTGAGTCCATGACTGATATATCTCTCCACTCCCTTCTTTGTTTCTTGATATTAGACTGTAGGTTGTCCACACTGGGGAGTGATCAGATATTCCTCTTGCCAAGTGACTTACATCACAAAAGCAGGGAATGCGGTAAGTCAATGTTAAAATGAGATCCTTACAGGAAAGACTACCATGAGCCCCTGAGTGGAACTTGGTGTTATGTTGTTGGGTTGTGTGCCCACCAAACATCGACTATCCCAAGAGTTTTGATGAGGTCTGTCAAATGGGTACTAGAAGGGTTTGTATGTCGTGGGGGAAGTTGTTTCTTAATGTCACAGAGTGCCATATTGAAATCTCTCCCCATTAGGTGTTGTTTCACATGAAATGTAAGCAATAGTTTACCCAATTCAGGAAAGCTGGTGCCCTACATGGCTGGTGGAACCTATTTAGACAGGATAGTAATCGTCTCACCCTCCCAGGTCCCAGAAAGGGCTGCGTATCTCACCAGCTGATCACTCCAGGTATAGTTAATAATAAGGAGTATTACTGTGCCTCTGGAACCAGAAGTGAATCCAGCATGACCACCATCTGATACCCATAGCAATCCAGGGCCCTCCATGGGTTGCCCATAAGATATGTCTCCTGTAAAAGGAGTACATCTGGGGAGTGTCTTGTAATATATTGGAACACTATTCCGTGTTTAATTCTGTCTCCTAATCCACTTACATTACATGACAAGAGTAAAACTTCAGGATCGATTGCTTTAGCCATCTTGGGGTACCTATTGCAGTCCCATATCTCTTATCTATAAGCATGGAGGTTGTGTCTAGAGGCCTGATTGCAAAGGAGACACATGTATATAAAAAATCATGCTCAGCCGGTGAGGTGTGAAAGTCTGATGCTCCCCCCTTAAGGGAACTAAAAGAAAACTCCTGTGTCCAGGAGTTGACCTCTCTCCTCTTCTCTCCCCCTGAGTGTTGGAAAATAATATAACAATACCATAAAAAGTAAACCCCCTTCCCCACCTCCCTGCATGACAGATCTAAAACAGTTCACCCCCCAACTCTGCAGAGTGCCTGTGGCCCCATTCCAACATAGAACTATAAGGGGACTGTGGTCCCCCATTACCATCACCCCCTGCCACCCCCACCAAACAACTTTAATGTTACCAATGGCCCATAGCACAAGGGCTTATATGTCCATGGAGCATCAATCTTCATATGCTCTCAGTCAGGATCGTATCTCATGACTATAGGGATCAGGCTTAATATGGTTGTGGATCAACTCAGAAATCTCATTTCTAACAGTAAGATTTATCAGAATGCAAAGCCACCTAGTGTGGCCCTGCATGGCTTGTTAAATCTAGAGTAATACAGCACAGTGCAAATCACTGCATTGTGTAACTCTGCCCCAGGGAGGCAGTCCATGGGCAGAGTGTGGGAGTTCCTGTGTATCCACCCAAAGATTTTGGTGTATTCTGCGATTTACCATTACTGATAAAATGGAGAATACGTCAAAATACTACGCCTCCCTAGGTGAGGCATAACTAGGGGAAATATCTTGGGCTTGTTTTTTTCATCTTTCTATGTGTGGTGTAAGCTGCAGCACACATAGAAAGAGGACAATGCTTCAGAGGATTACTTTTGTGCAGGAAGGTGCCTCTTCCTTCACATAAACAATCCTGCCTGCAAAACAGGCACCCTTGCGAAAAGATGCCTGAGTTGGCGCTCGACAGCCATGGCAAGGAAAGGACAGGAATCCACTGTATAATGTGAAATGCGATGCATTCCTGCCCTCTCATGCAGCACAGCAAGGTGGCTTGCTGCGCTGCTTGAAATAATTATTAATCCGCCGCTCAGTACTTCACAGTTCATCTGTTAGATCACATTTGCAACCCCCATTTTCACGCCGATGCATTATGGTCATTAAAGACATTTGTGTGATAAACAATACATCATATTTTGCTTCACTGTAACTCATAATACAAAGTTCACTCCATTTGAATGAATGAATGAATGAATACCCTCTTCTATAGCGCATGGCTACTCTTGAGCATCCCAGCGCTGTAAGACCAGAGGACATGGAAGACACTATTGGAACAAGTGTGTCTTTAAATGCTTCCTGAAAGCAAAGTGGTTACTCTCGTGCCTGATGTCATCTGGGAGTATGTTCCATTCTTTAGCTGCGTGCACAGAAAGCAGACGGCCACCCATCCGAGTCAGCTTCGTCCTGGGGACTACCAGCAAGTTCCGCTGGTTGGATCTCAAAGATCTCACTGATTGATGGCGACGAAAGAGGGGATCAAGAATGGGCGGGCCAGCACTATGGATGGATTTATGCGCCAGGCACAGGGTTTTGAATATAATCCTTCCCTTGATGGGTAGCCAATGGAGGGATTGAAGTGCGGCTTTCGCTGAGCATCTTTTGGGGACTTTCATGAGCAGCCGAGCAGCATAATTCTGTACAGATTGCAGAATTTTTATGGTGCCGACTGGAGCCCCCATATAGACGGCATTTGCATAATCCAGCCGCGACAAAATCAGCGACTGGACCAGCAATCGTCTAGCTTTGAATGGCAGGAGGTCTAACACTTTTTTTAAGACTCTCAACAGTCCATAGCAGGTTGCGGCTACCTTCTTAGCCTGGTAATGAAATCCAAGGGAGGAATCTAGCCAGATCCCCAGGCTTTTTATTTGGGTCTTAGGTGCTGGGGGGGGGGGGTCCTAGGCAGTAAGGCCACCAAGGATCCAGGGTAATTGGGGCTTTGTAACCCAGAAGCATAATGTCCGTTTTGGCCCCATTTAGCTTCAAAAAGGAGGAGGTCATCCATTCCAGAACCTTGGTGAGACACGGGGTCAGATTATTGATCCCCTGATTTAAAGCATCGTTCCTCACCAAAGACACAACCAGCTGCGTGTCATCGGCGTAGGTAACAAGTTGGATTCCCCAGGGAAGACTCTCTAATAAAAGAGAGAGGGACCCTCTACCAAAGGGATGGGGTACCAACTATTGACTTTGTCAAAAAAGCAATTCCCTCTGGCCACATTAATCAAAACAACATAAATTACAACAAACAATGCAGGCAAACTTAATAGTGCAGTAGAAACTAAAATTCTGAAACAGCAAATAAATTACCAAATGCACAAGTTTATTAAAATATTGTTAAAAACCGAAAAAATAATATTAGTAAAATCAGGGGAAAACAGACAATATAAGGAACAAATAATCTTCACAATTCATCACACAAGTTCCTAAAGTACAGTGGAAGGAGGAACTCAATAAGGTTATATTCAGCATCAATCAGAATAGTCCTTAGTTAGTCATATGAATTCTCTCCCCCAATCCTCAACGCGTTTCGACGGGCCAGAAAAATTGCAGCCGTCTTCTTCAGGAAAATTATTAGCTGTATTCCCCAGAAATACTATGATTTAAAAGAGAAATAAGTCTCATCATCAAGTACAAAATTTATAAACAAAGATTATACACAAGGCTTAATCCATCTGCTACCCAAAAATTTGAAAGTTTTAACTACTGCTCAATACAATACAACACCTTTCATCGACATTTACATAATAAACATTACACCACATATAAAAAGACATATCATTGCTGTTCATCCATTATTTTCAGTTCATCACATTTTCAATAATAATCACATATAACCACGACATAGTGTATTTTCTAGGCCACAATGTTGTTAAGTCGTTTTACCATACAGGAGTAATATCAAAGTAAACGTTTACATAAATTACATAGATACTCTCTGTTGCCACATCAAACACAACTGTTTCGAATGGTGATTGTGGTTCCAAATTGGCTTAGGCTGTTTCTACCCTATGTTTCATATTCCCTGGCCTTCCCAGGTTGTGCCCCAAATGCATCCTAATAATATGTACGTACTAACCTTTAAAAAGGTGCAAATCGCTCCTGCTGATTTAAAAGGGGAAATTTTCTCTTTTCTGTGCCGTATATACGTGCAAACTGAAAAAAATGTATAAAAATATACATTTTAGGGACCCTTCTTATATACAAATGTCTATTAGCAGGTTACGGGCTAGTATACTCGCTCCCTCGTCATCGGATAGGAACCAGTAGTATGAACAATGGTTTATCAAGAAATCTACTAGTACTGCCTTTAATACTCTTAATTTAGGAAGTACCTAGATCAGATACTCACATACAATATTTGTTATATGCTCCTCTCAGTAATCGGCGCTCATATTCCTTCGAGCATAAACCAACGATCGGTTCTTCATAGTGTTTTACGTCCTAAAATAGAACCGGTGTATCACTATTCGTGTTCTTATAACATACCTTGTAACAAACTTAAACTAACTGTTCTACTTACAAATGAAGTCTTGCAGTCTTGTGAGCACGCGGTAGTTAGGTTATATGTATTAAAACATCCCGAAAATGGAAGCACTGCGGAAAAAGTAGAATGGGACACATTAAGTTCCCATGCTGCATACCCGTAAAGCGCTAGTTACTTAAGCCGAGCTAATACTCACATTAAATAATCTTTACGCCAACTCGAAACTGAAATGGGGCTGCCTTCGTCTTCCCAATCAGTGGTGGCTACTGCTCCTACAACAATTATAAAGCGTAAACATGCCTCAGTATCGGGATATAGGGATAATATCTCCATGGGCTGAACAAAGTTCCTACACTACGAGCTATCACATACCTCTTAAACGGAACCGATAAACTTCCCGCGTGTCTTCTCCATGGAGTGCTATCCGCTATCCGACATGACAAACGTGCACGCCGTTTAAATACTTTCTCCTGGCGTCCCAATACGGAAGTGAAAGTTAGACCGCCAGGGTTAGGCATAGACATAGAAAGGAGCTTGTGATAAGCAAAGAAGGCTTGCCGAAAAATAACCGCCTCAGTTGCGATAGAGAATATAGGAAGTAGTTCACACGGATATTCATTCATATCGCAATCAGCGTTTATAATTTCCTCCTTTCAGTAAATGTGTTCGGAATGTCACTCTTAGATTATTTATATTAGATGGACCGCGCATGCGCATACGCGCGTTCTTTATATACGCAAATGCGCGTCTATATACGTATTTGCTTTTAGAACCTATCGGTCCGATGTTGTAAACATTTACACGGAGTGTAAAGCCCAGTCTTAGTGTTGATATGTAAGTGGGCTAACCCACGTAATGATGGTGCCCACTCGTTGTAATGGACATCTGTCGACACATAGGCATGTATAGTATCTCTATCATTCTTTAATGAGATACAAAGGTACAGGTCCCCTAGTTGTCACCAGATAAGCCTGTCATATGTACACACATATAAGCTCCCAGGACCATTCAATCAATAACTATCAGCCTGTCCATAGTGCCGTATTATAGTTGTCAATATACTATGTCAACGCATGTTTCTATGCTATCTAAAGAACTGGTTCTTCCTATTCCAAATACGGAGTGCTTCTATCAATTAATAAATGTGTAAATCCACTCTGTCCTGATTCTTAAGATACAGTGGCGATTCTATTAGTGATACAGGACCCCTAACCATCACCCGATCAGCCTATCCCATTCTTCCCGGGAATTGAGTCCATTTCTTACGGTATCAAAGTAAGAAATGTACCATTGTTCTCTTTGTTTACGTTTGCTTATGATATTCCCGCCTCTCTTTCCTATTTTAACTCCATCCAAGATAAACCACTTGAAATCACATTCACCATGATTCTTTTCTAAAAAATGTGAGACAATTGGGGCGATCATCTTTTTGGTCCTAATAGCAGATCTATGTTCCTGCAGTCTAATCCTAGCTTCTCTACCAGTTTCACCAACATAAAAGAGCTCACAGGGACATTTAAGTATGTAGATAATGTTTTTGCTTTTACAGTTATTGTGAGTCTTACATCTAATAGTTTTGTTATTGCATGTGATTTCAGTGGCTGTCATACACTGATCACAGATATTGCAACTGCCACACCTAGAAGTACCAACAACTATGGTGTTATCAAGTGTTCTTTGGTTTTCTCTTCCCTCATCTTTATAGGTGTGGACTAGAAGATCTCGCAAGTTTTTATTCTTTTTAAAGGCAAAGAGAGGTTTGTCCAATGCTGTATCTTCCTCATGATTGAGAATGTGCCAATGTTTATTGACCACATTCTTAATCTGGTTACTGATGTGGGAAAATTTTGTCGCAAAAACTATTGTATTTAAAGGGCTTTTCTGAGTGTCAGGTTTATTAATTAAGGCTTCACGGTCATAAAATCTGGCCCTCTTCAGAGAGTTAGATAAAAGTTTTTTTGGGTAGCCTCGATCACGAAACTTTTTCTTTAGAACTGCAGCATGCTTGTAGTAGTCATTTACATCTGAGCAATTCCTCCTGAGCCGGAGGAATTGACTAAAGGGAATACTTTCCCTCTATGATTTGGGGTGGAAACTCGAAAAGTGGAGGAGCGTGTTTTTTCGCCATGGGTTTCGTAAACAGCTCAACTGCTAGTGCACCTTCCACATTCTTGATAGATATATCTAAAAAATCAACCTTAGTTGTGCTATAGGTAGAGGTAAACCTCAGGTTGGGGTCACCCAGGTTGATCCACAGGAGAAATTCTTCCAGAACAGCCGTGGTCCCTTCCCATATGTAAAAAATGTCGTCGATGTAGCGGTACCAGCCCGCTACATTCTCGAAAAAAGGTGCCATTTCATTATAGATGTGTTTACTTTCAAAGTTGCCTACATAAAGACAGGCCAGACTGGGGGCACATGTGGCCCCCATGCTGGTCCCCTTCAGTTGTTTAAAATACTCATTTTTAAACAGGAAAACATTGTTAGTTAAAATTAGGCGGACACAGTCCACGAGGAATTCCTTATTGGCCCCATTTAAATCATGATGAGACAAGAGTTCATCAATGACTTCAATTGTGTCATCTTGGGGGATGTTAGTGTAAATAGACTCAATGTCTAGAGTGACCAGACATTGAGTCTCTTCACGAAAGGGCAATCCCTCTACCAGGGATATAATGTGTGCGGAGTCTCTCACATACGATCTCAGTTCACAAACTAGTGGCCTCAGGAAGTGATCCACATATTTGCTAATAGGTTCTAGCAGAGAGTTTATGCTGCTCACGATAGGCCGCATAGGCGGATCTAATTTGTGCTTATGAACCTTTGGTAGGCCATATATAGCTGGAGTTTTGGGTTCAGTATTGTTTAAAAATTTAAATTCCTCTTCGCTAATGTAGCCCTCATCTCTAGCATTGGTTAGTAGCTGTAGACATTCCCTGGAAATTCCTAACAGGCAGGAAACATTAGTTGGAGCATAGTGTTCCTTTACCTCAAGCATCATCCTGATTCTCTTTTCATAATCCGGAGTATCAAAGATGACAACTCCACCGCCTTTATCGGCTGGTTTCACCGTTATTGAGTCGTCATTCTTAAGCTTATCTAGTGCCTCCTTCTCAGCCTTAGATGTGTTGTATGAGGGTACTTTCTTTTCCTTGTCAAGAATTTTAAAGACTCCGCTCTCTACTGCTATCTCGAAGGCTTCAATGTTCTTTCCTACCATCCCTACAGTAGGTGTAAAGGTAGATTTAGGTTTAAATCCCGTGATGTTCTCAGTGACTCTACTCTCTCTATTCTCAAAAAAGCGCTTCAGTCTTATCTTTCTAAAAAAGGCCTTCAGGTCTTTCTCTAATTGGAATCTGTCTATGGTGGTTGTGGGGACAAAGCTAAAGCCTTTGCTTAAAATGTTGAGTTCTATGTTACTCAATTCTCTGCTAGATAAATTTATTACTGGTAGTTTGCAGGTCTCCAGTATTGCTTGTTCCGTGTGCTCATGTATTCCTGCTGTTGAGGTGCACGGTTGTATTGGGAGTTGCTCCGGTTGAATTGTCCTCGTCCTTGTCCTTGATTCCCATTGAACTGTCCTCGCCCTCGGTTCCCATTGAATCTCTGGGCTCTCCTTGGGCGGGATTCTAAAAAATCTTCCTGTTCTCGGACATTCCTACCGGTTTCATTCGTGTTACAATCCTCCTCCTCACTACCGGAACCTGAGGTTTCCGAAAATGTGACACGTCTATTGCCACCTCTGGAGTAAGTTTGATAAGTGTATGGTCTATCCCAATTTCCATCATTTTTATTTTGATAGTAGTTTTCTCTGAGAAAGGGATATACATTCTCAACAGAGAAGCGTTCAATGTCTTTTTTCAGTTTGTTTGTTTTTTTGTTTATCAGATATTCACTATATCCCTCAACATCTCTGTTTATCTCAGCTAGTTTCTTTTTGGCTTCCTCTAGCGCAGGACACCCTTTTAGCTCTGTCTCTAATTTTTCTATTTCTTCCTGCTCCAGTATAATGAGTCCTTGAGCAGTTTCTATAATAAAGAGCATCCAATCTCTACTGCACCTGTTAGAGATCAGTGTCCATGTTTCTAGAAACTTCTTGTTGTCTGTGAATAGACCAGGTTCATTGCGCACCTGTAAGCCAATCGGAATGGTGCCCGATTTTACATATTCGGCTAGAAAATCCGCATGTGCTTCAGTGCGGATTAGCTTCTTTTTTAGGTTTAGTAGTTTACCCCAATTCTCACCCTTGCCTGACACTAAGGTGATTTTATTTCCTCTTTTCGTACTCATAATCCGGTGTAATTGGTCATCACTAAACCCAAAGGTCTTAATTTGATCCATCACACTAATAACAATATACAATAATGAAGTCTTATAGACACAAAACTCTCCAATCCACCCGGGACTGTGCACTAAATCTCTAATAAAAGAGAGAGGGACCCTCTACCAAAGGGATGGGGTACCAACTATTGACTTTGTCAAAAAAGCAATTCCCTCTGGCCACGTGGACATGGACACTGATCTCTAACAGGTGCAGTAGAGATTGGATGCTCCTTATTATAGAAACTGCTCAAGGACTCATTATACTGGAGCAGGAAGAAATAGAAAAATTAGAGACAGAGCTAAAAGGGTGTCCTGCGCTAGAGGAAGCCAAAAAGAAACTAGCTGAGATAAACAGAGATGTTGAGGGATATAGTGAATATCTGATAAACAAAAAAACAAACAAACTGAAAAAAGACATTGAACGCTTCTCTGTTGAGAATGTATATCCCTTTCTCAGAGAAAACTACTATCAAAATAAAAATGATGGAAATTGGGATAGACCATACACTTATCAAACTTACTCCAGAGGTGGCAATAGACGTGTCACATTTTCGGAAACCTCAGGTTCCGGTAGTGAGGAGGAGGATTGTAACACGAATGAAACCGGTAGGAATGTCCGAGAGCAGGAAGATTTTTTAGAATCCCGCCCAAGGAGAGCCCAGAGATTCAATGGGAACCGAGGGCGAGGACAGTTCAATGGGAATCAAGGACAAGGACAAGGACAATTCAACCGGAGCAACTCCCAATACAACCGTGCACCTCAACAGCAGGAATACATGAGCACACGGAACAAGCAATACTGGAGACCTGCAAACTACCAGTAATAAATTTATCTAGCAGAGAATTGAGTAACATAGAACTCAACATTTTAAGCAAAGGCTTTAGCTTTGTCCCCACAACCACCATAGACAGATTCCAATTAGAGAAAGACCTGAAGGCCTTTTTTAGAAAGATAAGACTGAAGCGCTTTTTTGAGAATAGCGAGAGTAGAGTCACTGAGAACATCACGGGATTTAAACCTAAATCTACCTTTACACCTACTGTAGGGATGGTAGGAAAGAACATTGAAGCCTTCGAGATAGCAGTAGAGAGCGGAGTCTTTAAAATTCTTGACAAGGAAAAGAAAGTACCCTCATACAACACATCTAAGGCTGAGAAGGAGGCACTAGATAAGCTTAAGAATGACGACTCAATAACGGTGAAACCAGCCGATAAAGGCGGTGGAGTTGTCATCTTTGATACTCCGGATTATGAAAAGAGAATCAGGATGATGCTTGAGGTAAAGGAACACTATGCTCCAACTAATGTTTCCTGCCTGTTAGGAATTTCCAGGGAATGTCTACAGCTACTAACCAATGCTAGAGATGAGGGCTACATTAGCGAAGAGGAATTAAAATTTTTAAACAATACTGAACCCAAAACTCCAGCTATATATGGCCTACCAAAGGTTCATAAGCACAAATGAGATCCGCCTATGCGGCCTATCGTGAGCAGCATAAACTCTCTGCTAGAACCTATTAGCAAATATGTGGATCACTTCCTGAGGCCACTAGTTTGTGAACTGAGATCGTATGTGAGAGACTCCGCATACATTATTTCCCTGGTAGAGGGATTGCCCTTTCGTGAAGAGACTCAATGTCTGGTCACTCTAGACATTGAGTCTCTTTACACTAACATCCCCCAAGATGACACAATTGAAGTCATTGATGAACTCTTGTCTCATCATGATTTAAATGGGGCCAATAAGGAATTCCTCGTGGACTGTGTCCGCCTAATTTTAACTAACAATGTTTTCCTGTTTAAAAATGAGTATTTTAAACAACTGAAGGGGACCAGCATGGGGGCCACATGTGCCCCCAGTCTGGCCTGTCTTTATGTAGGCAACTTTGAAAGTAAACACATCTATAATGAAATGGCACCTTTTTTCGAGAATGTAGCGGGCTGGTACTGCTACATCGACGACATTTTTTTCATATGGGAAGGGACCACGGCTGTTCTGGAAGAATTTCTCCTGTGGATCAACCTGGGTGACCCCAACCTGAGGTTTACCTCTACCTATAGCACAACTAAGGTTGATTTTTTAGATATATCTATCAAGAATGTGGAAGGTGCACTAGCAGTTGAGCTGTTTACGAAACCCATGGCGAAAAACACGCTCCTCCACTTTTCGAGTTTCCACCCCAAATCACAGAGGGAAAGTATTCCCTTTAGTCAATTCCTCCGGCTCAGGAGGAATTGCTCAGATGTAAATGACTACTACAAGCATGCTGCAGTTCTAAAGAAAAAGTTTCGTGATCGAGGCTACCCAAAAAAACGTTTATCTAACTCTCTGAAGAGGGCCAGATTTTATGACCGTGAAGCCTTAATTAATAAACCTGACACTCAGAAAAGCCCTTTAAATAGAATAGTTTTTGCGACAAAATTTTCCCACATCAGTAACCAGATTAAGAATGTGGTCAATAAACATTGGCACATTCCCAATCATGAGGAAGATACAGCATTGGACAAACCTCTCTTTGCCTTTAAAAAGAATAAAAACTTGCGAGATCTTCTAGTCCACACCTATAAAGATGAGGGAAGAGAAAACCAAAGAACACTTGATAACACCATAGTTGTTGGTACTTCTAGGTGTGGCAGTTGCAATATCTGTGATCAGTGTATGACAGCCACTGAAATCACATGCAATAACAAAACTATTAGATGTAAGACTCACAATAACTGTAAAAGCAAAAACATTATCTACATACTTAAATGTCCCTGTGAGCTCTTTTATGTTGGTGAAACTGGTAGAGAAGCTAGGATTAGACTGCAGGAACATAGATCTGCTATTAGGACCAAAAAGATGACCGCCCCAATTGTCTCACATTTTTTAGAAAAGAATCATGGTGAATGTGATTTCAAGTGGTTTATCTTGGAAAGAGTTAAAATAGGAAAGAGAGGCGGGAATATCATAAGCAAACGTAAACAAAGAGAACAATGGTACATTTCTTACTTTGATACCGTAAGAAATGGACTCAATTCCCGGGAAGAATGGGATAGGCTGATCGGGTGATGGTTAGGGGTCCTGTATCACTAATAGAATCGCCACTGTATCTTAAGAATCAGGACAGAGTGGATTTACACATTTATTAATTGATAGAAGCAATCCGTATTTGGAATAGGAAGAACCAGTTCTTTAGATAGCATAGAAACATGCGTTGACATAGTATATTGACAACTATAATAAGGCACTATGGACAGGCTGATAGTTATTGATTGAATGGTCCTGGGAGCTTATATGTGTATACATATGACAGGCTTATCTGGTGACAACTAGGGGACCTGTACCTTTTTTATCTCATTAAAGAATGATAGAGATACTATACATGCTCATGTGTCGACAGATGTCCATTACAACGAGTGGGCACCATCATTACGTGGGTTAGTCCACTTACATATCAACACTAAGACTGGGCTTTACACTCCGTGTAAATGTTTACAACATCGGACCGATAGGTTCTAAAAGCAAATACGTATATAGACGCGCATTTGCGTATATAAAGAACGCGCGTATGCGCATGCGCGGTCCATCTAATATAAATAATCTAAGAGTGACATTCCGAACACATTTACTGAAAGGAGGAAATTATAAACGCTGATTGCGCTATGAATGAATATCCGTGTGAACTACTTCCTATATTCTCTATCGCAACTGAGGCGGTTATTTTTCGGCAAGCCTTCTTTGCTTATCACAAGCTCCTTTCTATGTCTATGCCTAACCCTGGCGGTCTAACTTTCACTTCCGTATTGGGACGCCAGGAGAAAGTATTTAAACGGCGTGCACGTTTGTCATGTCGGATAGCGGATAGCACTCCACGGAGAAGACACGCGGGAAGTTTATCGGTTCCGTTTAAGAGGTATGTGATAGCTCGTAGTGTAGGAACTTTGTTCAGCCCATGGAGATATTATCCCTATATCCCGATACTGAGGCATGTTTACGCTTTATAATTGTTGTAGGAGCAGTAGCCACCACTGATTGGGAAGACGAAGGCAGCCCCATTTCAGTTTCGAGTTGGCGTAAAGATTATTTAATGTGAGTATTAGCTCGGCTTAAGTAACTAGCGCTTTACGGGTATGCAGCATGGGAACTTAATGTGTCCCATTCTACTTTTTCCGCAGTGCTTCCATTTTCGGGATGTTTTAATACATATACCCTAACTACCGCGTGCTCACAAGACTGCAAGACTTCATTTGTAAGTAGAACAGTTAGTTTAAGTTTGTTACAAGTTATGTTATAAGAACACGAATAGTGATACACCGGTTCTATTTTAGGACGTAAAACACTATGAAGAACCGATCGTTGGTTTATGCTCGAAGGAATATGAGCGCCGATTACTGAGAGGAGCATATAACAAATATTGTATGTGAGTATCTGATCTAGGTACTTCCTAAATTAAGAGTATTAAAGGCAGTACTAGTAGATTTCTTGATAAACCATTGTTCATACTACTGGTTCCTATCCGATGACTATCGACCGAGGGAGCGAGTATACTAGCCCGTAACCTGCTAATAGACATTTGTATATAAGAAGGGTCCCTAAAATGTATATTTTTATACATTTTTTTCAGTTTGCACGTATATACGGCACAGAAAAGAGAAAATTTCCCCTTTTAAATCAGCAGGAGCGATTTGCACCTTTTTAAAGGTTAGTACGTACATATTATTAGGATGCATTTGGGGCACAACCTGGGAAGGCCAGGGAATATGAAACATAGGGTAGAAACAACCTAAGCCAATTTGGAACCACAATCACCATTCGAAACAGTTGTGTTTGATGTGGCAACAGAGAGTATCTATGTAATATATGTAAACGTTTACTTTGATATTACTCCTGTATGGTAAAACGACTTAACAACATTGTGGCCTAGAAAATACACTACGTCGTGGTTATATGTGATTATTATTGAAAATGTGATGAACTGAAAATAATGGATGAACAGCAATGATATGTCTTTTTATATGTGGTGTAATGTTTATTATGTAAATGTCGATGAAAGGTGTTGTATTGTATTGAGCAGTAGTTAAAACTTTCAAATTTTTGGGTAGCAGATGGATTAAGCCTTGTGTATAATCTTTGTTTATAAATTTTGTACTTGATGATGAGACTTATTTCTCTTTTAAATCATAGTATTTCTGGGGAATACAGCTAATAATTTTCCTGAAGAAGACGGCTGCAATTTTTCTGGCCCGTCGAAACGCGTTGAGGATTGGGGGAGAGAATTCATATGACTAACTAAGGACTATTCTGATTGATGCTGAATATAACCTTATTGAGTTCCTCCTTCCACTGTACTTTAGGAACTTGTGTGATGAATTGTGAAGATTATTTGTTCCTTATATTGTCTGTTTTCCCCTGATTTTACTAATATTATTTTTTCGGTTTTTAACAATATTTTAATAAACTTGTGCATTTGGTAATTTATTTGCTGTTTCAGAATTTTAGTTTCTACTGCACTATTAAGTTTGCCTGCATTGTTTGTTGTAATTTATGTTGTTTTGATTAATGTGGCCAGAGGGAATTGCTTTTTTGACAAATTCCCCAGGGAAGAACCACCTCAGCCAAAGGTCTCATGTAAATATTAAACAGAGTAGGGCTGAGGGATGATCCCTGGGGAACGCCGTGATTCAGTTGCCGCTGGCTGGATGACACCTCTCCCTGAAAGAGGGAGAAGCTTCTGTCTGATAGAAAAGAATGGAGCCATTTGATGGCCACTCCAGAGACCCCTGTGAGATGCAGCCGATGCAGCAAGAGAGAGTGGTTTACGGTATCGAAGGCTGCGCTGAGGTCCAACAGGACCATCGCAGCACAGCCTCCTGCATCCACAATACCCCTAACTGCCTCCACTACCGCCACCAGAGCTGTCTCTGTTCCTTGTTTTGCTCTGAACCCTATCTGGGTGGAATGTAATCCATCAGTGGATTCAATAAAGGAAGAGAGAACCTGATTCACATGTTTTTCAGCTATTTTGCTGATGGTTAGTAATAGTGAAATGGGCCTGTAGTTGGCATGGTCTTCAGGATCCAAGCTGTTTTTTTTTAGCAGGGCTCTGACCTTAGCCTTCTTCCAGTTGGGGGGCACTACACCAGAGGCCAGAGACGCGTTAATGACCTGCATTATCACTGGGCATACTGTCCCTGATACCTGTTTAAGGACTGCCGGGGGAGCAGCATCTAACGGGGAGCCAGATTTAAGATTGCCAAGGAGACTATCCACTCCAGCCAGATCCAATGGGGGGAAGACTTTGAGACCTGCAGATGGGTTAGGGTCTACTTCCAGGTCCCCCTTTTTTCCACTCTCCCAATTATCTGGAGTATCTGTCACTGGCGCAAAGCCGGAATAGATATTAGACACCTTGGATGCGAAAAAGATAGCTAACTCCTCACAGTGTTTCTGTGGGTTCAAAACATTTGGAGTTCAGCAGAGCAGTTTAAGAGTGCCAGTTTGAAGGTGGTTAAATATTGCATGCTAAGTATTGCAAGTACTATTTGTGCACAACCTTGTAACTAACCCTGGGCGTAGTTCGCGGAGTCGGACTCCGCGGAGCTACGCGAAGACGTAGTTGCACTCCGCGAACTACGCGTAGCTCCGCAAGCATGCGGAGTTGCTTGCTGGGCCCGTTCGCGCGCCGTTTTTCGTCTTCGGGAGCGCGGTGCGCGTGTTCGGGGCGTTGCCTGCATGCTCGGGATGGCTAGCGCGCTAAATTACCCCAGAGGTTTGTCCCGCCTGCTTGCGTTCCCTTATTTCCTGTTCCGGGTCACAATTAACGTGGTCGCGTTGTGCAAGACATGTTCAGGAACTCATCTTCTCGTTCGCACTACAAAAGTGCGTGATTGCGCTAAATATCGCGCGAACCTACCCATGCGGTCGCGATGGGCGCAGCATCTTGGATCACACACTCTGGCTATGGTTTTGGGCCTACTTTTGCATCCTGTTAAAATCTCTTTAATCCTTGTCTTTTTACCCACTTTTTCTAACTTTCTTTAGTTATTACCTATTTCTCTCTGTGCCTAGGTTTATATTTTTCATTTTATTTCTACTTTTACAACTTTTCTATTGCTTTTTACTTCCTTCTTGTTCTTTTACCTTGCTTCTTCTTTCCCCTACCTTTTTGTCTTGAACTTTTAGTTTTCTTCTACCCTCCACCCAGAACCATGGTCAAGGGCGCCAGCAGCAGCGGCGGCTCAAAGGGCAAGGCGCCAGTGCCCCAAAAAACTAGGCTGCCTTGCGGCAGAATGCGCCCCCTAGGGGTGAGGCCCCGCCAACTTTTTGGGGAGGAGGAGGTGGCTGCCCTGGTGTTTTTTATCCAGCGCTACCTCCCCTTGATGTTGGCAGCAGGTGGCAGGCCCGGCTCCGGCTACCAGCATATTGAGGAGCGTCTCCGGCGGTGGGTGAAGGTGCGCCGGGCAGTCTTCCGCTGCTCCGGTATCCGGCGTACCCACCATCAGCTGACCCACCGTTGGGCAGACATTTTGGACCGGGAGCAGGACCTGTTGGACCTGCTTGGCGTCGAGGTCGTGGGTCTTGGTGAGTGGCTACCCAAAAAAAAAAAGTGTGTGTATAATATATCTCTATAGTAGTATAAGTATTGTTATTGTATCTTTGTAAATCTTGGCTGAATAAGTAACGCGATGACTGGTGCTCCTAGTTACATTTCCGATGTATTCCGTTATTATATCTACTGTAATTGTATGACACTGGTCTATGCTGCGCTTCTTCATCTTCACTGACTCTTGCGTGTTCAATTTGGCGCTAGCTTTTGCTGTTTATTGGTGTGAGATTTTCTTTATTGTAGAGAACTGAAGTTAGTTAATGCTATTAATAGAGTCTTGTCCTTCCTTTGTCCGTCAGTGAAATAGCCGTTGATGGATAATTGTACGTGTTTGCAATGCATATTGTATCATTTTTTTTCACGGCCTTCTCTTCTGCATGAATACTCCTCTGGCAATGAATGCAAAAGTTACTTTGTTCTTCTTACCTCAGCCAGGGCCGGATTTAGGCATGTTCAAGCTGTGCAACTGCACAGGGCCACCAAACGCCAGGGGCCACCCCACCAATATATATCCTTAATTTAATAATCCTCAGAGGATGGATACATATTTGCGTGGCGGCCCCTGGCAGGGATTTGGTGCCTCCGGCTCTGGTCCACTTCCAAACACCCTGACTCCCCCCTCTTCACTGGCCTCCGTGCTCCGCCCCAACCTCCTCTTCCGGGCCCCCCACCTACGCTCCCTGGCCAGGAGTCCAGGACCACCATGAGCCTAGAGCCGCCCCTGCCTCAGCCCTCCATAGAACTGATGTAGTTTGTTTATTGAGTGGGTAGGGCAGCAGTAGCATTCAGTCAGTAGCAAAACAAAATATGATGCCATGAACGTAAAATTTCGTGTTAGTTAGTATGCACAAAGTTAAGCATGTCTCCTCCTTGTGATCTATGCATTTTGCTGGCAAAAAATGAAAAAGAAATGGCTACTTACAGATAATTGATTGATTACCCCATTCTTGAATCTGTGGTGTTGTTCAGGTCTTACTGCCTCTGTGTTACTTAGTAATCTGCAATCAGAATGTTTATGGAACATTTGATTTGTTTTCTCCAAGTACACTAGTCAGTGAATCATGCAAGGCAGTAGTCATTTGGTAGACCAATGTTTGTTTCTTTTAATGTTGTAGCAGTGGTTTTTGAAATGCTGTCTGATTTCACAGCACTCAATGTTTTCCTCTTTCTTTATTATTATTTCTTACATGAACCACAGAACCCAGGGGCAAGCAGAAGACTGGGACCGAGTCGGCGGGTGAACGCGAAGAACCACAGGCACAGAGCTCCTCTACTGAGGATCCTGCTGCTGTCCCTAGTAAGTCCAACAGTGTTTTCTTTTGGAACAATGATATTTCCCTAACTTTCTAACGGAGCTTTTTTTTCCAACCGATTAATGACATTTCACCTAACTAAATTTTGACAAATGCTTGTTTTTGTTTTATGTTTTCAAAATTTTGGGTATTACTATCTGTCCCTGCCTTTCTGTTCCTTGAAAGAGCCTCTCTTATGACTCTCTGTGCTACTACTAGACTGTCTGTAGGTAAGCTTGCCCTGTTGCCCACTCTTTAGTTAAGGTATCAATCTTTTCAAAAAATCTGTGATCGAATAGCGGAAGGCACAGGGTCCACTCCTGTCTTATGCTTTTTCCTCTGTAATGTCTCTTCTTTGCCAATTGCCACCAACCAAGTATGCATGCAGATGTTGGTCTACTATTTTGTAAGCGTTAGTAATGAATACCACTACTACTCTTGCGGATATTCTTCTATGCAGTCACATACATAACTATGTATGCACCCCAAAATTGGATGTTGTTGTTGATAGGCAGGTTGGACCTTACTTACTTACAGTCTTACACCTCAGTCACAGAACTCAGAGGAACCCACAATTCAATGAACGACAACCTATATGGGCTCAGTCATTGGTCAATTATTCAATTACCCCTTTCCTGAACCCCAATATGAAGATGCCAAATGCTTTTATTACACAATCCATAACCTAAGTAACCCCCTTTTGCTCACTCTCTCGTGTAAGTCTACAAGACAACAGACACTGAAAATATACTTCCGAGTCAATGTGGTACTTCAAAACCTTTATTTTGTTAGAAGTAACTAAGTAAGTAACATCAATGTTTTTAAGTTGTTCTGTGAAATACGTCAAGGGCAGGGACACCAGAAAAAATCCAGAGTTAAAAAAGGCTCAATAAAAAGTAATCTACATTTGTACAGCTACCAGTGCACGATAGGGAAATGTGGGAAATGTCGGAGACCCCTCACCATTGAACGTATACTGGTTGCATATGCCTCTTTTTGGTAAGCTCTGGAAATCTTTGCTTCGTAGAAGGAAATCTTCTCATCTGCTGAAAGATAATGACAAAAGTGGTGCACGTTATACAGTATGAAAACATTACATACATTTATTCAACTTTTTAGCTGTCATGCTAAAAAAAAGGTGTCATGATGTCATTGATGTACAAACTGGTTAGGTTACATGGTTCAGTCTAACTTTCCAAGGACTAGAGTAGCAGTATAGATGAGATGAGCTTGGGTACCATACCATACCAAATAAATGCTAATATGTGTAGTGTGTTACTTACTCTGCTGTACTAGGCAATGTGGACTACTACTGATTACGTTGTACTTAACTGTTTTGCAGAACTCCGTTCTTGGTGAACAAGTACAATGGGGGCTGTGCATCCATCTAAAAAGGTGTACTTAATTACTTATTTTTATTTTTGCAGAACCGGTACCATCCACCAGTGCCGACGGGGGCAGCCGCGCTGCAACGGCGTCAGCAGAGGCGATCCCGGAGGGGAATGGAGGACCACCAGAGGCACCTACAGCAGCACCGGCAGCAGCGGGGGAGGAGACAACAACGGTGGGCGATGGTAAGTTACATTCAATAGTGATCCGCATTACTTGGTGGGTGGGGAAAACTTCCTCACTGTACTCTGATATTTATAATGAACTTGAAGTTCTACTGGACAATATATGACGCCACCGTTGTCATTACCAAGCTTAGCAAAAGCATTACCACCGGCGAGAATTGATAAAATAAGTTATACAGGCCTCTTCTATGTGACTACAACTCAGCTGTGAAAGGTTGGTGGCAGACTAAAAAAGTCTTATCCACAACATTACATGACCAGGATGGATTAACATGAGATTGATTTTAAGTATGATGAAAGGAGCAAGGAAAAAGCTCCAATCATATAATATAGAAGGATACTTTGGAATCAGCAATGCAGGTGTTTGAGAGCAGTTGGATGCGTGGGTTGTTGTGGAAGCATAGAAAGGGGAAAACACAGCTGCCTGCGTGGGTGGGAGACACATCCAATATCGGTGGTTAGTGGATAGTGGATACTAGTGTTGGCAGCGGTGTTTTGGTTAAACCCAAAGGCAAGGGAAGGAGGGGACGACTGGATGCATTCCGGGTCGTTGCTGGCGAAACACAAACCACCTAACGTTTGTTGGCGATATAAAGAATGATAGTCTCTAGAGTAGACATTTACTAGTACTAGCTGGCCACTGTTAATTTAATGTTAGTTTGAGACTGTCACTTTTCCCGGAAGCACAGAGTATATGTTATAAAAAAACGAGATATGAAAAAGACAGGTGTTCGTATGTGACCGTTGAAGTACACCCATGCTATGTTACTAGGGCAGGCATAATGCCGTGCCAAAAAGGCAGACAAATGAAGTATATAAGGCGTAGAATGTTCAAGATAGATAAAACAACATTTTAGGTACTCAACTTGCTTGCTATTGCTACTGTACTGTGCCGCCCACTATGTGTTGGATCCATTTTGTGTTCTTGATTTGCTGGAATTTTTGATTACAACAATTCTGTCTCTTTCTTTATAGTTACTCCTTTTAAACCAACGAGGAAGGAGCTGGCAGTCCGGGCCCGTCAGCGGAAACTGCAGGCCATCGTTGAGGCCTACCGCCGGCTGGTGGCTCAGGCCGAGGAGGAGGAGGAGGCGGCGGCAGCAGCTGCTGCCTCTTCCAATGCCCTGGCCCCCAAGCCTGCAGGAGTACGTCGGCGTGGTCAGGCAGCCGCCTGCCGCCAGATTTTCCCCGCATCGTCCACCCCCCCACAACAACATGGCTGCCAATGTAGGTGCCGCCAGTTCCAGCGAAAAATTCTCCTCCGGGTAGCCAGGCTGGAGGCTCAAAGTAGTCAGACTAAAAGAAAAATAGAGGAGCGTGTAAAGATCCTGGTGGATCAACACTTAAAAGCCCGCCGGCTATGAGATGGACCCTGTTTGCCCCTTTTTCAATCCTTTTGTTGGTGGGTGGGAATTGGGTGTTGGGTTTTTACTTTTTTTTTACATTACATTGAGCGTGGGAATTTGGTTGGGGTTAGGGGAGGCGGGTAGGGACAGCTGTGGTGTAGGATTTATAATATATATTTTATTTTTGTATCATCTTTAGTTATATATTAGATTATGTTAAAAATAAACGAGACACAAAGTTATGATCAAAAGAAAACATTTGAAGTTCATTTGCGTTTCTTGTGGGGTTGGAGGGGGGAGTGTTTCACCAAATAATGTACGTTGTGCAACCTCGCAAGGTTTAATTTGGCCATGCAGGTCGGCGGACAGTGCTTTTTAATAATAAAATATATTGCCCACATCTTTAACATGCAAACAGATAGATGCAGTAAACCCTCACCGAGTTATATTTGTAGTATTAGAAGAACGACCAGTCTGTCTTGCGTTATACCTCACTGCAAACTTATCTTACCTGTGATTGCTGATGAGATGATGATGATTTATCGTGAAGTGTGGCACTGCAAGGGCTGCATTTGATTTCCAAGACAATGGCGAAGAATCTGTGGTTCAGAATCAGAACTTCTGTGATAGTAGTAGACAGACCCTGCCAGTAGCATTTAGAGACAAAAAGAAAGAGGCAGTCATTTGCGTGACAGACAATGTGGGGGTAGTATAAGTAAGTACAGTACATTGCTTGGTTGACCCAATATTGCAACTGCTAAAATAAAAGAAACCAATGGTTTTGGGGACTAGAAACTAAGTGCAAGAGAAGATAAGAAGAAGTTCAACTTTACTTGTAGTACTCACAGCAACGTCAAACTTTTCTAAATCATAATGCTTTAAACTTTAAAACCCAAAAAATTACGCCAATTCATTAGATGCATTCGTTGTTTGATGTTAATGGTAAATTATTTGGCGTTATACACAGAGCTTGAGTTGGGAAGCCGCAGAAGATCCTGGCCATGCCTTGTTGACATTTCACTATTGTTGCTTTGACCACATCTGCCCCAGCAAGCGCGTGATCAAATTGTTGGTGTATATTTAATGTAAGAAACATCACACCTCAATGTAACCACGCAGCCCGGGGGAAGAGGGTTAGGGTTTGTTTAATTGATGGGTACGGGGGTTTTGGGAAAGGTTTGAGAAAGAAAAACAGTACGCATGGAGACAACAAAAGCAAAACAATGAAGACGATGATTTATGATGTTGATCCGCTAGCCAATGATTGTAAGCAATGGACGTAAGAAAAGGACACGCTGAATATCATTCTTGGTTTCCCGCAATCCAATTGCTTGATGATGAGGATTTGTGGTAAGGGTGAGAGTTGATGCTCATACTATAAAGCAGTGGGTGAAAGACGTCCAGCCTGAAAAAGAAAAGGCAAATACAAAAGAATGTGAATGACCTAAACAAATTGTAATACAGTGAAGATAAAAAAACAATACAAGAGGAGTAGTCGTATGAGAGGACTTTCAGACTGAGGCGGCTTGGATACAATTTGTATAAGTATACTAGTTGCATATCATTTTTAATCTAGAAGTACAAAAAAAGACAGGAGCCAGCACACAACAACAGTCCCACGACGACACAGGTTTGCCCGTTATACAAACTGCATTTCCCTAAAAATTTCAGAGCCACAGAAAGGTGAATGAAATTGAAAAAGCAACCTAGCATTTACAAAATTAATCAACAAAATCAATGCGTCATTCTCAGTCATCAATCATACCACTATTGTACTCTACCACAGCACTGTTCACAAAAACATGTAGTAGCCTGGGTCTACTGTGCTGTGCCTCTTATTTGTATTTATTTATTACCTTGGATTCCACTCCAAGAAACATCGTGCATCAATCAGCTCAGATCCAACTGCCTGACAGCAAAGATATGGTGGTCACCATCATTATCATCAGCAACTCAGTCTGTAGTGAGTGACTACGATAAATTAAGTCCTGACTGCATCTGTAGTAGTAGGAACACAAGTGCGTAAATAATTTCTATTATTAGTAAATAACATGGAAAAATTGGCTATCACGTGAGTCTGAACTGAAGTTACTAGTATACTTCAACTCCATGCACATTAGCTCAGAGTCAGCAAAAAAATACATCCAATGCAATGCATGGCATCATTCATTTTTATACCTGTTTTGCTCTTCTCTTTCACTGTCAGAAGATTGATCACAGATGCTGCCGGGCCTTTGTAATGCGAGTCATCACAACAAGTTGACTTCAGTTGTGGATGCCTGCTCAAGTTTCTTTTGACACAGAAGAGTCGTCTCTGAATGCCTGCAGACAGAGGTGGTAGCCTTAAGAGTAAGACTCAGCAAGGCAGTTATTATGAGTTGCAGATTTCAAATGAAATAGAGGATGGCTGTAGTCATGTACGGTTCACTTGTTATGGAGGGACTGTTAGAGGCTACATTATTGTTATTGTACTATACTCCATCTACAACATCAAATGTATGGCTGCCAAGATGGAATTGTATTGACTTGAGTGGGAGTCAAGAAGATGGAGCAAGACTCTGAGGAGTGCAGTCAACATGGAACATAAATGCACAGGCGTGCAACTCCAGGAGGTAACTAAAAAAGATACAGCGAAAATAAATGCACAGGTGTGCAACTCCAGTAGGTACATTAAAAGAATGAGTGGTGGGGATGGATTTGGTTGAGCTTTTTATTTTAAGATTAGCAGTTTTGCACCAGAAAGTCATTTTTAATAAGAAAATAAATAACACAAATAAAAGAAGGGAAAAAGTCACAATTTAACAGCCTATTGGTCAGGGAAGAGGTGCTCGTCCTCAAACTCTGTGGGTCCGGACAGCAGTAGGTCATGTAACCCAGCAGTGATGAATTCTTCGGGCTCGCTTTCTTCATCCTGCTCTGATTCACGTACAGTATAGTCTGGTGGTATGAAGTGTTGATTCATTTTTATCATTGTCAGCCTCTCGACGCTTTTGGGGGAGAGACTGGTCCTTTTCGATGTCACAATGGCACCAGCAGCACTGAAAACCCGCTCAGAGGCGACACTGGCTACAGGACAAGCCAAATACTTTATCGCCAGCCTGCTCAGCACTGGCCACTGTCTCCTTCTTTCATACCAATAGACCAATGGGCTTTGCTCCATGAACACCTCTGTTGTGTCATCCAGATAGGCCTGAACCATCCGCTCAGTGTTCATTGGTGCTCGGCTTTGCTGCTCCTCTTTCCCCTTTGCAACAGCAACGGACTTACCCATCCCCTTCTGTAGAAAAAAAGCAGTTATGCTTTTGGTTGTGTCTGCTGAATCAGATCGTGTAGGTGCTGCTTTTGGTACTGTTGGTGCCTGCTGGGAAGCGGACGCACCGCTCTCATGCTCTGATGAACTTGCCTGAGTTGCCTCAGGAGGATGGCCTGGAGTACTTTGACTGTCCTGGGCTGGCACTGGCAGGCCTTTAAGTAACAGCCGTTCAGTTTCGAAATCATTAGCTTCCACAGCTATGGAACTTTTGTAATTGGCAACATCCCCATCTGAAAAAGGAATGACTGCGCTACTGCTGACAAACAATTTGTACCGTGGATCCAAGATTGTTGCAGTTATGTAATTTGGATCTGACACAATCATTTTAAGCCTTGCATTTACAGATAAGCGGTTGCGTAAGGCCTTGGCCAAGGTACATGCATCAACTTTTTCTTCGTCACCTTCGTATGTTTCACAGACCTCCTTCAGCTGTTGCTCGAGCATGTACAACAATGGGATGGCTTGGCCCATAGTACAGTCCTCCCTGCTAACTGCACGTGTGAACACCTCAAAAGGTTGTAGCATCTCTGTCAAGCATTTAATGATGTCCCACTGCCACATCTCAACGGTCAGGCTTTTAAGATTAACAGTAGGATCCACTAATCTTCTTGACATTACACAAGCATTCAGTGGTATGTACTGCTCAAAGAGACGCTCAAGCATGAAATAAGTCGAGTTCCAACGTGTTGGGACCTCCTGGATCAGTGCTTTGACTGGCAAATTATGCTCCCGCTGAATGACGCGTAGCAGCTTCCGCGCTTTGAAAGAATGGTTAAAATGCGTGCATATTCTTCTGTAGATGGTCAGTATGGTGCTGACTTGGAGTTCATTTTTCAGAAAGTCTTGCACGACTAAGTTAATGCAGTGTGCCAAACAGGGTACCCTGAAATACTGTCCATCTTTCATTGCCCACACTACATTACTGCCATTGTCAGTGGCAACAAAACCAATCTTAAGGCCTCTTGGTTTCAGCCATTCAAAGACCTTGTTGTTAAAGTCAGACAAAATGTTGTCAGCAGTATGATTTTTCTCCATACCAAACATGGCTACAGTTGCATGTTTGCGAGTGTCATTGAAAATCCCAGCAACGTCAAGAAGGCCTGAAGTTAACTTGTCTTTCACACCTGCAAAAGAGATCCAGTGTGCGGTGATGCACATGTAATCTGCTGTGGCTTCGCGACTGCTCCACATGTCGGTTGTCAGGTGGATACAATGGACAACACTCTGTTGTAAGGCTTTCCCAATCAATCCCAGCACGTCGTGGTGTAGTGCTGGAATAGCAACTCTTGCAAAATAGTAGCGACTGGGAACGTCCCATTTTGGGGCGAGTGTTGCCACTAATTGCCGAAATCCCACTGCCTCAACAAATGAAAATGGGAGAAGGTCGAGTGCCAACATTTTTGCAAGTTTCGCATTGTACAAATGTGCTGTTGGGTGGTTCCGCTCGTACTTTCCCTCCTGCCTAAACATGCCAGTAATGGTAAGCTGCTTGGTAATTCTTTCTGTTCTGCTAGACGGACCACCTTTCAACGCAGACTTTTCACTCCTTGTCCTTGGTGTCTCCGGCTGACTCTGGTGCCACTGAGAAGTTGCTGATGCTGAGGATTTGGACTGCACCACTCCAGTGCTGGCGACAGGGCTCATTTGTGTAGCACTCCCAGATAGAAGGTCATCGTCTCCCTCTTCTTCCATGAGTGGACCTTGTAGTACTGTATCCTCCCCACCAACACCAGTGCTTACATCTTTTAAGCTTGCAAGGTGGTTCTCCCATTGAATTGTGTGTGTTTTTTTCATATGGGTCGTTGGGCCTCCAGTACCATAGTTTGTACCAATCTTACCACGACTAACATTGGTATGACAAATGGAGCATATAGCAATGTTCTCGTGATGTGGGTGAACCGTAAAAAAATCCCAGACTGGGGAGCTAAACTTTTGTCTCCTGCCATAGGAAGAGGAGGACCCACTTCCAATGCCGGATGAACTGGAGCCTTTTTGTTGGATTTCCCTATGTGACAGTTCAGTACTAGTACTGCCACTACCTACTTCTGTTGAGGTGGCGCTTGCGCTGGATGTCGCACGCTGCCGGGCCTTCGCTGATGCAAAAATGGGAGCTGGTGTTACTTTGGGTGCTGAGTGTGTAGGAGTTACACGTGCTACCTGCTCATCACGAATCGCAGCCCTTCTGGATAGGGTGAAAATGCTGGTCTCTACATCCTCTGCACCAGGAATAACGCTTGTGATGATGACATTGTCAGTGTCAGACCTGTCTTTATCACCATCAGTATCCTGCTCACCTACATCGAACTCCGGAAGTTCAAGCCTTGACGGATCCTTCCTTTTTCCAAGCCTGGTCTTAGGATGTCTCTCCTTTGAATGCTCAGTTACTCGTGGTGGACGCCATTCGTTATCAAGGTCATCTGAAGGGATGCTATGCGAAGAACTCGATGCACTGCCACTAACCCTGCTTTCCTTTCGTAAATTTAAAGACAGTAGATCACCTCCAGAAGTGGCTTCCTCTTCTTCTTGCTCGGAATGAGGCTCTACTTCCTGAACTGCCCCGACATCGGGAGGAACAACTTCTACTATTGCGTGCGGATACGGCGGTTGTTGTTCTTGAGGAAGTACTATAGCGTGTTCAACAACTACTATTGTGGGATTTGGTTGTTGTTGTTGAACAACTATTGCAAGCGGTGGTTGTGGTTTTTCAACAACTATTGCGGGAAGTGGTTGTGGTTGTTGAACATCTACTGCTGGCGGCGGTTGTTGAGCACTTTCATCTTGCGTGGATTGTGTGCTACTTTGAGACAGCGATAAGTTAAGTTCAGGCTCAGTATCACTGCTTTGTAACACTAGGCTGGCTACCTCTTCGACCCTCATGTGCTTGGCCCTGGGTTGGTGGCTTGCCCCCGCTAATGTGGATGTGCTGGCCCCAGCTTGCACCACGGACACCGCTGCTGCAGGCGTACGTTTTGGGGGCCCAAAAAAGGTTTGGGGGTCCATACCAGCCTTAAGTGACACTTCCTTCTTCTGTACCTTCTTCTCAGCAACTTTCTTGGTGGTGGAGGACCTGGTACCTGCTCTCTTAGGGCCCATCTTATTCTGATGTCAGCACACAGCAGCACTCAGTAGCACAAATTGCAGAGATGTGTGGTCAGATGAGTCACACACCACACGTGGCGTACAATTGAAGGACGTCCGTCTGGCAGTTGAACGGGCGATGGATGAAAACAACCCGCACCTCCTCAGTCTTTTTCTGTGCACCTACAAGCAAAGAAGACAGAACACGTCAGTGAAACAAGCAGCAAGCCAGCACATGAACAATTGAAAGACACACAGGCCAATGTATAAAACACAAAAAAGAAGACTAATACTACCAGCACCACAGCTCCCAGCCACATGAAGTCCAGAAAGAACCAATAATAAAGTCAAGCAGGCCTATCATATACCAATATGGACAGAAAAAGGAGGATGCCTGCTACACATGAGTCATGGCAGGTTAATGCAAGGAAAATCAAAATACCCCATGGCTAAGAGTTTGTAAAACTTCACTGCAAAAACACATACAAGCCATAAAATTATTACACACACAAAAAAGTTACCTACCCCCCTGCCCAGACAACAAACTTGGAAATGCAATGGCATACACACATGCCGTAATGATGGTAATTAAATAGACCAAATAGAAACAGCTACATAAAGCAGCCCCGCTAACTAGTAACTACCACCTCTGGGACTCTGGCCTACTATCAGATCAGACCAAAAGCAGGGAGGCCAATGATAAATGCACAAAGGAAGTACCTACAAAATGGCCGCCACCACATGGCCTATCCAGGAAGACAAAACTACAACCAAATAACACATAAATGAGGACTTTTTTGTAGCACAGGGGACACATTAAACATTTTCGAGGAACTTTTATGCAACTCAGGACATATTGTTCGCGAGAATGCAAAATCGGCGTGTTCGGCAACGCGAATCGAGTGAAAAGTCGTTATCGCGTTCCCGAGCCAGTACATTGAGCGCGCTAACAAGACAAAAAAGGTAAGGTCGCGTTCTCACACGGTGCGACGTTACCAAAAGTACGCGAGCAGTATTCCTAGAGTTACCTACTGGCAGGGAGTGCCATATTAGCTACACACAAGCAACCAAAAGCTGAAAGTACCACCATTACAAAAAATGTGAAGCAATCCAAAGCCATACACGGTGTAATTAAAGTTACACCACAAAAACAGTTGATTAACTTGAATGCACCTATGGCTGTGAGTAGTAGTACCTACTAAAGCCTTGGATGGCTATGGCAAAAGAAGAGAACCAGGGAAGGACACAGAAAATGGCCACCTCCATAGGGCCAGGAGGACAGGGACACCCAAAAACAACATGGGGAAAGGATGCACCCAAAATGGCCTCCACCACATGGCATGGCCACCAACAACATGGCAAAATCAGTCACAAAGGAAGCATACACAAAATGGCCGCCACCACATGGCCTGCCCACCAACAACAACATAGCACAATCATCACAAAGGAAGTAAGTACACACAAAATGGCCCTCACCACTACATGAAAAGAAAGAGAAGACAGACAATAAATGCCTATGCTAAAGGGACAATGCTTAGCTTCACAAAATGGACACACCACCCCCCAAATTGGTCACCCCAACCATAAACAAGAAATCATTACATAGAGGACAGAAAGGAACTGGGAGTGGCCCATGCTCCAGGAAGACAAAACTACAACCAAATAACACATAAATGAGGACTTTTTGTAGCACAGGGGACACATTAAACATTTTCGAGGAACTTTTATGCAACTCGGGACATATTGTTCGCGAGAATGCAAAATCGGCGTGTTCGGCAACGCGAATCGAGTGAAAAGTCGTTATCGCGTTCCCGAGCCAGTACATTGAGCGCGCGAACAAGACAAAAAAGGTAAGGTCGCGTTCTCACACGGTGCGACGTTACCAAAACTACCCGAGCTGTATTCCTAGGGTTACCTACTGGCAGGGAGAGCCATATTAGCTACACACAAGCAACCAAAAGCTGAAAGTACCACCATTACAAAAAATGTGAAGCAATCCAAAGCCATACACGGTGTAATTAAAGTTACACCACAAAAACAGTTGATTAACTTGAATGCACCTATGGCTGTGAGTAGTAGTACCTACTAAAGCCTTGGATGGCTATGGCAAAATAAGAGAACCAGGGAAGGACACAGAAAATGGCCGCCTCCATAGGGCCAGGAGGACAGGGACACCCAAAAACAACATGGGGAAAGGATGCACCCAAAATGGCCTCCACCACATGGCATGGCCACCAACAACATGGCAAAATCAGTCACAAAGGAAGCATACACAAAATGGCCGCCACCACATGGCCTGCCCACCAACAACAACATAGCAGAATCATCACAAAGGAAGTAAGTACACACAAAATGGCCCTCACCACTACATGAAAAGAAAGAGAAGACAGACAATAAATGCCTATGCCAAAGGGACAATGCTTAGCTTCACAAAATGGACACACCACCCCCCAAATTGGTCACCCCAACCATAAACAAGAAATCATTACATAGAGGACAGAAAGGAACTGGGAGTGGCCCATGCTCCAGGAAGACAAAACTACAACCAAATAACACATAAATGAGGACTTTTTGTAGCACAGGGGACACATTAAACATTTTCGAGGAACTTTTATGCAACTCGGGACATATTGTTCGCGAGAATGCAAAATCGGCGTGTTCGGCAACGCGAATCGAGTGAAAAGTCGTTATCGCGTTCCCGAGCCAGTACATTGAGCGCGCGAACAAGACAAAAAAGGTAAGGTCGCGTTCTCACACGGTGCGACGTTACCAAAACTACCCGAGCTGTATTCCTAGGGTTACCTACTGGCAGGGAGTGCCATATTAGCTACACACAAGCAACCAAAAGCTGAAAGTACCACCATTACAAAAAATGTGAAGCAATCCAAAGCCATACACGGTGTAATTAAAGTTACACCACAAAAACAGTTGATTAACTTGAATGCACCTATGGCTGTGAGTAGTAGTACCTACTAAAGCCTTGGATGGCTATGGCAAAAGAAGAGAACCAGGGAAGGACACAGAAAATGGCCGCCTCCATAGGGCCAGGAGGACAGGGACACCCAAAAATAACATGGGGAAAGGATGCACCCAAAATGGCCTCCACCACATGGCATGGCCACCAACAACATGGCAAAATCAGTCACAAAGGAAGCATACACAAAATGGCCGCCACCACATGGCCTGCCCACCAACAACAACATAGCAGAATCATCACAAAGGAAGTAAGTACACACAAAATGGCCCTCACCACTACATGAAAAGAAAGAGAAGACAGACAATAAATGCCTATGCCAAAGGGACAATGCTTAGCTTCACAAAATGGACACACCACCCCCCAAATTGGTCACCCCAACCATAAACAAGAAATCATTACATAGAGGACAGAAAGGAACTGGGAGTGGCCCATGCTCCAGGAAGACAAAACTACAACCAAATAACATATAAATGAGGACTTTTTGTAGCACAGGGGACACATTAAACATTTTCGAGGGACTTTTATGCAACTCGGGACATATTGTTCGCGAGAATGCAAAATCGGCGTGTTCGGCAACGCGAATCGAGTGAAAAGTCGTTATCGCGTTCCCGAGCCAGTACATTGAGCGCGCGAACAAGACAAAAAAGGTAAGGTCGTGTTCTCACACGGTGCGACGTTACCAAAACTACCCGAGCTGTATTCCTAGGGTCACCTAATGGCAGAAATTGACAGACACCCAATACCTGACATACCCCACACATAAACATAAGATTTTCTAAATCAAACCAGTCCATCCATGATTTTCTAATTAGAGGTACACCATAAAAACAGTTGATTACCTTTCATGACCCTATGACTAGTACCTCTGGCCTACTGGCAGAGTAGGCCACAAGTTTGGAGGCCTATGGCAAGAGCAAAGTGGCTGGGAAACATAAAATGGCCACCAACAACACATGGCCAGGCCAACCACAGAAAGTTATTACAATGAACTCAAACATGCCTACACACTAACTACATGGAGTACTAGGGTCAGCTATTGGCTTAAAAAAATAAAAAACTTTTAAATTACACAAACAGAAATTCCACAGCAGACATTGCTATTGCATAATGATGACCATAATCCAATGCCAGCCATGATGTTTGTTTACAACTTGAATAAAAATTTAAACACAGAATTATGATTTTACCCATGGGTACCTCTCTATGTAGCCTGGATGAAATTTAAAAAGAAATACAAGTTGGGACCTCATAAAAGTATAGGCACCCATCAATAATTTAAATCAAGGAATGAATACTGTAGTTAAAAAATTTAAAATCAAACAAACACAAGTCTACAACATCATACTCACTCATACATTACTGAACTTACTTGAAAAAGAGAATTCAAAATCCAAAAGTCCTCAGTAAAATCCAAAAAAAGCAGTAATGCAGCCAACACACACAGAAAGTGATCCTGCCAGCTCAAAATCCAAATGAAAGTGACCACCTCATGGACAAAGCACTGGGAGGAGCCTGGTGGACAGGAACAGGAAGTTGTAAACTCCAGAGCCCTTCCTCCTTAATATTCAAAAATAGAGTAGAAACAGAAAGAGGACTCCTTCCCCCCCAAAAATACATCCAAAGGTACAACTTTGTGGGGTTTTTCACTTGTTTGCTAACCAAAATGGTAATTTATGATTATGGTTTAACTTTTAACATGCTCGCGAATTATTCTGTGCAAGATTGCAGGTTCTGCGTGTTCGGCAACTCGATCTTACCAACAAACATACTCGCGCGTCCTTATGGCTTTATCGCGCTTCCAATGACGTTATCGCGTTCGCACAGTCGCACGGGAGGGTTTACAAACATGGTGGCAGACGCGACCGGGAAAAAGCGAACGCAGAACCAAGGTAAGCCATTGCCGCGCACGCGATAATGTTATTTAGCGCGCGACAACTACGCTCCGCACCGGATAGCGGAGTTATCGGCAGCTACGCGAACTCCGCGGAACGCGGAGTTGCCAAAACTCCGCAAACTCCGCAAACGGAGCGTAGTTCTTCGCCCAGGGTTACTTGTAACCCTGCTGCACATACGTTTGTGCGCTTCGTCAAGATTTTTTATTTATTTTAGCACTTTATACTTCTAACTGGATTTTTGTGCAAGGTCCTTTGGTTTTCTTAGATCAATGTATATGTTCAGTCAATTCTTGTGTTGCCCTCTTGGCCTAAGGTCTTGTGATGTCACTTTCTGTTGCATTATTAGGTTGCAATGTCACTTCTTCTAGCTTTTTTGAATTTGAAGATAAAATCATAGTTGTGCAAGAAATGGAAGCAATGTTGTTTACCAGGTGGTGATGGTAAAAGTGAGAACTTAACGGTATATTAACAATGAATACCGATAAACATCGCTAAGCGCATTTAGCGATGTTTCATCCGATAGCCGCTAATAACCCCATCAATTCTAGAAATCCGGAGATGAATTATCGGCAATAAGAGTGGAGCTCACTGAAACTGAAGTGTTGTTTCAACTTTATAATCCACCTCCCATATGACATAAGGCTAAGTCTGGTTTTTTGCAGACGTTAGAATCGGCGATAATGGGGGCTAAGCGCGAGTTTAGACATCACTTTGCAGGTCCCCTGCCAGCTTGTTAATATGGCGAAGGCGTGTTAGCGCGTATTTCAATGCTGTTTTCCTCAGGAACACCTACCTTGCACCTAATTAGCGATGCGAGGCATTAGGAAAACTGCTGCTAACATGCGCTAATTCATGTTAGCAGCACGTTGTAAATATCGCATATTTATAATCGTCGCTTTTCTGGCGCATAGCACCGGAAAAGCAGCGATATGTCTGTTGGTATTATGCCCCCTAGAGCTGACAGCCAAAAATGATCACACTGACTTCCCTTCTGTAATGAAACAATTAGGGGTCAATTCCGATTCGGGAAAAAAAACGTCTGTCTGAATCGTATCCGGAGCCCTCTCCATATGAATCGTACACATCCGTCCGAATCGCGTAGTACGATTCGTATGGACAGTTTCTGTCCAAATCGTCGCGACCCATACAAATTGCACTGGAGATTCCGTACGACTCGTACCCTCACAGTGGACTGTACGATTCGTACATATGCTGTACGACCCGACGAGTACGATCCGGACCGTGAAATGGAGACGCGATTCGCAGGGTACACATCAGGTAAGTGCGATTCATATGGAGGGTCACACATTTACATACACACTGTATGGTGTGTACACCCCATGATCTTAGGGCTACAGTGCGTACCCCTGCGATCATGGGGTGTATGCACCGTACCCCATGATCGCACGGTGTACGCACCGTACACCTTGCGAACATGGGGTACGCACCGTACACCCTGCGATCATGGGGTGTACGCACCGTACCAGGGGGGGGCCGTTCCTTACCTGTTTCGAGGCGTACTCTGCTTTTCCGACAGTTTTCAGCTCCCGTAGGAAAAGAGTCATACGGAGGGTCGGCGGGATGAATCGTACTTGCTGGGTCAGGAAAACCTGCTTCGAACTGTACAAACGTCGCTAGCTCCGTGTTCCAGCGGCGATTCGCACAGGAATTCGAGTCGTACAGTTCCTGGTACGATTCGTATTGGGAGCTGCATTGGGTGAGAATCGTACTACGTCGTATGTACAGGAATGTTGCAGGGTACGATTCGTATGGGAAACAGACTCCGTACGGCTATTCGGAGTGCTTTTTCCCGAATCGGAATCGGCCCCTTAGTGTTGTGAGTAAGACTGTTCATTTCAGAGAGTTTGGAGAGTTATCCGCCAGGAAATGTTAGAAAGTTTGATAATAGGCTGCATTTTACTGCACAATTTTTCCAATCTATTGGCTGAAAAGACCCTAAGGCTTTACATACATATCTGAAGGTAAACTAGTGAATAATTCCAATATTTAAAAATCAGAAACTGCCCCCAAACACTCTCCACTGCAGTGAATAGTGCATGTTCCTGTCGTAAAAATGTATGCTGTGCAAGTACGAGAACATTATGATACCATTTCTTATGAGATGCTTTCCTGTAATCCAATGATCTGGGGAAATGGGAAGTTGCTTATGCATATTCATTACAGTCCCCATGCCCCAAATGGTCTCGGTCGGCTTATTTGCTACAAAAATGCTTTTGATTTAGTGCATGTTCATGCATACAGTATTTTTTCCTAATTCTTTAAGTCGCAGGGAAAATCAAGTGATGTAAAAAAGGAAATAACAGGTGTTCCACAGAAAAAATAGGGCACTGTATACTCTGCCCGAGAAAGGCAAACTTCCAAAGCTGTCCATGATAACCTGTTCCAAAAGTCGAGGCCTACCCGCAAAAGGCATTAAAGGCTGACACTAGCTACAGAATATAAGTTATCAATATTGCAAAAAATTGGCACATCTCGCTAGAGTTGGTATTTTTATTATGTATACAAAAAAACGTTAATAACACCTCTAGATGCATTAATATGAGTACAGTGAATGTAATAAACAAAATAAATCACACAATTAACAATAACCAGTACTTTTTACGTTGCTCTGTTTGAAAATAAAAGGGAACACAGATCATTTCGACCACGTAACCAAAACAGTAATTACTGAAAAATATTTGGCAATCACCTACTGACAGACATCCATAAGAAACGTCCAAAAGCACAAAATATAAATGTTGCAATATATACATGAGAAAATAAGATTGTAGTAAATTAGAATTAACATGATGTACCTCAAGATTCTTTTTGCTAGGTAACCTGGTTTGTCTACCTCTGTTTTGCAAATGGACCTGGAGCTCCTAACAAAACTCTTACAACAGTTATTGATCCATGGAAACAAACATCTGTTCCCAAGAGTTATAATACTCAGGAACAAATGAAAAATGAGCCACCAAGAACCAGTGCCAAAACTACAAACAAGCAAGGCCTTGTAATGCTTTGTGGATCTGGCTGCTGGACAAGTCTAGCTGTTGCTTGCTGGAATTGTGCACATCACTTTAAGGTGAAGTGAGTATACAAGTCTGCCTAGGAGAATCTTCAGTCACTATGTCCAGAGAGAATATTTGTAGTCTGCCCTAATGTCATGCAGGGAAGGGTCTATTAGTTACCTTAAAAATGCAACTTTTGCGGTTTCAAGGAGGTAAAAAAAGAAAAATAGAAACCATTTGTACAGAGCGAGAGAGCAAGAGAGAGAGTAGGATCTCCAAGCATACTTCACTCATCTTACTGGTGTTTTTTAGAAGATGTTCTTTACACCGACAGTCTTTGGTCCTCATCCAGGACTGGAGAAGAATGCTTAAGTGCAAGTCTCTGCACACAATGAGTTGGCTGGAGCATCCTGGAACACAGGGCCAGAAACGGCATGTGGGGAGAACGTCTGTAGGGCATCCACTTAGCCCTAGATTTTAGGAAATGGCCAGCAAGCAGCTTCGAGTTCAGGAACATCATGGTATTGCCCACACAGGTCTGAGTAAAAGCATGTCTTTCAGCTGCAGATTAGTGTATTTCTGCAAACCCAATTGGCTGGCAAACAGTGCTGGTGTAGAAGTTCAAAATGCCCACTACTTAAATTAAAAAACTGGGCCTCTCACTTATTCTGATACAAATTGGGTCCAGAGGAGAAGCTGCACAGGCAACATGGTAAGGTTTATGGCAAGTGGCTGGAAATGTCTCTGATTTCTATCATATAATATTGGAAGCATTAAATGTTTTTTACATATGTAGGATATTCTGGGTAAGTACATAAATTGAGGTACATGCAGGCAAAACAACAAAGGATTACCCTGGATCTTTCTGTTTCATAAACGCCCAGTGTTGGGAGTATCCCTCGGTGCTCGCTGGCTCCACACCAAAATGTTGCAGCCATCATCTGTGGTTAAAGAGTGGAGTTTATGAATATGTTTTACATTTGCTAGATATCCTGCTAAAAGTGGTACAAAAGGGGGTGGTGATGGATGGAGCATCTGAATAAATCAAACACTCACACCCAGTCAAAAGATCTGGGGTAATTCATCACCGTTCTTTAGCCCACTCTGCCACGCCAGTTCAGACATGGCTATATGCAAATCAGTCTGACCCTGTGCCTCATGGGAACAGTCTAGCCCGAACTGCCAAGCTATGTCTTCCCTGGACAGGAAACAAGCTTCCGAGGACCGGTTTCAGGCATTCCAGCCGTCTTTAGCCCTGCTTGCTTGAATCCAGTGGCAAAGTGAGCAAGGGACTCACGTCTGAGCATACCCTGCCACACTTATGGTGGCCAAAAGCGGTACAAAAGGGGGTGGTGATGGACGGAGCATCTGAATCAATCAAACACTCACACCCAGTCAAAAGATCTGGGTTTAATCGATCACCATTCTTTAACCCACTCTGCCACCCCAGTTCAGACATGGCTATATGCAAATCAGTCTGACCCTGTGCCTCATGGGAACAGTCCAGCCCGAACTGCCAAGCCATGTCTTCCCTGGACCGGAAACAAGCTTCCGAGGACCGGTTTCTGGCTTTCCAGCTGTCTTCAGCCCGGCTTGCTTGAATCCAGTGGCAAAGTGAGCAAGGGACTCACGTCTGAGCATACCCTGCCACACTTATGGTGGCCAAAAGCGGTACAAAAGGGGGTGGTGATGGACGGAGCATCTGAATCAATCAAAAACTCACACCCAGTCAAAAGATCTGGGTTTAATCCATCACCGTTCTTTAGCCCACTCTGCCACCCCAGTTCAGACATGGCTATATGCAAATCAGTCTGACCCTGTGCCTCATGGGAACAGTCCAGCCCGAACTGCCAAGCCATGTCTTCCCTATACAGGAAACAAGCTTCCGAGGACCGGTTTCTGGCATTCCAGCCGTCTTCAGCCCGGCTTGCTTGAATCCAGTGGCAAAGTGAACAAGGGACTCACGTCTGAGCATACCCTGCCACACTTATGGCGGACAAAAGCGGTACAAAAGGGAGTGGTGATGGACGGAGCATCTAAATCAATCAAACACTCACACCCAGTCAAAAGATCTGGGTTTAATCCATCACCGTTCTTTAGCCCACTCTGCCACCCCAGTTCAGACATGGCTATATGCAAATCAGTCTGACCCTGTGCCTCATGGGAACAGTCCAGCCTGAACTGCCAAGCCATGTCTTCCCTGGACCGGAAACAAGCTTGCGAGGACTGGCTTCTGGCTTTCCAGCCGTCTTCAGCCCGGCTTTCTTGAATCCAGTGGCAAAGTGAGCAAGGTACTCACATCTGAGCATACCCTGCCACACTTATGGCGGCCAAAAGCAGTACAAAAGGGGGTGGTGATGGACGGAGCATCTGAATCAATCAAACACTCACACCCAGTCAAAATATCTGGGTTTAATCCATCACCGTTCTTTAGCCCACTCTGCCAGCCCAGTTCAGACATGGCTATATGCAAATCAGTCTGACCCTGTGCCTCATGGGAACAGTCCAGCCTGAACTGCCAAGCCATGTCTTCCCTGGACCGGAAAAAACTTGCGAGGACCGGTTTCAGGCATTCCAGCCGTCTTCAGCCCGTCTTGCTTGAATCCAGTGGCAAAGTGAGCAAGGGACTCACGTCTGAGCATACCCTGCCACACTTATGGCGGCCAAAAGCAGTACAAAAGGGGGTGGTGATGGACGGAGCATCTGAATCAATCAAACACTCACACCCAGTCAAAAGATCTGGGTTTAATCCATCACCGTTCTTTAGCCCACTCTGCCACCCCAGTTCTGACATGGCTATATGCAAATCAGTCTGACCCTGTGCCTCATGGGAACAGTCCAGCCTGAACTGCCAAGTCATGTCTTCCCTGGACCGGAAGAAACTTGCGAGGACCGGTTTCAGGCATTCCAGCCATCTTCAGCCCGGCTTGCTTGAATACAGTGGCAAAGTGAGCAAGGGACTCACGTCTGAGCATACCCTGCCACACTTATGGCAGCCAAAAGCAGTACAAAAGGGGGTGGTGATGGACGGAGCATCTGAATCAATCAAACACTCACACCCAGTCAAAAGATCTGGGTTTAATCCATCACCGTTCTTTAGCCCACTCTGCCACCCCAGTTCAGACATGGCTATATGCAAATCAGTCTGACCCTGTGCCTCATGGGAAGGTTGTTTCCGGTGCAGGGAAGGCATGGCTTGGCAGTTCGGGCTGGACTGTTCCCATGAGGCACAGGGTCAGACTGATTTGCTTATGGCCATGTCTGAACTGGGGTGATGTGGAGTGCAAAAAAACGATGGATTTAGGCCCAGATCTCTGTACTGGGGTAAATGTATGACATTGTTCTGCATTCTGTCCATCAACCATTTTGCAGATATCCTGCTAAGCAAAGATGTAAGGATCAATGGAAACCATACCATCCTCATATCCCTTGGGTATCTAGGCGTAGGAAATGCCTAGGATTGCTAGGGTTGTCTGGGTGCCAGAGGACCCAGAGCCTGAATTCTGCAGCCATTCTCTTTTTTAAGTGAGAGGAAATTGGGATATCCTTGGGTGTAGTTTTTGCATGGCCTAATAGAGAGGGGTATACCCCGGAGGATAGAATATTGTATCCTGCTCAGAAGTCTTTCCTGGTGTCTTAGTGGGCTTTCTGTCCTCTTGGGTTGAACGATTGGGGCATATATTCCATCTCTGCCCATCCGGGGAGGGTGCAGAAGCCAACCAGATGACCAGGGAAAGCAAGTGAGAAACCGAATGAGGTGTAGGGCTTGACCTTCTTGGGGACCGAAAGCTCAGTAAAAAATAGGGGTTAGTGTCCAAAAAAGAACTGGTGTTGGGTGTAATCCCATTTTCGGCATCTAGTCCTACACTCAGGTTCAAGATTGCCTTTCTGCCACCTGGGGGAGACAGAAGAGGGGATTTGTCCCATCTCTGCTAACCCACAAATCAAACCCACACCCAAAGGATCCACATTTCCTCTCACTTACCATGGAGATGGATGTGGTTTACAACAGCTGGTCCCTGGGTTGGGGTGTGGGTGGCAGAAAGATTGGTTGGACTCCAGGTGTGGGAACTGTAGCTCCATGCCAGGACATGCCAACCCCATTGTTCTTATTAAAAGAACAACAATTCCTGAGTTGAAATTCCAAATTGGACACATTGTCCCTGTTTGCACAAGAAAGAACTGCGAATTAGGTGTGTGTTGTGCAGATAAGGTCAGTGTGCCTAATTACCAAAATAGGCTGTTCTTGGTGCCAGTCTGTACTCAAGCTTCACAGAGGAGAGCATATAAGTGAAATACAAGACCACAAATTGAGTTGGGAGCTTTTTATTTTACTGAAGACAGCACAGAGTCTACCAGAAGAGGGGGAAACACATGCCCTCCCCCAAGGAAAGTGCAGTGAATTCAATTTTTGGATACATAAGGGTTCCCTGTGACCTAGGTGTTCCTCTCCTAAGGGATGGATGTGGAAGGCACAACGTTTGTGCACCACCTCTGTGACACAATTGGTGTGCCTCTCAAAGGGTGTGTTGACCTCTGCAAATGCATCTGTAATATGGATGTTACGAGAAGGCAAAGGTTTACCCTATCTATCCATTGGATGGGTAGAAAGACTGTTTGGGCTCTAGGGGTGGGGTTGCAGCCTGATTACAGGATGGTCTGCCCTCACTCCATTCTATTTATTTTTCTAAAAACAATACCTGGTACTTAGTGTGCTTTCTGCATCCCTTTTTGAAGATTGAAGATTTTGGGTAATCCCACCACTCTACTGCCAATATGGGAGAAAGAATATTTGTGCTTTATGAGTGGAGGGTGCAGCCTGAGGGCAGGACAGGACAACCTTCATTCCATTGTTTTTTCAAGCAAATACTCTCTGGTAGCAGGTGCACATTCTGCCCCCCTGTGAATGCAGATTGAGAGTGATCCCCAATCTTCCCTTCAAGAGGGCAGAACGTTTGTATGGGCTTTAGAGGGTGTAGCCTATGCCAGAATGAGTCTGCCCAAACCTCAGCCCACACCCAATTCTTGTTTCTTTAAAAAAAAACAATGCCTGTTGTCTATTGTTTGTTTTTTTTATCTCCAGAGGAGGTAAGATTGAGGGTAAATACCTGGTTGCCATTCCCCCTTTTATCTCCCTGGTATCTAGAGGGTGAATCTCTTCTTGAGGGGGGTTGCTCTCCGGCGGTGATCCAAACAGGGACCAACTAGAAAGAAGTACGATTAATAGATGGTGGATATTTGCATTCTAGCAGTACCTCTCAAAGCAGCGACTGATTGTTCAATGAGCTGTGGCCTGAGCATCGAACACAGTGGACGGAGAAGCCGCTGAATGGCATGCTGATTGTCATTCTAAACAGTCAACAAAAGACTCAGGCTGTTGAGAAAGGTTCTCACTTACAGCCTGGGGTGATTGTCTATAAAAGAAAAAGGGAAACCCTTGGATGCAATAATCAGATTTCCCAGCTCTTAGTGTATTGACTTAATGCTTATATCATCTGCATTATAAAGCTAGTGTGGAGGTGGTGACTGGCTTGTCCACTGCACTAAAGGAGTTAATCCATACATCTATGTTTATGATAAACATGCTTGATATGATATCCTACATCTTTTTGTTGAAAATTTGAATTAGGATTTGTTTAATCTTCAGTGAGTTTGGCGCACCGTAGTGGTATTTTAATCAAGAATAGTATGAGATCGTGGAGATAGTTGTGAAGCAATTAGGGTAAGATTTACTAACATTTTATGCAACGCAGTGTTGCACTGCAACTTACTGTGCTGTGTTGTGAGAAAGGGAGAGAGCAGAAATGCTCCATATCTACTAAGATATGGCACAATTCCGTTTTCTGATAGTACTGGCACACTACAGGTACCTGATCCAGCGATATGGGACTAATACATTTCTACAGACAAGGCCCATTTTCATTACCCACCAAGTCACTTCATGCTGGGTTAGTGAATTTCCAAAACTATACCAAATTTTCCAATCTCCAATTTGTAACTACATTCTAGTATACTAACTTTTGTGATGCAATCTTTTTATAGTTGACAGGGTTTGGAAAACTAATAATTAGATTTAAAAAAATACTCATAATCTAAATAAAACACCACTAATAAAGACAGACTCATTTATACATTTATAATGCTGTATTCAAATAATGTGAAATACATGCTCACCAGTATCAACATACAGTACAAATCATAGATCATCACAAGGTAAACAACATCAGAAGAGAAAATGACAAATTCATATCAATGACAATGCATAAAGGAGTGGAAAGGCGTATAGACAAATGTTTCATAGCCAAAATACATCTGCAAATGATTATGCAAATTCAGATTTCAGTCCATACTAACCCAAATAGGATAGTAAATTCACTCTCCGGCCATGAGAGCAGCAAGGCCTCTCAAGTAGATTTGAAGAGGCAAAGACTTAGAGGTCTACCAGGGTTTGGGACCGCCCGCCATAATGGTGGGGGTCCCGAGGGGGGTATTAGGATGTGCCCGCCACAGTGGCGGGCACATCCTCCATTTTTAGCATCGTGGCGGGTGGTGCTCTCAGCACCGCCCGCCACAATGCTAAAAATGCATTAATGCATTTGCATAGACAAAGTGGCAGGCACCGTGCGGTGCCTGCCGCTTTGTTTATTCAAATGCAGCGGGGTACCACAGGTCCCCCCGCGTGTGCACCCCCCACCTCTCCTTCCCTCTGGGGGCCCACAGGGGGCCCCCAGAGTGAAGACCGCATGCCTCTCTGTGGCAGCATAGCCGCTGTGGAAAGGCATCTAAACAAGCCCATCATATTATGGCTGGCGGTGACTATTAGACACCGCCACCATATTAAACCATATTAAAAGCGGCAGACGATCTTTCCATCCGCTGTGGTCCCCCCGCCATCCTAATATGGTGGGGGGGAATTTAGGTGCGGATGGCGGACGGATTGCCCCCTCCAGGCTAGCAGTGGCTACCGCTAGCCTGGCGGGGGCAATCCGCCCGCCACCCCAATGGGCCCGTAAGTCAGGAATCTGTAGATAAGAACAGGACAGCAAACCAATGACAACAACGATCTTCCAAACAATCTGTCCAACAGTCTGAACCCACAGGAGTCTGCCAAACCCCTCCCACCAGGAACCTCAATTATACCTTAAAACCGAAATGTCCAACCCACACTTTTATCTAACAAAGAGTTATTCTACACTTGATTGGTTAAGGAAGGGGGTGTATTGTCATACCACTCTCGGCATGTCCATCTCACTAAATGCCCCATTGTTTTATTTATTCATCACGTCAACTTCCACCCCAGAAAATATGATTGAAGTCACTATCAAAATGTTCTCTTCCTTCATGCCGGTTATGTAGCAAACTTTGTGTATCATTTGTGCCATTTGTGCCTTTCCAGAGGAAGCGTTTCCTCCGCTTGATTAATCAAATCGTCTTTTCATGCAAACTTCTTGGCAGGCACTCAAGATTCTTGAAGGACAAATCCTTGTCCACTTTGCTTTCAAACTTTTAATTCAAATACTTATTCTTCTATTCCAGTAACCCCATAACTTCTTGCGGAGTAGAAAACCATGCTTCTATGGAAAACAAACAAAGGCATTACTATTCATTTGTAAAGCTTTTTCATTACGCACCAACCCAATACTGCATCTATCCATGCACAACCCAAGTTAAATATTATTTTCCTAGCAAACGTTAATAATGTGCACAAAAGCAGCATTAGTCTTTTTTTAACTTTTTATTAAAACAGAATGTTACAGAATGATATACAATATCTCAGACATACATAGACAACATTCCAATGTTGAACCACAACAATAAGACAGGGCAGTAGGAACTCAATGTGTGAGAGGTTCTTCCAGGGGAGGGACAGTAGGTTGGACACAAATATTCCTTCTGTACACATTCCATTTGTCCTAAATTGTGAACCATTTTTTGGGGCATCCTCTTGCATAATGCACTGTCATTTCTCTAAACATGCACCAATCCATGTCCGCTTTCCAGGTAGTTAGTGTAGGTGACACTCCAGAACCCCACAATTGGGCAATGTTTCTCTTAGCCATCATCAGGCCCGAGGTGACCCAAGTTTTGCCCCTGCTATTCAGGTCAGTAGGCTTTCAGACATTTAGCAAACATTGTTTGGCTTAAAGCTGAGTCTTACCCCGAGCACCCCATTTATACACTTGTGTATCTCCCTCCAGTAACTCTGGATGGCTGCACACTCCCATATTATGTGCATGAAGGTATGCTCCTGTCCACATTGTCTCCTGCACTTCCCATCAGATACTCTTCCATTGCTAACAGGCCTGGCCCCTGACACATAGACCATGTATAGAATCTTCAACTGAACTAGGTGGAGTCTGGAAGAGACTTCTTTCAGGGATGCTAGCACCTCAGACCACTGCTCCTCATCAAGCTCTAATCTGTCTCTCTCCCAACACCCCCTGATCAAAAATGAGAGGGTCGGAAGTGTTATTAGTTTCTTGTATGTGCAGGAGATTGCTTTTGTGGGCATGTAGCCATTCCAACAACCTGTCTTCCAGCAGCGACGACTCTGGGGAGCATTAGTCTTTTATTTTAATTTTGTCCAAAAGCATTTGCAGCCTACATCAGTACTTTAGTACACGCTTCCTCAGTAGCATTTTACCTCGTGTTAGTCTTTTTTACAGCATAATTTTCACTGCACGCTGCTAGTAAATGTTACTGAGGATTCAATTCAAGCAGGTTTTGTTTCACGAAAACCCTGCTCCATCAATTCCTACTTTGATGGGGTTTTTTGAGCCATCACCAAAATATCCAACAATACAAATTATCACTTTTAAAAAGCAGTTTCACCATTGTTTCACCTAAATCCTTCATAACTTCATAATAATTTCCTTTCATATCCTCAAATTATATCTCATCTCTCTTTTCTTTCTTGCCCTGCTTTTATTTTTAGACAAATCTCTCTTGCATCTACAACACCTGTAGATCAGATAGATCAGTATCATCGCTATAGCCACTGCAATGATAGGAGTTAGTATTCTCCCTAATATACTATTTCCAAAGGAAGAAAACCAAATACCCACAGAGGAAAAACTCTTACCAATTTGACCAAATCTTGATGAAGATTTGTAATATTCTTAATATACCCCTCAAGACTCCTACTCTTGTCAGGGATATAAGTGCAACATTGTAGTATTTTCCACATATTGCAGACTCCATCCTCTTTAGCCAATAACATATCAAGGGCAAGTTAATTTTGTAAAACCAAAGACTTAATCACAACCATCTCAGTATTAATCATTAAAAACCCACCAGCAGTGTCTTTTGATAATCGATCAAACATTGTGGACAATTTTCTAATTGTATGCAAATTCAGAATAACTCCAACTTAAGATATTATTCTTTAAAACATGTTCCCTATTATTTTAGAGAAACTCGCTCCTCTCTTATTACTTATTAGTCCTTTCTTTACTACATTGTTTCTATGAGTCTTATCCAAATGATACATTTTTTTAAAAACTATGCCTAAATAACAACATCCTTACCAATCTGCAGGCAATCTATAGTAGGCATTCTTACCTCCTTTTAGTCCCCATCTTCCCATTATTATAAAGGTATGATCACATTCACTAGAACCAATGAAATAGTTGTTATATTCTGTCTTTTGTCTAAGAAAACAAAGTTTCCCTCTATGATACCAGTCTAGGGTCATTTCAGGGTAAGTCTCGCCTTTCTTATAATCTCCTTCTCTGAAAGCCCATGGAGGTACATTAGACTTTTGCCCAGCAGCTTTTCTCTGAAAATATTGTCTTCTATCCTCTAACATGTTAATGAATTCTACTTCTTCAAACCGTAAACTACAATTGAGGTTGTTTCTATGTGCATATACTGTATCCATTGTCTGTGTAGTTTAAAAAAGTCTCCCATATATTCTGCATTTCTAGCACTATATAGGAATTTCTGAAAATACCAAATCCATGTTAGAGTAGAAATATTTCAAATTTCCCTTCTCATAAAACAAACTAGTTAAGACACTACAAGACGCATAATACGCTAAAGGTAGATGATGATAGGTCACCCGCTCTGAGACAGACAATGGTAATTGCAATAACACAGAACAATCTTTCGCTTCCATTGTCAACATATTCATATAACAACTTTGTAAAGACATTTAACGCAAAGTCATTGATCGATTTATCATGACAGATGCTATCATCTTTCATCTTCTCTATATTAGTATGTGAGTCTTCTTTAAGACTTTTAGAATCTACTTTTTCACTCATCACACCATTAGTATTATTTTTGTGATTATTTACTATTAAGACAGGCACAACAACACTTAGGGGGTCATTACGATGTCAGTTGATCCGCCCCACATATTTCCCTGCCCACCCTCCATTTACCCCCGCTACATACAATGACGAGGGGGACAGTGGCGGAGGAAAAGACCGTTCTAGGCATTTCCGCAGGCAGGTAATCATTACAATTGCCTTCCGTGCAGTCCTGGCCCATAATATGGTGGCTGTGCCTAGTAGGCACCGTCCGCCATATTATAATGTGGGCGGATTAGGGATTTTCCATGGCGGTGATGCCGCCATGGGAAGGCATGCAGCCTTTTGCATTGGGGGCCTGTTGAAGGCCCTTTGGGTGTTGGGTGTACTTAGGCTACCCCCCTACATTGGCATGCACAAGGTGGCAGGCAGGGCACGGTGCCTGTCACGTTGTGCATGCCAATGCACAACATGCATAGTTGCTTGCATCACCGCCCACCACAATGTTAAATATGCGGGATGCGACATCTAGGGTGGCGGACGCATCCTAATGGGCACAGCGGGACCGCTGCACCTCTGGCAGTCGGTCCCGCTTACCGTTACGTGGCGGGCAGACAAAGTCCGCCCACCATCCTAATGGGCCCCATAGTGTTATCCACACCAACATTAGTATTAAAATAAAAAATAAGCAAGCATTATTACATCTATGTTTAAAATTACGATTTTGATGTCCAGTCTCTGCTGTATTTGCCACTTTCTATAGAAAAAGTTTGTATCAATTCTAAAAAAAATCTTTAAAAAAAACTAAAAAACTAAGGAAAACTAAAACATCTATAATGACATCTATCCAAAGTAGTGTATCCTCTCACTTCATGCCACTAAAACATCTATATTAACTTCTATCCAAAGTAGTGTATCCTCACACTTTATGCCTTTCTTATTTACCCCACTTTTTCTTTTTCTATAATTTTTTTATATCTTCTTCTTCTTCAGATCTCTGCTCTGATTGTCTGCAATTCTTTCAATGAATTCTCAAATTTCTGCACTTTAATTTACACAGTTATTTAAGGTGGTTTAAAATGTTTCCTTCACTCTGCTCTGTACCAGCATTTTCTTTGCTCTGATCTGTGTTTTCAATTTCTTCCAACACTATATTTGTCCATTCTGGAGCTCAATCAATCAATCAATCATATCATTTGTAAAGCGCACTACTCACCCATGAGGGTCTCAGGGCGCTGGGGTGGGGAATGCTGCTACAGCTCGAAAAGCCAGGTCTTGAGGAGTTTTCTGAAGGTTAGCAGGTCTTGGGTCTGCCGTAGGTGGATGGGGAGGGTGTTCCAGGTCTTTGCGGCGAGGTGGGAGAACGATCTGCCGCCTGAGGTCGCTCTTCGAAAGCGGGGGACAGTAGCAAGGGCAAGGTCGGCGGAGCGGAGCTGGCGGTGTAGAAGCTGAGTCATCTTTTAAGGTACGTTGATCCGGTGTTGTGGAGTTTGGCAGAGGCTCCTGCGTAGAGGGCGTTTCCATAGTCCAAACTTCTGCTGACATGGGCCTGGGAGACTGTTCTTCTTGTTTCAGTGGGGATCCACTTGTAGATCCTACCGAGCATGCAGAGGGTGTTGAAGCAGGAGAAGGAGACGGCGTTGAGCTGTTTAGTCATGGAGAGGGTGGAGTTGAGGATGACCCCTAGGTTGCGTGCGTGGTCATTGGGTGTTGGAGTGTATCCCAGTACGGTCGGCCACCAGGAGTCATCCTAGGCCGAAGGGTTGGATCCAAGGATGAGGATCTCCGTCTTGTCCGAGTTCAGCTTCAGTCGGCTGTTCCTCATCTATTCAGCAATGGCCTTCATTTCTTCATGAATATTGGTTTTGGCGGTGTGGGGGTCCTTGGTGAGGGAGAGTATCAGCTGGGAGTCATCGGCGTAGGAGAGGATGTTGAGGTCGTGCCGAGGGGCGACATGGGCAAGCGGTGCCATGTAGATGTTAAACAGAGTTGGGCTGAGGGATGAGCCCTGGGGTACGCCGCAGATGATCTCGGTGGCTTCGGAGCAGTAGGGGGGAAGGCGGACGCTCTGTGTTCTGCCGAAGAGGAAGGAGGTGGTCCAGTCCAGGGCCTTCTCTTGGATCCCAGCGTTGTAGAGGTGTGTTCGTAGTGTGTAGTGACAGACCGTGTTGAAGGCGGCTGACAGGTCCAGGAGGAGGAGGCCCGCCGTTTCTCCGTTGTCCAGCAGGGACTTGATGTCATCGGTGGCGACGATGAGGGCAGTCTCGGTGCTCTGGTTGCTGCGGAACCCAGACTGGGAAGGGTCCAGGATGTTGTTCTCCTCAAGGTAGTGGGTCAGTTGTTCATTGACGGTCTTCTCGATGACCTTTGCCGGGAACGGGAGCAGCGATATGGCCCGGAAGTTCTTGAGGTCCTTGGGGTCCGCCTTGTGTTTCTTGACTTTGAGTAAAAAATATAGAATGGACAGAATATCGAATGGGCAGAATATAGACAACAAAAGTATCGAATGTAATGGATAAAATATCGAATGGACAGAATATAGACAACAGAAATATTGATTTTGAGGTAAGTAAGTTAATATCAATTTACATAAATATAGAAAGTCAAAATATCGAAGTATATAATATAGATGTTAAATTTATCGATTTTTTAATAATATCTAATTTTCTAAAGTGTTTTTTATGTTCGTATATGTGTGAAAAGTGTATGTTTATATTATAATTTATTTTAAGTAATTAATTTTTTGGTATTTAATTTTTGCGTGATTTAATTCTTTAGCGGGTTGTGGGTTTATAGGGTAATAGGGTGGTAAGTAATTTAATTATAATTGATTACATGTTTTAATTTATTTATTGGTATTTATCTTGAATTAATTGTTACTTAATTTTTAATTGGTAAGTAATTAAATTATAATTGGTAATTAATTTGTATTAATTGATTAATTGATAATTATGTTAATTTTGTTAATTTATTTACTGTAGCGGGTTGTGAGTTTATAGGGGAATAGGTTGGGAAGTAATTTAATTGTAATTAATTACATTTTAAAGAATATTTATTTTTAATTAATTGTTAATTATTTTTCAATTGTTAATTAATTGTAAATTGGTAATTAATTTGTATTAATAGGTAATGATTTTTAATAAATATTTGGTGTTTGTATTTTCAATTGATTAATTATTATATTATATTAAATTGGTAATTATTTTTAATTAATTTGTAATTGGTATTAATATATATATATATATTTCTAATTAATATATGAAGTATTTACTTTCCCTTCTGTTGCACTCACTAGAGTGAGAATAGTAATTTTAACCCCTACGCTATCCAACGCTTTCCCTACTGTTGCACTCTGGAGTGGGAATAGTAATTTTTACCCCTACGCTATCCAATGCTTTCCCTACTTTTGCAATCACTGGAGTGGGGATAGTAATTTATACCCCTAGGCTATCCAACGCTTTCCCCACTGTTGCACTAACTGGAGTGGGAATAGTAATTTTTACCATCCCGCTATCCAACGCCTTCCCTACTGTTGCACTCTCTGGAGTGGAAATAGTAATTTTAACCCCTACGCTATCCAACGCTTTCCCTACTGTTGCACTCTCTGGAGTGTGAATAGTAATGTTTACCCCTACTCTATCCAACGTTTTCCCTACTGTTGCATTCACTGGAGTAGGAATAGTAATTTTTACCCTCCCGCTATCCAACGCTTTCCCTACTGTTGCACTCTCTGGAGTGGGAATAGTAATTTTGACCTCTACGCTATCCAACGCTTTCCCTACTGTTGCACTTTCTGGAGTTGGAATAGTATTTTTTACCCTCCCGCTATCCAATGCTTTCCCTACTGTTGCACTCACTGGAGTGGGAATAGTAATTTTTACCCTCCCGCTATCCAACGCTTTCCCTACTGTTGCACTCTCTGGAGTGGGAATAGTAATTTTTACCCTCCCGCTATCCAATGCTTTCCCTACTGTTGCACTCTCTGGAGTGGGAAGAGTAATTTTTACCCCTACGCTATCCAAAGCTTTCCCTTCTGTTGCACTCTGGAGTGGGAATAGTAATTTTTACCCCTACACTATCCAACGCTTTCCCTACTGTTGCACTCACTGTAGTGGTAGTAGTAAATGTTACCCTTTCCGCTATCCTACGGTAAAAATATTTTATCTTTTTTATTAATATATTACTTTCATATATGTATATATATATCCACACAGGTTCTCACGAACAACGCCGTAGTCTTAATCTCACCGCAGCGCCGCCAAAGAACAGGAGACACAGTATTTCCGTGAGTAAAAGTTAGTTTATTCTGCAACAAACGGACAGCATAACGTTTCGGCCTCCCCAACAAACGGACAGCATAACGTTTCGGCCTCCCAGAGGCCTTGGTCACATGGCACCCCCCATGAGTGATGTCACTGACCATGTTATGAGTGATGTAATATGTGATGTCATCAGCAGTGCATTACACACGCAAGTTATAGTGAGTCCAACTAACTATAATGTGGGAATTTCAATGGTTTTATGTCAGTAAAATTTCCAGGTAACTATAACTGGTGTGAAACCTATGGTTTTTTCAGTGAATTCCATAGGTTTTTTAACTGCTAATTCCTAACTATAACTGGTGTGAAACCTTTGGTTTTTTTCTTTGAATTTCATAGGTTTTTTAACTGCTAATTCCTAACTTTTTATAGGGCTTCATACCTATGTATTTTTTAGTGAATTTCTAAGGTTATTTTTTCGCAAATGTCTATAGCTGAGAAAGGTATGTTTTTCTAAAAATGAACCCTATATTGTATAATAATATAATATATTTTTTTTAAAGTATATTATTTTTTTTTAAAATATTTCACTCTGGAGCGCTCCCGGTGCGCGTACCGGTGAGCGCCCCGGTGCGCGAACCGGGCGCGTTCCGTCAGCGCACTTAAAAAAAAAAGAAAAAAAAATAATGAAGGAGTGAGCATGAGGAATGGGGACAAAGAAAGTGGTGTAAAGAGAAAGAGAGCTAGAGGGAGAAACACAGAGGGACTGTGTAATAGATAGTCAAACAGAGAAAAGGTGTAAGAGGAAGTAACTGAGAAAAGGAAAATGAATAAGGGAGCAAAAGAAGAGAAGAAAGAGGAAGAAAACTAAAGCAAAGGTTCTGGGAGAATGTGAATTTGTGATGAAAGTAAAAGGAAGGAGAGTTAAGGATGGGGAATGACAGGTAGTGACGGAACCAGAGAAAAGGAACAGTAGTGATGGAGGGAAAGAAAATAGCAGTGAGTGTAAGTAAAGAGGAGTGAAAGAGGGTGAATAAAAGTGAATAAGGGTAAGACATGGGGAGTGACAGAGAGAAAGAAGAGAGAGAGTAAAGGAAGGAGTGTCGGAAAGGGACTAAGTGAACCAGTAAAAAAGGTAAGTGAAGGAGTGTGGATGAACAGGGGCACTGAAAGAAGTTGAATGTGGTAGGAAAGTAAGGAAAAGAGAAGTAAACATGGAGGATAAGAATAAGTGAGGGAAGCAGAGTAAGGAAACAGGGGTGAGGTAGGGTGAGAGAAAAGTAGTGAGGTTAAAGCAAAGGGTGATGACAAACTACATTTTGTAGACACACTTACCATATAATTAATGAAAACTTACTTGTATCTGTGAAAGACAAAAGAAAAAACAAGTTATAATTAGTAAAATATATATTTTAAAATAGAAGAAACAGGCCAAGAGGTAAAAAATAAAAAAAAAGTGTACTAAGAAATAAAGCAAGAGTGAAGGATAAAAAAACAGAAATAAAGTAATATAGAAAGACATAAAAGAGGGACAAAGAAATAGAAGGAGAACAAATTACTGAAGGTAAGTAAGATACTAAAAGAATGCAAGATACCAAAACGAAATCAGGAAAGATAAGAAAGTAAAAGGAAAATGAGTGAAAAGGAGAGGAGTCTAAATGAGGAACTATTAATAAGAAAAAGGAATAGAAGATGACTGAGAGTGAGTGAAGGGAAGTCACAGAGTGAAGGGATGAAGGGAATGAGGTTAATATAGAACAATGGAGGAAAAAGGAGTGAGAGAGTAAGTACACAGAGAAACACAGAAAAACAAAGGGAAGGACTGAGTGAACTGCAGAACAATGAGTGAGAAAGGAAAAAGAGTAAAGGAGCAAAAGAAAGAATATAAAATACAAATCCTCTATCTTGTCTCTTCTTTCCGAATATAAAATATTTACAAAACGTATTAGCTTTCCTGAAATCCAGACTTTCACAGCCCTTAAGCATATTCTACAAAACCAGGTTAAATCAGTGGATACATCTCTATCTGTTTGTTACCTTAATACCCGCTCCCTTGTCAAACATCAGCTGGATATTTTCTCCCTTTTGCTTACGGACAAACCTAGCATTCTCTTGCTGACTGAGACATGGCTTACTGCTGAATCTGCCCCTGACATGTTGGCGGCTGTTCCTACTGGCTATTATATTATTCATGCAAATTACATGCCTGGTAAATCTGGCGGGGTGCGTGGCAGCTATTATTCACACTGATTACAGATTCTGCTCCCTCTCAAGGATACTGAGAACATGGTAATAAAACTTGAATCTCCTCATGACTCTTTTGTCTGCGTGTTAATTTACTGACCCCCTCACCAGATGCCCTCTTTCCCATTGGCACTTAGTTAACAAATGGCCAAACTTGTAATTGAGCATGCCAAGGTACTCCTTGTGGGAGATTTTAATTACTGGTATAAAGACCCCCATGAAGGGCCTCAATCGGTCGAGATGTTTGATCTTCTTACCAGTCTAAATTTCACTCAACAGGTCCTGTTTTCTACTCACCAGAAAGGTCATATTCTAGATCAAGTCTGGACTGAGGGCCTTACCACTTCCAATCCTAATATTACGCCATACTGCTGGTCCGATCACCATCTGGTGAAATTTATACTTACATTTCCGCCTACTGTGAAATCTAGTATGGTCAAAGGCGGACTTGCTAGGAAATGGAACACTGTAAATAAAGAAGAATTCATTGGCACGCTTTGTGAAACTGCCCCGACCCTTGGCACAGATATTGATGCCACTGAAGCGAATGTTTCTGAATGGCTCTTGACTGCCAGTAATAAGCATGCTCCCCTTAAAAGGTTAAAATCAGTTCGTCCTACCGACGTGCAGAGATGATTTTCCTCTGAGTTAAAAAACCAGAAACTGGCATTGCGCCAACTGGAGAGACAGTGGCAATCAAAGTTTTATCCTGATAAAAAACTCCTATATACTGCAGGCAGGAAAGAATATAGGAAAAGTATCCTTACCGCTAAAACCAGCCACTTTTCCACACGTATACTCAAGTCCAAAAGGAATTCTAAGGAAATATTTAATATAGTCAATGAACTATCTAACCCGGAGAGAATTCTATTGAAGGCTTTGCCCTCCCAAGTACTGTGTAATTCTCTCAATGACTATTTAATTGACAAAATCATTGCTATTAAGGCTAATATTCCCAAACATCTTCCCACTCTGGGAACCTCAACTTCCACCTGGAGAACACCAAGGACTGCAACACCGCCGCCCGGATGGACAACCTCGCCAACCTCAGACTCAAGCAACTGGTGAACACCCCACATCCACTACGCCGGCCACACGCTTGACCCCGTCTTCTCCTCCAGCAAGCACATCTCATTCAGTCACTCCACCGGACTACACTGGACAGACCACAGCTGTGTCCACTTCAACTTCAAGAGAACCATGACCCACCACCACCCACAACAGGTTCCCCGCAGAAGCTGGAGCATGATCACCGACGACCAGCTCACCACCTCCCTCAGCCAGAACCCGCCCACCAACACGACGGACCCCGATGAAGCAGCCCGCAACCTCACACAGTGGCTCACCGAATACGCTGATGAACTCGCACCACTGAAGAACCCTCCCAGCAGACCCAGCAGCAGGAAAGCCTTGTGGTTTACCAGCGACCTCAAAAACTCAAAGAAAACCTGCCGCACCCTCGAAAAAGCCTGGCGCCACAACCAGACAACGGAGAACATGACAGCCCTCAAGAACGCCACCCGCAAACACCACCAGCTGATCCGCACCACCAAGAAGACAGCATTCAAAGAACGACTGGACAACAACACCCACAACAGCAAGGAACTCTTTAGCATTGTTAGAGAGCTCTCCAACCCCAGCGCCTGCAACAACGACATCACCCCCTCGCAAGACCTCTGCGACTCTCTCGCCTCGTTCTTCCACTGCAAGATCGCGACATACACAACAGCTTCGGCGCACTGACCACATACCCAACCACCGAACCAGCGCCCCCCACCACCAACCTCTGCACCTGGACCCCTATCAGAACCAATGACACCACCCGCATGATGAACACCATCCACTCCGGATCCCCTACCGACCCCTGCCCACACCACATCTACAACAAAGCCGACTCCATCATCGCACCCCAACTTTGGAACATCATCAACAGCTCCTTTGCTTCCGCCACCTTCCCGGAGAGCTGGAAACATGCCGAGCTGAGCGCCCTCCTGAAGAAACCCACCGTGGACCCCACGGACCAGAGGAACTTCCGCCCCATCTCGCTCCTGCCATTTCCAGCTAAAGTCATCGAGAAGACCGTCAACAGACAACTCTCCGCCTTCCTTGAGACCAACAGATCCCTCGACCCCTCACAGTCCGGCTTCCGAGCAAACCACAGCACCGAGACCGCCCTCATCACAGCCACCGATGACATCAGCTCCCTGCTCGACAACAGGGAAACGGCCACCCTCATCCTCCTGGACCTCTCAGCAGCCTTCGACACCGTATGCCACCGCACCCTGATACAACGCCTCAGCAACACAGGAATCCAAGGAGCGACGCTGGAGTGCATCATCTCGTTCCTCGCCGGAAGAACCCAGAGAGTCCGCCTTCCCCCGTTCCGTTCCGCGGCCACAGAAGTCATCTGCGGCGTCCCGCAAGGATCCTCACTCAGCCCCACCCTCTTCAACGTCTACATGAGCCCCCTCGCTGCCATCGCACGCCAACACAACCTCAACATCATCTCCTACGCCGACGACACCCAGCTGATCCTCTCCCTCACCAACGACCCCGCCACCGCCAAAGCCAACCTCCAGGAAGGAATGAGAGACGTCGCAGAATGGATGAGGATCAGCCGTCTGAAACTGAACTCGGACAAGACGGAAGTCCTCATCCTCAGACCATTTCCTTCTGCCTGGGATGACTCCTGGTGGCCCCCTGCCCTGGGCAGCGCACCCAAACCAACGGACCACGCACGCAACCTAGGCTTCATCCTGGACTCCTCCCTCACGATGACCAAGCAAGTGAACGCAGTCTCATCATCATGCTTCAACACCCTGCGCATGCTCCGAAAGATCTTCCGATGGATCCCCACTGAAACCAGGAAGACGGTCACCCAGGCCCTCGTCACCAGCCGTCTGGACTACGGGAACACCCTCTATGCTGGAATCACAGCCAAACTCCAGAAGAGACTGCAGCGCATTCAAAACGCCTCGGCACGACTCATCCTGGATGTCCCTCGCCGCAGCCACATCTCTGCCCACCTGAAAGACCTTCAGTGGCTACCTGTCAACAAGAGGTTCACATTCAGACTCCTCACCCACGCACACAAGGCTCACCACGACAAGGGCCCGAAGTACCTCAACAGCCGGCTCACATTCTACGCACCCACCCGCCAGCTCCGATCCACCAGCCTCGCCCTCGCATCCGTCCCACGATTTCGGAAATCCTCCATCGGAGGAGGATCCTTCTCCTACCTGGCGGCCAAGATGTGGAACTCCCTCCCCACTCACCTGTGGCTGACCCAGGACCATCTCTCCTTCAGGAAACAACTCAAGACCTGGCTGTTCAAGTAGTAGCGACCCCCCCCCCACTCAGCGCCTTGAGACCCTCACGGGTGAGTAGCGTGCTATACAAATTTTGTGATTGATTGATTGATTGATTGAGTTCCTCTGTCTTGTGCCAAAATAATAGCATCTTAAGTCAATTTCCCTGTATTAATATGGAAACCTTTCATAACCTGTTAGTGAAGGTTAAATCAGGTTCCCCTTCTGATTATTGCCCGCCCCATATACTTAAATACTGCCTTGCAGCTTTTCCAGATCCTGTACTCATTCTCCTGAATGAGTCCTTGTTATCTGGTCAAGTCCCTATGGCTTTTAAGAAAGCTATAGTGGTACCTCTTTTTAAAAAACCAGGAGCAGATCCTTAGCTTCTTTCCAACTATCGTCCGATCTCCCTGCTCCCATTTCGAGCAAAAGTACTAGAGTCCCATGTAGCCAATTGCCTCTCCAATTTTTTAGAGGAGTCCAAGTATTTGGACCCCCACCAGGCAGGGTTTCGGCCGACTCATTCCACCGAAACTGTCATCCTGGCCGTTCTGGATACTCTCCGGAACAATGCTGATAAAGGTTCTCCTCAGGCACAAGTACTATTGGATCTATCTGCCGCTTTTGACACAGTCGACCGTGGTATTTTGGCCGACCGTGTCAAACTTGCTGGCTGTGAGGAGGAGCAGGACGGGCACCGTGGGGTTACCCTGAAAGGCACTTCCGCCTTGCCGTCATGCACGGACCAGGAACGGGCCAGCGCACTAGTCGCGGGCGAACCAGAAGGGGCGGAGCCAAGTCGGAACGCGGAAGTGAGGAGGATAAGAGGACTGGGAATGGAACGGACGGTGTGCAGCAGTGAAGGCAGGAAAGTCAAGCACCTGGAGGACGAGGAGGAGAATTAACGGAGAGGACGACTTCAAGCAGGCAAGGACGTGGTGGAGAGAACCGAAAGCTGCGTCGGACCGGAGGAGGAGGAGGGAGCAGAGAGCCGTGTCGGAGCGGAGGAAGAGAAAGCAGAGAGCCGAGGGGAGGAACCGGCGAGGGAATACCCACAACAGGAGGTCGTTTTATACACCGCGAGTAAACCCGTGGGCTGACAGGAGGAGGAGAAGACGCCCCGGGTCCAGGCGCCGTGGCCCAAGGAACGGGCCACGGCCACAGGCAAGTGCCATTGGGTGGGGCATTCTGGTGGGGTGTTTGGGGAGGCGGGAGGTAGAGAAGTTGATACGGGAAGGCGGGAGGCAGAACTCTTGAGAGGCACTGAGTGTTAGTCTGTTTGTTTGGACATCCCTCACACCCCTCACCCCACTGACTGGTGACGGTAGCACACACATCAGAAAGGCTGAATAGTGTACTGACCCGGTGCCTTGCACCTTTCTTTCTCTTCCCTTCTGAGGCCCCAAGACCCCGGGATACCAGAGACCTTCGAGCTCAAGAAAAGACCCTACCATCCTAACCCCGTCTGGACCCAACAGGAAGCCGAGAACTAGTGTCCCGAGACACTATGAACTACACCCTTACATACTGTTGATCTGCGCTATCCTTAATTCGAATAAAAAAATCCAACCAACCAAGATCATAAAGTATTGTAGTCTGGCTTTTACACCCCTTTGGTCGCAAAATCCCTACACTGGCATTCAAGGGGCAGCTGCTTGCTGGCTCACCTCATTTTTGGATGATCGGTCGCAGGCTGTCCGGCAAGGGCTTTTCCTGGCTCCCCCTCTCGTAAAATTACCTGTGGAGTCCCTCAGGGCTCGGCACTCTTCCCCCATTTGTTTAGTGTTTACATCTCTCCCCTGATTCAATCTCTGAAGGAAAGGAAAGTGACAGTTTTGACCTACAGTTGGTCTTCAAGATTGACGGCTCTCACAGCTCTGTTATGGATTTTCAGGCCACGATGTTATATATACAGCAGTGGATGGACCGTAATCATCTTAAACTAAACCCGGGGAAGACAGAGCTTGTTTTGACCGGAGATAGTCATAAGTTCTGGGGTCCTCACTACTGGCCCTCAGAGCTAGGTCCTTCTCCCTCCCATTCTCCCTCGGCCAAAACATTGGGAGTCTCCCTCAACAAGGAACTTACGTTGAAATCTCAGGTTGGCACAGTCGTAAGATCAGTAAGATACACCGCTTTTTCACTCATGATGCACTGATCCAGATTATAATTGCTACAGTTCTGTCTCATCTGGATTATACCAACTCTGTGTACCTGGGAATGCCACTCTACCTGTTTAAACGGCTGCAATTGCTTCAAAACCGGGCAGCCCGGTTGGTCTTTCGTCAACCGAAATGGCAAACAGTTACACCCTTGCGGAGGAAATTACACTGGCTCCCCATTTTTCAACGTTGTGCCTTCAAAACGGGCTGTCTTGTTTTCAAAGCTTTGCACGGCAATAGCCCTGCATTTATTAAGAGCCTGATAGTTAGGCATTCTCCCTCACATAATTTCCGATCTGCTCACCTTTCACTCCTCACTATCCCAAGGTTTAAGTGAGTGTGTCAAGGAGGGTGCAGCTTTGCGGTTTTTGCTCCTAAATTCTGGAATTCACTTCCATTGGAAATATGATCTAGTACTGACATTTTGCAATTTAGGAAATCTCTTAAAACCTGGCTATTTCTGCAAGCATATAACTAAACAACTCTGGTCAGTACATTATTCCAATTCTGGATAGGTACACTATTTCTGCAATCATATAACTAAACAATTCTGGATAGCACACTGAGTCTGTTAGTGCCAAGAAGCCACCAGTGTAAGTGCGCTCTACAAATGATCATTAACATTAACATTAAGTTCAATGAAATCTGCTTGTAACCTAATAAAAGGTCCTGCTGCTTTACCAATGTGCCCCCAACTAACAACAGTTTTTCTACCTGGATTTTGCTGCTGGCACACTACACACCTCTGCCATATATTCTCTGCAATAAGCCTGAACTTGGGGTTGTACCACGACTGTTTGAAGAGTCTAATCATAGCATCTCTTCCCAAATGAGTTATTCCATGGTACATCCTTGCCATCTGTGAAAGTAAACAGTCTGGCATTACTGGCTTTTTATCCACATACACCCATATTTCATCCTCAGGTCTCTTTAAGACCCTGATTTTATCCAGAATAATTTTTCTTCCTCACTGGCTTCTTCCAGCAAGTGTCTAAATTCATCCCATTTTTCAACAGTAGAGAACATCAAGTGACAATTTGTATTCTTTTTCTCTTTTCCTTTATTAATTGAATCAGAATTTTATCCACAGAAACTAGCAACTTGATCTGTGTATCTGTTCCTACTGGTCACATAATCATTTTCTGATTTTTGTGCCAGACATTTGACCACTGCAATCTCTGTGGGTAATTGTAATGCATTCAGCAAATCTTTCACATATTTACTGTTTCTAATTGGGAATGCTGAAGAAGTCAGAAATCCATGTTGCATCCACAATTGACCGAAATCATGCACCACCCCAAAACCATATTGACTACCCGTGAATATGGTTACTATCAAATTTTTGCCAATTATGCAAGCCCTGGTCAAAGCGACCAATTCAGAAATGTGGGCTGAATTTATCCCTTTTAGACAAGATGCTTCAAGAACCATGGCCACTGTGCATACAGCATATAAAGCACGTAAAACATTTTCTCATCTCTCAGACAATAACCATCTACAAACATCACACAATCTGATTCTGACAATGGTCCATCTTTTATATCAGGCCTTGGTTTCGCACACAACTCTGTCACACCCAAATAATCATGTTCTGCTTCATCTTTTACTTCTTCACAACTAGAACTCGGCAACAAAGTGAAAAACCACTAATCCATTGTCTGCAGTATCCAACCATGGCCAGAAACATGTGAATTTCTCTATGTGTTCTAGGAGGACCCATTTGCAAGATCACAGTAATTCGATCTTGTGATACTTTCCTGACTGCTTTTTCAATTTTGTGTCCCAAATATTGAACTTCTTTTTGACAAAACTGTAGTTCAGTAGAGCAATTGTGTCTGTCACACATGCTTCTCGTGTCTTCGATGCCACCAATTGGTCATCAATATATTGCACCAATATTGAAGTCTTCTGGCATAACCAATGACTCTAGACACTTTTTCAGAATCTGAATAAAAATCACAAAGAGTATCCCTGTTAACAGAGGGGTGCGGCAGGGGTGCGTGATGGCCCCCACTTTGTTCTCCCTCTTCATAAATGGGGTGGTGAAACATCTGCAAGAGATACCGGCAGATGCCCCCATTATAGCCGGGGAGAAAACACCATCGCTCCTCTTTGCCGACGACACCCTTCTGTTATCAAAAACCCCCAAGGGCCTCCAAACTCTCCTTGACCAGTTTAGTGTTTTTTGTCAGGAACGGGGACTTACAATAAACACTGCAAAAACCAAACTAATGGTCATGACCGCCAAGAGAAACCACAGGAATATACACCTGACTTTGAATGGATCTCTCCTTGAGGTGGTCGAAGAGTTTGATTACCTTGGTGTTAGAATTAATAATAATATGAAATGGGAACCCCATATAAGTAAAATGATTTTAAACCTTAAAAGAGTTTCCGGCACTATTTTAAAAAACCAGCGTCTCTCAGTGAGCAGGCCAATTGCCCCTGCCTTGTCAGTTTATGAGGGAAAAGCAATAGCCTCAGCGGTTTATGGCTCAGAAATATGGGGCATCGAGAACATCAATAATCATGTCCTAACTGAGAATAAGTTCATGAGGGACTTGGTTTCACTACCAACTTCTACCCCATTAAAACCATTATTTGCAGATCTGGGTAGGAGGTCCATTCTGGACATTGTTCAGCTTCGTCCCCTCCTATATTGGGTACGTTTGAGGAGGACTCCCGAATTAGCTAATTATGCTTTAGTGTTGGATGAAATGTTAAAACTAAACACTTCAGGTAAAATCAAGTGGCTAAATGTCTTAAAACAACTTGTAGCTAGCATGGGTTTAAGCGATGCATGGGCCTCCCAATCCCCTCCACCAAAACAAATGGTAAAAAAACTATACTGGGACTGGATTGAGGCCAAGGCTTTACAGAACCCAAATTGGGGACAATTAACTGAGAACTTTTTGACCCATAAGTGTAATATAAAGCTAGAATTGTTTTTGGATTTTATCCAGATTCCTCGGGATAGGACACTTTATCTGAAATTTAGACATGGAACATTGCCCCTTAAAAATTTCACGTCTAGATGGAGTAGAAGGAGGGAAGAGGATATAAAGTGCCCAGGCTGTACAAATCCTGAAGAATCATTAGGCCACTTCTTTTTTGCCTGTAAAGCATATACCCTACCTAGGAACAAATGGCTAAAACCTGTACTAAAGAATCTTGGAGTCAGGGATCACAAATCAGCATTACGTATCCTCATCTCCAACACCTCTTGTATGGTTACTATTTGTGGGGTTGCAAAGTTTCTATCATGTACCTGGATCATTAGGTTAAAGTTGTTAAATAATGTTTCTTCAGTCAACATTCCCACATGATTTGTATATGTATCCTTTTAAATGATGAAATGGTTTTTATATTTATGTGTGTATTGTATGTTTGTACTTTTTATGATACATGTGTCGAATAAAAGTATAATGACTGACTGACTGACTGACTGAATCCCTCTCAGGACACTGCAACCAATATTGTGAAACTATTTGCACATTTTGATTGTTTTCAACTTGTTTACCCACATGAAAACCAGCATCTACACTGTATCTCTGTACCTGAGCATTCCCATTATTTGGCATAGGAGCTTGAGGCACTTGCACCTGGTGTGCCTTTGGTGTAACTACCTGTTGCTGCTGCAGTTGTTGTTGATTCACAACCACTTCATTCTGCATCTGTGGATTGAAATTTTGAACCATTCCATTATTTCCTAACAAAGACTTACACTCATTTTTCCAATGTCCCAACCTGCCACATCCATGACACTGATATTTGCTTTTCCTCTCTTCTTTATTACTTTTACCTCTACCTTTTCCCGGTAATTGCACTTGAACACCACCATTTGGTACAATATTCATAGGTACCTGACTATTTTGAAAATGTTGATTCTGCCCTTTCATCTGAAAACCTGTTTGCGGACCATAAACAAAATTCACCTGTGCCCACATAATTTTCTCTTTCAATTTCTTATGTCTTGATTCAATATCATCACTACAGTACTTTGCATATCTCAGAATTTTGTCCACTGTCTTATTCTGCCAACAAATCAAATGCTGCTGAATCATATTACTAATCTCTGGGTTTAAACCAAGCACAAACTTATAGACACAATGGCCCATGTCTTTATCAGTTATACTTTCAAAACCACTATACTGTTTAAATACTTGTAAAAACCTTTCATAATACGCATGTACTGATTCCTTTGACTCCTGTGTCATCCTATCAATCTTAACCCAATCCGTTTCTTTTGGGGAAATCTTACTCTTTAAATATGTAATCAAATGATTATATTTCTTAATCACTTCTTCTGATTGGGCTACAGTTTTAACATCTCTGGGATATTCTTCTTTTGGCAAATCAACTGCAATCTTACACTCAGTCCATATATCAGCTGAAACTACAATGTTAAACAAACCATCCATATCTTTCCACAAGACCTTTAAAACCTTTACAAATCTCCCCACCTCTTTGTACCACTCTACAGGCTTTTCTCTCAACCTGGGAAATTCATTTGTAAAAGACAATATAACAATATATCCTGCCTTGACCAAAGAATGTGAACATATCCACCACCCAGAACTTCTCTGATTTGATATATCATTTCAGCAAGTTCTGTCTCCCTTAACAGAAGTATAGGAGATGCAGTCACGCCCTTACTTGCAAGTATTTCTTCTTTCATATACACCCATCTGACTTTCTATCATTCTGCATCACCCCACCTTCTCAAAGTATTTATCAACTCCTTTATTTGCAATTGTTTACTGGATGCATTCAAACTTTCCAGATCCTTGTCACTAAAATCCAATCTATATGTCTTTTGCCAAGCTATAGATTTTTCAATATCCACTCCATATTCTTGTGCAGCTTTGGCCAAATTCTCATGTACATTTTTTGCTCTTAATGTAATATTTTTAAACAAAAACAACAACTCTTCATCCTGAGACTTACTCAATCTCTCAGGACTAATTGCACCAAGAATCCTTTCTTCTAAATCTACTCTCAATCTACTTAAATCTATACTCAATCTGTTCTTATGAGGTGCCATTCCTCATATCCATTCATCTAACTCCTCTGGTGAAGGTCCCACTGAACCTGAACCTCCTGATATTGAAGTTGTTTCTAGCACATTTGTCATTAATTGTCTATGATCTATCTGTGCACTCATTTTCGGTGTTCCAATCACATTTCCATTCACTGGAAGATCAATCAATGAAGTGCCCATTTCATTTGACTCTGATCCATTAACACTCCTAACAACATTCACTGGAAGCGGCAATGCATGCCCTCTAGAAATATGTTAACCCTGTCTATACAACTGAAGTATAGGATCAATTGTCACTGGAACGGACAACGCTTCTGCATTTAGACTCATCTGATTAATTTTCTGTAGCAACTCTTCTTTTGCTCTATTAAGCATCTACATCTATTTTTCCTGTAAAACTAAATTAGCCTGTGAAGTCTATGTAGCCAATGGAACTTGTGAAGCTTCTGAAACCTGTGGAAATTATGGAACTTCTATCTCAATTATTAATATTTATTTTACAGAGTTTTATATAGGGCAAACTTGACCCAAATCGGGTATCAGAGCTCTTTAAATAGCACCAGTTGCATTACATGAGGACAAATTCATTTTTGTTAGGCACGGGGAGATTAAATGTTTGCCCAGAATCACAAGATGTTTAGCGTCATTGCCATGACTCGAACCCAGTTCTCCAGATTCGAGGTCGAGTGCCCTTGCCGTTAGGCCAACTCATCTCCCTTAATGGTGCACTTGGAGCAATCCCATCCTGACTCTCCTGATATGGTGGCGGTCTTTTCAATAACATCTCTTCTAATAATTCATCATCAATTTCATTCAGATCCATATCTAGTTGCGAACTCTTTACATTATTCTTTTTCTCTTTACACTTTACACGAGTCTGATTCTCAGCAACCACTACTGGGTAGAATCCATCTATGCTCACTTCTTTCCTCCTTCTTTTCATCTGAGCATCCCACTTAGCCTCTGAATACCATATAATTGTAGCCAATATCTTTTTGCTTTCCGGTTCGGAGACCTTATTTTGGCATGATGCGGAGTTCCTCGAAGGTATACAGAGAGTCATTCAATTTTTAATCAGATTCTGAAAAAGTTTCTGGAGTCATTGGTTATGTCAGAAGACTCAGTATTGGTGCAATATATCGATGACCTATTGGTGTCATCGAAGACACGAGAAGCATGTGTGACAGACACAATTGCTCTACTGAACCATTTGGCAATAGGTGGGCATAAAGTGTCACCAGCAAAATTGCAGTTTTGTCAAAAATAAGTTCAATATTTGAGACACAAAATTGAAAAAGGAGTCAGGTAAGTATCACAATATCGAATTACAGTGATTTTGCAAATTGGTCCTCCTAAAACACAGAAAGAAATTTGAATGTTTCTGGGCATGGTTGGATACTGCCGACAGTGGATTAGTGGTTTTTCACTGATTGCAAAGGCTTTACAGAGATTGACTCCAAAAGATGCAGTTGATCCAGTTCAATTTAATGAAGAAAGCATGGAAACGTTTGTTAAATTGTGTGATAGTCTTTGTTGATCACCTGCATTGGGTATGCCAGAATACAGCAAAGAGTTTGCATTGTTATGTTGTGGGAGAGATGGGTGTGCACTTTCAGTCCTGACAAAGACACATGGAATGGCACATTGTCCAGTGCTACTTTGGACTCAGTGGCTGCAACATTGCCAGGTTGTTTGAAAGCAACAGCTGCTACTTGTGTGAATCTAGAGCAGAGTGAATCGATTGTGATGGGACATCCAGTGAGAGTGTATGTACCATATTCTGTTGAAATTTTGTTAATACGAACGAGGGCACAATACATTACGAGTATTCGTTTGCCTAGATATGTGAGAGTGATTTTGGGTGCTGAAAATGTGACAGTGACAAGATGTAGAACACTGAATCCAGCAACTTTGTTACCGAGTTCAAGTTATGAAGAAGTAAAAGATGAAGCAGAACATGATTGTTTGGATGTGACAGAGTTGTGTATAAAACCAAGGTCTGACATAAGAGATATACCATTTTCAGAATCAGATTGTGTGATGTTTGTAGTTGGTTCTTGTCTGAGAGATAAGAAAGGTGTTTTGCGTGCTTCATCAGCTGTATGTACAGTGGCCATGGTTCTTGAAGCATCTTGTCTAAAAAGAATCGATTCAGCCCAAATGTCTGAGTTGGTCACTTTGTCCAGGGCATGCATAACTGGCAACAATTTGAGAGTATGTTAAACAATAATGGACAAACCCAATCTATGTGCGGCACAGTCACTAATAGGCAGAGTTTGGAACTCACTGTGCTTGTTAAAAGACCCCTCACACACCAACCTGATTGGTGTCATGCTTCATCATTGGGGTCCCAACATGGTGGCCGAATGCCCCCCGGTTGTGCTACGACGCTTGATTACAGCGGAGCAGATGTGGTACAGAAATGTGATGTGGTCTGAATTAAAAATATCACAGAGAATTCTTTCCTCTTTATTTTTATTACTGGCAGGTCAGGATATGGTTAAAATATGATGTATGATGCAACTAAGAAAAAAATAATTATCTTGTAGTTGTCTATGTGATGGGTCTACATGTTTCAGCCCACAGGGGAATGTAGGAGGGGCTTTCTTCAAGACTGTGAAAAGGAGTGAGTGCCAAAAGGTGTAGTGCCACGTGAAAAGTGAAAACAATAAAAACTAGTACCTACACATGCGCTAAGGTGTGTGGACTGCGTGTCTACGTACTTACGGACACGTATGAAAAAAGAACCTTTAGGAAAATAGAGAACAGCACAGAACATATATATCTACATATGACATGTAGATAGCATGTTTACAGTGGTATTAAGCAACATAAAATGCAATCTTAGGTGCTATGGTCCTCCAAAATGACCTGCCTGGTGATGGTACCTGTTGTAAAATGAATATAAACATAGGTGGCATGGCCCTTATCAGGTAATACTTGTAACAACGACAGCAGTGAAGTGTGGTGGCTTGCCGAATTGGATCCACGCAAGTCATACAAGAAGAGTACAAAGTCCACTTGAAAGAAGAAGAACAGCAACTAGTGGTCATACGTGAAGAGCCAGAAGCTGTAGAACGTAAAGGCACAGAGTGTAAAGCTACATATTCTGAAGATGTGTAACACATGATTGAACAGCGAAAAAGTTATATAAAGTGGGCGCCAGTTACTGGGTCTCATAAGACTGCTGTTGAAGGAGACAATGGCAAAGTGTTGAGTGAAAACCAAAAGCAAGTGCAAGAGAGAAAAGGACTGAATAGGAGAACTTGCGATCTTGAGCCTGATGCAAAAGAAGCAGTTCAAGTAAAGAAAGCAAGAAAAGGTGATGTGTGGCCAAAAGGATTGAAAAGACAAAAATCACCAGACACAATAATTGAAGTACCGGTCAGACTGAGCAAAGTGATTCTGAAGAATCAGTTCATAAAACGAAAAAAGTAAGAGTTCCAAACAAGAAATACACAGCTCCGGAATGGACATATGTAAAATTGGAAGAAGCTGAAAACAAAGATCAGAGCAAAGAAAATGCTGGTACAGAGTAAAGTGAAGGAAATGGTTTTGAATCACCTTAAAGAACTGTGTATATTTAAGGTGCAAGAAATTTGAGAAGTCTTTAAAAGAATTGCAGAAATTAGAAATGAAATCTGAAGAAGAAGATAAATAAAAGAAAAAGAAAAAGAGGGAGCATAAAGTCTGAGGATACACTACTTTGGTTAAATGCGTTTTTTTAGTTTATTTTTGAATTTCTGAATTTTTTCTCTAGAAAATGGCAAATACAGCAGAGACTGTTCATCAAAATCGTAGCTTTAAACGTAGATGTATTAACTTGCTTCTTTAGTATCTTACTACTAATATTGGTGTGGTTAACACTAATTGTTATTGTGCCTGTCTTAAAGGTCTCTAATCACAAAAATAATACTATTGGTGTGATGAGTAAAAAAGTAGATACTAAGGGGCCAATTATGATGTCGGGCGGATTGCCCCCGCCAGGCTGGCGGTAGCCACCGCCGGCCTGGCGGGGTAATCCGCCCGACATCATCACCAGAATTCCCCCAGCCATATTAGGATGGCGGGGGAGACCGCGGCGGACGTACAGACCGTCCGCCGCTTTTCTGCCCCGGTCGACTTGCGGCCAGGGCGGAAAAGGAATAATATGGTAGCAGTGTCTAATAGACACCGCCAGACATATTATGATGGGCCAACGGAGATGCCTTTATGTGGCGGCAATGGCACACGGAATAGCATGCGGTCTTCACTCTGGGGGCCCCCTGCTGGCCCCCAGAGTGAAGGTGAGTAGGGGGGTACACATGGGAGGTACCTGTGGTACCCCCCGCATTTGCATACAAGAAGCTGCAGGCACTGCGCGGTGCCTGCCGCTTCTTGTATGCAAATGCATACATTCATTTTTGACATTATGGCGGGCGGTGCAGAGAGCACCACCCGCCACAATGTTAAAATTGAGGGATGCAGTAGCGGGGGCATTCTTATTCACCCATCGGGACCCCCGCCCTTATTGCGGGTGGTCTCTAGTCCCGATAGGATGGCGGGCGGACTAAGTCCTCCCATCATCCTAATGACCCCCTAAGAGTCTTAAAGAACACTCGCATACTAATTTCGAGAAGATGAGAGATGACAGCATCTATCATCATTTTAAGTCAATTAATGACTTTTCATTAAATGTCTTTACAAAGTGATTGTATGAATATTTTGATACAATGGATGCGAGAGATTGTTACGTGTGCATGCAATTACCATCGTCTGTCTCAGAGAGGGTGACTTTCCATCACTTACCCTTAACTTATGGTATGTCTTGAAGTGTACTAACCAGTCTATTTTACGAGAAGGGAAGTTTGCAATATTTCTATTCTAACATAGATCTAGTATTTGCAGAAATTCCCATTAGAAAGAACATGAATAGAATATATAGTGCTTGAAATGAAGAATATATTGTAGAATGTTTCCACTCTACACAGACGATAGATACAGTTTATGCACATAGACACAACCTCACTTGTAGTTTACGGTTTGAAGAAATAGAATTCATTAACATGGTATAGGGCAGAAGACAAGATTTTTAGAGAAAGACTGCTGAGCAAATGTTTCATGTGCCTCCATGGGCTTTCAAAGAAGGAGATTATAAGAAAGGTGAGACTTACGCTGCCATGACTCTAGACTGGTATCATCGGGGAAAGCTTTGTTTCCTTAGACAAAAGACTGAATATAACAGTTATTTCATTGGTTCTAGTTGTGCGATCGTATCTTCCTAATAACAGGAGGATGGGGACTAAAAAGAGGAACTGATCCTGTTTGTCCAGGAATATATTATGTGTGTGTAAGAATGCCTACTATAGGTTGCCTGCAGATTGGTATGGATGTTGTTATTTGGGCATAGTGTTTCGGAAAATGTATAATTTAGAGAAGGACCATAAAATCAATGAAGGAGCGAGTTTAAAAAAAATAATGGGAGATATTTTTGGGGCATTGAAACCTTCAGTTGGAGTTATTCTGAATTCGCATAAAATGTGAAAATTGTCCACAGTGGTTAATCGTTTATCAACAAACACTGCTGGTGGGTTTTTAATGATTGATACTGAGATGGATGCAATTATGTCTATGGTTTTATCAAATCGACTTGCCCTTGATGTAATATTGGCTAAAGAGGGTGGAGTCTGCAGTATGTTGAAAACACTGCAATGTTGCACTTATATCCCTGACAAGAGTAAGAGTCTTGAGGGTTATATTAAGAATATTACAAATCTTTATCAAAATTTGTCCGAATTGAAGATTGACGGTGCTTGGAGAAACTTGGTAACAGTTTTTCTTCTGTGGGAAATTGCTTTGGAAATAGTATATTAGGGAGAATGTTATCACCTACCATTGCAGTGTCTATAGTGGTACTAATGATCTATCTGATCTGCAAGTTTTGTAAATGCAAGAGAAATAAAAGAAGGGCAATAAGAGAAAAAGACATGAGATAGAATTAGAGGATATGAAAGGAAGTTACTATGAAGTTAGGAGGATTTAGATGGAATAACGGTGAAACGAGAGAGAACAACAGCCTTTTAAAAGTGATAATTTGTACTGGTGGGTACTTTGGTGATAGCTCCAAAACGCCATTGAAGGAGGGATTGTTTGAGCAGGGTTTTCCTTAAATAAAACCTGCTCGGATTGAACACTCAGTAACATTTACTAACAGTGTGCAGTGAAAATGTATGCGGAAAAGCGTCTAACATGAGGGAGAATGCTACTGTGGAAGCACGTACTAAACTACTGAACTAGGCTACAAATTGCTTTGGACAAAGCAAAAGACTAATGCTGCTTTAGTGCATGTTAATCACTTTTGCTAGGAAAGTAATTTTAACATGGGTTGTGGATGGATAGATGCAGCAATTGGGTTGGTGCTTAGTGAAAAAGCATTGCAAGTAAATAATAATGCATGTGTTTGTTTCCCATAGTAGCATGATTTTCTCCTCTGCAGGAAGTTATGGGGTGAAAGGAGTAAAAGGAAAATGCATGAACATTTTAAATCAGAAATCAAGAGGAAGGCGGACAGAGAATTTGACCTTCAAAGAATCCTGAGGGCCTGCCAAGAACTTTGCTTGAAAACATGATTTAATTCTTCGAGGGGAGCAAACACTTCATCTGGAGAGGCACAAGCACTACAAATGTTATACAAAGCTTACTACATAACCCGAATGAAGGAAGAGAACATTTGATAATGGATTGAATCATATTTCCTGGGGTGGAAGTTGTCATAATGAATAAATAAAACAATGAGATATTTAGTGTGATGGACATGCCACTTCCTTAACCAATCAAATGTCAAATAACCCTTTGTTAGATACAAGTGTGAGTGGTCATTTGGGTTTTAGAGTATAAATGAGGTGCTTGGTGGGAGGGGTTAGCGCTGCATGTTCTGATGGCTTAGGTGACCAGACTGTTTGGGAGATTGTCACTGTCGTCAGTTTGCTGTCCTGTTCCTGTCTACTGATTCCTTACTTCATCTTTGGCACTTCAAATGTCCTTGAGGGGCCTTACTGCCATGGCCAGAGAGTAGATTTCTTATTCCTATTTGGGTTAGTATAGAATGAAATCTAATTTGCATAATCATTTGCAAATGTATTTTGTCTCTAAAACTTTTGTCTCTGCCCCTTTCCACTCCTTTATGCATTGTCATTGATATGAGTTTGTCATTTTCTCTTCTAATGTTGTTTGCACTGATCGATGGGTTGTCATCTAGGACCGGGGTTCTGGAAGAATCATTGGCTGCTATGTCTCTTCACTTAGATAAAGCAGAGGAGGGCATTAATAGCTTTAAGAAGGAGGACTCGGCCATGTTAGATAGGATGGAAGTGTTGGAAAACAACGCCAGAAGGGGGAACATCCGCATCCTTAATATTCCGGAAGGATCGGAAGGTGCTGATATCAAGAAATATGTTGTGAATCTGTTGAAGAAAACATTATGTTTGGATAAGTCTTTGGATGAGCTGGCAACCGATATCCAGAGAGTCCATAGGGACCCATTTAGACATAACCCACAGAGGACCAAACCACGCAAGATCCTTGTTAATTTTCACACATATGCCCTTAAAGAACAGATCTTAAACCTAGCTCTGAAGCAAAAGTCCCTACCTGGCAAGGGTTTCACTTTTCTTATTAGGTCGGACTTATCCAGAGTTACATTAGAGAAGCAGTGGGAGTTCGGGAAACGATTGGAAGCATTCAGGAAGTTGGGGGCAACTGCTCAATTGATGTTTCCAGCTTCTCTAAAAGTCATGTATAACAACAAGATGATGAATATTAGATCAGTCCAAGCGGCAGATGAGCTCCTTTTAGATCAAGGTAGTAGATCTAAGGGCAATTAGGCTTTGGCTTTTTGTATAAATCTGGGCTAAATACATTGTACATTTGTTATCATTCCCCTAGGTAGTTACTTCTTATCCCAAATCTTAGAATATAAGTAAGTAATACGAAGGGATTGATGATCTGAGAGAAAAGAAAACAAAAAAGGGAAAATAGAAATTTTCCACTAAAACATAAAAATTCCAATATAGGTAAGAAAATATACCATTTATCCACAGAATACACAGCTCAAATTTTTTTACTTACATTATGTATTTATTTTTTTCCTCTTTCTTAGGTTCATTCACATTTGGGAGGGAGTGATAGGGAAAACATCTTACTTATTAATGTTCACAGGAAGGGTGGGGTAGCGGGAGCCTGAGGTAGGGGTGCCATCAACTGGACTTGATCCGGTTAGATACACCGAGGGTTCTCCATGGGTGGGAGGGGGGGTGGGGCTCCACGGGTTTAGGGTGGGGAAAAAAATATATGTAAAATTCCTCATTTGCCGACTTTAGCAACTATGGTTAGATTTTGGTGCTTGCATATCGTAATGCCACTCTCTTCATCGTATGGGCGGTATTGTGTCGCCTCCGGTATCAAATTAGGATGTTGTGGGATTTGGGATAAGGGCTATGACTAGATTAAAGATACTGTCTTGGAATGTTAATGGCCTCCGTACTAAGTCTAGGGCCAGAACACTGTTACAGTATCTTCGAGATTCAGATGCACATGTTATTATATTACAAGAGACCCATTTGATCCAAGCTGAGATTGATGTTTTACTGAAGGCGAATAAATGGATCGATTTTGCAATATCAACATCGCAGTCTCTGACCTCTAGAGGAGTTTCTCTCCTGTTTAAGAAGCAATTTAGGGTTAGAGTTTTGGATTCGATAGTGGATCCATTAGGAAGATGGGTTATTGCCTCTTTGTTAATTTTGGGCGCTCAACTGACTATTTTAGGGTACTACGGACCCAATCAAGATGACCCATCATCCTTGGAAGGCATATTCTCGCATCTCTTGTCGTTTCCTGAGCCAGTGATATTTGCTGGTGATTTTAATATTGTCTTAGACCCACTCCTAGACAAATCACATAATAACAGATCCCGGATACCATCTAAATCAAGGTCTTATCTGTTGGATGCTATGAAGCAATATGGCTATGTGGACATTTGGAGGTTAAGAGCAGGGCAACAGCAGGGTATCTCCTTTAGAAATTATAGATATCATCACCAGTCCAGGATCGATTTTATATTAATTAATCAGAGATTAGTGGATGCTGTTAAAGACATCCAATATCTCCCGCAGCATTTATCAGATCATTCTGCAGTCTTGTTGGATCTCACGATCACTTCCTTTACTCCGATTAGGTCTTGGTCATTTGACCTTACTCTCCTATCTCATCCTGAAGATGTTACCTTTCTAAAGACTGAGGTGGCCATTTTTCTAGAAACAAACATAGGCTCATCTGGCATGGCAGTAGTATGGGACTCTTTGAAGGCATTCTTGAGAGGCCTTATAACTGTTAAAATGTCCTATAGGAGGCGGGTGTACAGGGAGGCTGTGGCTTCAGTAGAGGCAAATATAGTTAGGACTCAGTTGGACATCGATGCCAGCTCTGCCTCTGCCTCTGTGGAGGTTGATCAAACTCCCTTGCGGGGCAGGCTACTTACTTTAAAGGCTCAACTAGCTTCGATAATACTCAATCAACGAGTACAAGAAAGGTGGCATGCCAGTAAAATTGCACATTTTGAATATGGGGAGGGAGCTGGGAAGTTACTGGCGTGGAAAACAAAAACGGATCAAGTCCGTAACAACATAGACCTGATCAAGGTTAATGGGCTCCCTCTTTCGTTAGACGTCGATATTAGGTCAGCCTTTAGGGACTTTTACCAATCCATTTATTTAGAGGACAAGAGGCCTGAATTAGGTAACATCAAGAACTGGCTTAGTAATATAACCCTCCCGAGTCTCTCAGAAGATCAAAGTGCTATGTTGGAAAGTAGTATCACTGAGGATGAAGTGAGGGAAGCCATTCTGACTGCTAGGAAGGGGAAGGCATCAGGGCCGGATGGTCTTCCGGCTGAACTATATAAAGTTTTGGAACAGGGGTTTGTCCCCTTTCTAGAAACTTTGTTTAATGAGATCTTACTGAATGGTATGCGACCTCCAGTCTCATGAAATAACGCTTCCATAACAGTAATTTTAACACCTGGGAAGTCGTCATCTGCTTGTGCCTCATATCGACCTATTTCGATAATAAATGGGGATTATAAGATATTCTCTTCAATCTTGGCTAAGAGATTGGCACTGGTCGCTCCTTCCATCTTACATAGTGATCAGAAAGGGTTTGTCAAGGGAAGGCAGCTCTATGAGTTAACTTTTGATCTAGTTGGAGCAATAGATCTTGCAGTATTACATTCTCTCCCACTGGCGGTGCTCACGTTGGATGCCGCTAAGGCCTTCGACAGGGTCAATTGGCTATACCTGTTGGAGGCCTTGGCCAAGTTCAACGCGGGCGAGAAGTTTCGACAGGCCATTCGTCTTCTCTACCAGAATCCTAGTGCCTCTGTCTTGGTCAATGGTGCATTATCGGATTCTTTTACCATCACCAGGGGAACGCGACAGGGTTGCCCGCTCTCTCCACTCCTGTTTGACTTGTATGCCGAACCTTTCGCCCAGACTTTGAGGGATAACTTTGACATCAAATGTTCGCACACAGGGGGTGGGAGAGAAAGGTGGCACTCTATGCCGATGATATTCTCATTTACACCTCAGACCCATCGTCGGCCCTTCCTGAAATATTTAAGTTGGCTTCAGAATTCGGGGAGGTGTCTGGGTATGAAATTAATACACTAAAGACTGAAATGCTGATTTGGAACATCGACCAGAGCTCTTTATGCTGTAGCTTTCGGCCGGGTAAAGGACTGAGGTATTTGGGACTGGATATTGTAACCGATTTAGATCAGATCGCTCAATATAAACTCCTCAAAAGTGGCAAAGGAATGCCGCAAGCTGCTTCAATCATGGGCTCATTTGCCACTTTCTTTACTGGGTAGAGTTAACCTTGTCAAAATGTCAATTTTGCCAAAAATGTCATTTTTGTTTAATACTATCCCGCTATATTTTGATACTTCCCTTATTAAAAAACTTCAGTCTGATATTAGTATCTTTATTTGGAACAAACGTCTCCCAAGAATTTCCTGGAAGAAACTCAGGAGACGTAGGGAAAAGGGAGGTCTTGCTGCCCCCGATCTTCAGGCTTACGCCTGGGCTTTTTAGCTATCTCACGCCAGGGTGTTATTAAAAAAAACAGCAGGTTATGGAGTAGGGTCCCTTTATCTAATGTTGCTGAAGGCAGAAGGTGTGGCTCAGTCCGGATTTCTTTTTAAATTTGGGGATCCCAAGTTCTTTAAAAAAGTAAAACTAAAAATCTTGCGAGGTATGGCTAGAACTTGGGCCCAGATAGCTAAGGCAATCAAATTAGGCTATTATGGCAGTAGAACACCTCTTTGGGACCTCCCATTTGGCCCTTCCTGGCAAGATGACGCCCTTGCAATACCAATAAGAGATGCAGGCTTGGAGGTCTGGGGAAAATTATTCCATGAAGGCAATCTGCTCCAATGGGACAGTTTAAGCAATAGAATTGGCTCGAATTTCTCCAGGCTTAAATACTTGCAAATTTCCAGCTGGTCTCGTGCATGTTCTGCTCAGAATCAGCAGAGAAATAAACCCCCTTTAGGAGCATATAGTTATCTTGTAACACTATTAGTTGATAAACCTCCAATCAAAAAGGAGATATCAGTCTGGTATAATTTAATTCTGGAAGAAATAGACGGTGAATTCATACTGCCGGATACACTTTGGTCCCCGTTTCTGCTCAACGTTAACTTGCAAGATCTTTGGAGCACGTCATGTAGAATGATGTGGGACATTGTGAAACCTGCATGGCTTCGCAGGAACCATCTTTTTACCATTCATCGAGCTTACTATTCACCACTTAGGTTGTCAAAATTTTCATCTGGAAGTACAGTGGCTTGTGCGAGATGTGGGCTATTGTACGCCTCGGACACTCATATGTTTTTTGACTGCCCTCATCTGTCTTTTTTTTTGAATGATATAAGCAGCTGTCTTTCTGCATCGGTTGGCTCCAATATTGCCCTGAGTCTTGTATCAGTAATTTTTGGTCTTGTGGAAGGAGTTCCCCTTCTGAGAGGAAGTTCATTTTTTACTCTATTTTGCTTGCTAGGAGGGAGATATGCAAGAAATGGAACGACCCTTCTCCCCCTACTATCACTGACTGGTATAATGCCACATTGCAGGTCTCTAAGTTGGACTTGGCCAGAGCATGTAACCCAGAGAAAACATCCTTCTGGCGTTTGTTGAAATGGGATCATTGAGTATCTGGGTTTTTTTTTCCCAGGTCCAATGATTACGCCACTAAGCCCAGAAATATGGCAAAGCTGTATATAAATGCTTACACCAACATTCTGGCTGTACTACGGTTACCTCTGTATGGCTCTTATCCCGGTGATCGTTGTGGTTGAGGCTTAGTTGCTGAGGGACTAGGTTCAGGTTCCACTATTGTCCCCTCCAGTTGATATAACTGTGGCAGCACAAAGCTTTTTAAACTCAACAGATTGCTTGTTTTGAATTTGGGTGGCAAATGAGGACAAAAAAAAATGTTGTTTGCACTGTTATAATCTATGATTTGTGCTGTGTGTTGGTACTGATGAGCATTATTTCACATTATTAGATAAACATTATAAATATACATATGAGTATGTCTTTATTTAGAGGTGTATATATTGGATTATGAGTATTATTTTGAACTAAGTATTAGTTTGCCAAACCCTGTCAACTATAAAATATTCCATCGCCATAATTGGCATTACTAGGATGGAAATACAATTTAATGATTGCTAAGTTTGGTTCATTTATGGAAACTTACTTACCCAGCATGAAGGGACTTGGAGGTTAATGAAATTGGGCTTTGTCTGTGGAAAATATTAGTCCAAGATCGGTGGATCAATTGTCACACTTCTCTCTGCATGTCCATCTCACTAAACGTCCAATTGTTTTATTTATTCATCACGCCAGCTTCCACCCGAGGAAATATGATTCAAACACCTATCAAAATGTTTTCTTCCTTCATGCCGGTTATGTAGCAAACTTTGTATATCATTTGTGCCATTCGTGGCTTTCCAGAGGAAGCATTTCCTCCACTTGATGAATCAAATCGTCTTTTCATGCAAACTTCCTGGCAGGCACTCAAGTTTCTTGAAGGACAAATCCACTTTCCTCTTTTCTTTCAAACATTTAATTTCAAATATTTATTATTTTATTCCATTATCCCCATAACTTCATGCAGAGTAGAAAACCATGCTTCTATGGAAAAAAAATACATGCATAATTATTCACTTATAATGCTTTTTTCATTACGCACCAACCCAATACTGCATCTATCCATATGCAAACCATGTCAAATATTATTTTCCTAGCAAACATTAATAACGTGCACAAAAGCGGCATTAGTCTAATTTTTGTTTTGTCTAAAATCATTTTTGCTCTACTTCAGTACTTTAGTTTGCACTTGCGCAGTAGCATTGTTCCTTTTGTTAGTCCCTTTTACTGAATAACTTTCACTGCACACCGCTAGTAAATGTTACTGAAGGTTCAATCCAGGTTTTATTTCACGAAAATCCTGCTCCATCACACCCATGCACCAAGGTGCAAGGCACGTTAAAAGGAGAATTGTTTTTGTGCAGGAAGGAGTACCTTCCTGCACAAAAACAATCTCTCTAGGCATTTTCCTCCTTCTATGTGCTCTACAGATTGTAGGACACATAGAAAGAGGAAGTAAACAAGCCGCAAAGAGGATCGTGTACCGATTTCACGTGATCCCTGGTTTACAAACCTTTATAAATTGGGGATCTCTTGAAATCCATGGGCGGGTGCATGGGAACGCCCATGTTCCACCCAAGGAACACCTTCCAGAATGACATATAACCTACGGCAGCACAAGCCATTTTACAAAGCCACACAAGGTGGTACAAATTGCCCCTAGGGTTGCTTTGTAAATATTTTCTAGCATTTTGCGTCATGGATGCGCCACAAAAGTGGTGCAACCATGATGCAAACTGTTAGTAAATCTGGTCCTAATTTTATCAAAGCAAAATCTCTTAGGGGGCAGATTTTTCTTATTTTTATGTTGAGATAACTATCCCTCTACGTAGTTGGTTAGAAGTGTACAGGATACTTCCAACACCTACGCTACCCTTTGTTAGGGCAGTGATCTGAGTTATGACCTTGTCAAAACTTACCTCGCCGTTTGAAAAGACTTTAGTTAACTTAACTATGGAGTTTTACCACTTGTTTCTCCTTCTCACTGTTGAACTATTTTGTAGTACTTTGTGTACCAGGAACACCACCACCACTAAGGTTCATATCGCAGTTCAAACCTGATGATATTTACCAGGGAAACTGTCCATAAAATACCAGGACATGCAAAAATCTGCTCATTAAGCCTCATTTTAAAGGGCTTTATTCATAATAGGCATAATTATATCGCACCTTTCTACTAAGGTATCACATATTAAGATGCAATAAACATCCTGTCAGGTGCTGGGGCACTAGTCACCGATATTTGATGTTGTTCCTGTTCTTCAAATAGGTTTTTATTTTGAAATAATTGTTGGCAAGGTCATGCTTGCATAGAGAATACACCCATTGCCATAAGGAAACCAATGCAGGCAAAATGCTGTCTGCTATCTGCCATTTATGCCGCGGGCTTAAAATAGTGTAGCAAGAGATATCACCAGCTTTATGTCACCAGCACAAAGTTGTTTTTCTGTTTCTTTCGGTTTCTCCAGAAAGGCACTCGGCAACTGCCTGTCTCGCGCGCGAGCATCGCGGTGGTCTGAAAAGAGATCATTAAATTCGCCACACATCAGCACTGGGTCTCTTAGAAGGAAATGCAGCCTAGCATTTTTGCGAAAGTAATGAGCATTTTATTTCATTTGACCTGAGGCCCTTTTCACACTGAAAAATTATCCTGGGAGACCTGGGCATTCAAAGAATTGTATCGAACTCGTCAGCAGATTTTGGTCGATGCCAAAAGCCCGAATTAGTAACTTGCAAATTCTCTAAGGATAGGAAATAAGACATCCCGCTTAACTAAAGATAAAGTAAACCCATATGTATTCCAGCACCAAGGAAAAAGAGGGAGAAATGTGTTTTTTCTTCTATTTACATTTGATGCTTGTTAGATACTGCTCTGATATCTATAACTTCCTATTTTCTAACAAATAGATTTTAATACAAATTTGTTGGAGATTTGGGCACACCACCTCCGACCCCAAAACAGCAGAATGTCAGTCTTTACACTATAGAAAAAAAAGGCTCCAAGTCAGAGCCGGCAATTCTTTAATGGGAGACAAGGCTGTAAACTTAGAGCAGTGTTGCTTGGTAGTGCCAAATACCAATATAAAGCAGGCAAATATGTCCTTATTGGGCATCAGGACACAGGTCAAGTGTCATGCTGGGAGATGGCGCCCACCTGCTTCTTTCACCAAAGAAATTGGGCCCCACCGAAATATGCAGAACTTTTCCTCATGTACTTTTCAGACACCTAGGGCCTCATTTATGAGGCTGTGCGTCACTTTTACGCCGCCGGTGCGTCACTTTTTGTGACGCACCAGTGACGTAAAAAATGCGCCTTGTTGCACCATATTTACAAAGTGACGCATCTAGTTAGATGCGTCATTTTGTAAACCCCTGCGCCACTTTATACCTGCGCCAGGTATAATGTATGCAAGGGGGGCGTTTTGACGTAAGAAAGGGTCATGGAACTGACGCGGGGAAATCTATAAGATTTCACTGCGCCACTTCTAGGACACAAATGCGTCAATTTCTTACGCCTGCCTCACAGCAGGCGTAACACTGACGCAAGAAAGGGTCGTAGAAGTGGTGCAGGGAAATCTATGCATCACTTTTGTGCCATACAGATACACCAGAAATACTGACATATCTGTAACTCCTTGCGCCATGATGCGTCATACTGTAAATATGACGCATCATTGGTGTTGCAAGGAGGGCGCAGTGAAAAGTGACGCATCGCTGTTTTCACGCAGCGATGCGTCACTTTTCATAAATGAGGCCCCAGGACTCATTCAGCAGCGCCCAGGCGCAGTATGCTTTCCAGTCCGAGCAGCAGGTAGCTTTTACATGTTACATTCCAGCTGGGACCAAAACATAGGCTGGTTTGGAGCTTCCCACCTAGATGCCATGGTGCGGAAACAACAGCACATAGCTTGTTATCACTACACAAATTCTAGGAGAAACTACTGTTTGGAGACAGGTTTTTCACTTTGTTCAATCATTGTGCATGGGAGATATGCATGCACTGTAAGAATGTCAGATATGTCGGTCTGAACCAGTATTTACATGAATGACAATTAAAGTACCACTATTTTTTTTACATTTCTTTTATAGCTCTGCTCATCCCACTGTAGGTTGTCAAAGTGCTTTACATCACACATACACATTATAGATAGACAGTAAACAATACAAGTATGTGAGTCAATGTAAGGTATGGTTACATAAGAAAATGAGGGTTACAATGTGTAGGAGTTACATATCGTCCTTCATAGCTCTCTGTGATATATTAGAAGCATTGCAATTAATGAACTACAACTAACAATGGGATCTCTGTTAAAATAAACAGTAATCCACTTACTATCGAGATAAAATAAAAACCTCTCATCTGCGTGTTATACAAAGTCCTTTGCAGGAGACACATTAACCCTCTGTGGCTAGGCAAAACATAGATCTCTCCAGCAAATATATTAATCACCAGTGTTATCTTACCTTCTTACCACCAGTGTTATCTTATTATTCCTTGATATTTACTGGGCACAAAAAGATCTCTAAAGCTGGAGCCAATAACTCGATAAGATATTTTAAAATGCAGCCTTTGCAAGCAATTAAGCCAGAACACATTTGCTGTCACATTAGTCCTTGTTGCCAATTTGTTTGCGACGGAGTTTAAAAAAAACAATGCAGGCCCAAATTTACTGAGATTTGTAACATAAAAAACTAACAAAAGCTAGCACATAGCAGTGCCTTGAGTTACTTTTTGTCAAATATAGGGACATTTCCAAACATCCACCCATGTATTTTGACACAAACAATTAAGAAAAATGTATTTGTACAGATGGGTTTGCATCAAAATGGTGCAACTACCTGAGGCTGGTGTAACAAGGAAAAATCTCTTTATTCCTCATTGTTATTTTCACCTTGCACGTTAACTGCATTGTACAGCACACATACAAAGAGGAAATAGCCTCCAAGGATAGTTGTTGTGCATGAAGGTATCCTTTCATGTACAAAAACAATCATGACCACAACACTGGCACTCATGCACCATGACACAAGGCTGCCTGCATTGACACTAGGTAGCCACATGTGCTCCAGTGCTCAGAAAGAGCAAAACGGCACAGTATCTTTGAAAACAGTTGTTTTCTCTGCTCTCTCCTTTAAAGCAATGCAGCACAGCAATGACACTTGCTGCACTGAGTTGTGTGAAATCTTTGTAAATCTGGATCTCAATGTCAAACTGCTTTTCATGAATCTGCCCTTCATGGCTCCACCCCCTTTCGTTGCCACACAATGAGCAACACATTATGGCTTACCGAGTAATGTTTTTGAAATTACAGCACTGCTATAAGGATCGCACGCAGGCAGTAGCAAGACTGAAAACCCGTTTCAGCCTGCCTCGCATGCGCCATTTAAATTTTCCCAGCATGCCCAGTGCCAGAAGCCTGGAAGAAATCAGCAAGAATCATTTAGAAAAATGTCCGCTTTGTCATTCTCCCAGAATGCAGCATGCCAGGAAACCAGATGATCAACATTCATTGCACACCATTTGAAAAGGTGAGCCGCCAGAATGTTGGTGTTCTTCAACCCCTACACCTGCATTAGCCGCCCTGCACCTTTCCTTCCCTTATAGCTGGAGCACACGCTGCACACTGACAGAAAGAGAAAGAAACAAGCCAGACAGAGATTGCTGGAGGAAAGGAGTCTGTTGTATCAAGGTCTTCATTCCAGCTCTTAGTAAATAGTACTCTGCTACCCTCTCGGCTTCCACGTAAACCTCGATTTCTTGCCATGCCTGTGCGATGGCCAGAGTGGGCAATCCATATTACTCTTTCTTTTTTTCTGCAAGCTTTATAATAAATATGCTAAATGGCTCCTAATACCTTATTTAAAAAATAATTCACCTATTCACCTTGAAACCGCATACAGATCTATTCTCCTTCTGGAAGATGATGAATTGGCCTTCCGAGTAGGTGCCTTTTTGAAAACTGCTGTGCGAGCCCGCAAACTCATGTGCACTTTGTCAATAATGTTTTAACTCACTGGCTTTCATACATTATATGACAATGTAACTATTTTTTATGTGCTGAAATGTATGATTTGTTTTTTTATGGATATGCATTTATCCGAATAAAGAATTGAATTGAATTGAACTGAATTGCAATAGTACTCTCAGTCAGACCTTAATCCATCTCACTACAAGATAAATACTGCAACTTAGCTTTGGATAAAATGCTGCCCCTCTGATACGATTCAGAAAAGGGGGTGGTGATGAACAGAGTGTCTGAATTAAGCAGACCACTCTTACCCAGTCCAAAGATCAGGGCTTGATCCATCACCGTTATTTATCTCACTGCACCATCCAAGCTCAGAACCTGGCTATATGCAAATCAGTCTGTCCCTGGCCCAGTGCATCATGGGAACAGGGCAGACTAAACTACCAAGCCAATTCTTCACCAGAAAGGAGACAAGCTACCGGGGACCGGTTTCTGGCATTTCAGCCGTCTTCGGCCCGGCTTGCTTGAATCCTGATGGTGCAGTGAGAAAGGGACTCATGTCTGAGTATACCCTGCCACACCTATAGTGGCCAAAAACGATTCAGAAAAGGGGGTGGTGATGAACAGAGTGTCTGAATTAAGCAGACCACTCTTACCCAGTCCAAAGATCAGGGCTTGATCCATCACCGTTATTTATCTCACTGCACCATCCCAGCTCAGAACCTGGCTATATGCAAATCAGTCTGTCCCTGGCCCAGTGCATCATGGGAACAGGGCAGACTAAACTTCCAAGCCAATTCTTCACCAGAAAGGAGACAAGCTACCGGGGACCGGTTTCTGGCATTTCAGCCGTCTTCGGCCCGGCTTGCTTGAATCCTGATGGTGCAGTGAGAAAGGGACTCATGTCTGAGTATACCCTGCCACACCTATAGTGGCCAAAAACGATTCAGAAAAGAGGGTGGTGATGAACAGAGTGTCTGAATTAAGCAGACCACTCTTACCCAGTCCAAAGATCAGGGCTTGATCCATCACCGTTATTTATCTCACTGCACCATCCCAGCTCAGAACCTGGCTATATGCAAATCAGTCTGCCCCTGGCCCAGTGCATCATGGGAACAGGGCAGACTAAACTACCAAGCCAATTCTTCACCAGAAAGGAGACAAGCTACCGGGGACCGGTGTCTGGAATTTCAGCCGTCTTCGGCCCGGCTTGCTTGAATCCTGATGGTGCAGTGAGAAAGGGACTCATGTCTGAGTATACCCTGCCACACCTATAGTGGCCAAAAACGATTCAGAAAAGGGGGTGGTGATGAACAGAGTGTCTGAATTAAGCAGACCACTCTTACCCAGTCCAAAGATCAGGGCTTGATCCATCACCGTTATTTATCTCACTGCTCCATCCCAGCTCAGAACCTGGCTATATGCAAATCAGTCTGTCCCTGGCCCAGTGCATCATGGGAACAGGGCAGACTAAACTACCAAGCCAATTCTTCACCAGAAAGGAGACAAGCTACCGGGGACCGGTTTCTGGAATTTCAGCCGTCTTCGGCCCGGCTTGCTTGAATCCTGATGGTGCAGTGAGAAAGGGACTCATGTCTGAGTATACCCTGCCACACCTATAGTGGCCAAAAACGATTCAGAAAAGGGGGTGGTGATGAACAGAGTGTCTGAATTAAGCAGACCACTCTTACCCAGTCCAAAGATCAGGGCTTGATCCATCACCGTTATTTATCTCACTGCACCATCCCAGCTCAGAACCTGGCTATATGCAAATCAGTCTGTCCCTGGCCCAGTGCATCATGGGAACAGGGCAGACTAAACTACCAAGCCAATTCTTCACCAGAAAGGAGACAAGCTACCGGGGACCGGTTTCTGGCATTTCAGCCGTCTTCGGCCCGGCTTGCTTGAACTCAGATGTGAGTCCCATGCTCATTGCATCATCAGGATTCAAGCAAGCCGGGCCGACGATGGCTGAAATGCCAGAAACCGGTCCCCGGAAGCTTGTTTCCTTCCCAGTGTAAGAATTGGCTTGGTAGTTTAGTTTGCCCTGTTCCCATCATGCACTGGCCCAGGAACAGACTAATTTGCATATAGCCAGGTTCTGAACTGGGATGGTGCAGTGAGCTAAAAAACGGTGTTGGATCTAGCCCTGATCTCTTGACTGGGTGAGAGTATTCTGCTTAATTCGGAAACTCTGTCCATCACCACCCCTTGTTGTTAAATATTTTGTCCACCCTAAGCGTGGAAGGGTATACTCAGATGTGAGTCCCATGCTTGTTGCACCATCAGGATTCAAGCAAGCCGGGCCGACGACGGCTGAAATGCCAGAAACCAGTCCCCGGAAGCTTGTTTCCTTCCCAGTGTAAGAATTGGCTTGGTAGTTTATCTTGCCCTGTTCCCATCATGCACTGGGACAGGAACAGACTAATTTGCATATAGCCAGGTTCTGAACTGGGATGGTGCAGTGAGCTAAAAAACGGTGTTGGATCTAGCCCTGATCTCTTGACTGGGTGAGAGTATTCTGCTTAATTCGGAAACTCTGTCCATCACCACCCCTTGTTGCCCCTCTGATACAGCACTTGCTTCACTTGCGGCCCAATTCCAAGAAAATGTTTCCAACTCCAAAGGCTGGGACCATAGTTACCATTACAATCACTCAGGCCCCAGTCTTGCTTTCAAACACTGGCTTCTTTAGAAGTGGGCGAGCAAACAAATTAATAGGGCGAGCCAGTGCACAAGCTAAGCCATGAAACTGGCATGTAATTCATGCAATAGAACATGCAAAGTCGCTTCACAATTCAAAAAAGTATATACCGTTAAAATGCACCAACATTTTACCCTAGTATTTCAGATGATATCATTGTATTGACAGGCTTACACTAAAAGTGAAAGCTTGAATTTTGTGTGAGCTCAGAAACATTTATGCAACTCTGGTCTAACAATGCTTTTAATTGATCTAAGAGGCAAGTCACTTGTCATGAAGATCCTATATGTGACCTAGATTGTTAATGTCCATGGAGGAATGTTAGAATTTATTAAGTAACGCACAAGAGAAAAATGTACTTAGGATCTCACAATTAGGTGCTTTCACATTGTCCAATAGATGGACATCTCCTTAGTTCTCCTGTTTTACATCAAAGAATAATGCTTTGTGTTTACTTCTTATCACCAAAGAAAGGTTTGGCCCAAAATCAGCAAGGCTGGGCCATAAATACTGAACACCAAAGAAAATGCCACGACTGATTATCATTCACTCAAACATTGACAACATGATCACACAAACCAATTGCTATGATCAATTGAATTTATTTCCGAAGTCAATTCTCAATTGAATTTCTTTTTTGTTTTTAAGAGATTATTTTAAAGACTTAATTGAATTTCATAACGTAATTGATTGTTTTATACACATGGATCAAAAAATTTCAAGTTTCAATATTATACCCAACATACAAGGTACATGGACATGCATACAATACATATATATTACACAACCAAAACAGTTTCTTTTGCTCTGGTTCTGTGTAGTTTAAACTGCAATATTATTGTGAGTCCCCCTGGCAACTACCTAACTAAAGAGATTCTATATGTTTTAGCAAAGGCAATAGCCAAATAGGGACCCTATTGCGCTCACAAAATGTTGTTTTAGAAAAACAATTTTTTCTGGATCAATTGATTGTGAGCATCAGTCGTAGTACATATGCAGAACACTTATTTGGCCAAAAGAAAGGCTGTCAACACGTTTCAAATTCTGAAAGGTTTCTTTAAGGGTTCTCCTTAGGACACAGGAAGCTCAAAGAGCTGAAATTTAACCAAATAGCACCATGATTCGTTTTCCTCTCATTTTCCCTCATTTTTGTGCCCCTTTTGCCTTCTGTTTTACTCGTTATTTGTGCCCGTCTGCCTTCTGTGCCACTCTTTTGTTCCCTCGTTTTTGTGTCCCTTTTGCCTTCTGTTCCACTCGATTTTTGTGCCCTTCTGCCCTCTGTTCCACTTATTTTGTTGTGCCCTTCTGCCCCCTGTGCCACTCGTTCTTCCCTCATTTTTGTGCCCCTTTGCCTTCTGTTCCACTTGTTTTTTGTGTCCGTCTGCCTTCTGTGCCACTCGTTTTTCCCTTGTTGTTGTGCCCCTTTTGCCTTCTGTTCCACTCGTTGTTTGTACCCTTCTTGCCTCTGTTCCACTCGTTTTTTGTGCCCTTCTGCTCTCTGTTCCACTCGTTTTTTGTGCTATTCTGCCTTCTATGCCACTCGTTTCTCCCATGTTTTTGTGCCCCTTTTGCCTTATGTTCCACTCCTTTTTTGTGCCCTTCTGCCCTCTGTTCCACTCGTTTTTTTGTGCCCTTCTGCGCCACTCGTTGTTCCCTCGTTTTTGTGCCCCTTTTGCCTTCTGTTCCACTCATTTTGTGCCCGTCTGTCTTCTGTGCCACTCATTTTTCCCCTTGTTTTTGTGCCCCTTTTGCCTTCTTTTCCACACATTTTTTGTGCCCTTCTGCCCTCTGTTCCACTTGTTTTTGTATGCCCTTCTGCCATCTGTGTCACTCGTTTTCCCCTCGTTTTTGTGCCCCATTTACCTTCTGTTCCACTCGTTTTTTTGTGCCCTTCTGCCTTCTGTGCCACATGTTTTTCCCTTGTTTTTGTGCCCCTTTTGCCTTCTGTTCCACTCGTTTTTTGTGCCATCCTGCCCTCTATTCTACTCGTTTTTTGTGCCCTTCTGCCCTCTGTTCCACTAGTTTTCTCTTGTTTTTGTGCCCCTTTTGCCTTCTGTTCCACTTGTTTTTTTTTCCCTTCTGCCCTCTGTTCCACTCGTTTTTTTATGTCCTTCTGCCCTCTGTGCCACTCATGTTTCCCTCGTTTCTGTGCTCCTTTTGCCTTCTGTTTCACTCATTTTTTGTGCCCTTTTGCCTTCTGTGCCACTTGTTTTTCCCTCTATTTTATCGCCCTTTTTCCTCCTGTTACCTTTGTTGTCCCTCACCGCCATCGCTACTGTGGCCCCGCCCCCCTGATGGCCCACTGCCCATTTGCTGCCCCGCCTCCCTCCTCCCAGCTGCTCCTCCCTCCCATCTCCCTATATATGCCGGCTACTGCGCGGCTGTGCCGCTGGCGCTCCGAAGGCGCGCCTAAGGCAAGCCTGTCTGCTCCAGTTTGCGCCTGGACCGCGCCCAGCGCCAAAACCCCTGGCCCCCGCACCCGCCGCGACGACCGCCACCACTACGATGCCAGCACTCTGCACACTCTCAACTCCGGACGGAGCCATATCTGCTTCAAGGACGCCCTGAAACTCACACACGGCCCCTTCACCTGCCGGAACTGCAGCTACACCAGCCTCAGAGTCGACGAACCACCCGCCAAGAAAGACCACAACCACTTCCGATGCATACTACTAAACACACTCCACACGCAAGCATGCCGTCAAGCTCTTGGACCTGCTCGACACAACATCCCCGGACATCGCCTTCCTGACAGAGACCTGGTTTAACGACTTCTCCGCACCCGACATCGCCATAGCCACCCCAGACGGCTACAAGATCACCCGCAGACACCGCACCAAGGAGTCGGAGGAGGAATCACCATCGTCCACAAGAACAGCATCAGTGTCTTGAATAGCACAGACGACACGCTCAGCACCGCCAAACACATGCATTTCCAGATCCACACAGACCCTAACTCCACCCTCAGAGGCACCCTCGTCTACCGACCCCCCGGACCCTACCCCCAGTTCAGCAACTACATCGCCGACTTGATCAGCACGCACGCCCTGACCTCCACGGACTACATCCTCCTCGGAGACCTGAACTTTCACCTTGAGAACAACAACAACAACTCCACAACCCTGTTCAATAACCTCGCCAACCTCGGAATGAAGCAACTCGTCACAACGCCCACCCACTCCGCCGGCCACATGCTCGACCCCGTCTTCTCCTCAAGCCTGCACGTCAGCCACACAATGAACTCCTCTTGACTGCCGATGACCACCGCTGCATCCACTTCACCTTCCAGAAGCCCACCACACACCACCTAACCTAACAGAACCCCCGCCGCTGCTGGAGCAAAATCACAGAAGACCAACTGCACGGAAACCTCACTCTCAGCCCACCCACTGAACCCTCCAACAATAACAACGCTGCCCACAGCCTCAGACGCTGGATCGAGGACTGCGCCAACACCCTCGCCCGCTGAAGAAACCCCCCCACAGAGACACCAGCAAGAGGGCAGGCTGGTTCACCCCAGAACTCCTAGCCTCGTAGAAAGCCTGCCAGAAACTAGAGAAGAAATGGCACAGTGAACAAACTCCGGACAGCCACGGGAAACAGCCATTACAACGCAACTAACACAATGCACTACCATTACAACAAAACTTTTACATGGCAGGATCCATTACAACGCATGCCATTACAACGCAGCTGCTATTACAATGCATGCCATTACAACGAAAATATGGGTAAGTATTTAATAAAATTTTAACCCTCACACCATCCAACACTTACCCTACTATTACGCCCCCCTGGAGTTACAATAGTAATTTCAACCCCTACACTATCCAACACTTACCCTAATATTACACTGCTCTGGAGTTACAATAGTATTTTAACCCCTACACTATCGAACACATACATCTTTATTACATTCCCATTAATAAAAAAAAAAAAAATACTTACCCATACTTACGTTGTAATGGCATGCGTTGTAATAGCAGTTGCGTTGTAATGGCATGCGTTGTAATGGCATGCGTTGTAATGGATCCTGTGTTGTAAAAATTTCGTTGTAAAGGTATGCGTTGTGAATGCATGCGTTGTAACGTCATACATCCACAGCCACGCAGCACACAAGGATGCCATCCGCAACCACCAACATCTCATCAGGGCGGCCAAGAGGACCTCCTTCAAAGACCGCCTCGACAACAACGCAAACAATAGCAAGGAGCTCTTCAACATCATGAAGGAACTCTCCAAAACCAACGACATCCCGCCGTTGCAAGCCCTGTGTGACTCCTTCGCCACCTTCTTCCACCGCAAGATAGCAGACATCCACGACAGCTCCAACACCCAGACAGCCCCAACAGACAGCAACACAACAGACCCTCTGCCCACCATCGACCACGACCCCCTGCTAGCCTGGGCCTTATGAGCATCGATGACACCATCAAGACCATGCGCACAATCCACTCCCGCTCTACGTCAGACCCATTCCCGCACCACGTCTTCAACAGAGCAAGCAGCTCCATCGCACTCCACCTGCGCCACGTCATCAATCTCTCCCTCGAAACCGCGACCTTCCCAGAGATCTAGAAACATGCTGAGATCAACGCCCTACTCAAAAATCCTAAGGCAGACCCAACAGACCTCAAGAACTTCCGGCCCATCTCTCTCCTTCCCGGCCAAGGTCATTGAGAAAACCTTCAACAGACAGCTAACTCGATACTACGAAGAAAACAGAATCCTCAACCCTTCCCAGTCAGGGTTCTGCAGCAACCACAGCACCGACACTGCCCGCATCGCCGCCACCAATGACATCAGGACCCTGCTGGACAATAGTGAGACCGCAGCACTCATCCTCCTAGACCTCTCTGCCGCCTTCGACACGTGTGCCACTGCACCCTATGCGCATGCCTCTACACCGCAGGGATCCGAGACAAGGCCCTGGATTAGACCACCTCCTTCCTCTCTGGCAGAACCCGGAGCGTCCGCCTCCCCCCATTCCATTCCAAAGGCTCCGAGATCATCTGCGACGTACCCCAGGGATCCTCCCTCAGCCCAACGCTGTTCAACATTTACATGGTCCCGCTTACACACTTAACCCGACAGCACGACCTGAACATATTCTTCTACGCCAACGATACTCAGCTGATCCTCTCCCTCACCAAGGACCCCATCACCGCCAAAGCCAACCTCCACGAAGGAATGTAGGCAGTCGCCAAGTGGATGAGGATCAGCCGTCTGAAGTTGAACTCAGACAAGACGGAGGTCCTCATCCTCAGCTCCATCCCTTCAGCCTGGGACGACTCCTGGTGGCCGACGGCACTGGGGGCAGCCCCGACACCCACCGACCACGCACGCAACCTGGGAATCATCCTCGACTCAACGCTCTCAATGACCAAGCAAGTCAACGCCTTCTCCTCCTCCTGCTTCAACACCGTCCGAAAGCTCCGCAAGATCTACAGATGGATCCCGACAAATACAAGAAAGACAGTCACCCCTCGTCAGCAACAGACTCGACTATGGAAACGCCCTCTACGTGGGAGCCCCAACCAAGCTCATCAAACAACTGCAACATCCAAAAGGCCTCAGCACGACTGATCCTCGATGTAGCACGCCACGGCCACATCAACCCCCCACCTCAAAAACCTGCACTGGCTCCCCGTCAACAAGAGGATATCCTTCAGGCTCCTCACCCACGTACACAAGACACTCCACAAGACCTGCCCAGCCTACCTCAACAGACGGCTCTCCTTCTACATCCCCAACCGCCAGCTACTTTCCGCCGACCTCTCATCTCACTCGCCACCGTCCCACGCATCCGAAGAACAACCACCGGTGGGAGATCCTTCTCCCACCTCTCCGCCATGACATGTGACACCCTTCCACTGAGCCTACGAGAGACCCAAGACCTGCTGACCTTCAGGAAGATACTCAAGACCTGGCTGTTCGATCAGTAGCGCCCTCCCAACGCCTTGAGACTCTCGCAGGTATGTAGTGTGCTTTACAAATGATTGATTGATTGATTGATTGATTGAGTAACAAAAAAATATCAATCAAAACTTTCACACTTTCCTTTCTCTCATTAAGTCCACGCTCCCAGTTTACCTACAGCACATAGGGAAAGGCACTTGAAAGTTGCCGTAAAATAAATCAGTAAATGTCAAAAGAAAAAAAACAAATATTTGTGATGCTCCTAAAAAACCAAGAGGCATTTAAAAGCGCATAACAACACTAATAATTCACTTAATTCTGCTCTTTGCTAATTCAAAAACAAGCAACCCCGTTTGATCCAGATTCTCTCTCTTTTTGTCTTTATATCCGTGACAGTAAAGGATCAAGAATGAATGATTTCATCCATTTTCCTGCGGGATCTGATGGCAGGGCTGGTGACTATGAGTATTTATAGGACTTCACCTATCTTGTTAGATAACTGAGAAAGGGGCCTTTAGATAGTGCGGTTATCTGTGGCTCTGAATTTTACAAGAGTCACTTGTCAGATTACGATGCATGTTCGTGATCTGTGTTCTTTTGATTGCAACAGGACTTGTAAACTATCTAGGGAGACACTGACACAATGGATTCACTAATTATTCTTTTCACGTAATGCAAGTAAGCATGTTCCATGTTTGAACGATATTCGTGCTTGCTATCCCATCGGAAATGAAAGATCTCTCCCATAGTTGAGTACAAGTTTTGAGTTTCTACATATATACCCAAGTCAAAGCCAGCGTAAAAAGCTGCCACCTCTCCCCGGCAATCCGTGTACAAATACACTTAGGCTTGGGTGAAAAGATTGAACAAAGTTTAAGGAAATGCTGTGCTAAACACTTACCCATGTATTCTTGGAGAACGCTGATTCATTCCATTATTTGATTTCGGACCCCGAGTTGAGTGCAGTTATTCTTTGGAACTTCCATTATTTGTTAAGGTGAAATGTTCCTCTTCTGGGTCAAGAGATCCAACACATATACCATAGTGTATCGTTTCTTTGGATAGGAATGATTTTAATCTATTATGATGGTTTAGAAGTTTGTACAATCTTTTTCCTGTATGAGGAAGATTTATGACATTTTATGAAGCTTCTGCTTTACATCATTAATACTAATAATAATAATAATAATAATAATAATAATAATAATAATAATAATAATAATAATAATACAAGTAATAAAGCCAGTTGTTGAGTGCAAACAGTTACCTCCAAAAGAGGTGTCCTGGTGTTAATGAAATAATCAGCATCAAGCAGGCCAGAGAGTGTCATGTCCTGGTCCAGAGAGTAGTTCAAACTGAGCTGAAAAGCCATGTTTTTACAGCTTTCCTGAATAGTGGTTCAGACTTAATCAGACGTAGGCGGTTGGCCAAGGAATTCCATAGCTTGGATGCTCCCGCTGTAAATGATCTGCCGCCGAGTTGAGCTTTCTTAACTCGTGGAATACAGAGCAGGTTTTGAGAGATGGACCTCAAGGTGCAATTCTGTCTGTAGATACATAAACGTTGTCTCAGATAACTGGGACACGTCCCATGAACTGACCGGAAAGCTAACAATTAGGTCTTTGAATTTGATTCTTTTTTCCACCGGTAGCCAGTGCAGCTCTTTGATGTGTGGAGAGATATGATGACAAAATTGGAACGCGTCGAATCAATCTCACAGCCGCATTCTGTATCATCTGTAGTTTTTTTATTAGGTACGCTGGCAAACCTAAGTATAGGCTGTTGGCATAGTCCAGCCTAGATGTCCCCGTGGCCTGAACTATGACCCGGCGGGAGTCTTCCGGTAACAAATGAAGGAATTTTCGCAGGGTGTCTCAGCTTGCTGAAACATGCAGCTGTCACTTGCTGTATCTGCGCCGAAAAGGAAAGATCAGCCTCCCATTTTACTCCCAAATTTTTTACTGTGCCTGCCGAAATGGGCGGGGTGTCCATTTCCGTTGGCCACCACAGATCCGCTGCAGGTGGCTGGATCTTGTTGAAGAATAATACCTCCGTTTTCTTAGCACTGAGTTTAAGTTGGTTATTATTCATCCAAAGAGCAATGTCCTTCATGCAGCCTTTAAAATGGTTAAAAAAATCTGCCACCTGATCTTTTAAAGAAAACATCAACTGTGTGTTGTCGGCGTAAGATATCACCCTCACGCCCCACTTTGCTATAAGCATGAACAATGGAGCCAAGTATATATTAAAAATGAGCGGACTCCACGCCGAACCCTGGGGCACCCCACACCATAAACTTTTGGGTTCAGACAGATAGGGTTGCAGCAAGACTCTTTGAGTATGATTTTCCAGAGAGGACTTTAGCCAAGCAAGGGCTACACCTCCAATACCAATGTCCTGGAGGTGCTGAACTAGCCGTGAATGATCAACCGTCTCAAAAGCTGCCGCCAGATCCAGGAGCACCAGTATAGCTGATGCCCCTGATTCCGTCGCCATCCTCAACGACTCCGCCACCTCCAGAAGCACCGTCTCCTTGCTGAAACCAGCTCAGAACCCAGATTGGGTGTCATGCAGAATGCCTTGGCTCTCAATGAAATTGGCCAGTTGTCGCTGCACCAAGTTTTCCAACATTTTGGCAAGTGCTGGTAGCAGAGAAATCGGCCTATAATTGTTGTATTCCCCTGGATCAGCACTTGGTTTCTTCCTGAGTGGCAGGAGGATGGTGTGCTTGCAAGTATCAGGGAAGATGCCTAAGGTGAGAGATGTGTTCCATATGTGGGACAACATATGGATAACATTGTGCGCCACCTCCTTCTATATCTATGGAGGGCACGGGTCCTCCGGTGATCCTGACTTGTATCTCATTATCTCTCTTTAAGCGATGAGAACACTGAAGCTAACTTGAAGACTTCTTGGAATTGTAGTCCAGCAACTGTTATTGCAAAGTCGCTTCACAATTCAAAAAGCGAATTCTGATAAAATGAACCACCAACATTTCTCCATAGTATTTCAGATTATGTCATTGTATTGACAGGCATGTACTAAAAGTGATAGCTTGAATATTGTGTGAGCTTAGAAACATTTATGACAATGCTTTTAATGACCTAAGAGTCAAGTCACTTGTCAAGAAAATCCTATATGTGACCTAGATTGTTACTTCACACGGATAAAGGTTATAATCTATTAAGTAACACACAAGAGAAAAATGTACCTAGGCTCTCACAATTAGGTCAAGCTGGGATTGATTCCAGGTTTTCAGCTTTCACATTGTGAGATAGATCATCTCTTTAGTACTCCTGTTTTACATCAAAGGCTAATGCTTTGTCTTTACTTCTTGTCACATAATGTTAGAGTGTGGTAGGCAGGCAGAAGCCAAATGAAAGTCAGTTGTCAAGTGGACCCTATTTATCACCTAGATTCCTAATATATATGGAACAAGATCATAGCTCCTGATTAAATCACACAAAAACGTTATTTTTCTACCACTCACTGCAAAGCTCCAATTAAGCTTCCATGAATTGTTGTATGTTTGTTAAAGTGAATACACCGATGCACATATGTTACACTTCTCAACTTGAACCAATCAATTCATGTTTAGTCAGTATCAACGATATATGTTCACTTACTTGCCAACCTCTAGAAATCACGTGCTTCTTTCTTCTCATCCAATCCGCAGCTGTGCATTTTTCTCTCCAAATAAGGGCTGTCTCGCATAATCCTGCTTGCTCCTCCATTACCTAAATATTTCAGTTTTGTGCAAAACATCTGTCACGGCAGAACAAAAAATGATTTCCAAACAACTAAAATGATGTGCTTTATTTACCAGATATAATTACTAAATATAAAACAGCTGTTTTCATTGAAAAGAAGATAAGTTGATTTTTTTTATAGCTTCAGAAATTCCAAAGCGGGGGTGTGGCTAGCTGCCGCGAAGGATGGCTGCCCAACTGAGAGACCTCCGCTGGCTGGCGGCGCTTAAACCCCAATATCCGGCATCATCCATACATGTAGCAGCAACCAAAGAACAGCGGACTGCAGCAGCGAGGGCTGGGAAACCCCCAAAGGCGATCGGTTTACCGGCTGAGGCAAACTGGCGGTGACGGACGACGGGAGTCCGAGGCAAGATGGCGCAGCCCTAATGCTTTGATGCACCACATGCAGAGACTGATATATGGGCGGCCTAGCGGAGGCTAACCACCACCTCATCAGGGTGCAGCGGTGCGGAGGGAGGCACACTCCGATCGGCAGACGAGAAGCTCCGCAAGCATCCTAGAGAGTAAGGTAGCTGGGCTGTGGGGGAGAGGTGCGCATTGGCGTCAGTGAGCAGAGGCAACTCCTGGAGGCACGGGAAAGCTCGGGCGGCTGACCGATGCCCTGGGAGCTGCGTCTCACCCCGGCTCCAAACTGGGCAGTATCTACATACAGCGGTGACCTGAAGTACTGAGGCCCATGCCGATTCGCCGGGCAGTTACTTTGACACAAAAAATTGCCGCCCCACTTATTCCATTAGCCCTTGGTTATAGGCAACACATCAACTTGGATTAGATATGTTAGGTTTTTTATTTACCTTTGTTTTCAATTCTTTTTTAGAAAAAATCAGAACATCTCATGACAGAGAAATAACACTGCACGTGTAACATATAAATATATCAACTGAAATTCAACATTAACCAAATGGAAAGAATCACAAAGTGAAACATACAGTGAAACATACAAAACAACTGTACCAATTCCAGACTGTTCATAAATAGGCAAGTTAAATTTTACAAGCCTCAAGGACCAATAATGGACAAATTCTTAAGAACAGTATCAGACAAAATCACATTAGCAGGAGATATCACAGTGCACAAAATGACATGAGTATAAGGCTTTCAATGGTCATGAATTGCATCTCCTTTCATGCCGACGCGTTTCGAACTCCAAACAGTAGTTATGGGTTCTCTTCAGGGCTTTGTCATTTTCTGTCTTGTTTGTGGCTGTGGTTATCCTATGAGAGTTTGTGCGTCTTTGGAGCTGTCATCTTTCACTATTTGTTAGTCCGTGTCTGGGCCGTCCCTATGGTGCGGTGAAGTATTTCAAACCTTGTTCGCGTTCACCGCGAGCTTCGGGAGCCGCCGGCTCCGTTCTCAACCGTTTGCCCTCGAGTTCTGTTTTGTTTGGACGGGTCCCGTATCAAGTCCCCTGTTGTCCTCACGGGTAGCGCACTTGTTAGCTGCGACTTGCTCTCACACTCACTCCGTTCGCTATGGAAGCAAAGCAGATTCGCCGGGCAGTGGCGGCTGTGCAGTGGGATGCTGAGGACATCGGGAGGGATCACGGGTGACTCCTGAGACAGCACACACAGTGGGAGAAGCAGCAGAAAAGAGTGGCTGTGCATTGGCTTACACCTGACATAGGCCCCCACCCCCCCTTCAATCCCTGTGCCAGGGGGGCCCAGTGACGACAAACCAAGAGACCGGCTGCAAAGTTGTCGATCCCTCCACCAGCCTAGCTGGTGGTACAGTAGAGGCCCGCAACTGGTGGCGGCAACCGCTACCCTGGAAGTGTAGGAGGCCCCATTGCACAATACCTCCCTGGCACAGCCGCCTGAGTGAACTACAGAGGCCGTTTGTCCGGTGTTATCTAATCCTGCTTCAAGTACTTATAGGATTCACTAAGGCACGACAAGCATGGCAGGCATTGGCCACACAAAAGCGATGGCGACAGGTCAGATGAACCAGATGGACAAATACACAGTGGCTCAGCATAGAAAGACTGGAGCAATGGGCAGGGAACCGCTGGGCTACCCTGAAGATCGGCTCCCTGATCCACCATTAAATGACATTATGAAAGCGATCACGGACCTACGAGGAACACTTGAGCCGAAGCTGGACTCAGTCACGGAGGAAGTGGCCTTGCTCCGGGCAGACTTATGTAAACTGTCATGGAAGGTGGCGGCAGTGGAAGGGGACATAGGAGGATTACAGACTAAGACAAAAAGTTTGGAGGAACAAGTCACACGTCTCACAAAGCTGCAGTCAGAGGTCACCGGCCGGCTCGAAGACCAGGAAGGGAGAGCCCGGCGTAACTGTCATGGGGATGAGCCCTGCCTTTACAATGTATTAAGTTGACATGAGCTTATTAGAAGTTTAAACACCAATTTTTCCTTCCTGCAGCCTTTTTAGCACATGGCACACATTATTATAAATGTTTAGAGTTAAGCAAAGGGTTTTGCTTCACACGAGAATAATATGTTTTTCTATTCTAGCTAAGAATGGGCGAATTTTGGGAATTTTCGGTTCGCGAATTAGCGTATTTGCGAATTCGCAATCGGCAAAATCCGTGAACTCTCGCGAATTTGCGGATTTTTTATTTTTTTTGTGTTCGCAAGGGTTTCTGCCAGTTTGCAAGGGTTTTGTACCATTTCGCAATTGCGAACTTACTTGTCGGCTCTCAACGGCCGCGACTATGTTGTTTCTACGTCTGGTTCATCATCACAGGTTCACAGCACCCTCTGTTTCACCACTGCCACCCTCTGGATCACCCATGCCACCCTCTGGTACATCACTGCCACCCTCTGGTTCATCACTGTAGATTATGGGGGTGAAAAGCAAGCACACCTGCCCTGCTTCAACTGACATGAATTAATTTGGGGTTGATTAATGTGTCACTGAATTTAAACTTCCAGTCTGGCACCTGCTTCCTTATCTGTAATTTGCTTTCTGTTGCAGTGCAATTTTTTTTCACAGGACCTTTGTGGCCTACTTGTAGCTATTCTATGAGCCTGCTGTGAGGGTCAGAGCAGGGTCATAGAATAGTTGCAAGTAGGCAACTGAACTCTGGAGGGGCCCCTCGGGAAGCACTACAGGGAATGGTTACTAATGATGAGTTTGAACTTTTGCACCTGCTGAGTGCTTTCAGCTTTGCTAAACTCGTTTTTCTGCAATTTCGCTGGATTCGCGGGGCGCGAATTTGTGCGAATATGCGATTTGTTTTTTTGCAGCGTGTTAGTTTGCAAGGTTTTGTGCGTTTCAGCTAGCCGCTTGTAGCAAAACGGTGCGAAGTTACCCTCACGGTCGTTCACGGGCGCGGCCATCTTGTTTACATGACGTATTTCCGTTTCCGGGCGCGATGTGTAATCTCGCAAAGTGTGCGGCTCGCTAGTACAAGTTTGCGTGTGATCGCGAGGAAAATCTCACGGGAACTTACCCACGCGGTCGTGAACGGGCGCCGCCATCTTGTTTCTCATTCATTGCTATGGTTCTGGGCATGCTTTCTGTATCCTCTCTGAATCTCTGCCATCCTTTGCTTGTTTGAAGTTTTTTTTTATCTATTTTACTTATTATCTATCCCTCTATTTTTCTAGCTCTATATTTTTGTGTTTTCTGCTACTTTTGGTTAATTTTAAACTACTTTTTTAAACTCTTCTCTTTTCTTCTTCCCTATTCTATTTCTTCTTTATTATTTACCTTCCTTTCTGCCCAGACCATGGTAAAGGGAGCCGGGAAGCATCCTGAGAAGGGAAAGACTCCCGCAACTCGTTCCCGGCTCCCGTGAGAGCGTTTGAGGGGGGAACAGGTCACAGCCCGGGAGATCTTCAGCGCGGAGGAGGTGGCCGCACTAGTTTTTTATGTACAGCGCCGCCTCCCCAGGACCATCATGGCAGGCAGCAAGATCGCTAGCGGGTGCGGGATCCGGGAGCGCCGGAAGTGGTGGGAGAAGGTGTGCCGCGCCATGTACCAACACTCTCGGGTCCGGCGCACCTACAACCAGGCCTCTCACCGTTGGACGGATCTCCTGGACCGGCAACGCAACTTGATCGAACTGCTCGGCCTTGAGATCCCCGGGCTTGGTGAGTAGTATTAGCTATTTCTTCACTACTCTGTTTTCTCCTGCTCTGTGTGTTATTATATTGCTAATTTTTGTTTTTTACCAAGAGCAATAATGCTGTTGATTTCATTGTAGGAAAATTATATTTCAAAATCTTCTGTGCATTTCAGGTGCACTGCTCTCCTTCTCAGTAGCGCTGCTACTATGCTTATTTTTTTTCGATTTTGTGTTCATTTCATTGGCCTGAGAAATTATGTATGAGTGTAGTTTAAAGAACTGCGTAATGCTAGACACTAAGGGTCAGATTTTTAATTACCGGCCCGTCCCTGCAAAGTAGCAGGGATGCGCCAGTAATTGTGCGCCACGCCACCACCACCCATGGTGCACCGTATTTACAATGCGGCGCACCATGGGCCCAAAACGTCACCGAAGCATTACGTATCTGTGCCTTAAAGGTGGTGCATTGCTGGAGTGGCGTGGCAACGATGGTGCAGCTCCAGCAATGCTCTGGGGTGCCCTATCTCCCCAATGCTGCGTCAAGCCTTATGTCTGCTTCAAGCAGGCGCAGGGTTTGAGTCAGGCATCATTGTCCTAAAAGTGACTGATTGAAATCTTGTAGATTTCCCTCAGCCACTTTTAGGATGCGTTCCTGCGCAGGAACGCCCTCCCTTGCGACGGAAGGCCCCTGATGGCGCAGGGCTTTACAATGTGATGCATCTCCCATATGCGTCACGTTGTTGATATGCGCCGCACCATGGCGCCTCTTTTGTTCTGCCGCTGCGTCACAAAAGTCACGCAACAATGGAGCAAAAGAGCCGCAAGGGGCTTGTAAATCTGCCCCTACAGACTCAAGTCCAGTCCTTCCTTTGTACACCTGGCAATAAGAAGAAATAGTGGTGGTGGATTGATAGGTTGAGTATTTTAATGACTGGTTAATGTAGTAGGAAACTTTTTAGTGTTGTCGCTGATCTGCAATCACGATGGACTCTGTCTGTCACTTCGCGTGCTTCGGACTGCTGCCTGCCAGCAGTCCTAGGCGAACCTTTTTAATAGTTTGTTTAGTGAGTTACATAACTTTCCAAGTCGACGGTCCGCAAATCAAGCAATACTAATATCATAGTAGACCACATGAGATAGGTCAATATATCCCGTGGAATAGTTGTCTATTTGCTATTTCGCCAAAATATTTTGTTATTGTTCTTTTGAAATGTTTGATTTGTTTGACAAATATCATCCATGTTTTCTGATCTTTCTTTCTTTCATGTTGTACAACATCTCCCCCCAGGGCCAAGAAGGCATTGGAGGAGGCTGCTGCTGCTGCTGAACAAGGCCAGGATCGGTCAGGCGAGGGCTCCTTTGCTGGCCCCGGTAAGTTAATTTTAATATAGAGTACCTATTTTTTCCTAGCGTTCCTCATTCGATTTTTCTAACTCGTCTTTGATCTTCTTGTAGACTGTATATAAATTCTTATCCTGCCTCGACTATGACTCCCTGTGGTATTACTAGATTATTCTTATTAGTCTGTCTGTGTAGCTAACTAAGATTGCACATTTGGCAAACGAAACTCCCATTCTAGTCAGCAATAGCTCTATGCACTGAGTGGGATTGTTCATAATGTCTTTTCAAGTCTTCTAAATGTTTGTGCTTTGACAATTACCAACAATAAAAAGGTGAATGACCACCAAGAAAGAATAAGATACTACTTTACTTTTGGTTTGGATAGGAGGACAATCCATGCTACTACTGTTGCAGGGACAAATCTGCACAAACAGAACTATGGACACTAAATAGTGCATTGTTTATCAGTTATAATAGGCGCAGGTAGACTTTCCACATACCTCAGTGATATCAGACTTTGAAGAACCCCCAATCTCCTTACTGACTAGATAGTGTGGCAGAGTCATTTAGATACCGAATTCATCAATGATTGATCCCCAATGATGATTATCCAACGCAGGACAAGAGTACGGAGTCAGAGTCCAGAAGTGTCAGAGGTACGGACTCATGCTTGCAAATTGCAAAACCTTTTGCTCATTCACTCATGACTAAAAACCACAGAGTCTATTTAAGTTTTAAAGCTTTATTAAAAGTAAAAATATTTATTAAAATCAAGCTTGTCTTAAAACATAAACGGTTGATTAAAAATGGAAAAGTGCTTATAGTGATTTTTTATTTCACACATTTATTGTGGACGAGCCGAGCCCTCACCTGGTTTGAACTTTCGTTTTTCTTTTTGGTGCTGAATCATTGGTCCCTTTGTCCTAGTTATGATGATTTGTTCTTAGAAGTGAAGCTTCTGTCTGTTATGAGAAAAATGGTGTGTGTTAAAAAGCAAGCATTCATCAGTTGTGCCAAAAAGTGCAGCAAGACAACACCCTTCCCTGGAAAAAGGGACATTTTTACTTTAGAGTACACAGTCACAAATTATTAGATTGGTGTCTGTATTCACATGACGAAATACTAGTGAGTGGTGTATGTCTATGACATCTAACATTCTTAAATGTACTTTGTAGGTGGAACATCTGGTGCTGCGGCCAGCGCGGAGGTGGAGGAGGAATGCTCTGGGGAGGAGGCGGTGGAAGTGCCGGACCAAACTGCTGTGCAGGTTGCCACGGTAGTGGCGGGAAGTGGTAAGCTCTTATATTCCTTATTTATTGAGATTGCAGACTGCATAGTGTGCTTCTCCCCGTGAGAAAACGTAGCGTTTGTCCAGATGAGAGACATGAAGAAGAATGATTGACATTTAGGGGCCTATTATGATGGCGGACGGACCTGAGTCCGTCCGCAACCATAGAGTAGGAGGGACCGTCCGCAGGGGCAGCGGCTGCCCCTCCATGGTAATTAGGAGGTGACCGCCACCCTGGCGGTCACATCCTGTATTTTTATCATTGCGGCAGGTGCTGCTTGAAGCAGCACCCGCCGCAATGATAAAAATGTTAGTTTTGCATTTGCATGCACAAAGCGGCAGGCACCACGCAGTGCCTGCCGCTTTGTGCGGGCAAATGCAGGGGGGTACCTATGGTGAACCCCCCTCACCTCTGGGGGCCCGCAACAGGCCCCCAAACAAAAATCTGTATGCCTTTGCACAGCGGAAATGCCGCCGTGTAAAGGCATGTTCCTCCCTAATATGGCTGGCGGTGTCTGATAGACACCGCCAGCCATGTTAGTGCTTTTCCACCGCGGACGGGAGGCGACCGCGGCGGAAAAGCTGCGGACTGAAAAACGATCCCCCAGCCATCCTAATCTGGCGGGGAGTCATTTTCAGTCTGCTGCGGATTTCCCGCATCCTCCGGGCCGGCGGTGGATTCCGCCGGCCCGGAGGATGCGGGAAATCCTCAATCCTAATCTTCCCCATAGAATGAATGGATGGATGCCTGGATCATGGTACTATCTGACTCTTAGATAGCATATGTGTATCTAGAGAGAGTAGACGGTCACTAGATGAACTAAGTGTTACTTTGAAGAGCATGTAACACCGCACCCGCACGTCCGTCCCAGTGTAGGAAAGGCAAGGAAAAGAAGTTGTAATTTTGTCTGAATACTACCATGAATAGTAGCAGTAGTTTGTATTGCAAGCACAGCATATATCCGGCTATTGCGATGGCCACTCACTACCTCTGTTAATAAGTTTAGTAGAACTCGGTCATTCATGTGTGGATGTATCACTGTTCACTCAATAAAAAGCAAAGCACCTAAAGTCATCCCATATGTAAGCAAATACATTCCATGTGATGTGCAGTGATAGATAATCAGATTATTTATCTTCTTCATTTTCCTTTTCTAGTATTCATTGGCACTGTAGGGTGAAAGTTAAATTAATTAAGCAGTAGCCCTTGTAACAGAGTATTCTCAGTGCCACCCGTAATAGAAAAGTAAGGGCATCACCACCTACATGTACTGGACTGGTACAGTAACTCAAGTCTGTCTCACTCATCATGGCGGGCGTCTGTTTTTCTCGGGTGCAAGTTGACTGCGCTGGCTTATGCCGGCTTGCAGAAGTTAACATACCAATTCTGCTAAACAAGAGAGAAGAAGAATAAGACTGGTGTACTGTCATCGTCGACTCTAATGGAGTGAGTCCATAGTGCTCGTAGAATTGATTCCTTAAACTCCCACTAATGTTAGAGCAAGGGTGAAGAAGTGGGAGGTTAGATAGATACTGGCCACTATAGTTATATACTGCACTTGCAAGTTGCTAGTTCTACTGTGACACAACTTTCTGCTGAATCATTTTGTGTTATTCTTAAAGAGCATTGGTTACAGACTATGTCTTTCTTTCTTCATAAAGATGCTCCTTCCAAACCAACACGGAAGGAGTGGGCTAGACGGTCCCGGCAACGGAGGCTGGAGGCCACTGTCGCTGAATATCGGCGGCTGGTGGCCCAGGAGGGGGGGGGGGGCACGCAGTCTACAACAACATCTACCGGCACAGCTGCATCCTCCTCCGCACTCCCTGGGTCACCCAGTCAGCGCAGCAGGTCTCCAGCGGTATGGAGCCGGGGTACCTCAGCCACCCGCCACCGCCGAGCAGCAAAGAAATCAGCTGCCCCCACAGCAGTTGCAAAAAACGGATGCACCGCCTTTCCCGGAGGGTGTTCTACCTCGAGCAGGAGCTCCTCAACACCAAAACCCTGCTTGAGACCCTCCGCAAGGAGCATTCCGACCTGGCCCGGAAAGTTAACAGCAGCAGCCAGCAGTAGGAGGAGACTGTCCCTTGCCCCTTTTTTAAAGACTTCCGGGGGGTGGGAATTGGGAGTTGGGTTTTTTGGACTTTTCACGGACATTCGTTGGGGTTAGGGAGTGGAGGTGGGTTGGGTCTTGCAGGAGAATATTTTTGTTAGGGATATAATTATACTTTAAACTTTATCTTAGCATACGTGTTTTTTTTACTGCTTTTGAGGCTGGTGGGTGGGGGTTTCACAGTAACTTTGTTTTCCTGAAACTTAAGTGGCATCTTGATTCAAGTTGTGTAATTAATTGCCTAAATGTTTTCAAAACTAAGTGCCTCTCACAAGTGAATTCAATAGTCCTAGGACTTTACTAGTACTAGCGTCAGTCTCTCGTCTCTCCTAATACTCTGTTATACTTCCTCCCCGCAAACGCTTATCTTACCTGTAATTTGTGTTTTAAAATAGGGCTTGGCACGGGGCTGGCTGCACGGCAAATGGCGATTAAGGTTGGCAATCCTGGGCATATGAAATGTCATCATTGAGTTGGTACTACTGGTGTTACACAGTGGCAGTTGCAGCATCTGAAAAAAAAGAAAATGAAACCTTGTTTGTCCTTACCGTAGCATTAGAACGGTACGATAGAGAATATAGCAGGTGACAGTACACTAGAACAGTGCCACATGTAGCCTAACAAATGGTAAAGTATTGAAAGTATAACTAGTACTTGAGTTGAATTTCTTTGACATTGGCTACTACTACAAGAAATAGTACCGAAGGTGAAGGACACAGCAGCGTAATAATTTGCCATGTCTAGGAGGAGGATGTTCTCTATGACCAATGAAGTTGATGGCGCACATGAAAATCTGCTTTCATTTGCCAATAGTGACTGAGTGCCAAGCTGAGTAAGAATAGAATATATACCCGGATTCCTTCACCAGCCTGTTGCTATGACCTTATCCTCCCCAGCAAGTGTGTGGAATTATTGCTGTCATTTAGTCACACATCAATCAAAACCACACAGCCCGGGGGAAGAGGGTTAGGGTTTGGAAAATGGATGGGAATGGGGGATTTTGGGAAAGTTTTGTTGAGAGAAGAAAAAAAAGCACAGCATGGACAAACAATAATTGAAGATAAAGAAATATTGGGTACAAAGCTAACCATAAATCTTTTAAGTGACATAAAGGAAGTGCATGCACTACTGCATGCATGGTTACTGAAAAGTAAGTAGTACTTTCGACAACCGTGAATGAAAGAATGCGACAGTACAGGGCTGTAGCGTTTTCACTTGCCTATCTCTGCACTCAAAGAAACACTTCTTACATTATATTAGGTTTAAAAAATAGCAGAAGTAAAACCTATAGAATGGCTGTAGGGATGAATTTCGAAGCAGAGATCAAAGAAATGCAGAGTCACACTCAAAGAAGTTCACAGCAATAACATTACTTAAAAGATCATTAGAAAAGAACGGATACTGTATCTGTATGTTGTTGTAGTTGTCCTGTTGAATTTGGTAAGTTGCATGCATCAAACCATTCCTCTTATTAGCGGGACTTGTCCATTCCAGCTGACTCTCCGTCCATCAATGTTGGTGACCAGAAGACACCCTGTCCACTGCCTGCCTGGCGGATGCTTAATTGCGCCTCGCTAATGTGAAGCCTGACTTCATCCTTTTTTTCCCATTGCACAGACTGAAACCTGAATTATTGATGGAAAAATAGGAAGTGATATTAGAACACCACTGACAAATAAATATAAGGTATGTACGCTGTGTAGTGCAAAAAGTCACACTTTCAGTTTCCTAATAGACAGTACAATATTTTTGAAAGTGCGTACTCAGTCTGAGTCTCCTTTTGAAGGATAAATAAGTATGGGCAAATGAATTTAGCGGATCTTTCCCCTCAAGCTAGGTGTACTGTAAACTGTGTTTTAGAACAAAATTAGACCTTCCCAGCAGTGCTCCCAGACCCTTACTAAAGCCAGTCGCAAAAATGTAGAAGACCCCTAATCAGATCTCAAAAAACGAGGCCTAGTAGAAAACTGGTGACAAAACGTACTTTAAAAGTAAAAGTAGGCCCAAATCCCCCCTTACCCACCGTGGATTGTATTCAAACCACTTGCAAGCAAGCAAAAGTATCCATACCCAGCATCGCTCCAAGACTCGCAAACCCCCCCACAAACAGCCCCCGCCCAAACACATGCAATACAAATACTGAACAGTGGCAAACGCTTTCTTTAACTATGCCAAATCCCCCATTTCCCACCATGGATTTTCTTCAAATCACTTGCAACCAAAATTACACATTCCCACGAGTGCTCTAAGACCCCAGAACTCAGTTGCAAAAATCTAGAACACCCCGAAACACATGCAATCCTGCTGCTAGTGCTAACCCTAATGAACCCTAAGTTACAAAAAGTGCCAAAAGGCTTTTCCGCATGGATTTTCTCCAAACCACTTTTATCCGGTATTAGACCTTCCCAGCAATGCCCCAAGACCCCCCAACCTACCCGCAAAAAAGCACAACACCCCAAACAGCCAAAAAGCAAAAATGGAAAATCTCATACTTACAATATTTTTCGGCCTTCTTTCAATTCTGTCCAAACGCGCTGTGCAGCTAGGCCATAACTCCCGTTTTCCACCATGCATTTCCTGAAAAGCAAATGCAATCAAAATTAGACTGTGCCAGCAGTGCTCCCAGACCCCAAAACCCACCCACAAACACCCGGAACCCCCCCAAAGAGCACTTCAAAGACAAGCAAGTCAGCAAAAACGCAAATAAAATTTCGCCTCTGATTTGGTCCAAACCACTTTATTAGACCTTCCCAGCAATGTCCCCAGAGCCGTCAACCCAGGCAAAAACAAGTATAAGACCCCCAAACATCCAAAAAGCAAAAGTACAAGAATGGTGACTTAGTCATTTTCAGGGCAATTTCCAAAATCACTCCGCTCGCGCTCTGCAGCTAGGCCCTAACTCCCCTCTGCCACCATGGATTTGCTTCAAACCTCTCGCAATCAAAAGTATCCATACCCAGCAGTGCTCCCAGACCCCAAAACCCACCCACAAACACCAGAAAGCCCCCAAACAGGCCCCCAAAAACGCTAAATTGAGCGAAAATGTCAGAAAAAGCAAAAACTTTTTCCTCATGGATTTGTTCCGAACTAGTTTTATCCGGTATTAGACCTTCCCAGCAATGGCCACAGAACCGTCAACCCAGGCGAAAACAAGTAGAAGACCCCCAAACAGCCAAAAAGCAAAAGTAAAAAAATGGGGACCTAGTCATTTTCAGGGCAATTTCCAAAATCACTCTGCACGCTCTCTGCCGCTAGGCCCTAACTCCCCTCTGCCACCATGGATTTGCTTCAAACCTCTTGCAATCAAAAGTATCCATACCCAGCAGTGCTCCCAGACCCCGAAATCCACCCACAAACACCAGGAAGCCACCCAAACAGGCCCCCGAAAACATGATAGTGAGCAAAAAGGCAAAAACGTTTTCAAGTCTGATTTTGTCCAAACCAGTTTTATCCGGTATTAGACCTTCCCAGCAATGCCCCAAGACCCGCCAACCCACCCGCAAAAAAGCACAACATCCCCAAACAGGCAAAAAGCAAAAATGGAAAATCTCATACAATATTTTTCGGCCTTCTGTCCAAACGCGCTGTGCAGCTAGGTCATGACTCCACTTTTCCACCATGGATGTCCTAGAAAACAAATGCAATCAACATTAGACTGTGCCAGCAGTGCTCCCAGACCCCGAAACCCACCCACAAACACCAGGAAGCCCCCCAAACAGGCCCCAGAAAACATGATAGGGAGCAAAAAGGCAAACACATTTTGAAGTCTGATTTTGTCCAAACCACTTATATCCGGTATTAGACCTTCCCAGCAATGCCCCAAGACCCGCCAACCCACCCGCAATCAAAAGTATCCATACCCAGCAGTGCTCCCAGACCCCGAAACCCACCCACAAACACCAGGAAGCCCCCCCAACAGGCCCCCGAAAACATGATAGTGAGCAAAAAGGCAAAAACGTTTTCAAGTCTAATTTTGTCCAAACTAGTTTTATCCGGTATTAGACCTTCCCAGCAATGCCCCAAGACCCGCCAACCCACCCGCAAAAAAGGACAACATCCCCAAACAGGCAAAAAGCAAAAATGGAAAATCTCATACTTACAATATTTTTCGGCCTTCTGTCCAAACGCGCTGTGCAGCTAGGTCATGACTCCACTTTTCCACCATGGATGTCCTAGAAAATAAATGCAATCAACATTAGACTGTGCCAGCAGTGCTCCCAGACCCCGAAACCCACCCACAAACACCAGGAAGCCCCCCAAACAGGCCCCAGAAAACATGATAGTGAGCAAAAAGGCAAACACATTTTGAAGTCTGATTTTGTCCAAACCACTTATATCCGGTATTAGACCTTCCCAGCAATGCCCCAAGACCCGCCAACCCACCCGCAATCAAAAGTATCCATACCCAGCAGTGCTCCCAGACCCCGAAACCCACCCACAAACACCAGGAAGCCCCCCAAACAGGCCCCCGAAAACATGATAGTGAGCAAAAAGGCAAAAACGTTTTCAAGTCTAATTTTGTCCAAACTAGTTTTATCCGGTATTAGACCTTCCCAGCAATGCCCCAAGACCTGCCAACCCACCCGCAAAAAAGCACAACATCCCCAAACAGGCAAAAAGCAAAAATGGAAAATCTCATACTTACAATATTTTTCGGCCTTCTGTCCAAACGTGCTGTGCAGCTAGGTCATGACTCCACTTTTCCACCATGGATGTCCTAGAAAACAAATGCAATCAACATTAGACTGTGCCAGCAGTGCTCCCAGACCCCGAAACCCACCCACAAACACCAGGAAGCCCCCCAAACAGGCCCCAGAAAACATGATAGGGAGCAAAAAGGCAAACACGTTTTGAAGTCTGATTTTGTCCAAACCACTTATATCCGGTATTAGACCTTCCCAGCAATGCCCCAAGACCCGCCAACCCACCCGCAATCAAAAGTATCCATACCCAGCAGTGCTCCCAGACCCCGAAACGCACCCACAAACACCAGGAAGCCCCCCAAACAGGCCCGCAAAAACATGATAGTGAGCAAAAAGGCAAAAACGTTTTCAAGTCTAATTTTGTCCAAACTAGTTTTATCCGGTATTAGACCTTCCCAGCAATGCCCCAAGACCCGCCAACCCACCCGCAAAAAAGCACAACATCCCCAAACAGGCAAAAAGCAAAAATGGAAAATCTCATACTTACAATATTTTTCGGCCTTCTTTCCAAACGCGCTGTGCAGCTAGGTCATGACTCCACTTTTCCACCATGGATGTCCTAGAAAACAAATGCAATCAACATTAGACTGTGCCAGCAGTGCTCCCAGACCCCGAAACCCACCCACAAACACCAGGAAGCCCCCCAAACAGGCCCCAGAAAGCATGATAGGGAGCAAAAAGGCAAACACGTTTTCAAGTCTGATTTTGTCCAAACCAGTTTTATCCGGTATTAGACCTTCCCAGCAATGCCCCAAGACCCGCCAACTCACCCTCAAAGAAGTAGAACACCCCCACAAGTGCAGAGTCTTTCTTCATTGGGCGTAATCCAGCTCTCTGCTTTGAGGGAAATAGGAGTCTGGAGGAGGAGGATAGAGGAGCATGTTCTTGTGAACTTGTGAACCTGAGAAATGCAGACTGCGGCACCTTCAAATCAATAAGCAAATAAGTGAAGACAGTTTTGCTGATGGGCTTGTTTTTGTGATTAGGTGATTAAAGTTTTTATTTATATTGACTGTGCAAAACGAAGAAAGAAGGACACACAGGGAAAAAAAGTGAATAAGGACGAAAAAGAAAGTTAGTGATTCATTGACTCATTTTCAGGGCTCGGTGTCAGGGAAGAAGAGCTCGTCCTCAAACTCTGCGAATTCAGACGGGAGTAGGTCAGTTAACAAAGAAGAACTTCCCTCATCTAAGTTGGTGTACTCCTCGTCTTCTTCCGGCGTGTATTCTTGTACTTTGTAATCTGGTGGTATGAGGTGCTGATTCATCTTGATCATTGTTAACCTCTCCACATTTTTGGGCGAGAGGCGGGTCCTTTTGCAAGTTACAATGCCACCAGCAGCACTGAAAACACGTTCAGAAGACACGCTTGCGAGTGGGCAAGACAAGTAGTTTATAGCCAGGTTGGAGATCTCTGGCCAAAATTATTTTTTCCCATGCCAATACGCCAATGGGTCATCCTGAACATAGACCTCTGTTGAGTCATTCAGATAGTCCTGCACCATCGACTCAAGGTTCTCCACGGTTCCTCCACTTTGCTTACTTTTTGCTGGGATCTTTCGAGAAGCAAACCCAAGCTGAGTTAGCCAATCCTCTTCTTCACCCAATGTTACTGTTGTGTCTGGTGCAGATGATCCGGTTGCCGGTGTCTTTAACGGCTGAGAGGTCACTTCTGCCACAGCCACAGGTGCAGAAGTGGATTCTTTTGACTGGGGATGGCCTGCTGATGCTGATGTACTGCCTTTTCCTTCAATTTTCTGCCGTTCTCTTTCAAACCTCATGGCTGACACAGCTAGCCAATGTTTGTACAAAAAAACTTGTGCGTCACCAAAATCAAAGAATGCTATGCCTGCCAGTGCCTTTTTGTAGCGTGGATCCAGAATAGTAGCACAAATGTAATGCTGTTCTGAGTGGATCATTTGAAGACGTTCATCGCCAAGTAGGCTCTGTAATAGATTCTCCGCCAAAACAAAAGCTTCTTGCTTTTCTTCATCTTTTTCAAACATAGAAGACACCGCCTTCAGTTGGTGCTCTAGCATGTGCTACAATGGGATAGCTTTTCCCAAATTACAGTCCTCCCTGCTGACTGCACGCTTGAAGACCTCAAAAGGACGAAGCATGTCTGTCAGGCTTTTAACTAGCTCCCATTGCGCCGCATCTAGCCTCAGGTCCTTCGTAGCTGTACCCAGTGTTAAGAAATACTGATCGAGTACCGTAAACTGCTCATACAGACGCTCAAGCATGTAGAAGGCTGAGTTCCAATGTGTTGGCACCTCCTGGAAGAGTGTTTTCACTGGCATTCAACGTTCATGTAGCAGGCCCCTCAGATGCTTCTGGGCCTTAAAAGAATGGCTGAAATGCTTGCACATTCTTCGGCAGGTGGTCAATAACTCGCACACTGGACTTTCTTCACTCAAGAATTTTTTAACAACCAGGTTTATACAGTGCGCCAAACACGGCACTCTGAAATATTTACCCAGCTCCATGGCCTTAACTACATTGGCGCCATTATCCGTGGAAACATAACCAATCTTGCAATTTTTTGGGGACAGCCATTGAAAGACCTTTGTGTTAAACTCCTTCAAAATGTTTTCTCCTGTATGACTTGTCTCCATGCCAAACATGGCTAGTGTTGCAACACCTGCGTTTAGCTTTGCTTTAACCCCTTAAAAATAGACCCAGTGTGCAGTGATGCACATGTAATCAGTGCCTGTGCCACTGGTCCACATGTCTGTTGTCAGATGTATAGTGTGAACAGCACTCTTCTGAAAAGCTGCCCCAATCACCTCCAGCACACCTCCATGTAGTGCTTGAAACGCAACTCTGGCCAAATAGAACCACCTAGGAACCTTCCATTTAGGGCTGAGCGTTGCCACTAATTCTAGAAAACCAACCCCTTCCACAAAAGAAAAAGGGAGAAGGTCCAGAGCTAGCATTTTAGCCAGCTTAGTGTTATACAGACGCGTCAGTGGGTGGTTGCGATCAAATGGCGCTTCTGAAAAGAACATGCTTCTAATGGTGGGCTGGACCATGATTTTACGGGATGATGATGATGACTTCTTCGACCCAGTTACGCTTGGTGATGATGAATTTTTCGCATTGGTGTCTCACTCTCTCCCACACTCTTAGTGTGGATCACAGGGGGTGTGCTGCTGACAGGGGTACTGGGTGTAAGTGAAGTGTTTGACGCTTCTTCCTCCTAGTCATCATCAGATGAAACATCAACGTATACTGTTTGTTGACTTCCAATTCAGGCTTCCTTGATCTCCTTTAGGTGCGCATGCCATTGGACAGTGTGCTGTCTCTCAAGAGGACCTCTCTGGTCTCCGGTACCAAAGTTGGTACCAAACTTACCACGACTAACTGCAAGCTTACAAATGCTACCAATGGCTATGTTTTCCCTTTTTGGGCAAACACTAAAGAAGTCCCAAACTGCAGATATGAAATGTCTGTGGGGGGTGGAGGAGGCGATACTGGTGGTCATGCTGCTAATGCCAGATGAAGTGGAGGATGTGTGTTGCCGAACTTTACTACGTTGTGCACTTGCACCACCACTAATTGAGGTCGAGGTGGATGGAGGTCCCTTCTGGTGAGAAAGAAATATGGAAGCGGTAGGTGGTGGTGTACTAGTTAACTCCAATGATGGTGTTCCCGTTGCCTCCTTGTCGACAACATCAGGCTCAGCAGCTTTTCGGGCTAGGGTCAAAATGTCTGTTTGCTGCATGCCCGCTGAGGCTGGAGTGGCATGTATGATGATTGCGTCGTCGTCGTGAGAGTCTTCATCAGCAGGAGTATACACCACTTCTTCTTCAGCGTCATCATCACACTCCATAACTACGAGAGTTTCGGGGACCTTCCTTTTACGCTTAGCTACCTTTGTCAGATCATGGTGTGCCTCACTCTCAGACGGCAGTGGTGGTTCCCAAGTTTGATCCATATCATCAGAAGGAGGTGGGCTTGAAGAAGATGTAGACACCATCCTTGATCTTTTCCTTGCTAGGGATGTGGAAGACAATGAATGATCAGGAGGAGTGGCTTCCTCAAATGATATCTATTCTATTCTATTCTATTCTAGGTTTGGTGAAGCGCAACAGCTACCCCAGCAAAGGGGCGTCCCGGCGCTGAGAGACAGAAGCACTTCTTCCTGGTCAGGCTGAGAGGTAGTCTATGGGGCAGGGAAGAGGAGGGTCTTGATTGCTTTACGGAAGACCGAGAGAGAGTCTATGGAGCGTACGCTGAGAGGAAGATCGTTCCAAAGTTTGGGACCAAGAACGCTGAAGGACCTGCCTCCAGTGCGGCAGCGCTTGGTTCTTGGTACTTTCAAGAGAAGTTGGTTGGAGGAACGAAGTTCTCGGCCAGGGACATAGGGGCATGCCAGATTACGCAACAGCGGGGGGTTCCCCTGTTTGGTAATTTTAAAGATCGTAATGAGAGCTTTAAATTTGATTCGATGTTCCACAGGCAGCCAGTGGAGTTTACGGATAGTGGTTCTGGCTGAACATCTCCGTGGGAGTCCTACCAGCATTCTTGCGGCCGCGTTCTGGATTCGCTGGAACCTAGCCGTTTCTGCTTTGTTTGCTCCCAGAAGGAGAACATTCGCATAATCGAGGCGTGAAAGGATGGTTGCCTGGACAATTAACTGTCGGGTCTTAGGATCAAAGAATCCAAGTATAGGCCTAAGGTTTCTTAGGAGACCTATACAGGTGGCGGCCACCTTTTTGGTGTGTGATTGAAAGCTAAGGCCGGCATCTATCCAGACTCCCAGGTTTTTTACACAGTCTTTGGGGAGTGGGATATTGCCAAGGGATGACGGCCACCAGTGCTCGTTCCATAGGCTGGTGTTTCTGCCAAGGAGGAGCACCTCGGTTTTTCCGGCGTTAAGCTGGAGGTGGTTATCCGTCATCCATTGTGCCACTGCTGCCATACCCTCTCTGAACTTGGAGGCCGCGATGGACGGGCTTTCTGTGAGGGTGACGATCAGCTGGGTGTCGTCAGCGTACGACACCAGCGTGAGCCCCCACCTATTGGCCACCTCCGCAAGCGGCTGGACGTACAGGTTGAAAAGGGAGGGGCTCAACGCTGAACCCTGGGGGACTCCTTGTGCTATCGGATGGGAATTTGAAAGGAAAGGGGGAGCTGATACCATAAAGGATCTGTCCTTAAGAAAGGAGTGGAGCCAGGCGAGCGCGAGACCAGACACTCCAGCCATCTCCAGACGTTTTAGAAGGACGTCATGAGATACCGTGTCAAAGGCTGCGCTGAGGTCTAAAAGGACCAGCGCAGCACTTTGGCCGGAGTCTAAAATCGTCCGGAGATGCTCAGTCGTGGCCAGTAGGGCAGATTCGGTGCTATGACCCGCTCTAAAGCCATTTTGGGATGGATCTAATATTCCGTTTCGGTCAATATGTTTAGAGAGAATGCCGTTAACATGGGCTTCTGCTATTTTCGATATCCAGGGAAGGAGGGATATTGGCCGAAAGTTTTCTGGCTTGGATGGATCCAGAGTGGGTTTTTGGATTATGGGGGATACCCACGCTTGTTTCCAGGCTATGGGTACAGAGGCGGAGGCGAAGGAGAGATTGAGAATGTCCAGCATGGGGGGCAGAAAAAAATCAATTGAGTCCAGAAAGTGAGAGGGGCTCATTGGGTCTCCCGGGGAGCCGGATTTAACCTTCTTACAAAGTTTAATAAGCTCCGTCGACGTGATGGCAGGGATTTGCGTGAGGGGGACGTGAGTGGAGGCTGGGGTCTTGCATTCCTCAGAATGTGGAGAGTTCTGCAAAAAAGTTGCATAGATTTTTTGGACTTTCTCCACGAAGTAGGTGGCCAGCTGCTCGCATTGTTCGTTGGATGAGATTTTGGGGGAGGGTGACCTCGGGCTTTGTAGCTCTTTAACGAGTTTAAAGACTACTTTGGATGGATTCGGGTTGGAGCTAATTTTCTCGGCATAGAAAGCTGCACGGGTAGTATTGATGGCTTTGTGATACATCTTAAGCTTGGAGAGGTAGTTAGCCCTATCCTGATTGTCAAAGTTTTTCCTCCATTGACGCTCAGTTCTCTTACAATCCTTCCGCATGGCTTTCAGTGTTTCATCATACCAGGGGTTAGAGGGTGTACGACGTCCCTTAGTTAGTTTAGCTGGGATGAGAGTGTCCAGACCGTGGGTAATCCAGGAGGTGAAGGAGGTATAGACAGTGTCTATGTCCTGATTGGCTTCGCAATGGAAACCTCCTAATGTTTCGTAAAGAGTGGGGATGGAGAGTTTGCGCCAAGGTCTTTTTAGGCGGAGGTTAGTTTCAGTAGTGCATTGTCGTCCTGGGGCTGGGACCCTAATTTTGATGAGGTAGTGGTCCGTCCAACCCATCGGCGTTGGGGTTTCAGTTACCGCCTCTTGAATGTTAGAGAAAACCGGGTCTAGGGTATGGCCAGCTATGTGGGTAGGACCATGGATGAGGGAGTTAAGCTGCAGAGCCGAGAGGTCTGTGAGGAGATTCGTAATGGTGTGATCGTTAGAAAGATCAAGGTGCAGGTTAAGATCACCCAGGATCGTAAAGTTGGCGGTTTTAGTAATGAGCGCCGTGGCCGTTTCGAGAAGGGCGTCGATGAACCTGGAGGCAGGGCCTGGCGGGCGGTAGATGTATAAACCCGACATCGTAAACTGAGGGTTAATATTAATTTTAAATTGGGCACATTCGCAGTCAGGGAGGGTTTCCTTAATAAAAGAGCATGTGAGATGTTTTTTAGAAATAACTGCTATGCCGCCACCTCGGGTTTCGCGGTTTATGGTGGCTAGGTGATAATCATCTGGGAGCGCTAGGTTAGGGATGGTAGTAGCTCCATCTCGTAGCCACGTTTCCCAAAGGAAAAGGATGTCAGGATTCTCATCTAGTAAGAGTGTGTTTACCTCTAGATGGTGTTTGGGGAGAGATCTGACGTTCAGCTGGAGTATCTTCAGGAACGGGGTTATGGTTCTGTCACGGTGTTCCCATACATGAGAAGGAGTATTGGTGGAGAAGAGGCAGCTGTTGCAATGAAGTTGCGATTGGCCCATGGTGCCAGTAGTAGCGAGACATCTTTGGTTAATGTTCATGGCAAGGAATTCCTCGCGGTCATACCGTATGAGCCTGTGGGGTCTGGTTGGACCAGGGGGACTGGCGACTGGCGATGTCGTGGCGATGACGGGCGCAGACGGGCTTGCCTTAGGCGCGCCTTCGGCGCGCAACCGGCGCTCCCGCTGCGCTCGTCCGCTGCGCTTCCGGTGACAGCACATGTTGTAGGGGGTAAGGGGGGGGCGTGGCCTTCCGGGGGGCGTGGCCTCCGTCCTCGCCGAGATCGGCGTGTTTTGGTAAGCTTTCTTAGCCACGGAGCAGCGCTAAGTCTGCTCTTCACAGTGGTTTAAAAGCAGGTAAGAGCGCAGCAGCGCGTGATGAACACAAGTTATCCAGAGCAACACAGAAAGATATGTGACACAAATAACGGCGATTTTAAAACTCCCGGCTCTCAGCTTGAATGTCGATTTCCTGATGTGCCCCTACTTCGGGAGGAACAACTATTGTGGGCACTTGTGCCCCTCCATGCACCTCTGCTTGCGCATCTCCTTGTGCTGCCTCTCCTTTCACATGTACTTGGGCTTGTACTTGCACATGTGGTTGTTGTTGCGGCTGTGGTTGTTGAACACTCGTCAAATGAGTTACAACAACCTGTGTTGATTGAGGTACATTGCTGCTACTTTCTTGCGATGAGCCAACATCACTGGTCGATGGTGATTGAACAACTAGACTGGCTGCCTCTGCAGCACTCAAGGGCTTGGACTTAAGTTGGCGTGGTGGTGGTGGCACTGAGCCCAATGGAGCGGGGGTGCTGCTCCCAGCTTGGTCCCCAGCAGATCCCGCTGCTGCTGCAGGCGTATTTTTTTTTTATTCCCAGAAATTGTGGCGGGCGGCACACCAGTCTCCTTGGTAACTTGCTTCTTCTGCTCCTTACTGGCAACTTTCTTGCTAGAGGAGCTACGGGGAACTTTTTTGGGGGCCATCTTCTTCAGAGGTCAGAACAGCAGGCTGCAGTTGCACGAGTTGCAGAGTCGTCTTGTCTGTGGCCAGACGTGACGTCGTGTGACGTTATGCTGCACACAAACACCGCTGGAGGACTTCTTTCTGGCACTGGTGGTTCTCTTGAGTCTTGTGCACCTAAAAGCAATGGAAGACAGAGGAACATCAGTTATACACCCCAAAAAGTCGCAAAACACACAAAAATCTGCACAATCCCATGCCATCCATGCCCTCAATGATGTTTAAATTCAAGACACCCAACAGAAAGACTAGGCCCATGCACCACTCACTAGCCCTGGGCTAAAGACCCCTAACAGCAGCCAAAAAAATCGAAAAACACACAAAAATCAGCACAATCCCATGCCATCCATGCCCTCAATGATGTTTAAATTCAAGACACCCCACAGAAAGACTAGGCCCATGCATCACTCACTACCCCTGGGCATAATCGATGAAAGCTAGGCAAAATGGGTGCAGGCCTGAGAACACTGCCTGCATTCAAAATGGCCCCTTGCCCCCCAGCACATGGCCTGCCTGTACCAGCACTCAAAATGGACCCCACCCACATGGCCAGTACCCATCAACACCTCAAAAATCGAAAAACACACACAAATCTGCACAATCCCATGCCATCCATGCCCTCCATGATGTTTACATTAAAGAGACCCCACAGAAAGGCTCAGTCCATGCACCACTCACTACCCCTGGGCAAAAGGACCCAACAGCAGCCAAAACAAATCGAAAAACACACAAAAATCAGCACACTCCCATGCCATTCATGCCCTCAATGATGTTTAAATTCAAGACACCCAACAGAAAGACTAGGCCCATGCTCCACTCACTTGCCCTGGGCAAAAGGCCCCAACAGCAGCCAAAAAATCGAAAAACACACAAAAATCAGCACAATCCCATGCCATCCATGCCCTCAATGATGTTTAAATTCAAGACACCCCACAGAAAGACTAGGCCCATGCACTACTCACTACCCCTGGGCATAATGGATGAAAGCTAGGCAAAATGGGTGCAGGCCTGAGAAGACTGCCTGCATTCAAAATGGCCCCTTGCCCCCCAGCACATGGCCTGCCTGTACCAGCACTCAAAATGGACCCCACCCACATGGCCAGTACCCATCAACACCTCAAAAATCGAAAAACACACACAAATCTGCACAATCCCATGCCATCCATGCCCTCCATGATGTTTACATTAAAGAGACCCCACAGAAAGGCTCAGTCCATGCACCACTCACTACCCCTGGGCAAAAGGACCCAACAGCAGCCAAAACAAATCGAAAAACACACAAAAATCAGTCAAATCCCATGCCATCCATGCCCTCAATGATGTTTAAATTCAAGAGATCCAACAGAAAGACTCAGTCCATGCACCACTCACTACCCCTGGGCAAAAGGCCCCAACAGCAGCCAAAAAATCGAAAAACACACAAAAATCAGCACAATCCCATGCCATCCATGCCCTCAATGATGTTTAAATTCAAGTCACCCCACAGAAAGACTAGGCCCATGCACCACTCACTACCCCTGGGCAAAAGGCCCCAACAACAGCCCAAAAATCGAAAATTCCAAAATTGTAGTTGCAGCAACTGTAATGCCCCAAACAAACTTACTTGTGAAATTTCTAATCCAAAAGTGATCCAAAGAAAGTCAAAAAGGCCTCAAATACAAATATCCAGCAGCATCCACAAAAAGTAATCCTTCCAGGCCAAGATCCGAATGAAAGTGACCAGCACATGAAGAAAGCACTGGGAGGAGCCTGCTGGACAGGAACAGGAAGTTGGAGACTATTGGGCACCTCCTTCCCCCCCCCCCAAAATGGACTCCTTGCAAAAAAAAGTGCAGGCAAATGTCAACCTGAGGAGTTATTCTGATAAAAATCATCATTTTCAGAAGGTTTATGCTGCTTGCTGGTGGATTTCTTGTGCAGAATTGCAAATTTTGTAATTTCGCGTGTGCGAGATTGTTGCTGCCCGCCGCATCTACGTGTTCACAATTGCGAACTCCCGCGATACGTGACCACGTCGTACTCGCGTTGACAAACTCTCGCTGTGCAAGGTGGCAAGCCGTGATGACGTAATCGCGGTCGTCAAACTCCCGCGGGATCCCGCAGCAAGATCCAAAATGGGGCAGCACTCGTAAAATATCGAGAAAAACAACTCGGCAAACACTGAATGACGGTAAGTGAACGCCGCGTGAATGCCGCGCGCAGCAATATTGTATCACCAAGCAAAAAAATCCGCTGTGTGCGAACTTGCGGATTTTCTGCAAATTCACGAAAGTTCGCGGATTGCGAATTTACCGAAAATTCGCAAATTCCGCAAGCGAAACGGATTTTACGCGCATGCTTAATCAAGAATGGCCTGGACCCGCGAAGCGATAACAAAAACTCACGCTAAGGTCCATTAGCTGCAGGAAGCCATGACCAGAAAAAAGCTGGTCTAAAAAATGTTGATAACTATTGATGCCTCATCAATGCAGCTTTTAGTGCAGGACGGCGCTCCTAGCAATGTTGCAGAGCTGCCCTGCGACAAAACAACAGTGCAGGAATGCACACAATCAATAAGCTAGTGCGCATAACTGTGCCCCAGTCATAAAAAGTGTTGCTGCCCTGCAACAAGACAGCGTTGCAACACTTTTCACTACTCCCTTTTTGCGACAACATGGAAGCGCTGTAATCACTGGGCAGCGCTCCATGACACAAGTAATAACAGAAACTACAGGAATCCTGACGTATCCGCCTGCTCCAAAGTCACGCATTGCTGTAGTCGTATCACAACCATGACGCAACTCCAAAAATACATGGGGCCAGCCTATCTCTGTGGCACTGCCTCACCCTCACACCTGCCATCAGACAGGTGTAAGGTACTGACGCAGTGCCGTACATGAGGGGTGCCCGAATGTCAGCATCATTGGAGATCCATTGGTGGTGGTTCCGTGTTACTGTGTCATCGTTTGGAAGCATTGGTGGAGTGTTAGTGCGGGGAGAGTTTTTGAGACATACTGTGGTGGCCTTGATCCAGCTGCGAGGGGGTGCAATGATGGCGCTGGCGTTCGGTGGGCAAGGTGAAGGCGTGATTCATTCAATGATGGGAGTGCCAGGAGAGTCCATTGTTGTGGCATTAGTTAAAGTATCCCCTGGCGGAGGTGGCGTGCTCAACCGTGTGTCCTGCAATGTGCCAGTTGAGATGACTTGCTGCTTGCGTCTGAAGATGGTGACAGGAGGAGGTGGTGCTCTGGTCACTGGGGTAGCCCAGGTGGAACTTGAGTTCACAGAGTTGGATGTCATCGGTGGAAGGGAGACCTTGTGTGCAATGAGATCCACAATGGGATTGAAAATGAGGGGCCAGATCTTGGTCCAGATCTGGGACTTCACATTGTCCATGGTCACCCTTGGCACATTAGAGTGCGTGGTCAGTTGGAGTGTGCCCTGTAGGTGACGGCAATGCCTCCTCCTTGATGCCCGTGGTGCCCCTTGCGGGTGAAACTGCAGCCATCAGTGATGGCAAATGTGATGTCCGGTACGGAGCTGAGGTTGATCCTTGCAGGCAAGGTGGCAGAAAGGGTTGATGGCAAAGTGGGTGCAGGCACCGTAGCGGTGGAGTGTCCAAGAGGAAAACACCTTGGTGCTGAGCGCAGGCTACGGGCAGATGGACGCAAACGACATAGCCCATGAGTTGCACTTTGCATGGAAAATGACCATTACAATGCAGGCAGTACATCGTTAACAACACAACTACGACAACGCAGGTGCCTTAACATCGTATTTGAATACAACACATTCTCAGGACAGTGATAGGACAATTTTGGGGTGTTTCTTTGGGTAAACAAATGAAAAATGGGGTGTTTTTTGGGGTAAAATATGAAAAATGGGGTGCATGTTGGAGTAAAAAATGAAACATTTTGGAGGTGTTTTGGGGTACAAAAATACATTTTTTGGGGTGCGCATTTTTCTCAAACGTGATTTCTGTGTGTCTTTTGGGGTTCTAAAATGGAATTTCAGGGTTCACCTTTGGGTTTGTTGTGCTAAGGTTGGTTTTGGTTTGCACTCACTGAAGTGGGAACAGTGATCTTCATTTGTCCGCCAACATATACTCTACTGTTGCAATGTGACTAGTATTGGTATACATTGGAATGTAATGCAATGTCATGGCATGTGTCGCAACCACGTATGTGCCCTTGGCACACAAGTGGTATGCCCACTGTGCATGGGCGCACACCAGCCAACATTGAGAAGTGCGGGTGTCTGGATAGCTGTGAGGTGGTAAAAGCTGTAAAGAACACTGGATGTTACATGGACGCACGGATGTGTGTGAGAGCGGGTGTCGGCAGAAATTTATTGAGGGAAGTCTTAGCTCTAATCCGTCTCTAGTGTCTTTGTAGCTCCTGCTCTTCTGTGTCTGCTTCCATTAAATTGAAGTCAGCAGCCAGGCTCCTTCCTCTGAGTCTATCAAAACACTGCGATGCAGCGGTGGGATTGGCATTTGGCAATGGGACAAGTCAGGCAGCGAGTTGCTGGAGGGGTGGGCATGTTATCCATATAGGCTGTAATGCAGCCTGCATTGTGAACAGGGAAAAGTGCATGACTGCTTTGGATCGACTGAGTCGATCAACCAAACAGTCATTGCACTCTTAAGTGTGCATGCCCATCTGCCCATGCCCTGCTCTGTGTTTGGAGCAGTTCTAGCCACCCCCACCCCCTGAGGATACATAACATGATTACATCAGTTAGTTATACCTTGTTTTTCCCATTTTGTTCTTTATGGTTGGCATCTCTGAGCCAGCAGTTCACACTTCCCACCACTGCTTCCCCCATGGGCCCGCACCCCTGTCCTCGCCCATTTTCACCTCCCAGGTAATCGGTCGTCCACCTTTCCCTAATTAATGGCAGACGCTGCACGATTGTGTAGTAGATGCGTGCAGAAGGCATGCCTAAGCCAAGCCCGTCTGAGCCCGTCTGCGACCCGATCGCAACCAGAGCCAGGAAATCTGGACTCTGGGCCACCCACTGTTCTAGCACAACCACACTCCACACACTCAACCCTGGAAAAGTCTGAGATTGCCAAGAGGTCTTGCCAAACATGACCCATGTCCAGTCCTCCAGCCGCCACTGCGGCCAGAGCTTAATCACCACCAGGGACTCAAAGACAGCTGACGCCAGCACCAGTGACACCCTAAGATGCATCCTCCTCAATGTGAAATCCGGGAGATACTCGACTCCCTCTCCCCCAACATCGCCTTCTTCAAGGAGACGTGGACCAACGCCTCCTCTGCCCAACATCAACACCGCCCTCCCGGATGAATACAAGATCCAGAGGAAGGACCGCTACAACCACCTGGGAGGGAGCCTCGCCATTGCCCACATGAGCACCCTCCGCCTCACCACCTCCATCTAAGCCTTCCTCTCCGCCGAACACCTACACTTCCAGATCCAGCCCAGCCACAACTCCACACTCTGGGGAACCCTGGTCTACAGACCCCTCGGCCACCAGACACACCAGCCAGCCCACCATCTCCACCTGGACACCAGTAACAGCCAAATATACCGCCTCGACCATGAAAGACATCCACTCGTGGGCCCTCACCAACCCATGCCCTCTTCACATCTACCACAGAGCCACGTCTGCCATCACACATGATCTACAATGCACCATCAACACCACCTTCAAAACCGGCACCTACACAGACAACTGGAAGCTTGCAAAAGTCTGGCCCCTGCTCAATGATACCACAGCTGACCCCACCGGCTTTAAGAACTACTGGCTCATCTCACTCCTCCACTTTGCAGGCAAAGTTGCTGAGTATACAGTCAACAGGGGAGTGCCAAGCAACCACAGCAACGGGGACGTCCTACACGCCACTACAGAGGACATACACACCCTCCAGGACCAAGGCCACTCAGCAGCCCTCATCCTACTTGACCTTTCACCGGCCTACTACACCGTCTCCCACCGCACACCAGTCGCCAAACTACATGACACCAGCATACAAGGAACAGCCCTAGACTGGATTAGATCATTCATCACCAGGAGAAGCCAAAGGATAAGACTGCAACCCTAACTCTCAGATCCCATGTTAATCACCTGTGAAGTCCCAGAGGGGTCATCTCTGAGCCGGACCCTCTTCAACATCTACATGGCCCCCTCGACGCCATCGTCTGACAACACGGCCTCAACATCATATCCTACGCTGATGACACCCAGCTCATCTTCTTCATCACCAACGAACCCACCACCACCAGACTCAACTTCCATAAAGGAATGACGGACGTCGCTGTCTGGATGCCCAACAGCTGCCTGAAGCTCAACACTGAGAAGACAGAAGTCCTCATCCTTAGAACCACACCTTCAGCATTGGACAACACCGGTTGACATCTGCCCTCCGAAGCCCACCTACCCCCTCGGCCCACGCCAGAAACCTCAGCATCATGCTCGACACATCCCTCGCCATGAAATGGCAGGTCTATGCCGTCACCTCAAGCTGCTTCAGCACCCTCTGGGCGCTCCACAAGACCTCCAAAGGAATCCCCCACCGGAGTCAAGGAAGACAGTCACCCATGCACTCATCACCAGCAGACTGGACTCTGGAAACGCACTCTACACCGGCATTTACAAATCCATACTCCGCAAACTCAAGACATTGCAGTACACTGCCGCCAGACTCGTCCTCAGCATCCCCCGGCACAACACATCAGCCAACACCTATGTAGACTCCACTGGCTCCCTGTATAGTAAAGAGTCACATTCCAAATCATCACTCATGCCAATAAATGCCTACACAGCAACATAACCTAATACCTCAACAACAGAATCAACTTCCACATACCCAAATGAGACATCAGATCTTCCAACATCGCACTGTCCTAAATCCTGTCCATCCACAGAGCCAGAGCAGCCCGAAGATCCTTCTCCCACATTGCATCTAGGACCTGGAACGTACTACCAGCAGACATCAGAGGTGCCCCCTCCCTGAACACCTTCAGGAAGACACTCAAGACCTGGCCCTTCGGCTGACAGATCTGCGACCACCACCTCAGCGCCTTGAGACCCTCACTGCTGAGTAGCGCACGTACAACGCTAGCAAGGCGAATTAAAAGGGCGATAGAAAAAAACTAACGCTACCCTAGGGTTAGCAATAGTTATCGCCAGTCTTTGATAATATGCCCCATAGTCTCTCCCAGAATTTGACTATTTCGAAAAGGGGTTCCCTTCAAATGTAATCCCAAGGCTGAGAAGGCCTTCTTTTGCTTAAAGAAGGGTTCACCTCGGTAAGAATTCTGAGGCATTCAGATCACACTAAACCCTATTTTTTAGAAGTGAATTTATATCAATTTGCGTTTGGAGGTGTGCATTCCTGAAGAGATGAACACACTGGGCTCAGACATCTGATTACTTATTTCTCTAAAAAAAACTCCTGCCAGCTGAATAGAATTACATCCTTGCAGAGCAGCAATTGGCAGACATTTGAATGGCTTTCCAATAATGGGGAAGGTGTCTATTAAAGGCCCAACACACAGTATCAATCTATTCCCATCATAAGAATTTACATTTCTTTCAGTCTTTTAAGGCTCTAACTCCACGCCAAAAGGGTTGTTTTTAGCGAGTAATCACATCCAAATCAGGAACTAAACAGGTCAAATCGGATGCCCTGTGCAGGCTTCACAGGATCCCTAACTCATGTATTCCTATGAGAGCTACACCAACCATTCTAGCCCCAATAAGGGTAATAGGGGCACCCCCAGGCTCAGAATTTTGCTAGCAATTATACCAAGACTACAATACAATAGATGCCAGGACTTAAAGACGAGTATTACCACTATTTGGATTTATTTCACATACCCACCCCACAATTTAAGACAGGAAGTACTAGGTTTGTGTCTTGCATCGTCCTTAACAGCAGAACCAGGAGAATCTAAAACTAAACAAAATTGTATGTAATGGTTCTGGTGGGAGGATATATCGAAGGATAGTGACACTTATATGTATCAGTGTTCGTCATGTGCACAAAGCAAGTCAAGGTCCATCAAACCTGCTGGGTTGTTATTACTAATGCCAATTCCATCAGCATCTTGGCATACAGTGAGTATGGAATTCATTGCAGACATGCCTTCAGTGTATAGATTGACAACCATTCTAGTTGCTGTAGACCAGTTAACCAAAAAGCAAATTTTGCAACCATAAAGAAACTACCAACTGCCTTAGATCTAGCTGTCGTTTTGCTTCACCAGGTCCCCTGCCTACATGGGCTACTATCCATAGTGATTTTGGACTGCAGACACTACAATTTATGGCGTCATTTTGGGAGGGTTTATGCACTTTACTGACCATTGATGTCCGCTTGTCCTCCATCCACCACTCCCAGACCAATAAATAGAGGGAACAAGTGAACCAGGTTCTATAACAATTGATACATTGTCTCTTGGCCACTTCTACTAATGATTGGGTACTGGCTTTGAGCATAGCTGAGATTTTATACAATAACTCCACACACTCGCCCACAGGAGCCTCTCCTTTCTATTGTAAATTAGGCTATCACCCTCGGTCTTTCCTATCAGAAAGTCAGTTACAATTAGTAGGAGGAGGGATTTACCCTCAGCTAGCAAATGAGAAGTCACAGTTAACTTAGTAGACAGGTATGTATAAATCATGTAATACCACAAAAAAAATAAGTAAAAAGCACACCACAATAAAACTCCCATTTTTTTTTTATAAATATACAAAATATTTTTATCTTCAAAACAACACCACACCAGCAAAAATCCAATGTAGGGAACCAGAGATATACATTTTTAAAGATTAAATCAAAATTGTGCATTCTAGCCCCAAAAAGCTCAATGCGCCACTCGCGGCTATTTGGTTGCACTGGGACAAAGTTAAAGTTTTAGGCTGACTGCGATGGATTGTGGGTTGGATAGGTTGAGAGCTAGACCTTGGTCAAAAGATGACCTTTCAAATTAGTATTTTTTTTGGAGCTTTTCACTCCTTAACGGTCTCATCAGCGCGTCCTCTGGCTTCTCAGATCCGAAGTTTGATTTGACGAGGGTGGCCTGCTTCAGCATGATCTCTGGAAGTCTTTGTCCTCGACATCAACCGCGAGGGGCTCCATAGCTTTTAGGGGGACAAACTAGTGCAACCAGGATGATTCAAGAGTCAACAATAGGGGCTTGACTCTTGACGTAAAATGGGTCTCCTTCTGGAGCTTTTCTGCAAAGCTTTGCAGAAAGTTTCATAACTATGAGATGTAATTGTTATTGCAGTACTGCAATAGGGAAAATATTTTGGGTGCTTTTCCTTACTATGAAACATCTCAAATACTGTCCCTGCTTTTTATGACAATTCACCTTACCCTTGGGTCACCTAAGGCAGTCCTTATGGGTGCCTTAAAAGTTATAAAATATGTATAAAAAGTGACTTATAATTTCATAGTCAAATTTGGACATAGTTTCATTTTAAACCCAGCCAGAAAGGTAGGCCTGGCTTTAAAATTAGGCCAGACATCACAGCACACATAGGTGCTTTAGGTCCACTAGAGTCGCCAAACTTACATGACCTACCATAAACTAGAAACTTACAGGTAGTTTGTCCTTTCCAATTAGAATGATACCAATTACCACATTACAGGACAGAACACTGGCCTTGGGCCTGGTTAGCAGAGCTTAGGGCACTTTCAGGGTCAGTAACAACCAGCATAGGTCAAAAAATGGAGATGGTTAAGGCAAAAAGAATGACGTTCCTACACTTCCCAATAGAGTTCACAAATACAACACGAGTATCTGTTCTGAAAGCTCACCATGATCGTCTCTTACACATTTGTCCTATGGCTAAGGAACATTTCCGTCAAAACAAAGCTTCAATGAAGCTCAAGTCCAACCCACAGCATAGGTACGGTCTCGATTTTGCTACTGGTGATTTGGTTTGACTCCGTACAAAAAATCCTTTTCTACCTTGGCCCTGTAAATTGCAACAATGCTTCATGGGATTCCTTCCCATTGTCAAACATGTGCATACAGTTTCCGTGAGGTTACCCCTATCGGAGAAATACCAAATCCATCCTGTCTTCTATGTCTTCCTATTAAAGCCCTTTGTTTCTACTGATTCTCCCACCTCTTCACTACCTCCGGTTTTTGGGAATGACCATCAAGAATACAAGGCCTCCTAGGTGCCCGATTTCAAAAGGATTTGGGAGAAACTGTTTTACCTCATTGACTGGAACGGTTAGCTTCCTGAGAATTTGTCCTGGGGGCCCACATCTGGTCGGTAGAATTCTTGGCAATAACCTGTCAAAGTCACAACTGAGGATCAGACTTTGTTGGGGAGAACTGTTGTGTCTTACTCTGAATGCTCCCTATGCTCTTTGACACTGCACTTGCATATTCCATTGAGCCTCTCCCTATACTCCCACTGACCAGTTCTTTCTTCCATTTGCTACATATTCTCCAAGCTCCCCTCGCCTAGCTTGGGTATCCCACTCTTCTAGGCATACTCACACAGGGCCCGATTCACAGAACTAACTTAAGACAAAATCCTAAACTTACTACTTTTGGTATTTACAGATGGCATTTAGTAGTAGTAAAGTTAGGATTTTGTCTTACGTCTGTCTTAAGTCTGTCTTACGTCTCTCCTAAGTCTGTCCTAAGTTTGTCTTAAGTTTGTCTTAAGTCTGTCTTAAGTCTGCCTTAAGTTTGCCATAAGTTTGTCTTAAGTCTGTCTTAAGTTTGTCTTAAGTCTGTCCTAAGTTTGTCTCAAGTCTGTCTTAAGTCTGTCCTACTACTTTTGGTAGTCACAGAAGGCAGTTAGTAGTAGTAAAGTTAGGATTTTGGCTTAAGTTTGACTTAAGACAGACTTAAGACAGACTTAAAACAGACTTAAGACAAACTTAAGAAAAACTTAGGACAGACTTAGGACAGACTTAAGACAGACTTAGGACAGATTTAAGACAGATTTAAGACAAAATCCTAACTTTACTGCTACTAAATGCCTTCTGCGAATACCAAACATTGTAGTAAGTTTAGGATTTTGTCTTAAGTTAGTTCTGTGAATCGGGCCCACAGTCTCACCAGACTTGCATGCAGGCGTGCCATCTCTGGTGCAGCTCTATAAACACCACCACGCCCATGCCTTCTGGTCTTTCGAAGGAGGAGTATCTCCTCACAAACTTGACAGCAGCAAGCCCAATACCCCTGCACTTACATACGATGACAGATCTTTAATGAAAAACGATAGTGGTTAATCACTTTGCTACTGAGGGAAGGATTTGAGAAGTAGGAGACTGTTACAAACGTATTTATACAAGTCACAGGCCTGACACTCCACCTCCTAATTTTGTATACTATTCAGTTTAAAACTTCTTCTTGTATTTCTGGGTGAAAGTTTTATAGCACTTCTCAGGAGTTGGGCGCCTTATAGGTATATACAATTATTTTGTTGAGTATCCATTTTCCAGAAATGTTTGAAATTCTTTCAAGATTAGTTATGCTATTTAACAGATTCGAACTAGACTCAATCACATGAACATCCAATTTTTTTGTACAATCAATTCCTATGCAGTACTTTACTTGGACTTTAAATTATAGTGCTTTTAAATTAAGGGAGACTGGCAGGCCTGTAAAAGTATTGCTGTGACTTTGTTTACCTTGCTGAGCAGAGGTCAGCTATTGTCGACCTAAGTACATTCCTTTTTAAAATCTGTCAGGATGAAAAGTAAAGTGGGTGTAAAAATGTGTTTAAGAAAACACCTCTTTGGGACCTCGTGTTTGTTTATCACATTGCGTGGTTTATGCCTTTCTAAGAGTTTATACTACTAAAAATCAAGTATTAAATTAACAAAACGCAGTAATGTACAACATACCAAGTTTTCAAAGAACCAACTACTTGTGCAAATGTACCAAAGTAGGGTAATGTGAAATTAATAAATTGAACCTCCAAAGAACCAAGGGGCATATTATCAAGCAATTTATCTGTGCTTTTTTGGCTTTAAAAGCCAAGAAAGCGGAGATTAAATTATCTCCCTATCAGCAAAAGGGTGCTCACATGCAATTTCGCATGTTAGCACCCTTTTTCTCTACGCTGACCCTTGCATCTCTAATGAGATGCAAAAGGGGCGTTCCAGAGAAAAAAAATAGGAGAAATGTTGTTAAGCGAAATTTCTCCTATTATCAAGGATATCGCTAACCTTGTTAGTGATAAAAAAGCAGCGCTAACCGCGGTTAGCGCTGCTTTTTTTACACCTGGTATTTTCCTGACTTAGCCATGATATTCTATGGAAGGAGGATATCATGGCTAAGTTTGTGAGCCCCTATCATCAAGCTAACGCCAAACTTCGAGAGATTATCGTTGGTTTTCCAGCGATAATCTCTCATTTGGCAGTTAGCGCAAGGATTTTTATCACTTCTGAGATAAGCGTTGCTAAGAGCACGCTCTCTCATTGATAAAAATCCACGCTACCCGGCGATAATTATCCTAGCGCTAAGTGGGCTTAGCGATAATTATCGCGGGGGCTTGATAATATGGCCCCAACTGCTCGTGAAAAGTCGGCGTACATTTAAGTAAGCATGCACAGGATTCATACAGTTAAGGGTGGGTGGTGAACTCCGCTATGCAAGGGGAGTTTGCAGACTTTTGCCAACTCTGCCCCGCTGAGAGTGCGGAGTTCAGAAAAAGCCTCAGATTCCACAGTGTGCCAGAGTTTGCCCTTGCCGCCCACCCCTAGTTAATTGGTGAGAGGGCAGCAAGACCAAAGGCCATGTTGTGCTGAAGGGAGAGGGAACCTGAAGAGTGCGGAGGAAGGGATGGGGCCAGGAAGCAGCTTTGCACAGAGCCCACTGTGTCAGAGGCTGTTCAGGATGGCATGCCTGGAACTGATTGCTGAACTGGTTGAGAGCCGAGGGAGGAGTCCAGGAAATGTACGATTAGGACTCAGGAGCTGAGCTTCCTGGTCTACTCACACAGAGTTTAGTTTATGCTTACCTGGCCATGGGCACTGCCCAAAAAACACCTCCTTGCTGCTAATTTATGGGCAACTTTTTCAGCCTGCTTGCTGTGGAAGTCACCATCTTCAATCAGAAGTAAGTGAACAAGAGCTTGGCATGGAAAACTGGAGGCAGAGTGCTAGAGGGCTGGACTGTTGCTTCGTGGACTCACTCGTTGTCGTTGAGGTCCACTCCTGGTCTGGTTCAAACTGCTTCGCCCAATGCACAGATATCATTGTGGCAAGAACTGAAGAGAACCCAGAGGAGTGTTGAGGTATGAACGAGGGTGAGTGCAGCAGACTTGAGAAGAGTCACAGTTGTAGTGAGTATTGAGGGGCTGAAGGCATGTTTGAGAGGCGAATTTAGGGCGGACCAGAACTCCACACCACCCCAGTTCAGACTTGGCCATATGCAAATCAGCCTTGACCCTGTGCCTCATGGGAAAAGTCCAGCCGGAACTGAAAAGCCTTGTGAGTCCCATGCTCTCCACAGGACTGGAGTCAAGCTATCCTGGCTGAAGACAGCTGATAGCCAGAAACCGGTCCTAGGCTGCTTGATTCCGGTCCAGTAAAGACATGGCTTGGCAGTTCGGGCTGGACTGTTCCCATGAGGCACAGGGTCAAGGCTGATTTGCATATGGCCACGTCTGAACTGGGGTGATGTGGAGTCAAAAAACACCATGGGTTTAGGCCCAGATCTCTGTACTGGGGTGAATGTATGACATTGTTCTGCATTCTGTCAATCAACTGTTGTTTTTGCATTTGTCACCCCGAGTGGGATGGGTATGCTCAGACGTGAGTCCCATGCTCTCCACACCATTGGAGTCAAGCTATCCTGGCTGAAGACGGCTGATAGCCAGAAACCTGTCCTAGGATGCTTGATTCCGGTCCAGTAAAGACATGGCTTGGCAGTTCGGGCTGGACTGTTACCATGAGGCACAGGGTCAAGGCTGATTTGCATATGGCCATGTCTGAACTTGGGTGGTGTGGAGTGCAAAAAAATGATGGATTTAGGCCCAGATCTCTGTACTGGGTTGAATGTATGACATTTTTCTGCATTCTGTCCATCAACTGTTGTTTTTACATTTGTCACCTCGAGTGGGATGGGTATGCTCAGACGTGAGTCCCATGCTCTCCACACAACTGGAGTCAAGGTATCCTGGCTGAAGACGGCTGATAGCCAGAGACCGGTCCTAGGATGCTTGATTCTGGTCCAGTAAAGACATGGATTGGCAGTTCGGGCTGGACTGTTCCCATGAGCCACAAGGTCAAGGCTGATTTGCACAGGGCCATGTCTGAACTGGGGTGGTGTGGAGTGCAAAAAACGATGAATTTAGGCCCAGATCTCTGTACTGGGGTGAATGTATGACATTGTTCTGCATTCTGTCCATCAAATGTTGTTTTTGCATTTGTCTCCCCGAGTGGGATGGGTATGCTCAGATCTAAGTCCCTTGCTCTCCACACCACTAGAGTCAGGCTATCCAGGCTGAAGACGGCTGATAGCCAGAAACTGGTCCTAGGATGCTTGATTCCGGTCCAGTAAAGACATGGCTTGGCAGTTCGGGCTGTCCTGTTTCCATGAGGCACAGGGTCAAGGCTGATTTGCATATGGCCATGTCTGAACTGGGGTGGTGTGGAGTGCAAAAAAAAGATGGATTTAGGCCCAGATCTCTGTACTGAATATATCTTTCCATTCCGCAAACAAAAATCCTGCATACCATCACTCTGCATTTTTTAGTCCGCAAAAACCATTACTCCTCAAGCCATAATTCCGCAAATTTTTACAACGCATATGACTTTGCTACGCATGCAATTACAACGCAAATGCATGTGTGGTGAAGTCATATACTTTGTAAAAGTACTTTATTTTTAAAAATATATATAAATATTTATATATAAATATATATATACATATATATATATATATATATATACATATATATATATATATATATATATATATATATATATATATATATATATATATATATATATATATATATATATATATATATATATATATATATATATATATTACCTACTGGCGGTCGCCAGTAGGTAGTTATAGTTAGGATTGTTTTCCATAGGAAATCCTCAACATTCTATTTGGAATAACTAATAACTTTGGCCCTGGTTGAAGAATCTTAGCGAATTTCTCAAAGAAGATGGCTCGGTCCGCTGCGCTCCTTCTCTGAAAGTTTGGGTGGGATTGGTCAAGTGGGGGCTGAGATATAAGGGGGGTCCCAAAACGTGTTTTCTGCATGTTATTTTCCATAGGACCTTTAGACTCGGCTACAGGTCGAACGGCTGAATGGATTTATAAGAAATTTGGCAAAACTGTAGAGTCCGGTTCGCAGATTACGCTTTTTTTGGAATGGTGTAAATCCGTTCAGTAGTTGTTGAGAAAATTAAAGTTAAAGTCAATTATATATCTATAGGCGCGCACGCGTGCGCGCACTCAAGCGGCTGCGCGTGAGCGGAATTTTTTTTTGCTGCGTGACGTCTGTTAACGTTCGATTCGAAGGAAATCAGGAAATTTTGTTCGCCATTTTGTCACTGCGAGTAAATATATTGTTCATTTCAAAGCGTTGAAACATGGAAAGGGGAGAAGGTAGAGATTGTTTTGCTGCGTAGCTTTTCTCGGGGTGTACAGTAAGGCCCTTAAACGCAAAAAGATATAATTTTTTCCCGAAAAAAAATACGGGGTGCGCGCACCCGGTCGCGCACACCTATTTACAAGAGTGTGAAAATGGAGATAAATCAGAAGTTTGAGTGCTTAGATATAAGGTGGCTCTGAAAAGAGCCATTGTGTTAATTGAGTGTTTTCTGCATTTATAAGTAAGTACCCATGCAGAGCCTGATGTTGCAGAGGAAGATTCTGTTTCCCTCATTCGTGAAATGAACACCGTCTCTCCTATAGACGTCTTGCATGTGGTATCGCAAGTTGTTGTGGTAAATAGAACCCTTGCTATAATCTCTGAGGAACGCAGAAACAGATTTATTTACATGTCTCCTTGCTTTCTCAAATTGTGCACAATGTTGATTGGACCAATTCCATTTCTGTCTTTGGCATATATTGGAATATACCAAGGCAGATCGAGGAAAAAGTGTCATCAATTGTCGAAAGGTGTCTTTTAGAAGCATTTCCAGACCTACCCCAGTGATTGTGCCTAGATCGTTCCCACCACAGTGCACAATTATAAGGTCTGGTTCTGGGAGATGCATAAAAGTTTTCACCAATGGAATCAATTGGTGACATTTCAATCCTCTTTTGCCAATCCATGTTATGTGTACATTTGGTAAGCCGAGGTTGCAAATTCGTCTGCTTACTGCATATTTTTCACTCCAGTGAATATAACTGTGTCCTATAAGCCAGACCTTCATTTTCAAGGGATTTGTAGTCGTCCTCCGATCGGTTCTGGAAGTGGAATGGTAGTTAGAAGTTGAAATTCTAAATAAAGAAAAAGGAAGAGGCTGGGTGTGGTTAAAAAAATAAAAATGATTGGTTGATTGTAATAAGTGGAGATTGAACAGTACGTTGCATGTTAATGTTTATGTTAAACGAGAAGTACTATTGGGTGTGAAAAAACAAGACATGTAACAGAGCTGTGGATTGGCAGGTGTTTCTGGAGGGAAAATAGTCTTCTTAATTTGTTGTAGAATGTTGAGACATGAACTTTTGACCTGTGCCTTCAGCAAGGTGCAGAATGAGGTGTAACCATGGAAACAGCCGGAGATGGCAGTTGGTGATGGGTTCACTCTTTGGTGCCTCTGTGTCTGACTCTGTTCTGTGGTGGCAGGCGGACAACTGTTTGTTATTGTAGAGATGAAAGGGTGATAAGGAGAGAAATATGACATAGCGTTTGGCCTGTAGAAGCGTGGGAGCAGTGATTAAGTCTGAGTGAAGCGGAACTGTGGCGGTGCTTGGTAACAGTAAAAAAAAATTTTTAACAGTGGTATAACTGTCTGTACGGTGCGCGACCTACTAAGAAAGAGTTCACGGGCCGTAATTGGCTTGCAGGTTCTAGTATCAGTAAGTGAGGTTGAGAAAAGAAAACATTCAGAACTTTATTTATGAAGGCCTTGCGCCACCGGTGCGTCACTGTTTCCCATTTTAAAAAATGAGGCACCGGCGGCGGAAGGTCTTCATAAATAAGGTCCTCAGTGACTACAGTTAAGGTTATGTGGAACCCATGAATAGTTTTTCTTTTTTTTTTTTTTTTTTTTTTTATTGGCAAATTAAAATCATGAAACATAAGTATACAGCATAGACAATATAAATTGATACGGTATACATGGATTAAAAAATAAATACACAAATATAAGTAAACAAACTTCTACCTCAAGGAAAAATATAACGATAAAGAAGAAAAAGACAGAAAAGAAAGAAGAAAAAGAAAAATGGAAAAGAAAAGGAACATAGTATCAAAATCAGAATCAATCAAAGGCCCTGTATCTGGTTTCCCCTTTCTTCATTATACCACCTGGTAATAGGTTCCCATATCTGTTTTCCTATTGCTCTCATTTTCCTGCCTCTTGTGGCATATATTGAAATTTCTTGTTTATAGATAGCTATGAAACGGCTAAGCCACATATTAAAGGTGGGAGGATCTGTATCTTTCCACCTAGCTGCTAGAATTATCCGTAGCACGGTGTATCCCAGAAAAAGTACCGCCTGTTCTTCTCTATTGTGTTTCAAAGAGTCATCATGACCCAATAGGAGCAATGTTATAGAATCATATATTCGGTGCCCAAAAATTTGGGTCCAATATTCCAATATCATAGTTTTGATTGTTGCCAATGTAGGGCATTCAGCAAACATGTGCAGGAGATTTGCAAGTGGTTGTTTGCATCTGGGACAGTTGTCATCAATCCTAAGCCCCCATGCAAACAATTTAGCTGGCGTATAGTATAAATTATAAATGATTCTATAATATTGAGCCTTTAAGTTAGAGGCTATAAAATATCTTGTTGAGAGGGCTAATGAGAGATCTAGATCTACATTTGGGTTAGCTAATTTTAAGGCCCAAGATTGTTCCGTGTGCTCTAGATCATCAGGGGTGTTGGCCAAAAGTAACTGATATAAAACCCCTATTCTTGTAGATTTTTTCCCTATAATATCAAATAGTGGGATATTATCTAGTAGAATTTTTAGTTTAGTATTATAGATACTAGCTGATATTTGATAAAATTTTTAAAAAATCGCTCGCGGGGACATTATATCTTACTTGAAAGAGCTCAAAAGAAAGTGGGAGATTATTACCAAAAAAATCTCCTATTGTTTTAATACCTAGGAGCTCCCACCTCTGGAATCTACTGTCGTTAGGGATATTAGGAAAAATTTTGCATTGCCATAAAGGTGTATATTTCGTATATATAGGAATACCTAGATGTTTGCAGATAGCTTTCCAGACTGAACGAGCATCTAGAACAGTCTTTAATTTAATTTTGTATAACCCCCGGATGGTGGGTTTTGATTTGCAATATAGAAAGAATAAGCTTACTTCAAAGTCCTAAGTCAAACACCAACTCTTATCTTTTCGGATAAATCGCTTAGAATAGGACTAGTATATGCTGTTTAATCTATTATCGCTACAATGAATTTTTCTGCCAGCATTTACGGGTTCTTTTGTATGGCTCACTGGGTATTGCGGGGTTCTAGTATGATTATTCTATTATAGCTTTGCATGCTTCCTTTTTTTATATACCCTTCTACTAGCCTACACATGTGTTATTTGAAATATATAGAATCAATAATAAGGCACGGGCGCAGGGTGTCTCTCCATCACTATAGACTCTAGTTAGAGTCTACATGCCTCAAAGGGTGGTGTGCGGGGGAGGTGGGTGGGGAAGGCCTTGGGGAAGGCCCTGGGGAGGGGGCTGAGGAGGGGGGGAGGGAAGGGGGAAAACCAAAATAAAAAAATTGGCAAATTCGGTCATAGATTACGTTGTATAAGGAGAAAAAGTCATAGAAAGCAAAACTGTATTATGTACCTCAAGGAGAATGGGGGTCTTAAGCTTCAACATATTAAAACTGGGCTAGTTTTTCAAGTTAATAAATGGGGAGAATAAGTCTTTGTACGTGGAATGTGGCAGGCCTTAACCATAGAGATAAAAGGGCCCAGCTCTTTCAATTAACACAACAAAACCCAGTTGATATATTATGCCTCCAAGAGACACATATTGCATATTCCGACAGGGATTTACTTAAACTACCTGGTTATAATCTAATGGCGGCTACATCCCAAACATCCAAAACTAGAGGGGTAGCCATCCTAGCCAAACCTATAATAGGTCCCCCAATTCGCAAATCAGCTGATAAACATGGTAGATGGGTCATAATTCAGCTTCAGCTTGGTATTACTATCTGTGCAATTTATGGCCCAAATTTAGATGACCCTGCTATTTTTCGGGAGCTCGAAATCGAATTGGCCTCTTGGTCTGGTTCTCTGGTTTTCTGTGGAGACTTTAATATCGACATAGGGTTGTCTTCTGGGAACTATCTATCTCAAAACTATAAAGGGCGTAAACCAAAGGTATACAGAGCACTAGATCAGATGATGAAAAGTCACAACTTGGTTGACGTCTGGGGTCTACTCCGGGGAACAAATGTAGATGGCTATACATACTTCTCTTTCCCCCACAATAAATATGTTAGAATCGATTATATTATGTCAAGAATAAACCAGAAGGATATTATAGAAATAATTAAATCCCCGAAAACCATATCTGACCACAATGCACTGACCTTTACTTTTGATACGGTTAACTTAGTTAAACCAATAACACAGTGGACTTTTGACAGGAGGTTATTGGTTAATCAGGAATACATAACGTATATTAAATCATGGACCCAGTCCTTTTTTGAGTGTAACCAGTTTAGTGCACCCCGTATTATAGTGTGGGACTGTTTTAAAGCAGCATTGAGAGGAGAGACTATTTCATTTGTAGCTAATAAACGAAAGATAGAAAAACAATCCAATATACAAATGATGCAGGAACTGTCCAATCTTGAGGCCCTTCATGCCTCCCAGCTAAATCTGTCTCGAAGAGGGCAAGTCGATCCTACCCTAGATCCTGGGAAAATCTTAAATAAAATAATGATCTTAAAAAATGAGATTAATAGTACGCTAATTCAAAAAGCTGCGGAAACTTATCAGGCCAATAAGGATAGACTGTATGAATCAGGGGAAAATGTGGGGAAGCAGCTAGCATTACGTACTCGACAAAAACAATCACTCAGTAGTATTAAAAAGATAGAATTTGAGGGCAATGAGTATACTACCCCCAAAGACATTGTTAAAATATTTCAAAAGTATTATCAAAAACTCTATAGTAGTGATATCTCACACCCTAACAACGAAATTACAACATTCCTAAATAATTGGCTCCCAGACCAGACTTTTCATAAAAGTATCGATGAAGAAAACAAGATTTACTTGGATAGAGAGATTACGATTACTGAGGTGGAGATTGCACTAGCCGAGATGGCCAATGGTAAGTCGGCAGGACCAGATAAAATTCCATTAGATCTATATAAAATCCTTGGTAGTCAGATAACTCCTTTTTTGTTTGATTTGTTTCTTGGAGTTCAATACCACACAATTCCCCCTGAGTCATGGAAACAAACAAATATAATAATTTTCCATAAGAAGGGTAAACCACCCCACCTGCCTTCCTCATATAGGCCTATATCCTTGATTAACTCCGACTCAAAGCTATATGCTAAAATATTTGCAAATCGACTGAGCGGGGTCATCGAACGGCTCGTATCCCCGTGGCAACACGGCTGTATACCCGGCAAAGGCACTACAGACCATACTCGTAGAGCCATAACCCTATTTGACATCATGGGCGCCGCAGGAGGTGAGATGTCGATGATCTTCCTCGATGCCGAAAAGGCATTCGATCGAGTATCATGGCAGTTTCTCTGGAACATCTTGGAAAGCAAAAATTTTGGAAATAATTTTATTAATGCCATCAAAGCCATTTACACCAACCCCACGGCTAAAATCTGTATAGCAGGTAATGAGTCGGAGGTCATTACGGTCCAGAGAGGTACAAGGCAGGGTTGCCCATGCTCCCCGGTTTTATTTGCACTTTATATAGATCCCCTTATTCAAAAATTGTTAATTTCACCATCTATACAACCAGTAATTACAGGGTCCTTTTCCACCAAAGTTATGGCATATGCGGACGACATTGCCGTAATAACCACTAAGCCGTCTGAAGCAGTCTATGAAATTGAGACAATTACCCAAGCTTTTGGGAAGTACTCAGGGTATTCTATGAATAGAGATAAAACCATGGTATTAGCCACTATTAATACCCAATACGAAAGCACACTTAGGGTTAAACAGGCCACTTATCTAGGAGTAGTTCTCTCGGCAGAGATAAGTAAGATCAGCGAGATTAATTATTCTCCCCTCATCAATAAAATTAAAAGTGATCTAAGAAGGGTAGACAGTTTACACCTCTCTATTATAGGTAGGGCCAACTACGTTAAAATGAACATATTTCCGCGTGTTTTATATTTTTTCAGAGCAATCCCTCTATTACCTGGGGAATACTTTATAAAGACTATAGACTCCCTCATAGCAAAGTTTATGTGGAGCTATGGAAAAATAAGGCGGGCCCTTCCCCTGCTAGCACTCCCTCAAAGTAGAGGCGGCTTAGCCCTACCAAATCTAAGACTATATTTTTGGGCATCGTTATTGCAAAATATGGATCCTCTTCTGACTGCTAAACCAGGAGGTCCAACCGTTATAACTCCATATATACCATCTATATATGAGCTTAGCTTAGGCAAAAAACATAAGGGACTACTTTTAAGGCAGGTAGAACCATCATATTATAAAAAAATTAAATTAAAGACTGTTCTAGATGCTCGTTCAGTCATGAATAGTTTTTCAATATGAAATCATTTCAGTTGAGATTATGGATTAAAAGAGAAACCGTGAATATTTGAAATGTTTATTTAGAAATGTACTGTTATAAAGGCAAATCATTATGTAATAAGAGTACAGAAATTGCAAAAAACACAGTAATTGGTATTGTCAGTAGTACATGGAATACAAACGCTATAGTTGAAGAAAAATGAATATAGTTGGAAAAAAACATTGTACACTCTTATAAGGAAGTATATTATATTTCAATAAATGGAAGAAGGTCTCTGGCCTTTCAGTTTAGGAACGATATATGAAAATGCAAGTGGTTATACATCATTACTTTATCAATCAGCTGTCTACATGCGAAGCACTATCAAGTTTGTGTTATGTTACTGTGTACGGGGAAAAAAAGGCGCCAAAAGCGACAAAATGGCGAGAGGTGCATGTATGTAATCTGTTGGATGCTGCGCAAATCACTATTGAGGAGAACTACTGTATTGAGATATCTTTTGAAGGTTGCAGTATTGCATTTGAAATACAGCACAAGTAACAATGGAAATATTGTTGAAAGAACATATTTTTCTGTAAAGTATTTTAAATTAATAATTTTATAGAAAATTAAAGGAGCAGAGGCGTGTGAGGCGGAAATAAGCAGTTGAGATGCGAAATGGCGTTTACAGTTATAAAAAACTTGTTTAAAATTTACACATTAATTAGGGTACATGTAGCATATATTAGCGAGTTTTGCATCGAGTACGTTTGAAATAACCTTAGATAAGATATGCAATAGAATTGTTGAGATTAGACTGTAAAAAAATAAAGTTGAAAATCGAGTAGCTGAAGAAACAAATGTAGTCCACATAAAAGACCAAAATTTAAACAACACGAAATCATAATGTCCACTGTTAGTAAAGCCAATAGGTCTGTTCTTCAAAAGAAAATATGGAAAAGAACTTGAAGAATATAGGGAAGCAAAAGGAAATGAAGACGTCAATGGCTTGTATAAGAGTTATTGAAGCATTGTTTAGGCAAAATAGGTAACTTGTGCTTGTAACAGGAAATCACTTTTATGATTTGAAAGTATGTCAGCTATCCAATGGAAAAGAGTAAAGCAGCACTCATGATCTGTTAAAATCGGAGCCTCTTTTATTATCAGAGGGCAGCTCGGTGGGTTTTCGATGTAGTTCTCTGTTAGGAAAGAGTTAACCGTCCATTGTGTAGGCAAAGTATGCAGCAAGTGCTTCTAACAGGAAAACAATGTTATCATCTGAAAAGATGTCAGCCATCCAATTGAGAAGATGAAAGGAGCATTCATGATCTGTCATTATTGGAGCGTCTTTTACCATCATAGGGCAGCTCGGTGGGTTTTCGATGTAGCTCTCTGTTAGGAAATCTTGCGCCGCTGCGAATATATTCCAATGACCCAGAACTCCTTGTATCGCTGCAAAGGCCATAAACCCTCCGTTGTAACAAAGCTGTTCATGATCAAGTAACGGATTCATGAGGTGATTGTAATTCGGTTCAGGAGGTACCAAATTGCAGAGACATAAATCCAGGGCCCACGTGAAATCACAGCTCAGGCAATGAAATACAGGCTGCACACAGGTGAAATACGAATATCGAAATGTTAATCGATATGAAGTATTCAAAGTTGAGAGTGGTAAGGTGCCGTAGTACAGAAGCATTCTCTGTCGAAATAGTTCTAAGTAGTCCGGCTCGTTTGCGAAGGCAGGAGGGACATCCATTTTGAATTTCCCAAGATGGTAAAGGAAACGGCGCAGCACTGCCGGTTGTATAGCAACTCCACAGAATTAGGTCGCCGGCTATGCAGTGGAGCGGAGCAGAATGACTTGATAAATTTTCTAGGAGTCTAGTCACTTATATATTGCTTAGTAGTTATCAAAAAAGTAGCTTTTCTTGAAGTGGAGGATGCGTTAAAAAATAAGGGAGTCATTTGACCTAGTTGTAAAGCAAGGTCAATTTTTTTTTACATCAATGCTGTTTTCTGTGAATGTTAGCTAAGTGAAAGATATGTGTGTGAGCAGATGCAACGTTCAGTTTTAAATGTGACAATGGAACTCTTGTTCATGTCTTCCGATTCAAGGTCGGTATTCGATGCCAAATACAAAGATCAAGAAACGCATGTGTGGGGTAGATAGTCTGCATTCTTAAAGGAAAGGAAATGAAGGGTTATTTTTACCGCGTTAGCATTGTCGTTTAAAAAGTTACAGTGATTTTCATTATATGTTAAGAAAGTGTCACTGATGAAGACTGAAAATAAATCCTTATAAATAACAGGGACTGGTGTATTTTAGAAAAGGTGTGTAACATTACATGAATTGTAAAAAAAAACATAATGTAATTGAAAGTGTATGGTTTGAAAATGAAAAGTAGAGGTTTATAGTTCACGTTTTGAAAGCGGTTCTAGAGGGTCAGATGCATGATAGATTTATAAAAAATAGAACATGTTTTTCAATAGTATTATGGAAAAAATATGTGCCTTTATGTACTATTTAGATTATCTGCCTGTTGCCTATTCTTTGAGTTTTAGTAATCCTGTGTCTTATAAGTTTTCCAGGGGCGGTTTGAGGTTCATGGTGGGCTTGGGCAGGGAGGGTAGGTTGGGGGTTTGAAATAGGGGGTCCGGGTGGGGTGGAGTGTGGAGTTTAGTGAAGAGTGAGGGGGGCGGGGGGTTAGGGTGTTTGGTAATGAAGCAGAGTCAGAGGACGCCAAATTTCTTTTATGGGGTGCCACGTAAATATGTATTTATTCTCAGAGGTTTATTATATTAAGGATATATATTAACATGGTGGCTCTTGTCGTTTTGTGGTTCTGTGCATCTGTATAATGCTGGCCCTGTAGTTTTTGTTTATGGACCTTATTACGACACACAGGGGAGCCACGTTGCACAGTGTGAGATCAGAGACTTAGGAAATAAAACTTTATAATTCTAAGGGCTCTAAGCGATACAAATCGCCCGTTCTCGGTGTAAAAAATATCACCGCTATTGGTGGTATTTTCTACGGTGTTAGTGCTCGAAGGAGAATAGTAACATATATGTGAAATAAAATTATGTAACAGGCTCAGCATTTCACATTATCGCGTGAAAACAAAAGTTGTTCTCACATAGCAATAAGTCTCTTATAATTAAGGGACGGAGTGTATATAGTGCTATTTACTACTCTGCTATGTGAACGATGTCGAATATTTCATAAGAGGAGGCTTTAAAAGTTTTTCGATAAACTGGTTTTCCAGGGAAGTGGGTGGAGTGTTCCGTGTAAATTGCAGAATAGAAACTAGTAAGAACCAATTGGAAGTGTTGTTTTAAAGTCACATGACTGCACATGCGTGTCTCGACGCCTGTACGCGATAGGTGGGTGCGCGCACCCGGTCGCGCACTAAATGTAAGCGGTGAAAAAACATCCTATAATATGCTCTTGGAGCACGTTTTGGTAGAAAGAGTTAGTTCTGAAAAGAACTTTTTTTTTTTTTTTTTGGAAACAAGTGTTATGATGCTTTTGATTTCTTAAAGTTGCGACAACATTTTTCAGTATGTCATACTATCCAAATAAAGTGAAGAAATTTAACTTTTCTTGGAGCATTTATGACTCTCAATTTTGTGTTTAATTAGAGTAAAGCTTTGCTCTCCGTATACAAGAAGTTTTCCACAGTTCGTGCATTCCATGTGCACGTTCGCCAGATATGGTTTCAAGTCCATTTCAGCACTCGATGGAGATACAGGTCGTCCACCGGAAGATGTGCTGATTACTTCTGATGGTAATAGCATGGCCTCCGTTTTTCTTGTCAAAGGTGGTCGCTCATTTCCTTCAGATTCGGAAGATGAATGCGGAACGGTAGCCTTTGCAGCGAAGTCTTCGGGAAGATGTTCGATGTTGTTCTCTCTTGAGAGTAGAAAAGAAAGTGATGGAAGTGGGTGGAGTGCTGCGTGTAAATTCCAGAATAGAAACTACCAAGAACCAATTAGAAGTGTTGTTTTGAAGTCACATGACTTCACATGCAAGTGTCAGGTCCTGTACGCGATAGGAGGGTGCGCGCACCCGGTCTCGCACTAAAATAAAGCGGCGAAAAAACATCTCATAATATGCTCTTGGAGCACGTTTTGGTAGAAAGAGGTAGTTCTGAAAAGAACTTTTTTTTTTTTTTTTTGGAAACAAGTGTTATGATGCTTTCGATTTTTTAAAGTTGCTACTACATTTTTCAGTATGTAATACTATGAAAATGAAGTAAAGAAATTTATCTTTTCTTGGGGCATTTATGACTTTCAATTTTGAGTTGAATAAGAACGAGGCTCTGCTCTCCGTACAAAAGAATTTCTCCACACTCGTTGCATTTCATGTGCATCTTCGCAAGATATGGTCTCAAGTCCATCTCAGCACTCGATGGAGATACAGGTCGTCCACCAGAAGATGTGCTGGCCACCTCTGATGGTAATAGCGTGGCCAGGGCTCTTGTCGATGCTTTTGCATAATGCTCAGGGTGCCTTTGTTTAACATGCCGCAGCATGGTGTGTATAGAAAAGGAATATTTTCTATTTGGATTTCCCCTTGAGAGCTCCGAATTGCATATCGTGCAGGTTACTTTTGGCGCGTTCACTTTCTTTTGATCTTCAGGATAAGTAAAAAATTGCCAAATGAAAGATTCCTTTTTTCTTCTTAACGGTGGTCGCTCATTTCCTTCAGATTCGGAAGATGAATGCGAAAGGGCAGCCATTTCAGCAAAGTTTTCCGGAAGATGCTCGACGTTGTTGTCTCTTGAGAGTAGAAAAGATTGTGAGGAAAGTGGGTGGAGTGCTTCGTGTAAATTCCAGAACAGAAACTACTAAGAACCAATTGGAAGTCTTGTTTTCAAGTCTCATGACTTTACATGCGCTTCTCAGGACGTGTAGGCGGTGACACTATCTAGTTACGAACGTGATTTCATACTTAGGAACTAGCATTCAAAAAAACTATGAAATTCACTGAAAAAACCATAGATTTTACACACGTTATAGTTAGGAAATAGCATTTGAAAAACCTATGAAATTCACTGAAAAAACCATAGGTTTGACACCAGTTATAGTTAGCTGGAAATTTTACTGACATAAAACCAATGAAATTCCACGTTATAGTTAGTTGGACTCACTATAACTTGCGCGTGTAATGCACTGCTGATGACATTACATATTACATCACTCATGACATGGTCAGTGACATCACTCATGACATCACTGATGACAGACCTCCTTTAAGTGTAATGTAACCCTTAAAACACATATTGGAAAATAGAAATTAACATTTTCAAAAAAATGGAGATACCTATACCAGTTACAACAACCAATTCAGTAATTCCACCATCTATATACACATTCTCTCATTCACCAACAGTTCTATATAGTCACTTATACATATACTCACTCATCATATGTAGTGATACACCTATACATCCTGTTACACACCGACAATCATCCAAAAGTTACTCACACACATACTCACACATGCAAATAAAGTATTGAACAACCATTTATTTGCATTTACAACTATACACACACTACCACGTTACTTCTAAGGAAACTTATACATACTTACTCTCTTAAACAATCACTTATAGAAACACATACTTATTTAAACATGAACTCTTTCTATCTCTTAGTCTCACATATACTGACTTATATATATCAATACTCACATATACTAAATTAAAACATATCTCGTTACTGATAAAGACACTAGTGAGGCAGGCATTCACTCACTAACACACACATATACACACTCATCCACCCATACGGTCCTGCACATATGCTGTCTTCAAAAAATATAGAAACAGTGAGTCAGTCATTGATGGATCTATATGATAAGTAACACCCCCACCAAACCATAGAGACACTCATACTGATACTAAAAAACATCTAATAACCCATATACACACACATGTAGGTACTCATCAACCCATGCAGCCACTTATTCACAAAGTGAAACACTGATACATATATTTAAATATTTTAACATTACTCGCTAATATATGTATTCACTAAGATACACTTAATAAGCCAGTTAACCAATCATTTTTTTTTTTAAAAAACATTAATTAAAACATTTTTTAAACATTTATTCTTCCATCGACCTTTACATATACATATATAAAAAATATTTATTTTTCAGTAAGATACACATTCACTGGATGGTGTCATCAGTGATGTCATGAGTGATGTCACTGACCATGTCATGAGTGATGTAATATGTAATGTCATCAGCAGTGCATTACACGTGCAAGTTATAGTGAGTCCAACTAACTATAACGTGGAATTTCATTGGTTTTATGTCAGTAAAATTTTCAGCTAACTATAACTGGTGTCAAACCTATGGTTTTTTCAGTGAATTTCATAGGTTTTTCAAATGCTATTTCCTAACTATAACGTGTGTAAAACCTATGGTTTTTTCAGTGAATATACACATATATATATTTTTTATTAAAATTAAACTTTATTTCTTTAAAATTACATTATATTTAGAACTATATTAATATTACACACACACACATATATATATATATAAAAATATAGATATATTTAATTTTTTTAAATTAATATTTACCCTATACACCCTAAAAACGAATCCCACCCTAGTCCCTTTAAATACCCCAGCACCCTTAAACACTAACCCATCCTGACCCTAAAGATACCCCTGTACCCCAAAACCCAAACCTACCCCTGAACCCTAAACATACCCCTGTACCCCAATACCCAAACCTACCCCTGAACCCTAAAAATACCCCTGTAACCTAAAACCCAAACCTACCCCTGAACCCTAAACATACCCCTGTACCCCAAAACCCAAAACAACCCATGAACCCTAAAAATACCCCTGTACCCCAAAACCCAAACATACCCCTGAACCCTAAAAATACCCCTGTACCCCAAAACCAAAACATACCCCTGAACCCTAATAATACCCCTGTACCCCAAAATCTAAACCTACCCCTTATCCCTAAAAATACCCCTGTTCCCCAAAACCCAAACATACCCCTGAACCCTAAAAATACCCCTGTACCCCAAAACCCAAAACAACCCCTGAACCCTAAAAATACCCCTGTACCCCAAAACCCATAACAACCCCTGAACCCTAAAAATACCCCTGTACCCCAAAACCCAAACATACCCCTGAACCCTAAAAATACCCCTGTACCCCAAAACCCAAACATACCCCTGAACCCTAAAAGTACCCCTGTACCCCAAAACCTAAACCTACCCCTTATCCCTAAAAATACCCCTGTACCTCAAAAGCCAAACATACCCCTGAACCCTAAAAATACCCCTGTACCCCAAAACCCAAAACAACCCCTGAACCCTAAAAATACCCCTGTACCCCAAAACCCAAAACAACCCCTGGACCCTAAAAATACCCCTGTACCCCAAAACCCAAACTTACCCCTGAACCCTAAAAATACCCCTATACCCTAAAACCCAAAACAACCCCTGAACCCTAAAAATACCCCTGTACCCCAAAACCCAAACCTACCCCTGATCCCTAAAAATACCCCTGTACCCCAAAACCCAAGCCTACCCCTGAACCCTAAAAATACCCCTATACCACAAAACCCAAAACAACCCCTGAACCCTAAAAATACCCCTGTACCCCAAAACCCACCACAACCCCTGAACCCTAAAAATACCCTTGTACCCCAAAACCCAAACCTACCCCTGAACCCTAAAAATACCCCTGTACCCCAATACCCAAACCTACCCATGAACCCTAAAAATACCCCTGTAACCTAAAACCCAAACCTACCCCTGAACCCTAAAAATACCCCTGTACCCCAAAACCCAAAACAACCCCTGAACCCTAAAAATACCCCTGTACCCCAAAACCCAAAACAACCCCTGAACCCTAAAAATACCCCTGTACCCCAAAACCCAAAACAACCCCTGAACCCTAAAAATACCCTTGTACCCCAAAACCCAAAACAACCCCTGAACCCTAAAAATACCCCTGTACCCCAAAACCCAAAACAACCCCTGAACCCTAAAAATACCCCTGTACCCCAAAACCCAAACCCAGCCCTGAACCCTAAAAATACCCCTATACCCCAAAACCCAAAACAACCCCTGAACCCTAAAAATACCCCTGTACCCCAAAACGCAAACCTACCCCTGAACCCTAAAAAAAACCCTGTACCCCTTAACCCTTAAATACCCCTGCACCCCATAACCCAAACCCACCCTTAAAATACCCCTGAACCCAAAAAACATATACTCCAAAACCCCAAACAAAAACCATATACTTACCTTAAAACATATACTTTTACCAATCATGCTTTTACAACGATTTTCGTTGTAAAAGCATGGGTGATAAAAGCATATAATATATGAAGGCATGCGTTGTAAAAAAATGCGGAGTAAAGGTACCTGCGTTATCATGGAATATGGAGTAAAGGAATGCGGAGTAAAAAATGCGGAGTGACGGTATTTTACCCTCTGTACTGGGTTGAATGTATGACATTTTTCTGCATTCTGACCATCAACTGTTGTTTTTGCATTTGTCACCTTGAGTGGGATGGGTATGCTCAGACGTGAGTCCCATGCTCTCCACACCACTGGAGTCAAGGTATCCTGGCTGAAGACGGCTGATAGCCACAGAAACCGGTCCTAGGAGGCTTGATTCCGGTCCAGTAAAGACATGGCAGTTCAGGCTGGACTGTTCCCATGAGGCACAGGGTCAAGGCTGATTTGCATATGGCCATGTCTGAACTGGGGTGGTGTGGAGTGCAAAAAACAATGGATTTAGGCCCAGATCTCTGTACTGGGGTGAATGTATGACATTGTTCTGCATTCTGTCCATCAACTGTTGTTTTTGCATTTGTCTCCCCGAGTGGGATGGGTATGCTAAGATCTAGGTCCCTTGCTCTCCACACCACTAGAGTCAGGCTATCCAGGCTGAAGACGGCTGATAGCCAGAAACCGGTCCTAGGATGCTTGATTCCGGTCCAGTAAAGACATGGCTTGGAAGTTCGGGCTGGACTGTTCCCATGAGGCACAGGGTCAAGGCTGATTTACATATGGCCATGTCTGAACTGGGGTGGTGTGGAGTGCAAAAAAACGATGGATTTAGGCCCAGATCACTGTACTGGGGTGAATGTATGACATTGTTCTGCATTCTGTCCATCAACTGTTGTTTTTGCATTTGTCACCCCGAGTGGGATGGGTATGCTCAGACATCAATCAATCAATCAATCATGACACTTGTATAGCGCGCTACTCACCGGGGAGGGTCTCAAGGCGCTACTGCTTGAACAGCCAGGTCTTCAGTTGCATCCTGAAGGAGAGGTGGTCCTGGGTTAGCCGGAGGTGGATGGGGAGGGTGTTCCATGTCTTAGCCGCCAGGTAGGAGAAGGATCTGCCTCCGGCGGTGGCTCTTCGGATGCGTGGTACGGCGGCGAGGGCGAGGCTGGCAGACCGTAGCTGGTGGGTGGGCGTGTGGAAGGTCAGGCGGTCGTTGTAGTACTTGGGGCCCAGGTCGTGGAGAGACTTGTGTGCGTGGGTGAGGAGCCTGAACGTGATCCTCTTGTTGACGGGGAGTCCATGCAGGTCTCTCAGGTGGCAGATGTGGTTGCGTCGGGGGGTGTCCAGGATGAGTCGGGCGGAGGCGTTCTGGATGCATTGGAGTCTTTTTCTGTAGCTTGGCTGTGGTTCCGGCGTAGAGGGTGTTTCCATAGTCCAGTCAGCTGGTGACGAGGGCCTGGGTGACCGTCTTCCTGGTTTCGGTCAGGATCCATCGGAAGATCTTGCGGAGCATGCGGAGGGTGTGAAAGCATGAAGAGCAGACGGCGTTGACTTGTCTGGTCATTGAGAGGGAGGAGTCCAGGATGAATCCCAGGTTGCGTGCGTTGTCTGTGGGCTTGGGGGCGGTGCCCAGGGCAGGGGGCCACCAGGAGTAATCCCAGGCGGAGGGTGATCGTCCCAGGATGAGGACTTCCGTCTTGTCTGAGTTCAGTTTCAGGCGGCTGTTCTTCATCCACTCGGCGACCTCTTTCATCCCTTCGTGGAGGCTGGTTCTGGCGGTGTCGGGGTCTTTGGTGAGGGAGAGGATCAGCTGGGTGTTGTCGGCGTATGAGATGATATTGAGGTTGTGTTCGCGTGCTATGGTGGCGACCGGTCTCATGTAGACGTTGAAGAGGGTGGGGCTGAGTGATGATCCTTGCAGGACACCGCAGATGACTTTAGTGGCCTCGGATCGAAACAGGGGGAGGCGGACTCTCTGTGTTCTTCCGGCGAGGAATGAGATGATCCACTTCAGTGCCTTCTCTTGGATGCCGGTGTTGCTGAGGCGTTCGACTAGGGTGCGGTGGAAGACAGTGTCGAATGCAGCGGAAAGGTCACGGAGGATGAGTGCCGCTGTTTCCCCATTGTCGAGCAGGGCTCGGATGTCGTCGGTGACTGCGATGAGGGCAGTCTCGGTGCTGTGGTTTGGCTCTGAAACTGGACTGCGAGGGGTCGAGAGATCCATTCGTCTCGAGGAAGGCGGCAAGTTGTCTGTTGGCGAACTTCTCTATGACTTTGGCAGGAAAAGGGAGGAGCGAGATGGGGCGGAGTTTTTTGAGGTCGGTGGGGTCCGCTGTTGGTTTCTTCAGTAGGGCACTGAGCTCGGCGTGCTTCCAGCTCTCCGGGAAGGTGGTGGTGTCGAAGGAGGTGTTGATGACGGCTTGGAGTTGGGGTGCGATGGTGGAGTCGGCCTTGTTGAAGATGTGGTGGGGGCAGGGGTCAGTCGGTGATCCGGAATGGATGGTGTTCATCACGCGGGCTGTGCCTTCGGTGGTCACCCTGGTCCAGGTGCAGAGGGTGGCGTGGGGTGCATTTGTTCGACGGTAGGGTGCGTGGATGGTGCGCCGAAGCTGTTGTGGATGTCGGCAATCTTGCGGTGAAAGAATGAGGCGAGGAAGTCGCAGAGATCTTGTGAAGGGGTGATGTTGATGTTGCCGGTGCTGGGGTTGGAGAATTCCTTGACGATGCAGAAGAGTTCCTTGCTGTCGTGGGCGTTGTTGTCCAGTCGATCCTTTAGTGATTTCTTCTTGGTGGTGCGGATGAGCTGGTGGTGCTTGCGGGTCGCGTGTTTGAGGGCGGTCATGTTTTCAGTGGTCCGGTTGTGGAGCCAGGCTTTCTCGAGGGTGCGGCAGGTCTTCTTGGAGTCCTTGAGTTCGTCGGTGAACCAGGGGGCCTTCTTGCTTCTGGGTTTGCTGGGAGGGTTCTTCAGTGGTGCGAGGTCGTCGGCGCAGGTGGTCAGCCACTGCGTGAAGTTGCGGGCTGCTTCGTTGGGGTCCGGTGTGCTAGCCGGTGGGTTTTGGCTCTGGCATGAGTCCCATGCTCTCCACACCACTGGTGTCAAGCTATCCTGGCTGAAGACGGCTGATAGCCAGAAACCGGTCCTAGGATGCTTGATTCCGGTCCAGTAAAGACATGGCTTGGCAGTTCGGGCTGGACTGTTCCCATGAGGCACAGGGTCAAGGCTGATTTGCATTTCGCCATGTCTGACCTGGGGTGGTGTGGAGTGCAAAAAAACAATGGATTTAGGCCCAGATCTCTGCACTGGGGTGAATGTATGACATTGTTCTGCATTCTGTCCATCAACTGCTGTTTTTGCATTGGTCCTACAAAATGCAGCAGCCCGTCTACTGCTCGATATCCCCAAACAGCAATCAGTAGCATATGCCCTACCCTCCTTGCACTGGCTACCGGTAAAAAGAAGTATCGAATTGGAGGCTCTCTGTACTGCCTTCATGGCACTCCATGGATTTGGACCGGTTTTTCTGTCAAACAAATTTCCATGGTATCTCCCTGGTAGGGAATTTAGCTCTGTATATTCCGCCAATCTTGCAGTCCCTAAAGTCATAATGGCAACTTTAGGAGGGGGAGGGGAGAAGCTTTGTGGCAGGGACATTGAAGCTGTGGTACTCACTCCCAGTAGGACGGAAGATAGGAAATAACCTCCTGGGTATCCGCAACCTTGACACTGATTGTGGGACAAAGTGAATATTGAGAAAGAGATTCTCAAATAAAATAAACACATGCTAATTGGCAATCCAAAAGTGTCAGCCCTGGTACAAATTCCCCCACCGTCAAATGTAATTACACCTTGTTTCTCTCTAGAGTTGGTAAGCTATTGCACCAGCTAAATAAAAGGCTCTTCCACAGTAAGCAGATACCCTATATGAGCTGACAAAATAAGGCGATGAATCAGTATAGACACTTGAATGTGACAAAGCATTAAATGACATCTAGAAAGCTGTGTCCAATGTGAAAAATCTGCTATACTATGGTCATCTTTTCACAGCCAGAAATTAGAAAGGCTGACAGTTATGTTGTGAAGTGATCTGCTCCTAAATTTGATATCTTTTATATTTGTCACTAACCGCCAACCACTTCACACAATCTTCAAACAACCCGAAACAAAAATGCAACCGGTGATGAATGCTGGTATATGATTGTCAAGACTATAAATACAATAAACAAAGGGGCCCCCTGAAACGTATAAGGGCGGACGTCAGGGAAAATTACACTACTGTGAACAAATAAAGTCCATCCAACTGAGTTTCAGAAGATGGCTCAAAGAGAGTCCATTCTTTTTGAAGTGCAACCAGGAGCTCACCACGGGGTAACAGAGAGGTCACAAAAGGAGAAGAAGAACACACATATCAATATATAAATCAATATATAAAACTCTTTATTTCATTTTCTTCTTTTTTTTTTTTTTTGAAGAAAATGAAAGAATTTTTTTTTTTTTAAGAAAATGAAATAAGAGTTTTATATATTGATATGTGTGTTCTTCTTCTCCTTTTGTGACCTCTCTGTTACCCCGTGGTGAGCTCCTGGTTGCACTTCAAAAAGAATGGACTCTCTTTGAGCCATCTTCTGAAACTCAGTTGGGTGGACTTTGTTTGTTCACAGTAGTGCAAAACTATAAATACACCATTGTCCACAAAACAGGGAAGGACCAGAATCCATTAGACTACATATCGCTAAACCATCTGAAGTACACAAAACACAAGCAGTTAATGCCTCAAGAATACTTCGATGCCACCATCAGAATTGCCACAGCGCTGTCTCTTTCACTTACTCGAATAATACAAGAAGCAGACAAAGACATAGGGGCTCATTAGGATGACTGTCGGAAAATCACCCCGACCACCATGGAAGCGGAAAACATTCGCCCGCCGGGACCATGGAAAAAACGGCGGTCAAATTAGGATCATCCGCCAAAAAAGACCAACCGCGGCGGAAACCGGCCCAAGAAAAACCACCCAAAGCGGGCGGTGATGTCCAAAATCCGACCGCTGCGTTCGGAAATGCCGCGGAAAAACAAAAACCCGCCACAAGCATAGCGGCGACACTGCACGGGAAATTAGGATATCCCCCATGGTCCCGTGGTACGTTCCGCTGTTTCCAACCACCGCGGTCGCACACTGGAATGAATGTAGAACCAGTGGAAGAGTTGCAGCATAGCCCCCTCTGCGGAGGATCCATGGAAAACATGGCGGATGATGCAAAAACCCCTACAATGAGGTCAAACATTGCACAAATCGAAGTAGCCATGGCCCCCAAATACACAAAATCACCTCCCAATGACAAAAACACATGCCAAAAAGAAAAGTACAATTCCCAGGAAAACACACACAACACACCTGACAGGAATACCCCATTTGGACACACCCACATAGCTGAGGATAAAACCAGCCCCTTCCCTGACCACAATCCTTTGCAACACTTCAGAAGAGAAGGGCATTCACCAGATCCTAGTGGAGAGGCAAAAGAACACAGCACACACATATCACCACCACCACCACCATCGCACCAGCATCGTCAACCCTGAGCACATAACACACAACACACACACCACCACACCCACCACTCACAGTCCTGCACCCACAAACACTTTGTACACTACACACCATGTCCACACAGAAAATGCCCAAATTCACAGAGAATTAGTTGACAGTCATGGTGAATGAGATAGTCAGAGTGGAACCACAACTGTTTGTTAGCCTGGTCCAACATACACCATTAGCCACATGGACATAGATGTGGCAAAGGATAGTCCAAAGGGTCAATGCAGTAGGGACCACCCCGCAATCCAAAAAGGAGATCATGAAGCGGTGGCATGATCTGACGAGGGTTGTCAAAGACAGGAGAAGCAAGAACCGGGAGCTGGCTGACAGGACTGGCGGTGGCCCCCCATTCCACCAAAACCATTCACACCATGGGAGGAGAAGGTGCTTGTCATGTCATACTGCATCCAGTGAGTCTCATAGGAGTAGCCGGGGGAGTGGAGGCTGGTAAGTACAAACATGTGACTACCACCACACTGATATGTACTGTCTTGCACAGCACAAAGCTACACCACCTATGACAAATATCATTCATCTGCACCTCTCACTCACAAAAGTATGTTTCTCAGATCCAACATTCACCCACTCCCATTCACCCCAAATGCAGCCATCAACATCATCATGGGGGCATGTGTACAGACAGCCAACACTACAACTCCCATCAGGCACCCTAGTCTCACAGCATCAGCAAGATGGCGCCCTCCCCCCACCCCACCCAGAAGCACTTGGAAGCCATTGCAGTACACCAAACGACATAACAGGTAGGTAGCCATCTTCCCTGGGGGGGCTGCTTGGGGGTGGGAGGCCTGTACTACTACTCCCACCATGCCCCCTGGCCCACAGCTTAGCAAGATGGACCCCTCCCCCACCCCACCCAGAAGCGCTTGGAAGCCATTGCAGTACACCCAACAATCTTACAGGCAGGTGGCCATCTTCACAGTGAGGGTGTCTGTGGGTGGGAGGCCTGCACTACTACTCCCACCATGCCCCCTGGCCCACAGCCCAGCAGGATTGAGCCCTCCCCCCACTCCACCCAGAAGCATGTGTCAGCAATTACACAACCCACATCAAACTAATAGGTAGGTAGCCATCTTGTCATGGAGGGCTGTATGTGGGAGGGAGGCCTGCACTACTACTCCCACCATGTACATTTGTCCCCCAAGTACAGCAAGATGGAGCACTCCATACCACACAGATGCATCTGGATTATTAATGGACCACCTCAAGCAAATTACTAGGTAGGTAGACATATTATTCTGTCTCATGACACCACTGAGCAGAATGTAATCCTCCTCCAGGCACACACAGATGTGCCACGTTAAAAAGCGAAATGTGAGCACGAAACAGGGAAGTAGCCAGTACGTGCACCCACACATATGTCACAAAATAAAGGGTGCCATATGGCAACACCAGCCCTCTCATTGCACATATATGCACACCAACCCCCCTTGCCACGCACAGTGTGCACACAGGTAAGCAAAGGGAACTGTCACAACTACCAAAGTGTGTCACAACAATGCACAAAAGAAAGACAGGGGACAATCATGCACAGCACTCACTGATTAGTGCTTTGCCATGGGGCCCAACCAACAAGGGCAATTTCAAAAAAGAGAAAGCATGTGTGGGGTTATAAATCAAGATATGCACATGACAGGACAAAGGTGTGCAGGAGAATATAATGGTCAGTACATGGCCAGATGTGACGTGTTCCAGGTCAGACAAATCAACAAGGAGTCAACAATGGAAACATGCTGTGTTGGTCCCTACATGCCTACACGGTCCCTGTGAACATGAATTTTGCACGAGTTGCATGGTATGCATTGATACCTCACACCATGGACAAGTAATGCATGTACCACTGCATCATGACAGGAGGCACAGTAGTGCACATAGCAAACAATGTGATGATCAGTCAAATTCAAATTCAAATTCAAAATGCTTTATTCGGTATACAAAATATAACCATATAGCAGACATTATAAGATTATACATTGTAGTACATTAGGAAGAAATACAATTATCATAGTGTAGGGGGCATGAGGTAAGTCTCCACAGACAAAATACATTTAAAACATTTTCCAAATGTTCAAATTTTGCAATATAATCAGTCTTACCATCTTGTGGGTAGTTATTTACATTAATTCCTGAAGGCACTTATATGTAACACTAAAATATACAATCCCAGTTCGGAAGGTGTAAATTTAGAATGACCTATATTAATAACAAAATAAACTCAATCATGAATGAACAATCTAATTCTAAAAGTTTGATTTAAAGTGACATGTGCTAATAGTACGAATTTCATCTTGAATACACAATTCTGATTCTAAAAGTGCAATATTAAAAAGACCTATGCTAACGAGAATATATAAACTTGTTAAAATATTACAAAGGAGTCATATAGTTCTTAATCATATAATGATAGATTTCCTTCGTGAAACGCATTTTAAGATATAGGTAGCTACATAAAAACATATGTCCGTACTATTCAGTTCAAACATTAACCGCAGAGCATCTTTAGTTGTTCGTTTGTGATATTTTAAGAATAAGGGCTTTAAATACAATTTCCTTAAAAAAATATAAAATTTACAAAAAAGCATAAAATGGCAACAACTCTGTTTAGATATCCCATCACATGGGCAAGGTAAGACACTATTCCGTCTGGTATAAGGAAAGGGTGTCAATACAAAGCAGTGGGAGCTTCTTGTAACGGCTATCAGATATTGCTGGAGACCTTCTTTGGCATTATATTCTTGATAGAATGCATATGTACGTTGACTTGCATATTTGACAGCCCTGGCCTTCTCTTCATGTTCTAGAAACGATTCCTTCAACTCTTTTTTTTGAAAAGGGAACATCCAGTTCCAAATTTGAGAAAGGATCAAAATCAAAAACTATCTTGTACCAGAACTGGATGTGCCTGAGCCAGGGAATACACATGCAGTGTTCCAATTTTAGGCAATCCTTGATTACACCTTGGATGATCAGTCATTTGTGTACCGTACAAACAGTGGATGACACACAGCTAACACAAAGCTTGCGGAATGCACTACAATGACCATTTCCCATCTAATCCACAGGTGACCAAGAACTTACTGCAGAGGACAACACCAGCAACCTGCGGAGCCAGTCTCCCCCCGGTACATGGACTCTTGGATGTAGACTCCCTAGATTTCTAGGATGATGAGCTCAAGCCAGCCCATCTGGTGTGCTAGGGAGCAACAGGTCCCAGGACCCCATCCTCCCTACCACCACATCTGCTGCAAAACCAACTGCCAGCAGACCCCTGCTGTTACGGCCTGTGCGCCCACCACCTCCACCGCCACCACCATCACCACCACCACCAGTGCCACCTGCAACACCATCCCTGTCTCAGAGGATGACCACACCTCCAACTGAGGAAGCAGGAAGAGTGTGCGGGGACCCACAGTGGCGAGGCGACAGGTCCGTTGCAGTAGGGTAGTAGGGTAGGTGGGAGGGCCAGGGTCACCCCTAGACACCAGGATGCTGGGACCTCGTCCCTGGAGCACATCACCAGAGTCCTTGGGGCATACAAACAGGCCCAGGGACAAAGTGGAAAGTCGGACACCCTATCACATGAGCTCATCCTGGTGATGAGGTCCATCGACACCCACATTGGACAAATGGTGGACCTCATGGGCCAGCAAGTGGCGTTACTGAGGGACAGGCCTGCGCAACAATGAACACCTCCACCACCCTCTGGTGGGCTGCAGGATGACAGTTCACCATCCTCCACTGCGGCCACAGAGAGGGTTGAGCCCTCAGACGCCACGGGTACTACAGCAGGGCCCACTCCTGCCAAGTGACCAAGGGGCCGTCCTAAGAAGAGCCTGGGTAATCTGGAGACAAAGCACCTGCCAAATGCCAGTCTAGAAGCCAGCCCTGATGGCAACCCTCTTTACCACTGCATTGACTGTTTGGACTGTCCTTCCCACTCTGCCTTGTGAATGGCTTCTGTCTGTTGGACTGGGTCACCACATCAATGTGGTAACTACTCTTTCATCTCATTTGGCATGACTGTCAATTCACTGCTCCAACACCACCTCAATGTAAATGTGCACCCCCTCACATGTCAACTTTGGACTTTTTTTGTGTCAGCTCTGTATTTAGTGCAGGAGTACAGTCTCCAACATGTTCATAATGTATCATGAGTAGGTACTATATGTAGGCAAGGATAAGTTTAAGGCACCTAGGGAAACACAACAGAACCACATTCACTGGTGTGAGTGTGGCATCACAGACGATGCACAGTCAAAATATCGAGTCAGTGATGTCGACATTCAGTAATATCGATACTGAAATATCGCAGGTAATAAATATCGCTGTATTTAATATCGATGTATGAAATATCGTTTTTTGCTTAGTGTATGTAATATCGATGTAGGTAATGTCGATATACAAAATATCGAAAAGTAAAAATATTGTTGTATTATGTTTTGTTAATTGTAATAATGTATTTGTTATGTAATTCTTTTTAAAGAAATATTTAAGTAATTTTAAATTTCATAAATGTTTTAGGAGCGGGATGTTGGGTTTATAGGGGATAAGGGTGGGAAGTGCTTTCAAAATATATATTATTTATTTTAATTATTTGAAATTAAAATTCAGAATTTAGAAATTATTTTTAAAAATTTAGGAGCAGAATATTTGGTTTATAGGGGATAAGGGTGGGGAGTGTTTGAAAAATATGTATTTTAAAAAAATATTATTTGAAATTGGAAATTAAAATTTAGAATTTAGAAATGATTTAAAAAAAATTGGAGTGGGATGTTGGGTTTATAGGGGATAAGGGTGGGGAGTGGTTTACAAATATATAATTTTTTTTAATTATTTGAAATAGGAAAATAAAATGTAGAATTTAAAAATTAATTTTAAAATTTTAGAAGCAGGATGTTGGGTTTATAGGGGATAAGGGTGGGGAGTGTTTTAAAAATATATATTATTTTTTTTAATTATTTGAAATAGGACATTAAAATTTTGAAATTATTTTTTAAAATTTAGGAGCGGGATATAGGGTTTATAGGGGATAAGGGTGGGAAGTGTTTGAAAAATATATAATTTAAAAAATATATTATTTGAAATTGGAAATTAAAATTTAGAATTTAGAAATGATTTAAAAAAAATATTTGGAGTGGGATGTTGGGTTTATAGGGGATAAGGGTGGGGAGTATTTTAAAAATGTATAATAAAAAAAAAACTAATTGAAATAGGGAATTAATATCTAGAATTTAGAAACTATTTTAAAGATTTAGGAGCGGGATGTTAAGTTTATAGGGGTAAGGGTGAGGAGTGTTTTAAAAATATATCATTATTTAAAATAAAAATTATTAGAATTAGGAAATTAAAAATTAGAATTTAGAAAATATTTTTCAAATTTAGGAGCGTGAAGTTGGGTTTAAAGGGGATAAGGGTGGGGAGTGTTTTATAAATATATATTTGTTTTATAAATGTAATTGAAATATGAATGTAAAATTTAGGAATTATAATGTATTTATAATTTTTAGGAGTGGGATGTAGGTTTATAGGGGATGAAGGTGTTTTAAAAATAGCAAGTTAGTTTTTAAGTGTAATTTAAAATAAATATGAAATTCGCAAATATATTTATGTGGGAATAGTAAATTAATTAGGTTCAGTGTCCAGCACCTACCTCAATTAAATGTAGACTGGAGTGGGAATAGTAAATTAATTAGGTTTACAAACCAGCACTTACCCCTATTAAATGTAGATTGGAGTGGGAATAGTAAATTAATTAGGTTCAGTGTCCACCACCTACCTCAATTAAATGTAGTTTGGAGTGGGAATAGTAAATTAATTAGGTTTACAATCCAGCACTTACCCCTATTAAATGTAGATTGGAGTGGGAATAGTAAATTAATTAGGTTCAGTGTCCAGCACCTACCTCAATTAAATGTAGACTGGAGTGGGAATAGTAAATTAATTAGGTTTACAATCCAGCACTTACCCATATTAAAAGTACATTGGAGTGGGAATAGTAGAATAATTAGGTTTACAATCCATCACTTACACCAATTAAATGTAGACTGGAGTGGAATTAGTAAATTAATTAGGTTCAGTGTCCAGCACCTACCTCAATTAAATGTAGACTGGAGTGGGAATAGTAAATTAAGTAGGTTTACAATCCAAGACTTACCCATATTAAATGTAGATTGGAGTAGGAATAGTAAATTAATTAGGTTTACAATCCAGCACTTACCCCTATTAAATGTAGATTGGATTGGGAATAGTAAAATAATTAGGTTCAGTGTCCACCACCTACCTCAATTAAATGTAGACTGGATTGGGAATAGTAAAATAATTAGGTTTACAATACAGCACTTACCCCTATTAAATGTAGATTGGAGTTGGAATAGTAAATTAATTAGTTTAACAATCCAGCACTTACCCCTATTAAATGTAGATTGGAGTTGGAATAGTAAATTAATTAGGTTCAGTGTCCAGCACCTACCTCAATTAAATGTAGACTGGAGTGGGAATAGTAAATTAATTAGGTTTACAATCCAGCACTTACCCCTATTAAAAGTAGATTTTAGTGGGACTAGTAAATTAATTACGTTCAGTGTCCACCACCTACCTCAATTAAATGTAAACTGGATTGAGAATAGTAAATTATTTAGGTTTACAGTACAGCACTTACTCATATTAAATCTAGATTGGAGTGGGAATAGTAAAGTAATTAGGTTTCCAATCCAGCACTTACACCAATTAAATGTAGACTGGAGTGGGAATAGTAAATTAATTAGGTTCAGTGTCCAGCACCTACCTGAATTAAATGTAGACTGGAGTGGGAATAGTACATTAATTAGGTTTACAATGTTTATGTTTATGTTTACAGATTTCTAGAGCACATGGTTGCCCGTAAGCGTCCCAGCGCTAATGATAGAATGAGTGAGGCAAGAAAGGAGGATTTAAGGGAACAGCCAGGTCTTCAACAGCTTACAAAAAGAAAGGAGGTTAGGCTGGGTGTGGATATTCATTGGAAGCAAATTCCACAATTTGGAGGCATTGTAAGGGAAAAGGCGGCCCCCTGATCGCGCCCTTTTAATCCTTGGTATTGAAGTCAAATGAAGATGTGTGGACCAAAGAGTTCTGTTGGTTTTATATGGAACAATAAGGTCTTTTAGGATAGCGGGGGCCTTACCATGCAGAATTTTGTGAAGCCAATGAAGTGACATAAGGGCAGGTTTAGCTGAACAACGGTTGTTGACGCCCGTGAGAAGCCGGGCGGCAGTATTTTGCACAGCTTGGAGTTTAGCCATCACTTTCTTTGGAGCGCCGAGGTAAAGGGCATTACCATAGTCCAGTCTTGACAATATGAGGCCCTGAATCAATATATTCCTGGACTGGGCGGGGAGCAGAGGGAGAATTTTGCGGAAAATACGAAGCAGGCCATAGCAGGTTCCGGCAGTTTTCCTTGCTTGGGTGTTAAGCGTAAGGCCTTGGTCCAGCCAAATCCCCAAGCTTTTAATATCAAACTTTGGGACAGGGGGTGAACCCATACAACGGGGCCACAAGTTTCAGGGCGGAAGTGTGCCTGGTTGCCTATAACCAGAATCTCCGTCTTGTTGCTGTTAAGCTTAAGATGAGATCTGTCCATCCAGCTCGTAATATCCCCAAGACAGGAGTAAAGGTCGATGGAAGGGTGGTCCTGTTGACTCAGTGATATGACAAGCTGGGTGTCATCAGCGTAGGTCAAAAGCTTGACACCATATGGAGTGACACATCTTTCAAGTGGGGACATGTACACATTGAAAAGCGTAGGGCTCAAGGATGAGCCCTGAGGGACGCCACAGTATACTGAGGTTGTTTTGGAGATGAAATTGCCCTCTGCCACCTGAAATGAAGGGTTATATATAAAAGATTTCAGCCAGGACAGTGCAAGTCCAGAGATACCCAGATCCCTAAGCCGGTGGACAAGCGTAAAATGATTCCCGGTGTCGAAGGCCACACTCAAATCCAGGAGGATCACTGCCACTGAACCCCCTGAATCTATGATATTTCTGGCCTCTTCAACAACTGCAATCATGGCGGTCTCCGAACCCTGACCTGACCGAAAGCCTGTCTGTGAAGGGTTGAGTAGATCGCTTGATTCAAGGTAGTCAGATGGCTGGCAGTTGATGAATTTTTCTGCCACCTTGCTGACACCTGGCAAAAGGGAAATGGGCCGAAAATTGTTCAGTTCCAGAGGGTCAAGATTAGGTTTTTTGAGTAAAGTTTTGACTACAGCCTGCTTCCAGCTCGGGGATACGGTGCCCTGTAAAAGGGAGTTATTAATCAGGTTCGCCATAGGGGCGAGGATTGTGGGTGCAACTAATTTTAGGATATTCAATGGGGCTGGGTCTAGCGGAGAGCCGCTTTTAATTGACTAAAAAATTGGGGAAAGAGTGTCATATGTAATAGGAACAAACGTGTCCAATTTGGGCTCTGTTTGCTGTAGTAATGATATGGGTGGATCAGACGGGTCAACAGTATTATGCAGGGGGAGATGCTCCAAGATTTTTTGAATCTTCTGGTCGAAAAATTCCGCTAGCTCGTTGCAGTGATTGCCCGATGGGGGCAGAGGGCTGGGAGGATCCGGGGTTTTTAGGAGCTTTTTCACAATTTGGAAAGTTTCTTTTGACAAGTTATGGGAGGATCTAATCTTTTCTTCAAAGAATGCAGCTTGCTCCGATTTAAGGGCCTTTTTATAGTTTAGGAGCGTGAGTTTGTGTTCCTGCTTTTTAAGAGGATCAAACTTCTTTCTCCAGGCCCTTTCAGACCTTTTGCAAAGTTTTTTTGGGATACGGACCTCCTTAGTGAACCAGGGCGAAGTGGTTTTGCCCCGTGGTTTGCGGGAAGGTTTTTTTGGGAGAACTATGTCCAGGGAGTTTTCGATCCACATAGTGAACATTGTGTCCGCTAATACAGGATCCGCCAAGCAAGTTGGAGAGGAAAGTTCTAGGATATGCTGCCATTTTTCCGGGTCCAATTTTGACCATGGACGTGTGAGCCTACTGGGGGCTGATCTAGGCTGAGGAATGACCCGAATCCGCCAGCTAAATGGTATGAGGAAGTGGTCTGACCATGGTACCGGGACAGGTGCCACCACTTTAAGATCAGAAATATTCGAAAAAGATGGGATCCAGGAGATGCCCCAAAATGTGAGTGGGTTGATGGTTTCCCAAATGGAGCTGATACGCCGCTAGGTCCAGTGACAATTCGGTAGCTACATTGTCTCCATCCTTGTCAAAATGGATATTTAAGTCCCCTAGAATCATGAAATTGGAGAGAGTACCAGCCAGAGCCAGTGACGTTTCCAGAAGTGTGCTACAAAATTGTCCAATAGCGCCTGGGGGCCGGTAAATAAGGATTCCAGAGAAAGATTTACACGGGGAAGCCTGAATAGCGAAATTAACATTTTCACAATCGAGTATAGGGCTGCCGTGAAGCCGGCAGGAGAGATGCTCTTTATGTATTATGGCTATCCCCCCTCCCTTTCCCTTCGATCGGTCAAGATGTTGGATGAGGAACCCTGAAGGCAAAGCCTGAACGATATCCGGGCCAGAATCTGGAGATAACCACGTTTCTGTCAGGAACAAAATCTCCAGCTGGTGGTCTTCAAGGAGTATATTAACTTCCTGTGCGTGTTTAGGCAGGGATCTGAAGTTTATCAAAGCCATGTTAAAAACAGTGTGAGGGAGGAGACAAGGCTCATCAATGGGTAGCTAATATGGGCAGTGGAGGCAATGATTACTTGGGCCATCAATTATGAATGAATGGGCACAGGGGGACGAGGGAAGCTGTCTCAAATGGAGCAAGGAGTCCCTGGAATACTGGATGTGAGAGGTAGAGGGCAGGGTGATGGCCCTAAGCCTGTTCTGGCGTGGACGGGCGCAGACGGGCTTATCTCTGGCACACCTCCGGCGCACCATCGGCGTGCTAGCTGCGCTCGTCCGCTGCGCGTACGGATTGTAGGGGGCATTTTGTAGTGCGAGGGCCAAATGGCCCTGAGCACTAGCCAGCCAACCTCAAGTACACCCAAGATGGCGCCTGTGCAAATGATCTTGAGTGCCTAGTCCCGCTTCCAACGTGCCCTGATTCGGCCGCTTGGAATCGCGTAGAGCCCCAGGAAGAGCAAGTGTGGAGGTAGGGAAAAGAACAATATTTAAAAAGTAGTTGCGCAAAAACACAGCGTTCTGCAATTTTAAAAGTAGCACACAAGTAACAGCATTCTAACAAATAAAGAAATAAAGAAATACAATGCCTGACTCCCAGCTTCCGCCTCAAGAGTCTCAAACACTATCACTGAGTGGTGAGTAGTTCGGCTCTATATGTAGTGCGAGGGCCAAATCGCCCTGAGCACTAGCCAGCTGACCTCCAGTACACCCAAGATGGCGCCTGTGAAAATGATCTTGAGTGCCTAGTCCCACGTCCAAAGTGCCCCGATTCGGCCGCTTGGAATCGCGTAGAGCCCCAGGAAGAGCAAGTGTGGAGGTAGAGAAAAGAACATAATTTAAAAAGTAGTTGGGCAAAAACACTGCGTTCTGCAATTTTAAAAGTAGCACACAAGTAACAGCATTCTAACAAATGAAGAAATAAAGAAATAAAATCCCTGACTCCCGGCTTCCGCCTCAAGAGTCTCAAACACTTTCACTGAGTGGTGAATAGTTCGGCTCTATATGTAGTGCGAGGGCCAAATCGCCCTGAGCACTTACCCCTATTAAATGTAGATTGGAGTGGTAATAGGAAAATAATTAGGTTTACAATCCTGCACTTACCCCTATTAAATGTAGATTGGAGTGGGAATAGTAAAATAATTAGGTTCAGTGTCCACCACCTACCTCAATTAAATGTAGACTGGAGTGGGAATAGTAAATTAATTAGGTTTACAATCCAGCACTTACCCCTATTAAATGGAGATTGGAGTGGGAATAGTAAATTAATTAGGTTCAGTGTCCAGCATCTACCTCAATTACATGTAGACTGGGGTGGGAATAGTAAATTAATTAGGTTTACAATCCAGCACTTACCCCTATTAAATGGAGATTGGAGTGGGAATAGTAAATTAATTAGGTTCAGTGTCCACCACCTACCTCAATTAAATGTAAACTGGATTGGGAATAGTAAATTATTTAGGTTAACAATCCAGCACTTACCCATATTAAATGTAGATTGGAGTGGGAATAGTAAATTATTTAGGTTTCCAATCCAGCACTTACACCAATTAAATATAGAGTGTAGTGGGAATAGTAAATTATTTAGGTTCAGTGTCCAGCACCTACCTCAATTAAATGTAGACTGGAGTGGGAATAGTACATTAAGTAGGTTCACAATCCAGCACTTACCCCTATTAAATGTAGATTGGAGTGGGAATAGTAAATTAATTAGGTTTACAATCCAGAACTTACCCCTGTTCAATGTAGACTGGAGTGGGAATAGTAAAATAATTAGGTTCAGTGTCCACCCCCTATCCCAAGTACATGTAGTTTGGAGTACATATATTTTAAAATTTTAAAAAGATGCACATTTTTGTACAATGCTAGTGTTAGTTATTTTTTGGTATTAAAATAAAGTACACTTTTTAAATATTTTTTTATTAGATTATTGAAAGAGTACATAAATTAAAGCAAACATTTATTATAAATATTAGTATGTATTTTTAACAAATATATAAGTATTTGTATTTTTTAATTTAATACAAATTAATTTTCATTTGTATCATTTTTGAGACAAGTATATTATAGGGATATAGAAACAGTATAGTCAATGTAAATACATTATACATTTGAATATATTTTGTACATATAGTTGGATGCATTTTTATTTTTCTACTACAAAATTTGTATTACTATATATTTTTTAATACATTTTGCATAATATTTTTCCCAAACAATTGTGATATAGAAGTCAATTGAAACGTAAAGTAAATGGATTCAATCTCATATTGTCAATTTTATAGTATACCGTTTTTATATATTAACATTTCTGCATTTTTGTATGATTTACGTTTTCAAATTTTATTAACATTATTATTTTTTTATTTATATTAATATTTTCAGGTAACTTATTATTTAAAAAAATGTATGTGTTATTTTTCACTTTTTTTTAAGATACATATTTTTTAATTATAACATTAAATATTATAATGTGATAATATGTAATTTTATAATTTTACAATATATGAAAATAATAAAACATTTTGTAATACATTAAATACAATTATAGAAAATTGGAACAATGTTTCTATAATTTTTCTAATATTTTTTTGGGGTGAAATAAATTATTTAGTCATTTATTTAACTATTATTGCATTGATCTTATTATTTGGGTGTTTTATTTTGTAACCACTCTGTCTTTTTGGGTCATTTGGGAAGATTCAACCTCGCAGTTGGAAGCTGCTTCGCGTTTGAGAAGGTAAGAGATATTTTCTTTATTTTATAACTATTTTAAGTGTGTTTGGAAGGTAGTAGTTTTATATTTAGGGTGTGTGGAGGTATGTTTTTGAAGTTGTGATGTTTGTAGTCATTTATTTAGGTGTTAAATTTTAGTGGCGTTTTTTGGATTTCCAGCGTAATTAGTATTATTGTGTTTGTATGTATTTAGTTAGTTCTTGTGTATATGATGCATGTTATGGTAATAAAATGTGAAATTTTATATTTTCTGTGGGTGGGAATGTTTGTTTTTGTATTTTCGGTTTTTGGAGAAAGCGTTTTCGTTTCAGGAAGTTTTGCGTTTTTTTTTAAAAGGAGGTGTATTGTGGTGGTTTCAACTAAGGTTTTTTTTTAACACTTCCTTTATTATTCGCGTTTCCTGGACCGGCTTTTCTTTATTTTTTACATTTTTGGGATTTTCATGGATTGTGGATTATCTATTTTTTATGGATATTCGATGGATTTGGCACAGTTGTATTTTTCCATTTTTTTGGGTTTATTTTTATTTTTTGATGGATTTATAACTATCTGGATTCTTTTGGAGAAGTTGAATTGTCGATTTACATCTCTGGTAAAGGTAAGTTATTTTAAATATATTTCATTGTGGGTGGGAAAAAGTGTTATTTTTCATTGCTGGTGTTGTGTTATATAATTCTTTTGTCTATATATTTAATAAAAATTATATATATTTTAGACAAAATAATTATGTATTTTTTGTAATGAAAAGGGTTGGTTTATATTTTAGAGATATTTTTGTTGGTTTTTAGTTTATTTATTTTTACATATTAGATTAGTGTTTTGGGAATCATTCTTAAATATTCTAGTCCTTTAGTTGTTGGATAAAGTTGGACTTGTTGTTGTAAATATTGGTACATTTGAGTAGTTTGTCGTGATAGTTTGGGTTTTAATTGTAAGACAGATTGCTCCGTTCTTAGTTCTTGAAAGCTTTGTTCTTTTTGGATTGCTATAAGGAGTTTGTGTAGGGTAGGAGTAGTTCGGCCTGTTGAAGATAGTAAGGCATTATGCCAACCCTCAACTGCATTGTTTGTTTTTGCTTCTTGGTTTAGGGTTGATAGATATACATTCCACCAAGGTATTTGGAACTTTGGCTGTCGTCTATGGCCTGATCTGTGTAGTCTCCCCACCCAGGTGTCCTCGAAATAGTCTCAAAGGGGAGCTAGTTTTTGTTCATTTTTGGTGTAGAATGGACTTTCTATTAGCATGTTGTAGTGCTCAGCTACATCTGTAACTGGCACATATGCTAGGGCTATTAGGTGGATTATTTGGTATGCGAATGTCATGTTGGTTGCATATTCAACACTTAGGGCCTCATTAGGATGGCGGGCGGGCAACTCTATCGGAAAACGGGACCGGGGGTGGTATTAGGATGTGCCCCCCTCAGTGGCGGGCACATCCTGTATATTGAGCATTGTGGCGGGCGGTGCTCTCTGCACCGCCTGCCACAATGCTGAAAATGCATAGGTACCCCCTGTGTACATCCCCCTACTGTGCATCACACTGGGGGCATGCAGGGGGCCCCCAGAGTGAAGTCCGCCTGCCTTTCCGTGGCGGCATTGCTGCCACGGAAAAGCATTGAAAAATGCCCATTGTAATATGGCTGGCGGTGTCTAACAGACACCGCCGCCATGTTAAACATTTTCTGCCCCGGTCGCCTTTGCGGCCGGGGCGGAAAACAGGTGGTTGGTGTTTTTCACCGCCGCGGTCCCCCCGCCATCCTAATATGGCAGAGGGAAATTGGGCAATGGATGTCGGGCGGATCGCCTCCGCCAGGCCGGCGGTGGCTACCGCCAGCCTGACGGAGGCAATCCGCCCGACATCCTAATGACCCCCTTAGTGTTGATTTTTGTAAATATCTCCATAGACATTGATTGAAGTGGAAGTAACATCCCTGTATGGATGTTTGAGGGAATATTTTAAGGATGGTATTTATCATGGCTTGTTTAAAGTCAATTATTATTTTTAGGGGATAGAAGTCTGCTGTTTCTTCTTTTATTTTGGTCAATATTTCTGTGTATGTTGAAGTTTGTTTGTTTGGTAACAAACAATAGATACATGGAATGCAGGTATTATGGTATTGTCCATGTATTCTATATAATTGGTAGAATGGCTTGGGACATATACTAAAAGTGCCATCCATCAGCCATGTTTGGCTTTGTTTTAATTTGTTTATATTGTTTATTGTAGAAAACATAATAATTCTTTTATCTTTATTGTTGTTATCAAAAAAGATAAAAGGTTTGTCATTATGAGTTACGGTAAGGTCAGGGGGAATTATTATCTCTTCAAAAGTTTTGGCTGTTGGTATTGTTGGTCTAGTAGATTTTTTTAGTTCTAGTTCTAGTTATTTTTATAGAAGATATAGTTGGTAGTTGACCTCTAGCTTCTCTAGGTACTTTAGGAAGTACTTCTTTAAGTATTGCACTTGTTGATAGTTCAGAGGTGCTACTTAATTCTTTAATATTTTCCATAGTAGATCTAACTTCTATTTCTGATAGATTAGGTAGATGGTTGTGTTCAGTTGTATTTATCACACTTGTTTCCTTAGTTGTTGCAGGACCATAACAGTTATTAGAGTAATACTTTGTACATTTCCAATTTACTTTAAGGTCGTTATGTTTCTCTTGAGTATAAATATACCCCATATAGCATAACAGAAATTTACCTTTTTGGGATGTGATACATTTTGCATCAACAGTCATTGTGGATTTGTTATTTCTAGAATAAATGTTGAAAAGATTATAAGCAATTTTTTATTTAGTTTAGGTATTAGTAATAATATATGCATTTTTAATATATACTTACCACTTATATTTTTGTAGATACTGAATGTAGTTTTGGTTTTCTTTGGTTGATGTTGTTTTGTATGTTAGTGATCTGTGGAAATAAAATGAGTTACATTTTAGTTCATGTTTAAATGTCTTTTTTGGTGGTAGCATTTTGTAGGATTCTATGTTTTATGACTAGCAAATTAATTTTATTTTATAAGCATTTAATAAAAGTATTCAAAAACATGTAAAAGTTGTTTCATTAAGTTAACTTTAGAAATGTTTAAACATTAAGCATTATTAGTAGTACATGTGTTTTTATTATATACTTACCAAGTGTTGTTTCTTTGCACTTCAATTTTGATGTTCTTGTAATATTTTTCTGCTTTATTTCTTCAGTTGGCTGTGGAAAGAAAGTAATCTGTATTTTATTTGTTGAATTTCATTTTTAGAAACTGTTAGCATTTTTTAAAGACTGGATTTATTTTATTTGTGTTTAAAAAATGTGTTAACATTTTTAGAAAATATTAAATGTTAGAATGGCATTTGTTTTAAAGTTGGAACATTTTAGCTGTTTACTTGTCTTTTATTTAGTGTTTAAGGCATTAGAATAGTATACTTACTTTTTAAGTTTGTTGTTTTTGTAGGTAGAAAATGTTCACCTGTTTTTTGCAGTTGGGTTTGTTGTGGCTATATAGAGAGATAGAAATATACATTTTTATTTATGTTTTGATGATGAAAGGCAGGTTACAAGTAAATTGATAGTTAATTTATTTTATAAAGTTTTATTTACTTACTTTTTTAAGTTTGTTAATTATGTTAGTTGTTTGTGAATTTGTAACGTCGAATTTTGCTGTGTTTTTGTCTTTTTATGAAAGGTTTATTTAAGGTCTGGTATTTTTGAAAAGGTATTATATTGTTTATAATTGTTTTATAAATTAATTGTGTTTATTTTAAATGTTTTAGTTTATTTAGTATCGTTATTTATTTTTATTGTGAATGTTTTATTTTATTCGTGTTTCTTACGTTTATTTACATTTTTTATGAGTCTATATTTAAATATTTACAATTATAGTGTGTAAACGACGGAATTATTTTTATTTTATAGCTGTCGATATTTATGTATTGTCGATAACATTGATGTCTATATTTTTGTTAACGATATTTTTGATATGTGATATATTTATTAAAGACTGTCGATATAATTGATTTCGAAATGTGTGCTTACGATTTTTTCGTGATCGATATTAGTGTTTAACGATATTGTTAACTCGATATTTATGTTGTTTGTTTGTTAAATATAGGAGGTCGATTTATTTGCCATCGATATTTAGGACTCGATTATTTAGTAGGTCGATTTTTTGGGTTTCGGTATTTTGTCATAGATCCATCACAGACATTACACAACACCTACTATCTACACATCCACAAGGGACAAAGGTCTAAGGGATAATTTACCGACCTCGCCAGATTCAATCCCCAAATCCACTCTACTCAATACATAAAAGTCTGGAGGTCATTCTACAAACCGTTGAGAAAAGGATAAAGGAAAAAAAGACAAAACTAACATAAACAGTACTCGAAGACCATTGTGAATCAGTCAGATTTCCATCAACTGCCACACAAGGCCAATGTCATCATTTGGATATCCTTATTTACTCACCATTCAATCTCTTTAGCACACAAGAGATGATGTGGTGTGAATTTCGCTACGGTCTATGTGACCTTTGTATGAAAAAACACAGAGAAGGAGACTACAGTAACCTGTAGTGTTACTGAATCTACTGATGTATCTGAAGGGTATCTCCTTAGTTATGTGATGGAAAAGAATAAAGTGCAGGGCAAATAACGTGGTGATCTAAAAAGGAGATGTTAGAGAAAAACCTTTTATTCTAACAACTCTCACAAACCTACTAAAATAGTTGCAGATACAACATTGACCAAATATGTCGCTGCTTATAAGGAAATGGTCGACTAGTTCCAGCCTTCAAGGGCCTTCAGCCCAGGCTTTCTTCAGGACCTTTATTGACATCAAGCTACTGCATACGTGAAAATATACAAATAAACCAGTAAAGTTGGCGGTTCAAATAATCAAAAGTAACCAATCAAGCGAGCAACACCACGCTATAAGTTACCAATCTTTGTGTCAGGCCTTAACCTGTAGAAACAGGCGTGGCGCATTGGTAACTATAAGACCAGGGGGTCTACAATTCCCACGCAGATATTCTGCCATGATGGCCCCATGTATTACTGTTCTAGATTGTGACTTTTTTAGAACCGTAACTGAATTCCAATCGTCTATATTTAGGCCTATAGAACTAGGGATACAATCTAGTATACTAGGTGTACTATCTAAAACACTCTGAAGTGTTGTATCGTCATAAGCTAGGCTGCTAAATTCTGCCATAGTGCAAGAGCTCAATGAAATGGGTTTAGTTGAGAAAGGAGAAAAAAATGAGAAATCTCCTAAAATTAGTGATGGTATTGTTGTTTTTTTTCTCACATTGGGGCAAAAATTCAAATAGGTTCACCTCTACGTTACAACTCTATGGATAAACAAATATACAAGACCCGCAGCCGTCAGCTGCACACAAATACTATCTACACATCCACAAGGCAGAGGGGTCTAAGGGACAGTTTACCGACCTCGCAAGATTCAATCGCCAAATCCACTTTACTCAATACATAAAAATCTGGAGGTCATTCTACAAACCGTCGAGAAAAGGATAAAGGAAAAAGAGACAAAACTAACATAAACAGTACTCGAAGACCATTGCGAATCAGTCCGATTTCCATCAACTGCCACACAAGGCCATTGTCATCATTTGGATATCCTTCTTTACTCACCATTCAATCTCTTTAGCACAACAAGAGATGATGTGGTGTGAATTTCGCATCGGTCCATGTGACCTTTTTCTGAAAAAACACAGACGAAGGAGACTACAGTAACCTGTAGTGTTACTGAATCTACTGATGTATCTGAAGGATATCTCCTTAGTTATGTGATGGAAAATAATAAAGTGCAGTGCAAATAACGTGGTGATCTAAAAGGAGATGTGAGAGAAAAACCTTTTATTCTAACAACTCTCACAAACCTACTAAAAGCAGGGTCAGGTTCGTGGCAGCAACAGAACAAACCAATGCAATCAATGCAGTACAATAGAGGACCAAATCGGCACGTTGCACACCACAACCTGGAGATTCACCAGTGGTCACAGAGGGACAGGAGCCGGACACCAGTGGGGGTGAGACTAGCACTACAGCTGGACAGGAGCCCAGTGACACAGATGTCACCAATGCCTCAGAGGGGGACGGGAGTCTGCAGGAGGAATCCCAGCCTGAGATGCAAAGTACCACATTATCTGCGGCCAGCGGTGATGTATCCAGGTTGGCGGGCACAGGGAATGGAGACTCTGCATCATCTTCAACCACATAGTGGCCAGTGCCCAACCTCCCAGCCATTTCCTCTGGTGCTGCCCGTGTCCGGGTCAGTAAGAGGAGAGGAGTTTCCTTCACACCTGGCATTGGTGCCCCTTTCCCCCCCATGCTGCCCTCTATGCTAATTCTGTTGAGCTATTGAGCCAGCTTTGTGTGGGCCAGACAGCCCTGCTAAATGCCTTCATTGACCATGACGAAAAATTAGCCCAGGTGGTTGCTTTCATGGAGGGCATACATTCCGACGTGGGTGGGCTGCACCGTACTGTTCAGGCTTTGTCCTCCACAGTGACATCTGTCCTTCAACAGGCACATACTGCCATTACTGCTCCACAGCCTTTGTCCAGCCCCCAGGTAGCGGTCACGTCTGATGATAGTGACCGCAGTTCACATGCGTCACAGTCAGGATACAGCACACGAAGCATACAGCAGAAACAACCCAAGCTTTCCCGCCCGCAGACACCATCCCCACAGAAGAGCAAAGCCACCCCAGAATGCAAAGACAAAAGCCCATCAGGCAAAACCAAGCCCCAAAAAGCTAAGAAGCAGACCTCAGGCTCACATGCCTGAGAGGCATCCCCAGCTAAGGACTCTCCCGTCCCTAAAGCATCTCGAAAAGAGAGGCATGCAGTTTCTGTGCCCACTGAGGAGGTGGTGCATGGCAAGGGTACACCTAACAAGGGCTCGAAGTCAGATTCACCCACCACCTCGACTCCCATTCCAAGACCAGTGAAGCAGGGAAAGGAGGGCACTGTGAGGGATACACCTGGCAATCAAGGAAAGGAGGGTCAGAGGCACAACGGATGAAGCGCTCCGCTGGTTCCAGCATGTCCCCAGAGGGAGTGCCAGTGATGCAGCTTTGTTGTTGTGTGTGCCTGTTGTGTCCACACCACTTACCATTAATCCCAGTACATGTAAGCCATTTTGAATCCCCAAGAAGTGAAAAGGCACCCCTCAAACATCTCCCACCCACACTGTGTCTCAGGTCTGCATGACTCCACCTCCACGTGCCACTACACCACCTGGTCCAAGCAGCCCTCCGGCTCGCAAACCCACTGATAGCTCTACCTCACCTGGGCTGCTCTCTCCCTAGTCAAATGCTCCTGCTGTCCCAGACACACAGCCAGCTCCCAGTCCGCCTGACAGCCAAGTCTGAGTGGTAGTCCGCCTCAAACACATGTCTCTCACACAGGTGGGCCTGTACTGTCCATTGTTACCCCCTGACTGTGTTGCTGCCCATGGAAGGGTACAGTCACACACACGCCCTTTGCAGATTCTCATGCACTCACTCTGTACTTTGCCCTGCCCACTGGGCTTCCTGTTTTGCCCTAGCCTGTGCAGATTCACATGTACTTGCTCCGCACTTTGCCCTGCCCACTGGGCTTCCTTTTTTGCCCTTGCCTGTGCAGATTCTCATGTGTTCGCTCACACTTTGCCCTGCCCACTGGGCTTCCTGTGTAGCCCTTGCCTGTGCCGCCCCTCATGTACTCGCCCTGCACTTTGCCCCGCACACTGGCCTTGTTGCTCTTTGCTGTGTTGGACTCTTCCCTGTGCAGCCTCTCATGTACCCGCCATGCACTTTGCCCCGCACACTGGCCTTGATGCTCTTTGCTGTGTTGGACTCTTCCCTGTGTAGCCTCTCATGTACTCGCCATGCACTTTGCCCTGGACACTGGCCTTGTTGCTCTTTGCTGTGTTGGACTCTTCCTTGTGCAGCCTCTCATGTACTCGACATGCACTCTGCCCTGGACACTGGCCTTGTTGCTCTTTGCTGTGTTGAACTCTTCCCTGTGCAGCCTCTCATGTACTCGCCATGCACTTTGCCCTGGACACTGGTCTTGTTGCTCTTTGCTGTGTTGGACTCTTCCTTGTGCAGCCTCTCATGTACTCAACATGCACTCTGCCCTGGACACTGGCCTTGTTGCTCTTTGCTGTGTTGAACTCTTCCCTGTGCAACCTCTTATGTACTCGCCCTGCACTTTGCCCTGGACACTGGCTTTGTTGCTCTTTGCTGTGTTGGACTCTTCCCTGTGCAGCCTCTCATGTACTCACCCTGCACTTTGCCCTGCCCACTGGGCCTCCTGTTTTGCCCTTGCCTGTGCAGATTCACATTTACTCGCTCTGCACTTTGCCCTGCCCACTAGGGAATCCTATTTTGCCCTTGCCTGTGCAGATTCTCATGTACTCGCTCTGCGCAGGCCCTGCCCACTGAGCTTCCTGTTTTGCTCTTGCCTGTGCAGATTCTCATGTGCTCGCTCGCACTTTGCCCTGTCCACTGGGCTTCTTGTTTTGCACTTGCCTGTGCCGCCTCTCATGTACTCGCCCCGCACTTTTCCCTGCACACTTTCCTTGTTGCTCTTTGCTGTGTTGGACTCTTCCCTGTGCAGCCTCTCATGTACCCGCCATGCACTTTGCCCTGCACACTGGCCATGTTGCTCTTTGCTGTGTTGGACTCTTCCCTGTGCAGCCTCTCATGTACTCGCCATGCACTTTGCCCTGGAAACTGGCCTTGTTGCTCTTTGCTATGTTGGACTCTTCACTGTGCAGCCTCTCATGTACTCGCAATGCACTTTGCCCTGGACACCGGCCTTCCTGTTTTGACCTTGCCTGTGCACATTCTCGTGGATATGCTGTGCACCCTGAACTGGCCACTGGCCTTCCTATTTTGCCCTTGCCTGTGCAGATTCTCATGTACTCGCTCTGCACGTTGCCCTGCCCACTGGGCTTCCTGTTTTGCCCTTGCCTGTGCCACCGCTCATGTACCCGCCCTGCACTTTGCCCTGGACACTGGCCTTGTTGTTCTTTGCTGTGTTGGACTCTTCCCTGTGTAGCCTCTCTTGTACTTGCATGCACTTTGCCCTGGACACTGTCCTTGTTGCTCTTTGCTGTGTTGGACTCTTCCCCGTGCAGTCTCTCATGTACTCGCCCTGCACTTGTGCCCTGGACACTGGCCTTCCTGTTCTGACCTTGCCTGTGCAGATTCTCGTGGATATGCTATGCACCCTTAACTGGCCACGGGCCTTCCTGTTTTGACCTTGCCTGTGCAGATTCTCATGGATATGCTCTGCATTTTTTGCCTCGCTCTTCTCAACTCTTGGTGCCTATCTGTGCAATATGTGAATAAAGACAGTTACTCCTGTTGTCTGTTTCGTCTGTGTCCTTACTGAATAAAGTTATTTTGGTGTGTGCATATGGTTGACTATGCCCCATGCTCTGTGTGCCACATTAACTTTGCCAATGTCTTTGCTCGCCTCCTTTTTTTTCACTGGGGTGACAGGGACTTCAGTTCTTTCTGACACTGATACTTGTGGTGTCTATCATGACAATTTAGCCTGCACTGCTGTAGTCATTTTCATGCATTTTCAGTGTTGGATATTTTTTTCACATGTCATGTTGGGGGACACTGCCAGCACAGAGAGTGATTCTGTCTAAGATTTGCAGGCAGGCTGGGCAATGTCATGATGTATGTGTGTTGTACCTTTATTTGTATCCAGTAGTGTATGTGTGTGTTCATCTTGTGATGGCCAGTCATCTTGATCCCATGGCCTACCTTATATGTGTGCTCTTGAGTAGTCAAGAAGTGTGCAGTGTGAAGGGTGTGACTTTGTAGGGAGTGTTGATGTGTGTGTGCCCCTGCATTGTCAACAACACACATGTGTCCGCAAGGATTTGGGTGCCTGTTGTTTGGAGTGTTCAGCCCTGTGGATGTAGTTGTATGCACATGTGTAAGTTGTGTGTTGTGCATTGTGCAGTGTGTTATTGTGGCCATGCAGTTATGTCTGACTCCTACTTGATGCTATTGTCACTTGTGAGTATGCAGAGTATGTGACTGGCACATCAGTGTCGTTCTATGGTTGTTCATCCTTGTGTCTGGTTTATGTTTGTGTAGACTGTGCAGGCCTGCTGCTTCACACTACCATTGTGGTTGTGCTTTCTCATGCATTGCTATCACATGTTACCTTTTTGCCTCCAGTATGGGATGTTGTGTGTGGTGTGAAGCCAGCCCACATCTGTGCTTAAAATGCCTACACATTGTGGGTCTGGACTCAATCTGTTTGTGTATGATGCATTCCTGCCATTTCCAGTACTGATGTGCAGTACACTTCCCTTGGATGTCACCTGTCCCCTTGCTTTCGGTGTGTGTGTTTGCCTCCTCATCACTTCATTTGTGGCACTGTGCTTCGTGATGCAGTTCTTTGGCTAGGAGCTATGTGCCACTCAGGATATTTGCCCAATTGTTTCTCTGTGATGTCCCTGTGCTGTTTGGCAAGCATGGTTGCTCATCTGCTGTTCAGCTGTGTGTGCTGCCCAGTCCTCTGGTCAAGATGATTGTGCCTTTGTATCCCAGATTTGTGCATCTGTTGTTGTTGTGTTGGATGTATGTGGATTGGCTGTGGTATTGCTTTACTTCCTGGTGTACTGTTGTGTTTGTGCTTTTCTGATTTGTGTAGTGTGGGTTGATGTTGTGTCACTTATGTCTGTGTGTGACTGTCATGCTTGGTATGCACACACTGCTTGTTGTGCGTGCAGTGCTGTGTGTATGTTGCATTGTCATTGCCTGGTGCATCCCCTGATGTCCTGCAGTGTTTTCTCTGTTCTTTTGCCCCTGTGCATCTGTTGTTTGTTTGATGTAGCTGTGTTGTTCTGTGATGGTGCACTTCTTGTGTGTGTTGTCTGTGCATTGTTCCTGAGTTGTTAGGTTGTGCCCTCCTGTTGTGTGTGTGTGCTCCCATTGCCTTTCCACAGTTTGGCTGCACAGAGCATGTGTGTTTCTGTTGTTGTTCTGTGGGTGTTTAAGTTTGGTTCTGTGTTTGTCTGTAGTTTTTATGCATATATTTGTTCTGGCATACCTGTGTGTGATGTTGGTGGCTACCCCCAAGGTGTGTGTTTGTTTGTGGGTGTATGGACTTGAAAGTATTGCCAGCCTTCAGTGTATTTCACATTGGTGTTATGTGCTGCAGGTGTGAGGGGGTATGTGTGTACATTCCTCCCGGTGTTTGGCAGTCATAGATTGTGTCAATGGGCCATGTGTGTTATGCTGCTGGTGGACTCCTGTGAGGTGGTTGTATGCAAAAGTGTATGTTCCTAGTTTGACTTCTGAGCCTTCTTTTCATGTGCCTATACGTGGTTTGCCTTGCTGTCTCCCTATGTTGTTGCACTGTGATGTCTGTGGTTTGACTTCACTGACTGTACCAGCCATGTGTGGTTTAATGGTCTAGGGGTGTTGTATGTTTCTTGTCTTGCATGTGATGTGCATATGGTTGGTGTGCGTCTCAGTGGCCTTCCATGTGTCTTCATCCGACTTTGGCTTTCCTATTTGGTGTGCTCCATTGCTGTTGGCATTTGGGGTGTGTATGTGTCTGTGTGTCAGTCAGTGGTATGTATGTGTGACTATGCAGGCTGTGTGTCCATTTGTATATTTTTTCCTTGTATGTGTTCATTTGGTGCTTGTACTCATTTTTGTTTCCATGTGTGTGGTCTTGTTGTGGTGTGTTTGTTTCCCTGGACCTGTGCGACTGTGCTGTGTGTTGTGTGTTCCTGTGCAGCCACTCCTGCTGTGCCTGTCTCCCTTGTTGTTTTTTGTGTGGTGCAGGGTGTGGTTTGACCTGGCTTGTTGTTGTACATGGGAGTGCACTGGATGGGCACATGGCATGTGCCTTCATGGGGTGTGCTAATGTGTGGTGGGAGGAGGTGTGGCCCTGGGGTCTTTGTGCTCTGCCCATGACTTGGACTGGCCCTGCCTTCTGCATTGTGCGCATTTATTCCCTTGTGTTCTCTGCTGCGGTGACGTGACCGGGACATTGCTGCAAGATCGCGGTAGATGTGTGTCCAGGATGCAGAGGGTTGACTTGGTGGCAGTTGGGCCGTGTGTGGGTGCCCTTGTGGATGTGTTCCTGTCCCCAGCAGGGTGTCTGATGTGGATTTGGACCCTGTGTCAGTCCGTGTGTTCTGTGTTGTGTTTGTATAATTGTGTACCTGCAGCGGCATGTGTGGTGGTTCATGAGTTGCTGGTGATGTAGCAGGTGCAGCACCGGAATAACATGTAGAGCTAGGTCCCTGTTGTGTTGACCGGGTGGTGTGGACCGGGACTCTGATTTCGCTCTCTGCTGTTGAGCTTCCGCCGTCTCTTGTTGGGTGGTGTCTCCACTGCAATGCGTATGCCTGTTTGGGGCATCCTAATTTGTGAAGCAGGCAGACGTCATTCCACAAGGTGGTGAGACTCCATTGGCTCCCACCGCCGCGGCGGCGGGCGCACTTTGATAGCGGTGCACGTCGCACAGGGGCGGATGGGAATTGGTCTATGTTTGGCCATACTAATATGGCGGACATGAGTACTGCTGCTCACGGGCGGATTTTTCCGCACCACCGGTAGTGTGGTGGTGCCACCATCCACCATCCTAATGGACCCCATAATTGTGAAACATGTCAAATACCTAATTAACAGTAAAGAATGGAGATAGGCCAAGGATCCCATTCTACTGAACTAAGGGTGTAGTCCGAAGAAATCTCTGCATTCATTCACAAACAGAATAATCTTACCATAGTTGGTATCATATTAATTGACTTGTAGTGTATAATTCCCAAACTTCTGGGGCATATTTACAAGCCCCTAGCGCCACCGGAGCGGCACATTTTTTGAAGCTCTGGTGGCGCTGTGTGCTGGCCCATATTTGCAAGGCCACCAAAAGCCACCCTGCGTGGCTTTTCATGGGCTTGTAAATACTGCCCCTTTTCACGCATCACATTGGTGTTCCCGTGGACGTTCCACCTCAACACCCATTACTTTTTTACCCTGCCCCAGGTTTACAAGGATGTGTAAATCTGAGGCAGCACCACAAACTAATGCCATTGAAAAGCAGCTGTTAGAGTGGTGCAAGGAGGAGAAAGGCTTTTATGTCTCCTTGTTTTTTTTGCTCTGTCTATTTGTACTGCATTTGCAGCACAAATAGAAAGAGCAAATTGCCTTTAATGATTGTTTATGTGCAACGCAGGCAGTCTAACACCATGGTACAAGGGTGTCCGCATAGGCCCTAGGCAGCTTTTTAGTGCTGGTGCAAGGGAAAACACAGAGGTGCACCGTATTCTTGTGAACACGGAACCTCCATGCGTTTTTTAACTGATGCAGTCAAGCGCGGCTAAATAGCTTGCAACGCTGTGCTGTGTAATTTCTTTGTAAATATGCACCCCTGAGTCAACAGCAGGTTGGCTTTGGCACAAATAACAGAAGTGTAGTGTTGTCAAAAAAGGCATTGTGAAAAAACTTTTGGCTTCTGTGCCAAGATATACTTGCTTAGCAAATACTAATAGTATAACAGATGTGACAGTATGCAAGAAAAGATTTGGGTCGCAAAAAGAGGAACCAGGAACTATATTTAGGCAGGTCCTGCACACATGTTCCAGGGCGTAATCAGTTTCAAAGGAGTGTGCAGTTCTTAGGGAAAAGAGAAAGGGAATGGAAGGTTTTTCTTCGTGATGCCCTCAAACCCCAGAGGATGTCATGCTTCATCATTGGGACTTGCTCCTCATTGGGCTGGCACTGCAATGCCCGATGGGCACCAGTAAACGGGGCTCATATGAAGAAGCCATTGGGTGTGTGCTGGTGTGAGGGCTGGGTAGTGCACTTGCTAGTGTGGTAAAAACAAGTCTAGAGCGATCCTTCTGTAATGCATTTTATTCCTTTGGTAGCTCTAGCCTAATTAAAATGTGGGTAAGCCCCAGCAAGGGTGTGATGTTCCTACAGAGCTAAAGTAGTGTGATCAATCGACATGTTTTATGCCTGTTGAGCCCCTAACGGGTCTAGTGGCACTTCTTCTGGACCATATGTGAAATTGTGCAGTTAGTTTGCACTGCCATGGGACTGGTTCGATTAATTATAGTAAGGTAGCCAGATCCAGTAGTGGACCCCATTTGGAATTTGTCCTGCGATGTGAAAGACCTGAGTTAAGGACGGTCAAAGACTGACGGGGGAAGGCAGAGCACTTAGTAGCTCACTTAGGAAGGGCAGTTTGGCAACTTCCGGAGAACATACCCTGGCTCTGGGCCCTGTGAAACAGAAAAGATTTGGGCCAGATGTACGATCCTCCAATTTGCAAGTTGCAAATTGCATTGCATTTGTGGCTCACAATTAGGATGTGTTAGCGATTCCTAATGGGGTCGTAAATTACATGCCTCATGAACATTGATGAGGCTGTCACAATTTATGACACCATTAGGAATGGCTAGCACTCCTAGGGATGATGGCCTGCTGGGGTCGGTAGACCACCATGTCTGGGACGGTTTTTAAATAAAGCAGACTGTTATTTTAAATGCAGCCCATTTTTCTTCAAGGCAAACTGGATGCATTTAAAAAAGACAAATGAAACTCTTCAGTTTCATTTTTTTAATATCAGGCAGTGGACCCTAGGACCACTGCCTGCTCTTCAAAATATTTTCTCACCTACTCACAGAGGGAAAGATGTCCCCTGGGGACCCCTTCCCTTTTGCAAGTAGTTTATCACCTACTTGAAGTAGGTGGTAAACTGCAAGTGTTTTGCGGCCGCAAATCCGGATGCAAAACAATTGAGCATGGCATGGCATCTCGCTATTAGGAAGGGACGCCACTTCCTAATAGCAGGAGTCACAAATGCAATTTTGTGAGACAGTGACTCTCAAAATAGCATTTGTACATGTTATTACCCTTTTTGCGGTCGCAAACGGAGGATCTCCCATTTGCGGCCACAAAAAGGGACATACATTCGGCCCATAAACTCTGTTCCACTGCACATCTGAACTGTCTGGAGGAATTCTGAGAACTAGTTGCAATTGACATCTATGGACCCATAGCATCAGGAAAGTACTTCCTAGTAATGGCGGATAAATATTCCCATTTACCTATCGAACCAAAAGTCATGTCCCCTCCATAAGTGCACATTAAGTAATCCCAGCACTATGGCATGTTTTCTTAAAGTATGCCATTCACACTACAGTTAAGACGGACACAGGTCCTATTTAACAGCCATGAATGTGCAACATTTAGAAAGTACCTAAATGTTAACATTCAGAAGATACTAGGGTTGCCGTCTCAAGCTAATACAATGGTGGAAAGGTTAATTGTCATCATGAAGAGAAACATCCCCCAAGAGAAAACCCAAAAAGCACAAATAGACTCCACACTGATATGAGAGTGTATTGCACTGCTCCACACATAAACGGAATGCTAAGCAATACAAACATTCACCACAGTCACAAAGATCTGGGCTTAATCCATTGTTCTTTTGCTCACCACGCCACCCCAGTTTCCACCCAGCCATATGCAAATCAGTCTTGACCCAGTTCGTCATGAGAACAGTCCAGCCCGAACTGCCAAGCCAGGATCTCCCCGGACCGGAAACAAGATTCCTGAGACCAGTTTTGGGGCATCATCATAATCAGCCAGGCTAGCTTGAATCCAGTGGTACAGTGATCATGGGACCTACGTATGAGCATACCCTTCCCACTTAGAGCAACAAAAAACTTTTACAAATCTGCTATTTTGAAAACTAACCCTCCAACTACACAGGGTGAGTTAGGATGTTTCTAGGAATGGTGGTCAACTGTCATCAGTAAATACCCAGTGTTTCCCTAGGTGCAATGCTTCTACAGAACTTGATGCACAAGGATGTGTCTGATCTGAAACCTGGGACAACAAATGCATGAACAACTTCCTAGTGTTGAGAGAAAGTCTCAGCTGAGCCTCAGCCCTAGGAATGCTAAATTACAGGAAATAGGTTTGTACTATTTTTCAGTAAAAGGGATGGCTGTGCTCTCTCAGTGCTGACCCAGACACATGATGATGCCCAGAGATCCATTGCCTATTTCTAGGTTACCCTTGATTCCATAGCTGCAGGACTGTTGCAACAGTTGGTGCCAGCATCAAGGAAAGTTAGAACATAGTTATGAGCTATTCTCTCATAGTGATGGTTCCACACTCAGTTAGATGCTTCTCACTCATAGTAAAACCCAACATTTTACCATGAGCAAGCCTGCCTGGTATGAGCAGGTCATACATGCTGCTGAAAACATTACCTTGAAAAACTGCTGTAGCTCCAATCCCGCCACATTGTGATCTCTTCCAGAAACTGAAATAAATTAGGGCGAAGTTCAAAATGACTGTCTCAATGTCACAGAATTCTGCTCCACGCCAGGACCAAATATTAAGGATGAACTTGCAGAGTTAAAGTATGTATTGCTTGTGGACGGTTCTGCCCCAAGAAAATATCAAGACACTGAAATACCTGAGCACTTAAAAATGACACATAATGAGGAACCCTTCCTGCTATGGGATAACCCATAAAATGATAGACAAATACCAATATTTTCAACAGCTGATAAGTGACTAAAACTCAGCCACGGTCAAACCTGATGATGGATGGGACCTTCAGTTCAGTTCAGTTCAGTTCATAAACTTTATTTCGATGTTAAAAATCACAAAAGTTGGTACATGACACATATAGCGGTGAAGTTAAAAAAATACAACTCTTACATTTCAAAAACATGCGTACAGTATAGTTATTCAGTCAATTCGTAAATATGTGAACAACTGATCTAAAAGGATAAAATGTATACAAATACTAAATTAAAAGTTTGTAAAAAAGAAGACCCCAGACGGATAAACAATTATAATTACAAGTGTCATCAGTCAGCAATAGGGAGTTACAGCTTAAGTGGTGCACAGTACCAATAATATAAAGTGCAAAGTGCAAAGTGCAGGTGCAAAAAACCTAGACGTCGACCTTTAGCTAGTAGTTTTTAAGCGAATTACCCACACCCATCCCAAAAACTTAGAGACAGCGACCACAATAGACTCTTCCATTTATGTGCTTAAAATCCTAAGAGCCTCATTGCTGGACCTGGTTCCCATGTTCAAACTTAAGGGTTTCAACCATCTGAGCCTGGGTATTCGATAGGCTGGACAAGCAATGAAAATATGTATCACTGTCTCTTGCGCGTCTGGACAATGGGGCTGTACATTAGTGTTCATGCTACTCCATTTCTTTGTAAATAACTGTTGCTGTTCCCGTTGCTTTTATCTTAAAAACTGCACTAAATTGTTCATTTGCACATCATTTGTTGCTTTTAAAAACTGCCTATTTTGCACAACCTCTAGAGGAAGACAGCTAGTTAGGCTGCTCCTCTTACCTTAGTTGTTTTGGCTGCCGAATCCTGAGCTCCGTTCCACCACGGCTGAGTGCTGATTGTGTGGAGAGCAAAAGGGGAGGTAGGCAGACCAATCAGTGGACATCCCCTGCGAGCCAGAGGGCGGAGCCAGGAGCCCGCGCTTCCTGCTATTTAACTCTGTGTGTTGGCGGTCGCGCAGCATACTACTGTTGAAGCTGCTGCTGCCGCTGTTCGCGTTTATTTTATCTTTAAAACTGCACTAAATTGTTCATTTGACATCATTTGCTGCTTTTAAAAACTGACTATTTCGCACAACCTCTAGAGGAAGACAGCAAGTTAGGCTGCTCCTCTTACCTTAGTTGTTTTGGCTGCCGAATCCCGGGCTCCGTTCCACCACAGCTGAGTGCCGATTGTGTGGAGAGCAAAAGGGGAGGTAGGCAGACCAAACAGTGGACATCCCCTGTGAGTCGGAGGGCGGAGCTAGGAGCCCGCGCTTCCCAGTATTTATCCCAATGTGCTGGCCGACGATGGTGAGCCGAAGGCGCGCCTAAGGTAAGCCAGTCCGCGACCGACTGGGACCAGGGGCCATACCGCCTGTCGGTGACACTCAATCCCCGCATGCCGCCATCTGCTATTCCCGTAATGAGCTGCTGGCTTATGCACACAATCTGGGCCATACCCACGGACAATACACTCTGACCAGTCCGGGACTTTCTTGTGGCCAAATTTCCTGTCTCGCTTGTAGATGGCCTAGCATGGGCCAAGTACAATTAGACTCATGATTATCCAAAGCTTCTCTGCCTATACTTTAATGCTAGATCCTTACCCAAGCATGCCATGGATATTTGGGATCTGCCGAAGGTAAAGAACCCTGATCTGGTCTTTATCACCGAAACTTGGCTGACCGACACTAACGCCCCAGATTTGGCCAATGCACTACCTAGCAATTACAAAATCATCAAACAAGACAGAGTCGGAAGTAGGGGAGGGGGGGTTGCTATTATATTTAGAGACCACCTGACTTGCCTTCCGGAGCAGGCAACCTCTTACTTTGAACATCAAACTCTTCCCTTTCAACTACTCTATGATGGCCTCACCATCCTAGCAGGAGCAGTATTCTATAATCCCCCGGGCCAACAGGGTATTTTTAGTGCCAAATTACTCACCCAACTCCTACCAACTTGCCTAAAACATAATAACTACCTAGTAATCGGAGACTTTAACATGCACTATGAGAAAAAGCACAACCAAGCTGTCTCCCAACTGGAGAGTGATATGGGGATCCCCAATCTTAAACAGTGGATAGAGGGTTCAACCCATTTAGCGGGCCACACACTAGACTTACTTTTCACCAACATCGAAGCCACAGATATTTGTGAGATCATGCCATTACTCTGGTCAGATCATTCTCTCATAGTCTTCACACTGGGTTTACCCACCAAATCATTGAAACCCAGGGAAACCCATCAGATCTCTAACCGAGCCTGGAGGTTAGTTAATGAATCGAATTTCGATACACGTTTTCCAGATGCTAACATAGAGTTCTCAGACGATATCACAGTATGTGTAGACGTGGCCACCCTTGAAACTGAGATCTATCAAACACTAGACAAGCTGGCCCCTATTCAGAAATCTAGGAAACTGCCCCATATGGAAAAATGGTACACCCCACAATTAAAAAGCCTCAAAAGGGAGTGCCAGAAACTGGAACACCTATGGAGGCAGTCCAAAAATGAAGCAAACTAACTAAGTTACATACTCAAGCTGAGGTCCTATAATCTCACCATAAAAAATACAAAAAGAAACTACTTCACCCAGCGCATCCATGAAAACTGCAACCCGGCCAAAGAACTTTTTAGAATTGTTAAGGAACTTAACAAGCCGTCTGGCACTACTCAAACTCTCACCCCTTCGGTAGAGGCCTGTGAATGAATTAGTGCCTTCTTCACTGAAAAAATTAGAAAGATCTACTCCACCTTCAGTCCCCAGAGTCCCCCTAGCACAATTAACATAGTAAAGACCCCTAGCACAACTATCGTAGCAAAGACTGCCAGGGTGGTCCTCGACTCCGAATTCACACCAACCTTGAGTAGCTTCGTGCCCCTCAGAGCAGATGAGGTTCTGAAAGCTATGAGTATAGTAAAATCTGGTTCCCCACTGGATCCTTGTCCCCATTTTGTCTTTTCAAAAATTGCCCCCACGCTTTGCCCCTTGATTACCCAGCTCTTTAACAAATCTTTAAGAATCGCCATCTTTCCTGACTTATGGAAACATGCCTCAGTGATTCCCCTCCTGAAAAAAGCTGGGACGGACGTCCTCAACCCCGAAAATTACCGTCCCATTTCCCAGCTCCCATACCTTTCTAAGGTTTTAGAGAAACTGGTGAATGGCCAGTTGACTACGTACCTGGAAACTAATCATCTCCTGGACCCCTCCCAGACAGGTTTCAGAGCTAACAACAGCACAGAGGCAACGCTGCTGGCAGTGTCGGACAGTATCAGATCGTGCACCAACCAAAGTGGGGCGGTGGCTCTGATACTGCTGGACCTGTCAGCAGCGTTCAACACGGTCTCTCACAACTGCCTGCTGAACATCCTCTATGAAAAAGGAGTTCACTCTACTGCCCTAAACTGGCCATACTCATTTTTGATCAACCGTACTCAAGCAGTACATATGAGCCAATGTCATTCTAAACCCAGCCCCATCAGTTGTGGTGTCCCCCTAGGGGCCTCAATAAGTCCCACCCTTTTTAATGTCTATCTGTCATCTCTAGCTAAAATTGGTGGGAAGTGGGGCATTGGCATCTGCTCCTATGCGGATGATACACAACTGATGGTGGCCTTGGATGAAAAACCAGACATTACCAAATCTAAACTGCATAACTGTCTTTCTGAAATGGCCCAGTGGATGCACACGCATTGCTTGAAGCTGAACGCCGGTAAATCTGAAATCCTACTGTTCGGTGGCGCCAAACGAGTGTGGGATGCTACTTGGTGGCCACCCACTCTAGGTATGGCCCCCATCCCAAAACAACATGCCAAAAACCTTGGCATCATTATGGACGACGCCCTGACTATGAAGGACCATGTGCGATCCCTCAGTGGTAAAGGCTTCGCCATCCTGAAGCTTCTAGCTAGACTGTTCCAATGGATACCACTGGACTGCAGATGCTCGGTAACACAAGCCTTGCTGGTTAGCCTCATGGACTATGGCAACGCCCTATTTGTAGGCATGAATGAACACTTATTCACACGCCTACAAGCACTGCAGAACGCAGCGGCAAAACTTGTCTGCAATAATGGAAAGCATGAGTCTGCCTCAGGTTGTCTGAAGAAATTGCACTGGCTACCGATGCGCCAGAGAGCAGTTTTCAAACTGCTTAGTCACACTCATAGAGCTCTATATAAAACAGGCCCTACATTACTCCAGGAGAAGATCGAATTCTATGTTCCCACAAGAAAACTGTGATCGCTCCAATCAGCTCTTGCCAGAACAAGACGCATAAATAGAGTAAGGACAGGAGGCCGCTCATTTTCCTATCTAGCAGCCAAGAAATGGAACGAGCTTTCTCAGGACCTAAGACACACCGCCAACTATCTTCAATTCCGTAAAAAATTAAAAACATACTTATTCCCTAAACCTTAATGCATCAGCTTCTAGCTTCAGTTCTGCAGAATCATCAACACTGGTATCAGCGCCTTGATATCCCTTGGGATGAGTGTTGCGCTCTACAAATAACATAAATAAATAAACTGGTGGTATAGTTTTCTGTCTTTAGAGGTGGTGATTAAGTCCCAATAACCTTCATAGTTTGCTTCCTGTTTTAAACCAAGAAATGCTTTAGTCCGTGAAGGAGCAGTAAGGGCCGCAAAGCGCCTAGTTATAACCATGTTCCAGTATACTACCTTAAACTCTGCTTTAGATGGAAGAACAATGTCACCCGCAGTAGTCCCCATCTCACTAAGTGTATTCTTTACACACCTTAGCCATGAAATTTTATTAGAGACATCCGCCTCCTTAACATCTTTTAATGCCAGTGCGTAATGCTTGAGCTCGGGAGTTACCTAAATTCTCCTCCAATAAGCAACTGGCCTGCAATGTGCCACATCCCTAAAGGAGTGGCAGCCCAGATCCAGATTTAGTGGTAGTAACGGGGTGGACTGTGGGAGGCCAATTAAGGACCGCAAGAACTTATTTTGCGCTAGTACCTAGGAATCCAAATTAGCGTAGCCCCACAGCTCTGCCCCATAAAGGATTGAGGCGCCAATTTTAGTGTGGTAAATTTGGAGGACAGGAGTAATGGGTTTTGTACAAGAAGATTTGTGCTCCTTGATCAATGCACCCGACAATTGGGCATGCTTAACTGTGAGCAGTTCTACTTGTGGTTTCCAGCTCACTTTTCTATCGATATGAACCCCCAGGAAAGAAAAAATGTCTGTTTGTTCCAATGTACCATCCTTCATTTCGACTCTACCGACAATCGACTTGTGTTTGTGCAGGACCATGTACTTGGTTTAGTCCACGTTAACAATTAGTTCATGGTCCTCACAAAACTCCTCAAATCTAGAAAGGGCACTTTGGAGGCCCTTTCTTGTTTTCAAGAAGATTAGGGTGTCATCGGCAAACATGAGTAAAGGGATCCTGCACCCTGCTAGGGAAGTTGCATCGGTATGAAAGTTATTAAAATAGTTCACCACCCTGTTTATATATAAAGAGAAGAGGGTGAGTGCTAAAACGCACCCCTGCCTAACCCCCTTCTCTACTGAAAACTTGTGGGTGATACTTCCCTGTGCATCCCATCTCACCTGCGCAGAGCTTGCGGTATGTAACTTGACCAAGAGTGCCAGAATCTCAGATGGCATGCCTAAATGTGAAAAGGAACGCCACATCTTGGCTCGGGACAAGATCGAAGGCCGACTTAAGATCGACGAAGGCGGCATACAAAGTGCCTCCCCTATAACCACGATGCGCCAGTAAAAAGTATAAATCTGAACACCTGGTCTATGGTACTTGTACATGACGGTAACCCGCCTGTAGGTGGGACAGGATGTTGTGTTCCTCCAACCATGACTGGATTCTGCTTAGTACCATTCTTGCCAAAACCTTTTGTATGTAATCGATTATGCTTATGGGCCTGTAATTCCCTGGTATAGTGCGATCCCCGTTTTTGAAAATGAATAACATTTCTGCTCCAGCCCACGTGCTTGGCATAGGTGCTCGACTAGCTACTGCATTTGCTAGGGAGCTGAATATATGATGCCCAGTTTGGTAAATCGTGGAGGAACAGGTCAGGTGGGATGCAATAGAGCCCAGGTGCCCTACCTCTTGGTACTAGCTGAAGTGCATTTTCCACTTCTTTCTTGGTAAAGTGTAGGCTGAAGGCCGGAAGTGGAGTGACTTGAACAGCTAAGTTAGCCTTGGCACTTGAAAACTGTGCTTTAAAATGGGAGACCCACCTATCGGGCTCCACATGGTTTTGAGGGACATTGTTGGGGACCCAACTACCCCATCTCACCAAGTGCCAAAACGCACTCATGTTCCTCCCTAGGGCTGCTTCCAGCAAAGCCGCCAGTGCAGCTCGTACTAAACCCTTTTGGAACGATACTGCACACTCTTATAGTCGGCCCTAGCCTTGCGAATTGCATCCCTATCCTTAGATCTAATTTCTGCCACAAGATTTCTATATGCCTGACGACAAGAAGTGCCATACCTGGCTGCAGCTTTGAGATCCCGCTAGTGGCTGGGTTTCTTACTTTTCTTAGTAAAATAACTTTTAAGCTTTAAAAACAATTCCTCATGGACCTGTTCAATTTTGGCATTGAGCTCCCCCTGTGTAACACAGGACTGTAACATGCCTAAAGCATTAACTAACAGACTACTCATCTCATCCAACTGCTCTTTGCTTTTGAATACGTTTGCCCACTTGACACATCTAGAGTCATTGGTCAATTGAGCCTCAACATAATCAGTGCATGGAGCCAAACTAACTCCACACACTACCGATGAGGATAATATAGAAAGCAAAATAGGGTTATGGTCACTCTCGGGTCTTTCACAGACCTCCATGTCTACAAGATTAGACCAAAACTACTTGTTTAGTAAACAAATCTATTCTGCCAGTGCGTAGTCCATTGTTAAAGGTGTGAGAACCTGATTTATCTGAATTTGATCTTCCATTAGCAGCCCTTACCCCGTGTTCCAGGCAGAGTACTTTTAATTGGAGAGCTGCACAAGACCATTTTTTTTATTGCAGGAATATCTAACTGGGAGATGGACCACTGAGTATTCACTTCAGCGCCAAGATTTACATCATGAAAGACCAGAGGTTCAAATATCCAATTAAAATCACCAGCTATTATGACATTGTTATCAGCTCTGTGATTTAATAAAAACATATCTAGAGAGGCAACTGTAGGGGAAGCTTTCCCTCCTTGCAAACCTCGAGAGTAAACATTATTAAGTAAAATATGAGGGACACTTACTCTAGATAACCTAATTATAAGAATGTCCTTGGAATCAATATAGAGCTCCTCAGCAGAGTATTGCTCGCTCTGTCTGATCCAAGTGGTCAATCCCCCTTGGGTCTGCCATGCTGTCCTTTTTCCGCAACTTTCGCAAACTTTAAATAGCCTTGACGAAATACTGCGTCAATAGCCCATTTTTCTTGAAAAAACAATATATCAGCCTGCTCAATAAAGTTAGACCAGTCTACAGAGACTGTTTTGTGTAAAAGCCTGGCAATATTACAGGAACGAGCTGTAGACCTGTCACATCACAAGGGTTTTTGCCATGAACTGGCTGGCCACATGAATTGGTCGCCATCCCCGCAACATGAGCTACTTCGGACATGGGAATTGTCTGATAGGCTCCTATAAATGTCCCTACCCCATGTCCCTTCTAAACCTGTCCACTAACTTATCGTGCCCCACTCCTACCAACCGTAATTGGAGTGAGTTACCTTGCAGCGAGCAGTCTAAAATCCCATCTCCCCCTCCCGGCGTTGGTAGTGACTGAGAGGTCATATTACACTCTGCTACAGGGTGTAGTCAGTCAATATCCTCCAAATAGGACATTCAAAATGTGCCTCAAACCATTCACTCAGACATCAATCATACATAGTCAATATCAAAACACAGATATCCCTTTAATATGTATGCCCTACTACCAAATAACTTAAAGTAGCACTTACTGCAAACACTTAAATCTGCATTAAACATAAAAGAAAATAACTACTACCCACAACCAGTGCAGGACAGCTGGACAGCTGGAAGTGGGACCATGATTCCCAGGATTCTGTTGTTCCAGGAGTTGGCCCCTCTGATCACTATCACCTGCTGGGACTGGCTTTGTCTTTATATAACGTATTTTATCACCCCGCTGCACAGAAGCAGTGTGGGGCAGCTGGGAGTGGTTTTGGCAGTATATAGTGCGATGTCTCAACCCGTTGCACGAGAGCAGTGTGGGACAGCTAGCCGCGGGACCAAAATTCCCAGTATTCCGTTGGGCCAGGAGGGGGCCCCTCTAAGCATAAGAGACGTGTAGCTGCCCCAGAGCAGAAAAGTATTTCAGTTAATTTGGGCATAAAAACACAACCAGTGCCACTCCACTCCTACCAAATAGGTCAGCCTGTTCAACCACCGGATGCTTACCTCTGTGTGCTCAATGGTATCCTGAACACCAAACTAGGCCCAATTATGTCAAGACTAGCATTGATCAAGTCCTGAGTATCACAGACCGTGGACCACTTGAAAATGTATGTTGCCCCACAATTGTGTCAGGGTCCTTTATCTTGGAAGGTACCCAAAAACACCCAGTCCAGCTTTGCCACAGAGACTGTCAGTGCATATCAATGAGCTGGCTCTCTTACCTCAAGCTCCTCAGCCAATTAGAGTTTCAACCGATGTTTCTTCTGTTCTCCAAGGCCCCTTAGCTCCATTGGTTGTGACCCACCCCCATGTAGTAATTCATCTTTCATCTTCCAAGGCAGGGGTGGTGGTTAACTTGCCATCAGAAACAACTCTGAATGTAGCAGTTTTAAGGGATTTCCCTGTCACAATGATTCAATTCCTGAGTCCTTTGTGGAGCTAAGAAACAAAGTGAGACACTGGTTTTACCTGTATTCTAACTTAGGCATGTAGATTTATGGTTCAGTCAATATGGGCAGGAGGGGCAGCTGGTTGGGTTCTGATATCATGAGATGGGCGGGGGTCTGTGTTGTGGCTAATTTTAACAAACCTACCATCGCTATACATGTTTTGACCGCCCTAGGCTCACATAGATTATCCAGGCCAACCAACATTTAGATGCTTCCACTTGGTTTCTTCTACAAGCCTTAAATGGTATGTGAACCTCCATGAATCTCAAGTCAGCAGGGGCCGGTTTCCTGTGGTCCTCCTATATCTGCCCTGTTGGTGTCCCTAACTCTGTGCCTATGTAAGAGATTCGCCCCTTACAGTAGCCTAGAGTACTTGAGTCATCCTCCCCATCTATTCTGTCCACAACTGATCCCTTGGTTGTTTTAACTGGTATTTTGGACTATCTGAGGTTTCTATCCTGGAATAACACGGGTCTTTCCGCCAAGTTTAGCTATAGTAATTGGGTGCAGTTTGTTAGTACATTTCAAACCATCTGCTTGCAAGAAACGTGGAAATTAAATGACCTGTTTTTCTTAGGATGATATACAATTCATTTCTCTCTTGCAGTAGCATCAGTGACGCGAAGGTCTGGTTGACTTTAATTGTCATCTGTTTGTTTGTCCCTTATATCCGGATGAAACCAAGCCCAAATGTATGTTGGAAGAAGGGCTCCACATGGTTCACACAAAAGAGAAGACAGAGCTAAAAACATTTCTAAGCACTTGCAACTTTGTTTTTCTTTGGAGAACTTAGTAAACTCGGCTAACCCACACATTTCTCCTACATTTAAAGGCAGAAGTTTTGCGCCCATTATAGACTCCATTATTTTCTCAGTCCCTCTTTAATTTTAACCTAGATCACAACCCTTTTAGTGACCACAATTGTCACTTTTTAGCCATTGGTGGAGTAAAGGGTGGTATTCAGACATTGGCTGGGATACCAAATGGCCCACTATTTCTGACCAAGGTAGGAGACTTAGATGATCCCAGGTAGAGCCACTGGAATTTAAAGTGTTGTTCTTTACTGCGTGGTGGCAGGAGATATCAACTTATTTGGACCTAGGCTCGTTAGTGGGAGGGGGGCTATCCTGTATACATTTGTTTGCATTGCCCAGAAGTTGTCAGCATTATTGAAGGCCATGTGACAAATATCAATTAACGGGATCCAAAATGGTTTGATTGAAGCTGATTTAAGAACCTTTTGTCTCTTGAAGGTTGCATTAAAGCAGGTCCACAGAGATAGGGAACTTGTCTCCTATTGGAAGAAATATAAGAAGGCCTTAGCAAAACACAAGTTTATCTTACGCAAGAGCATTTAGGAGGATTTACCACAAGTCTGCAAAACTAGAGAGAGCTCCCTGTTTTGGAGGGTGGTAAAAAAGCCTTTTTTGCCAACGTAACTGGACCAGGTTTATGGTGTAATGACATTTTGGAGCAACAATGGTTGAAACATTTTAAAGGGGTTCACAACTTTGGTCTCAGTGAAGGTGTGGAGGACCAGGGTGGTTTAGTGTTGGCTGGAGCTAATGTTGTCTTTACTTTAGATGAGGTTTCTGAGGATATTCTGTTATCTCGTAATAAAGCCCCGGACACAACATTACACTCCCAAACTTGTTTTTGGACAACATTGAGATCTGGGAGCAGCTTTGACAATGGTTCTTAATGCTGCTGTGAGGTTGGGTTCTTGTTGTATTGTCACAGTTTTTAAGAAGGGTGCAAGTACAACCCCAATGTTATTGGCCGATATCACTTATTGACGCAGTGGTGAAGATCTTTGCAAGGGTACTATTGAACAGGCTGATGCTGTGGGCAGACGTGAATGCTATATTTTCTGAGGTCCATTATGGCTTCCAGGCATGACAAATTGACAACAGATCAATGCTTAAATCTATATTCAATCATAAAGAAGTACACCATTGCCTGGCCAGGATCAATTCATCTGTTATTTATGGACCTCACGTCTGCATTTGCAGGAAGCTGTGGGCATGCTTCTTACGATGGGAGTGGACCAGGATATTGTGTTCCTTTTATCTAACTTGCATGATAACACTGTTATAAATGAAAGGCGTCCAGTTCCAGAGCAGATTATGTAAGTTGGTTTATTAAGTTAGATGTTAAGATTAAAAGTCCCACCAATAGCAGCCTTCCTGCTGCTCAGCCCATTCTCCAACTGACCCACTCACTCAACCAACATTCTACAGCCTCAAACACACCAACATTCCACATCCGAGTCACACTGGCTGAGCTCACTAGTCCCCAGTAACACTCAATATCACTAATAGAACTCATACAGTGACACGCTCAAATCAAAACCTCAATTAAATTACAACAACACTATGAACAGGCAAACAAATTTTCCAAACAACACATACGCATAATCATAAGCAAAACACTAGATCCACGAGATTTTCAAAATGCCTTCCTTGGTATGGACGTTGCCTTAACTTTGGGTTGCCAATATTCAGGGTGCACTCCGATACTATCTCTGCCGTAGAGTGATTGATCCTTAAAACAAGGGCAGCAGCAACACCCCTGAAAGCAAAAACCAGCCAATGCTTCACTTTACATCCAGCATCCTTAACAACATGATCGCAGTGCTCATCAGGGGCCTCAGTTATGAGAAGTGATCCATCGGTGTGTGAAAGCAGCGATGCGTCACTTCTCAGTGCGCCCTCCTTGCGACACGATTGATGCATCAGAATTACTGTATGACGCATCTTGTCGCAAGGAGTTACAGATACTCAGTATTTCTGACGTATCTTTAAGCGCAAAAGTGATGCATTGTTGGAGTGTGTCATAAAAGTGACACACTTCCAGCAATGTGTCCTTTCCCATGGGGCAAGCCCCATGTGAAAGGGCCTGCATCAGTCTTTGTAAATATGGCGCAACAAGGCGCATTGTTTGCACCATTGGTGCGTCACAAAAAGGTATGCACCAGCGGCGTAAAAGTGACGCACAACCTCATAAATAAGGCCCCAGATTTCCAAGGCTACGCTGTCAGCTAAGTCTGCATACCACCACATCGATGTTGTTTGTATTTCTGCTGCAAAAGAAACAACAACAAACAAATGGCAGCATGTACACTAGAAGAATGCCGGAAGGCTCCTGGCACGTACGTGGTGTTCAGTATCGTGTTGCAGAGCTTCTTATTACATCACGAGTGCCTGATGTCCGAGCTCACGCTGGAGCACGAGCCAGAGCGTTGAGGTGAGAAGGGATCCTTCATTGACTTTTCTCACCTTATCAAAGTCAATGTCCAACCCACTGATTCCACACAGTGCTGGGGTCCTGCGGTGGAAGACCACCATGCTCCAGGGCTCCTCACCATCAATCAAAGTCCGAGCAACAGACTTGCGCCAACCACCAAGCAAACCAGGAGCGCGAGCAGATGTCAACAAAAACGTTTGAACACGAGTGCTGCGCCTCACTGCGTGTTCAAATGCTACATGCTATAAACTGTATAGAGTAGGGAATGGCTACAAGGGATTTTATTTATGAACTACTTCATTCGATTTATTGGCATAAGTCTTGAGGGTTAGTTGTCAACAATCTAACTCAAATGTATCCAAAGGATAACAACAATAATTATTGATATTGGTCACAATAATGAGAAAAGAATAGAAAAGCACACGGAAAATCCTATTTATATGAAAATATATATTGTATTTCATCAGTCAGAAAGAAATAAATTCAAGGGAATACAACAAACAATTCAATGTAAGCAAAGGAAATCACGAACAGATGTGTGGGCAAATCAACAAATCAGTTCATAACAAGACATCAACTCCATTCAATAGAAATGAATAACTGAGTCCATTAATGTACAAAAGTTATTCTTAAGAAAATAAATTGCTTTGGAGATGAGGACGAGGTCGACGTTTCGGTCTTTGTTGCAGGTGTCTATAAGACCATCATCAGGACAATTGTATATTGCAGAGGAAGCCCCCTATATAGAGACAATGTGATAATATTACCAACTCATTTTATGTGCCAACTAAATATAATTACATCATAGACAGACAAATATATTTTACAGAATAACCGTGTGCATAACATCAAACAACCAAAAACAAAAACAACCAATGTTCATTATACCATATATGGAATAGATATGGACTTACTTAACAATGGTGAGGAAGTTGTTAAAGTCAAATGGCTAATGGATGGATGTAAATCACCGTAGAGATCTTTCGGGTGAAAAACAAGTTGTTGTTTCATATTGAAATTATGTAGATATCTGCCAACTGGATCTCAGGTTTCGGAATTCTCATACCTGTTGGGTTCTCAAATTCAATAATGATTTGTTCAAGTCAGCAATCCATCACAAATGAAGCAAAGCTTTCCAACAACTTGCTTTTCACCTGTAAATCCAATGCACATAGGACACAATTGTATCTTGCTTTGGTACTCCCATTGTGCTCCTATTGCGGAGTCATTCTAACAGGCAGCGCCGTCTGACCACCTCCCCCACAAGACCCTGAATGTACTTGCAATTTGGTGGGTGGTGTGTAGACGACTTTGGCGGTGTGGGAGCGGGGCACTGGTATGGCAGCTTGCTCCCTCACTGCCAAACTCATAATCCGGCCATTAATCATCAAAAAGCAAGCAACTTAACACAATATCACATAACACATCGCAACATGACTAAAATAGTGTAGGAAAACCTAAACCAACACAGTAGTTAAAAACACTACAGTTAATAAAACTAAGGAGTGATTACGACATTGTCACAAATGGCTCTGATCCTGGGTCAAAGCCTTTCCGACCGCATCGTAATATGCTGGTTGGATTCGTTTCTGGTAGCCTCATTACGAATGGTTACCTTCTATTGTAATCGGTTGGTCCGATATGTTTCCGAGTCGGTCGGAAACATGAATTAGGAAAATCTGAATGTCATTCGGAGCCTTTCTGACTGACATCGTAATGAGGCCCATAATTGTCAGCATTAAAAAATAAACTAAAATATTTTAAAAGTAAAAAAATAAAGCAAATGATAAATTAAACATTTAATTAAAACTACGTTTACTAACGTTTTACACATTTAGAGTCCGATATTGATGTCAGTCAGAAAGCCTCCGACTGCTAGTTGAAGCTGTCCGACTGCTAGTCAGAAGCATTCCGGCAGACACGATCGGTTTGTGGTCGGTCTGATCGATTACGATGTTGGGGGTCGGAACAGAAGCTGGCTGGTCATTTTGACTCGGTTCCAACTGGTTTTTGGAGCCTTCTAGCAAGTAGGAACCGCAGCATAATCCCCTATGGACGACGTTTCCGACATCGGGATGATGATGTTGGTTTCCCATAGCCTTTCTGTGCCTGCCTTTCTGACACAGAAAGGCTGTCAGAAAGTGTCTTTGGGGACATATAGAAGGGACCCCTTGCCTCTGCGGTCTACAGTTGGTGGTCAAAATGGTACCCTAGGGGGTACCTAGGATACCCCCTGAAAAACCCTGCTCGGTGTGCCAGGCACCATGGGGTGCCTGCCACACAGTGCAGGGTTTTTAGACCCCCCATTTCTCTATGTGAGCCTGTATTGCTGCCGCTTTACAGCTGTGACACAAGCTCCCATAGAGAAAAGTGAGTATGCGACTGAACAGTGTTCTGTCACATCGTAATCAGGTGGTCGGAACCCCTGACCTGAGGTTGGTTGGTCCTGAGTCCAGGACGGTGTCAGTCGGAGGGAACTCCGGCCGACATCTTAATGAGCCCCTTAATGTTAAAACCAATGTCTATAATGACGTATAAATGTATTGTAAATATTTAAAAACTTAATATTTTAATATTTACAATATTATATATTTCTAATTGAATATAGGTTATCAATCTATTCCAAATAATTATGGAATATTAGTTAGGAAAATAAAAATTATCAAACAATTAATTTATACATTTTACATTATTAGTTTGCATACAATTAAAATAATTACCATTACATTTAAATTAAAATATTCACTTTTTAAAAATATCACCACAGTTCTCCCCTAAAAACTCAACATCCTGCTACTAAAAAAATCTAGATATGTTTACTATGTAATGCAAATAAATAAAGAAATTTCAAAATTTTCATGAATGATAAATTTATCTTACTAAATACGCAAATAAAAATAAATATTTAGCATATAAAATCAAATACTCTACAATTAAAGACACACAAAATAACACTTTCAAACAATATTATATACTGCAATATTTTCTAAATCAATATTTTTTACAGCAATATTACAAACAACACTTAAAATGATATTCTTACTTTTGATATTCCTGTAGATGATATTTTCGACACCCTGATATTCTTGACATGATAATTTTGTATCACAATACTGATACTTTTTACTCAATATTTTGTCCAAACACCCGCTACACATGTCCCTTCAATAGACGATCCAGGTAGTTTTGACATTTGGATTCTGCATAAAGGTGCTTCTTAGGGAGATTTTTCGACAAGTGCATTCTTTAAGTTTCTTTTTGAGTGCACACACATATTGGATGCTACAGTTTGTTGTGTATGTGCCCATTCACCTGCGAAAGTAGCTTAGGGCATTACCTATTGTCATATGCCCTTTACTTATGGCATCATCTTCAGTATTTTGTTTTGTCTTTTACATTGTAAAGGTTACTTTGAAAGTTACTTTTCAAATTATGATTTAGTGCTATAAGACGTTCCAATGTATTAGCACCAAAATCTCCAAGCTGATACTAAGAAAATGGAGATAGTTTGGCAGTTCGTTAAATCCCTGATTAAACTAGATGTTGCTTGAGCTCACAGATACAAATTGATTTGGTTGAAGAAATGAATCAATTAATTGGAAGACAAGAGAGCAATGATACAGCATAGAATCATAAAACAGAAAGGCACCATGAAAGATGTATGGAAGGAAGAGGAAGAGAAGTATAAAGCAATGGGAGTTTACCCTATGTTGAATTTAGAAAGAGACAGTTATTCCTGGAGTTCATTATGTCTGTGAACAACAAGCTTATTTTAAGCTGCCTTATAATTGGGCAGATACATGCTATTTATTTTTAGTTTCCCTAAGATTTATCAATATACGTAGATTAAATATTCAAAAAGTTGGATTACCTGGCAAAACTAAGCATAGTAATAGTGCATCACAGATAGTAGGCAACGTCTTTGGAGCTATGATTCCTTCTATATGAGTTGTTTTAATTGATCTGCAGATTAGAAAGCATTCTACTTTAGGGGAGACTTGCGACTAACACAGCTGGATCCTTACTGGCCATTGATACTGAATTGATAGGTATGAGGGCTAAGGTTCTTGAAAACCAACTTGCGTTAGAGATTTTACTAGAAACATAGAGCAGAATTTGGAAGACGTTGAAGGTTCAACAGTGTTGTAACGTATACCTGATAAGAGTGAAGAGATTAGAGGGTATGTGAAGAACATGACTGGAGTAGAAGCTGAGTTGAAGGAATTGGAAGCAACAGGCGCATGAAAAGCAGTTAGAAAGAGATATTCTGCCATAGGTAGCTGATTGGCAGTATTGATAGTCGATTTTAGGTGTTATAGTGAGGCCTATTTAGAATATTGACATATGCTCGATTAGTTTATTTGCTATAATTAAGGATCTAAATACATGAGATCAAAGAAAGTTGTGGTTGTAGAAAAAGTGACCAAGAGAAAGTGGAATGAATTGGAATTAGAGGAGAAACAGTGTAAGGCTTGTGATGAGATGAAATAATTGGCAAAGTCAGGATATAAGATGTGGAAGACAACAAAATGTTAAATTGATCTCAGAAGGTTGATTTATTCTGTGTGAAAGCCTGTTGTGTGTGATTGCACCTATACCTAAACATCACCTACCTTTTTAAGACAGAAGAAGAAGATGGGCACAGAGACAAGACAGATGCCCTAGGTGGTGCAGCAAAGTCCCAGGTGATAAACAGACCAAAAGCAAATATTATCAGTGGGATTCCCAACTGACTTGTGAGAGGATTTAAATACTATTCCCATTTTGATTTTGTCAGTCAGTGAATGTCCCTTGTCCCTGCCAAATGCATCAACTATCTAGATTAGAGCTGAGTAATTTGGTGCTCCACTCATTTGTATGCAATGTACAACTCAATGTGGGTTAACATATTAATCTGTGTTAATTTTATTGATCAAATGTAGTAGGTGGTTATATTTACATTTAAGCATCTTGATAATCAGCTGTTCCCTGTCTTCTTTATGTTGCCATATTTTGCATCTTTTTCCTGATAATCTACAACTCAGATGGCAATTTTGTTTGACTATAAATACTTATTTTATAAACTGACTAAGGGCCTGATAAAGGTTTTGGCTGACCCACATCCTCCCAACATTGCTTCGGTTTCATGACCAATAGACCTCTAGTCCGTGGTCCCAACAAGACCATTATAACGGTTGCATACTCCCATTTCTCTATGGCCGGTTTAAGGCTGCAGCACAAGCTCCTGTGGAGAAATGGGAAATTCTGTTAATCCCTTCACCGTGTGGCAGACACATTGAGGTGTCTGTCCTGTGGTGCAGGGATTAACAGAGGGTGTCACCATAGGTGCTCCCTCAGCCCCCAACCAGAGGCCCCAAAAATCACTTTTTGAAAGGTTTTACATGTTGGAAAGCCTGACATGGAAAGCCTGTCGGAAACTGACATTGTAATCCCAATAGCGGAAACTCCATCCTCAGATCTTACGTTCGGGCGTCCGGCTGGCAGACAGGCTCCTTGAGCTTGTTGGAATCCAGCCCGAATGACCGGCCGGTTACAATTCCGACCATTGTTATTAGGCAGTCGAAAAGCCTCCACCCTGTTGTCGGAGGCATTCCGACTGACATAATAATCAGCCCCTTATTGTTTATTCTTCATTGAATTGTAACTTTTACTGAATTGTTAATAAAACCCTTATGGTTTGAACACCATCATCTCTGTTGTTCCTGTGGAGCCACATTAGTTTCACTATATTGGAATGTGTTGCTCAAGCTAGCTCCTTTCTCACTCTAGAAGTCAAAATTCAAAGTTCCATATGAACAGTGGAGGATCCTATTTGATGACTACACCAAATGATTGAGATTTAAGTAACCCTGCTCAATCAACATCTCCTAACAAATGTATTACATTTCTAAATAAAATCAGACTCAAGGCATTCTTTAGGTACAACCCCGTCCTCAGATAAGACACTACAGGTATTTGACCCATCCTCAACATTTTCACTTCCTGTTGCAACCATCCCTGTAATGATCCTCACCTTTAGAAAGATGGTTCTGAAAGGTATCTCCATGGAACAAAGGAAACCTACGTTTACCTCATTTAAGATTACTAGACATGCAAGATATGCCCCTTAGTGAGGAAAGACCCCCCCATGTGTCAGGACCCCATAAAACCTTAGTGATGCTTGGGGTCTGACACCATTCACAGGTCACTTGAAATGAATACAAGGTAGTGTGCATCATTTCAAATCCAGCTAATGTGGCATGTACCGTCAAACACTGGAAACTTTTTCCTGCAAATCAAAATACTATTGAAGCAGTTTTTTAACAGCAATACAACATGCTGTTTATTGGCACTTTTGCAGCCTTCTCTACATAGGACAGACTAGCATGGCAATCCACCCATGCATTTGCCAACATAGAAGTAGGATCAAGCGAAGTGTCCCCAACACTCCATTGGTCACACACAAAAATAAATATACCAAGGATGACCTAAAATGGCAAGACATTGACGTGATTTCCTGTTCGCCAGATTCAGGGATTTTCAAGACTTCTAAATGAAGAGGAACTAAAATGGACTTTATACTGTGGTACTGTAAATAATATATTGAACAATATTGAAGACTTGCACTTCCTGAGATAACCTTGATATATGACTTCATTTTATTAACTTTGACTCTGTTCTTCCCTCTCTGATAAACTGGTCCACCTTTGACCTGGAAAGCTGTTGTAATTATTGTATATTTATTTGCTAATGGAAATTATGCAGATACCATATGTATTTTTCAAATTTTTATATTTATATTATTTATTGGTCTCCCAAGCTCTTTATGCATAACTTCTAGTGACAGACTTCTCCTATAAATCTGTTGCGATTGTCAGGCCCTGAATTACTTATTGAGTACTAATGGAATTGTGCACATATCTTTGTTATTTTATAAGAGTACAACTCCTTTATTCTTTATATGGCAAGGGATTCTATATCTGCTGAGTTATGATCGCCCTAGGCAGTCCTTCATCTTCTTTTTGGACACAAGCATTATTGGTTTCAACAATATTCTATTTCCTATTTATTCCTCTTTAGACTGAAAAGAACTCCTTGTGTGTACTGCTTGGCGTGTTTCACAGGTTCGGGAAGCTCGTATCACTTGTTTTCCGATTTCCTCACTTCGCTCAGCACAGGTTGTTAATTCCGTTTACCCTCGTATTCCTGAGCAAACTTTTATCAACTGAAGTTTGTATTAAAGAGTCATGCCTCATTCTCTATATTACAAGGTCTTAAGACATGCCCCTGAGGAAGGGACCTTGCAGTCCCAAAATGCATCAGGCATGGAATGAATAGCACAAACAACATTCTATGCATAGCCTCAAAGATTATGTTTTTCTAACGTTCATGTTTTTTGAGCTCTTGTTCAAAATTACATTGGATTGTATGTTTTTCGAAAAGTAATTCTTGTATAGGAGTTTACGCTCGGTACAAAATGTACCCTATGTATTTGTTGTATCTTGCCTATTGCTTATTCCTATGAATGCCTTTGCCCCCTTGATCCTCTTCTTGTGGAATGCCTCTGCACTGTGATGCACTACCTAATGTTGGGTGCTGGTTGAAGATAAGCCACAGTTATGATGAGGCTGAGCTGTCTGCTGGCTGCTCCTGGTGGGGTTTGTTCCAGGCTACTTAACAACTTACAATAAATCTACATGAAATACCTCAACCAGTCTGGAGTCCATTCCTACATTTTTATGGTGATGATTTGATCTTACCCTCAACGTGCTCAACTCAAGAAGTTAATTTTTAAGAAAGCAAGACATTCAAAAAGCTCATCAATCTTCAAGCAAAGACTCTGGCATCTGAGCCCCACCAGTGAACACCACACCGGTCGCCCTCAACTTGCACATGCCAGATCTATTTTCTACGTTCATCAATTCAAGTTTATTCTCAATATCTTCAACTTCAAGGGAAATCATCTACTTTAATCTCAACACTAAAGCAGCATCTCAACAAGGAAGGTAACTGGTGGTTGCCTGATTGTGTTCCCCTGCGTAGTATGGCGTTCAAGTTCTCCGCATATCAACCTGAACCAGATTAAAAATTGGCCAGTTCTTCCTCTCTGCGCCCTCTTGCTGCCTTCTGATTCCTGCTGCCTCCTAGTGCCTACAGCACATACAGTATCTCAAGAGGGAAGGTAATGGCTCGGATTCATTTCTACAACCAACGCTGTATTTTCAAACTGCTGTGGATGTTTTCAACATAACATTTTCATAAGGTGAGCTGTGGAAATGGCAATATACATTTATGCTAGTTCCTACTGCCTTCATATCCTGCTACCTCCCAGTTTCTGTCTCCTACTAGTCCCTCCTGCTCTTCTATACTTCAACATACAAAGTTTTCAAAATGTCGTGCCAAGTGTCACTGTGGGTAAAAGACTTTGTCAATGTGTTACCGGTGTTACATTTGGATGTGCTGTCTTTGGTCGGGACTTTGTGTAGTCAGGAGTCAAGTGCAGTACTGGAGCGTGTAGAACCCAGAACATGTTTCTGTCATTGGATGTCGTTCTATATTCTTCAAGGTTATCGATGACGCTGTTTAAACTTTATAGTCGACTGTGGGAACCTGTTCAAGTTCGATTGGTGATTGGCGTCTTGCCTACCAGACCTCTTCAGACATTATTGAAACTTTTATTCATTTCAAGTGTTCCAATGACTCAAAAGGTGCACACCCCTGTGTATTTCTGTTGCCTACGACGGGGTCAGTGTTTTCAAGTTTTCATTTCCTGATGTATACTTCGACAAGTACTATATTACTATGAATGTAGTTCACCATGTTTTTATTTTCTCCAGTGTCCACAGGTTTCTGTGATGGTTGTTTCAATTTTACCTCTATGATATTTATTTGACCCTTCTAACATGCATATGCTTACTCCCCTCAAGGTTTCTATTTCATGTGTTTTCAAGTTAAGCCTGTTTCTAGCAATATGAAAATGACGTTTTGGACTTAATTTTTTTCAAGTTTCTAACCCTAAACAGTCTTAAAATCAACTCTCTATTGAAAAGGTTGTTCACCGTTTCTATTATATGCATGCATATTTGGGTTGGTTGTACATTCCATAATGTTGCAGTTGCCTCAGATCTTATCCTTTGCTAGGTTGTATACTGTGATATTTCGATGTGTCTCAACGAGGTGTATATATTACCTTAGCTACTCTCTCTTGAGAGTTCAATTTCTCAATTATATCAATGTACTAGCATGCGTACAGTATTCCTTAGTAGGGAATGCATATTTCTTTTCACTTATCAATTTGCATGCATTTTAGTTGTATTCCCTTTTTGGGATTACATTGTGTTATGCTTACTAATGTACTCATGATTTCAAATGGTCACTCTCAATAGTTCAATTTCTCAATTTTTCAATGTTTTTTCAATTTGTGACCTTTATGAGGTTGACAATTTTGTTTAGGAGGTATGTTGTATCTTGCCTATTGCATATTCCTATGTATGCCTTTGCCCACTAGATCCTCTTCTTGTGGAATGCCTCTGCACTGTGATGCAATACGAAATGTTGGGTGCTAGTTGAAGATAAGCCACAGTTATGATGGGGCTGAGCTGCCTGCTGGCTGTTCCTGGTGGGGCTTGTTCCAGGCTACCTAATAACTTACAATAAATCTACATGAATACCTCAACCAGTCTGGAGTCCATTACCACAGTATTGCCATATAGTTACATTATGCACAGAGATATAAATAGTAAAGAAAAGTATACATTATGTTAAGTATTGATTATAATATGTATAATTCAGTTTAGAACTTTTTTGTTCAAAGTGTACAGTGCTTACCTCATCCAGGTTTGTGTACCTGTTAGGATTACTAGTTATTGCCAGCGCGTGTTGATAGCACATGCAGCGGTGAAGAACCATTGGATAATTTAGGTCAATTTTGAGTTAAACAAAAGCAGAATAATTTGTTAAAGATGTGTACCCCGGGAGCATAGTCACGTGCCAGACCGGGATGGCGGCACTGACCTGAGCTCCGCTCGGACGCAGAGCTCTTTCACGCATTCCAGCCTGTTTATCGCGTTCGGCACCAGACGCCTCTGCCTGAAGTATTCCTGAGTTTCGGAGCAGCGTTCGGAGCTGCTCCGACAGCAGCCGTGAGATTTCCTTCATTATTAATGCGTGCGGCCACTTTTACATCAAGATCTCCTCATGAGATAAAACCAGCGTTTCTTTAATTAACGCTCGGCACTGTTTTTATTTTACATATTTATTCAGCTGCTGGCTCTTTTTCTTCACCTAACTTGGACTTTATTATTATGCCTCTTCTTCAGAAGTTTCTTTTTGACACAAATGGATTCCTTTTCTTTGCTATTTTTCTGCATGCTGTTTCCTCATATAATCTTTTACAATAAATTGACTTTATATACCATATGTTTGTTCGCTAAGAAGAAGGGCATCTCTTCTGACACATATATCGAATTTTATTTTTTTTTCCTTCATACCTGCCTTCCTCTTCACAGTGTGTAAAGTGTATGGGCACTCTGAGATCACCTATCCAGCTGGTTCATCGTCCTTTTCGACATGCTAATAGGGCTAGTGACATTTCAACCTTCTGTAGAGACTCGTCTTCTGGTACAAAACCCAAGAGGGTTAAAAATGACCCCCCTCACCCATTTTGTCATCTCACAACCCTGTCCTTGACACTATCCTCGATGAGGTGAGGGGTCTTAACTCTTTTATGTCCTCTACTAATGAGAAACTTCAACAAATCAAGGACAGATGGGTTAATATGGAATCAAAGGTGTTCGATATGGAGCAGCGTATCAGTGATTTACACAATGTCACAACTAAAAATCCTATCCTGGAGCAGGAAATTCAACACCTCAAGCTTCATACTGAGGACCTTGAAAATCGCAATCAATGTAACAACCTCCGTCTGTATGGCCTTCTGGAAAATTTGGAGGGACCTTCTTCTCTTCCTTAAAAGGTTCCTGCCTCAGCTCCTGGATCTTCCATTAGAGCCTCAACTAAACATCCAATGTGCACAACGTCTTGGTCGCATTCAATCACACTCCACTTGACCCAGAGGAATTATAATGCTATTTTCTGAATTTACAGATCTCATTTGTGTGCTCAAAGCATCAAAAGTCAACTTCGCCTCATATGGTCCGGTCATAAAAATGTTCTCTCTAAAGATCTCTCTAATGCTACCAATGCCAGAAGGAAGGAATTTATAGCTCTTTGTCCACAGATAAGACAGTTACATATTTGCTATTGCATCTTACACCTGTGTCCGTGTAAAATTACTCATGAGGGCACTACTCGTTTTTTTGATGATCCTGCAAAATGTAAGTCTTTTCTCCACAGTCTGACACCAAGCTCCACTGACGGTTCTATCCAATGCCTCTAAACTTTTTCTATAATATTCCCTAAGGCTTTTCATTTTCTTATATCTGAGTATCGATTTTTCTGTTGTTCCTTTTGTTCTTGGTGCTGTTGTGCCCCATGCTCATTCCATCTACTTTTTGTCTTAGATCTGGATCTCTTTCCTTGAGCTATGCCTTTTTCTTACTATTTAATTTTCTCCTTATTTTTTTGTTGCTTGTTCTTTTTTATTACGCTTTTCGATGCATGTGCTTAGCTCTATATTTTGTTACTGTTTATATTGTGTTCTATATTCATTTAATAAATGGTGTTTCTCAGTTTTCAGCTGTGTTCCTGAAGTATATAATCTCCATTCATGTACTACCTGCCCCATCTCCAAATATGTGTAATGTTGTCTCGTGGAACGTTCGTGGTCTTGGACTGTTGTATATGATTTTAGGTCCCTAGTGTAATTTTCCAGATTCATGCCCATATATAGGTATAAATCACCCTATCCTTATATAGGCATAGAAATCATAACCATATTTAGACTTAGCCTATGCAGTCCAAATACAGCATGGCTACTTCCACTAGTTCCGAGAATCCACAACGATTTCTTGGAAAAACCAGTCAGGAACTTCCCCTTGCTTGAATATTGATTTATCCAAGAACTCATGGAGTTTTCAAAGAACTGAGTCTTTGATGACGTTATTATGTCCAACCTTACGTCAAACTCGGCACCTTCAAGGTATAAATATGCCCACATTTGCCCATGCAAACACACAGTGGTTTGGAGCAGTTCGACTAACTACCTACATGACATAGCTGACCGCAGCAAGTGCCGAAGGAATCCGACCCTCCAGCAGATGCACTGAGAAAGACGCTGTCTTTTCTCTTGCCGAGAAATCCAGCTCCAGTCTTTCCAAGCTACCCTTGCGGGTTGCTGGGAGATCGAGTCCTGAGAGAGAGATACAAGATCTCCTTCATTCTAAACCAAGGTACGGAGCTGATTAGACCCTTAGAGAATTCTTGGAATAGATTCTTGGCAAAGAATACGAAAACTTAAGCTACTCCTCACTTACTTCTTCCCTTGTACTAGACCTAGGTTAGGTACACTGGGGTAGGCGTATTTTAGAAGCACCAGTTGAGTACTTTTAGTCATTATTTATCAATGTATGCATTTTATGTTATTTTATATGGCTTAGAAACCATGCCATGCTTTTACAGTATTATTTTATAATACTCTTCATATTGTATGCATTATACTTTGCAATCAGTATTACGATTGTAGCAGTACATTTCCTATGCTTGAGAAAGAAGACTGTTCGATAAATACTTTTTATTGAAAACACCTGTCTCTCTATTTCTCTGCACCTCTGGTGAAATGAAGCATGCACGATTGACTGAGTAAAATAACTATCTATTGTTTCCGCGACTCTAGAGATACTTTCTTTTTCTTGGGAAAAAAAAGTTGTCTTGTTTTAAGCGGTTATCAGAAACTAATCCCTTGTGTATTCAAGAAAGTTTCGAGTGATCTCTGAGCTAGCTGACAAAAAATTAGAAAACTCAATTCACCAAAACGAAGGGAGCAAGTGTCAAGATCAGACATGCCGAGGATCTTGAGGACACAACTCAACGGGGAGTGGGCCCAGACAATGCTAGACAGCGTAGCAGAAGTCACCATAGCTCGCAAGATCTTGAAGGATCATCTCGAGACAGTGGACTTGAATGAATGCATTCAAGTTTAAACTGCCAACACCAGGGTTTGTGTACCCCATAAGTTATATGAAGTAACACTCCGGATGGAGGGGGACATACCTAGGAAAATAAAAGCACTCTTTTGGGAAAAGCTATCTAAGGGTTATGACATTCTTCTAGCTGAACAAGACTGGCCACCTGAATTTGTCAGGGAGTGCCCACATGCGAAAGAGATAATTATGCCAGCCTTCTCAAATCATATTCCAATTCATACAAAATACGCATATGCCAGAAAATAGGCAGTAGCTCAGGCTCCAGAATTATACAAAAACCACATGGGTTGCGATGAGGATTCTCCTCACCATAAAATCCAGTTAAAAACTCAATTAACAATGCAAAGGTAACATCCTGTAAAACAGTAAGCTAAGAAACAGGTCAGGTAGATTTTAAATCAACTTGAATACCAAGGAGTGATTGAACATGCACCTCATCTATGAACAATCATTCGTTTCCTGTCTCCAAACCAGACAATTCATATTGTCTAGTTTTGGACTACAGACATTTAAACTCTTGTTGCAAAACATTTGCAGTACAAAATGCACACAGTACAGCACTGATGAATAACATTGTGCGTAAAAAATACAAAACAACATTAGACATTTTAAATGTCTGTCAAAACATTGCACCAGAAAGTAGGTATTTGACCGCTTTCTCAATTATGGGGACTCAGAGACAATTTTGCCGTCTCCCCCAGGGATTCAAGAATAGTCCATGGTTTTTTTCAGCAAGAGTAACAGAGTTACTACAAAAGTACGATGATGAGGCAATATCTTGCAGACGATGATTTGGACGTGCACTTGAAAAGAGTGAACACCATAATACTTGGCGCGCTTCTGAAGGGTAGAAATTCAATTTTAAGAAATCACGAATTGCACACCTCAACGTCCTATTTTTAGGCTACGAGTTATCAAGTGAAGGCAAAAGCCTGGCAGCTAACTTTCTAGAGAAATGTGCGCTGCTGCAACCTCTAAAAACGCTGAAGAGCTTATAGTCAATTCTAGGTTTCCTCTACGAATTAATCAAACCTGATTACAAACCAACCAATTGGACCCAAAAACACACAGAAATGTTGTGTTCAGTGCAAACAGACATGTTAACAAAAACACAGTTACAGACACGCGACAATGTGCGCAATCTTGTAATCTGAATCATCCCAGGGAGATGCGGATTCGGATACCTGACCTTTAATGAAGGTGAAAAGGTACCAATAGCATACAAATCACACTTGTACACACAAGTTAAAATTAAATTCACTTCTACCGAAAACATTCTGACAGCGGTTCAAACTGCAGTAGCAAAAGAGAGAGCTCTAGCGCAGAGAAAAAGCATAATGATCGTTACACCTGTACCTGGCCTGGAGGCAGTGAAAAAAGCAAGCATTCTGAATGCTAAAGCCCTACATCCAAGGTGGATACAATGGCTTAATTCTCTTACTGCAACAGACGTTGAATACGTTTTTGACCCTTACTTGAAAACACAGGAATTCCTACAATGCGAGCACAAATGTCCTCTGCCAACTGAAATTCAACCTCTAGAACATTACGGCTGTATAATTTATACAGATGGATCAGCACAGCCCGCAATTGGGGGTAAACAAGCCAATAGTGCTGTGTGTGCGATTGTTAAAGGTCGCTGGCACGAAGGTAAATTCAGATCTATGGTCACTAAAACTCAATCACTCGGAGATTGTACAGCTCAGCGAGTTGAACTACAGGCTTTCAAGTTGGCGCTTGAAAATACCAAATGCAAATTCCCCACACTCATAGGGGGTCATTAGGATGGCGGGCGGACTTTGCCCGCCCGCCATCCTGACGGGGAATGGTACCGCCCAAGGGTGGTATTAGGATGTGCCCGCCACAGTGGCGGACACATCCTATATATTTAGCATTGTGGCAGGGGGGGCTCTCTGCAACTTAGAACTCGCAATTGATAGTTTAAGAGGTAAATGGAAGGGCATGGGTTTTAGGGAGGTCTTCCAGAAGATGGTAAAAACGTATCCATCTCTCTGTGAGACTTGTCTCACTTTGGCTGACCCCAACCCAGAGGCAGTTTCTGCTTTTACTCTACTATGTGCAGGCATTAAAGAACTGATCTCCAGACCGGCAGCCCTACACAAATCTGATCCTAGTGGTTTGATAACACCTGCTCTAGGGTTAATAGGCATCTTAGAGCAGCTTTGTCAGTTACCCCTAGAGATCCCACCCTCATTAGAATCTTAAGGTACAATTATAAAAGTGTAATCAAATTAAGACTAGACGTGTTCTTAAAAGAGTATTGGAATAACCTGCCCTGTGCTGCTAAACTTAATAAAACAAACAACTTCTGGTCTGCCACTAAGTCCTTGAGAGCTTTTGGGAATACATCTACCCCCCTAGGCTGTAATATAATTAGTGAAGTGTGGGTCGCTCATTTCTCGAAAATATATGCTTCCTCGCCCCAATGTGAAGACAGTCTGGAAAATGTTATGCCTACTCAAATTCAAATTTCTTTGATTGAGGTCGAGGAGGCAATACTCCAGAGTGCGGGAAATAAAGCCCCAGGCCCGGATGGGCTGCCTATTGATCTTATAAAATCTAGGCCAGAGTTCTGGGCTCCTTTGATACTTAAAGTTTTTAACAACTTAATCACAACAAAAATTCCAAATGCATAGTCCACATCTGTAATTATCCCCATTTTTTAAAAAGGAGATAGATCTAACCCAAGCTGTTACAGACCCATTTCCCTAATCGATAACACCCTTAAAATATTGGGGAGAGTTCTATTTAACAAGATCAGAACTTGGGCAGAGGATGAAAATATAATAAATAAATGTCAGTTGGGTTTTCGTAGTCATCTTGGTACTGTGGGACAGTGTTTGAATCTTAATTTAATCATACGGAAATACACCATCGTCCGACACAGTCCTCTTTACCTGGCATTTATGGACCTTTCGTCCGCTTTTGATTTTGTTAATAGATCCAGGCTTTGGCAATGCCTTTTAGACACTGGGTTAGATAAAGATTTGGTTTATTTTTTAGCGTATCTGCATAGGGACTTAAGGGCCCGGGTAAGGATAAGTATGGCTGGGGCAGTGTCAGGAGACATAGTGGTTGGGAGAGGCGTTAGACAAGGGTGCGTTCTCGCCCCACTCTTATTTATTTTATATATTAATGAACTACATAATGTCCTGTCTAACCAAACCACTGATGTCCCTATAATTAATGGTAACAAACTGCCCACCTTACTATATGCAGATGATGCTGTTTTAATGGGTCGAACACCTAATGCCTTGAGAATTTTAGTTAGGTGATTTGTAGTTTTTATGAATAATTTGGACCTCTGCACAAATTTAAAAAAATCTTTTTTATTGTGTTGTTGCCCTAAGAAACGTTCCAATAAAACTATTACCTTGGGCCCTGATTCTTTGATATGCACTCGCACTTTCCCTTATTTGGGCTTACAATTCTCCGATAATGGGTCCTGGACACCACATTTGGCTTATGGACGGACTACATTTTCAAGAGCCATAAACTCAGTAATAAATCTCCCCCAACCAAAAAGAATTGAGGTGGTACTGTCCACACTTAAAATCTATAGGACACAATGTGTACCAATCATGACCTATGGGGCTGAGATTTGGGGCCATATAAATTCGAAAAGTGTCCAAGCCGAAGAAAACAGATTCTGCAGGAGACTTTTGGGCCTACCAATTTCATCCTCCACCTTTGTATGCCATAACGAGTTAAGAATGCCATACTTGGAGGATTACATTAGGTCCCGCCCTGTTTTGTTTTGGCTAAAGGTTTGGAAAAATCACATTAACAAGGGAGATTCTGGCTGATTGCCTAAAATGTGATAAGGGCGCTGATATTCCTTGGCTGGCCTAAGTACGGGCAAATTTGATTGCGGTCAATCTTGACTATATTTTTAATAATCCTGAGCAACTAGATGGAATTGATGGAAAGACTATCCGCAAAGTTTTATATAAATATTACGGGGATGCAAGACATGCTTAGGAATCCGCCAAAGTATCTGTGAAACAATGTATTTTAATGACAGGCGAGGGCGCATCTCCTTTGTGCTCTCCCATAAGAGATATTACTCGCTGGGAGCGAAGTCTTCTTTTTCGTCTCAGATCGGGCTCAATAAAGTATCTGTTGTGCTTCCCTATAGGTTTTCAACCTAATATTGAGAATTTGGTTTGCCCATGAGGTAACTTAGGGAAACAGTCTATGCTACACTTTTTGTTCTTTTGCTCTTTTTATCAAAATTACAGTATGCAGTTATTGATAGCATTTTTCAGGGCAAAGGGCACAACGGATTTTAAGGTTGCATACAAAATTATTCTCCAGATTAAAGAAGATGACATAACATATTGAATGTGCACTTTCCTGAAAATGGCCATCCGCTCACGTTCCTCTATGAATTGTATCCATCTCTCTGTGAGACTTGTCTCACTTTGGCTGACCCCAACCCAGAGGCAGTTTCTGCTTTTACTCTACTATGTGCAGGCATTAAAGAACTGATCTCCAGACCGGCAGCCCTACACAAATCTGATCCTAGTGGTTTGATAACACCTGCTCTAGGGTTAATAGGCATCTTAGAGCAGCTTTGTCAGTTACCCCTAGAGATCCCACCCTCATTAGAATCTTAAGGTACAATTATAAAAGTGTAATCAAATTAAGACTAGACGTGTTCTTAAAAGAGTATTGGAATAACCTGCCCTGTGCTGCTAAACTTAATAAAACAAACAACTTCTGGTCTGCCACTAAGTCCTTGAGAGCTTTTGGGAATACATCTACCCCCCTAGGCTGTAATATAATTAGTGAAGTGTGGGTCGCTCATTTCTCGAAAATATATGCTTCCTCGCCCCAATGTGAAGACAGTCTGGAAAATGTTATGCCTACTCAAATTCAAATTTCTTTGATTGAGGTCGAGGAGGCAATACTCCAGAGTGCGGGAAATAAAGCCCCAGGCCCGGATGGGCTGCCTATTGATCTTATAAAATCTAGGCCAGAGTTCTGGGCTCCTTTGATACTTAAAGTTTTTAACAACTTAATCACAACAAAAATTCCAAATGCATAGTCCACATCTGTAATTATCCCCATTTTTTAAAAAGGAGATAGATCTAACCCAAGCTGTTACAGACCCATTTCCCTAATCGATAACACCCTTAAAATATTGGGGAGAGTTCTATTTAACAAGATCAGAACTTGGGCAGAGGATGAAAATATAATAAATAAATGTCAGTTGGGTTTTCGTAGTCATCTTGGTACTGTGGGACAGTGTTTGAATCTTAATTTAATCATACGGAAATACACCATCGTCCGACACAGTCCTCTTTACCTGGCATTTATGGACCTTTCGTCCGCTTTTGATTTTGTTAATAGATCCAGGCTTTGGCAATGCCTTTTAGACACTGGGTTAGATAAAGATTTGGTTTATTTTTTAGCGTATCTGCATAGGGACTTAAGGGCCCGGGTAAGGATAAGTATGGCTGGGGCAGTGTCAGGAGACATAGTGGTTGGGAGAGGCGTTAGACAAGGGTGCGTTCTCGCCCCACTCTTATTTATTTTATATATTAATGAACTACATAATGTCCTGTCTAACCAAACCACTGATGTCCCTATAATTAATGGTAACAAACTGCCCACCTTACTATATGCAGATGATGCTGTTTTAATGGGTCGAACACCTAATGCCTTGAGAATTTTAGTTAGGTGATTTGTAGTTTTTATGAATAATTTGGACCTCTGCACAAATTTAAAAAAATCTTTTTTATTGTGTTGTTGCCCTAAGAAACGTTCCAATAAAACTATTACCTTGGGCCCTGATTCTTTGATATGCACTCGCACTTTCCCTTATTTGGGCTTACAATTCTCCGATAATGGGTCCTGGACACCACATTTGGCTTATGGACGGACTACATTTTCAAGAGCCATAAACTCAGTAATAAATCTCCCCCAACCAAAAAGAATTGAGGTGGTACTGTCCACACTTAAAATCTATAGGACACAATGTGTACCAATCATGACCTATGGGGCTGAGATTTGGGGCCATATAAATTCGAAAAGTGTCCAAGCCGAAGAAAACAGATTCTGCAGGAGACTTTTGGGCCTACCAATTTCATCCTCCACCTTTGTATGCCATAACGAGTTAAGAATGCCATACTTGGAGGATTACATTAGGTCCCGCCCTGTTTTGTTTTGGCTAAAGGTTTGGAAAAATCACATTAACAAGGGAGATTCTGGCTGATTGCCTAAAATGTGATAAGGGCGCTGATATTCCTTGGCTGGCCTAAGTACGGGCAAATTTGATTGCGGTCAATCTTGACTATATTTTTAATAATCCTGAGCAACTAGATGGAATTGATGGAAAGACTATCCGCAAAGTTTTATATAAATATTACGGGGATGCAAGACATGCTTAGGAATCCGCCAAAGTATCTGTGAAACAATGTATTTTAATGACAGGCGAGGGCGCATCTCCTTTGTGCTCTCCCATAAGAGATATTACTCGCTGGGAGCGAAGTCTTCTTTTTCGTCTCAGATCGGGCTCAATAAAGTATCTGTTGTGCTTCCCTATAGGTTTTCAACCTAATATTGAGAATTTGGTTTGCCCATGAGGTAACTTAGGGAAACAGTCTATGCTACACTTTTTGTTCTTTTGCTCTTTTTATCAAAATTACAGTATGCAGTTATTGATAGCATTTTTCAGGGCAAAGGGCACAACGGATTTTAAGGTTGCATACAAAATTATTCTCCAGATTAAAGAAGATGACATAACATATTGAATGTGCACTTTCCTGAAAATGGCCATCCGCTCACGTTCCTCTATGAATTGTATCCATCTCTCTGTGAGACTTGTCTCACTTTGGCTGACCCCAACCCAGAGGCAGTTTCTGCTTTTACTCTACTATGTGCAGGCATTAAAGAACTGATCTCCAGACCGGCAGCCCTACACAAATCTGATCCTAGTGGTTTGATAACACCTGCTCTAGGGTTAATAGGCATCTTAGAGCAGCTTTGTCAGTTACCCCTAGAGATCCCACCCTCATTAGAATCTTAAGGTACAATTATAAAAGTGTAATCAAATTAAGACTAGACGTGTTCTTAAAAGAGTATTGGAATAACCTGCCCTGTGCTGCTAAACTTAATAAAACAAACAACTTCTGGTCTGCCACTAAGTCCTTGAGAGGTTTTGGGAATACATCTACCCCCCTAGGCTGTAATATAATTAGTGAAGTGTGGGTCGCTCATTTCTCGAAAATATATGCTTCCTCGCCCCAATGTGAAGACAGTCTGGAAAATGTTATGCCTACTCAAATTCAAATTTCTTTGATTGAGGTCGAGGAGGCAATACTCCAGAGTGCGGGAAATAAAGCCCCAGGCCCGGATGGGCTGCCTATTGATCTTATAAAATCTAGGCCAGAGTTCTGGGCTCCTTTGATACTTAAAGTTTTTAACAACTTAATCACAACAAAAATTCCAAATGCATAGTCCACATCTGTAATTATCCCCATTTTTTAAAAAGGAGATAGATCTAACCCAAGCTGTTACAGACCCATTTCCCTAATCGATAACACCCTTAAAATATTGGGGAGAGTTCTATTTAACAAGATCAGAACTTGGGCAGAGGATGAAAATATAATAAATAAATGTCAGTTGGGTTTTCGTAGTCATCTTGGTACTGTGGGACAGTGTTTGAATCTTAATTTAATCATACGGAAATACACCATCGTCCGACACAGTCCTCTTTACCTGGCATTTATGGACCTTTCGTCCGCTTTTGATTTTGTTAATAGATCCAGGCTTTGGCAATGCCTTTTAGACACTGGGTTAGATAAAGATTTGGTTTATTTTTTAGCGTATCTGCATAGGGACTTAAGGGCCCGGGTAAGGATAAGTATGGCTGGGGCAGTGTCAGGAGACATAGTGGTTGGGAGAGGCGTTAGACAAGGGTGCGTTCTCGCCCCACTCTTATTTATTTTATATATTAATGAACTACATAATGTCCTGTCTAACCAAACCACTGATGTCCCTATAATTAATGGTAACAAACTGCCCACCTTACTATATGCAGATGATGCTGTTTTAATGGGTCGAACACCTAATGCCTTGAGAATTTTAGTTAGGTGATTTGTAGTTTTTATGAATAATTTGGACCTCTGCACAAATTTAAAAAAATCTTTTTTATTGTGTTGTTGCCCTAAGAAACGTTCCAATAAAACTATTACCTTGGGCCCTGATTCTTTGATATGCACTCGCACTTTCCCTTATTTGGGCTTACAATTCTCCGATAATGGGTCCTGGACACCACATTTGGCTTATGGACGGACTACATTTTCAAGAGCCATAAACTCAGTAATAAATCTCCCCCAACCAAAAAGAATTGAGGTGGTACTGTCCACACTTAAAATCTATAGGACACAATGTGTACCAATCATGACCTATGGGGCTGAGATTTGGGGCCATATAAATTCGAAAAGTGTCCAAGCCGAAGAAAACAGATTCTGCAGGAGACTTTTGGGCCTACCAATTTCATCCTCCACCTTTGTATGCCATAACGAGTTAAGAATGCCATACTTGGAGGATTACATTAGGTCCCGCCCTGTTTTGTTTTGGCTAAAGGTTTGGAAAAATCACATTAACAAGGGAGATTCTGGCTGATTGCCTAAAATGTGATAAGGGCGCTGATATTCCTTGGCTGGCCTAAGTACGGGCAAATTTGATTGCGGTCAATCTTGACTATATTTTTAATAATCCTGAGCAACTAGATGGAATTGATGGAAAGACTATCCGCAAAGTTTTATATAAATATTACGGGGATGCAAGACATGCTTAGGAATCCGCCAAAGTATCTGTGAAACAATGTATTTTAATGACAGGCGAGGGCGCATCTCCTTTGTGCTCTCCCATAAGAGATATTACTCGCTGGGAGCGAAGTCTTCTTTTTCGTCTCAGATCGGGCTCAATAAAGTATCTGTTGTGCTTCCCTATAGGTTTTCAACCTAATATTGAGAATTTGGTTTGCCCATGAGGTAACTTAGGGAAACAGTCTATGCTACACTTTTTGTTCTTTTGCTCTTTTTATCAAAATTACAGTATGCAGTTATTGATAGCATTTTTCAGGGCAAAGGGCACAACGGATTTTAAGGTTGCATACAAAATTATTCTCCAGATTAAAGAAGATGACATAACATATTGAATGTGCACTTTCCTGAAAATGGCCATCCGCTCACGTTCCTCTATGAATTGATGATTGCTGGATTAGGTTGTACCATATGTATTTTTTAGACTTTGTATTGTTTGTATTTATATTTTGCACTATGCACACTTGCACTTTTATTCAATGCTGCTGACTGCAACCTTCTTGAGATTTAATGACTTGCCCGTCCTTAGCTGCTCTTTTGTGAAACATTTGCACTTTGCACACTGTCACTTTAACATCATTGATGATATCAAAGTTATGGATAATTTTGTAATATCTTAACTGATTAGTTTTTAATGATGAGTTTTATTTTAATATTTTAATGATGATGGACTTTGTACTTGATTATGTGTAATGTTTGTACTTTTATGGATAATGCATATCCGAATAAAGATTAATGAAAAAAAAAGTCTAATATATTCCATAGAGACCTAGTCGACCTCAGTCCCACGTCTAATCTATAGTATATATTATTCAAATGCGCAGAGCCTATTGGGAATATAGGAACTACATTACAGGACACCCTGTTAAAAGACAAAAGGTATTCTCTCATTTGTTTAAATTGAATTCTCATGTTGCTTTCTTACAGGAAACTCATTGTAATGAAGCTGAATCTCTTAAACTAAAGAGTGGTGTTGCTATTCTTTTTCATAAGTTGTTGCATGTACAAATGGTATCTACTCACTGTAATGAGGTTGTCATCCACAATAATGAACTTGTTTTACTCAAAATGTATGCCCCTGTTAAGCCAAACCCTGATTTTTTTAATAACATCAAGATTTTACTTTCCTCTATCGATAATCCTAACATTATTGTTGCTGGTGATTTTAATCAGTGGCTAGACCCATTTTCTGACAGACAGTCTAAATGTAAATTCAATTCCGATAGATCCCACAAAGCTTTTCATTCTGCCAATGCCTTGCGTCCATTATTTGATGCATGGAAAACTTGTAATCCTGATTCTTTTGAATTCACATTTTTTTCTAATGTTAACTATACACACTCTAGAATTGATTATATTTTGGTTAGTACACCCTTACTTCCTTCCATCCAATCTTCTGAGATTGGATCTATTGGTATGCGGACCATGCTCCTGTCCTATCCTCACTTGATCTCTCCCTGCAGATCCCAAAATTTGGTTGATGGAAACTTAATAATTTTCTTTTGTCTGATAGTGTTTTCTTCTCTGTAGAAACTGCTTTTATGAATGATTTTTTTAATAATAATAATCCGTTGGACATGTCTATCTCTAATACTTGGGATGCCGTTAAAGCTTCTTTCCGTGCCTTTACTATTGCATACTCAGCAAGTAAGAAGAAAACCAACCAGGCCAAGTATATCACTCTCCTACACCAACTTAAATTGCTGGAGCATACTTGTTTTACATCAAAATCCCCTTTGATACTGCACAACTTATTTAAGGTCAATTCTGCTCCTAACAAACTAGCTACAGTTGATGCCTGTAATGTTCTTCTTAAAATTAAATCTAAGTACCATGGAGGGCAAAATAAAGCAGGTAAAATGTTGGCCAATTTTTTGAAAATTAAATCTGAAAGCAAAAATGTTGGTCCCATCCTAAATGAGCAAACCAACAAAGTGGCCTCCTCTGATGTAGATATTTAAAACACTTTCAAGAGTACTATCAGTCACTATATTCTGATGACACCAACCCCTCTCCTCAGAATATGCATCCTTTTTTTAATGGTCTCCCTAAACACCCATCCTTGTCAGATAAAATTGGCTTTTTAGAAGCAGAGATAACTCTCCAATAAATAACGGATGCCATCAGAACTCTAAACAAAACTAAAGCTCCTGGTCCTGAGGCCTCTCGGCTGATTTTTTTCTACTTTTTCATCTATTTTTGCACCTACACTCCTTGCTCTTTTTAACTCCTTCCTCCAAGACTCTAAGGCATAGGTTCCTTTATGAAAGCTCTGATTGTACTTATTCCCTTTGTAAAAACGATCAACCTATCTCATGGATTAATTATGATTGTAAGATATTTGCTAAAATCCTCGCCTGTCGTCTTGAATCCATTGTCCCATTACTAGTCAATACTGATCAATCTGGTTAAGGGCAGATTGGCTGCTGATAAAGCACAAATGTTGTTTTTAAAGTCATCACCTTTGGAAGAAAATACCAGTCTCCTCTTGCAGCACTATCTCTGAATGCAGAGAAGGCTTTTGATTGTATTATTGGACATTCATGTTTACCACACTGCAGTGGTATGGTTTTGGGCCAAACTTTACCTCCTATATACAATTGTTGTACTCTGCCCCCATGCCAGTATTTTTGTTGATAACCATTTCTCTAAATATTTCCCCTTATACAGAGGCACCTGTCAAGGTTGCACTCTTTCCCCCTTGGTATTTGTTTTATGTTTACAACCTTTTCTTGAACGCATTCATGCTAATTCACTTTTTTCTAGGTCTATACATAATTCTACTGAAGCTAAATTGTCTGCTTATGCCGATGATATTCTGGTTTATATGTCCAACCCTATTTCTTCCCTACCACCCTTTTTAGCTGAAGTCCAGTTTTACTCTAGCATATCTGGCTATAAATTTAATTTTTCTAAAACAGAGTTATTACCTTTAAATTCCCTATGCTACCAATTTATGTTCGCCAACACTAACTTCACTTGGTGCCCCACAAAAATAAAATATCTTGGAATTTGGTTCTCCTCTACTCTCTCTAACACACTCAGTCATTCGTTTAATTCATTAATTACCACATTACAAAGATTACTTCTCTCCTGGTCGCCACTCCACTTATCATGGTGCGGTAGACTGGACACTATTAAAATGATGATTGTTCCCCATGTACTTAATACATTGTCCATGTTACCTTTTGAGATTCCTGTTTCATATTTCTCTCAAATCAATTCTATTTTAGTTTTTTTTATTAGTAGGTACCTGCTTACTGTATATTTTATTAGGAAAAAAGCGGGTGAAAGACTGTAAAAAGATGCAAATGAATTGCAAATCTCTGTTGATTTTATGGAGTTGATTTTATGCGCTTTTTTAATTATTCATTTATTTTAAACATGACATGTACTCCCTCTAAATAGATATTTTATCTGTACAGCTATTCACAATTGGTTTATGTAAAATTAAATGTTTTATCTTGTACCTGTACCTTTTATGATATTTTATCGAAATAAAGGATATATAATAATAATAATTCTATTTGTATCAATTTTTTATGGAACACCCCCGTATTGCCCTTGCAAAATGTAAACGTCCCAAAAATGTGGGAGGTGTTCGATTTCCTGATTTTAAACTATATCATTCTGCATTTTCAATTAGGAATTTTTGTGCCTTAACTTATGGATTTGAATATAACCCCATGCCAAATCGATTGCATTTGAATGTTCCCTACTACAGGATTTCTCCTTTAAAAATATAATATATATGTCTAATTGTACTTTTATTTCAAATAATCCTACATTGAAATACTCCCAACAACTATTATATAATGTTTTGTCACTTGGCCTTGACCCACATCAGTGTTTCCTGTCTTCTACTATTTGGTATAACAAATTTATAAAATTTAGATGGAAATCATTTTAATACAAGCACTGGAAGGAAAAGGGAATTTTGTCTATTTATCAGCTCGTCCATCATAACTCTGTTATTCCCTTCTCCCATTTGCAGTCACAGTATAACTTACCTAATTAGTTTCTCAATGAGTACCTTTTAATATCTTCTGCTTTACAGTCCTATCTAACAGTAAATAATTTCCTTCAATTTCTCCATCTCTTATCCCTACCTCAATTCTATACCACATTTCCCATGACTCTAAATCTAAGGCTGCTTCTATTTACAAGATGTGATGGTCACCTGTTATTGAACAATCTAAAATCTCTAATGAATTACTCTGGGAAGCAGATTTATCTATATCACTGCCTGTTCCTTCTTGGAATATATTTTGTGTTAAGTTATTCAAAACTTCTAGAGCAACCCGTATCACTCAATCCCAATATTTCATCTATAGTAGAGCTCTTATTACTACTGAATGTATATCTAAGTTTTCCACTTCCACCTCTCCCCTATGTTGGCCCTGCTCTGCTTTTACTGGTACTTTGATAAATCAATTACATGAATGTTCTAATGTGTTGATGTTTGGCGATCTGTGTGGGCTAAATGAATGGAAATATTTCTTTGGAATATTCCAATTTTCAATGTAAAATGTTTTTCTTGGTACTGTTTCACCTGTATTTGATGATCTGTCTCCTAAATATTTGTTAGTTGATCTTTTCATTGCTATTGCATTTAAAGTAATCTTGTCCTGTTGGAAACACACCTCTAAATTATCAATGATAATATGGTGGAATTACATTTGTGATGAACACAGAATTGCTACTGTTTCTTCTCTTTCCCTTTCTCGGAAGATTAAATCTGACCTATTGTGGTTACCTTTCACTTCATATCTTTCTCCATATGCACCTGCATCCTAGCGAATATTTTAATCCTTATTTTTCTCCTTTACATGATCTTTTCATTCTTTATTCCTTTCTTTTCTTTCTTTCGTCTCTCCTTTTTCTTTCTCTCTTTTATTGTTTTTCCCTTTTCTTTCTACCTAAATTATTTGTCCATGTTCTATTTCTCTATATTAGTTGTTATATCATATTTGTATTGTGTTCATATGTTTGCTAATGTTTGTCTTACTCAATAAAAAATTATTAAACAAAAGGTGTGCACCCCCACACAAAATCACAGTTTCACACTCCCATGTTTGCTTTTTTTTGCCATCCATTAAATATGACTTCATTTTCTGGTATATTAACCTTCTTTCTTCTTTTGAATAATTTACAACTGTATTATCAACTTTCTTTTGGGCTCCCTTTGCAATGTGACTAATACTGATGATGAGCCCACATTTTGAGGATTAAAAAGTCATTTTCTGTTATTGTTGCATGTGAATGCACTGCATGCTATATACAAATGACTTTTTATCACAGTGTGCACAACATTACATAACCCGGTACTTGTAAAGCACAAACTAATCACCCCTAAGGGTCTCAAGGTGCTGGGGCCATCGTCGGGGAGATTAAGTGAGCTATTGCCCAGAGTCACATAATGTTGAGCTAATCTGCTTCGGCACTGGGGATTGAATCGTGAGCCCTGAGCTCCAGGGTCAGCCACCCTGGCCTCTGCGCCATGATCCACCGGTTTACCAAACTGCAAAAACCTTAACACCATACAATACATTCATCTGGGCCCATAAACACACTCACTCACATAGGCTGGTCAAGACCGCTGGTGGAGAGGGGGGAAGGTGTGGGCCCAATTTTATATAAGGGCTTTATCAGTTTCCCTATTCTATTTCTAATCCGAAACCCTTCCCCTTCTACATCAATCAATGGATCTTTGTTTTAGTTGAAAAGTAATTGATGATTTGACCTAATTCATTTACCCTATTAATTCCAAAGAATAACAGACTCGGGAAGTTTTAAAAATGTTTATCTATATGAGCAAAACAAATTACAGTGTAAACTCCATCATTTCCTGAGAAAGCAAGTTCATTATTTTTTATTTTAGTATTCTATTATATGAGATTTCACAACGACAAGTACCCCAGGAAAGATAGGATAGAGAGAAAGAGAAGTACATTGACACAAACACATATTTATAATTACCTAGGATGGTGCAAAGATCAAACCCCACTAACCAAGACTTAATGGACCCCTAATAAAGTTCAGGGTGACAGATTTCTTCAGAACTGGCTCAGGACAGGATAGATAGCCTCTTCAGGATTCAACGCCTGCGTCTCACCCCTCTCTGACACTAACTTCCTCCTAGGTTCTTCCACAATTTTCTTCTAATTTATATTTTGCTCTCAAATTCAAAGTCTGCTACTTCAGGTATTCGATCAGCATTCAGACAGCATTTCAGTCTCCCAGAATCTGGCTTCAACACCCACACCTCCAATCTAACTATCTACCCCAATTATATTTTCTTAATTGCATGTACCACCCCTAAATGTTTCAACTTTATGAAACTACTATTTCTGATTGGACAAGCTAAGGGAATGATCATCACACTATGTTAAGTTTTCAATAACTTTCCTAGGCTTATTGTTTTAAGTTCCCACGATTTTCGACTCGCATTTGCAAACTTTATCAACAACAATGTATACAAATTTCAGTCGTACATTGATTCTTCAGGATGTTCATTTGTTTTCCAGGACATGTCACAAGAATGTCCTTGGACGAGTTTCAAGCTTTAACATCATTGGGTTGAACTTGCCATTTCTGCACAGGTGGGAGATGTCATATGGGTATCGGACTTTAGCATCATTCAGAGGCCCAAATATGAACTAATAGAGAAATCAAAAGAAAAAGTATTAATTCCAAAATAAAATGATTTCACTGTATTCCACCTATTTCTACTCTTATCCCATTTACTTATAAAGACTTTTTATGCATTACCATTTAGTATATAACTGTTGTTGCGGGTTGTCATTGCTGTAGCACAAAGTGCAGGTCTTGCTTTGCCGGTCTTGGCAGGTCTTCGCAGACGGTTGCTGTTGACGTGAAGAGCAGGTCTCACCCGAGCTTTGCATTGGTGATTTTGTTGGGTGGAAGAGTTTCATTGATGGTGGAACGGAAAAGTCTTCTGCCTGGTACTGCACATGTACCCATGCCCTGAGTGCTGATGTCTGAATCCCTGATGATGGTTTTTGGTGTCATAGGCAAGCAAAGATCATGCATGTGCCCCATGACAAAGACCTGTCTCATCGATTGAAGTCTTGTTGGACTCGGAGGGGGGCCCAAAGTGCTAACCTCATAGTGGTGAGAGGCTACTGCCTTCACCAGGAGTTAGGAGAATTGAGCAGCACAAACTTGGTGGTGGCAGCATATCGTGTAGTTATCAGTAGGAGTGAGCAGTTCCATTTTAAATTGTGTCACTGGATTGTGGCCTATACGCACATTCATTTTTAAAGTTCTACTGCTGTGTAACTAGCTCACCCTTGGCCTACATCAGTTTGTTGTGAAGTTTTGCCCAGTACAGGAGTGGTGTATCTGCGCATGGTATATGTGTAATTCGGAAGGGTACAATATGGAGATAATGCAGTACTGAGCAGTTAATGCATGGTAAGCGCCTATGCAGGGTGTATGACTGCCTATGAAATATACAGTACATGAAGGGTGCAGTGCCGTCAAATGTGTGCAAGTTAAGTGTAAGTGCTAGATGTATGCATGCCTATTGGTGGTGCAGTACATGAACTATACAGTGCTGTAGGTTGTATTCATGCACTGGGTGCATGTGTGCCTGTGGATGGTGTAGTGTCTTGTATATTATCGAGATCTGGACCTCTCAGGTCTTGAAAAAGACTCCGTAGTCTAGTGATGTAAGTAGTTTGGTGTGGCTAGTAAAATTCATGACGCATTACATTTCAGTTAACGATTACACTCTACAGAATAAGGACGTGTAACAACAAACTCCATGTATGGCATGATTCATTTACATGCTACCTGGCTGGGAAGGATGCTACAACTGGCGATGAGATAGGAGATATGTAAACCATGCAAACTTCAGAGTTGAGAGTGCTCTCCCAGAGAGTTTGCAAAAATCCAGCAAACTGCTCATGAGTGCCATGTGTGCCTCAGTCAAAGTGAGAATCGAGGGTTGGCATACAGGGAGTCAAAGTGCAACTCCAGCCAGTACAAGACCTTCAAAGAAAGTGAAGGTCCTTGAGAAGATTTCATTTGTTGTTGGTCAGAAAATTGCTAATACGACTAAGATGGTGTACAGTAAGCATGGGTGGATTTCGCGGATTCACGATCCGCAAATTTGCGGATTTGCGGATTCCTCTGATCCGCAAAATCCGCGAATTTGCAGATTCGCAGATTTTTTTACATGGGGGGGTCTTCTGTGCGAGTTCAAGTGCCTCTTGTGTGTATAAATGGTCAGAGACCGATCAGAGCAGCAGATGAAGAGAAAGAAGCTCCTGGTCACAGGAACAGCACGTGGATTGTGCTCGTGAAAGTCAAGGATACAAAGGCCTCTATCCAGCATCACAGCGTTTTTTCGACGGTAGATTTGGAAAGAAGGCACACCTGCCCAGCCTCGACGACGCTCACGATTGTTTTTGGGCTGATGAATGAGTCACTGAATATGAGCTTCAACTAGTTCCAGCGGCCATGTGTGTGTTACTATGCAATCGCACCGATGTGCGCACGGGTCCCTTGAGTGAGCTGTCCATCCATCATCCTGTAACTATTTTAGGATGGCACCGGCAAGCTGCCAGCGCCATCCTAAAATAGTTACTAAATTATCTTCATCAGGAAGCACTAATAGATAAAATAAAGCAGGTGTTCGAGCAACTACTTTATTTTATCTATTAGTGCTTCCTGTTGAAGCTAACTTAGTAACTATTTTAGGATGGCGCTGGCAGCTTGCCGGCGCCATCCTAAAATAGTTACAACAACTTCAAGCTTGAAGGCTTGAACTTTTGCCCCCCCGGATCCGCCGCTCACGGATTCGCTGATTTTCGGTAAATACGCGGGAGTTCGCAGATTGCGGATTAACAAAAATCCGCGAAATCCGCGAGCAGAACGGATTTTGCGCTCATACTTAGTGTACAGTCAAAATATCGAGTTTTTAATATCGAGTAGCATTAATATCGAGTAAAAAATATAGAATAGACATAATATCGAATAGACAGAATATAGACTACCAAAATATCGAATAGAATAGTATTAATATCGAATAGAATAGCATTATTATGGAATCAAAAACATAGAATGGACAAAATATCGAATGGACAGAATATAGACAACAAAAATATCGAATTTGAGGTAAGTAAGTTAATATTATTTTTATTATTTGCGTAATATAATTCCGCAGCGGGTTGTGGGTTTATAGGGTAATAGGGTGGGAAGTAATTTAATTATAATTAATTAAATATGTTATTTTATGTATTGGTATTTATTTTGAATTAATTGTTAAATAATTATTAATTGGTAATTAATTAAAATATAATTGGTAACTATTTTTAATTGATTAATTGATAAATATGTTAATTTTAGTAATTTATTTTCTGTAGAGGGTTGTGGGTTTATAGGGGAATAGGGTGGGAAGTAATTTAATTATAAATATTAAATATGTTAATTTATTTATTGGTATTTATTTTGAATTAATTGGTAATTAATTGGTAATTAATTAAAATATAATTGGCAATTAATTTTAATTTATTAATTGATAAAGATGTTAATTTTTGTCATTTATTTTCTGTAGTGGGTTGCGGATTTATAGGGGAATAGGGTGGGAAGTAATTTAATTATAATTAATTAAATATGTTAATTTATTTATTGGTATTTATTTTGAATTGATTGGTAATTAATTATTAATTCGTAATTAATTAAAATATAATTGGTAATTAATTTTAATTGATTGTTTGATAAATATGTTAATTGTAGTCATTTATTTTCTGTAGCTTGTGGTTTTAGAGGGGAATAGGGTGGGAAGTAATTTAATGATAATTAGTTAAATATTTTAATTTATTTTTTGGTATTTATTTTGAATTAATTGTTAATGAATTATTAATTGGTAATTAATTAAAATATAATTGTTAATTAATTTTAAATAATTGATTAATTGATAAATATGTTAATTTTATTAATTTATTTTCTGTAGTGGGTTGTGTGTTTAAAGTGGAATATGGTGGGAAGTAATATAATTGTAAGTAATTACATTTTTTAAATTTTTATTTTTTTATCTAATTTTTTATTAATTTTAAATTGTTTATTAATGTATTGCTAATTGGTAAATAATTTGTATTAGTAGGTAATTATTAATAATAATTAAAAAAAAAAATTAATTGATTAATTATTATATTATATAAAATTGTTAATTATTTAAATTAATTTTTTCATTGGTATTAATATTTATGTTATTTTAATTCATATATGAAGTAATTAGTTTCCCTACTGTTGCACTCACTGGAGTGGGAAATGTAATTTTACCCTCCCTCTATCCAATGCTTCCCCTACTGTTGTACTTACTGGAGTGAGAATAGTAATTTTTACCCCTACACTATCCAACACTTACCCTGCTGTTGCACTCTTTGGAGTAGGAATACTAATTTTTACTCCTATGCTATCCAACGCTTTCCCTACTGTTTCACTCACTGGAGTGGAAAGAGTCATTTCTACCGTCCCGCTATCCAACGCTTTCCCTACTGTTGCACTCACTGGAGTGGGAATAGTAATTTTTACACCTACGCTATCCAACGCTTTCCCTACTGTTGCACTCTCTGGAGTGGGAATAGTAATTTTTACCCCTACGCTATCCAACGCTTTCCCTACTGTTGCACTCACTGGAGTGGGAATAGTAATTTACACCCCTACGCTATCCAACACTTTCCCTACTAATGCACTCACTGGAGTGGAAATAGTAATTTTTACCCCTACGCTATCCAACACTTTCCCTACTGTTGCACTCTCTGGAGTGGGAATAGTAATTTTTACCCTCCCAGCTATCCAACGCTTTCCCTACTGTTGCACTCACTGGAGTGGGAATAGTAATTTTTACCCCTACTCTATCCAGCACTTTCCCTACTGTTGCACTCTCTAGAGTGGGAATAGTAATTTTTACCCCTACGCTATGCAACTCTTTCCCTAATGTTGCACTCACTGGAGTGGGAATAGTAATTTTTACCCCTACGCTATTCAACACTTTCCCTACTGTCGAACTCTCTGGAGTAGGAATAGTAATTTTTACCCCTATGCTATCCAACGCTTTCCCTACTGTTGCACTAACTGGAGTGGGAATAGTAATTCTTACCCTCCCGCTATCCAAGGTTTTCCCTACTGTTGCACTCACTGGAGTGGGAATAGTAATGTTTACTGCTACGCTATCCAATGTTTTGTCTACTGTTGCACTCACTGGAGTGGTAATAGTAAATTTAACCCTCTCGCAATCCTATGGTAAATATACTGTATTTTTTTAATTAATACTATGTTTATATATATATATATATATATGTTTAAAAAAATGTTTTATTATTATATTAATTATTTATTAGTTTTGATGTTATTTAAGTATTTTAAGTATTTTTAAGTCAGTTATATTTATTATTTTATTAATTTTAAATTACTTTTAACTATTTAAAAAGTTGATATTTTGACTGTCTATATTTTTAACAGCAATATTTTTTATTCGATATTTTTGTACTTACCTGTTTGGAGATAGGAAGTCGATATTTTGGCATTCTATATTTTTTACTCGATATTTTGGTATCTCGAATATTTTGACATCGATATTGTTTCAGTGATCCGACTAAGATAAGTGATACTATGCCACAATGCAACACAGAGCCTTCAGTCATATAGAACGTTAATGCTAAAGGCTGCAACAACCAGGTAAAGAGAAGCACGAGAAGCAGAGAAAACCAAATACTGAAAGCTCTAAATTCAGTAATAGCTGAAAGGAAAGCAGCACTAGCAACAGTAATAATTTGATGCAAACAAAATGCTAAAAGCAGCAACAACCAGGTGCCAAAGAGTGCTGTGGGTAGATGAAGATACATGCTGCAAAACATTAGAGGCAGTGAAATCGGGAACCCGATTTTGCATACCAAAACCAGGGTAACGTGGGCCAGTCCCACCTCAGTACCAGGTGTATCAACCCAAGCGCAAGCACGGCGCTGTGCTTACAAGGGCATTGAATCCTTCAGAAACTACCGAGGAGGCTGTGAAAGGCAGTCAGAATAGGGAAATTTCCCAGCTTTTTCATGGCTGCTGGAGATATCGGCCATTATAATGCTGCTGCCACCATCTGAGTTCAATGTTACCAAGAAGCAGAATATTGGCACTTGATCGAATGCCTGGATCGAAGCTTTTGATCATTTTGCTGATGCGCTCGAAGAAGCAGATGACAAAACGTAATCAAATATCTCATGAATATAGCAGGTTACTAAGTAAAGGAAGTGATAAAGAAAATACCAAAAGGTGAAGAAAATTTATACCGCCAAATTAAAGAAGTGCTGAACACCAAATTCAATTTGATGAGAAACATTAACTGTGAAAGGTACATTTTCAATCAAGAGTGTCAGAAAGCAGGAGAAATGATTGGTGAGTTAGATTAAATACTTGAATCGCTCATCACATATTTCAGTTTGAATTAATTCAATGATGAAGAAGCCATATGTCATGGCTGGGCTAATCCATTCTCCAAACTACCCCTGGTTTGGTTTAAAAAGAAAGAAACAGTTGAATTATCTGTGGAATCATATTTACCGATTCCCCCCATGGAAGACAGTCAGAAAGGTGCATACTCTGTTTATTTTTCCTACAGGAATTGCTGTAGCGAGGAGTCAGAACCCCACCGTAAAGTCTGGATTTATTATCAGCAGACTGCAGGCGGTCTAGCTACAAAAAGGATCAAATCCGTCCCAGAACAAACGACGTCATCTCAACACTGGTGATGACATAGTGCAGTGTATGTTTACACGCACTGTTAGTAAACAGAGAGGTACCTGAAGGTAGCTGAATATAGCAGCACCATCGACATTGACTATTTATTGATTTTAACTAAGATACATGGTTAAAGTGGGATACTATTATTTTAATCCTGAGGAAGGTTTTGGGCTTTGAATCAATATTTGCCATAACCGAAACGCGTTGATGCATTGCTGGGTGGAAATACACTAAGCTATTGAACAAAGAAACTCCTTTAATTAAGAAACTAACTATATAATCTGGAGTGTGATTCAGCAATGTGTTAGGACTATTGTATTTCCCTCGCTAAAATTGGAATCATTTTCCTTACGTATTGTCCCATTAATTATTGTGTATCATTTTGTACTGTTTTTTAACCCTGTTTTTAATATACCAAAATAAAATGTACATTTTTTGTATGACTGTATCAGGTATATCATTTGCTGCTCCTAAGTTGTGATTTTCGAACTGATTTTTGATGTGCGTGTTCTAAACTGGGGTTAGCTTATAAGTTCACCCAAAGGGGAAACTTTATTGACAATTTGTCTTCTGGTACCCTACCCCTTTGGTTTGTTTGGGTCCCTCTTTTTTGTTAGAGATATTTTTCCTACCCAAAATGGCGGCTACCAGTAATTATCTCAGTTCAGTGCAGGTTTCTAGTGTTCCATGAGAATAAAAAAGTGTTCAGGATTTCGAGCGTGCGCACACTGCACACTTTAACTGTTGTCTTGAGGAGAAGGGCAGCGTTTCAGTGAAGCTCATTCTCCGAGTCAGAATATTCGTCTGGGAATAGCATTTTGTAGCATTTCTCTGCCTGGCATTTACCTGCAGCCAAGGAGGAGTATTCTGTTGCAGTTCTGTGTTCACCTGCTTGTGAGAATTGTTCCTGTTGCAAGGTTCATTCTTCCAGTCAGCTCCTCAGTGTTTCGCTGCCTCGTAAGGGTGTCGGAGGAAGTTTAAAAGAAGCCAGTAAGTTCTGAAATCCCTACTAATTCACAGCGCGCTACCAGTTGCTAGTGGAATCTCACTGTTAGCGCAACTTTGTTTATGGCCATATTAGGTGCTTGTTTCGGCTTATTTTGTAGAAGAGGGTAAGGCAAAAGAAAGTAACATATAGAAAAAATGTTTCTGCATCTATTAGTTTGCTTGCAAGGCTCAGTGACCAAGGAAGACTCTATAGAAATGCTTAATCTGCGCAGTTCATCGCTTAATTAGAAAGATACAAATGACTTTTGACAAGACTGCATTAGAACGGCAACAGCATGAATAAGGAAGCAGTGCAATACAAATCCAGTTTAAACAATACTATATCGCAAAAGTAAAGCAAGAAGAGAAATGCTAAGCCACTGTAGAAAAACAGGTAAAAGAGTTACACTAAGAGAGGCGCAAGAGTCTGTAGCAAAACCCTAGGTAGAGAGAGAGGCTTTAATGAAGTTTTAATGGTATTTATTTGTGTTTGTAGATGTCAAGTGCACGATTCCAGTGAGGAAGAGGCATTGTTTTGTCCTTTCCCCCCCTTTAATAGTAGTGAATCTTCACATTCGCTTCAGTGGAGTTTGGGAGTTGGGGAGAAGTGTTTCTGCTTCTGGGGAAGCCCTAGTAATTCAGGTGCGTGGTACTACTTGACTGACCCATATGGCTCAGTTTCATAGGTGGTTGCTGTTCCAGTTCCTTCAGAAATCGAATGCTGTGAGAAACGCTTAGTCTGGAGCGTGCCAGATCAGAAGAACATGCTGACAAACAAGCCGATAACATGGAGGCCGAAGGGGCCCAGAGTGAATCACCTTTGAACATAAAGAGCAAGAAAATGCACAAGGTAAAAGATCACAAATAGATGTCTCCAAAGAAAAAAGTTGTGTTATTGATTTTGATTAGCCTTTCCACATAAAGGTAAATGTACCGCCATTTAACAGGTATTTAAAGGCTGTGGGTGAGAGAACCATTTTGTAACAGTTTGCATAGCAGGAGAAAACGTGAGTGCATCACATCGTGAAGACAAAATGGCTGCCAGAAAATTTCAGGAGTGTTTCAGTCAAGCCCACCAAAGTAAACAGCACGTCAGTGAAAAGGCCGATTTCCATCTATTACCTCGTCGAGAGGTTCTCCTGTGTCACTTTTGGGCAACGGTGAAGAAGATGGGTTTGCAATGTCAATGCTGGTCAGTGAATGTTGTGCGCATGTAGGTTTTGGCTACCTGCGAGGAAGAATGTAAGTCAAAAAAGGATCGACAGGAAAAATCACAAAATTCATTAGGACACTGTCTCAAAATAAAATTGAAGGTTAATGGTTGCTATATGCCATTTATCATAGACAATGGTGCGTTGATAAATATCATGCCAGCCGAAAGATACTATAAACTGTCTCTGGTGCCCTGTCTCACACTATCAAAAACCAAGGTATACATGTGGGCAGCCTCAACTCCATTACAAAGTCAAGGTTCATTCATGGAAACCATGGGAAAATTTCTGTGAATTACAATGTAAATGCTCCTCAGGACAAAGTGAATCAGTTTCCATTGTTGTTCACGGGTTATAAAAACTTAAGTTAATGAAAGTGCAGCTTCACATTAATTAGGACATTCATCCGGTTGCTCAATGGCATCATTGAATGGCATTTCATCTACAAGAAGATGTTGAAAAAGAAATTGAGACTTTGCTGAAACATATCATTGAGCGCTCTACTGGTCTGACACTATAGGTGTCGTAAATTGTGGTGGTACCTAAAAAGGGCAGTGTAGGGTCTGTTTGCATTTGTGTTGGCATGTGTCACGCAAACAAGGTGATTGAAAGAGAACGACATCAAGGTCCACATATTGCCGATATGTTTACCCAGTTGAACAGTGCCAAAATCTTTTCACACCTTGATCTGAACAAATTATATCATCACTTTGAAATGGAAGAAAATTGCAAGTAGATTACTTACTTTTCAACTTATATTGGTTTGTTCGGTTACAAAAGATTGAGTTTCAGAGTGTCTTCATCTGCCAAACTTTTCCAAGATGTTATTAGTCGCCTTATACAGCCTATCACACATGCTTTCAATTGTTGTGACAATATACTAATATTTGGGGTCAGATGAAAGGAACATGATAGAGTTCCGACTCAAGTATGCAGTCTCTTGTGTGAGGTTCACAAAACAAAATGTACGTTATTTGGGCATATTTTCTCTGCTGACGGGGTGACTCCATATCCAGCCAAAGTTTAGGCTTTATCATCCACCTCTCCTCAAGATGTAACCATGTTACTTTCTACCCCATTGAGTGACTTGACGAAACAGAATGCTTCATTTCAATGGTCATGGGAGTGTGATCTAAGCTTCAGAACAATCAAACATGCAATTAAAAATGCTACGGAAAGGGTATTCTTTAATTCAAAATTGCATACAAAGTCTGTTATGGATGCCAGCCCAGTGGCTTTGGCGTGATTCTTGCGCAGCAGAGCAGACATGCAAATGTGCGAAGTTGCATTTTAGCGTATGCTAACAGGAGTTTGTCACACACTGAACAAGCTTGTTCCCAATCTGAAAAAAAAACTAGCTTTTGTGTGGGCTTGTGAACACTTTCACGTGTTTTGGTATGGAAAAAATGTTATGCTTGTTACTGATCACCACGCACTACTCACTACTTTTGGCAATACAAAGGCCACAATGTCCCCTCACATTGAGATGTGGGGGCTGCGACTGCAAGATTATGTCTACACTATTTTCTATTGGCTGGGAAAAAATTAAAACCCTGCCAACTACTTTTCTCGAGTGCACCTACAGTATCAGGGTAACCTTTTGTCAGGGTCTAAGAAGTATGAACACTTACCAGTGACTTGCACAGGAACAAAGATGCTAGTTCCCAAATCCCTCTCCAGGATTCCTCAGAGACAGATTTACAACCATGTCTCCAAATAACCCCAAAGGGAGAAGAGGGAGTGGATAAAATAATAAACAACAGGAGAGACAGGTTCTAACCCTTCGGATATTTCCTGACTGGTTCTTCTTGTCAGTCCGATCAACAGGCTAGCTTTCTGAAGAAACCTAAGGGAACTAACATAGCACAATTACCTAGCACCCTACTCTACACCTACCTATATATTTATACATGTGAACCCTTTTATTTTCACGTACCCCTAGGTCTATCTGAACTAGCCTCTCTTCTTATAGGTGAATCCGGGTTGTCTTTTTTGAGCATTGAGCATTAAAACTTAAATCACCTTCTTATTTTTCCTTTAATGAGTCAATGACCTAATTATTATTTTATTTGTTGACACACCTACCAGTGTTATTAAATACGATATCTATTCCCCAACTGAATTTTCTAGTATATTTCTTTGACCTTCTGGTTTATTAAGATAAGTTCTTTGAATGAATTTTCTCTGTAGAAACTCGCCTTTTCAGCTGGTGAGGAGTATTCACTAAAAAATGTTATTGTATTTATTTCTTGATTTTTCACTAATATTTATGCAGATTGTAACAGTGCTATCAATTCAAGTAAAAAGGTAAGTGGAAATTCTCCTTATAACTAACTTTATACAATAGTTTTTCTTCCCTTAATTCACGAAATACTGAGAGAGATTCACTTAGCTGAATAATGTTTGTTCTTGTGTTCTCTTTTTCTTGTCCTGTAAGGGTTAACTGTGGTCGGGAACTCTGAGGCAGGAGGAGTCACGGAGCGAGGAAAATTTCCAGACAACGTCTTAAAAACTCTAGGCTCCGGAGACTGCTTTGGGTAAGATATAAGAAACAAACTGCTCTCTTATGGGCACCGGAGTCAAGGGCATAGCGTTGGTAATAACTGTTGCGGTATATTCTAAATTATTCTAGGAGCGAGGGAAAAACTAATCTGAACTCGGGAAACGCTTCAGTGAAGTGCGCACTGGTTAGGGAGAGCGCGCTTCACCAAAGGTTCCACACAGGTGTGGAAAAACATCTAGACCGCTACAGTGTTTGAATTCCTTTTCTGCCACAGCGCGACCCAAGTGTGGCTTCTCATGGAGTTCTCTTCATTCTTCTTCCAGCATGAGTTTAGCAAGGCACAAACTGTCTCTGCCACTAGTGTAGAGGGTCCAACGGTCCTGACACCTTTCAAGAGTGGCTGAGACCTACATTACCTTCATTGTGATATCAAGTCAGTCGCGGCTTGCAGAGGTAATGCTGTGGGGTGGTGAGACGGGGCAGGGCTGGATGGGGGTAATGGAGTCCAACATACAACAGCAAAGGTGAACGTAAATAAATAAATAAAGATCTGCTGTTGTATGTCGGACTCCACTCCCTTCCCACCCAACCCCGCCCCACCTCACCGCCCTACAGCATTACCTCTGTAAGCTGCTTCTGGATCCAGTACTCCTGCAGTTACATCTGTGGGGCAAATTAGTACTGCTGCCAGTGCAGATAGAAAGAAATATGCTCATACTCAAAGACATTATTAGGCATGAATCCTGGAGAACATATGCTCGACCTTTTGATAACAACATTGAATATCAGAAATTCAAGAATATGTGTGATGAACTGTCAGTCACAGAAGAAGAGATTACCTTACGAGGTCCGGGAATTGTTATTCCTGAAAGTGTCAGACAAGAAGTTATAGAAGTGGTGCATTCACGACATCACAGAATTGTGGCCACTAAATGAGCAATTCGGGACCATGTCTCATTTCCTCTTTTTGATGAGAGAGTTGAAAGACAGTTCCAAGCTTGTTCTTTGTGTAATTGTTTATCACCAAAAACACCCAGCATCCTTTGAACATATCAGATCTTCCAACACATATCTGGGAAAAACTTGCGGTTGACTTCTTTGGACCCCTTGACAATGGCCATTATCTCATCATAATTGTAGATGAGCATTCCCTGTTTCCTCTAGTGTGAGATCTTTCATCAATCACTCATGATCAGGTCATTGAAAGACTCAAAGGCATGTTACCAATCTGGGGTGTGCAGACAGAATATCGAGTTGGAAATGTCAAACTACTGAAATATTGAGTCCTAAATATCGTGAGTCGGAAATATCAACAGCAAGAATATCATAATAAAGAATATCGATTTTAAGGTAAGAAATATCCTTTAAAAAAAATAGAAGTCAATAATATCATTTGCAAAGATGTAGTTCTTTAATATATGGATTTTTTAATTAGTGATATGTATTTTATAATACATTTTAAATGTAGCTAATGTATTTTTTGTATAAGTACTGTTTATATTTTTAATATATGTGTTACATTTTAATAGTTATCAGTTTTATTTTAATTACATTTTCTGTTTTTTAGTTCTGTAGGGGGTTGTGGGTTTATAGGGAATAGGGTGGTAAGTAATTTATTATAATAGATTAATGACTATTTTTTATTGATGAATATTTATTTAATTGAGATTTTATAGTGTTTATTGTGGGGAATATTCCATTAATTAATTACTAGTTGGCTGTTAAATAATATTAATTATTTAATTTCTAATTAGTTATGGTAATTGTGCAATTTCTTTATGTGCGGGTTGTGGGTTTTATAGAGGTAAACGTCGGTAGAATGTTTTTAATCTATTAATAATAAGTTGTTAATTAGCATTAATTAATTACGTAAAAATTAAATATGGACATTGTGTAATTATTTTTAGGTCCCGGTTGTGGGGTTTATAGGAGTAATGAGTGGGAAGTAATTTATTTTTGAATAATTAATAATTAGTTGTTAATTGATATTAATTAATTATTTGAAAATTAATTATGGACATTGGGTACTTAATTTTAGGTGTGGGTTGTGAGGTTGATAAAGGTAAAGGGTGGGAAGCAATTTATGTTTAAATAATTAATAATTTGTTTTTAATTAATATGAACTAATTATTTGCAAATTAATTATGGACATTGTGTAATTCATTTTAGGTGAAGGTTCTGGGGCTTATAGGGGTAACGGGCGGGAAGTAATTTATGTTTAATTAGTTAATAAGTAGTTCTTAATTAATATTAATTATTTAATTGAAAATTAAATATGGAAATTGTGTAATGCATGTTAGGTGTGTGTTATGGGGTTTATAGGGGTAAAGGGTGGGAAGCAATTTATGTTTAATAATTAATAATTAGTTGATCATTATTATTAATTAATTGATATTTAATTAGTGTAATTGTTTATATTTTTTCGTGTGTGGGTTTTACTTTTATAGGGGTAAATGGTGGGGCGTACATTACGTTTACTTAATTTATAATTAGTTGTTAAATACTATTAGTTTTGTCATTGAAAATAAGTTTAAATTGTGCAATTAATTTTTTTATAGTTTAATGTTAGCTTTGGTTTTGAGGGTTATTGGGGTAAAGTGTGGGAAGTTTCGAAATGTTTATGAGTTTTAATTTGCTTTTTAAATAATAATACTTCTTTATTGGTAATTAATTGTGTTAATTATGTAAGTACACTTTTTTTATTTTTATGTGGGTTTCGAATAGTGTGGTGTTATAGGGTAGGAAATAAAAAAAAGTACATTTATGAATAATTAATGTTTTTGTTTCTAAATAATTTCCAATTAAACATATGTATTTGTATGAAATTATTTTTTATTTTATTTAATATAATATTTGTAGGTATTTGTTACATTCATTTAACATTACAGTATGTTTTTTTTATTTGAAGTATTATATACTTTTGTATTTAATTTAAAAAAAAATATTATTTTGTTGTTACCATATTTTTGTTGTTAATATTTTGTTTGTTTTTCATTTTGAACTAACTGGAGTGAGAATAATAATTGTGACTCCTCCTAAAACTGACTCTTTCCCTACTGTTGCACTGAATGGAGTGGGAATATTAATTTATTCCCCTGCACTATCCAACACTTTCCCTACTGTTGCGCTTATTGGGGTGGGAATAGTAATTTTTACCCCTCCTCCATCCAACACTTTCCCTACTGTTACACTCACTGGAGTAGGAATAGTAATTTTACCCCTCCGCTATACAACACTTTCCCTATTGTTGTACTCACTGGAGTGGGAATAGTAATTTTTACTCCTCCGCCATCCAACACTTTCCCTACTGTTGCACTGACTGGAGTGGTAAATTTAAGTTTAAAGATTTTTAAATAGTTTAATGTTTTAATTTATAATAAAACGTTTTTTAAAATATATTTCATGGTTTTGATATATTTATCTCTGATTGAATACCGTGTTCCCTGCATTTTTTCTCAAGCCAGTGATCAAGAGCGGTATCACGCTCGAACCACGTTTGCAGAACTGTAGTAATGAAGGATAAGGAAAAACTGGGGAGGTTGCTGCCGAGGTGGTGTGAAGCAACCCTTCCTCGTGTGACATCTCTGAGAGGGCAACCTTGATGTTTAATGTTTAAAGCAGCTGGGCCAGCCGTGGATATGTCCCACCACTTGCTGAGCGGTGCAACTGTGCATGCTATTGTTTGCACCGTTGTGAGTGGAAGGGGCCTGACCTCCGGAGTACACTGGTGAGATGCTCAGTCTTTTTTCCTTTTTTCCGCGACCCACTTGGACTTTGATATGGAATATATTCATTGGGATATCATTTTTAAAAGAGAATGCGGTACTCAGTTGAGTTTGTTTACGGAGCTCGAGTCTGGAAAGCATTGGGACTATCAGTACCAGAATGCTTTGCTTACTGACGCCTACTAGGGCAGCACTTTCACAGCCAATAAATATGGAGTTTCTGATTGAATAGAAACGTGCTTCTAATGATGCATTAGTTGCATCCCCATAGGCACACTCGTTCTCCTCGGTCAAAAATGAGGATTTCACACTGGTTTATGCTCATATTTCTTCGTGTTTTTATTGTTCATATTTTCTTTGAATTTCTTTTTCATTCAACGGTTCAAATGCATTCAAACATCATTGCTGAAGCATACTCCACTCCAATGCATTTCAGGCATAATGACAGCCCTTCTTCAGGGAGCAGTTCTAAGGAGCAAATAATAAAACATAATATGATCTGATGCAATAATCGACAAAATGTAACTGATGTGACCATGTAATTATAGAGTGCTCATCACACGTGTCAAAGGAAAATCAGACCGTTGTGTTCAATGTGTCATGATTCAGTGAATCTAAACAACACCTTATCACCATGATGCCCAGAAAAAATGCTAAAAAACGCTAAGAAAAAACACTTACATGACGCACATCACTAGCTAATAGCGATATGTGTTAAAAGAAAAAAACGAGCATTATACATCACGTTTTCATCCCTCTATTGGCGCATTGTCGATGGTCTCTAAATCCGTTACAGAACTGACCTGTGAATACGATAATCCAAATCTTCATGTCAACAAGCTGCATCGATATGTTTACCACTACCGGCACGCCAAGCGCGTTTCTGTATTTGATGCTACTTGCACTGTGATTGGTTAGTAACGCGGTCATGTGACAAACTACATCATTAGTAAAACGAAAAACAGACTATCCGACGCGAGACATCAGCCAAAGCAATATTCAATAATCTAGTAGTATCTCCTTCACAAATAACATTTACAATTTAACTAAGAGAGTATTATCAATTTACAAAAACAAAAACAAAAACCTGCACCAATAAAAATGCGACCCCTAATTAATGATGTGGGGTGTGTATGTACCCGTGTATGTTAATGACATTCATGGCGATCATGGTCAATATGAAACATATGTACAGTAAAACAATTTGAACCATATGTACAGTAAAACAATAACAGGGATCCCACGCGTTACCAAACCAAGGATGTACCAGTCCTTACATGCAAACTCATTATAGGTAACAGGACAGTTCAATACGGTCATTAAGACCATTCGGTTTGTGTGAACCCAATTTTTGAATCCATACATTTTCTATTTGTAGCAAGTACTTAGTGTTATCCCTTCCTTCTCTTTTTTCAACTCATTCCAAAATCAAAAACTTGAGTTGGGATATATTATGGTGTTCTTCACTGAAGTGCACAGCAATGGCAGATTTTATATTCTTGGTACGGATGTTTGACTTGTGCTCTGTCATTCTCACTTTAATTCTCCTCTCAGTCTTGCCGTCATACACCTTTCCACAGGGACTTTTGAGAAGGTATATTACATTCGCCGTATCACATGTTGCCGTTACCTTGAGTTTGATTTTGTGTCCCTTCATCGGATGGTTAATCTTGTTGCCCTTAATAATGCTATTGCAGCTTCCACAGTTTAAACAAGCTCTTGTTCCCTTATACACCTCAATCAAAGGTGGTTTTTGTTTCAAATTTTCTCCTATGTTTCGGCCTCGTGTATAAGCAAACAGCGGCGGTTTGGAGAAAACAGTGAATGTGGTTTTGCTTCGTTATTTAAATATGCATTATATATATAGCAATTTGCATTGAAGAATGAGTGGATATATATAAATGAAAATTTGGATGGAGGATTTAGTAGCAGTGTAATTGACTGTTTACTTGACCGATTTATAGTGTCTCACTAAATATAGTGGATAGTGACTAAACTGTGTTAATATCTGTATCACTTTGTCAGGTGTTGTGTAAACTTGTTCTACAGTTGGTTACTAGCTATGTGAAAGTCTATATTAGTTATTGATTAGTTAACTGAGTATTTGTATGGGAGAGTGAAAGCGTTTGTGGTTCGGTGGGGGGTGTGTGACTGTCCAAAGATATGTGAATAGTTGATTCAGTAGATATATGAAGTTAAAACTACATGCTCTAACAGTTGTTTGGGTGAGTGAATCTCTTTATGGGTGTGATGATGTGCAAATATATTTCTCAATGGTACATGTCCAACAAACTAGAAAAATAAAAGGCAGTGTATGTGTCAATTGTTGTATATAAATAAGTTTACATAAGACTCAATGATTGTGGGAGTTACTGTATGGATAACTGTATACTTGTAATAATGATTTTATAATTCACTAAATATGACTTACTATCTAAATTAATATATGAAGTGGTGTTTGTATAAGTGTGTAGCTAAGTAAATATGTAAGTATGATCCATTGTTTGCATAAGTGAGTAGACTGACTTCATATGTGAATAGGATGTGTGCTGGTGTGTAATGTCAATATAGGTGTATAAGTATTTTTGATAGTGTTCTATTGTTCATTGACAGCATGTATGAGTGAATCTACAGGTAAGTGATTAGATGTGTGTATACATCTATGAATCACTGAGTGGGTTTTTAGATACTTGTATTGCTGTGACAATGGATTCAATTATGATACTCTGTATTTTACAAAGAGTGATGAAAGATTTTACTAATGTATGGAAAGGTGTATGTGATTGTCATGTGGATGATGTCATCAGTGATGTCATCAGTGATGTCATTTGAGATGTCATCAGTGATGTCACTGACCATGTCGTGAATGATCTAATATGTGACATCATCAGCAGTGGATTGCGGATGCCCGAAATATAGTTAGTACAACTAACTATATAGGAGCAATTTCAATGGTTTTGTATGAGTGAAATGTCAAGCTAACTATAACACCCCTGAAACGTATAGTTTTTTGAGTGAATTTCAAAGGTTTTTTAAATGCTAATTCCTAACTATATAAGGCCTGAATTCTATTGTTTTTTCAGTGAATTTCAAAGGTTTTATAAATAATAATTCCTAACTATATAAGGCCTGAAACCTATGGTTTTTTAAGTGAATTTGCAAGGTTTTTTAAATGCTTAAATGCTAATTCCTAACTATATAAGGCCTGAAACCTATGGTTTTTTTCAGTGAATTTCAAAGTTTTTTTATTGCTAACTCCTAACTATATAAGGCATGAAACCTATGGTTTTTTTAGTGAATTTCAATGGTTTTTTAAATGCTAATTCCTCACTATATCAGGCCTTAAACCTATGGTTTTTACATTTAATTTCGAAGGTTTTTTAAATGACAATTTTTAAATGTATAAATTGTTATTTTTTTTATACTGATTTACTACATTTTTGCAGGCAGGTGTTCAGAGGGCACGCCCCTTTTTACAACACTGTGCAGCGCAGCTTCATGGCGCTTACTGAGATACCTGTTGGACTAGTTGCCCTCTAGGGGACCTCTGGATTGAAGAATAATTAATTTCCCAACTTAAAACATGCCACAGGGAAGTGTAATGAAGCCACGCCCCTTTTTACACCTCTCTGCATTGCAGGCCCCGGACGTGTTTGCAGAGAGGGAACTAATTCCCCTTGCATAATGGGGGTCCCTGTGGGCAAACTAGCCCACCTGGAACCTCCAGAATGCGATAGGGGGCTTCGTTGCAGAGAGGTGTAATGAGGCCACACCCTTTTTTACACCTCTCTGCAACGCAGACCCCGGACGTGTTTGCAGAGGGGGTACTAATTCCCCTTGCATACTGGGGATCCCTGGGGGCCAACTAGCCCACGTGGAACCTGAAGTATGCGCCAGGGCGCTGCATTGCAGAGAGGTGTAATTAAGCCACACCCTTTTTTACACCTCTCTGCAACGCAACCCCTGGGGCGTTTGCAGAGGAGGAACTAATTCCCCTTGCATACTGAGGGTCCCTGTGGGCCAACTAGCCCACCTGGAACCTCTAGTATAAGCCAGTGGGCTGCATTGCAGAGAGGTGTAATGAGGCCACACCCTTTTTTACACCACTCTGCAACGCAGCCCCCGGGCGTGTTTGCAGAGCGGGAACTAATTCCCCTTGCATACTGGGGGTCCCTGGGGGGCAACTAGCCCACCAGGAGTCTCCAGTATGCACCAGGGGGCTGCTTTGCTTTGCCCAGGAGGGCGTCGGTCCCCGGGGCAGTGTGGGGGGGATTGGGCACCCCCCACACTTCTTTATCACTATGCCCCCACGATTTGGTCCCCCTGGGGGGTAATTTTTAAATAAACATACAGGGTTTTTTAAAAAAAACATTTTTGGCCTTGGGGGTCCTTGTGGGACCCCCAGAGCAGGCCTAGGGGATCAGGGTGCTTCTACCCTGCCCCCTTTTTTCTACACGTTTGTTTTTCTGCTTTCTTGTGCCTCGGTCTACCTAGCACAAGATGGATGCCAACACTTCTTGGTTAGAAGTGTTGACAGCCAATGAGCACGCTGCTTTCTCAGGAAGGCATGCTGATTGGCTTGCACTGTCTGTCAACACTCCAAACCAGGAAGTGTTGGCAGCCATCTTTTGCCTCAGTAGAACCAAGGCACAAGAAAACAGTGAAACAAAGGTGGAAAACACACAAAGGGGGCAGGGTAGAAGCACCTTGATTCCCACAAGGACCCCCAAGGCCCAAAAAAAACATTTTTGGGGGGGGGGGAAATTGCCGGGTACGCGCACCGTACGTGTACCGTGCGTGCACCCCGCGGTTTAAAAAAAAAAAAAACATTTTGGGGGGGCCTTGGGGGTCCTTGTGGGACCCCCTGAGCAGGCCTAGGGGGTCAGGGTGCTTCTACCCTGTCCCCTTTTTGAGTTCTACACGTTTGTTTTTCTGCTTTCCTGTGCCTCAGTGTACCGAGGCACAAGATGGCTGCCAATAATTTCTGTTTTGGAGTGTTGACAGACATTGGCAGCCAATCAGCATGCATCTCGCGCACGTGAAGGTCCGCACACGGTACGCGTACGGTGCGCGTACCCCCGCGATTTTTCGAGAAAAATAAATTGGGGGGGCCTGGGGGGGCCCTGTGGGACTCCCTGAGGAGGCCTAGGGGGTCGGGGTGCTTCTACCCTGCCCCCTTTGCGTGTTTTGCACCTTTATTTCACTGCTTTCTTGTGCCTTGGTTCTACCGAGGCACAAGATGGCTGCCAACACTTCCTGGTTTGGAGTGTTGACAGACAGTGGCAGCCAATCAGCATGCCTTTCACAGGAAAGCAGCATGCTCATTGGCTGTCAACACTTCTAACCAGAAAGTGTTGGCATTCATCTTGTGCTAGGTAGACCGAGACACAAAAGAAGCAGAGCTCACAGCCCACACAGCCCTCACAGCCCATACAGCTCTCACAGCCCCCATAGCTCTCACAGCCCACACAGCTCTCACAGCCCACACATCTCTCACAGCCCACACAGCTCTCACAGCCCTCACAGCCCTTACAGCCCACAGAGCCCTCACAGCCCTCACAACCCACACAGCTCTCACAGCCCACCCAGCTCTCACAGCTCACACAGCCCACACAGCTCTCACAGCTCTCACAGCCCACACAGCCCACACTCTCACAGCCCACACAGCTCTCACAGCCTACACAGCTATCACAGCCCACACAGCTCTCACAGCCCACACAGCCCTCACAGCCCACACAGCTCTCACAGCCCACACAGCTCTCACAGCCCACACAGCCCTCACAGCTCACACAGCCCTCACAGCCCACACAGCTCACATCCCACACAGCTCTCACAGCTTTCACAGCCCACCCAGCTCTCACAGCCCACACAGCTCTCACAGCTCTCACAGCCCACACAGCTCACATCCCACACAGCTCTAACATCATTCATGTATAATACGATACACCTCCTCACACTCTAATATAACCTTTGATACACCCAGTGTTAAATACAGACTACCATTCTTGAAACCATTGACACACCAATACCAGTTACTACATAGGCACTCACTGATTCCTAGGTCTACACACACATCCACTCATTCACCCATACAGTCACTCATACATACAGTCACTCATCAACACAACACTATCACATGCACTCATACACCTATGCAAACTCTCACACACTACCACTCATCCCTGGAGTTACTCACACACCTAGTATGTCATGTATAGAATCAATCACACTTCCATTTCCTCATCTATACAGTTATACACACAACACCTTACTTATTCAAACATATACTAACACATACTTACTCTCTTATACAATCACTGATACAATCACTGATACAAGTACACATTGATCTGCACGGAGTCACACACCTCCCAGCCAGCAACACACACACTCAGTCTCCCATACAAATACTTGGGCAACCAATCAATAACCCATATAGCCACTCATATAGCTACTGATCAACACATGCAGCAGCTTACACAACAACAGACATACTGATGCACACATTCAGATAGTTTAGTCACTAACCCATGCATTCAGTAAGACACATTTAATCACTCACTCATACAGTCAGTCACGCACCTACTAAATCCTTCATCCAGACACTTATACATCCACTCATTCTTCAATATGTAAAACATATTTAAACTTTACAGAAACACACGGTCACTGGATGATGTCATCAGTGATGTCATCAGTGATGTCATTCAAGATGTCATCAGTGATGTCATCAGTGATGTCACTGACCATGTCATGAATGATGTAATATGTGACATCATCAGCAGTGGATTGCGGGTGCGCGAAATATAGTTAGTACAACTAACTATATAGGAGCAATTTCAATGGTTTTTTATATGCTAATTCCTAACTATATAAGGCCTGAAATCTATGTTTTTTTCAGGAAATATATATATATATATATATATATATATATATATATATATATATATATATATATATATATATATATATATATATATATCTCTCCAAAAGCGAAAATATGTGGGTGCACTCTCAGGATGCAGCAAAAGTAGTCACAGTTATGCAGAAAGCTGTTTAATTCACACAACACTTTTCAACTTCCCAGCAGTCTTGGTCACATGTGATTATATAGGGTGTACTTAAGAATGCATGGTAGTCATAATGAAGGAACAACATTGCAGTCTAATGTGTCAAACATCTTGTAACGTGATTGTTGAGCAAACGAGTGAGAAGTACATACCATGTACCCAATGTCGTATTTGCTGGATTTTCCGAAGCAGACCCCTCCCACGCCCCATTGCAGCTCAATTTAATCACTTTGAAAAAAAACACAGTATGTGCACAATATGAGGCTCCTATCAAAAGGTTGTCATTTTGCCAGTGGAGTACTATTTTACATACACTGTGTTGTGTTGCTGATTGCATTACACCTCGGCAGGAAGGGTAGGAGAGGTGTGAGCTGGGACATCTGAGTAGAAAGCATTACTCCAAGGTAGGCACGCCACTCTGTAGCATTCTCTATTTTCTATTCTTATTCATGTACATAGTATTAATTTATGTTTGTATTGCTGCACAGCTGACTGAACTGTGAAGAGCATGCTGCTGCAGTCCTGATTGATTTGAACAAAGCTTGCGTCCCAGTGTAATAGCGTTACTAGACAGCCGACATAAAGCAGAGTGAGGCACTGGGAAACTAGATGGTTTAAAAGAATCTTATGTTTTATTTCCCCTGGGGTCATTATAGCTTTTCTTTAGCAGATAATCCTGTAAGCCTCAGGAGAGCACCTTGAAAACGCAGCACACTTCACATGAAAATCATTCCTACACAATTGGCTTCGGTCAAAAATTACGCCATTAGCTAGCTAATTAAAGCACACACCTTCGGCCAGGTTTTATTGAACAGACTCACCTCATTGGAGGCCCAGCTTTGGAGTCAGGACTTTTAGGGCTCCTCGAAATTCAAGTGGAAATGAAAATACATCCTGCAATGGATATCTTTAGTCTATTCAGGCAGAGGGCTTCCCTGGCTGTTTCCATGTCTACTGTGTGTGCATGTTTTTTCTAGACTTTTGAGAAATCCATTTGGATAAGGTAATCCCCTCCAGATTTGTCCCTCCTGTTCTCTGATTAAAAGAAAATACAGGAACAACGTGGGATATTAGGAAATCAGATAGTGCTCATGACTTGTTTTCCAGCACTTCATATCTATCTTTCCTTTTTGTGTTCCTGTTTAACGTTACCCCTCTTGTTTTATTCCCTTTGACAAAAGCTGAGTTTAGTCATGGAAGCAGAGGCCCGATTACCCTTGCCGCTGCCTGCTGCTGCTTGAACAGTAGCTGTCTTGATGCTGCTCACTTCCTATCCAGTGCAGGTAAAAATCCCCCTCAAATGAATTGCATTTGGATAAAAATATATACTAACTGGTATTATTATGAACACACAAACTGTGTTTTATGAACTGCCTCAAGATCCCAATTTTATTTTCCCCCAAATCTTTCATTAAAGTTATTTTGTACTTCCTCTTTTGCCATTAAAAATCAAGCGGTACGAAAGGGGGTGGTGATGGACGGAGCATCTGAATCAATCAAACACTCACACCCAGTCAAAAGTTCTGGGTTTAATCCATCAACGTTCTTTAGCCCACTCTGCCACCCCAGTTCAGAAATGGCTATATGCAAATCAGTCTGACCCTGTGCCTCATGGGAACAGTCCAGCCCGAACTGCCAAGCCATGTCTTCCCTGGACCGGAAACAAGCTTCCGAGGACCGGTTTCTGGCATTCCAGCTGTCTTCAGCCCGGCTTGCTTGAATCCAGTGGCAAAGTGAGCAAGGGACTCACGTCTGAGCATACCCTGCCACAATTATGGCGGCTAAAAGCGGTACAAAAGGGGGTGGTGATGGACGAAGCATCTGAATCAATCAAACACTCTCACCCAGTCAAAAGATCTGGGTTAAAAATCAAGCAGCCTCTCATCTCTTTGATCCCAGTATCCTTGCCATCTTTCTTCCTCTCTTACCCCTTTGTGTAACCCAAGAAACAAAAAGCATGAAGTGAAGAAATATTCTGTAATTAGGCACTTGTCAAAACCACCTCCTTAGCAAAAATTAATTCAGCGTGGCCAGGCATTAAAATGTTAAAACCTCTAGGTGGCCCCAATTATCTAAACACAGCACAAGTGACTATCATTAACCCTTTCGATGCTGATGACGAGCTGGGCTCGTCATGGTGCACGGTGGTCGTGTGCTGATGACGAGCCCAGCTCGTCATGAGCCCCACCCTCGTGGGAAGCGCTGGCGCTCCCCCGAGGTTCTCTGATCTTCGTTGTTTTGCTGGGGGCGGCAGCGGAAGAGCTTCCGCTGCCGTCCCGCCCCCCCCATGGGAATCCCTGATGACGTCAGCGCGCGCAGCGCGCGCTGACATCATCAGGGATTCCCTGCGCTCGGGAAGCCATTTGCTTCCTGCGCGTCTGGAGAGAAGGTGAGTTTCTGGTGTCCGGCGGGGGTTTGGGGCCGCAAAGAGGCATCAGGGGAGAGGAAAGAGATTTTCCTTTCCCCTGAAGTCTCTTTGCAGGGCATTTCTGCCTCACGATCGCGCACAGCGTCGCGATCGTGCGGCGGAAATGCCCCCACTAGCACCAGGGATTGAAAATTTAGCTTTTCGGAACCGACCCCTTGGGCAAGGGTCGCTTCCAGGTGGGCAGCCATTTTCTTGACGATTTTCTGCCCCCCCTGGGGGCAAATCGGCGATATTTCGGCCGTTTTGCCCGCAGGGGGGGCAGAAATAAACCACTGGCACCAGGGATTATTTGTTTTGGCAATGTTTGTTTTTGGAAGCGACCCCTTGGGTAAGGGTCGCTTCCTGGGGGCCTTTATTTTGTCGTTTATTTTCTGTCCCCCCTTGGGGCAAATCGGCCCGTTTTTTTTGCCGTTTTGCCCCCGGGGGGGGGCCAAAAAAGCCCACTAGCACCAGGGATCGTGAAATTAGCTTTTAGGAAGCGACCCCTTGGGCAAGGGTCGCTTCCAGGTGGGCAGCCATTTTATTTTCGATTTTCTGCTGCCCCTGGGGGCAAATCGGCCCATTATTTCGGCCGTTTTGCCCCCGGGGGGGCAGAAATAAACCACTGGCACCAAGGATTTTTTATTAGGGCAATGTTTGTTTTGGGAAGCGACCCCTTGGGTAAGGGTCGCTTCCAGGGGGCCTTGATTTTGTTGTTTATTTTCTGTCCCCCCCCTTGGGGCAAATAGGGCCGTTTTTTTGCCCACTAGCACCAGGGATCTTGAAATTAGCTTTTAGGAAGCGACCCCTTGGGCAAGGGTCGCTTCCAGGTGGGCTGTGATAATCTTTTTGTTTTTCTGCCCCCCCCGGGGGAAATCGGGAAATCACCCCGTTTTTTTAGTTGCTTTGCCCCTAGGTGGGGGCAGAAATTCCCCACTGGCACCAGGGATCTGTTTTGGGGCAATGTATATGTTTTAGAAGCGACCCCTTGGGCAAGGGTCTCTTCCTGGTGGCAAGTAATTGTTTTTGAATTTCTGCCCCCCCTTGGGGCAAATCGGAGTGGTGTTTGCCTGGCGGTGTGTGTAGTGGTGCTTGGCTGGATGGTGCGCGTGGAGTGGTACTTGGCTGTCTGTGCACGGAGTGCTGCTTGGCTGGCGGTGTGTGTGGAGTGGCGCAAGGCTGCATGGTGTGCGTGGAGCGGTACTTGGCTGTCTGTGCACGGAGTGGTGCTTTGCTTGCGGTGTGCGTGGAGTGGTGCTTGCGGTGTGCGTGGAGTGGTGCTTGGCTGGTGGTGTGCGTGGAGTGGTACTTGGCTGTCTGTGCGTGGAGTGGTGCTTGGCTGGCGGTGTGTGTGGACTGGTGCTTGGCTGGCGGTGTGCGTGGAGTGGTGCTTGGCTTGCGGTGTGGTGCTTGGCTGGCGGTGTGTGTGGAGTGGCGCTTGGCTGGATGGTGTGCGTGGAGTGGTGCTTGGCTTGCGGTGTGCGTGGAGTGGTGCTTGGCTTGCGGTGTGTGTGGAGTGGTGCTTGGCTTGCGGTGTGCGTGGAGTGGTGCTTGGCTTGCGGTGTGCGTGGAGTGGCGCTTGGCTTGCGGTGTGCGTGGAGTGGCGCTTGGCTTGCGGTGTGCGTGGAGTGGCGCTTGGCTTGCGGTGTGGTGCATGGCTGGCGGTGTGTGTGGAGTGGCGCATGGCTGGATATTGTGTGTGGAGTAGTACTTGGCTGTCTGTGCACGGAGTGGTGCTTGGCTGGCGGTGTGTGTGGAGTGGCGCTTGGCTGGATGGTGTGCGTGGAGTGGCGCTTGGCTGGATGGTGTGTGTGGAGTGGCGCTTGGCTGGATGGTGTGCGTGGAGTGGTGCTTGGCTTGCGGTGTGCGTGGAGTGGTGCTTGGCTTGCGGTGTGCGTGGAGTGGTGCTTGGCTTGCGGTGTGCGTGGAGTGGCGCTTGGCTTGCGGTGTGCGTGGAGTGGCGCTTGGCTTGCGGTGTGCGTGGAGTGGTGCTTGGCTTGCGGTGTGCGTGGAGTGGTGCTTGGCTTGCGGAGTGCATGGAGTGGCGCTTGGCTTGCGGTGTGCGTGGAGTGGCGCTTGGCTTGCGGTGTGGTGCTTGGCTGGCGGTGTGTGGAGTGGCGCATGGCTGGATGGTGTGCGTGGAGTAGTACTTGGCTGTCTGTGCACGGAGTGGTGCTTGGCTGGCGGTGTGTGTGGAGTGGCGCTTGGCTGGATGGTGTGCGTGGAGTGGCGCTTGGCTTGCGGTGTGCGTGGAGTGGTGCTTGGCTTGCGGTGTGCGTGGAGTGGTGCTTGGCTTGCGGTGTGCGTGGAGTGGCGCTTGGCTTGCGGTGTGCGTGGAGTGGTGCTTGGCTTGCGGTGTGCGTGGAGTGGTGCTTGGCTTGCGGTGTGCGTGGAGTGGCGCTTGGCTTGCGGTGTTCGTGGAGTGGCGCTTGGCTGGCGGTGTGTGTGGAGTGGCGCTTGGCTGGATGGTGTGCGTGGAGTGGTTCGTGGCTGTCTGTGCACGGAGTGCTGCTTGGCTGGCTGTTTGTGCACGGAGTGCTGCTTGTCTGGCGGTGTGTGTGGAGTAGTGCTTGGCTGGCGGTGTGCGTGGAGTGGTGCTTGGCTTGCAGTGTGGTGCTTGGCTGGCGGTGTGTGTGGAGTGGCGCATGGCTGGATGGTGTGCATGGAGTGGTACTTGGCTGTCTGTGCATGGAGTACTGCTTGGCTGGCGGTGTGTGTGGAGTGGCGCATGGCTGGATGGTGTGCTTGGAGTAGTACTTGGCTGTCTGTGCATGGAGTGGTGCTTGGCTGGCGATGTGTGTGGAGTGGCGCTTGGCTGGATGGTGTGCGTGGAGTGGCGCTTGGCTGGATGGTGTGCGTGGAGTGGTGCTTGGCTTGCGGTGTGCGTGGAGTGGCGCTTGGCTTGCGGTGTGCGTGGAGTGGTGCTTGGCTTGCGGTGTGCGTGGAGTGGTGCTTGGCTTGCGGTGTGCGTGGAGTGGTGTTTGGCTTGCGGTGTGCGTGGAGTGGCTCTTGGCTTGCGGTGTGTGTGGAGTGGCACTTGGCTTGCGGTGTGTGTGGAGTGGCGCTTGGCTGGATGGTGTGCGTGGAGTGGTTCATGGCTGTCTGTGCACGGAGTGCTGCTTGGCTGGCTGTTTGTGCACGGAGTGCTGCTTGTCTGGCGGTGTGTGTGGAGTGGTGCTTGGCTGGCGGTGTGCGTGTAGTGGTGCTTGGCTTGCGGTGTGGTGCTTGGCTGGCGGTGTGTGTGGAGTGGCGCATGGCTGGATGGTGTGCATGGAGTGGTACTTGGCTGTCTGTGCATGGAGTACTGCTTGGCTGGCGGTGTGTGTGGAGTGGCGCATGGCTGGATGGTGTGCTTGGAGTAGTACTTGGCTGTCTGTGCATGGAGTGGTGCTTGGCTGGCGGTGTGTGTGGAGTGGCGCTTGGCTGGATGGTGTGCGTGGAGTGGCGCTTGGCTGGATGGTGTGCGTGGAGTGGTGCTTGGCTTGCGGTGTGCGTGGAGTGGCGCTTGGCTTGCGGTGTGCGTGGAGTGGTGCTTGGCTTGCGGTGTGCGTGGAGTGGTGCTTGGCTTGCGGTGTGCGTGGAGTGGTGTTTGGCTTGCGGTGTGCGTGGAGTGGCTCTTGGCTTGCGGTGTGTGTGGAGTGGCACTTGGCTTGCGGTGTGTGTGGAGTGGCGCTTGGCTGGATGGTGTGCGTGGAGTGGTTCATGGCTGTCTGTGCACGGAGTGCTGCTTGTCTGGCGGTGTGTGTGGAGTGGTGCTTGGCTGGCGGTGTGCGTGTAGTGGTGCTTGGCTTGCGGTGTGGTGCTTGGCTGGCGGTGTGTGTGGAGTGGCGCATGGCTGGATGGTGTGCATGGAGTGGTACTTGGCTGTCTGTGCATGGAGTACTGCTTGGCTGGCGGTGTGTGTGGAGTGGCGCATGGCTGGATGGTGTGCTTGGAGTAGTACTTGGCTGTCTGTGCACGGAGTGGTGCTTGGCTGGCGGTGTGTGTGGAGTGGCGCTTGGCTGGATGGTGTGCGTGGAGTGGCGCTTGGCTTGCGGTGTGTGTGGAGTGGCGCTTGGCTTGCGGTGTGCGTGGAGTGGTGTTTGGCTGGCGGTGTGTGTGGAGTGGCGCTTGGCTGATGGTGTGCGTGGAGTGGTTCTTGGCTGTCTGTGCACCGAGTGCTGCTTGGCTGGATGGTGTGTGTGGAGTGGTACTTGGCTGGATGGTGTGCGTGGAGTGGTACTTGGCTGTCTGTGCACGGAGTCGTGCTTGGCTGGCGGTGTGTGTGGAGTGGTTCTTGGCTGTCGGTGTGCGCTGAGTGGTGTTTGGCTGGCAGTGTGCATGGTCTGTCGCTTGGATGGTGGTGTGGGTGGACTGGCGCTCGGCTGGCGGTGTGTGAGTACCTACTTTCTGTTGGTCACTACACACACTGCTAGTTGAGTGACACTCTACTCAGTCCATCATTTTGTGTAGTTGCTGTGGCAGATATTTGGGTGTGTGAAAGTGATGGGCCCTTGAATGGCGCTGTCTGCTGGTAAGAGTGTTGTAATGTGATGGGTCTGCGGTGGTGGTGTGAATGTTTTGTATGTGTCACACGTACGAAAGGTGTATGAATGTCCTTACGGCCCCCGTGTGATGGGGTAGTGGTAGGAGCAGAAGACCGACTGGCACCAAAGGGGTTAGGCAGTAAAATAAATTCCAAAAATTAACCAGTGTCTTGATGTTAAACCTCATCTAATCCCAATTGGTCTTTGCCCTATTTGATGGCCCCTCTGTGCAAATGTAAATTTGGGGGGCAAATTTGTGTGTGGTTTTTTCAATTGTTATATTGTTTGTGAAATGTGGTAGTAATTTTTTTATCTTCTTCATTTTTGCCTTGTTCCAGGCTTTTGCTGTTTGGATTGTTGTAGGTTGCGGGTCCGTTACTGTTGGTTTTGCAGCTTGTGTAGTTGCTTGTGCTTGGTAAGTGAATGTATTTTGTACTACTTTCCCTTGATGTTTGTCTTTTTGAAAAAGGCTGTACTTATATCAGTTTGTGTGGCTCTGTTTCTTTTTTTCTTCAGCATTAGTGTTTGATGTGCACTTTGATTTCTAATTTGTTTTTTTTTCTTTTCTTTCTAGTGGGATATCATTTCTTTTTGCTGTGTCTCAGCAGAGTAGGTGCTGGTGAGTGTAGCTGTATTTGGTAAGAGTGAAATTGTTTTGGATTGTATTGATCTTTGTGTGAAAGCCTTACCTTGTTTACTTCTTACTTTGCACAGTGTAGGTTGTTGTTCACTTGTGTGTGCTGTCTTTCTTTGTAAGGATAATGGCTAGTCGCAGGATTACTGCTCTGCAGGTTCTTAGTTTGCTTTTTGAGTCTTCCTCTGACCATGGTTCAGAGACTGACTCTGATTCGGATTTGGAGGTTGGTGGAGAAGATTCAGGCAGTGAGTTTTCCCTTTGCCTGGATTCATCATCATCGGATGAAGAATCTTCTTCTAGTGCTGATGAAGTGTCTATGGTAGCGGAGGACATTGTTGCGCCGGTAGTGGACCAAGAGGCAGCTGTGCTACTTCCTAGGGCTGCAAGGTATCCTTTCTTTTTACGTCGGCATGAGGCAGGTGGGCTGCATCCTGCGCCCAAAAGGCTTCACATTGCTGTGGTGCGCCAAGCGGCATCTGGTGCTGTTAGGCCTCCTATTGTTGTAGAGCGGCAAGGTGCATCAGGGTGTGATTTGTTTTCCGGTGGTGTAGTGCAGCAAGAAGCTTCTCAGGCTGCTGGGCTTCCCGTTGGTGAAGTGCTGCAAGAGGCATCTGGGGCTGTTAGGATTCCCATTGTTGTAGAGCAGCAAGATGCATCTGGACCTGCTTTGTTTCCCGGTGGTGTAGTGCAGCAAGAGCCTTCTGGGGATGCTATGTTTTCTGTTGGTGATGTGCAGCCAGAAGTATCTGTGGATGTTAGGCTTCCCGTACGTGTACAGCAACAAGTGGCTTCTGGTCTGCAGGCTGAGGTGGCTGCTCCCCCCGTTCATGGGGATGGCCTCTGGGTTCCCCCTGGCATGGTGCAGCCGGCATTGCCAGAGTTCACTGGTGTTCCTGGGTGTAGAGTGAATACTGAGAATTTTCAGCCAATACATTTTTTTCAGTTGTTTATGGACGATGTGTTTTTGCAAGAGATTGTTGAGCAAACCAATTTGTATGCAGAACAGTTTTTGAGGAACAACAGTGCCAGTCTTAAGCCCCATTCTAGAGTTACTCTGTGGACTCCCACAAATGTTGAAGAGATGAAGAAGTTTTTGGGATTAACTTTTTTGATGGGCTTGCTAAGGAAGCCATCAATGTCTTCATATTGGTCCACTAGTCCCTTGATGACAACAGCTATATTTCCAGCAGTCATAAGTCGTGATCGGTTTTTGCTTCTTCTTCGGATGATGCATTTTGTTGATAATGGTTTTGCCTTGGCACGCGATCACCCTGATTGTGACCGTCTGTTTAAAATTCGGCCTGTCCTTGATCACTTTGTTGATCGTTTTTCTGAGATCTTTGCTCCTGGAAAAGAAATTGCAGTGGATGAGTCTTTGCTATTGTTCAAGGGCCGCTTGGTTTTTAGGCAGTACATTCCTAGTAAGAGGGCACGCTATGGAATCAAACTGTATATGTTGTGTGACAGTGAGACTGGATATGTCTACAATTTCAAGGTGTACACTGGTAAGGAGTCCAGCATTAACCCTCCTGGTTGTCCTTCCACTTTTGGAGTGACTGAGAAAATTGTGTGGGAACTAGGTAGAGGATTATTTCACAAAGGCCACCATTTGTATGTAGATAACTTCTACACTGGTGTGCGGTTGTTCAAGGAGTTGGCCAAAGTGGGCACTGTTGCTTGTGGCACAATGCGCAGTAACCGGAAAGGTTTCCCAAAGGAACTTGTTTGCAAAAGGCTTGTGAGGGGACAGTCTACTGCATTGCAATGTGGGGAGCTTCTGGCTGTGAAGTTTTCAGACAAGAGAGATGTGTACATGCTGACTACTATCCATGACGAAAGTACTGTACCGCAGCCTGTTTGGGGTCAGGTTGCTGAAGTGCACAAACCTGTGTGCATTCTAGATTACAATAAGTACATGGGTGGTGTTGACAGAGTAGATCAGAGGTTGGAACCTTATGATGCTATTCGAAAGGCTTACGTTTGGTACAAGAAGTTGGCTATTCATCTTTTCCATTTGGCATCCTTCAATGCTTTTGTTGTGTTCCAGAAGTCTTGTCCTGAGTCGAAGATGCCTTTTGTTAAGTTTCAGGAGTCTGTAATAACCAGCCTTGTACTAGTGGAGCAGGCAAGTGTTCCTAGATTTGGAGTGGTGGAGGATGTGGCTAGATTGAAAGATCGCCACTTTGCTGAATTCATTCCTCCCACTACCGCAAAAGACTTTCCGACTAGAAGATGCAGAGTCTGTTGGCGTAGAGGCGTGCGGAAGGAGTCTCGTATGTACTGCCCTGACTGTCCTTCTAAGCCTGGATTGTGTCTGTCAGCTTGTTTTAAATCATACCACACGAAAAAGAAGTTTTGGGAGTTTTAATGAGCTGTGAAGTGAATTGCCTGGTCTGTATTCTTTAAAAAAATTTGGTTTGTTTCAAGGTTTGGCTTTAGTGCTATGTGTTTAGTTTTAGAATTTGTGTAAGTTGATTTGTAGGTATTTCCATTTGTTTAGTGTTTTTTTGAAAAGAATAATTCTAAATGTGATTGTGGTGTGTGCAGGCTGGTGCTTGGATGGCGGTGTGCGTGGACTGGCGCTGGGCTGGAGGTGTGTGTGGATTGGTGCCTCCCTGGCAGAGTGCATGGTTTGGTGTTTTGCGGGTGGTGTGTGTGGATTTTTGTTTGGCAGGCGGAGTGCATGGTTAGGTGCTTGGCTGGCAGTGTGAGTGTATGGTGCTTGGCTGGTGGAGTGCAAGGAATGGTGCTTGGCTGGTGGTGTGTGCACTGGTGGTTGGCTGGTGGGCTGCGTGGACTGGTGCTTGGCTGGTGGTGTGTGTGGAGTGGTGTTTGGCTGGCGGTGTGTGTGGAGTGGCGCTTGGCTGGATGGTGAGCGTGGAGTGGTACTTGGCTGTCTGTGCACGGAGTGGTGCTTGGCTGGCGGTGTGCGTGGAGTGGCGCTTTGCTTGCGGTGTGCTTGGAGTGGTTCTTGGCTGGCGGTGTGCGTGGAGTGGTACTTGGCTGTTTGTGTGCGCTGAGTGATGTTTGGCTGGCGGTGTGCATGGTTTGGTGCTTGGATGGTGGTGTGGGTGGTCTGGCGCTCGGCTGGCGGTGTGTGAGTACTAACTTTCTGTTGGTCACTACATACACTGCTAGTTGAGTGACACTCTACGCAGTCCATCATTTTGTGTAGTTGCTGTGGCAGATATATGGGCGTGTGAAAGTGATGGGCCCTTGAATGGCGCTGTCTGCTGGTGTGAGTGTTGTAATGTGATGGGTCCGCGGCTGGCGGCGTGAATATTTTGTATGTGTCACACGTACGAAAGGTGTATGAATGGCCTGTAAAGAGGTTGGTGCCTTGACGTGGCTTTACAGCTCACGAGCTGTGAGTCAGTGGTTCAGTTTATCATACTTTCAATTATACGCAGTGTATTTCATTTTTGTGAAATTACTTGCAAATAAAATTGTATGTACTGAATCATCACTCATCCTCGTGCCAAATCCAACCAGTATGTGTGTGTGTTTGCGGTTTAGATGGCAGTCCAGTAATATTTGTTTTTGTTTTCCCTTTTAGAAGTAGGGTGTACCTTGTCCCTTTTTGTGAATGTTGTAATGTGTTGCTTTTCCTTCCGGATGGTGTCAATGGTCTGGTGTGTAACAGGTATGAAAGGTGCGTGAATGGCCTGTAAAACGGTTGGTGCCTTGTCGTGGCTTTACAGCTCACGAGTTGGGAGTCACTGGTTTGGTTTTTATGCATTTATTTATTGACAGAGCATTTCATTTTTTTTAAATATCTTGTTAATAAAATTTTATGTACTGAACCATCACTCGCCCTCGTGCCAAATCCAACCTGTATGTGTGTGTCTTTGAGGAATAGTTAGCCGTGCTTGAATGTTTGACTTTTGAGTAACTCTGTTACGGTGTACATTATAGCTATAAATAACTTACTAAATTTAGATTTTATTGTTAAACCATGGAAGTATATGGTCATGTCTTTCTGGTGAATTTTATTGATTTTTTTCCACAATCTCCTGCAAACTTGAAATTGTCTGTCACAATTTCCTTGAATCACACGCTCTCAAATTGAAAACTTAATTCGCCACTGTACAATTTGGACCTTTTCCTGTTGCAGCCACTATGCCTACCCACGCAAGTGAGGTACCATTTTTATTGGGAGACCTGGGGGGACGCTGGGTGGGAGGAAATTTGTGTGAGCCCAGTGACGCCACACTTTCCCACGCAAAAAAAGTGTGTAAAAACTGATTTTTCCAGCAAAAATTGTGGTTTGCAAGGGATTCTGGGTAAAGGAACGTTGGAGGATCCACGCAAGCCATACCTCCTTGGAAGCCCCTGGGTGTCTACTTTTCAGAAATGTGTGGGTTTAGTAGGTTTCCCTACATGGCCGTCTCGCACGGGGCCAAAAACCCAGGTAACCCCTCTTTCAAAAGCTGGTGGGATTGACATTCAATACCACCAGCTTTTGCAAGAGGGGTTACCTGGGTTTTTGGCCCCGTGCGAGGCGGCCATGTAGGGAAACCTACTAAACCCACACATTTCTGAAAAGTAGACACCCAGGGGCTTCCAAGGAGGTATGGCTTGCGTGGATCCTCCAACGTTCCTTTACCCAGAATCCCTTGCAAACCACAATTTTTGCTGGAAAAATCAGTTTTTACACACTTTTTTTGCGTGGGAAAGTGTGGCGTCACTGGGCTCACACAAATTTCCTCCCACCCAGCGTCCCCCCAGGTCTCCCAATAAAAATGGTACCTCACTTGCGTGGGTAGGCATAGTGGCGGCAACAGGAAAAGGTCCAAATCGTACGGTGGAGACATTACAATAACCAATAGCAAGATTACCTTCTTTTTTTAGGGAGGGGGGACTGAGTTTTTGGACCGGGGCTCGGCGGGCATCTTTGGTAACTACCAAACCCAAACATTTCTGAAAACTAGACACCCGGGGGAGTCTGGGGAGGTATGGCATGCGCGGGTCCCCCAATGTTTTCCTACCCAGAAATCCCTGCAAACCATAAATTTAGGTTAAAAAAACTGTTTTCCATACATTTTTGCGTGGGATCGCCGTGTCGGCACAAATGTCCTACCACCCTGTGTTCCCCTTGTTCTTCCGAGTAAAATGATACCTCACTTGTGTGGGTGGGCCAAAGGCCTGTGACTAAGGCAGGGGGGCTTAATTTGCAACACTGAAATACTACTTTTTTCAACATTCATTTTTGGCCTGTTCTGCTTTGGGGCACCCACACAAGTGATGTATCCTTTTACTCGGGAGAACAGGGGGAGCGCTGGGTGGTAGGACATTTTTGCCGGCACGGTGATCCGACGCAAAAAAGTTTGGAAAAGTGATTATTTTACCTAATTTTAAGGTTTGCAAGGTGTTCTGGGTAGGAAAACGTTCGGGGACCCATGCATGCCATACCTCCCTGGACTCCCCCGGGGGTCTACTTTTTAGATCTGTTTGGGTTTGGTACTTTCCAAAGAATACCACAGAGCCCTGGGCCAAAAACTCAGGTGCCCCCCCCCCCCCAAAATGAAGGTTGTTTTGCAATTTGGTATTGTAAATTCACCACCGTACAATTTGACCCATTTCCTTTCGCAGCCACTATACCTACCCACGCAAGTGAGGTACCATTTTTCTCGGGAGACCTGGGGGAACGCAGGGTGGGTGGAAATTTGTTGATCCATGCAGATTCCGGAACTTTCCACCACAGAAATGTGAGGAAAATGCGTTTTTTTTCCCAATTTCTTAGCTTTGCAAGGGATTCTGGGTAAGAGAACCTGGGGGTAGGCAGTCGAGTCACCCCATCCTGAATTCCCCTGGGTGTCTACTTTTCAAAAATATATAGGTTTGCTAGGTTTCCCTAGGTGCCGGCAGAGCTAGGGTTCAAAAACAAAAGGTAGTCTCTTTGCCCAAAAAGGCCACAATTTCACAGAAAAATTGAGTTGTGACCACGTTGCGTTTTGCGCTGTTTCCTGTCGCAGCCACTATGCCTACCCACGCAAGTGAGATACCATTTTTCTCGGGAGACCTGGGGGAACGCTGGGTGGGTGGAAATTTGTTGATCCACGCACATTCCGGAACTTTCCACCACAGAAATGTGAGGAAAATGCGTTTATTTTCCCAATTTCTTAGCTTTGCAAGGGATTCTGGGTAAGAGAACCTGGGGGTAGGCAGTCGAGTCACCCCATCCTGAATTCCCCTGGTTATCTACTTTTCAAAAATATATAGGTTTGCTAGGTTTCCCTAGGTGCCGGCAGAGCTAGGGTTCAAAAACAAAAGGTAGTCTCTTTGCCCAAAAAGGCCACAATTTCACAGAAAAATTGAGTTGTGACCACGTTGCGTTTTGCGCTGTTTCCTGTCGCAGCCACTATGCCTACCCACGCAAGTGAGATACCATTTTTCTCGGGAGACCTGGGGGAACGCTGGGTGGGTGGAAATTTGTTGATCCACGCAGATTCCGGAACTTTCCACCACAGAAATGTGAGGAAAATTCGTTTTTTTCCCAATTTCTTAGATTTGCAAGGGATTCTGGGTAAGAGAACCTGGGGGTAGGCAGTCGAGTCACCCCATCCTGAATTCCCCTGGGTGTCTACTTTTCAAAAATATATAGGTTTGCTAGGTTTCCCTAGGTGCCGGCAGAGCTAGGGTTCAAAAACAAAAGGTAGTCTCTTTGCCCAAAAAGGCCACAATTTCACAGAAAAATTGAGTTGTGACCATGTTGCGTTTTGCGCTGTTTCCTGTCGCAGCCACTATGCCTACCCACGCAAGTGAGATACCATTTTTCTCAGGAGACCTGGGGGAACGCTGGGTGGGTGGAAATTTGTTGATCTACGCAGATTCCGGAACTTTCCACCACAGAAATGTGAGGGAAATGCGTTTTTTTTCCCAATTTCTTAGCTTTGCAAGGGATTCTGGGTAAGAGAACCTGGGGGTAGGCAGTCGAGTCACCCCATCCTGAATTCCCCTGGGTGTCTACTTTTCAAAAATATATAGGTTTGCTAGGTTTCCCTAGGTGCCGGCAGAGCTAGGGTTCAAAAACAAAAGGTAGTCTCTTTGCCCAAAAAGGCCACAATTTCACAGAAAAATTGAGTTGTGACCACGTTGCGTTTTGCGCTGTTTCCTGTCGCAGCCACTATGCCTATCCACGCAAGTGAGATACCATTTGTCTCGGGAGACCTGGGGGAACGCTGGGTGGGTGGGAATTTGTTTATCCACGCAGATTCCGGAACTTTCCACCACAGAAACGTGAGGAAAATGCATTTTTTTTCCCAATTTCTTAGCTTTGCAAGGGATTCTGGGTAAGAGAACCTGGGGGTAGGCAGTCGAGTGACCCCATCCTGAATTTCCCTGGGTGTCTACTTTTCAAAAATATATAGGTTTGCTAGGTTTCCCTAGGTGCCGGCAGAGCTAGGGTTCAAAAACAAAAGGTAGTCTCTTTGCCCAAAAAGGGCACGATTTCACTGCAAAATTGAGTTGTGACCACGTTGCGTTTTGCGCTGTTTCCTGTCGCAGGCACTATTCAGACCCAGGCAAGTGAGGTAGCATTTTTTTCAAGAGACCTGGGGGAACGCTGGGTGGGTGGAAATTTGTTGATCCACACAGATTCCAGAACTTTCCACCACGGAAATGTGAGGAAAATGTGTTTTTTTTTCAAATTTCTCAACTTTACAAGGGATTCTGGGTAACGGAACCTGGAGGTAGGCAGACGAGTCACCCCATCCTGAATTCCCCTGGGTGTCTACTTTTCAAAAATGTATAGGTTTGCTAGGTTTCCCTAGGTGCTGGCAGAGCTAGAGCTCAAAAACAAAAGGTAGTCTCTTCCTCCAAAAAGCGCAAGATTTCACTGTGAAATTGAGGTGCAACGACGTTGCGTTTTGCGCCGTTTCATGTCACAGCCACTATGCCTAACAATGCAAGTGACGTACCATTTTTTTCGGGGGACCTGGGGGAACGCTGGGTGGGTAGAAATTTGTTGATCCACGCTGATTCCAGAACTTTCCACCACAGAAATGTGAGGAAAATGTGTTTTTTTTGTCATATTTTTAGCTTTGCAAGGGATTCTGGGTAACAAAACCAGGGGGTAGGCAGACGAGTCACCCCATCCTGAATTTCCCTGGGTGTCTAGTTTTCAAAAATGTATAGGTTTGCTAGTTTTCCCTAGGTGCTGGCAGAGCTAGGACTCAAAAACTAAAGGTAGTCTCTTTGTCCAAAAAGCACAAGATTTCACTGGGAAATTGAGGTGCAACCACGTTGCGTTTTGCGCTGTTTCGTGTCGCAGCCACTATGCCTACCCACGCAAGTGAGGTATCATTTTTCTCAGGAGACCTGGGGGAACGCTGGGTGGGTGGAAATTTGTTGATCCACGCAGATTCCACAACTTTCCACCACAGAAATGTGAGGAAAATGTGTTTTGTTTGTCATAATTTTGGCTTTGCAAGGGATTCTGGGTAACAAAACCTGGGGGTAGGCAGACGAGTCACCCCATCCTGAATTCCCCTGGGTGTCTAGTTTTCAAAAATGTATAGGTTTGCTAGGTTTCCCTATGTGCTGGCAGAGCTAGGACTCAAAAACAAAAGGTAGTCTCTTTGTCCAAAAAGCACAAGATTTCACTGGGAAATTGAAGTGCAACCACGTTGCATTTTGAGCTGTTTCGTGTCGCAGCCACTATGCCTACCCACGCAAGTGAGGTACCATTTTTCTCGGGAGACCTGGGGGAACGCTGGGTGGGTAGAAATTGGTTGATCCACGCAGATTCCAGAACTTTACACTACCGAAATGTGAGGAAAATGTGTTTTTTTTGTCAAATTCTAAACTTTGCAAGGGATTCTGGGTAACAAAGCCTGGTGGTAGGCAGTCGAGTCACCCCATCCTGAATTCCCCAGGGTGTCTACTTTCAAAAAATGTATAGGTTTGCTAGGTTTCCCTAGGGGCCGGCAGAGCTAGGGTGCAAAAACTACAGGTAGGCACTTTGCCATAAAAGGGTCAATTTGTAACTGCAAAATTGAGGTGTGACCACGTTGCATTTTGCGCCGTTTCCTATCGCAGGCACAAGGCCGACCCACACAAGTGAGGTACCGTTTTTATCGGGAGACTTCGGGTAATTCAGATTTGTAAATCAACTGTTATTACCAAATGAGCTTTCTAGCATTTCTCCCTTTCAATGACAGACATTGTGTAAAAAAAAATGTTTTTGAAAAATGACCAATAACTCTCAAGCTAGTATGGGTATTCCCAATTTTGAAAATGTGCAATTATATACTGTTTCTGAACTCTATATTTTGTACCCAATTCAGAAACACATATGTGTCTTTCATACAGATTTTTCCATGTATACATTTTCTAAGACAAAGTGCTCTATACCCAGTAAAAGAAAAAAAAACATTGCAAGTTGCTGCTCAGTTTTTAGATCTGGGTTCGTTGGGTTCTTGGTGAAACTACAAGTCCTATATATCCTCACAACCAGGAAGGTCTAATAGATGTAACAGTATATTGCTTTCCAAGAGCTGTCAAGATTAGAAAAAGTTATAGGTGAAAACGTTGAGACAAAAGGCTGTTTTTTTCAACAAATGTTCTATTATTTCAAGAGTTAACTGTTAGTTTCGATAAAGAATCCTTCATGGATTTAGACAAATGACCCCTTTCTGAATTCAAAATTTTGTTTACTTTTCGAAAATGTACAGCTTTCTAGGATCCATTATTGCTTTCAAACTCTTTTCTACCATTAACTGGAAGGAGGTGGAAAGCTCTAAAAATAGCAAAAATAGGCTATGTCCCAGAAAAATGCCAAAACTGTGTGAAAAATGTTGGTTCCCTGACAAAAGACTGTCATTCCCTGAAAGCTGAGAAAACGGAGATTTCAGCCCCACAAACCCTTTTTTGATACCATTTTCAGGGAAAAACCTAGAGGCTTTCATTTGCAGCCCGTTTTTCCCATTTTTCTGAAAAAAACAAAAAAATCACTATATTTTGGTTAATTTCTGGGACCCCTCCAAGGGAATCCACAAACCCTGGGTGCCTTTGGAATCCACATGATGTTGGAAGAAAAGGACGCAAATTTGGCGTAGATAGCTTATGTGGTCAAAAAGTTACAGGGGCCTAAGCGCGCACTACCCCAAATAGCCAAAAAAGGGCTCAGCACAGGAGGGGAAAAGGCCTAGCAGCGAAGGGGTTAACAGAATTACACCTTGGCCATGTCTGGGGTATTTCTTGGTGAATTGTATAATCTAGACGGGTACTCCTACTACCAACTCCAGCACCAGTAACCTGTGGGTTGTCTGTGTTCTGTATGAGTTGAAAGCTGCAAATCTACTCTGTGCAGAAATGTGCAAGTCTTTGTGAATCTACCTGTCACCTTTCTCCTTCAACTTCCTAACTCTCTCTTTCCTCCATTCCTTACACACATACAAACACGGCACACACTTGATTTGCTTCGTTGTTTGTAAGAGTGAAGATTCATGGATTGTGCGCCCCTGTGGTTCTTTAAGAATGTGCACAAATGTGTCTACATGTATTGCTGTTGCATTGATGGGGTCGTATGGACCTACAACCTGGCAGCATTCTTGCAACTGATGCTGCTGTCTCTTCATCACCAAGGCATTATTACCCTGCTGGGATTATATAGGTGGTCTGATGGATGATTCGAAAAGGTACCCAACACTTTCTGACCTATCTGAGTGCCGAATTACAGCAACTTTTTTTTATACAGCAACTATAGTGGACATTTGCTATTCCAAAACTCTTAAACCACATGCGCGCTAGCGGTTTTCCCGCTGAGCGCTGCGATTTGAAAAATCCCGCGTTACGTGACTCGTCACACGCACAGCGCAGGTAACGCCCATGACGAGTTGACCTTGTCACACGCATCGAAGGGGTTAAACAACAACAGTCTATGTTACCCAATTTACTGTACTTTCCCTGCCCCGGAAAGGATGGAAAGTTGGGTAGATTTTGTTCTTGCATAGTGCCATAGTTGGTCATAGGAGATGTCAGCAATGGGCATTGAACTCACTGAGACTTTTTGCCAGCTAAGACAATTTTAAGTGTGCTTAATTATCTTTCTGTGATGCTCTCCCAGTTCCACCAGGAAAATCCATCCATCCATCCATCCATCCATCCATCCATCCATCCATCCATCCATCCATCCATCCATCCATCCATCCATCCATCCATCCATCCATCCATCCATCCATCCATCCATCCATCCATCCATCCATCCATCCATCCATCCATCCATCCATCTCGAACTCCCAACCCTCTAGTCACTCCCTCACATTGCCATTCCTTGTTTTATGCTGCTGTGCAGCACGTTTATAAAACAGCGACAAAGCCAACATATGTCGCATGAGTAAAACCAATTATCTTTGCCAATGCTGCTTATTTACAAATACATCATTGCAGTGGTGCTTATAACAAAAAAAATGCAGAAGTAAAGCTCTTTAAAAAAAGTATACTCAAGCAATTACATGCATGAAAAGCGAGGGATCATAATAGATTAAAATACCCTGTACATGATGTATTTTCATTTTTTCACAAAAATAATAGGAAAAAAAGAAAAGGGATAAAACGATTAGCAACCCACAAAAGAAATACACTTTGCTGGAACTTTGAACATCGTAGCTGTATATACTTTTTGGCTCTCATTCTTTCTGCTCATTAAAACTTTGGAACGTATTCTGCAATCAAGGCACCCGTTCTGCTCTTGAGAGCGCTATTCCATTGTGACGAGCTGGTGAGGAAAGGAATGCACTTAACAGGACATTAGGTTTCAGTTACTTGGCAGGAGGGGTTGAAAGGTGTTTTGTCTCCTCTCTCGTCACGCTGGGAAGCAGCTGGGGCCCTCTGCAGATCTGCACGGGCAGTGGGCACAGCTGCCAAGGTGGCTGCCCTGTGTGCAAACCGAGAAATGAGGCACGTGTGGCTCCGGGAGCATGTGCGCGAGCCAGTCATGGAGCACGGAGACTGAGGAGCCCGCGAGGCAAGGCCAGACGGGGCTTCAGCGGCAGATGACAAAGATGCCTGGCGCAGCACTGGGAGTCCAATTATTTGGAAGGGCGGACTAGTGATCTACAACAGCCCCCGAAAGTTCACATCACGACGTCTCGGGGAAAAATGAAACCATCTACATTGGTTTATGAATTCGTGTAGCTGCATTTTGGAAAACATCCTCACAACGAGCCACAAAAAATTAAAATTGTAATTTAAAGAACCTTAACGACATTTTAAAATATGCTCTAGGGTGGTGAGATAGGTGCCACTGCACTGGGCGCTGTGTTGTTAAATATACACAGGATTTAAAAGACCTGATACTGCATCCCATCAGTAGCGGTCGGCAGTAGGTGTTTCTATAGGGCGGTGACGTGGGCAGGAGGAGGGGCAGGGTGGGGGGAAATAATGTATGGATTACGGAGTTTTACAGGTAAGTAAACATTTAAATACCTAAAACGAATTTCGTTGCGCACACTGCATCACATTTGTTGATGCAGTGTGCGCAACGAAATTCGTTTTATTTATTTAAATGTTTACTTACCTGTAAAACTCCGTAATCCATACATTATTTCCCCCCACCCTGCCCCTCCTCCTGCCCACGTCACCGCCCTATAGAAACACCTACTGCCGACCGCTACTGCCCATGCCTCCAGCAATTTCTATAGCAAGAATAAAAATTTCAAGATAACTCTGGTGATTAATGGCTCTCGGGGGAAGGATCGAGTTTTTTTTTCTAGTGGAGGTCTTGACTCATAAAGTAGCACAGAGTGTTAAGGAAAAGGCGGGGCCGACATCGGCCCTGCCGCACTTATGGCGGGGCGCCACGGCCCCCACTCGCCCCGGGTTTCCTGGTCACTTTCAGGTCACAAAGGGAATAAAGGCCAGGCCAGTTACATCTGGCCTGGCCTGTGCAACCTCAACTGTGACAAAGCGTCACACACCAATAAGACAACCTAAACAGCGACTACAAAATTCCAAATGAATATGGAGTAATGAGGCTACTGCCTCGGTATCCAAAAACTCACCACTGTCAGAAGGTATCTGACAGGAGAAGACAAGAATCAGGCCTCTGGCCTGGCCTGCGAAGGGTTAAAAGGACGTGCAGCGCTGGAGTCGGCCTCTTTGACTCCTGCGCGCCACGGCCTGCCCCTCCCAGCCTCTAGGAGGCTGTAATACATTTTTGTGTTTTTCTCGCTTGCAGGTTGTCGCGTTTGGGACAGCGGAGCTCGCAGGCCGGGACGTGGCCAAGCGTGGATGTTTACTAAACGAGAAGCAGTGTTGATGGAATAGGCGGCGCAGCTGGAGGGGCGTGCGGTGCGGGAAGAGTCGGGGAGAGATCCCAAAAAGAAGTTGGATTGTTTGGAGAACTGTGCCTAGCGAAGGCAACATCATTCCGGCAGGAGGTACAGAGTCTTCACGCTCTTGGAGGCGGAGCCCGGGTGTGGGCAGGACACTGGGGATTAAAGGTGAGCCATGGGCTCGGGTGCCGTGTTTTCTCTGTGCGGGTGTGCAGGGCTTTCGTCCGCTGTGCGCGGGCAGCAGGATGGCTCAGTGAGTTTAAACCTCTCCACCGACGAATGTAATAATCTCCAAGTCACAATTGGTCATTAATACTTGCGGGGCTGGCTCAGTTTACAGTGTACCTCTAAATTTGGTAATCATTTAAACGATCGATGCAGGCGTAAAGGGCTCCAACTTTCGTTGAATGAGTCGGAGAAGATTCCTCCGAGTGCTAGTGCTGCACATATCAATAGAGCGCAGGGGCTGTATTTTAAGAGCTGCCAGCTTATCATCTCGGAGGCTAATGTGTTTTATCTTGAGAGTTGCCGGGGGCCCTCGGATGCGCGCAGCTCGAGGAAAGCCCAGTGAGTGTCTCAGCATAATATCTATAATGCGGTAAGAAGCAGGCTTCTTTTGTAATTCACACAGAATAGCATTGAGAATTTCATGTTCGAATTGATGAAAATGTGATTGTCAGGCGATGAGAATAAAATTAGTTTAAAGCCACAATTTCATATAAGCCCCTTGGTATTTGCAGCAGCATCCTTAACTACGACTTACCGTCATGTCATTCGGCCATACTTGACCTGTACAAAAATGTTAGTCAAAAGCAATGAGTGTGCGCTGCGTCTAGAAGTCTCACTTTTACCTGCTGTAACTATGGGCTTAAATCTCCCAAAATTCCGAACGAGGTCGACGTAAAAGTTAAAGTTCAAAAATTTGTATAGCGCACTACTCACCCAGAGGGTCTCAAGGCGCTTAAAGGAGGGAGGTGCTTTACTTGTCGAATATCCAAGTTTTTAGTTGCTTTCTGAAGGAGAGGTGGTTCTGTGTGAGGCGGAGGTGGGTGGGGAGAGAGTTCCAGGTTTTGGCCGCTAAGTAGGAGAAGGATCTTCCCCCCTTGGTGGATCTGTGGATGCGCGGAATAGCGGCGAGGGCTTGATTGGACGATCGTAGTTGGCGGGAGGGGGTGTAGAAGGAAAGTCGCGTGTTGAGGCATTCGGGTCCTAGGTTGTAGAGGGCTTTGTGTGCGTGGGTGAGGAGACGGAACCTTATTCTCTTGTTGACAGGGAGCCAATGGAGGTCTTTGAGGTGGCTGGAAATGTGGGCTTGCCGAGGGATGTCCAAAATGAGTCTGGCTGAGGCGTTTTGGATGCGTTGGAGTTTTCACTGTAGTTTGGCTGTGGTTCCGGCGTAAAGGGTGTTTCCGTAATCCAGTCGGCTTGTGACCAGTGCGTGGGTGACCGTCTTTCTTGTTTCGGTGGGGATCCAACTGAAGATTTTTTTGAGCATGCGTAGGATGTTGAAGCATGATAATGAGACGGCGTTGACTTGTCTGGTCATCGAGAGGGAGGAGTCCAGGATGAAGCCCAGGTTACGTGCGTGGTCCGTAGGTATGGGTGCGGTTCCCAGGGCCGGTGGCCACCATGAGTCGTCCCAAGCAGAGGGGGATAACCCTAAGATGAGGACTTCCGTTTTGTCTGAGTTTAATTTTAAACGGCTGTTCTTCATCCACTCGGCTACTTCTTTCATTTCATCGTGTAAGTTGGTTTTGGCGGTGTTTGGGTCTTTGGTGAGGGAGAGGATCGTCTGCGTAGGAGATGATGTTGAGGTTGTGTTGGCGTGCGATAATTGCGAGGGGACTCCTGTATACGTTGAAGAGGGTGGGACTGAGTGATGATCCTTGTGGTACGCCGCAGATGACTTCGGTGGCCTCTGATTTGAAAGGGGGGAGGCGGACTCTCTGGGTTCTTCCGGCGAGGACCGAGGTGATCCATTCCAGTGCTTTTCCTTGTATACCGACGTTGCTGAGGCGTTGTATGAGGGTGCTATGACAGACTGTGTCGAAGGCTGCGGAGAGGTCAAGTAAGATGAGGGCCACTGTTTCTCCGTTGTCCAGTAGTGTTCGAATGTCGTCTGTTGCTGCGATGAGGGCAGTTTTGGTGCTGTGTTTGGCTCGGAAGCCGGATTGTGAAGGGTCGAGGGATTTGTTGGATTCGAGGAAGGCAGCGAGCTGACTGTTGACGGCTTTCTCAATGACTTTGGCAGGGAATGGGAGGAGCGAGATGGGGTGGTAGTTCTTACGTTCGGTGGGGTCTGCTGTGGGTTTCTTCAGAAGGGCGCTGAGTTCGGCATGTTTCCAGTTTTCCGGGATGGTAGTGGAGTTGAAAGAACAGTTGATGACATCGCGGAGATGGGGTGCGATGATGGAGTCTGCTTTGTTGAAAAAGTGGTGGGGACATGGGCCGGTTGGCGATCCTGAGTGGATGGAGTTCATCAGGCGGATGGTGCCTTCGGTGGTGATTGGGTTCCAGGCGCAGAGGTTGTTAGAGTGCGGTTTAGGTTCAGAGGTGGGTGGAGTGGACTGGTCTTCGGACTGGTTTTCAAAGCTGTTATGTATTTCGGAGATTTTGTTGTGGAAGAATGAGGATAGGGAGTCGCAGAGGTCTTAGGAGGGAGTGATATCGTTGGTGCCGGCAGTGGGGTTAGTAAATTCTTTGACGATGTTGAAAAGTTCCTTGCTGTTTTGGGCATTGTTATCAAGTCGATCCTTGAATGCTGATTTCTTGGTGGAAAGGATTAATTGGTGGTGTTTGCGGGTGGCGTTCTTGTAGGTGGCTAGGTTGTCAGTGGTTGGGTTTTTTCTCCAGGTTTTCTCGAGAGTACGACAGAACTTCTTGGATTTCTTAAGATCGTCGTTGAACCAGGGGGCTTTTTTGCTGCCTTGCTTGATTAGATGGTTTTTCAATGGTGCTAGTTCGTCGGCGCTGTGGGTGATCCATTGTGTGAGGTTAGTGGCTGCTTGGTTTGGGTCCGATGATTTGGCTGGGGGGTTTTGGTGAAGTGATGTGAAGAGCTGGTCAGTGGTGCTTTTGTTCCAATTTCTTCGAGGAATGGGTTGTGGGTCGTGGTCTTTTTGTATTTGAAGTGAACGCAGCTGTGGTCCGTCCAATGGAGAGCTGTGGTGCGATCGAAGGAGATGTGCTTGCTGGAGGTGAAGATAGGGTCGAGCGTGTGTCCGGCAAAGTGGTTGGGGGTGTCAACAAGTTGTTTGAGTCCGAGATTGGCTAGGTTGTCCAGAAGGGTGGTGGTGTTGCTATCGTTTTTCTTTTCCAGGTGGAAGTTGAGGTCTCCCAGTAGTATGTAGTCCTCGGAGGGGAGGGCGTGAGGGGTGATGAAGTCAGTGATGTCTTCACTGAATTGTGTGCGGGGTCCTGGTGGTCTGTAGTTGAGGGTGCCTCTGAGTGTGGTTTTGGGGTCGGTGTGAATCTGGAAGTGTAGGTGTTCGGCGGTAGCGAGGTTATCGTCGGAACTGGTCGTGATGCGGATGGTGTTCTTATGGACGATGGCGATGCCTCCTCCTGTTTGATTGATGCGGTCCTTTCTGATGATCTTGTAGGCGTCCGGGATGGCTATGGCGATGTCGGGTGCTGATGAGGCGTTCATCCATGTTTCTGTAAGGAAGGCGACGTCTGGCGATGTAGTGTCGAGTAGGTTCCAGAGTTCAATGGAGTGTCTGTGGACTGAGCGGGTGTTGAGCAGGATGCATTTTAGGTGGTTAGTGTCGGAGCTTTCTTTGGAGTTTGTGGGTTTGGTGTGGGTCTTGATGCAGTCGAACTTGCAGGAGTGGAAGGTGAAGGGTCCATGGGGGTGTCCTGGGGCGGCTTGGTAGCAGTTTTGGAATCGGCCGGGGTTAAGGGCTAAGAGGGTTGCGGCGCCGTATGTTATGCGGGCGGAGTAGGAATTGCGGGGGGCAGGGGGTCTGGCGCTGGGCGCGGTCCAGGCGCGGACGGGCGTAGAAGGGCTTACCTTTGGCGCACCTTCGGCGCGCATAGGGCGCGTCCGCTGCGCGTGAATGCTGCGCGCGGAGGCATCTGTCATAAGAGGGTAGTGGAGGGGGAAGGGGCGAGGGAGGAGCAGCTGGGAGGCGGGAGCGGTGTGGAGATCCGGGCAGGGAGGCTTAACAACAAACAACAAAATGGCAGCAGGCCAAAAAGCGAAATTGGATTGGGGCACAACCTTCAATAAACGCTTTGCACAGATGAAATTATTCAGCCAAAGGCAGCCAAGCACAATACAATGCTACTGAGTGCGCGCTTTCAGAGTATAGCGCTACGATAAATATGTAAGCAGAACAGCAGACAGGCACTAATGCACGTTTTCGAAATAAAGCGCTACGATTACAATATTAATAGCGGACAGGCACTAATGGAAGTAGGAGCAATGCGAGCTCTCCAACTATCTGGCAGTAAAAGCAATTTGGCAGTGAAAAGCGCTATGATACCACAGCAGTGCAGGGAGCAGCATGGGGAGCGACCGCTTCTGAGGGCTTCAGGACGGTCACAGCGTAAATGCACGAGGGTAAAGCCTACAGTATCAGTGGGAGGAAGGAGCAGCTGGGAGGCGGGAGTGGGGTGGAGATCCGGGCAGGGAGGCACAACAACAAACAACAAAAGGGCAGCAGGCCAAAAAGCGAAACTGGATTGGGGCACAACCTTCAATAAACGCTTTGCACAGATGAAATTATTCAGCCAAAGGCAGCCAAGCACAAAACAATGCACAGTCCAGAACACGTCGAATCAACATGGTCATTTTAGGGATTTGGTTCTTTTTACGCATGTTATTGGAGAGATTTGGTGTAGCAATCTTAATTTCATGGTTATATGGTGTAACACTCATTTATTTAAGTGAGTGTGTGTGTAACTGGCGGGCATCAGGAAATACTTGTATTGCACCCGTCCATTTCAGGGAGACGGGGTTAATTACAACAGTTAGTGGCATAAGGAGCAAGTGCATTCATTCACGGAGCCTGCGAAGGACTTCGGTGTAAGATTCTGTTTAAGGGTGTATTTCAAAAGAGCACGTGCACTTTGTATCTAATTTAGGTACAATTAAGCTCAATAATATTCATGTGGGATACTATAAATGATTGGCTTCGACTATTTATTTATTTGACATTTAGTTGTAAACATGTGTGTAGCCACAAAATATGGCAACTGGAAGCCGTGTGAAAAAGTTACGGCATGAAGGCATGCCAAGTGAGCATTGTAGTGGGAGGCCATTAAAGAGTAATTTTCCCTCCGAATTTCCACTTCCTTTTTTGAAACCTAGGAGCAGCAATAGTGTCGTAGTGTCCCCAGGGCGTCAACTGTAAGAGTTTTTTAATATTATACACAAGCCATGGCTGCTGCTTATTGATCTTAGGCAGTGAACAGCCACCGGCAAAGCCAATAGTCCTTTATTTCTAGGTACGATACTGTTAACATATATCTGTGGGTATTGACAGGAGTGCCGCGCACTGGTCGTGTGGATCACGCACGCGCTAATGTTTTGTAACAAAGGAAAATAAGTGTATGTGTACGGTAATCGATACCTGCATCAATATTGGGAAAGGCATTGTCTGGGGTGGCTTGGGTTTCGGTCTGCTTCACTTCACCGCTCGAGTCATGGTTTTACAGACATTTGGGAAGAGGTGTGGCGCCACAGCTAGGGTGACTGACTCTGAAATCTGGGAATCATGGTTCGATCCCTGGCACCGGCGGCAGATTAGCCCAGAACCATGTGACTCTGGGCAATAGCTTGCTTAATCTTCCCAACGGCCCCCAGCGCCTAGAGACCCTTACGGGTGATTGTGCACTTTACAAATGTGGATTATTTATTTATTTATTTATTTATTTATTTATTGCCTCTGAAATCTGAGAATCGGATTTGGTCCCAAAAAATCTCTAATTGATTTGTTACTGGGTGAAATGTGTTATTGCACAATTATAAGTTTAAGTATAGCCATTCATTTTAAAGTTAAAACAAGCTCTGGAATTCTCTGCTAATACTCTCTGTTTAGGACCTCCATGCGAATACCGTGTATCTAAGTCCAGGGTGGAGCGATGGTGCGAAATGGAATTGGCAGTTCCAGCCAGTTTCCCTGTACCTAAATTGTCTTCACCTGGGTATTCAATCAATGGGAATAACACACATAACAGTAAAGGTTTGTTAGTTTTATTATGTGCTTGGAAAACCAGTAGCGTGTAAAAGACTCTTATCTCATTTATTATTATGGGGAGACCTAAACACTGAGCTCATCATGGCACCTTGGGGGAGCAAAAATGAAGTGTGCAGCTGATGTTGAGCGTGAGCTATACGGGAGCTGCTTTCCACCTAAACTGGAGAACTACCGGGGGGGGGGCAAGTTCTCTGCTTCTTTATTTCATAATTTTATGCAGCACTTTATTTCTGATCGGGTTTTGTTAGACTTAAACTGGGTGCTCCCTTGGGTAGGTCCAGAACTATACCTCTCTGAGGGCTATAATGAGATGAGCGGATTTAGTGTGCCACTGGTGTTGTGGGTGCTATATACGGGAGCTGTTTTTTCATCTAAATTTAGGACTACCCAGAGTTCTCTGCTTCTTTATTGCATAATTTATGAAATGCTTTACTTCTGAATGGTTTTTGGTAGACTTAAACTGGGTGCTCCTTTGGATAGGGACCGACCTTTACCTCTCTGAGGGCTCTAATTAGTGTGAAACACATGTCAGGAGTTACTGTTAATCATGTCAGGTCGGCTTGGATGGTAATTTTACAAAGAGCCAGAGCTGTAGTTGTTGCCGCTGATGTTGAGTGCTCTATACGAGAGCTGCATTCCACCTACATTTGAGAACTACCCAGGGTTCCCTGCTTCTGTATTGAATAATTTATGCAGCACTGTATTTCTTAACGTGTTTTGCTTAGAATTAAACTGGGTGCCCCCCCCTTGGGTAAGGACAGAGCTATACCTCTCTGAGGGCTCTAATGAGAGTGACATGCATGTCAGGGGTGGCTTTTGATCATGTCAGGTTGGTTTGGATTGTAGTTTACCAAAAGCTGATGCTGTAATGTTGTGCCTGGACTGGTAAAGGCTTTTGGGCCATTTTACAGCTCAGCACGGATAGCAATGTGCTAATCCTATGCTTAATGACTTTGCTGCTGAACTGGCAAAGATGGTGCCCCTTTCAATCTGAGATCCTATGCCTAAAGACTTTGATAGTAAAACAGACATTGTAAGTGAAGTTAGGGGTAGGCAAGTGGGGCTATGCCATTGAGAGACTCTTATCTGTATCCCATGCACTTGCAAGGCAGAACTGATGGTACAGTGGTAGATCATAGGGGCTATGAGTGCTTTTTCTCAATGATAGGATTAGTTCCCTCACTATGGTGCTTGGATGTTTAATCTCAGGGACGATGCTGGGAAGAGAAATAGGGACATAGGTTCACCAGTAGATGGCTAATTAATTGACAGCACCATGCAGTCACGAACAATGTTCTTACTGGATAAGACGTCCCAACAATGTACTTACTGGACGAAACTGCACACGTCATGGCCGGTGAGCTACATTAAGAATTTGGGGGCCTGTGTCGAAAGCCATTGGCACCATGTGCTGGTACACTACCAGGTATGTGTTGTCGGACTTCGGGAGTACTGTTAGCATCGGCCTGGCCAGGAATGTAATTGGCTGCGGCATAATTGTTTGATAACCATGAATGCACTGTGTCACTGCACTTCACACTGTGTACTATTCTTTAATGAAGGTCATACTACCGGGCACCCTCTCCGTAACACTAATTCAAACACTCCACATGGGGCACAGACTGATGCTATGCTACACACTTACAGTTGGAAGTGTTAAGGGGAATGCATCTGGCGCTGATCTTAGCTAAGACTTAGCATGTGAGGGAAATGTAATACATGCACGTGTACTGCAGTTATCATCAAGATGCCAGAAATACTAATCGTTTGTGTTTGTCTTTTACATTTATGTATGGCCGGGTCCATGGCAGATATCTGGGAAGTGTTCCACACCGCAACAGTGGCAACAGGTGGACAGCCAAAGGGATGTGTACGTCAGGTACAGGAATGGCAAGCAACAACGTCAAGTGTGATGGGCGATCGATCAAGGACTCAGGAGGTGCCAACACTGGGTTGATTGTTTATTGGTGTGTTAACCCTAGATTTGGCTGGCCGCAGTAATGTAGCGGAATGTTGCTTCACATAAGATGGCAGTATGTTCCTTATCAGGAAACTGTATTTCTACAGTAACGGCGCCTGTGCTTGCAGGGCCACCATGGTCGTCATAGTATATTCATAGGTTACCAATTGTTAGGGCCAACAATAGTAATGGGGCAGTGCACAGGGGAGCAGCCTGACCAAACCCAGGAGTAATAGGCCTATGCAACACCTCAGCACCCCTTGTCGGGAAGCTGGACTCTGCCTTTACTGGGGCCCGAGCTCCCAGTTGCAATTTTAATAGACACCGAGCGTTTGGGGACTTCCATAGTAAGGAGGTAGACATACACTGACGGGTGGCCTATTTCAGTTGCACTGACAGTGGGTGGCAGCGCCAGGAGCGCCGTGTCTTATCGGGTGCAGCGTAATGCCATTCAATTAAGCGCATCTGGTGGCCAATGGCAGCCACAGCATAATTAGCACGCATTTTGGGGGAGGGGACCTGAATGAACAGGTACACCAGGACGCCTGGGTGGAAGTGGGTCGACATGTCCGTACTCGGGGTACACCCTGGCGCAGACATTTCAGATCTCCCGAAGTGGGGAAGCGAGTCTGTGAGGCCATATTGTGCCCATGGAAGCAAATACCTAGTAACAACAGTAGTGAGACTTGCTAATTGCAGACCATAGCCCAGGGTTGCATCTGGGGGGAGTCGTGCTTCTTGAAAGACGGCGTCCGTTTGTACACATCTGGGATTGAAACCATTGCAGAGAATTCTTTCCTTGCCTACGAAAGGGAGTATAGGGACAAGATATGATCTTACTAGGAGTTGGCAGGGCCCGATAGTTGGACTAAACATATGATGGCTAGGTGTGGGAATTTAAGGTTAGGGCATGGCCTTTCAGTGTAGGAGGGTAGAAGGGGCAGATAGTCAGTCAACTACGTTGGCCTGTGGCGGTAAGGTCATGATTGGTGAGCAGTTAATTTAAAGTCCTTATGGGGGGACAGCGCCATTCTCGAATGGCGTCGCCCAAAGGGAGAGACAAGTGGTCTCTCATAGAACTTCAGGGGCAGGTACAGCCTGTTGGGAACATGGGTGCGGGGAGACAGTCACGCTTTCTCTAGGCTGTTTGGAAACCCCGCACGTGCACAATGACACCAGTAAATGGCACAGAGATGCAAGGGCCCCCTTTAATGGAGTTATTGGACCATACGGGGTAACCGGGGGGCCACAGTACCCCCACGGTAAACGGGCCCTCATGCACGTGCGCTCTTCAGCAGGAGGGCATGGTTAATAAGGCATACGGGGGTAACCGGGGAGGTGGTGTACCCCCCACGGTAAATGGGCCCTCATGCACGTGCGCATTTCAACGAAAGGGTGTGGTTAATAGGGCGTATGGGGGTAACCGGGGAGGGTATGTAACCCCACGGTAAACGGGCCCCCCTGCGCATGCGCACTCCTTTCGGGAGGGCGTGGTTTAGTGATAAGGATCTGACACCAGATATTGACCTTGCCGTAGGCCCAAATAGGTACGCAGAAAATAAAGATGGTATAATGTGATTGATATGTTAGTTTTTGGATAGGAAATACCTTTCACTAGAAATATGTTACGGTTAGCCATCTGAATACCTGTATATATCAATTGTAACATTTTCTGCGTAATTGTGTAAATGTTGTTTTTATTTCAATTTTGATTTATTTTGTATGTTTTAATAAATACAGCCGGGGGTCGAAAGACCTTCCACAGAATGCCCTCTCACGTCCTGTTAATAATGTTATGAGGGTTAACAGAAGGGTGGGGGTCCTCCGGCAGTCCCTGGCCATATATGCCTGCTGCAAAGCGAGTGTACCATGCAGATCACAGAAGCGTATATAGTGTAAATAGGTCACCGGGTCTTTGCTTTTGTTGGAGAGATCCTTTTGTTACTTCCAATTTATAAATTAAAATCCTAATATAGAACTGTGAACTATTAACTGTCATCAAAGAGCTGCGTGGAAACTGAAAGGTACAGGTTAGCGCATTATGATTTTTGCCACAGGCTTTTATCCTAATGTTGCAAAAAAGGTTAATTTAGGTAGAAATCAGGTCTTATGAAAGATTAAAGACAACCCCACACCATAATGGTACTTTTAAATCCTGAGTTTGTGCTTCTCTAGATCAAGCACTCAATCTATCCTGCCTAACAGTGTGGATGGCAACTGGCTCCTATACCTTGTAGTCCTCTATCTTATGTAATATATCCTATACACTGATTTACATGTGTGATTCATTGTCTCTATGTAACGTGTGTGATGTTAAGTGTTCTGACATCCTACACTGGTATGAGTAGCGCTATAAAAGAAAAGCATGGATTAGAGAGTGGTATGATGTCCTGAGGGTCACTGTTAGGGGGTGGTAGTGAGGGAATTCATGGATAAGAAGGTCATGGGGGGGAACCAACAAACATAGTTACCCTGGGCACCACCAGCATAAAGCTAGCTTTGTATGACATGGCCGAAGGCAGAGAGAGAGTGCACTCAAAACGTGTCTTCCTATGAAGTTCACATTATGCCTGGTCAAGGACCACCAGCCATTTACTGCCTCCTAAACCCCACACCCTATAATAGCTGGTTCAAAGTTGCTCTTGCCCAACTATATAGGGATATTTCATATTTTGTGAGTTTTGTGATAGCATACAGACACAAAGGCAAATGCAAAGTTCCAGTACAAGCCACATACTTTTACCGGGCCTTGAAATACCCTTGTTTTGCATACAATATGGTGGTCGCTGTAAAACATGGTAAACTATTACCTACCCTTCACTAGTCAAACCGGTTTCTTGCTTGCTCTCATATAAGAAATATTTCTGTTACAGATAGGAAAACCAAATGTCATATTGATAGTGTGAAAATAATCACACCAGAATACGGGATGGAAAGTAGTACTTTAAGCAGTTTAACAGAAGCCACATTTGAAGTATTTATAACGCTTGCAATTTGTGCTGTGTATGTGTACATATCTGTTCTTGTACTGCAGAAGTACCATAAATGATAATGCAATTAAAATCTCCAGATGGGCAATAAAAGAAGGGATTTCAGAACAACAGTCAGTCACTCATGTAATTGTTTGAATGGCAGTCCGCATCTACTCAGTGTCTTGCTTTTTAACAGTCTTAGTGGGTCATGGCTGAAAGTATTGTGATGGCACATTTGAAGAGAAATGAATCATTGTAGTATTGGGCTCATATCATGTTTATGGGTGAATTTTGCGAATTCGCGATTCGCGAATTTGCGTATTCACGAATTCGCAATCTGCAAAATCCGCGAACTTTCGCGAATTTGCAGATTTTTTCTTTTTTTTGTGTTCGCAAGGGTTTCTGCCAGTTCGCGGGGGTTTTGTACCAGTTCGCAAATGCAAACTTACTTGTCGGGTCGCAACGGTCGCGACCATGTTGTTTCTATGTCTGGTTCATCACAGCACCTCTCTGTTTCACCACTGCCACCCTCTGGTTCACCCATACCACCCTCTGGTACATCACTGCCACCCTCTGGTTCATCACTGTAGATTATGGGGGAAAAGCACACCTGCCCTGCTTCAACTGACATGAATTAATTTGGGGCTGATTAATGTGTCACTGAATTTGAGCTGGCAACTGCTTCCTTAGCTGTAAGTGCTTCCTGATTAATGATGAGCTTGAACTTTTGCACCTGCTAAGTGCTTTCAGTTTTGCAAAATTCATTAGCACACCTGCCCTGCCTCAACTGACATGAATGAATTAGGGGTTGATTAATGTGTCACTAAATTTGAACATCCAATCTGGCAACTGCTTCCTTATCTATAATTGCTTTCTGTTGCAGTGTAATTTTTTTTAACAGGACCTTTGTGGCATACTTGTAGCTATTCTCTGAGCCTGCTGTTAGGGTCAGCGCAGGGTCATAGAATAGTTGCAAGTAGGCAACTGAACTCTGGAAGGGGCCCTCAGGAAGCACTACAGGGAATGGTTACTAATGATGAGCTTGAACTTTTGCACCTGCTGAGTGCTTTCAGTTTTGCAAAAATCGTTTTTCTGCAATTTCGTGGGATTCGCGGGGCGCGAATTTGCGCGAGATCGAATTCGGAAGCACGAATTCGTGCGAATATGCGATTTGTTTTTTTGCGGTGTGTTAGTTCGCGTGGTTTTTTGCGTTTTCGCAAGCTGCTGGTAGAGCAACAACGCCAAGTTGCCCTAGTGGTCGTACATGGGCGCGGCCATCTTGTTTGCGTGACGTATTTCCGTTTCCGGGCACTATGTGTAATATCGCAAAGTGTGCTGCTCGCTAGTACAAGTTCGCGTGTGATCGTGGGGAAAATCTTGCGCGAACTTACCCACACGGTCGTGAACGGGCGCGGCCATATTGTTTTTCATTCATTGCTATGGTTCTAGGCATGCTTTCTGTATCCTCTCTCAATCTCTGCCATCCTTTGCTTGTTTGACGTTTTTTTTAATCTATTTTACTTATTATCTATCCCTCTATTATTCTAGCTCTATATTTTTGTGTTTTCTGCTACTTTTGGTTAATTTTAAACTACTTTTTTAAACTCTTTTCTTTTCTTCTTCCCTATTCTATTTCTTATTTATTATTTACCTTCCTTTCTGCCCAGACCATGGTAAAGGGAGCCAGGAAGCAGCCCGAGAAGGGGAAGGGTCCCGCACCCCATGCCCGGCTCCCGTGCAGGCGTTAAAGGGGGGAGCTAGTGATGCCAGGGGAGATCTTTAGCGCGGAGGAGGTGGCCGCACTAGTGTTCTATGTGCAGCGCCGCCTACCCAGGATCATCATGGCAGGCGGCAAGATCGCAAGCGGCTACGGGCTCTGGGAGCACCGGAAGTGGTGGGAGAAGTTGTGCTCTGTGTTATTATTATATTGCAAATTTTTGTTTTTTACCAAGAGCAATAATGCTGCCGATTACATTGTAGGTAAATTATATTTCAAAATCTTCTGTGCATTTCAGGTGCACTGCTCTCCTTCTCAGTAGCATTGCTACTATGCTTATTTGTTTTCGATTTTGTGTTCAATTCATTGGCCTGAGAAATTATGTATGAGTGTAGTTTACAGAACTACGTAATGCTAGACACTAAGGGGCAGATTTGCAATTACCAGCGCATCCCTGCAAAGTAGCCAGTAATTATGCGCCACGCCACCACCACCCATGGTGCGCCGTATTTACAATGCTGCGCACCATGGGCCCAAAACGTCACCGAAGCGTTACGCATCTGTGCCGTAAAGGCAGCGCATTGCTGGAGTTGCGTCGCAACAATGGCGCAGCTCCAGCAATGCTCTGGGGTGCCCTATCTCCCAAATGCTGCGTCAAGCCGTACGTCTGCTTCAAGCAGGCGCAGGGTTTGAGTGACGCATCATTGTCCTAAAAGTGACTGATTTAAATCTTGTAGATTTCCCTCAGCCACTTTTAGGATGCGTTGCTGCGCAGGAACGCCCTCCCTTGTGCCGGAACACCCCCTGATGGCGCAGGGCTTTACAACGTGATGCATCTCCCATATGCGTCACGTTGTTAATATACGCCGCACCACGGTGCCTCTTTTGCTCTGCCGCTGCGCCACAAAAGTCACACAACAACGGAGCAAAAGAGCAGCAAGGGGCTTGTAAATCTGCCCTACAGACTCAAGTCCAGTCCTTCCTTTGTACACCTGGCAATAAGAAGAAATAGTGGTGGTGGATTGATAGTTTGAGTATTTTAATGACTGGTTAATGTAGTAGGAAACTTTTTAGTGTTGTCACTGATCTGCAATCACAATGGACTTTGTCTGTCACTTCGCGTGCTGCGGACTGCTGCCTGCCAGTCCTAGGCAAACCTTTTTAGTAGTTTGTTTAGTGAGTTGCATAACTTTCCAAGTCGACGGTCCGCAAATCAAGCAATACTAATATCGTAGTAGACCACATGAGATAGGTCAATATATCCCGTGGAATAGTTGTATATTTGCTATTTCGCCAAAATATTTTGTTATTGTTCTTTTGAAATGTTTGATTTGGTTGACAACAATCATCCATGTTTTCGGGTCTTTCTTTCTTTCATGTTGTACATCAGCTCCCCCAGGGCAAGAGGACAGAGGAGGAGGCTGCTGTTGCTGTACAAGGCCAGGATCGGTCAGGCGAGGGCTCCTTTGCTGGCCCCGGTAAGTTTTAATTTTAATATAGAGTACCTATTTTCTCCTAGCGTTCCTCATTCGACTTTTTCTAAATCGTCTTTGATCTTCTTATAGACTGTATCTAAATTCTTATCCTGCCTCTACTATGACTCCCTGTGGTATTACTAGATTATTCTTATTAGTCTGTCTGTGTAGCTAACTAAGATTGCACATTTGGCAAAAGGTGTTAAACGAAACTCCCATTCTAGTCAGCAATAGCTCTATGCACTGAGTGCAGTCCTCTGGGATTGTCCATAATGTCTTTTCAAGTCTTCTAAATGTTTATGCTTTGACAATTACCAACAATAAAATGTGACCACCAAGAAAAAATAAGATACTACTTTACTTTTGGTTTGGATAGGAGGACAATCCATACGACTACTGTTGCAGGGACAAATCTGCACAAACAGAACTATGGACACTAAATAGTGCATTGTTTATCAATTATAATAGGCGCAGGGAGACTTTCCACATACCTCAGTGATATCAGACTTTGAAGAGCCCCCAATCTCCTTACTGACTAGATAGTTTGGCAGAGTCATTTAGCTCCTGAATTCATCGATGATTGATCCCCAATGATGATTATCCAACGCAGGACAAGAGTACGGAGTCAGAGTCCAGAAGTGTCAGAGGCAGGGACTCATGCTTGCAAATTGCAAAACCTTTTGCTCATTCACTCTTGACCAAAAAACACAGAGTCTATTTAAGTTTTAAAGCTTTATTAAAAGTAAAAATATTTAATAAAATCAAGCTTGTAATAAAACATAAACGGTTGATTAAAAATGGAAAAGTGCTTAGTGATTTATTTCACACAGTTATTGTGGGCGAGCCGAGCCCTCACCTGGTTTGAACTTTAAGTTTTTCTTTTTGGTGCTGAATCGTTGGTCACTCCGTCCTAGTAATTATGATTTGTTCTTAGAAGTGAAGCTTCTGTCTGTTATGAGAAAAATGGTGCGTGTTAAAAAGCAAACATTCATCAGTTGTGCCAAAAAGTGCAGCAAGACAACACTCTTCTCTGGAAAAAGGGACATTTTTACTTTAGAGTAGACAGTCACAAATTATTAGATTGGTTTCTGTATTCACATTTCTTCATTCCTAGACAAAAAACTAGTGAGTGGTGTATGTCTATGACATCTAACATTCTTAAATGTACTTTGTAGGTGGAACATCTGGTGCTGGGCCCAGCACGGAGGTGGAGGAGGACACTTCTGGGGAGGAGGCAGTGCAAGTGGCGGAGGAAACTGCTGTGCGGGTTGCCACGGTAGTGACGGGCAGTGGTAAGCTCTTAAATTCCTTACTTATTGAGATTGCAGACTGCAGAGTGTGCTCTCTGCACAGGTGTAGTATATATGTTCTACAGTTAAGTTACTATCTTGTTAAGCAGACTTTCAAATTTAGAACAAAGTTTTTATCAACCAGGTAGGAGCCTCCTCTAAATTTACTTCAAGTCAGCAGTGATTTTTTTTTCGCGAATCCAAATCAGATCTGAGATGAACTTGATGGATGGGATGAATGAAAAGCGAAAGAAGGGTGTAAGTAAGTGTGGAAGGACGAGCAAGTTAATAGTAATGATGACTGACAAAGAAGAATGATACGTGTTTGATTGGTGCCCGAGGTGGCTGGGAAGGAATATGATGCATGGCTGGGTGAAGGATGAAGCAAGGATGGGTGGAAGGAGAACAGCCTGGGTGGGTGAAACAGAAACTGTATGTGTGCGCAATATATGCTTTGGTTGAAATTCAAATGCAAGTTAAGCACGGATGTATGGCTTGCGGTTTCCCAAATAAAATTAAAAGGTTGTTTTCCCATGAGAAAAGGTAAAGTTTGTCCAGATGAGAGACATGAAGAAGAATGATTGACATATAGTTTGAATGGATGGATGCCTGGATCATGGTACTATCTGACTCTTAGATAGCATATGTGTATCTAGAGAGAGTAGACAGTCACTGGATGAACTAAGTGTTACTTTGAAGAGCATGTAACACCGTACCCGCACATCCGTCCCAGTGTAGGAAAGGCAAGGAAAATAAGTTGTAATTTTGTCCGAATACTACCATGAATAGTAGCAGTAGTTTGTATTGCAAGCACAGCATATATCCGGCTATTACGATGGCCACTCACTACCTCTGTTAATAAGTTTAGTAGAACTCGGTCATTCATGTGTGGATGTATCACTGTTCACTCAATAAAAAGCAAAGCACCTAAAGTCATCCCATATGTAAGCAAATACATACCATGTGCAGTGATAGATAATCAGATTATTTATCTTCTTCATTTTCTTTTTCTAGTATTCATTGGCACTGTAAGGTGAAAGTTAAAATGGTTAAGCAGTAGCCCTTGTAACAGAGTATTCTCAGTGCCACCCGTAATAGAAAAGTAAGAGCATCACCACCTGCATGCACTGGACTGGTACAGTAACGCAAGTCTGTCTCACTCATCATGGCGGGCGTCTGTTTTTCTCGGGTGCAAGTTGACTGCGCTGGCATTATGCCGGCTTGCAGAAGTTAAAGTACCAATTTTGGTAAACAAGAGAGAAGAAGAAGAATAAGACTGGTGTACTGTCATAGTCGTCTCTAATGGAGTGAGTCCATAGTGCTCGTAGAATTGATTTCTTAAACTCCCACTAATGTTAGAGCAAGGATGAAGAAGTGGGAGGTTAGATAGATACTGGCCACAATAGTTATGTACTGCGCTTGCAAGTTGCTAGTTCTACTGTGACACAACTTTCTGCTGAATCATATTGTGTTAATCTTAAAGAGCATTGGTTACAGACTATGTCTTTCTTTCTTCATATAGATGCTCCTTCCAAGCCAACACGGAAGGAGCTGGCTAAAAGGGCCCGGCAACGGAGGCTGGAGGCAACTGTCACCGAATATCGGCGGCTGGTGGCCCAGGAGGAGGGTGAGACCCAGTTGACCACAACATCTACCGGGACAGCTGCATCCTCCTCAGCGCTCCCTGGGTCAGCCAGTCAGCGCAGCAGGTCTCCAGCGGTACGGAGACGGGGTACCGCAGCCACCCGCCACCGCCGAGCAGCAAACAAATCCGCTGCCCCCCACAGCAGGACCAGAAAAAGGTTGCACCGCCTTTCACTTAGGGTGTCCTACCTCGAGCAGGAGCTGTTAAACACCAAAACGCTGCACGAGACCCTCCGCAAGGAGCATGCCGACCTGGCCCGAAAAGTGAACAGCAGCCTCCAGTAGGAGGAGACTGTCCCATGACTTCTAGGGGTGGGAATTGGGAGTTGGGTTTTTTGGTCTTTTCACGGACATTCGTTGGGGTTAGGGATGGGGGTGGGTTGGGTCTTGCGGAAGATTATTTATGTTAGGGATATAAATATACTTTAAACTTTATCTTAGCATACATGTTTTTTACTGCTTTTGAGGCTGGTGGGTGGGGGTTTAACAGTAAGTTTGTTTTCCTGAAACGTAAGTGGCATCTTGATTCAAGTTGTGTAAGTAATTACTAATTGCCCAAATGTTTTCAAAACTAAGTGCCTCTCACAGAGTAAGTGAATTCAATAGTCCTAGGACTTTAGTAGTACTACCGCCAGTCTCTTGTCTCTCCTAATACTCCATTATACTACCTCCGCCCAAACGCTTATCTTACCTGTAATTTGTGTTTGGAAATAGGGCTAGACACAGGGCTGGCTGCATGGGAAATGGCGATTAAGGTTGGCAATCCTGGGCGGATGAAATGTCATCATTACAGTGGTACTAGTGGTGTTACACAGTGCCAGTTGCAGCATATGAAAAAAAAGAAAATGAAACCTTGTTTGTCCTTACCTTAGCATTAGAACGGTACGATAGAGAATATAGCAGGTGACAGTACACTAGAACAGTGCCACAATGTAGCCTAACAAATGGTAAAGTATTGAAAGTATAACTAGTACTTCCGTTGAATTTCTTTGACATTGGCTACTACTACAAGAAATAGTACTGAAGGTGAAGGACACAGCAGCATAATAATTTGCCACGTCTAGGAGGAGGATGTTCTTGATGACCAATCAAGTTGATGGCGCACATGAAAATCTGCTTTCATTTGCCAATAGTGACTCTATGTCAAGCTGAGTAAGAATATATCCTCGGATTCCTTCACCAGCCTGATGCTATGACCTTATCCTCCCCAGCAAGTGTGTGGAATTATTGCTGTCATTTAGTCACACATCAATCAAAACCACACAGCCCGGGGGAAGAGGGTTAGGGTTTGGAAAATGGATGGGAATGGGTTTTTTTTGGAAAGTTTTGTTGAGAGAAGAAAAAAAAGCACAGCATGGACAAACAATAATTGAAGATAAAAAAATCTTTGGGTACAAAGCTATCCATAAATCTGTTAAGTGAAATAAAGGAAGTGCATGCACTACTGCATGCATGGTTACTGAAAAGTAAGAGGTACTTTCGACAACCGTGAATGAAAGAATGCGACAGTACAGGGCTACAGTAATAATTATGCGTTTTCACTTGCCTATCTCTGCACTCAGAGAAACACTTTGTACATTAAATTAGGTTTGAAAAATAGCAGACGTAAAAACTATACAATGGCTGTAGGGATGAATTTAGAAGCAGAGATCAAAGAAATGCAGAGTGACACTCATAGAAGTTCACAGCAATAACATTACTTAAAAGATCATTGGAAAAAAACAGATACTGTATCTGTATGTTGTTGTAGTTGTCCTGTTGAATTTGGTAAGTTGCATGTATCCAATCATTCCTCTTATTAACGGGACTCCTCCATTCCATCTGACGCTCCGGCCATCAATGTTGGTGACCAGAAGACACCCTGTCCATTGCCTGCCTGGCGGATGCTGAATTGCGGCTCGCCAATGTGAAGCCTGTCTTCATCCTTTTTTTCCAATTGCACAGGCTGAAACCCGGCCTGTAATTATTGATGGAAAACAGGAAGTGATATTAGAACACCACTCACAAATAAATATAAGGTATGTACGCTGTGTAGTGCAAAAAGTCACACTTTGAGTTTCCTAATAGACAGTACAATATTTTTGAAAGTGCGTACTCTGTCTGAGTCTCCTTTTGAAGGATAAATAAGTATGGGCAAATTAATTCAGCTGATCTTTCCCCTCAAGCTAGGTGTACTCTTGTAAACTGTGTTTTAGAACAAAATTAGACCTTCCCAGCAGTGCTCCCAGACCCTTACTAAACCCAGTCGCAAAAATGTAGAAGACCCCCAATCAGATCTCCAAAAACGAGGCCTAGTAGAAAATGGTGACAAAACGTACTTTGAAAGTAAAGTAGGCCCAAATTCCCCCTTACCCACCATGGATTGCATTCAAACCACTTACAAGCAAGGAAAAGTATCCATACCCAGCATTGCTACAAGACTCGTAAACCCCCCACAAACACCAGGAACCCCCACAAACAGCCCCCCAAAAACGGTAGAGTGAGCGAAATCTCAGAAAATGCAAAAACCTTGTCCCCAGGGATTGTCTCCAAAACACCTTCTATCGGGTATTAGACCTTCCCAGCAATGGCCCCAGAACTTTCAACCCGGGCAAAAACAAGTTTAACACCCCCAACAAGCCAAAAGGCAAAACCCGGGAAAAGCCACACTTAGAAAACTTTGGGCCTACCTGGAATTCAGTCCAAACGCGCTCTGCAGCTAGGCCCCAACTCCCCTTTTCCACCATGGATTTCCTGAAAAACAAATGCAATCAACATTAGACTATGCCAGCAGGGCTCCAAGACCCCAAAACCCACCCACAAAAACCTGGAACCCCCAAACAGCAACCCAAAGAGAGACAAGTGAGCAAAAACGCAAAAACTTTTTCACCATGGATTTGGTCCAAAACACTTGATTCCGATATTAGACCTTCCGAGCTATGCCCCCAGACCCCTGCAGCCACCCGCAAAAAAGCAGAACACCCCCAAACAGGCAAAAAGTAAAATGGGCCTACCTTCAATTCAGTCCAAATACGCTGTGCAGCTAGGCCCTAACTCCCCTTTTCCACCATGGACTTCCTGAAAAACAAATGCAATCAACATTAGACTGTGCCAGCAGTGCTCCCAGACCCCAAAACCCACCCACAAAAACCTGGAAGCCCCCCAAACAGCACCCCAAAGACAGACAAGTGAGCAAAAACGCCAACACTTTTTCAGCATGGATTTTGTCCAAAACACTTGATTCCGATATTAGTCCTTCCGAGCTATGCCCCCAGACCCTGCAGCCACCCGCAAAAAAGCAGAACACCCCCAAACAGGCAAAAAGCAAAAATGGGCCTACCTTCAATTCAGTCCAAATACGCTGTGCAGCTAGGCCCTGACTCCCCTTTTCCACCATGGATTTCCTGAAAAACAAATGCAATCAACATTAGACTGTGCCAGCAGTGCTCCCAGACCCCAAAACCCACCCACAAAAACCTGGAAGCACCCCAAGGACAGACAAGTGAGCAAAAACGCAAAAACTTTTTCACCATGGATTTGGTCCAAAACACTTGATTCCGATATAAGTCCTTCCGAGCTATGCCCCCAGACCCTGCAGCCACCCGCAAAAAAGCAGAACACCCCCAAACAGGCAAAAAGCAAAAATGGGCCTACCTTCAATTGAGTCCAAATACGCTGTGCAGCTAGGCCCTAACTCCCCTTTTCCACCATGGATTTCCTGAGAAACAAATGCAATTAACATTAGACTGTGCCAGCAGTGCTCCCAGACCCCAAAACCCACCCACAAAAACCTGGAAGCCCCCCAAACAGCACCCCAAAGACAGACAAGTGAGCAAAAACGCAAACACTTTTTCACCATGGATTTGGTCCAAAACACTTGATTCCGATATTAGTCCTTTCGAGCTATGCCCCCAGACCCCTGCAGTCACCCGCAAAAAAGCAGAACACCCCCAAACAGGCAAAAAGCAAAAATGGGCCTACCTTCAATTCAGTCCAAATACGCTGTGCAGCTAAGCCATAACTCCCCTTTTCCACCATGGATTTCCTGAAAAACAAATGCAATCAACATTAGACTGTGCCAGCAGTGCTCCCAGACCCCAAAACCCACCCACAAAAACCTGGAAGCCCCCCAAACAGCACCCCAAAGACAGACAAGCGAGCAAAAAGGCAAAAACTTTTTCACCATGGATTTGGTCCAAAACACTTGATTCCGATATTAGACCTTCCGAGCTATGCCCCCAGACCCTTGCAGTCACCCGCAAAAAAGCAGAACACCCCCAAACAGTCAAAAAGCAAAAATGGGCCTACCTTCAATTCAGTCTAAATACGCTGTGCAGCTAGGTCCTAACTCCCCTTTTCCACCATGGATTTCCTGAAAAACAAATGCAATCAATATTAGACTGTGCCAGCAGTGCTCCCAGACCCCAAAACCCAACCACACAAACCTGGAAGCCCCCCAAACATCACCCCAAAGACACGCAAGTGATAAAAAGCGCAAAAACTTTTTCTGCTCCGATTTTCTCCAAACCACTTTTATTCAGTATTAGACCTTGACAGCAATGCCCCAGATCCGTCAACTCACCAGCAAAGAAGTAGAACACCCCCACAAGTGCAGACTCTTTCTTCATTGGGCGTAATCCAGCCATCTACTTTGAGGGAAATAGGAGTCTGGAGGAGGAGGATAGAGGAGGATGTTCTTGTGAACTTGTGAACATGGGGAATGCAGACTGCGGCACCTTCAAATCAATAAGCAAATAAGTGAAGACAGTTCTGCTGATGGGCTTGTTTTTGTGATTAGGTGATTAAAGTTTTTTTATATAGATTTTGCAAAACAAAGAAAGACAGACACACAGGAATAAAAGTGAATAAGGCCGAAAAAGAAAGTTAGTGATTCATTGACTCATTTTCAGGGCTCGGTGTCAGGGAATAAGAGTTCGTCCTCAAACTCTGCGAATTCAGACAGGAGTAGGTCAGTTAACAAAGAAGAACTTCCCTAATCTAAGTTGGTGTCCTCCTCGTCTTCTTCCGGCGTGCATTCTTGTATTTTGTAATCTGGTGGTATGAGGTGCTGATTCATCTTGATCATTGTTAACCTTTCCACATTTTTGGGCGAGAGGCGGGTCCTTTTGGAAGTTACAATGCCACCAGCAACACTGAAAACACGTTCAGAAGACACGCTTGCGAGTGGGCAAGACAAGTAATTTATAGCCAGGTTGGTGATCTCTGGCCGCACATCTATTTTCCCATGCCAATACGCCAATGGGTCATCATGTACATAGACCTCTGTTGAGTCATTCAGATAGTCCTGCACCATCGACTCAAGGTTCTCCAGGGTTCCTCCACTTTGCTTACTTTTTTCTGGGACCTTTTGAGAGGCAAACCCTAGCTGAGTTAGCCAATCCTCTTCTTCACACAATGTTACTGTTGTGTCTGGCGCAGATGATACGGTTGCTGGTGTCGTTAACGGCTGAGAGGGAAAATCACTCACTTCTGCCACAGCCACAGATGCAGAAGTAGATTTTTTTGACGGATGGCCTGCTGATGCTGATGTACTGCCTTTTCCTTCAATTCCCTGCTGTTCTCTTTCAAACCGACTGGCTGACATAGCTAGCCAATGTTTGTACTTTGTAACATCTGCGTCATCAAAAGGAAAGAATACTCTGCCTGCCACTGCCTTTTTGTACCGTGGATCCAGAATAGTAGCAGAAATGTAATGCTGTTCTGTGTGGATCTTTTGAAGACGTTCATCGCAAAGTAGGCGCTGTAATAACTTCTCCGCCAACTCAAATGCTTCTTGCTTTCCATCTTTTTGAAATGTAGAAGAAACCGCCTTCAGTTGGTGCTCTAGCATGCGCAACAATGGGATAGCTTTTCCCAAATTACAGTCCTCCCTGCTGACTGCACGCGTGAAGATCTCAAAAGGATGAAGCATGTCTGTCAGGCTTTTAACTAGCTGCCATTGCTCCACCTGTATCCTCAGGTCAATCATAGGTGTACCCAGTGTAAAGAAATACTGATCGACTACCGCATACTGCTCATACAGATGCTCAAGCATGTAGAAGGTTGAGTTCCAACGTGTTACCACCTCCTGGATGAGTGCTTTCACTGGGACTTTACGTTCATATTGCAGGCACCTCAGCTGCTTCCGGGCCTTAAAAGAATGGTTGAAATGTGTGCACATTCTTCGGCAGGTGGTCAGTAACTCGCACACTGGACTTTTTTCACTCAAGAATTTTTTAACAACCAGGTTTATACAGTGCGCCAAACACGGCACTCTGAAATAGTTACCCTTATCCATGGCCTTAACTACATTGGCGCCAACATAACCAATCATGCGTTTTCTTGGGGACAGCCATTGAAAGACCTTTGTGTTAAACTATTGCAAAATGTTTTCGCCTGTATCATTTTTCTCCATGGCAAACATGGCTAGTGTTGCATGTTTCCGAGCAGCTTTATAAACTTTGTCTGTGTCAACACCTGTGGTTACCTTTGCTTTAACCCCTTAAAAAGAGACCCAGTGTGCAGTGATGCACATGTAATCAGTGCCTGCGCCACTGGTCCACATGTCTGTTGTCAGATGTATAGTGTGAACAGCACTCTTCTGCAAAGCTGCCCCAATCACCTCCAGCACAAATTCATGTAGTGCTGGAACCGCAACTCTGGCAAAATAGAACCGGCTAGGAACCTTCCATTTAGGGCAGAGCGTTGCCACTAATTCAAGAATACCCACCCCTTCCACAAAAGAAAAAGGGAGAAGGTCCAGCACTAGCATTTTAGCCAGCTTAGTGTTATACAGACGCGCCGTTGGGAGGTTGTGTTCAAATGGCGCATCTGAAAACAACATGCTTCTAATGGTGGGCTGGACCATTTTACGGGATGATGATGACTTCTTCGACACAGTTACGCTCGGTGATGATGAACTTTTTCGCATTGGTGTCACTCTCTCCCACACTCTTAGTGTGGCTCATATATCTTGCAGGGGGTGTGCTGCTGACAGGGGTACTGGGTGTAAGTGAAGAAATGTTTGACGCTTCTTCCTCCTCGTCATCATCAGATGAAACATCAACGGATACAATTTGTTGACTTGAAATTTGGGCTCCCTTGATCTCCTTTAGGTGCGCATGCCATTTGACAGTGTGCTGTCTCTCAAGATGACCTCTCTGGCCTCCGGTACCATAGTTGGTACCAAGCTTACCACGACTAACTCGAACCTTACAAATGGTACAAATGGCGATGTTTTCCCTTGTTGGGCTAACAGTAAAGAAGTCCCAAACTGCGGACTTTAAATGTCTGTGGGGGACAGAGGAGGCGATACTGGGAATGCTAATGCCAGATTAAGTGGAGGATGTCTGTTGCCGAAATTTACTACGTTGTGCACTTACAGCACCACTAATTGAGGAAATGGAGGTCGAGGTGGATGGAGGCCCCTTCTGGCAAGAAAATATGGAAGCGGTAGGTGGTGGTGTACTAGTTAACTGCATTGGTGGTGGTCCCATTGCCACGTTGCCAACATCATGCTCAGCAGCATTTGGGGATAGGGTAAAAATGTCTTTTTGCTGCATGCCCGCTGAGCCTGGAGTGACGTTTATAATGACTGCGTCGTCGTTGTGAGAGTCTTTATCAGCAGGAGTATACGCCACTTCTTGTTCAGCGTCATCATCACACTCCATAACTATGAGACTTTCGGGGACCTTCCTTTTACGCTTAGCTACCTTTGTAAGATCATGGTGTGCCTCACTCTCAGACAGCAGTGGTGGTTCCCAATTTTGATCCATATCATCAGAAGGAAGGGGGCTTGAAGACGATGCAGACACCATCCTTGATCTTTTCCTTGCTGGGGATCTGGAAGACAATGAATCATCAGGAGGAGTGGCTCCCTCAGATGATAACTCGGCTTGAATTTCGATTTCCTGATGTGCCCCTACTTTGGGAGGAACAACTATTGTGGGCACTTGTGCCGCTCCATGCACCTCTGCTTGCGCCTCTCCTTGCGCCGCCTCTCTTCCCACATATACTTGGGCTTGTACTTGCAGCACTTGTGGTTGTTGTTGCGGCTGTGGTTGTTGAACACTCGTCAGATGAGTTACAACAACCTGTGTTGATTGAGGGATGCTGCTACTTTCTTGCGATGAGCCAACATCACTGGTCGATGGTCATTGAACAACTATACTGGCTGCCTCTGCAGCACTCAAGGGCTTGGACCTAAGTTGGCGTGGTGGTGGTGGCACTGAGCCCAATGGAGCGGAGGTGCTGCTCCCAGCTTGGTCCCCAGCAGACCCCGCTGCTGCTGCAGGTGTACTTTTTTTTCCCCAAAAAATGCGGCGGTCGGCACACCAGTCTCCTTGGTAAGTGGCGCCACTTGTTAAAATCTAGTTTGCAGTGTCAACATTATCGGCGCCATCTTGCCCCCTTTTTGGGCCCATTAGTGCGCGTAAGCGGCAGCCATTTTTAATGCCATGGCCTCTCTGCCCATCGCCGATAGCCCGCGTTTCTCTCTCTCTCTCTCTCCTGACCTCGCAGGCATCCCCCGCGCGCTGACAGCCCCCCGCTCTCACATGCTTGGGCCATAAACCCCTCTTCAGCGCAACCCTGCCTCGGAACCCAATCCTGTTCCCAGCTCAACACCTCCCTCCATTCCTTTCATGTTCCCGGGTCCTTTGATAAAACCCCCCTTTCCTCTGTGCCCGATTGTCCTGCTCATTCCCAGGCCGCCACCTGGCCCTGCGGATGCTGTTTATTGCCCCCATACAGTAGGAAGCTTCTCCCATCAAAGGATCCACGAGTTGACCAAAGCCCCCACCCCATGAGATCAGATCGACCACATGCATTCTGGGAATCGGCGGAATGTCCAGCTGCGCGACAATCGTCACCTGTTGTGACCGGGGTGGGGACTTCTACTGTAAATGTGTGTGGGAACGGGCTTGAAGCAGGGATTCCGAGGATGTCTTTCCGTACTTCAAAGTATTTGCAAGAATGTGCCACATGCAATAAACTGTAATAAAGATCATAAACCTGTGTATAAGAGGCCAGGCCTCAGAGATGCGGTTAGAGTGATAGAGCGCGCAGGTCACCCGGCTCAGAGTTTACCAGATTTTCACGCACTCGGGCCCATGACGTGATTGCGAAATACAAATTTGTGAGTCGGGTGATTTTACACGCCACTATCAGTATTCTATATGTGTTTCCTGTAACACTATTACCATAGCACCTGACTTACCACAGGCATTTGCTCTTCCTGATGGATCGGGAGCTGTTTGAGGACAGGTGACGAGATAATTCTAAACACTTAGTCTATTCATTTAACATCAATTTTGTAATTTTCTGAATGACCACAGACACCTGAGGCGTTTTAAAGTCTTTATGTAAGAATGTAAAGTTTAAAGTGACAAAAGTATAAGGCAGATGCTGATAAAAACATCAATAAGCAGAATCACAAAAATTATGTAACTATGGATAAGGGAAAACACCATTGAGGGCAACTGGGATTCTATTGGGTAAGGGTAACCGGGAACATGCTATTCAGTTTCAGGTTCAAACTAGGGACGACAATTTTAACACATTTAATCAGTGAATGTCTAAAACCTATAAGTAATTCAAACCCTAATCTAAGTCTATCTAACTTAGATCTAAAATATTCATCACACTTTATTTAAGCAAAAACAGTTTCAATATGCCCTACAGGAAGGGGAAAAATGGAACATGCTAATAAACAATTTTGCAAATGCTTCAATAGAGAGAACAGAGAGAAATATCATGGGCATAGAGGCTTTATTAAAGAGCAGGAAGGAAAAGATAGTTGACGAACACCCACAGGTATATTTACCTAGGACAGGAATGAGGACTAACCCTGGCCACGGGTCAGCTTCGGGAATAGACGAGGACAAGGACCCTCAAGGATTTAGGATGCCAGAAGGTGAGCAGATACAGCTAACGGAAAATCAGGACAGGATACCCCTCAGGATTTGGGTCAGGACTGGGCTCACCAAAGGGCACGACCAACACCTGCAGCTTCGGATGCAACGCCTGCGCTACCCCCTCACTGCACGGAATCCGCCAGTAACCCCGATTGGGTTCTCGAATCTCCCAGCAAAGTGCTCCGCCAGCACTTAAAACTAATTCCACCCCTTGGAGTTTGTGGAATTTCGGACAGAGCGCTCCGCAGCTCTCTGTATCAATCACCTATAGAGTCGTGGGGTCGGTGACAGGTCAGCTATTCGGACAAGTCGGACAACTTTCCCTAACTAAACTAGGCTAGATATACTCTTCTTGGGTCCCCAGACCACCCACAAATGTTGCAAGTGACAGGGTCCCAACTTACGATTGGTCAGGAGAGATGGTTAGGTCATAGTCACCACCTAAAATTCTGGGTTCCCATACTTAATATTTAGTTTTTCAGTACCCACCCCTTACATTCCAGTTCCCAGGGTATGAGAAAGGTGTAAAACAATAGAGCACACATAAGAATATACATTTGTAACAATTTTAGGTACAGCCGAATTCTCTTCCCATTGCATGGAAGATGTTCTCAGGCGCATCTCAGCTTCAGGAGCCAGCTGGCTTGGGCTTGCTTCTGCGCAGTTCGGCTTTTCCCTCATCACGTGACAGGGTTGTAGGAGGTTTCAAAGATGGCGCCGCTCCCCACTCCCAGGCCCCAAATACGCGGTACATGAAAAGTAAGCGAAAACAAATTAGAAACACAGAAAAATAGAATACACTGTACACCATGATAATCTACACTGCACCTCTTATTTCATAATAACTATAGCGCTTATGGGTTAAGCGGGAATAGATAGAACTGCAAAGCAGCGTGGGCAAGCAGGCCGCATGGTTACAAATAAGCGGCCATGTTTAGCTACAATGCGCATGAGCGTACTCTCCCTCCAAATCTGCGAATGCGTCACATCACATGGGTATGACCGACGCATGCGCAGACTGAATTTCTGCAAAGCAGCCATTCTGTAGTATGCAAGCGGAGTTATGATTAATGAACACATATGCAAGCATCTCTAGGACACCTGCGTGTACTGTAAAAGTGTAATATTAATGATAAACAGGATTGTTTAGTACTATTACAAGTTAACGAGGTTCATGAGAAGGAGCAAGTCGCCTTACGTGCGAATCCTCACTCCATCAATCCCCTCTTTGATGATATTTACTATCATCACTGTTAATGGAAACAGATGCCAACTTCAATTTTCTCACATCTCACTCATTTCTATCTCAACAAATTTGTTGTTAAGCCTTTTTTCAGCATCCTTATTGGGATGGAAACCTTTGGCCTTCTTATATATCTGGTTTCTTAATTCCTCTAATTCAAGTTCGTCAACATTTCTTTTGACTCCTCTTTTATTCACTGTATACTTCCTCTTACACTTTTGACATTTGCAGCAAATTATTATAATGAACACAATCAGACTTATTCCAGCTATTGGCATCAGTATTTTTCCCACGAGACTGCGGCCTATGTTAGTAAACCAACTACCTACAGAGGAGAGACCATCAGTCAGTCTCTTCCAGGCACTATCAACCTCCAATGGTTTAAGTTCTTTTTCCAAATTAGTTATGTTTTGCACATATTTCTTAATTTCTACACTTTTATCAGGAATGTAAGTGCAACAATGTTGCGCCTTCAGCATTCTGCAGACTCCGCCCTCTTTTGCCAATAAGGTATCAAGAGCAAGGCGATTCTGTAAAACCATTGATCTGATCGCAACCATTTCAGTATTGACCAGCAAAAATCCAGCAGCAGTGTCAGTTGACAACCGATCCACTACTGTAGACAATTTGCAGATACGGTGAGTATTTAGAACCACTCCCATTCCAGGTATCAGTGCACTAAATATATCACCTATAATTTCTCCTACACTCTCACGTCTACTACGTACTAAACCATTAGTATTTTCATTGCTTCCAGCGGCGTTGTTCACATGGTATATTTTCGGGAAGACAATGCCAAAATAGCAGCTTCCATACCAGTGATCCAGCAATTTGAAATAAGCCTTGTTTCCACATATATAATAAATTCCGGGAAACACAGGTTCTGACCCATTTTTGAAACCCCAACCTCCAATTACCTTGTAATTATGTTCGCATTCACTGGAGCCGATGAACACATTGTTATAATAACTAGTCTTTTCCCTATGAAGACAGAGCTTCCCTTTTCGTTCAAAATCCAACAACAGCGCAGGATTTGCTTCGCCATTTGAGGTGCCCTCCATGTTTTCAGCCCATTTAGGGGTTTTCTGTTTCTTATCATTGGCCTTCCTTTGGAAACTCTCCCTTCTCTTTTCTGCCATTTTCAAAAAAAAAATTTCTTGCTCATGTAATGAACAAGTCAAATTATCTCTTCGAGCTTCATTTAAATCGATGTCACCTATAGTCAGAAAGTATTCTCCCATGTAACGAGTCACTTCACTTCTGACATGCACAATATTCAGGTGCCCCCGAATAGGCAGTTCAGAAAAAATCACGTCAGTGTTTGAATAATAGTACTGTAAAGTGCTTCTATAAAATAAACTTGCTAATATACTACAGGAAATTCCACAGGTCAGGGGTAAATGGTGATAAGTCACGCCTTCAGCTACTGAAGTGGGTAGCTTCATACACACGTAACAATCTTCTATTTCCATAGCTTCTACGTAATGCACTAAAAGATTTGCAAAGACATTGAAATGTGATCTGTTTTTCATTTTGTGAAAATGTAGTCCTTCCTCATCTGGTGCTTCTAAGTCAGGTCGTGTTTGTCTCAGGCTGACTGGGTTGTCACGTCTTTCTACACTTCGTGGTGTTTCTTCAGTATGTACAACTTCTGAATCTAGGGTCATCGGTTTAGTAGGGTACAGGTTAGTATCTTTACTTATCATAAAAGGTATAAAGACTGTTAGTCCTATCCATACTACTATAACTATTGCTACGCTGCATAAGCATATTTTACAGCAAGTTTTACAACAATTCCCTCTAGGTCTTCCATTTACATTCGAATCAGACATTTTTGCTTACAGGTGGCTTTCCAACCCCTCTTTGTTTCTTTTTACAAGAGGCTCACGCAGTGTCACTTTTCAGGGTGGGTCTTCTACCTCAGAGCTCTGATCCTCGATCGAATCTTGATCGCTTCTGTCACTTTCTTCAGGGTCGTCAATCTCTTCCAACACCAAAAAGGTCCATTCAGGACTTTGATAGTTTTTATTTAGTTTCTTCGCTCTGGTACTGCGTCTATTTTGCTGAGCTCCGTCTCTTTGTCTTTCACTAGCAGCTCTTTTTCGGTCTTCTAGTTTCTCTTCTACAGTTTTCAGTCTTAGTTTCAGCCTCTTTATATATCTTGGTTCAGCTTTCTTCTTGAGCCTTTTAGTGGTCGAAGAAACTTGACCCTCTTCGTGAGCTCTTTTGTTTTCGCTACGTTGTGGCACTATTGTTTTGGCAATGTCCTTTTCCCTTCCTGTCTGACTAGTTCCAGGTCTTTCATCAGCTTCTTCTGCCTGGTTTCTATGCTGGCCTTATTCAGGTATATTTTGTACTTGATTTTGATTTTCACCCGATTTAGACTCTGCTTCCTGAACACATTCGTCTATTTCTATCTGTTCCTGTTCATGCACTTCGATCCCTTGATTTTCTTCCGCATGAACTTCAGCTTTAATTACTATCTGTCCCTTCTCAGTTTCTGGAGTCTCTGGAGGAGTGTCGATGACTTGGTCTGTCCCTACTTGGCCTATTTCCTGATCCGGTCTGACGTGATTCTCGATAACCTGATCTTCTCCTTCTATTCCTGTCTCGCCCTCACTATCCCACTCTCTATCTAAGTAGGAATATTTTCTGGTTCTTATTGGATCAAGAATCAGGTCGTCGGCTGGAAACCACTCGTCTTGACTGGAGCTCGGTAGTATTATGTCAGCTAGATCCGGACCCTCGTCTGGAGTCTCCTCAGCTGCACCACCTTCAGCTTCAGCCGCCTCTTCTTCGGTCACCTTCTTGGTATGGCTAGCATGGATCCACTTCGGTACGCCAGCACACTTTACAGCAGTGGTAGTTACCAGGATCACTTGCCTCGGTTTTCCCCACTTTGGTCCAAGGCAACTCTTCCGGGTGTGTTTCTTCAACACCACCCAATCTCCAGGTCTCAGTTTATGGGCTGGAGTGGTTGGCCATTCAACAGCAGTCTCCCCAATCTGGTGAGAGATAGAACGCACTTGGTCACCCAGCTGCCTGCAGTATTCTAGCACCAAATCATCAGAAATACTCAGCAGTTTGTGTCCAGGTACCCATGCCTGTCGCATCACTCTTCCCATTAGCACTTCATGGGGGCTCAGGCCTGTCTTTCGGTTTGGGATGCTCCTCAATCCCATCAAATCAAGTGGCAAAGCTTCTATCCAGTTCAATTTTGTGGAATTACACATTTTGGCCAATCACGACTTTATAGTGCCATTCACTTGTTCAACTATTCCAGAAGCCTCTGGACGATAAGCACAGTGTAGCTTGGGCTCAATCTTGAATGCTGTATAGAGCTCTTTTAAGATTTCGTTGGTAAAGTGCCCACCTCTGTCTGTTTCAATTGTCTCTGGAAAACCGTACCTAGGTATTAGCTCCCTGAGTAACAACTTGGCCACAGTAATGGCATCATTTTTAATTGCTGGGTATGCTTCCACCCACCTTGCGAATAGGCAAACTATTACCAAGACATATCTGTATCCTTTACACATGGGCAACTGTATAAAATCTGCCTGTAGTCTGACAAAGGGACCTTCTGCCTTTGCAATTGTACTTTGCTCTACCGCAGTCCTCTTTCCTGCGTTGAACTGCTGACACACCAGGCACCTCTGGCAAAGCATCTCTGCGATATTCCTGAATTTGGAATTGTAGAACACCTTGTCAAACACACGGCACATTGCGTCCCTTCCAATATGGGTATCTCCATGAATCATCCGGACCATTGGAGCAGCCATACTATCTGGCAACACAGGCACACCTGTCTTATCAACCATGATACCATCCCTTTCCCTGAGCTGACATTCCTCAGTCTCCCATCTGTGTTTTTTATCCTCATCTGCTGCCTGCTGCAACTCTCTCAGTTCCTTCCAGGTAGAAACATTCTCAAACACCATAAGTTGGCAGCTGTTTCCGCCCCCATAATTTTATTTTCAGGGACATTTTGTATCGGGCGCAGTACTGGGCAATTTGATCAGCGTATCTGTTTCCGGCTGTCACATCGTCATTACCAGATTTGTGAGCAGCACATTTGACTACTGCCAATTCTTTGGGCAACTGGATTGCTTCCAGTAGGGTTTGCACCACTTTTCCATTTCTGATAAGGGTACCTGAGGAAGTCATGAATTCTCTTTGCAACCATAGCTGGCCGAAGTCATGAACAACCCCGTAACCGTATTGACTGTCAGTGTATACGGTTACTCGTTTATTTTTCCCCTGTTTGCAAGCTCTGGCCAATGCGATTAGCTCGGCCACTTGGGCGGATTTAATTTCACTGAGATAGGATGCTTCTAGGGTCGTTTCCAGGGTGACTACAGCATAGGCAGCACTCAACCCGCCATCCTCATGTGTCAAACAGGAGCCATCCACAAACATCACCAGGTCCTCTATAGGAAGGGCCGTTTCTTTTATATCAGGACGTGGTTTGGTCCTAAACTCAGTTAAGTCAATGCAATTATGCTCAATTTCACCCTCTATTTCTGCATTTTGGGTGAGGGGCAACAGGGTTGCAGGGTTTAAAATATTGCATCGGGAAATTATTACATTGTCCGCACCAATAAGAATTCTCTCATACTTAGTCAGCCGACTAGGAGTGAGATACTGGGTCTTGGTTCGGGTTAACAGAATCACAACTGAATGTGGAACATAAACCATTACAGGATGTCCCATGACAATGTTTTCGCTCTGTTCCAGACTCGTGTATGTGGCAGCTACTGCCTTCAGACACCCGGGGAGCCCAGCAGCCACTGGGTCCAGAGTGGCTGAAAAGTAGGCCACTGGACGTCTAGTCAGACCATGTTCTTAGGTTAGGACTGAGAGCGCACAATTGTCTCGTTGTCACAGAATAACTCAAAGTTCTTAGAGTAATCAGGCATGCCTAGTGCAGGAGCAGAGCACAGACAGTTTCGCAATTTTATCCAGGCTGTCATGCTTTCATCATCCCAACTAACTGGATCATCTGCCCCTTTCTTGGTCATTTTTATCAGAGGTTTGGCTAGAACAGCAAATCCCACAATCCACTGTCTACAGTACCCCACAACTCCTAGGAATATTCTGACTTCTTTCTGGGTTCTGGGCAATTCCATATCTCGAATTATTCTAATTCTTTCTGAAGTAACTCTTCTGATTCCTTTCTCAATTTGGTGTCCCAGATACTTCACTGAGTTCTTACAAAACTGTAATTTGTCAGGGGATACTTTATGTCCACCTCTGCCCAAATGGTTCAGCAGGGCAACGGTGTCAATAACACAGTCGCTCTGACTTTTAGATGCCACTAGAAGGTCGTCTATGTACTGAACCAGGACAGACTCCTTCGGTAGAACTAAAGATTCAAGGTATCTTTTTAGAATCTGATTAAAGATTGAGGGGCTTTCTGTGTACCCCTGAGGGACACGATTCCAGACATAGACATGACTGTCAAACTCAAACGAGAAAAGAAATTTGCTGTCTGGATGCAATGGGATGGAAAGAATGCGTGGCATAAATCTATGACAGTGAACCATTCTGCATTCCAAGGAATCTGATACAGGATTACTGCAGGGTTTGGCACAATGGGACAACAGGGTACAACAATCTGGTTCACTTTTCGCAGGTCCTGTACTACCCTGTACTTTCCGCTAGGCTTTTTAATTCCAATTATGGGGGAATTACAAGGACTGCTCATTACTTCCTGTATTATGTTTGCCTCCAGTAATCTGTTTATTTCAAGTGCGACTCCAGCTTTCACCTCTGCACTTATTTTATACTGTCTAGTTTTCGGGTAGGTAGCATTGGGTTTAATGGCTATTTTAACTGGGTCCACATTTGCCATTAATCCTACATCTCTTCCAGTGAAATCCCAGACCTCTGGTATCACCTTTTGTTGGAGTTCTTCAGGTAAGTCATGAATGGTCAGAGTTTTAACTGCGGTATCAGGCCTTAGCAACATTAGTTTATACAGGCCATCTTCATCTGGGGTCTGAATTTCAACACCCTTTGGTGTGCAAAAGATGGTACAGTTCATTTTGCACAACAAATCACGTCCCAGTAGGTTTACTGGGCTGGAATCACAAACAACAAATCTGTGCATTTCTTTGAAATTCCCTATAGAAATCTCCATGGGTTCAGTTACAGGAGTGCTAATTATCTGGTTTGATACGCCCACTACTTGGATTGCTTCTCCCGAGAGGGGTAGGTTAGGAACGTCCGCTGTTCTCACAGTCGAACGGGTAGCACCAGTGTCCAACAGAAAGGTGACATCATTTCCTTCAACCTTTCCTTCAATGTATGGCCCTGTCTGGTCTACCGGTAGGGATGCGCCAATCACGCACTCCCCTTCCTCCCCCCTCAGGCCCCGTCAGTATTGATCATCACAGAGGAATGTATCATTTAACAGGAACTGTGAGGTTGCCGGATTTCTCTCATTCTGTCCTTCCCACACTTCAACCCTCTCATTCTGTTGAGCCTGATTCTTATAATTAGGTCTAGGAGCTCTAGGCAATGGGGGTGTATTTACCTGTTGCTGATTCTTTCGTGGCCCCTCTTTCTGCACCTGTGGATTTAAACCATTTATGGGGGCATTACCAGCCTGCAAATGTGGACACTCGTCTCTCCAGTGCCCTATCTGCCCGCACCCGTGACAGGGGAATTTCTTCTTAGCCTCTTCTTTACTAATTTTTACTCGAGGTTTCCCTCCCCCCCCAGAGTTAGTATTAGAAGTATTGCTATTCATTTTATTTAACTGTTTCTCTTGTTGCTCAGCCAATTTCACCTGTGCCCACATTACTTTCTTCTTCAGGGCCTTCTTTTTGTTCTCCATTTCATCCTTGCAGTACTTGGCGTACTTGAGGACATCATCGATGGGCTTTCCCTGCCAACAGATTTTATTATCCCTAATCCACTGGGTTATTTCCGGTCTCAACCCTAACACGAATCGATAAATGAAATGAGTCATGTCCTTAATTTCAATATTATCGATGCCACTGTAGGTCTTGAATACCTGCAATAGCCTCTCATAATAAGAGTGAACCGTTTCATTATGGTCCTGTGTAGTTCTATCAATTCGGGTCCAATCTGTCTCCTTTGCGGGCACCTTGTCTTTTAGGTATTGTATGACTTGGTCATATTTTCTCATTACATCTGGGGAAGGAGCTCCAGTTTGGGAGTCTCTTGGCAATTCTTCACTGGGCCAATTAATGGCTATCTTGCAATCAGTCCATAAATCTACAGGAACTACAATGTCAAAGAACCCATCCAGGTCCTTCAGGAGACATTTTTGGACTTTCACAAACCGCTCCACCTGCCTATACCACTCCACTGGCTTCTCCCTTAATCTTGGAAAGTCGTTGGTAAACGACACAATGTCATGCCGGGACCACGGGACATGTACATATTTCCCACCTGGCACTTCCCTCATGGGATACAGCTTTTCTGCTTGACCTACTTCTTTTAACACAAATTCAGAGGCTTTTGGTTTTACCCTACTGTCTTCCTTTTTCTTTGCCCACCTGGCTTTCCATTTATCCAGATCTCCCCATTTCTGCAGTATGTTCAGTAATTCCTTTATCTGAGTTTTCTTTCCTGACACATTCATGTTTTCTAAATCCTTATCTGAGAATTCTGCCCTATAAGGTTTCTGCAGGACCTTGGAAAGACTTACATCAATCCCCATGTCCGCAGCAGGGTCCATTAGTTTTTCATGAAGTACTCTAGTATTCCGGGTAAGGATTTTGCTGATAAACAGCAACTCTTCTTCGTTAAGAGTATTCAATCTGTCTAATCCCACATTTCCGGCCATTAACTCCTCCATTTCTATCCTTAGCCTGGGCGGGGAAGTTTCTCGATCCATTTCTTTAGTCCATCTATCTAGTTCCTCTGGAGTCACCACTGTGGCACTTCTGATCCCTGATGTTGTTTCGATTAGGACCTCCCTGGCCTTAGCCTGACTCTCTGACCGAGATTCACTGGTACCGGGTTCTCTTATGGGCAGATCCATCAGTGAGATTACAGACTCACATTCGCTTGCCTGGTCATCAACGACGAGTGGCTCTTCTCTGGGGGGTGCTGGGATGGGAGTAATGACTGGAGTCTTAGGACTAGCCTGCCTATCCCCGTAAAGGGGTATAGCAGGACCGATAGTTACAGGGATTGTCAGGGCGTCAGGACTGGGATGTATCTGAGCTATAGTCTGAATTAGATCATTTCGCTGCTTAATCAGAGCATCTCTTTCTCTCTCATGTAGAACCCTTTCCGACGAGTTGTCATGCATTATCTGGGGCACTAAAGGAGGATATATATTCGGGGCAGTGGGAATGGCTGACCCTGGTCTACCCTCACCAAAAGGTCAGTAATTTGGAACTGCTGTACTAGGTCTGCAAAAGTCATCACTATTACTGGGCTTGCTACCAATGCCAGCTACATCTGTCTCGCTAGCCCTTCTACTTCTGGAATGGTGGAGAAAAGGATTTTTCGAACTTAGAGTTCCTGAAGCTTCAGCATAAGGAGGAGGATTTTTCATCAATAAATCCTCCAGATATTCATCCTCCGAATCCCCCATGGCCATTAAATGTCGACTTTTCTCTGTCATTTTCCCACCTGCTAGTTCGGTTACCCCAAACATCGGAAACAGTCCCTCAACCATCATATTCTGTCTCCACTGCTTCATCTTCTGCTCTTTTGTTTCTCGATGTAATTTTGGATACCATTTGCTCACTCCCTTATCCATTCGGGGTCTGTCTCGCTCTAGAGCCTCAATTTCCCATTCCTCTAAAGCTTCGTACTGCGTTAATCTGGGTCGGGGTGTAATTCATTCATTCGGGTTCTCAAGTTAAACAGGATTCTACCATTAAAAGTACCATCGAGGGGAAAAGCTAGGACTCCGTCATTCTCAGTGTACTTTACCCAATTTTCCAACCACACACAAGTATGGTATCCTTTATCAAACATCATGAATGATGCCGGAGTATTAGGAGGGGGAATGATCACTCCCTCTCTTGTTCGAATGGGCTTGTCTTTCTTGAAATAATTCTTTATCTTTTCGGCAAAAGACACTTTTCTCTTAACTCCGTACATATTGTGAGGTCTACCTCTGCTCATCAACTCCTTATGACAACCTAGATTCCTTGGATCCGGTAAAAATTCAGGATACCACATACACCTTTCGAAACAGTTTATAAGCTCGGTTCGCTCAATTTTGTTTACGTATCGGCTTCCAATTCTAATGCGTCTTTCAACTTACAGCAACCAATCAGCACTGAGGTCGCAAATTCTGTTGACAAATGGGTGCGCGGCCCCTTCGTGAGACACGGTCTCACTCTGCGGCACTCACCCCTCCCTTACAATTCGGGCTTCACTACACACTCACTGGCTCAACCAATACCAGCGCGGCACGGAGTGACGTCAGCGCAGCCTTGCGACCGACTCCCTCCTTTACAAGGTAACGGAAACTTTGAATTTTTCTTAAAGTGCAAGTATGGATTTTAGTTAACAATGTAAAACGTTTGCCACTGTGCTTGAGGGTTTTAAAAAGAAAGAGAGTTTTTCTTTTACTGCAAATAAACCACTTTTGTCTACTTTTCATTCACTACGGATAGATCCCTTCCGCCTATCCTTTTCACACAAGCAATAGAGAACCTGCTACTCTTTTGACTAATCCACTTCTTTCCGGGATATATACTAAGTCAATTTTCACCAATGTCCTCTCCTGCTGTCATTCGAGCTCCAAGAATCTGCCGTCTGTGACCCTTACTAGGTGATATCACAACGGGAGTTTCACCACGGTTTTGGTAGCTAACATTTACACATTAATAGAAAGAAAAAAAGTCCTAATTAGCGCTTCCAGTTCTGCCTAACCATGCACTAATCTCCCTCCTAGCCAGTGACCTCACAGCCAAGTGGATTCTACACACCACTTGCTATTTCTTTTCCCCGGGGATCCCCACAACATAAAACAATCACTCACAATTGGTTAGTAATATACTCAATATTCCATGAAATATAATAAACTTATTCTATGACATCTAAATGAAAAACAATCCTTTTTATAGCAGCATATATATATATAAAAATCAGTAGCACATTTTATGTTTCACGGTTCAACAGTAACTATCTTATCTACCTATCCTAACTAGTCCTAACCATAGCTCTGCTACCAGAAAATACTGATAGAGCGCGCAGGTCACCCGGCTCAGAGTTTACCAGATTTTCACGCACTTTGGCCCATGACGTGACTGCGAAATACAAATTTGTGAGTCGGGTGATTTTACATGCCACTATCAGTATTCTATATGTGTTTCCTGTAACACTATAACCATAGCACCTGACCTACCACAGGCATTTGCTCTTCCTGATGGATCAGGAGCTGTTTGAGGACAGGTGACGAGATCATTCTAAACACTTAGTCTATTCATTTAACATCACTTTTGTAATTTTCTGAATGACCACAGACACCTGAGGCGTTTTAAAGTCTTTATGTAAGAATGTAAAGTTTATAGTGACAAAAGTATAAGGCAAATGCTGATAAAAACATCAATAAGCAGAATCACAAAAATTATGTAACTATGGATAAGGGAAAACACCATTGAGGGCCACTGGGATTCTATTGGGTAAGGGTAACAGGGAACATGCTATTCAGTTTCAGGTTTAAACTAGGGACGACAATTTTAACACATTTAATCAGTGAATGTCTAAAACCTATAAGTAATTCAAACCCTAATCTTAGTCTATCTAACTTAGATCCTAAATATTCATCACACTTTATTTAAGCAAAAACAGTTTCAATATGCCCTACAGGAAGGGGAAAAATGGAACATGCTAATAAACAATTTTGCAAATGTTTCAATAGAGAGAACAGAGAGAAATATCATGGGCATAGAGGCTTTATTAAAGAGCAGGAAGGAAAAGATAGTTGACGAACACCCACAGGTATATTTACCTAGGACAGGAATGAGGACTAACCCTGGCCACGGGTCAGCTTTGGGAATAGACGAGGACAAGGACCCTCAAGGATTTAGGATGCCAGAAGGTGAGCAGGTACAGCTCACGGAAAATCAGGACAGGATACCCCTCAGGATTTGGGTCAGGACTGGGCTCACCAAAGGGCACGACCAACACCTGCAGCTTCGGATGCAACGCCTGCGCTACCCCCTAACTGCACGGAATCCGCCAGTAACCCCGATTGGGTTCTCGAATCTCCCAGCAAAGTGCTCGGCCAGCACTTAAGACTAATTCCACCCCTTGGAGTTTGTGGAATTTTGGACAGAGCGCTCCGCAGCTCTCTGTATCAATCACCTATAGAGTCGTGGGGTCGGTGACAGGTCAGCTTTTCGGACAAGTCGAACAACTTTCCCTAACTACACTAGGCTAGATATACTCTTCTTGGGTCCCCAGACCACCCACAAATGTTGCAAGTGACAGGGTCCCAACTTACGATTGGTCAGAAGAGATGGTTAGGTCATAGTCACCACCTAAAATTCTGGGTTCCCATACTTAATATTTAGTTTTTCAGTACCCACCCCTTACATTCCAGTTCCCAGGGTATGAGAAAGGTGTAAAACAATAGAGCACACATAAGAATATACATTTGTAACAATTTTAGGTACAGCCGAATTCTCTTCCCATTGCATGGAAGATGTTCTCAGGCGCATCTCAGCTTCAGGAGCCAGCTGGCTTGGGCTTGCTTCTGCGCAGTTCGGCTTTTCCCTCATCACGTGACAGGGTTGTAGGAGGTTTCAAAGATGGCGCCGCTCCCCACTCCCAGGCCCCAAATACGCGGTACATGAAAAGTAAGCGAAAACAAATTAGAAACACAGAAAAATAGAATACACTGTACACCATGATAATCTACACTGCACCTCTTATTTCATAATAACTATAGCGGTTATGGGTTAAGCGGGAATAGATAGAACTGCAAAGCAGCGTGGGCAAGCAGGCCGCATGGTTACAAATAAGCGGCCATGATTAGCTACAATGCGCATGAGCGTACTCTCCCTCCAAATCTGCGAATGCGTCACATCACATGGGTATGACCGACGCATGCGCAGACTGAATTTCTGTGAAGCGGCCATTCTGTAGTATGCAAGCGGAGTTATGATTAATGAACACATATGCAAGCATCTCTAGGACACCCGCGTGTACTGTAAAAGTGTAATATTAATGACAGGATTGTTTAGTACTATTACAAGTTAACGAGGTTCATGAGAAGGAGCAAGTCGCCTTACGTGCGAATCCTCACTCCATCAAGAGCACCTCGAGAAGATACCCTGTTGTCTGAGTTGATGTGTTCTGCTTTGTCGGAATAAAACTTCTGTTTCCTGCCTTCCAGTCTCCAGCGCCTGCCTCTTTGTTTGGTAACTTGAGTGGTATTAGAGGCGGTTAGCGCCGGGCAACTCTGAAAAAGGTCATCGGCCCTACCTTTTTCCACACACTTGCTTCTTCTGCTCCTTACTGGCAACTTTCTTGCTAGAGGAGCTACGGGCAACTTTTTTTGGGGCCATCTTCTTCAGATGTCATAACAGCAGGCTGCAGTTGCACAAGTTGCAGAGTTGTCTGTGGCCACACGTGACATTGTGCTGCACACACCGCAGCAGGACTTGTTACTGGCACTGATGAGGAACGATGAGGCTGATGATTCGTCTTTCTGTGCCTAAAAGCAAACGAACCCAGAGGAACATCAGTTCAATAAATGTTGCATATGTAGCGCTTCAATTAATAGTTTGAAAGTAAGCATTTTTATTATACCCACCCCCCAACATGGAAAGACCAATAAAATGCACCACTGACAGAGTACCCCTGGGCATAATGGATGAAAGCATGGCAGACTGGGTGAAGGCCTATGGCACAACAAAGCACACTGCCTGGCTTCAAAATGGCCCCTAGACCCCCACTCACATGGCCAGGCCCTGCCTGGACCAGGCCTCAAAATGGTCCCCACCTACATGGACAGGCCCCAACACCACCCCAAAAATCGAAAAACACATAAAAATCACCACAATCCAATGCCATCCATGCCCTCAATGATGTTTACATTCAAGACACCCCACAGAAAGACTAGGCCAATGCACCACTGAGTACCCCTGGGCAAAAGGCCCCAACAACAGCCAAAAAATCGAACACGGCACAAAAATCGCCACGATCCAATGCCACACATGCCCTCCATAATCTTTACATTGAAGACACCCCACAGAAAGACTAGGCCCAGGCACCACTGAGTACCCCTGGGCAAAAGGCCCCAACAACAGCCAAAAAATCGAAAAACACAGGAAAATCACCACAATCCAATGCCATCCATGCCCTCCATGATGCTTACATTAAAGAGACCTCGCAGAAAGACTCAGTCCATGCACCACTGAGTACCCCTGGGCAAAAGGCCCCAACAACAGTCAAAATATTGAAATACACACGAAAATCACCACAATCCAATGCCATCCATTACCTCCATGATGTTTACATTCAAGAGACCCCCCAGAAAGACTCAGTCCATGCACCACTGAGTACCCCTGGGCAAAAGGCCCCAACAACAGCCAAAAAAATGAAAAACACACAAAAATCACCACAATCCTATGCCATCCATGCCCTCCATGATGTTTACATTCAAGAGACCCCACAGAAAGACTCAGTACATGCACCACTGAGTACCCCTGGGCAAAAGGCCCCAACAACATCCACAAAATTGAAAAACACACAAAAAGCACCACAATCCAATTCCATCCATGCCCTCCATGATGTTTACATTAGAGAGACCCTACAGAAAGACTCAGTCCATGCACCACTGAGTACCCCTGGGCAAAAGGCCCCAACAACAGCCAAAGAATTGAAAAACACACAAAAATCACCACAATCCAATGCCATCCATGCCCTCAATCATGTTGAAATTCAAGACACCCCACAGAAAGACTCAGTCCATGCACCACTGAGTACCCCTGGGCAAAAGGCCCCAACAACAGCCAAAAAATCGAAAAACACACAAAAATCACCCCAATCCAATCAAAACCATACCCCCAAACAAACAACATCAACTTACTTGTGAAATTTCTAATCCAAAAGTGATCCAAAGAAAGTCAAAAAGGCCTCAAATCCAAATATCCAGCAGCATCCACAAAAAGTAATCCTTCCAGGTCAAGATCCAAATCAAAGTGACCAGGACATGAACAAAGCACTGGGAGGAGCCTGCTGGACAGGAACAGGAAGTTGGAGACTGTGGGGCACTTCCTTCCTCCCACCCTCCCAAAATGGACTCCTTGCAAAAAAAAGTGCAGGCAAATGTCAACCTGAGGAGTTATTCTGATAAAAATCATCATGTTCAGAAGGTTTATGCTGCCTGCTGGTGGATTTCTTGTGCAGAATTGCAAATTTTGCAATTTCGCGAGTGCGAGATTGTTGCTGCCCGCCGCATCTACGAGTTCGCAATTGTTTACTCCCGCGATACGTGATCACGAGCCTTTATGACGTACTCGCAATGACAAACTCTCGATGTGCAAGGTGGCGAGCCGCAATAACGTAATCGCGGTCGGCAAACTCCCGCGGGATCACGCAGCAAGATCCAAAATGGCGCAGCACACGCAAACATGGAGAAAAACAACTCTTCAAACACTGAATGACGGTAAGTGAACGCCGCACGCCGCAATATTGTATTTGTCAAGCGCGACCAAGCAAAAAAATGCGCTGCACGCGAATTTGCGAATTGGTGGCAAATTTGCGAGAATTCGCGGAATGCAAATTCGCCGAAAATCCGCAAATTCCGCGAGGGGAACGGATTTTACGCTCATACTTATTAGTACTGGTGAAAAGTGATGTTAACAGCAGACTAACACTCTTCATACAGGTATGAGAAAAAAGTTCCTTCAAACACGCAGGTGCCAGAGGTTGCTTGCTGGTTGATTGAACTTCAATAAGAGTATCATACTTTGGGCCATATGTAGGTAAATATGAAATACCGATTCCTAAATACCGAATTTTACCGATTCGGTATTTAGGAATCGGTATTTAATATGTAGCTAAAATTTCGGTAAAAAATACTGAATCAGTAATATTCGTTATTACCGAATCGATAATGCCGATTCGGTAATAAGGAATCACATTCCCATTCATTCCTATGGGCCTGGAGGCCCATAGAAATGAATGGGAAGTAATTCACTATTACCGATTCGGTAAATACTGATTGGGTAATAGGGGGAGAATATTCAAGGGTGGCAGGGTGTCACATTGACACCCTGTTGCACCCCTGAATTGTGCATGTGTGCAGCATGTATGTCTACCACATGGCACTGAGAAAGAAGCCAGAAAATGCTTTATGTAAGGCATTGGGTATTTACCACCAACCTGTAGTTGGTGGTAAATTACGAATCCTTAATGCTAACATGCACTCACTTGAGTGCCTCCTACATAGCTTTTAAGGAATCGGTAAATTACCGAATCCTTAAAAACTGCCACCTACATTACAAAAGGCTAAATACTGGTCGGTAACCGGATAAATATTGATTTTCGGCCGTTACCGACCAGTATTTAACTACCTACATATGGCCCTTTAAGTGGAATTGTATTCCTTCTAATAAATGGGGTTTTGAGGAGGAGGAGAGAGGAAAAATATGACTCTAATGTCTGAAGGGCTAGTCTGACAGATCTATGCTTTGGCCCATTTGTTGAAGGTATGTGGTCCTTTTTAGGTCTCGGCTAGTGTAGGCTGCCACATGCGCAGTCTCGCTGGCGAGATTTTAGGTTTCTTAGTAGTGACGTAATTTTTTCTAGCTAAGCCCCATCTTTTTCGGATTGAGGGGTGTGTTTTTTTGTTTCTTTCTCTCCTCTTGTAAACAACAAGTTAAAAGCACGCCCATTGTTTTACATTCCAGCCAATGGAGAAGATGGTAGAAAGAAAAACATGCTCCCCAGTCTGAAAAGGACTGGGCGTTTCTCAGTCTCTTTTGTGCTTGTTGATTGAGTAGCTCGCAATGCTATACTCGTGTATTGCCTGGTATTACGTTGATCTCCCTCCCTATATTAATAGTTTCAATAAACATGTGAAAAGGACGGGGCTTAAACCATTGTTTTTAAATCATACCGGGTGCCCACCCTGCATCATGGCCACCTGTAATTTACTTTATTATTGCTAGCGGGTGCCACCCCGCGTCATGGCTGCCATCCTGATCTATTTTTTTAGCGGGTGCCCACCCCGCATGCCAGCTTATTTGTAAACTCGAGGGAGCCTATCCCTCATTGTCCCGCATGGCACTGCCGTAGCCGGGGAGGAGCACCGGAAGCTGAAGTCCGGCCTGCCGCCTGACTGTGGGCGGGGCCGGCAACGCAAGCAGGAGCCTCATGGGCTGCTCTTCCGCTTCTCCCCGGTGGGGAGAAGCTACGCCGAGCCTCGCGGGCTCCATTCTCTAAGTCCCGGTCCCGAGATGCGGGACCGGGTGAAGCAGGTGAGGCGGGGCTCCCAGAAGTAGGGAGAGCCCCGCATCATGCTGGGGGAGGCCGCTCCAGAGTCCACCTTCCACCACGGAGCTGCGACCGGTAGAAGCCCCGCCTAAGAGCTGGTAAGTAAAAGCCGGCTGGGGGGAGTTGGGCCAAGGCACCCTGCTGGTGCCTTGCTCTAGAGCAGCCCCTCTGAGCAGAGGGCTGCTCCGACCCGGCCTCAATGTTTACTCGGGCCCGAGGGGCCCATGCTGTATTGCGTAGGGGTTAGTGCAGGGGCACATTGTCGGTGCCCGCCCCCTGGCCCACACTGGTGTTGGGCCCCCCCATCATTATTCCTAGAGCCGGAGGGCTCCAACGAAGCCCCAACTATTTCCCGAGCCTAGATGGCTCCCAACATTTGGCGATCAGGCATTGCCCAGGCCCAGAGGCTTACTCCAGGTAGAAGGTTTGAAACTTACTTATTGAGTGACACAAGTGGTCACATCCAATAAATTGATTGAGAAGTTAGAGTAGGAGGCTGTAGAAATAATGTTTTTTAACGTACGCAATGGAAAATGGCGGCAATTAAATGAAGGAGCTCTTCAAAAAAGCAGAAGAAAGCACAAGGGAAAAATATGAATCCCCTGGGCACTGCCAACCTGTGTTTTAGGGTTTATCTCTACCCATCCTTCTTCAGGAATCCTTGAGCCACTAATCTGGGAACGGTGCCAGACAAAGCCCTACAATGTACCAGGTTAGATATGATGTCGAAGCCTTGGTTTCTCAGAGATCACAGATACAAGGGTACAATGAGAGATAACTCAGTGGGTTAGAGCCCAGACCAATGAGAGTCCAAAATATCTCAAAGATTTGAAGGCTCTAAACCCACCACCTAATACGCACAGGGAACCTCATATATGGGATCGATGTGTGAGGGTACTTCTCTCAGAAGCTCTGATGACTGTTTCAATGAGGCCTTCAAGTCCCCAGTGGTCAGTGCGCAGTGGAATGAGTTACTCTCTGAAAAATCCCCGGAGTGTACTAAGTTTCATGAGCTATGTGTGTGTGGGGGTGTGTGTGTGTGTGTGTGTGTGTGTGGCTGTGTGTGTGTGTGTGGCTCTGTGTGTGTGTGGCTGTGTGTGTGTGTGTGGCTGTGTGTGGCTGTGTGTGTGGTTGTGTGTGTGTGTGGGGCTCTATGTGTGTGTGTGGCTCTGGGTGTGTGTGTGTGTGTGTGTGTGTGTGTGTGTGTGGGTGCCTCTGTGTGTGTGTATGTGTGTCTCTGTGTGTGTGTGGGGGTGGGTGCAAATGCAATAGGTCTCGCATTTGCGAGGGATTAAGCTATTTGCATTGTAAATGACAATGCCATTTATTTATCTGTATTCAAGGCCAACACATAAATAAAAATGTTGTCATTTACAATGCCAATAGCTCTAACTTTTCCGAAGGCGAGACCGTTGCATTGTAAATGCTTGTTAATGGTACAATGGGCCGATATTTTTCAGTGTTATTACCACACTCATTGCCAAAAGAAAGTACAAATGCCTGCAGTCTACCATACTTTAAAAAAACGCTTATGGCGCCTCTCTTACTAAATTCAAAACTGCCCTGATGTGCAATTGTAGACCACTTTTAGTTATCTGATTCTATGATGTGTGCCACTTTGCTGCCAGGGTTTATTTTCTGTCCCAGTACGACCCTGCCCTACTCACAAAGGCTCACAAGACGGTTATAGCACTTTGTTACTTCATGCTGAAGGTACATTCGTTGCACGCATCTCTTCAATAATATATGCAAATTCAAGTCATTAAATTTACACATTTTCTGTTCAGAGGGTGTTTGGCATTAAAAGCTCACAACTTATTAACAGATGCATAAATCTTTAGAAACTTGCAAGCGTTAGTCCCACACCTGTGAATCATAGCAATTCGCATTTCCGTGGCAACACACCTCCTTTCTTCCAGGAACTTGGCTTTCACAAATTGAACATTCTGATGTGGTCGAGAGAGAGCACCTTTGCCATGGAGAAAGAAAAACTTGAAGGTGAGAGAGAAATTATCTCCAAACCTCCTGGATCCTGACCCTTCACTCAAGAACAACCTTGGCAGGAACCCATTTTAATGCTAATTTGATGCAGCGGATGCTCTCTTTTCCGGAACTGAGATAATGTATTAGTTAAGTGTGCCAATTATATTCTCAGACATTTTGAAATAACAGTCAGACACTTCCAAGTAGCCATTGCAGCCAATTATGACATGATCTATATTTGTACAATCCCTCTCATTCTCATGATTGGATGAACCATCTCAGGATGTTGTCCAACCTGAAACCACAGAATAAGCACCCTCACACTGGGCTCTCTTTTTTCTAGAATGCCCGAGCATACTAAGAAATCTGCAGTCATAGGACAGGGCTGCTGGTCCAGAAGACTTTTTTAAGGTTTTGCCCTGGCTTGATCCTAGTCGCTGCTTTGTTGAACCTGAAAATGGAGCCGGTGAATCTGATCATAAAACAATTGAGATTCTCCTTACTCCAAACAGTAGATGACAAAAAGATTAACATTAAAATCTCGAAAGTTGAGCACATTTTTTTTCTGAAAAGAATATATTTATGCCTTTCTCTGAAAAATCAGATTTACTGTGTTTCACGGTCATATAAATATATATGACCATTGACTGCTAGCTTTATTGAAATCAGAGTCATTCACCTCTCTCTTTTTCCCCACTTTAAAATCTCTTGGATTCATCCTTAATTAGTCCCTCATTTTTACGACACACTGGTGGAGAAGTCTGTCAATTTCTATCTCCATTCCCTGAAGCAAAATCAAGTAGCTCATATAACCAGGTCATCGGAAAATAGCAGTTCAAGCTCTAATAGGCTCCAGACTAGGGGCCTCATTTATGAGAAATGACGCATCGCTGCATGAAAGCAACGATGGGTGACTTCTCAGTGCGCACTCCTTGCGACATTCCTGATGCGTCATACATTAAATATGACGCATCATGTCGCAAGGAGTTACAGATTACTGACGTATCTGTAAGCGCAAAAGTGACGCATTGCTGGAGTGTGTCACAAAAGTTACGCAACTCCAGCAATGCGTCCTTTCACACGGGGCAAGCCCCATGTGAAAGGGCCTGCATCAGTCTTACGCCTGCTGTGAGGCAGGCGCAAGATTTTGACGCAACAGCGACCTAAAAGTGACGCAGTGAAATCTCATTGATTTCCCTGCGTCACTTCTACGACCCTTCCTTGAGTCAATATGCCCCCTTGCATACATTATACCTGGCGCAGGTATAATGTGGCGCAGGGGTTTACAAATTGACGCATCTACCAAGATGCGTTACTGTGTGAATATGGTGCAACAAGGCACATTTTTTACCCTGCTGGTGCGTCACAAAAAGTGACGCAGCAGCGGCGTAAAAGTGACGCATGGCCTCATAAATGAGGCCCTAGATTTCGGGAATGCTACAGTTGCAAACGTGCCGCTTTACTCGCTTCCTCTATCAAAGTCATACTTTATTCGGCAGCCGGAGCGGTCAGTTCCACAAGGAAAAATCCCACATCACCCTATACACTGAGCGATCTCAGTTGGTAACTGATTACATCAAGGATTCATTTCAAATTATGAAGCCTTGCCTATAGGGACAAAGGAGTGCACACTCTCTTACATATGAGGTTACACCTCATTTCAGCGACCCTGAGAGGCCTCAGGAGCTGGAACTCTTTAGATATTAAGGTCAAAATATTTGGACCATCTCTTACCGAGAAGCACGGCTTCACTGGTGCTGCTAAAACTACCTGGCACAACAGGATGAAACCCACCCTTCTTAATTCCAGAGAACAGTTAAAAACTAACATTATTTGCCTCTTCTTGAGCAAGCACCCGTCCCCACCCAAACACTTTAGTCATCAACTACAATGTTTACCATTCCATTATGTTGTATCGAAGAGTACCAGTTTTCATCTGCTTCTGCTGTACATTACTGCTTTACCGGTATCTGTTTCCTTTTTTAGTCCAATGCCTTCAAATGAGATACCTCTAAATAGAGCCACCTGTCTTTCAGAGCTCCGGAAGATGGGTAAATAAATAATTAAATACGAAAAACAAAAAATGTCAGATTTGTTGGAGACATCACGGACATCTAGTCATGCAGGGGAGTTCTTGTCAGCTAGTGTTCCACCATGGAGAAGAAGGGCTGTGCACACAGGATGCTGCCCCAGGCCCATTAATAGTGTAAATGGATGCACCTTGGATGCTAGTGGAAAAGTTTCCCTGCATCACAACCCCTCCACCCCAACCATTGCTTCCAATAGTCTTCCTCTTTGCTGGTAGGGGATGCTGACAATGTCTTCCTTTACATGATAAATCTGTTTTCAACATTCCTGTGTCAGTGTACCACATCGCCCACATTTCTTAAACGTTACAGAGCAATTACAAATGTGGTGCACCCAAAGGTTTGACTGACCTCCTGTCTGAAGCCTGTGAGAGTGCTGGCCCATGACTGGAGATTTGGTTTTCCTTCCACATTTTGAAGGAGAACATAACAAAAAAGGATAAATCTATTAACTACAAATATGTTTTTTTTGGGAAAAAAATAATGTTTTGCCGAACACTCCCGAATAAATCTATTAGGGCACCAATTTTATCAGTTTATGCTTTATCTTAAACATAGTCACAGTTTCACCATTCTAGCTATTTCTACAGTCATTGTTGTGTTTCTGCCACACTTTATATGGAAACTGGTTGTCAGTGGCATGTGAGCAAGACCTGTGAAATGGTAACTTTTGAAATTCAGCTTGCCAGCTTTCGAAAAGAGAAGTCTGAGATCCAATTCATGATCAGGTTTCAACAGATCATTTATCTCCAAAGGCTTCAAGGAAGTTGATGTGCTTCCTATGCATCACTCCTTCCCCATTAGGATTCCACCCTGATTCTGAGTGTAACCGCTTTCTTCTTGGTAAGGACTGACAATATTGATACAAGAGTGAGATGTTAGCCTGGCATATGATGCCCACTAGTTTTAGTGGGCACCTTGCACCAGTCTAATCAACCCTTATTGATGGTGGTTGTAAAGTCAACCTTATAGAAAGCAATCCTAGTGGTAGCATGAACCAGCAGTCTTCAGGCTAAGACTTCAGTAGGCAGTTAAGCAAGTTGTTTTACCATATACAATCCCTTGAATACCAAATGAAAGGACACCACACAAGGTATATATTAAATATATATGTATTTAATCTAAACACAACCCCTCTGCACTCTTTATGAGGTCAGAGGTAAAAATACAATACAAGTCACACAGTTAATATACGATAAGTTGCACAGTATAAGTTATGCCCTAGGGGCCTCACAAACCATATACTAAGAAAGTGGTATAAGTACCTTGTGTTAGTTAGAAAGCAGGCCTGGGGCCTGTGGAATTGCTGGGGCTACACTAAAAAACCAAAGGTTCGGAAGTAGGAGACCCACGGGAGCTGCATGCAGTGTCTAAACACAGGCGCGGATTCCCATTGACTTTCTAAGGAGATCGTAAAAGATACAAAGTTACAATTTAAGGACACTTCCAGATGGACTAGGATGGAACCCTTTTAAACTAGGACACTTCGAGAGTCAAGACCCACGGGAGCACTGGAGTACTCGTGTTACCTCACACAGGTAAACCAGGTGCATAGGTGTCTTTTCGTGTCGGGTTTCGTCGTCATTTTCTATGGAGAGCTGCTAAGAAATGCTGTAGAGCGACCAGAAGAAAAGTGTCCTGGTGGATCCAAGGGTGGATCGGATTTGTGAAGAAGCTGAAAGCAGAGGGGACAGAGTCTGGGTTACTAGCCAGTGACCAGGAAGGTGTCAGGAAGGAACCAGGCAATGCCGAGTGCTTGAAGGTGAAGAAGGTGAGTTTGTCTCTTCAACCACGAGGTCCAGGAGGCATCGACGATGACCAGGCGCTGGATTTGAGCTGCCCACAATGGATCTAGATGACTGTGGTGTTGGTATCCGTATTGGATCTAACAAGCCTTGGCAACTGCAACCCATGCAGGATGTCGAGATTGGCTCTGTTACAGACCAGCAAGGTCGGTGGCAATTCTCCTTTTCAGGGAAACTGTACCAAGCCTGGAGCAACCAGGAAAGCAAAGTAAATTCAAGATGGAGTCTTCGGGGGGCACACTAGCCAACAGGTAAGGAACTGGGAAGATGCGTCAAGCTCAAATGCAAAGACGGGGCCCACAGGACACTCGTGGAGTGTGGGGGCCTGGGCCTTCGTGCTAATAGGGCTCGGGGCTTGGGATTCTCGTACCCCAATGCACAACTTGCTGAGGCTTCAGGAAAGGAGTGCAGGTAGCAAAATACAGGATGTCCAAGATGTCCGGTTCCACGCCTCTCGTGTCCTCCACAGGTCCCAGCTTTGCTGAAGATGTGGGTCCGGGTCAGAGAAGTCTGGAAGTCCAGTTCTTGAGTCACAGAGTCTTCGGGTTCTGACAGGAGCCTTAAAACTGCAGACTGGCAAAGTTGCTGTTGGTGCCTGTTTGCACAGGGTAGTCACTCCTTGACCACAAGGGAGATGTCTTCCGTCTTCCAGTCAGAATGGTATGTCGAAGGTCCAAGATATGTCTTTCAAAGATTCGTCCAGGATAATCTAAAGTCTCAGGGACACAGCTCCTATACTTATACTAAGGATGAGGGCTGGATTACCTGACTAGGTCCCTCCTATGGGTGGACCTGGGAAGGGGGTGGTTACACCCCTTTCCCTTTGTCCAGTTTTGCACCAGAGCTGGGGCTGGAGTGCCCCAGCAACTGGTTTGAACCAGGCTATGCATGGAGAACCTTGTGTGCCCCAGGCAGTGTCTAGATGCATTCACTGAATGCAGCCCTCCCAGCCCAATACACTTAACCCCTGTCTGGGGAGGTGCCAGCACCTTCCTGGACAGGAAACCTAATGTCCAGGCCTCCCCTGCCGGACTTTCGTCCAGCAGCAGGAGGTCAGACTCGTGTCTGTGGCAGCAGCATCTATTTTGTGATGCTGAGGCTCTGTTTATTTTTAACCGGGTAAAGCAGTAAATTACATGTCTTTTCCCTCTAGAAGGGTGGAATGCTACCCCCGCTGCCAGAATTGGTGGGGGGTAGTATTCCAAAATGTTTGACACCTTACACGACATGTTTTGATAAAGCCAAACCAAAGTTAGCATTAACCGCTAGGATTATAATGCACTTAAGAGTATATTGTATGGCTATATCATAGAACAGCTATAAGGAGATGGTTCCAAAAGCTGCAGAGGGGCTCAGCTCATGCTAGGGCATCCTCTCACATAAAACCAAGCGCTCTGCCTCCAGGATTGTTGAAGCCTACCATAGGAGTGGCTTATAGTTGTATATGTGTCTATATATAAAGGCAGATATAGGTATACTATATATATATAAGTAAGGGGTGATTACACCACCTTACCCAGGCTGTGTGAACAGACCTGCAATGTCAGTTTGGAAGGCAAACCAGGGGTGGCACAATACATGCTGCAGCCCCTGGTAGCTTGTCACCTTTCTGGTGAAGAATTGGCTTGGTAGTTTAGTCTGCCCTGTTCCCATGATGCACTGGGCCAGGGACAGACTGATTTGCATATAGCCAGGTTCTGAGCTGGGATGGTGCAGTGAGCTAAATAACGGTGATGGATCAAGCCCTGATTGTTGGACTGGGTAAGAGTGGTCTGCTTAATTCAGACACTCTGTTCATCACCACCCCCTTTTCTGAATCGTTTTTTGCCACTATAGGTGTGGCAGGGTATATTCAGACATGAGTCCCTTGCTCACTGCACCATCAGGATTCAAGCAAGCCGGGCCGACGATGGCTGAAATGCCAAAAACCGGTCCCCGGAAGCTTGTCTCCTTTCTGGTGAAGAATAGGCTTGGTAGTTTAGTCTGCCCTGCTCCCATGATGCACTGGGCCAGGGACAGACTGATTTGCATATAGCCAGGTTCTGAGCTGGGATGGTGCAGTGAGCTAAATAACAGTGATGGATCAAGCCCTGATCTTTGGACTGGGTAATTCAGACACTCTGGTCATCACCCCCCCCCCCCCTTTTCTGAATCGCAGCCCCTGGTAGGCCTAGGGTACACCTATGCCCTGGGTACCTATGGTACACTATACAGGGGATCATAAGAGTGACCCAGTAACCAATCTGGTATGCACCTAAAGTGCATGGTATCAATTTAGAGAGAGGACAACTGGGCTATGGGTCTGATTAGCAGGCCCCCAGCCACATTAAAGTCAAAAAACCAGAGGATCACAGCAAAAAGGGGGGTGACCATAGGAAGCAGTCCCTACTCTCCTACAACAAGGACGTTGAATTCTAAGGCTCATATTTACCTGCACTTAGTGCTGCGTTTGTGCAGAAAAAGTGAGGCAAACTGTTGGAAAGTGTTGAATTGGGATTTACTTTCCGGCATAAAACGTGTTTGTCACTAAAACGCAGCCCTGAAGTAGCATAAAGTAGGTCTATGTGGTACTTTGTGATAAGAGGGTGCACACTGAAAGGCACGTTGTAGTCTCAGGGAAGGTGGATGAAAGAAAAGGATTATGCTTTTGATGAATGAAGAGATCCAAAGAACTATGCATGTGAAGAGAAGGGGTTGTCTTGAATTCTGTGTGCAAGGAGGAACTATGGATATCAGCTGTGGTTAATGATTCAATAAAGATCGGGCACCCTCATGTAAGCCACAGTGCTTGGTTTCCTGGGCGTAGAAAGATAGTCTACTTGTTTATAGGTCCTGATGAAGGTTGTGTAGAAAACAAATAACCCACTGAAACGTGTGTTGACCAATATCATATGGAAACCCCAGATAATAGAAGACTAAATGAAAAGTAGTCTTGTACTGAGAAAACATATATAAAATAAACAGTTTGTTGGTGTTCCTGGGAGAGAGTGTGTGTTATTAGTGTAGACCAATGTAGTTTAGAATGAGTGATGATGATTCAAGTGGGGAGGCGAGTTTTTGGTTTTATGAATGCATGATAATGCTTTCATTTCTGTATTTTACTGTTTGGTAGACCAATGAGTTAAACATTGATTGTGATCTACGAACTATACAAATATAATTGATGTACAAATAATGAAAGCTGTGGTTTTTAAAAAAATTACAAAAGAAAAATGTGATATTGAAGAAAATTGGATTGTAATATACCTTGGTGATTGACTTTGGTGGACATATTCCATCTAATGATGAAGACAAGTCAAGCAGGGAAATTTTATTTGTGTATGATATAATGTTTCCACTGTGTTCCCAGACCTTAAATTTCATGTTATGGAGCGCCCTATGTGGTTACTTTGGTACAAGGGGGTTCCCATACAACCGCATGTAGTTTTTGACACAACACCTTGTCAAATAAAAAACAGGAGTCAGGGCTTTGTGTCAAAAATATATACTTCAATGAGGCAGGAGTAACTTTGGAAAAGGTTTTCTTTTCTTCAAACATTTCCTACTTTGAGTTTGGCTATAATTGTCCAGCACACAAACAAATTTGGATACACTTTATGTTTAAACATAGGGCATCATTTATGACGATTTGGCGCAGGGCATTGCCGCAAGGAATCTTGCTGCCCTGCCCTACTTAAAAAAAAGGGCAGGAATACGCCCTATCTATTTGATACAGTGCATTCCTGTCCTTTTCCCCAGCGTCGGCGCACAATGGGCTGCCATGTGCCAACGCAGGCACCCTATCACCGCCATGTGCCAATGCACGCACCTTTTCACTGCCATTCACCGCGGTGCAAGGGTGCCTGCTTTGCAAGGCTGATTGATTTTGTGCAGGAAGGGATACCGTCCTGCACAAAATCAATCCATTCAGGCTATTTTCTCTTTCTATGTGTGCAGCAGAATGCAGCACACATAGAAGAAAGAAAAAACGGTGGTGGTGTTAGATTCTGACACATTCCCAGGTTAATGATCTTTTGTCATTCTGGGAATGTGTCAGATTCCATGGGTGTTGAGTGGGAACACCCACAGCAACACTTATCGAACGCCCCTTTCATACAGTGTTCAGCGTGACAGGGGAACATATTTACAAGGCCATGAAAAGCCTTGTAACATGGCTTACCTGGCCTTGTAAATATGCTTGGACACATTGAGTCACCTGAACGTCAAAAAAGGTATTTTGTGTTGGAAGGTTACCCTTACAGAACAAAACCTTTACTAGCCATCACACAGACACCCTTGCAATAAGATTTTAAAAAATCAATGGGGCAGATTTATGAGGCCCTAGCGCCACGTTTACGCCGCTGTTGCGTCACGCAAGGCGGCGTAAACGTGGCGCATCCCTGCGAACGATTTACAACGTGACGCATCTAGGCAGATGCGTCACGTTGTAAAGCCCTGCGCCGCTTGTGGGCGTTCCGGCGCAGGGTGGGCGTTCCGGGGCTGGTGCGCCTCGCAAAAGTGGCTGAGTGAAATCTATGAGATTTCACTCAGTCACTTTTAAGCCAATGCTGCGTCAAAAGCCTGCGCCTGCTTGAAGCAGGCGTAGGTCTTAACGCAGCATTGTTAAAATGGGGCACCCCGGAGCCTTGCTGGAGCTGCGTCGCGCTTGCGACGCAACTCCAGCAATGCGACACATTTCCGGCACAGATGCGTCACGCATCTGTGCCGTTTTTGCACCATGGTGCGCAGCATTATAAATGCGGCGCACCATGGCTGGCGGAGCTGTGGCGCACTGTGGCGCATGTTAACTGGCGCATCCCTGGGGATGCGCCAGTTAACATAAATCTGCCCCAATGTGTTGATGCAAGGCTGCCTGTGGTGCTGTGGAGCTCTATCTCTTTCACACATCAAAGCACTGAGTGAAAAGTTAATAACTTTGGCCATAAACGTTTGCAACGTTGGGTAAATCTTCTTGCCTTTCGGTATTACAGGCTCTTGGAGCTGTTATACATTTACTCCTGCCTGGAAAATTGCTCATTTAAACATTTGAGCGTAAAATGGTCGCAATATATGCTACACTGACTCTTTCTGTTTTGGTTTGAATTGTCTCATTAAAAAATGGTCAACATAATGCCCTCCAACAAAAGCTTTCAGTTCACTAGGAGATCGTACAATTATTTGACAGCAGAGTTTTACAAAGAATGAAAGCAAGAAGAAATGGTTTGGGGTGCCTGACAGTTGAAAAAAAACTCTTAGACTGAACAAAAGGACCTGGATGAAGTCTAATTGAATAGGAGTAACAAAAAGTAGTGGGCAGTTCTAAAATCTAAAATGCACCAATAAATGGCAATTTTTCAGTAGAATCAGGCAGTTTTGCGTTGATCAGTGTATACTTTTTACATGCTTTTTGTTATTGTGTACTAGTTATGAACCAACATTTACAATGTCCTGTTGGTACAAACTGTAATTGCTCTAGTAGTGAGTAGGTGCGCTTCATTTTGTTTGCACTGGTATTACATTTTAGTAAATATATTTGTAAAATTCCCCAGTACATGTGCAAAAGTGCTTGGAACTGGTACAAATGTTAGCTGGAACCTGTGCAGCTCACTTGATGGGGCCAAAAGAGATGTTAACAAAAGGCATTTAAAGGTGGCCAGGAATAGAACTGTGGTGGATGCATGATCGGAGTACTCTCTGCTCCAGATTCCACAATCTGCCATACTACCTCGACATTGGGCGACCCCTCTGCTGGAGAGCTCCTGATTATCTCCATGGGTTGCCCTGGGGAAGCCGCAAGTACTGACGGACTGCCCTGGGAGGAGGACCAGGGACAAGGAAGTTGAGCACTTGAATCAACATATGCTAAATAGTCAGTATGTTCTTTGTCCAGCCGGACAGAGTTTTATTTTGACAGGTATAGATAATAACATACATTTGGGAGGAAATGTCAAGGGGGCACAACCTGTGACCCAAACAAAACAAGACACAACAGCAGATTAAAACAAAAACGAGCGAAGCGGTCTGTTTCCTAGTATTCAGTAGACAGACTTAATTCAATCAAAGTACCATTGTGAAATACATTCAAAATTTGTAGGAGACATATGGTACATAGGTGTCGACGTTTCGATGCAAAACTTAAATGTGTGGCATCATCTTCAGGACCGAGATATAAAACATGCCTGTCTTGAGTTCAAACAGTTGCCTACCAGTCACACAAAACAAAAAGACAAAAAATTATTTACAGAAGGTATTTTGAAGGAGAGAGAATTGGGAAAAAGACGAGATAATACGTTTTAAAATCAATTTGCTAGGCATGGCATTCAGTGATATAGAATTTCACAATTAGCAACTTTACAGTTGTACTTTGGATTAAGTTACATAACACGAGGCACTATTTGGTTGCTGGGTAACGCTTCAGTCGCAACTCTTTAGTATATATAGAGCGAAGTGACAATATTTCAAGAAAAGTGCCTAATGGTTCGTGCAAGGTAAGTGAAATAAGTGCATCATACAGCATGGAAAGATCATGATGATAAGGAAGTCCAACAAAACCAGCATGTTTGGGCGAGTATGGCACATATACTTAATTCATCAGGCACGTAGACGGATAAGAGTAGTGATGTACGGCGTGTACATGTGAGTATAAGCAACTAAGAGGCTTCTAAAAAGTGACCCTGGGAATGGCGCAGTGAGGACAGCCAATTCTCGAAGTGTAACATTGTGAAGTCGCATTTATGGAATGAAAGCAGTTATTACAGCGGAATCGGAAGGCTAATTGGGGTATATCGCATTAAAAATGGTTGGCGCGGAACCGGTAGCTAATACAGAGTGATACAGCGCATACAGGAGGCTGCTAAAACCCAGAAAGAAACAGTGACATAGAATAGTGGTGCTACATACGACGCGTGTGAAGATTACGGCACAGTGAGGCAGGAGTCTAACAGGGGTGATATGTAGGAAATGGAATTACCATAGTTATGGGCAATCCGTACCAATTTTTTAAGTAGGGATTGGGTAGGTTGGATCCTGGGTGCGTGAAGGTGACCTGGAAGATAATTCCACAATTAAGGGGAAGCACGCATTGAGAGGCCGGCAGGCTGGAGTGGCGTCTGAAAAACATCTGCTTACCCAAAGTAGAAGGGTATGTCGGGTTCACGCAAATAGGGGGAAGACTTCACCCAAGAAAGAACATTCCCCTATCTTAACAAAGACTACTATACAATCCGATCATATAGTGGACCCCATAACCAGAGACCCTGGGGTAGATTTAACCAGCGTCAAAACCTTGTAGGTTTTTCGGACAGTTCAGTTGACTCATATGAACATTCAGATCAAGGTGAAAGTCCAGGCCCCTCTAACAGGAATTTTTAGGCAGAGGCCAGCCAGAACCCCCAAGAGGTGGGAGAGGGAAACAGCCACAAAGATGGCCCAACCCCCCAGGCAAGCGATTCACACGCCGCCAACATTACCGATGGTAATTTGACAATAATCTCATTGTTGACCCAAGTGACATTGTTGATAACACACCCCAAACCAATACCTTGCTACCCATCTTCAACTTAACCCAACATCAACTGTCAATTAGTGAGTTATCCTTGCTTAACAAAGGGCTCTCATTTGTTCCCACCGTCCGTCCAAATTATTTGGGTCGCCCAAACTGAATTGTTGAAATTTTTCAGGAAAATCCGGCTACACAGCTATTTCCTACTAAACCCCTCTCCAGCTAAGATTTCAAATACCCCATTTAAACCACCATCTAAATTCTCACCCACAGCTGGAATGATCCCACCTGAAATTCTCACATTTGAGAAACTTGTTCTTAATGATCTAGCATCTATGGAAAAATAGAAATCTTTTGTACCATACAACATTTCTAAATGAGAAAAATGCCTTGGCATCACTTAAAAACAACTCATCTCTGGTCAGTAAACCCGCCGACAAGGGCGGGGGAATTGTGATACACGGGTTAGATAATTACAAAAATTAGATTTTCAGACAACTGAGCAACACCGACCATTATTGTACATTACCTTGCAACCCCACAAAAGAAATACAAAAATTGATCTTACAAGTCACCAATGATGCCCTTGAATCTGGCTACCTATCGAAAAAAGAACACGAATTTTTTAACACAAAATCACCCAGAATACTGTTGATCTATTGCCTGCCCAAAATTCATAAAACCTTGAAACACCTCCAGGTCGCCCTATTATCTTGGGGTGTGGCTCCATTTTGGATCCCTTCGGACAACATATCGACTTCTTTATTAACACCTTGGCTGCTAGGCGTTTTTCCCCTCCTGTGCTGGGAATTACCATTTTGCTGTTTCCATGACGAGCTCAGCTCGTCATCAGCACACGACACCCGTGGGTGATGACGAGCTGAGCTCGTCATCAGCATCGAAAGGGTTAAAGGGTTTGTTCCACAGACACAGTGCTTCATAAGGGACAGTATGTCCATGATTAACTTGATTGAAGAACATCCGTTTGATCCCACATCCAGCACAATGTGCACGCTGGATGTGGAATCACTGTATACGAATATCCCACAGATAGAGTCACTATGTGTTATTGAGGGAGTTTTAAACAGACGCCCACGCCCACACAATGTCCCCACACTATTTATCCTACAACTTCTTGAAACCTGCCTGACAAAAAACTTTTCCTATTTGAGAATCAGTTTTATAGCCAGGTACGTTGAACATCCATGAGAGCTATTTTTGCTCCCAACTTAGCAATTCTATACATGGACAACCTAGAAATGTGTAACATTCTGAATTCATCCAATCCTTTCCACAGTGGCATCGCCCTGTGGAAACGATACATTGATGATATCTTTATGCTTTGGACAGACACAGCTGAATCCCTCACACAAATACTTCATTGGCTGAAAAACAACAGTGGAGGCCTTAAATACACACAATCTGTTAGCAAGGAGTCTATTCCCTTCCTTGACCTAGAAATTAAACATTAAGACGGTCGCCTTACCACTAGGTAGTCTTCATCGAAAACCTACAGAGCGTAATACCCTGCTCAGCTACAGTAGCCATCACCCTCGGGCCTTGAGAGACTCACTGCCCTATTCACAATTTCACCGTATTCGACAAAACTGCTACTTCAAGGAAGACTACTTTGCTGAGGCTAAGACACTCAGTCAGGATATCTTTATTCGACTTTTTACAAGTCATACAAAGAAACATAAACGATAAAACATAACATAGGATACATATGTCCATACATACATAGCCCCGCATTTCCATAAGAACATTAAAACTACAAATACATGTTAAATACTATACAATGTTAAAACAATACAAATTATTTCATAGAAAGCAAGAATAATAATGATAACCCTTAAAAATTGCTAAGGCGAGTTTTGACCAGCAGCTTTCACCCTAGCTGCAGCTACTAAGAAATTCGCGATGCAAAAGGTAGTGCGGGGATTTGACAAAAGCTGTAAATAAAGCAATGCTGGGCGAACCTGAGTGAAACCCGCTTCTTTCAGGATAGGGAGCAGATATTTTTTCCTCTGCTCATGAAAGAAGCTGCAAAACATAACAAAGTGCATTGTGTCCTGCACCGAGAAGTCGTCACATCTACAAGGTGGAGCTTCATCTGGCTTCTGCCAGCCCTTAAATGAACCAAGGTGGTAGTGTATCAGGTTGAACCTGAACTTGGTTAACAGGAACCTATGGTAGGGAAAGGTTACAAAAATAAGATAAGGTGCGATGGAAGGGGCACTGACCAAAAGGTTCTGAGACCTAACTGATGGCTTCAATAGTTCAGCATCCTCGCGATGCGCTTCCTTACTATCCATGAATGCCTTTTTTATGTGACCTATATCTTGGGCCCTGATTTTGTCTGGGCATAGAAAGAGCTCAGGGCGGCCCAGGTCAGTAAAAGATTTAATTAGATAGGCCATCCATGGAATACTACTGTGTTTATCTAGAGATAAAACATCCTTCAGAATTTTATGGTTTAGTGGGAGGTCTTCGTTTAACCACAATTTCAACCATAGGATCAGGGGTGCTAAGCTCAGTAGATCTGACAGATACGGTAAGCCCACCTCTCGGTGGATTGAGTAGGTTGGGGTAGACTGAGGTACGGAGAGGAGGGATCTAATAAATCTGTTTTCCGCTCTCTGGATAGGGTCAAGATTAACGTAGCCCCACAAAGGTGAACCGTAAAGTGCAATAGCCACTGGCTTGCTCTTATAGATCTTTAGAAGGGCTTCCATGGGCCGAGCTCCCAACTTGCCTGCGAAACCCAGGATCGCTGAGGAGGATCTAGTTACCGCCAACTTTTTAGCTCTTATCTGTGGCCCCCATGTTCCCTTTTGGTCAAATAATACACCCAGGTAGGGGAATGTCGTTACCATTGAAACGGGAACCCCTCTACAAAAAAAAAGATTTATGCCTTTTTTTGGTGCACTCACGCCCCAATACCATTGTGTGTGATTTTGAGACATTCACCTTCAAATCCAAATTATTCATAAAAGTGCCAAATGCGTCCAAAAGAGTCTGAAGGCCAACACCAGTTCGAGCAATCAACACGGCGTCGTCAGCGTACAGGAGAGCCGGGATTTGTACATCCCCTGCACGTGGGACGTCCGCGTTCTGGCCGCGCAGATGTGCCCCCAAGCCGTTGATGTAGATGGTAAAAAGCGTGGGGGCTAAAATGCAGCCTTGCCGTACCCCCTTTAGGGATTTAAACAGTGGGGTACATCTACCATTGTTTGACACTCGAACGGCTGCGAACAGCTCCTGATGCATAGTGGCCATGAAAGAGACCAAGGCTTCTTCGATGCCCAACTCCAACAGGATCGCCCACAATTTTGATCTATTAACAAGGTCAAACGCCGATGAAAGGTCCATAAAAGCAAGAAACACAGAACCCTCCTTGGCTACAGTGTACTTGGAAATGAGTAAATGCAAGTTAGTACATTGTTCAATGGTACCCTTTCTCTCTCTAAAACCGTATTGCAAGTCAGATAGGCCGCCACAATCCTCAATGTTCTCCCTCAGTCTGGCTAACAGGACTCTGCCCAGTATTTTTATGGTCGAGACCAAAAGGGATATGGGCCTGTAGAATGCGGGGTCGTCCCTCCGCCCTTTGTTTTTGAAAATGGGGACGATCGTGGATATGGCCCATGAGGCAGGCGCTGGGTTGCCGTTCACTGCATTAAACAGATTTGCCATAACCTCGGCCCATAGTTTAGGAGAGAACATGAAGAAGTCAGCCGGGACTCCATCCGGACCAGGTGCCTTGTGTTTGGTGGTTGCCAGGAGTGCTTTTTCCACTTCTTGCGAGTTGAAGATGATGGGGTGTACGTAATTGCTGGGCAGCTGACCCCTGTTTCTGCCTTCGTCATCATCTCCCCCATATACATTTTTGAAAAAGGACAGCCATGTTTCATCAGTGATCACACAGTCCAGGGGTGCGTTGTTATCTTCCGCAAATAGTGGCTGCCTCATGATCTCCCAAAATCTCCTACTGTCCTTTAGTACAGCAGCGGAAAGGAGATTATCCCACGTTTCGCGTTTGATGTCGTCTTTGCGGATTTTTGTGGCCGCTTTATAGATCTTCCTTTTTCTTGAGATGTCAGCTTTATCCCTAGGTACAGATTTTAGTGCCACAAGCAATTCTCTGTGTGCTTTCGAGCATTCATGGTCAAACCAACGCTTGTGACCTTGAACTCCCGGAGTGGGTTTGACCAGGAGATCCTTAGAGACCTGAACGCAAATTGCCTCGTAGGCTGCAACTATGGTATGCCCTTGAGTGTCCGGATTTCTACAGAGCTCAACTTGAGCTTTGATTTTGGGGAAGCATTTTTTATAGAAATTGTCCGGGATCACTTTAGCCCACTTCACTCGTCTATTTTGATCAGCGGTCCTCAGAGGTTGTGCCACTTTCTCAGTTGCTGGAGGTGCCCCCATGTAGGCACCCCAGGCCACTTCAAAAAGAACTGGGTTATGGTCGCTGAAGTGAGTGGGTACAGTGCAATAGGCCATAGTCCGGCTTAAAATGCCCCACGTCAAAAAAATATAGTCAATCACTGTACCATGTAGGGTGCCGGTAAAGGTTGGGGTTCTCAGGGCGCAGTCAGGTTCGTTTAGGTCAAAGTTGGCCAGGAGTTCCTCAAGCTCCTGCCCCTCTACAGAATGTTCAAAATGAGGACCATGTATGGCTACGTCCTCAGCCTCCTTTACATCACTACCCTTGCAGGCTAGTTCACACAAATGAATATTAAAATCGCCTAATAAAATTAGCTCATAGACTAGGTTGATATCCTGAAGTACTGTGTTTAAAATATTATCTAGGCTAGCGATATTACGACCATTGTAATCGCTGTTCCCAGAGTTATAAAAATTTACATATAATGTCTTACAATCTTTACTGGTCACCCTCTCAACCATTAAAATGTTATCGGAATCAGAGCTGATCTGCCTATAGCTGCCTTTTAGAGCCAATGAGAACAAGATCACCAAGCCCCCCTTGGCTCTACCCGCTCTACTAGGGACTGCAGGTTTGGTAAAACTAGTGTACCCATCCCACCAAAGGTTATTGGACGTATCCCAGGTTTCTTGCAGGGCGATGATATGGTGTTTAGAGATAAAACTTAGCCATGCATGATCCTGACGTTTGGCGTTTAGGCCCGCCACGTTCCAACTTATTATCTTGCAGTGGTCAGTGGGTGACCTTAAGTCTTCTTTCACGTTCTCAACTGCTCTTTCAACTATTGGTTGTTGCAATGCCTGACCGCCACCTGTTAATAATGAATCGGTCGGCTCCTCCCGTTCTTGGACTACTCCTGGTTCAAGTCAGTCGCAGGAATTTAAATCTGACAAGGGAGCAAATCTGTTGCCAGTACCAAATCCCCACTCAAAAGGGGTGGCTACCTGAGCCTGGCCAAATGGAGCTACGTTCCACAAAGGTTGTGGGGTTATTGGGTGTACCGGGAACTGATCATTTCCCAACCATTGTGTTGGCCTAATACCCCTGGTGCTGTAATCATAGGCCCGTATGCCAGAACCCCAAGCATTCCCTCTTGGCTCTTGTACCAAGGGTGGCCTAGTGTTTAGGTCGTTTGGGCGGTAGAGTCTTCCTGGCTCCCTATATGCTGTGGGCTGAGACCAGTCATTATAATGTCGAAATCTGGGGCCCCCTCCCCATCTATCAGTATTGATGGTTCTTTTGTAACTGGGGAGTTTGGGTAGGGTGGTAAACCTGTTTTTGTCGAAGAAGAACTTGAGGGTGAGAGGAATTATGGAGCCGCTACGTCGTTGGGGTGGGAAAATATTGTTTAAGATGTCTGGGAGGACCTCGGCGTTGGCAAAATTTAAGATGACGCAATCCCCTTGAAACTTTTTGGGCTTGCTACCGATCCATGGTACCCTCCTTGACATAACAATGTCCCCTGCCAGCTTATCAAAACCCTGTTCTGTCATATGCATGTTATTAGTGAGCCAATGTAATGCTTTGTCTTTTAGGTCCTGGTTGGACTCTACTTTGCCTTGTGTTAAAACGGGGACGTTTGCCAGCATCAGGACGACCGGCGAGGCTTCCAAGATAAATTGAGCTGAGATGTCCACTTGATGTGTACCCGCTATAGCTGCAGATGTGCTGATGCAAGGATCTGCAGTATCTGCAACCTGACCCACTGCAGGTAGTGGTGGTAATGAGGGTGATGGGGGCGGGGGTGGCACCCCTTGCTGAATGGGTTGCGAGCTACTCTCATTAGGGGTGACCTCTACGTTTGTGGGTATTAAGTTTGTGACGAGGGAGGATAAATTATCGACCTCATCTACCAACTTACTGTGTGCCACACCCAACTTTTTTACCTCGGATGTTAACTTATCTAGTTTCCCTATCATGGGTTTGATTATAGTCCTGATTTTAATGTCAATCATGTCTTGGATTCTGTTAAAGAGGTCCTCGTCGATGGTACTTCTTGGCTCAATATCAGTAACGGGATCAAGCTGTTTCCTTACTCGAGTAGGGGGTGGGGTAGCAACCTTCTTCCTGCTTAGATGTTTACCCCCACGTTTTGCTGCAGATTTTCGAAAAGCTCTAACAGCCCTTGTGGCAAGTTGCGGAGAGTGTAGGTCTGCTTCCGTAGCAGCTGTCTGCTGATTTGAGTCGTTGATAGTATTATCTGATAGATCTATCAGATCTTGTCTGTCCGATTGAAGGTCAGAATCAGCTTTATCCTCAGAACCCAGATCTTGAGAAATCAGATTTTCTGGGGTACCTGGAAGGTTTTCTGGCGGTGGTTCTGATGTCTCAGAGCTTAAAGCGCTTGTCGAAGGACTTGCTAACGGCATAATGGGTGATTGACTCAACCCAAGAGATTGCCTACGCTTGTTGTTAATATCGTTAACTACTTGCACAAGATATGAGTCTAAGGTGTTCACAGACTCTGCTGGGACCGGAACCCGTTTTTTCCCCATTATTAGGACTGTAACAATAGTAAAAACAGGTACCCTAAGGTCAAATCAGCCCGGATGAGTTGTAATAAGGGTGTACTGCGAACAGTAATACGACTGGCAGTCAATAACAATGCAATGGCGATGCACGTGACAATGATGAAATGTAATGACCGGAATATGAATTTGGGTACAGTACCTTATTTAGCGACTGATGGATGTAATGGGGATGGCCTTGCCTGGCCTTTTCGTGCCTCTGAGGGCCACAGAGGGCCCGCCCTTTGCCCGGGCTTCGCCCCGGGCGTCCCGCTCGCGTCCCGCGACGCTGAGGGCTTACAAATTTGTAGGGCCCCTCCCGGCGCTTTTGCCGCGTCGGGGAACGCGCCGCCGCTAATCCTGATGGGAAGCGTAGTCCCTAGGCGGCGGCGCGACTGGTGGCGGGAAACCGGTGTTGGCTGGTCTGCTGTTCCGCGAAAGTCAAGCTCTCCGAGCGCTCTCCACTTCCTAGCGCTGCAAGGTAGGGCTCTGGTCGTTTGTCCGTGTGCTTACGCCTCCCCCCGCTCCACCGAGGGCTTACAAATTTGTAGCGCCCCTCCCGGCGCTTTTGCCGCGTCGGGGAACGCGCCGCCGCTAAGCCTGATGGGAAGCGTAGTCCCTAGGCGGCGGCGCGACTGGTGGCGGGAAACGGTGTTGGCTGGTCCGCTGTTCCGCGAAAGTCAAGCTCTCCGAGCGCTCTCCACTTCCTAGCGCTGCAAGGTAGGGCTCTGGTCGTTTGTCCGTGTGCTTACGCCTCCCCCCGCTCCACCGAGGGCTTACAAATTTGTAGCGCCCCTCCCGGCGCTTTTGCCGCGTCGGGGAACGCGCCGCCGCTAAGCCTGATGGGAAGCGTAGTCCCTAGGCGGCGGCGCGACTGGTGGCGGGAAACCGGTGTTGGCTGGTCCGCTGTTCCGCGAAAGTCAAGCTCTCCGAGCGCTCTCCACTTCCTAGCGCTGCAAGGTAGGGCTCTGGTCGTTTGTCCGTGTGCTTACGCCTCCCCCCGCTCCACCGAGGGCTTACAAATTTGTAGCGCCCCTCCCGGCGCTTTTGCCGCGTCGGGGAACGCGCCGCCGCTAAGCCTGATGGGAAGCGTAGTCCCTAGGCGGCGGCGCGACTGGTGGCGGGAAACCGGTGTTGGCTGGTCCGCTGTTCCGCGAAAGTCAAGCTCTCCGAGCGCTCTCCACTTCCTAGCGCTGCAAGGTAGGGCTCTGGTCGTTTGTCCGTGTGCTTACGCCTCCCCCGCTCCACACTCAGTAACAAACTCCGCAACCGAGGCTACCCTTGCAAACTTGTTCGACGCTCCCTCAAGAGAGCCTGGTACTGTCCCCGGGATATACTCTTGGAACCAAGGCCCAAGAAACCGCAAGATAGACTTATCTGTGTTACAACCTTCTCCCCAGCATCTAATGCCATATGGAAATGCACACTAAAACACTGGCCAGTACTCAATGCCGGTGCAATAGATATAGAACACCCCCTGTTTGCATTTAAAAGAGCAAAAAATATTAAAGACCACCTTGTAAGGGCTGCTCTTCCTCAACCCACATCCAGAGTTACGATAAATGATGCGTGGGACATACCCACACTTACCTAGTCACAAGAAATGCGGCGAATGTGTAGCGTGTGAATCCATAATTGAAGGAAAGACTCACTTAAATATGAGAGAAGACACTTCACTAATTGTAACTCATCAAATGTTGTGTATGTCATCTTTTGTCCCTGTATGAAAGTCTATGTGGGGCAAACAACACAAAAAAAATCAAGCTACGAATTGGCCAACATCGCAGCAGGATTCGATGCGATACCCCGAATGCACCTTTAGAGGAACATTTCCAGGCCATGGGATACAATGAAAATGACTTTACTTGGACCATTATTACCGCCATCAAACCACCACCAAGAGGAGCAGACATGGCCCAATTACTCCATAAGGAAGAACTGAACTGGATACTGCGCACTAACAGTATCCGCAATGGACTCAATTTCCTTGAAGATTGGACTTCACTTCTCTGATTAGCCATTCCTGAGCAGACCATACAGTGATAACACCACTTTATCAAAATGTTTTCCTTCCCACTTAACTGTACATATGTAATCACTTCCTAATTTGCGTGCCACGTGACCTCTTGCTTATTAATGTGGTAACCACCAGATGGTTATCTATTGTTCTTTCAAAGTGTGCATCATGGATTTATAATTCTAAGCCTATGTAATTCATGTTGCTCTAATTTCTCCTCTCGCCTATTTATCACACACCACCTCCCATGCTGACCGTCAGTCCCTGGAACGCATTTCACGCCTATGCTATCCTTAAGGCTTATATTAACCGCTGATTCAGCACTGCAAACTGATCACTATTGCCCTGTAGGATTCCCATCACACGCCGCCACCCTTCATTAGCGAGCTCCCTTCTAAGATGGCCACGCTCCCTGCATGGAACTCATCACATATCTATTTCACAATGCGGGCCCCTGCTATATCGGCTCCCACCACTTTGCACCACGCTCCCCCCTTTGTCTCTGGTACAGTAACCGCAAGCCTTAAGTACTCGGCTAACAAAGCATAGAGTCATTGGAATTGTTGGTGAACCTGTATGGATCCTACTATAGCGCGCTCCCATTAAAGATGGCCACCGCTTTAAACCACAATGAATGTCTTCTATTTTCACTAATGCCCTTCAGACCACGTGACCAATCAACTCCTGGATATAGCTTCCCAAACATTACGCTCTTGCAGCGATTCCCGCCAGACCCCGCCAGCCGACGACGTCCACAAGTATTTAGTCAGTACGTTATTACCTCCCCTCCCCCTGTATCAGATTCACCGCCCCCAGCGCCCAGGTTACTGAGCCTTGTCCCGCCTCTCTTTCAGATATTGACGAATATCGCCAATTTGCGACGGCTCCTTCCCCCTATTTGCGTGAACCCGACATACCCTTCTACTTTGGGTAAGCATATGTGTTTTAGACTCTACTCCAGCCTGTTGGCCTCCCAATGCGTGCTTCCCCTTAATTGTGGAATTATCTTCCAGGTCACCTTCACGCACCCAGAATCCAACCTGCCCAATCCCTACTTAAAAATTTGGTACAGATTGCCCATAACTACGGTGATCCCATTTCCTACATATCACCCCTGTTAGACTCCTGCCTCACTGTGCCGTAATCTTCACACGCGTCGTATGTAGCACCACTATTCTATGTCACTGTTTCTTTCTGTGCTTTAGCAGCCTCCTGTATGCGCCATATCACTCTGTATTAGCTATCGGTTCCGCGCCAACCATTTTTAATGCGATACACCCCAATTAGCCTCCTGATTCCGCTGTAATAACTGCTTTCATTCCAAAAATGCGACCTCACAATGTCACACTTCGAGAATTGGCTGTCTTCACTGCGCCATTCCCAGGGTCACTTTTTAGAAGCCTCTTCTTTGCTTATACTCACATGTACACGCCGTACCTCACTACTCTTATCCGTCTACGTGCCTGTTGAATTAAGTATATGTGCCATACTCGCCCGAACAAGCTGGTTTTGGCGGACTGCCTTATCATCACAATCTTTCCACGCAGTATGATGCACTTATTTCACTTAGCTTGCACGAACCATTAGGCACTTTTCTTGAAATATTGTCACTATGCTCTATATATACTAAAGAGTTGCGACTGAAGCGTTACCCAGCAACCAAATAGTGCCTCGTGTTATGTAACTGAATCCAATGTGCAACTGTAAAGTTGCTAATTGTCAAATTCTAAATCACGGAATCCCATGCCTAGCAAATGATTTTAAACAGTATTATCTCTTCTTTTTCCCAATTCTCTCCCCTTAAAAATTCCTTCTGTAAATTTTTTTGTCTTTTTGTTATGTGTGACTGGTAGGCAACTGTTTGAACTCAAGACAGGCATGTTTTATATCTCGGTCCTGAAGATGATCCCAACACATTTAAGTTTCGGCATCGAACCGTCGACACCTATGTACCATGTCTCCTAAAAATTTAGAATTTATTTGACAATGGTACTTTGATAGAATTAAGTCTGTCTACTGAATACTAGGAAAGAGACCGCTTTGCTAGTTTTTGCCTTAATCTGCTGTTTTGTCTTGTTTCGTTTGGGTCACAGGTTGTGCCCCCTTGACATTTCCTCCCAAATTTATGTTATTATCTATACCTATCAAAATAAAACTCTGTCAGGCTGGACAAAGAACATACTGACTATTTAGCATATGTTGATTCAAGTGCTCAACTTCCTTGTTCTAGGGACCCCTGTCTTTAGTAACAATCATACGCCCAAGGTCCCTAATGTAAATGTAAAATAAATTTATAAAGCGCGTAAATCCCCCGAAGGTCTCAGAGCGCTAGCAGATCCTCCAACACAGATACACAAGACAGGACTATGGGCTGAAGCTAAAAAAGCCAGGTTTTTAGATGCTTACGGAACCTCAGATGATTGGGTTGTGTCCCAATCTGGAGGGGCAGGGAGTTCCAGGCTTCGGGGCTGTTTTACTAAATGCCCTATCGCCATTTCTGACCGTGCGTACCCTAGGTACAGTTAGAAGTGACTTGCTGGAGGATCCGAGTGACCTTGCCGGATTGTGGGATTTAAGGTTTTGTTCCAGGTATGTTGGTCCATGTCCATTGATGGTTTTGTGGACTAGGCAGCATAATTTAAATTTTATGCGCTTCTTTATTGGGAGCCAGTGCAGGGTTTTTAAACAGGGCAGTGAAGGGGTGCGAGGGGGAAGGTTGAGCACCAGTCTTGCAGCAGTATTTTGCAGGTGCTGTAGACGGGCCAAAAGAGTAGCTTTTATTGAGGACAATAGCGAGTTCCCATTGTCTATCCGGCTGACAATGAGTCCCTGCACAATGGGGATGCGCGATGAAAGGGGGATCCATTTAAAGGTTTTCCTCAAACTGCGCATGAGGCCGAAGCTGGTGTTGACTACTTTATTAATGTGTTCAATCATGGATAGCTTGTTGTCAATTATTACCCCAAGATTTCTAACTGAGGATTTGGGAGAAGGGCAGGGACCAAGGGAGACTGGCCACCATTCTTCAGACCAGATCTTATCGGCCTTTCAAAAGAGCACAATGTTCGTTTTGCTGGCATTCAGCATCAGGAAGTTATCTGTCATCCAGTTATGAATGTCAACCATGCAGATTTTAAATCTCAGTTTGGTTTCATCTGGGTCCTGATTGATTGTAATCAGTATTTGGGTGTCTACTGCGTACTACATGGTTCCAAAACCGTGTGCTCGAATCACCTTTGCCAGTGGAGATACATAAAGGTTGAAAAGAGTGGGGCTCAGTATTGACCCCTGTGGGACAGCCTTGTCGTTGTCGTGGTAACTAGAGGAGTGGGTGCCAACTTGAACCTTAGACCGTCTGTTGGTCAGGTAGCTTTTTATCCAGAGTAACGCAGAGCCTTCGACACCAGCCTCAGCAAGACGTTCTAAAAGAATGAGGTGCGAGATAGTGTCGAAGGCTGCGGACAGGTCGAGTAGGACAAGTATGACGGACTGATTTGAATCCAGAGTCATTCTGACATTGTCGACAATTTCGAGCAGGGCGGTTTCGGTGCTGTGGAATGCCCTGAAGCCCCACTGGGATGGGTCCAGGAGTTTGTTAGTCTCAAGGTGAGTTATGAGTTGTTTGTTTATCAGTGACTTCATGACTTTGCCAAATAGGGGCAGGAGGGAGATGGGCCGATCATTAGGAAGTAATTTGGGATCGGCTGCGTTTTTTTTTAGAATTGTTCTTATTATGGCCTCCTTCCAGTGCAGGGGGACGGAGGAATGCAGTAGGGACTGATTCAGGACTTTAGTTAGGTCGGAGACCAGGACAGGGGCAATTTTTGCTAGAATTTGGGGGAGGCTGGATCTCCCGGGACTCCTGACTTCATTTTGTACAGGGTTGACTCAACCTCTGTTTCAGAGCAAGGCGAAAATTCCCTAAGTATATTGATTTGGTTTTTTGAGTCCTTGTAGCAGTTGGTGGGTGGAGGTATGGTCTGCGACAGAGGGGGAGGTTGGGAGAAAAGTCTGTGGATGTCATTGATTTTTTCATGGAAGTACAGGGCTACAGAGTCAACCCACTCTTTTGACTCATTGGGTTATTGCTGACAGGCAGATGGATTAGTGAACTCTTTTACTATTTTGTATAGTTCTCTCTTTGAGTTTGCTGCCTGGGAAATCCTATTGCCTAAGTACACTTTTTTTGCCATGGCGGTATCTTTCATATAAGACCTATGTGCTGCTTTATAATGTTGCCTGTCGTTTACGTCTTTGGTTTGACACTATTTTCTTTCTGCTATCCTGACCGAGTGTTAATCTTTTCCAGATCTGGGGTGAACTACGGTGAGATCTTGTAGGGAGGCCTGAGTGCTCGGGCCGGGGCTATAGAGTCTAAAGCCAAGGAGATTGGGGAGTCGAGATCAGTTGCTGCACTGTTAGGATCGGTTTTACTAGTAATGATGGGAGGGGAAAAGTGGGCAGCAAAGGAATTCAGGGTGATTTTGTTCCATGGTCTGCTCAGCTTTTCTTGAGTAGTTTTTTGGGGTTCAACATGGGTGCCAGCAATGAAAAATTATATTTCAAAGTGGTCTGTCCAGAGGGCAGGAAAGATCTGATTAAGTTCTACTTTATCTGAGTTAGTGCATATGAGATCAAGTGCACGGCCAGAATTGTGCGTAGGGCCGGTCGGTAATAAGCAAAGTTTGAGAGATCAGATTGGTGATAAGATCAATGGTATGGGTATCGTGAGCTTGTTCCGCATGGTAGTTGAAATCCCCTAATAGAAGGAAGTTCCCTGCAACCAGGGAGTAGGGAGCTATTGCTTCTACAAGCTTGTTTACAAAATGGGTTTTTACTCCTGGGGGTCTATAGATAAGAGCCACCTTCCATGACTCTTTATTACCAAGGATCAAGGTAAAAATGCACATTTCACCCCAGTTCTCTAGATAAGAATCATTGCTATGGAGCTTGAGGGAGGATTTATATATAATAGCAGTTCCCCCTCCTTTTTTGCCAAGACGGTCAAGCCTGTGTATTTTATAATCGAGGGGCAGGGCAATGAGATGTCGGGGTGGAAGACTGTTGCAGCCAGGTCTCCGTGATAAATAATATATCAGGGTTGTCAGATTCAAGAAGCGACCAAATTTCTAAGGCATGTTTGGGTAGGGATCTAGCATTGCAGTACATGCATGCAAGGTTTTTCTGGGGCTGAAGGCCGAGCTTACTGTTGTGGTGTTTAAAAAATTTGGCCTTATTTACACTACCTCCGGTGCAGTTACTGGCTGGTTGAGGTGTTTTGGTGTCGCTGCTGGTTATGTTTAAGGAGAGGAGCTCCTGATTAGTGTATTGGATGATGCCCATTGGAGATTCAAAGCCCAGAGAGAATAGAGGGGCTGAAAAAGAAGTATAAATGAACAGGGTAATTGGCGTCCGGCATCGGCTGGCATCGGCCAGGAGCGGATGGGCGCAGACGGGTTTGCCTTTGGCGCGCCTTTGGCGCGCCGCTGCGCTCGTCCGCTCGGCGCACTGACTGATAAAGTGAAAGTGGGCGGGACCGCAGCAGTGTAGGAATGACTCTAGAGCGCTAACCCTGATTGATCCAGGAAGTGAGGGCGCTTAGAAGGAAAGGTGTTTGACCCCTCCGCTCAAACGGCACCAGCCGCGGCGGAACAGGGGGACACCAAAGGCACAAGTAAGTCACAATTCAATTTCAATTTTAAAAGCAACGTGCAAAATACAAAAGATTTAAAAACACTGGCAGAGGCTGCCTAAGCCTGCAATGTCGTCTGAACTGAAGGTCTCTATTGCGCGCGTCCGCTCGGCGCACTGACTGATAAAGTGAAAGTGGGCGGGACCGCAGCAGTGTAGGTATGACTCTAGAGCGCTAACCCTGATTGATCCAGGAAGTGAGGGCGCTTAAAGGAAATGTGTTTGACCCCTCCGCTCAAACAGCACAAGCCGCAGTGGAACAGGAGGACACCAAAGGCACAAGTAAGTCATAATTCAATTTCAATTTTAAAAGCAACATGCAAAATACAAAAGATTTAAAAACACTGGCAGAGGCTGCCTAAGCCTCCAATGTCATCTGAACTGAAGGTCTCTACTGCGCGCGTCCGCTCGGCGCACTGACTGATAAAGTGAAAGTGGGCGGGACCGCAGCAGTGTAGGTATGACTCTAGAGCGCTAACCCTGATTGATGCAGGAAGTGAGGGCGCTTAGAAGGAAATGTGTTTGACCCCTCCGCTCAAACAGCACAAGCCGCAGTGGAACAGGAGGACACCAAAGGCACAAGTAAGTCACAATTCAATTTCAATTTTAAAAGCAACATGCAAAATACAAAAGATTTAAAAACACTGGCAAAGGCTGCCTAAGCCTCCAATGTCATCTGAACTGAAGGTCTCTACTGTGTGCGTCCGCTCGGCGCACCTAGTGTATTGCCTTTGGGTTCCCTTGTTTCTTTAAAAAACTGGGAGGAGGACCTGGCATGGGAATCTTGAGATCCTCCGACTGTGGCAAAGTCGGTGGTGGCAGTCATCCAGGGGCTGTGATTCAAAAGCAATCTGTGTGGGGACCCTTGACAGTGAATGCAGCACGCTGGGGTCCCCAATCTGGAGAGCTGCTATGGAGGTGCGAGACTCAGCCTTGGAAACAAGGGAGGAGGGAAGCGTGACCCTACGGTATGTCATGCATGGGCCTTCATCAACTCTGGCTTTGAGAGCTCAGGCCTGAACTGTTCCCTACCATGATGAGATCCCTAGCTCCTTGTGAAGCTACTGGAGAGGCTGTGTCTGGGGCCCTCCGATTAATTTGCCATGGTAAAGGGTACAGGTAAAAAGCGCCTTCAAGGGATTTATTTGGAGTACTCTGTTCTATTGCTTTTGATATATATTTATATATTTTTAACTGCAAGAATTATTGATAAACTCGCCAGAGAGATATTATTCAAATGTATTTTATCTAAGTAATTTTTTTGTTTCCTGTGAGGACATAAGAACCAATGAACTAATCACAAAACAATAAATATTCAAAACACGGGTATGTATAGAAAAAAGTTGTATCTTTTGAAATTCATCATGGGTACTACACAGTTATACAACAATGTAACAAGAGGATAATATAAATACAATTGTATAATCCTTCAATGTCACTATTGTAAACATTTCTTCTCATTGTACATTATTTTCCAGAATAGAGTGTGAGTGTCAACGTTTCGGTCTCTATGCATTTGTGCATAAGACCATCTTCAGGATTATCATAAATTTAACAGTTGGCCCCTAGTAAAACATAAAATAAATAATAATTACCATATGTGAATTTAAACTATACATTCCATTATTTACAGACAAAAATTGATACACCAGTGCAGGAAAATTATCATTTCTCAATTCACAAAATTTCCCAGCAATGAAGTTCAGAATATATCAATATGCATATATTATGTAACATCCTTAGAACTCATGAAGAGATTTCTATCCCCAAGAGCGCAGATATTGATTCCAATGTATCGCATTTTATCAAAACCATGATTTTCATATATATTTTCTATTTAGGCACTGTGGTGTAATCTAGAACCAAACATCAAGGTATTGCATACAAATTATTTTGAGATTGATTTGTACATGAAACGAAGAGAATATATTATTAAAAGTCATCTTATCTTATAATACATTAACTACAAAATCAAGCAGCCACATTGTATATTTCTAAAGTCTTTTATAATAAAAACCAATACAATACAGTAAAAGAGTTTTGTTGTGGAGCCAGCGCAATGGTGAATACACATATCTCACTACCATCTTAACGTGCCTTGCCATTATTTCGGATTACTTAGAAGATCTATTTCTCGATTTTCGATGTAGCGCAGCGAAAATTCAGCAGTCTGCAGTCGGATTAGTATCAACCCGACTGCCGGTTTGAGCTCACATTTATACTTTGTTTAGAGCTCAAAAGAGGACTAGCCTCATGCATCTCCTTAGTAATGGATTTCACTGTGGCCGCTATCTTTAACACCCTTTTTCCTATTGATATAATACTGTTTATATAAAGAGTGTCTATTCTTATTGAGTTATGAGGCAATTTGGCGTGAATTATATCATACACTTTTATACTTGACAATAGAAATAATTTTAAACTACTATTAGTATATGTTACTTGTGTATAGTATAAATATGTCTTATTTTTCTCATCTTATAATGTGATTGAAATGTGAGTTATACAATGATTAAAGCCTCTTAAAAAACACATTAAGTATACACGTACTGAAATCATTCAAAATAATCATATAGCATTAACATCCACATTTCAAATTAAATTAATTAAAAAAATTAATTGTGGATAAATTATATGTTTAAATTGATCTATGCAATGTACACCATTTAAATCACTATGGATACCCAGCATTTTTATACAAATGCATATTTTAATCTTACAAATGACTTATATATTTAATCAGATCATGTGTACAGCCGCTTATATACATGATTCATCAATTTAAAAATTGCTAAATTGTTTCTTATGAATCACAACTATGATTATGAGTTTTATTCTACCCAAAACTTAGCTTGTGTTTTTAAGAATGAACAGCTGTTCAATCATTGGATCAGACAAAGGTATACAATGTTATACATTCAAATAGATCGCATAAAGTGTATAACATACTAAAAACCATTACATTCTTATGACTTTTCTTAACAGTCTAATGTCTTTTCATCAACTTTGTTGACACCAACGTCTATTAACATATAATCCTTTTAATAATAGCTGTTATCTAAACTGACCATTAGTACATAATGAATTATCAGTTTGTTGCATCTCTCATCCTTATTTATTCCCAAAAGGAAATAAAGTACCGACTGTACCAAAGGTGTTTTATTTATTTTAGACTGATGTTATCTCTCGTAATCATACGTAAGGACCTCAATTCTCTTTATCTAACGGCATATGTGTGAGCTCACACAATTTATAGCATAAGACATTTCTGACACATATTTCACTAAGACATGCTAACGCATGCCATTCCGAAGCAGAGTTGAGGCCTCTATTAACCAGGTCAGGGCGACAGATCCATCTGCCTTCTTTTATTGACAATGTTTGCTCTACATTGTTTTGTCTCCTTGTGGGTTTCACTACTTCAATTACCCACCAACGAATATTTTTTTTTGAATGTCTGGTTCTTCGATAACGGTCTACCAGTGGGGCATTATCTACACTACACCTAATACGTGACTGGTGTTGAAGGGTGCGTTTTTTCACGGCCTGTATTGTTTTACCAATATAATGTAACCCACATGGGCATTGGATACAATAAATAACATTAGATGTGTTACAATTGGAGAACTTCTTTATTGTGATCAAAATATCATTAATCGCTTTTTAACTGTTTGGGTGGTATTGCACGCCAAACACATACTGCATCGGTGATGACCTATTAAAGGTGTCAGTTGTCTCATGTTGTCTACTGTATTCTCTTTGTTCTAACTATATGCATGAACTCCGCAGTCTTGTAAGTTTGTTGTACCTCTTTCAAAAGAGAACATGGATTTTTGCTCAAGTCCCGAGACACCTTTTAGTAGACTCCAATGCTTAGTAATAATCTTTTCAATGGAATTGGTATGGGTGCCAAATGTTGATACACACACTAATTGGGGGTCCTTTGGGCGATCCTTAACAGTTAACATGGCTTCTCGATCATTATACCATGCTTGTTTCATTGATCTTTTTAGTAATTTAGACAAATAGCCCCATGCTTTGAGTTTATCTTCTAATTTCTTTGCCTCAAAGAAATAGTCATCTTTAAAGGTACACTTCCTATGCAAACATTAGAACTGTCCAAATGGCAATCCATCTTTTAGTGCCTGTGGATGGTGACTTTTGTAATTTAACAACGTATTTCTGGATGTCGATGTTGTATATAGCATGGTATATAGATGGTTAGTTGCCTCATTCTTGATAGTAATATCTGGAAAGTTCATTTTATCAGTGTCAGATTCAAGCGTGAACTGCAGATGTGTCCTTATTGGATTTAGCCACACATGGAAAGCCTGTAATAGTTCTTTAGAACCTCGCCATATAAGAAAAACATTGTCTATATATCTCAGCCATTGTGTGATATTAGCTGTGTAACGATTAGATGCTTGGAGAATATTTTAGTTTTCAAAAGCTGAAACATAAATGTTAGCAATGTCCGGAGAGTAAACTGCCCCACAGTGACTCCTTTCTGTTGCTGGTAAAAATCGCTTTCAAACAAAAAGAAGTTTTCACATAGGGATATTCGGACACATTCCACAATAAAGTCACTTGGTACCATGTGTCGTCTAGGTCTCGATTCCAACAGAGTGTTGAGAATAGAGAGAACCTATTGTTGGAGAATATTAGTGTACAAACTTTCTACATCCATGGAGACAAGAAATTCAATGGTGGGATCAAAGTCTTGTCTTTCTATCCGGTTAATAAACGCCATAGTGTCTCTAATGTATGTGGGTTGGTTATTCGCAAATAGTCGTATAAAATTATCAGAATATTGTGCCAGGGGTTTAAGTATAGAATTGTCACCTGACACAATAGGTCGCCCTGGTGGTTGAATGGGGTCTTTATGCACCTTTGGTAACATATAAATCACTGGTACTGTAGGTGCCTTATTAATAAGGAATGCTGCCTCTTTCTCATTAAGCCAGCCTCCTTGAAAACCTAGTTTGCTCAAAACAAAATTTCCTTGGTGAGCCTGGCTGTAGGGTTAGTTGTCAATCTTTTATAATGAGCAGTCACCGATAGTTCATTCAACATTTTCTGGTTGTATTTTTCCTTTTCCCAAAGAACAATCCCCCCACCCTTATCAGCAGGTTTTATAAGCGCATTGGGGAGAGATTGTAGATTCTGCAATGCAGCTTGATGGTCTTTCGAGAACTTGGATTTGATATATATTTTTTTTATATTTTTATTAGAGAAACAACATAATAACAGAGTCAAGCAAAAGAAAAGGGAATAATACAATACATGATATCTGTGTCATTACTCAAATTTACTATTTTCACCCACCCCCTCACCCATTCCCTCCCCCCAAAAGGATTGCTGCAGGAGGATCGGAGAACACAGTAAACAGAGAAGAGGAAAAAAAAAAAAGACAAAAAGAAAAAAGAAACAAATTCAAAACAACAGCTTTAAGATTGAGCAAGGCCAAAGGTAGACACAAAAGAAACAAACAACATCCGTTTCATCAGAGGTTTCATCAGACTTCACATATCTTTAATTTTCCCAATTCAACCAATTGGCTAGAGGCGCCCATATCAATTCCCCCTCTCTTCGAGACCTCAGACCTCTTAAAAACCAGTAGCTCCCACTTCCCGACATTTATACATTTGCTGAACCATTCACGTACTTTCGGGGGAGCAGGATCTAGCCACACCTTTGTTATACACAATCTCAATGTAGCCATTGCTACAAAGAATAACTTCCGCTCTGGTTCAGCCATATTCAAATCTACTACCACAAACATTATAGCCTGAGGTAATAGTTGTGTTGTATATCCAAACACTTGTTCGAGCCGTTGTTCAATTTTGTTAAGCAATGGGGTCAAACAAGGGCAGGATGAAAACATTTGAATACTATCTACAGCCGGCTCCCCACATCTGGGGCAATTAACCCCCACCACCCCGCCCCATTGTTGTATACGATGTGGGGTTATGTACAGAATAAACTATGTCTTAAAACATTGGACCTGGAGGTTTGCGGATATAGTAGCAGTACGACTAAAACCTAATGAATCTTCGCATGCCTCCTGTCCGGCATGTAATCCAGCGGCTAAAGTGCTTAGCTAAATCATCATTCCTTCTTTCATTTACCATTTTGTAAATCATAGAAATAGTCAATTCCCCCCCTTAACTACTTCGACTAATGGAATACGGGTCCAACTGACAGTTTTTTTGAAAAAAAATCTTGGATCTGTAAAAATTTGAAAAAAATGCCAACTACTAATGCCAAATTTCTGTTTCATACATTCAAAAGTCAGTGCCCCTGTTTCTGAGACAATATCTCCAATTACAGTAACTCCTTGTACATATCCATCCGCAAAAATTTCCAGTAGGAGAGTATTTCCTATAACAGGGGTATATAAGTGCATTCTCCCAATGTTATATAGTTTCCGCATGGGTGTCCAAACTTTAAAGGCCGCCAACAGCACCTTAAACCTCACCAGTTTGAAATAAGCGAAATCAATATGTCTAAATAAAAGCCCCCTAGCCTCTTACGCATAAATTAAACGATAGATAGATATATGAGACACATCCAGATCCTCACCATCTAGTAGTTTGGCAATATGCCTCAAAGTTATTGCCCAGTAATAGATCTGAAAGTTCGGTAGGGACCAACCCCCCATCTCTCTAGGTAGCGTCATGTATTTCATAGCTCGCCTAGGTCGTTTTCCGGCCCATACAAACCAGGAGATTATTCATTCCACTTTTTTAAACCAAATTTGATCAAACACCAAAGGAATAGCTCTGAAACAATACAAAATCTTTGGTAAAAAAATCCTTTTAACAAGATTGCATCTGCCCATCAATGTTAGCTACAGATTATTAATCCGGCGCGCTTCAGTTTCAATTTTGCCTAACAAAGGTTTTAGATTAATCTCCACAATCTCCTCAGGTTTAGAGCTTATCTCTATCCCTAGATATTTTGCCTTACCGATAGCCCGAGGATCCACCAGCAAAATGTTCTCATTGCATATTATTTGAGTTTGAGCATCATTCAAATGATACCCTAACAGCCTACCAAACTGTGATGTCATGCTCTGAATTTCTGGCAATGCGGACTATGGAGAATGTGTCAAGATGGCAAGGTAATCCGCATAACCAAGAATTTTAGTTTCTCCACCTTTGGATCTAACCGGACAAATCAAAACATTAGAAAGACATTTTTTAATTAAGGAGTCAATATAAATTGCAAATAATAAAGGGGGACAGGGACATCCCTGCCGTGTACCTCTTAAAATAATAATTTTGCCTGTCTGAATCCCCATACCCGAAATTTTAGCTAGTGGTTGTTTATACATGCTCTGAATAGCACAGATGATTCTTTCCCCAAGACCATAATGCCTCAGGCCAGGAGACCCTATCAAAGGCTTTTTCCGCATCTAGCAGAATTAAAGCCATAGGGTCTCCTGAAACCTTAGTAAAATCAAATAACGCAATTGTGCGCCGTATATGGTCAATCGTTTCTCGCCCAGGCACAGATCCAGGTTGTTGAGAGGACAAAAGCTTCTTAATGACCCCTTATAACCTATTTGCAAAGATCTTGGCATATATTTTTATGCCACTATTGATTAGCATAATTGGGTGATAAGACCCCATATCGGATGGACTCTTAGCTTTCTTTAAGAATGTAACAATTCTAGCTCTTCGCCATGATTCAGGAGGGGTATCCTCATTTTGGACTTTACGGAACATTTCTAACATGACAGGGGTAAGTTGAGGTCGGAAAGCCTTATAAAATTCACCCTGTAAATAGTCTGGGCCAACAGCTTTTCCAGCAGGGAGAGAGTCTATAGCTTGCCAGAGTTCATCAATTCTAATTTCTGCATCTAATATATGAAGTTCTTCCAAGGATAATGCGTCAACCTTCATTTCCTTAAGATATTCCTGGATTTTGACCAGCAGTGCCTCATTATCAGTAATATCCTCGTTATATAATTTTTGATAACATTTTTGAAAGGCAAGAGCTAAGGCCCCTTCATCAGACACTAGACCAACATCCGGATCAAAGACATTTTTAATGCATATGACAGACTATCTCTTTTTGATTCTTACAGCTAACATATGTCCTGCTCTTTCACTGTTCTCAAACATTTTAGATCGCCAGGCTACAAATTTGCTTGCCGCTTTAGACTGTGATAGTTCCGTTATAGCTAATTTTGCTATAATGGTCTGTGTTTGGGCTGCATGACTATCCCCGCCCCCGCCGTATCACTTGGACCAGCTTCATCTAAGCCTCCTCTAAATCTTTAGACAATCTCTGTAGTTTGATCTTTTCTTTCTTCCTACTTTCCTAACCATAACAAGTTGTTTCCCCCCTTATCCCAGCCTTAAGCGTATCCCAGACATTTTGAATACCTGTACTGTCCATATTTTCATCTAGAAATCTAATAATCCATGGGGTCATAGATTTGATATACTTACCATCCCTAAGTAGACCACGATTAAACGTCCAAACATCTGGTTTATTCCTACAAGATTGTATATTTACATCAAGCAAAAGCGTATTGTGATCCGACATTAGTCTTGGAAATCTAGTGATACTAGAGCCTTGCATAAGAGCAGGTGAGATAAAAAAATAGTCAAGCCTAGAACAGATTTTATGAGTTGCAGAACAAAAAGTAAATCCCGGGTCATTCCGATTAAAAGCCCAGGCATCAATCAGGCCCTGAAGATCTATCATATGTCGTAAGGCCCTATAAACTTTTGGCTTTCTCCCTACATATGCCATCCCTGGTTGATTCATAAGTTACGAATCCATATTAATATTTAAATCACCACAGACTATAAACAGTGCCGACCAGCCTACCAACTCCAGATTCAGCCATTTATATAATTCTGGGTCATCGAGTACATGGCCATATATAGAACATAGTGTGACATTTTTATTCTGAAATTTGCCGTTCACAATAACCCAGTGGCCAAAACTGTCAGCAGAAGAGCAAATTATATTAACCTTCCCCCGTTGTGATAGAATAGCAACTCCTTTGGTCTTTGCCTCCAATATAGTCCATGACACCAGTTGATAACCCTCAAAGTCTAGAAGTTTGTGCCGACTGGCTTCTATGTGCATTTCTTGAAGGCAGATGATATCTGCCCGCAAGAATCGCAGATCTTCTCTAATCTGCAGCCGTTTAATCGGGTCATTAAGCCCGCAAATATTTATGGAGGCTATTCTGATAGTAGCCATACCTCTAAAAAATGTTCCTAAGAGAAAAAAAAAACACAGCCAACCCTTTATATTAGTCCTAAACCCACAAATATTTATGGAGGCTAGTCGAATATTAGCCATATCTCACCAAAATGATATTCCAAGAGAGAAACCCACAGCCGGTTATTTGTGACAATTTTAACTCATTTAACTTATTTCCAAAAGCAAATCCTGATCCAAACCTTACCTCCCGCGAAGCGCATCCTCCAGACCGACCTGGCCCTTTCCCCTCAGCCCCAACCCCAAAAACGGGCAAAATAGGTCCGTAGACCCATATGATGCCTCCCACTTCCCGAGTGTCCCCAGGCCACTCCCTGTCTGTATAATCCCCTTATAAAGGAGAGAGAAGGGGAGCAAAAAGAGAGCACAAACAAAACAACGACCAAGAAGAATCAGAAAGCAAAAAGCCGAACAGATATATAGGGCATCTTTAGCTATTTTCGAAACTTTAGGAAACCAGATCCCAAACAAAATTGATTCAGAAATTTAGACTAAAAGTCCATAAGTCATTTTGCCATCAGAGAGTTCCTTCAGATACTCTTCGGCTTGAATTTCTGATGAAAAAACCTGTGTCTTGCACGACAAATAACCTTTAGACGTGCAGGATTCATTAAGAAGACCTCACATCCCTTTTTTTGAAAAGGAGTAATCAGTAGACGAAGTCGCCACCTCCGTTCCACTGTTGCGTGGCAAAAATCAGGGCGCACAAAAAATGTATGGCCCTCTGCAGATCTTTTATCATCTGGACCGGCCTTTTCAAAAATGGCTTGCCTCAATAAGAAATTGCCGAAAAATATCAAAATAGCCCTCTGTTTTGCTTCAGGATCAGTTCTTTTTCAGCATAAGAGGAAACCAATGGACTCTTTGTATCTCAGTTACCCAAGTCCAATGGGAGAGCTCAGGGAACGCAGCTTGAAATAGCTTCAGAACAAATCCTCTGATATCTTGCCCCTCTGCCTTCTTCTCAATCCCTAAAAGTCGGAGGTTGTTCCCGCGGAGCCTATTTTCAGAATTCTCTATAATGTCTGCCAGTTTCTCATCATTGACCGTAGTTTTTGTCTCAGTCTGCTGTAAACCAGTCTCAAGCTCAACAATCCTCTCTTCAAGGGCAGCGGTCCTGGCTATAACCTTTGAGCATGCCTTAGTGTTCTTCGGGATTGCCCCTTGAATCTTCATTGTCGCTAACTGAGCTCTCGTGTTCTTGTCGAGCCTCGCTTTGAATAGATTTTAGCATGGCATAGATCTGGGTGTTAGAGGGGGTGAATTAGATTGGCCCCTGGAACCCTTGAGCTCTTCTTCGTGAACCCTTGATCCCACTGAACCTGCCAAGCTAATAGCAGTCGGTGCATAGTCCCATTGAAGATTATTACCGGTCTCAGATCCATCCCTATCACCATTCCTTTGCCCCTGAATGGACGTCAGCCTGGTTTTACTTAAGCAGGGTGTGGCCCTTTTCAGGGTATCAGCGGTGTTTGGGGGGCTTCCACTCTCTTCGCCTGAGGTAAGATTTTCATTCATGGAATTCCCAGTAGATTCAATATCAGACTCCTCGGCAAGAGAGAAGAAGCTATCTCAATCTTAGGGATCCAATATACTACCAACTGCTGTATCGGATTTCTCTCCAACAGGGGTCAAGAAGGTAGAAGTGTCCCCCTGCTCCAGTAACAAACTTCGAGGAGATTTTTCTGCTGCATATTTATCAGACCTTTATCAGACCCCTTGGACCCCTTTACCCTACCGGGTTCACGGCACAGAGTTATTTGAACCTCAGGTAGCGTCGTTAGCACCGCCCCACTTTTGGCTCCTTCCTCAATCTTGACTTTATCCACCCCTCGGAGATCCTTTTCACCCCTGCATCTGTCTTTCTCGGGGACTGAATCGGCCAGACCAGCGGGAGAAGTTCTAATCAGCACCGCTTTCCCGGCAAATATCCCCAGAACAGTTACAGCCTTCCCCCGTCCTACGCCTTCTACTACTACCCCAGAGTTTCCCTGAATGGTTCCCTTTAACCATCCCCGTTTTCATAGCACTCACCGCCTTTGCCCTGGGTGCATGTTTCTCCAGTTTGTCCTGTTTCCCGGTTTTCTCAGGTTTTTCCACTGCAAGCGGCAGTTTCTTCGCCGGTTCACCCACAGCTTTGATGTTGACCGCGGGAGCATTCCCGTTCTTACGGGGGGCATTGCGACTTGCTTTCCACCAGGCACGGCAGGCTCGCAGTGTACTCTCTCCGCTCTCGCTAGCCACACCCGCCAGGCACCCAGGTGTGATCGGCTCCGGAGGGCGGTCGGAACGAGCGGCGCAGACCGCAGCCACAACCTTTGTATCTCCCGATCTGCAAATATAAATCATTATACAGCGAAAAATGCTCCCCGAAGCCTTCCTTAAACTCCTGATTCAGCGTCAGGGATAACTGATCCTTCTCCACAATAAGCTTTCTCCTTCTCGGTCCCGAGCCTATTCAATGTTACCGAGCCAGACAGGGAGTAACGCTCACTCGGTTCAAGCGGCCGCCAATTTGCACAAAAGCATGAGAAATTGGATTTGAAATGTATTTTTTCTTTAAAGAGATTCTCAATTTCTGTCAATATTGCATTTTCAAATGTTGTCATTTCCTTTTTTATTGTTTTGTTCATAGGATAAAAGGTGGATGGGTTTTTTAAGCCTGTACCTTCATTCATTGCTGTTGAAATGTTAATAGCATAGTAATTTCTTAGTCTAACCGATCTAAAAAACCTGTACATTTCTAATTTGGTATGAAACAGAACTGATAAAATTCATTGCATCCAATGCCTATGTGGGTTACATTATATTGGTAAAACAATACAGGCCGTGAAAAAAACGCATCCTTCAACATTAGTCACGTATTAGCCCCACTCCTAGACCATTATAGGAGAACCGGACGTTAAGAAAAAGATATGTGTTGGTGGGTAATTGAAGTAGTGAAACCCACAAGGAGACAAAACAATGTAGAGCAAACATTGTCAATAAAAGAAGGCAGATGGATCTGTCACACTGACCTGGTTAATAGAGGCCTTAACTCCACTTCGGAATGGCATGCGTTAGCATGTCTTAAGTGAAATATGTGTTAGAAATTTCTTATACTTTAAATTTTGTGGGCTCACACATATGCCATTAGATAAAGAGAACTGAGGTCCTTACGTATGATTACGCGAGATAACATCAGTCTAAAATAAATAAAACACCTTTGGTACAATCAGTACTTTATTTCCTTTTGGGGATAAATAACGATGAGAGATAATTCATTATGTACTATAGGTCAGGTTAGATAACAGCTATTCTTAAAAGGATTATATGTTAATAGATGTCACGAAAATGTAATGACTTTTAGTACGTTATACGCTTTATGATAACTATTTGAATGTATAACATTGTGTACCTTTGTCTGATCCAATGATTGAACAGCTATACATTCTTAAAACCACAAGCTAAGTTTTGTGTAGAATTAAACTCATAATCATAGTTGTGATTTATACGAAACAATTTAGCAATTTTTAAATTGACGAATCATGTTTATATAAATAAGCTGCTGTACACATGATCTGATTACTGTAAATATGTGAGTCATTTGTAAGATTAAAATATGCATTTGTATAAAAAATGCTGGGTATCCGTAGCGATATAAATGATGTACATTGCATAGATCAATTTAAACATATAATTTATTCACAATTACCTGTTTTAATTTATTTAATTTGAAATGTGGATGTTAATACTATATAATTATTTTGAATGATTTCAGTACGTGTATACCTAATGTGTTTTTAAGTGACTTGAATCATTGTATATCTCACGTTTGAATCACATTATAAGATGAGAAAAATAAGACATATTTATACTATATACAAGTAACATATACTAATAGTAGTTTCAAATTATTTATATCGTCAAGTGTAAAAGTGGAGGATATAATTCACGCCAAATTGCCCCATACCTCAATAGGAATAGACACTCTGTATGTAAATAGTATTATATCAATAGGAAAAAGGGTGTTCAAGATGGTCGCCACTGTGAGATCCATTACTAAGGAGATGCATGAGGCTAGTCCTCTTTTGAGCTCTAATCAAAGTATAAATGTGAGCACAAACCGGCAGTCGGGTTGATACTAATCCGACTGCAGACTGCTGAATTTTCGCTGCGCTACATAACTTAACAGGTATGACTTAGAAAAGATAGGGCCATTTATATTTAATGCCTGGTTCCATATTAACCTAAATTTAATATTGACTCAAATTACATGTAATTTTTTTAGAATAAACTCCTTCAATTGAGAAGTTGCTGGGGACTGGAAATTTAACTACACCATCCAAAAAGCACCAGAGTTCACTTACCTGTATCTGTTGCCGATTATTCACCCTAAACAAAGTAGGTAAGGAGATTAAATGACTAATACACATATGGACAAAGATGAATTAACTCCAACTGATGTATTGTCTCTTTATTAAGAGAGTTACAGAACGACGATCGATTTGACACATATGTATCAATTGTATTCTATAATTCTTGAATCTTTCGAAACACCATTCAGGTATTTGTTTCCTTTTTGATTAAGTCACATTTGTTATAACAGAAAGTATAGGTCCGTACTTTAATGAGTAAAATGGACAATACAACTAAGGGCATGTGTAAACAGGTTAGAAAACTGATAGTTATTATGAGTGACTCTCATGTAACTATTTAGGCAGTCTATAATACCAGATCAGTAAGGATGGTTAAATTTCACTCTTATAATGAAACTTCTTGAGGATTGCTATTTGTATATTCATGAAGAATCACAAAATAGGTCTTCTACGTAATCCAAAATAATGGCAAGGCATTTTAAGATGGTAGTGAGATATGTGTATTCATCATTGCTGTGGGTGGTGGGTTTGGTGATGGCTGCTCTGCTTATCCGTTTTCTTTTGTTATGGGTGGGGATAATGGTGTTAAACACTAGTTTGATTAAGATGGCCTGTCCGCTATTGTTGCATGCATCACATGCACAGACTAAGGTCTGATCGCTTCACTGGGGAGGGAGGTGATGGGGGGAGGGAGGCAGGGAGGAGCAGGGGCATGGGTGGTTGGAAGGTAGGCTGGGGGGAGAAAGGAGGGGCAAAAACGTAAAAGGAGAATATCTGGTACTATTGTGTTTCTATATTGTTTCTATATTGTGCAATGGAGAACTTTCTATATGGCATACTCTCTTATTGATGGTACAAAAAGGAAAGGAGAATCTTATAGCGAAGTATGGCAAAACGTAATATATGCTCGGTTAAAATCGGGGGTTTAAACGACTGGAAAAAAAGGCAAAGATTGGCCAAATTTGTGAGATCAATGCGTATAGGTGTTATATGTTTTCAGGAGACGCATTTACCATGGGGAAAAAAACAGTTGTTGACCCTGAGAGGTTTTGATATATTGGCCTATTCTTCCCAGACCTCCACAGTTAGAGGGGTAGCTATTCTAGGCAAATATACACTTGGGGGCACTAAGTGTTATAAGGCTGATGCTTCAGGTAGATGGGCATTGGCTGAGCTTTCTGTTGGTATTACAATTTGTGGCATCTATGATTCTAATCAAGATGACCCCGAGGTATTCAAATTATTAGAGAATAAACTAATCAGTTGGCCTACTCCTATCCTAGTTTGCGGAGACTTAAACATCTCTGCAGATCTTACTAACAAATCCCCGTATGTAGGTCGGAAGCCAAGGGTATTTCAGGCTCTGAGCTCCTTGATTCAGTCAAGTCAAATGGATTAGCAGATGTATGGGGGAACAAAGAGCCTAACTATCCTGGGTTTACCAATTTTTCATGTCCATATCATAAATATACAAAACTAGATTACTTCTTAATCTCATCAAAAGAATTGAGAAAGGTTAGTATAAGGACGCTTACAAAAATCATCTCAGTCCATAGTCCTCTAATACTGAGCTATGACTTGGGTATCCCCATGAGCAAACAGGGGCGTTGGACTTTCAATAGAAAGTTGCGAGCAGATAGTGTGTATGTAGACCATTTGAGGAAATGGACTTTAGAATTCTTCAATGCAAATCATTTCAGTGCGTCTAGAAACAGCGTCTGGGACGCATTTAAAGCTGCCCTGCGAGGCGAGACAATTAGCTATGTTGCACAGCATAGGAAAAAGGCATTATCAGAGAACGATAGGCTGATAGGTCAACTGATAGCAGCAGTAGAGCAGCTTGAGAAAGATATAATGCATGGAAGTGATGGGAAGGAAAGCCAACAAAGAATCAGTTCTATTAAAGCTGAGATTCATAAACAGATGGCCAAGAAAGATGCTTCCGAATATCAAGCTCACAGGTGTAAAATGTATGAAACGGGAGAGCAGCCGGGTAAGGCACTGGCACTATGGATTAGGTAGGGAATCACAAAGAATGTAATATCTAGCATACAGGAGAATGGACAAGATTATGCAGAGCCAAAGGATATCTTAAAAGTCTTTAAAAATTTCTATCAAGCATTATATCAGGAAGAGAGTGACACGAATATGATAGATGGGGAGTTTGGGGATGTAGATACTAAGTTGGATGAGTTAGAAATGGAAGCCTTAGATAAAGATTTGTCAATCAGCGAAGTACTCGAGGCACTGCAAGAATTAGCAACATACAAGGCTGCAGGGCCAGATAGCATCCCATTAGAAGTGTATAAGTGCATTTCGCGTGAAGTAGCCCCAATACTTTTAGATCTATTCAGTGGGATAGTATGTACTGGCCGAATCCCCGAGACTTGGAAGGAAACAAATATTGTAGTATTTTATAAGAAGGGGAAGTCAAAAGAAAATCCGGGGTCTTACAGGCCAATATCCCGAATAAATGTGGAAACCAAGATTTACGCTGAAATTCTGGCTAGGAGGCTGGGGAGGGTCATTGGTTGTCTGGTCTCCCCTTGGCAGCATGGATTTATCCCAAGTCGTGGGACGACTGATCGTATATGACAGGCTATAACTCTTTTTGATTTCCATGCAGCCAAGGGGGGGGACGGATGGCCATGATCCTCCTCAATGCTGAAAAAACTTTCGACCGCCTAAGGTGGAATTTTTTGTGGGGGATATTGGACCGCAGAGGGTTTGGACCAAAAATTCTGAATGCCCTCAAGGCCATGTATCGGGATCCAGTGGCTAGGGTTCAACTAATGGGTGAAAGCTCGGAAAAAAATGTATATTACAAGGGGGACACATCAGGGGTGTCCCTGTTCACCGATTTTGTTCTCACTTTATATTGACCCATTAGTACCGCAGATTCTGTGTTGTACAGATATTAAGCCTGTAATTACAAATGGGTTTGAGACAAAAATATTGGCGTATGCCGATGATTTGGCAGTAATTTCTGCGGAACCAGAAACAGCTATGCGCACACTTGTTAGAATTACAAAAAGTTGGTCAACATTCAGGATACCGTTTGAATGAGAGCAAAACCCAGGTAATCTGCACTAACAACATTGTCAAAGTTGATTCGAGATATGTGGAATCAGCAATATATCTGGGAGTAATCATTAATATAGCAGCAGACCTAATCATCAAGGATAATTTTATTCCATTATTAAAATCAATTGCGATGGATCTTAAAAGAATTGATGCGTTACATTCGTCCCTAACAGGGAGGTCTAACGTGTTGAAAATTACGATGTTCCCCAAAATCTTTCATTTGTTCCATGCTATTCCACTCCTAATAGATGAGGGACTGATTAAATCAATCAAAGCTATATTTATGAAATTTCTGTGGCAATATGGCAAGATTAGACGGTCATTAAAATGTATGTCCCTTCCACAGGAATTAGGAGGGCTAGGAATCCCTAATGTCAGCTGTTATCACTGGGCATGCCTGCTAACCCAGATGTCAATACCATTTGATACAGCCACAAATGAGTCGTACACGACCTGTGGCAATCAAAATCTCCCCTCTATATATGAATTATTGCTATGTAGGGAGGCTGCAGGGTTCTATTAAGGAAAATAGACTGACAATATTTTAAGAAAGTGCGGTATAAGGCTATAGGTAGTGTGTGGGGGGGTCTGGAAACTTGTACAAAAGTCATTAGCAATCCCAAAGATCAATTGTCATACCCCACTGTGGAAATCTGGAATCTTTCCACATCTCAGCATTGATGGCATGTGGAAAACTGGGAGCAGCTGGGAATTAGAACAGTGGGAGACGTAATGGAGGGGAATGCTGTGCTGAGTTTTGAGACTATTCAACAGAAATATGGCATCCCCAATAACCAATGGTTCAAATTTGCTCAGGTTTCCCAAACGCTAAAGGCTAAGAGGTCCTGGGTTTCCCCTGGAAATAGAAGTATTCTACTGGATTATATGTTAAACGGGGGTAGTAGGATCAAAACGATCTACAGGATATTAATGACTGGGATCCAACATAATCTAGAAAAAAATGAGATTTTGTTGGCTTCAAAACTGGGCGATCCTGACGTGGATTTGGATAAAGCTCTTCAACTTGATAAGAGAATAGTCCGTTCTTCTAATTTAAGAGCACAGCATTTTAAGACGTTATTTAATCTATACTATTCGCCTGCAAAATTATTTGACTGGGGTAAAAGGGTAGACAACAGATGCCCTAGATGTATGAAAGGACCGGCTAACTTATTACATATGTTTCACCAATGTGAGAAACTAAATATAATTAAGGGAGAGATTGAGACATTCTGGGAAGGGTTGCTAGATTTGAAGATTAATCTATCCCCTACCCTAATGATTGTAGGAAGTGAGAGTAAGTTGGGGCTAAAGAAAGAGACCGAAGCCTTTGTTTTCATCTCTGTGTCAGTTCTGCACATTCTTATATCAACAGGCTGGAAGGATACGGCTGCCCCTTCTTTCCAGATGTGGTTGACTAGACTTCTCGGGATACATAACATCGAGTCCGCCCTGTGTGAGCATAAGGGAAGGAAAGAACGCGAGTTGGGGCTAAATATCTGGGCATCGCTACAAAACCTGGAGAGATTCACGAATACAGAATAGAAGTTACCCACAAAAAACCCTGATATGTATTAGGACTGTATAGGGTTTGTCCCATCATGTCTGTACCCGGCGATATTAGTGTTATTTATTGTATGCATATATAATTATTGCTGTGCAGAATGGTTTTTATCATCACTATGATTGTGGATTATAGAAGGATATATAAGCTATTATTAATTGTATTTATTCACGATGTTGATGTATGGAATAATGTAAAACCAAACTATATATGGCTATTTTGTACCGGAAAATTCTCAATAATAAAAAAAAAGGATTCAATGTCTATGCTCTTGTGGATAGAAATCTCTTCATGAGTTCTAAGGATATTACATAATATATGCATCTTGAGATATTCCTAACTTCATTGATTTGAAATTTTGTGAATTGAGAAATTATAATTTTCATGCACAAGTGTATCAATTATTTTCTGTAAATAATGAAATGTATAGTTTAAATTCACGCATGGTAATTATTTTAAATTTATGATAGTCCTGAAGATGGTCACATGGACAAATGCATAGAGACCGAAACATTGACGCTCACACTCTCTTCTGGAAAATAATGTATAATGAGAAGAAGTGCTTATAATAGTGACATTGAAGGATGATACAATTGTATTTATTTTCCTCTTATTATATTGTTTGAATAACTGTGTAGTACCCTTGATACATTTTTAAAAGATAAAACATTTGTCTATATATACCCGTGTTTTGAATATTTATTGTTTTGTGATTGGTTCATTAGTTCTCATGTCCTCACAAGGAACATAAATATTTCTTAGATAAAAGACATTTGAATAACATCTCTCTGGCGAGTTTATCAATGATTCTTGCAGTTAAAAATATATATCTAAAGCAATAGAACAGAGTATTTCAAATAAATCCCTTGAAGGCGCTTTTTACCCGTTCATTTGATTTGCCCAAGCCCTCAAGGGTAGATTGGGTTCCCCATTATATTCAATGGTAGAGGGTACAGCCCTCCCCAGTGCTAGACTCAAGGACACATGCACGATTGTGCTCCCTTCCAAAATGGGATTTCCCGATGCCCCATCGGACTACTGGAGCGATGGCACCAGGGACCCCCAGAGCATCTAGGCCCAGGTCTGTCCATAGATGGAACAATCTATCCTGGTCCCAGCAGACGGACCACCATGGGATATATCTGAATACTCTATGCACGAGGTGGGCGGTGGCCCACAATGCTCTCTGGCACACCCTCGTTGGGTGACACAGGGCTACTCATGCTGCCCATTTCTACAGCTCCATGTCAGCAGCGGGCAGGAAGGCTTCAACTTGAAGGTCGCCCAATGGGCTCCTTCATAGGACAATATATGTAGTGGAGTAGTCCTAGACACTCTTCTGGTCTACCTGAGGAGTTTTTGGAGACCACACCTGACCGGGCTGCTCATGCAGGGTAGTGTTGGTGGTGAGGTATGCAGGCCCAGCTGGCACCTCATGACTCCTGAAGGACAGATGATGGGGCTCTTGTTATGTTATGTTTATTTTAATTTGTATGGCACAACAGATACCCAAAAAGGGTTTCCCGGGGCCAGCCAGAAAGACACGGAAAGCAGAAGAAAAAGTTATTGGCTAAAAAGCCAAGTTTTTAGAGATTTTCAAAAATTTAAGTAAACAGCTTCATTACGAAGCAACACTGGGAGGGAATTCAATAAGGAGGGGTCCAAGAAGGCAAACGAACAACCGATCATGCGTGACAGTCTAATCCTAGGGACAGAGAATTTCGCCTGAGTAGATGAACGAAGGGTGTGTGGAGGCACGTAAGAATGAATCAGAGTCTGCAGGTATTCGGGAGCCACCCCAGCTTTGATTTTGAGCATGTAGCTCAGGGCTTTGAACTTAATTTGGTTCTCCACCCTGAGCCAAGGAAGGTCATGCAGGGCGCCAGAGAGAGAGGCAGCTCTAGGAACCTGGCATATCAGTTGGGGCAGAGTTCTGTACCAGCTGCAGCTTACGTGTCACATCCTTATTTGTCCCCAGATACAGAATGTTGCCGTAGTCTAGTCTAGTAGTGACAAGAGCTTGGACTACGGTTCTCTGGGTAGAATTAGGCAACATCCAGATTATCTTTTTAAGCCATTTCAGGGTGGTAAAGCATGTTGCAGCCACCTTCACAGCTTGGTGTCTCATCGTTAATTGATCATCAACGATAAAGCCTAACTTGCGAACTTGGAGGGAGAGCTGAGGAAGAGCACCTATTTCAATAGGCCAGTGTTGGGGACGCCAAAGATCTTTGTTCTTTCCTAGAATCAAGACATTGGTCCTCCCTCCATTGAGCTTAAGAAAATTTGCCTGCATCCAAAATGCAATTTTACCCAAGCCCAACTGGAGGGCCGATGTCTTCGACACCTTCTCTGCAGAGAGAGAAATAATGATTTGTGTGTCATCCCTATAGGAAAAACAAAGACAGCCCAGCTTCCTCTACAATGTCCGCCAGATGCCTGACATATATGTAAAAAAATAAGTGGCTGAGAATGGAGCCCTGAGGTACTCCATAAGGAGAGGAATGAGTATCACAACTGGCTGTTGGAGAGAAGACCTGTACCATCCGGTTAGTAAGATAAGAGATAAGCCAGTTAAGAGCTGGCCCGGTAACACCCAAAGATCGTAAAACGTTTACTAACCCGGTGTGTGACACCATTTCAAAAGCTGTGCTTAAATCAAGTAGTATGAGGGCCACTGTGTCTCCAGAATTTAAACGGTATTGCAGCCTTTCCGTAGTCCAAGGAGTGTTGTTTCCGTTGAAAATCTGTCTCTAAAGCCCGACTGAGATGTATGTAGACACTTTTGATGTGCCTTTCTAAAATCTTTGAAAAGGCCGGAAGCAATGAAATAGGCCAGTAATTAGAAGGCTAATCAGGATCCACATTAGCCTTCTTCAGAAGAGGGAGATCCATAGCATGTTTCTACTCTGAGGGGAATTTTGCTTGTTGTAAGGAAGCAATCAGAAGTTTCATGATTACCATAAGTAAGGGTGGATCAAGCTGTTGCAGCACGGAGATTGGAAGCGGATCCCTTGGTGAGCCAGATTTAATACTATCTAAAAGACGTTTAAGAGAGCTCATATCAAGTAGGGACCAGGTTTCCAGCAGTAGCTGCCGTGGTGGGAGTGCTGCCAGGCGCTAATGTGGGTGGTAGGAAACTACGGATTTCCACCCGATTAGAGGTAAGTAAACTAATAAATAAATAAAACAAATTTCCTTGTGTGCGCTGCACTGAAAAATTTGCAACAAAATTTATTTATTTGTATTTTTACTTTCCTATAATAGGCTGTAATCCGTAGTTTACTACCCCCCGCCCTGCCCCTCCCCCACCTCACGTCAGCCCCTGGGAGCACTCCCACCATGGGCCGCTACTGGTTTCCAGTGTAATCATTGATTCAGGAAACACTGTCTTGGTGAGAAAAGGTTTTAGCTGCTAGAGAAGATGTAGATACTAGCTGAAGGGAATTACCGGATTTCAAGCCATGATTTCGGAATATGTTTTCTCCACTTTATTAAAGGGAGAAATTTGCCAGATCTTCACACTGCGACCATTTAAAGAAGTTATGTTATGTTATATCAACTTATAAAGGGCGCTGCTACCCGAAAGTGTCCTGGTGCTGTGCACTGTTTCCCTGGGAGAGTCCAAATCTTGCAAGCGGACCTATGGCTAAACTGGAAACAACCATGTTTTAAGGCCCTTTCTGAAAGATAGAAATTCCATAGCAGACCTTAGATAGAGCGGGAGCTCATTCCAGGCCGAAATGGCTCTGAAAACAAAGCTCTTCCCGCCCCAGTTCGCCTTTTTCGTCTTTGAGACAGCGGCCCTCTTTGCATCCATTGAGCGAAGTGACCTTCCTGGAACATAACATTGGATGCGTATTGTTAGATCTTCCGGGCCAATCCCCCTCAAGGCTTTGAAAACAATACAGAGGGCTTAAATTGGGCCCGTTGTTTATCCGGAAGCCAATGAAGTTGGCATAGCCCATTTCTAACCGACACAAACCTCGGGGTGCCTGTGAGCAGCCTTGCAGCTGAATTCTGTACCATCTGGAATCTGTTAAGATGTTTCTTAGAGATGGTCAGATACAAGCTGTTACAGTAATCCAGGCGAGAGAGCACGAGAACCAATATTACTGTTCTAAAGGTTTCATAAGTGAGGAGGAGTTTTATTTTCTTTAGAGTTCTCAATATAAAAAAGCTGGTAGATACCACGCTACTAACCTGATCACCAAAAGAGAGGGTGTTATCCACAATCACTCCCAGGTTTTTGACCTTCCGTACCGGTGGTGGCGGGGGGCCCATATCACTGGGCCACCAAGCTAGGGACCAGAGGTTGGGATTGTTCCCAAAGATGATGACCTCTGTTTTGCCTGCATTCAATTTCAAGCAATTATCTGCCATCCAGCTGGGTATTGCCACCATGCAGTCGTGGCAACTAGGGGCCTTTTCGGTTTCTTTGCCTCTCTGCAATGACAACACAATTTGAGTGTCGTCAGCATACAAGGTTAACAATAGCCCAAAAGATCTTATGATGGCAGCCAGTGGTCTCACATAAACATTAAAGAGTGTTAGGCTAGGTGAAGAGCCCTGGGGAACCCCACAGGGAAGAGAGAATGTTTAGATCTTGTTCCCCAAACTCTACAGATTGTACTCTGTCGGCCAACAAAGATCTTAATAAGTTCCAGGCTTCACCCAGGACCCCCGCCTTTTGATGGACGATCCATCAGAACCTCATGATTGACTGTATCGAAGGTGGCCGACAGATCAAGCATGATCAGAATGGCTGAGCCTCCCTGACCAGCCGCCTCATGCACCTCCTCTGTAGCTTTAAGCAGGGCTGACTCCGTACTGTGACCAGAACGGAACCTGTATTGAGAGGGATCCAGAATGTTGTTGTTCTCCAAGAACAGGCTTAATTGCACGTTCATGACTTCTCCAAAGTTCTGGCCGGTAATGGGAGGCGGGAGATGGGTCTGTAGTCATTTGGATCACTGCGATCTAAGTCAGTTTTTTTTATGAGTGGCAGAATTAAGGAAGTTTTCCAGGCGACCGGATAGTGCACTGCCTCCAAAATCTGGTTAAGTAAGGAGGTAAGGATGTTAGAGATTATGATTGGTGAAATTTTCATTATCGCAGCCAGACATGGGTCGTTAGGGGAGCCACATCTACTGCCCATCAATAAGATGTTAACCGCTTTATTCTCCAATGGTGTAAATTTGATGAACGTAAGGGGGTGGTGTGTTTCTAGGGCCCTGAAAGCCTCAATACTAGTGTCATCTTGATTGTGGCAAAAAGAGGCAAAGATACTTTCAACTTTGTTTAGAATAAAAGAAGCTAGGGAGTCACAGAATTCTGGATTACTATGCGTAGTAGGTTCAGGGGGAGTCATAAGATTAGACACTGTTCTAAACAGTTCCTTTACTGAACATTTTGCACCAGGAATCTGTTGTGAGAAATAGGTTTTTTTTTGCTTCCTGAATTGTTTTTTTATAGTCAATAAGACTATTTTTGTAGGTTATTTTATTGGTCTGGCTGTATCCATTTCTCCAGAGACGCTCCAGCCTCTTGCACTCTGATTTGAGATCCTGTAGCTACTGAGAGAACCAAGGAGCGGAAGGGGGTCCACGCCTGGGAAAGCACCCTTTGACAGGTGCTAATCTCTGACAGGCGGAGTCAATCTACACCTCGAACGCCCTAGTGGCTTCCTCAATATTAGCGGAAAGGTTATGAATCGTGTCTGTCAGGGTTTTATCCAAGCTGGCACTGCTAATATTTTTCCAAGCTCGTGTAGTTATCTTCTCCGTGGTCTTTGAAAAGGGTAATTTGGTGAGGGGCCGTGCACTAGAAAAAACAATTCCCGCATGGTCCGACCAAGGCAGTGGCAATATGGCCGAACAAAGAGACTAGGGGCTAGATGTAGGTAAATGGGTTTTAACGCTTCTAAAATACCGAATTTTACCGATTCTGTATTTTAGAATCGGTAAATCCTACGTAGGTAAATATTAGGTAAAAATTACCGAATTTTTAAGATTCGGTAAACACTGAATCGGTATTTACAGATTTGGTAATTGCCATTCATTCCAATGGGCCTGGAGGCCCATAGGAATGAATGTCAATTACTGAATCGGTAATTACCGATTCGGTAAAATTGGAAAAAAGTCAAGGGTGGCAGGGTGTCACTTTGACACCCTGCTGTACCCCTGATTAGTGTTTGTGTGCACACGTGGCACACATACATGCCCTAAGGGAAGGGCATGTATGTCTGTCACATGGCACAGGTGTAAATGCACATATTTGCATTTACATAGGAATTCGTTATTGCTACATCTCATTTACCGAATCAGTAAATGATGATTCAGTAAATACCAATTCGGTAAATACTGATTCGTTATTTACCGAATCGGTAAAAAAGCCTCCTACATAGGAAAAGGCAATTACTGGTCGGTAACGGCCGAATAAGGCCATTACCGACCGGTAAAAGCCTACCTACATCTAGCCCTTGGGGAGTTGGAACAGATTGAGTTTCAGATCTAGAAAGTTCCCTGACCATCTTAAATAGTGCAAATAAAGTATTGCCCCCGAGCAACCAGTTAAGTTATCAGTCCCAATAAACATCCATGTATAATAGTTCTTATCAACATTTCTTTTATTTTCTTGCTTCCTTATTTCCATTATCAGAAATGCAGGAATTTTGAAGCAATGGTTCTCAATAAAGATCCTGTGTCAAAAACATCATGAACATGTAGCCAGGGCAGCCGACACGTGTTTCGTCTCAGGAAGATTCGCCCGACGACTTCATCAGGGCATTAATCGTATTCTTTAAGACATATCGTCACCACATTCCAGGTAAAACCTGTGTGTGGTCCCATAAATTGGGTCTAATAAATGGAGAATATCTATTCAATTAGCGACAATCCAACTTCTATAAATAATAGCATTGGGTTTCTTAATAGGAGGACTAGAAATCTTTGGTCCAGAAGTATAAGGTCATGTAAGGTCTTACCAGAAACAGGAGAGTACTCCCGCCGTCGTCAGTGCCATCAGGATTAAGTTCTTTGGTACATGGGTGGCCGTTACCTTTTGTTCCCTGGAGCATTTATCTTTCCTATGTCATTTTGTCACATTATTCATTATTCTGTATTGGTTTGCGCAGTATTTAACCCAGCCACGCCTCGCAGTTTGTGCATCTTAAATAGTGTCCTGGACCAATTCAGGGTACTAGAAGAAGTCAAGGAAACATATTCGGCGCGCGCTAACTTACATAGAGTGTGGTATTCTTTTTTTGCCCTTTTCTATGCAATTTTCGCATTGGACGTATAGTTCAGAAACTTAGCATTTGGTTTTCTCCATTTTTAATTTCTTGGTGAACCAAGGTGCAGGGGGGAGATGTTTATTCGCCTTTTTTAACCAACAAAGCCATTGACACTACCTGTGTGATCCGCGGACCATGATTATGCAGTGGAGGGGGCCCTCCCATGACAGGAAGACCTGTTGGAAGCTGTCCTGATGGGGATTGGGACCTCTTGGGTGCGCTAAGAAGCAAATGTAGAAGCCATTGCAAAGACTATAAATCTACTCCATCAGGATCACAGAAAAATGTCTGAATGAGTCATGCTTACAGAAAAGCCACTGGCCAAATTTAACTCCAGGCCTTGAATCTCCAAAAGCTATGGGACCTCCTTGAGTGAGGCCACTTCTTCGAGGCCCTGGCTGAAGACATAGAGGGGAGTGCCCAGCGTAGCAACATAGGTATAGTTGGCCTCCTGGAGGACAGAGAGGGCTCAAACATGGTGGCTCACTTAGAGAACTGGTCCAGGGACCTTATGCCATGATCAGACCATACCTCATTCTCCTACTGAGTCCCTACCAGGCGCCCCTGTGTCCAATCATCGCCAAATTTCTGCATTTCAAAGAACACAATGTGATCAACAAGGCAGCCAAAAGTCTAATCTGATCCTATGAGATAACCATTGAATTCTCATTTTTCCAGACTACACCTTGGTGGTCCACCGCCAGCGCACATCCTTCTTTGGTGACAACTGCAAATTGAGAGAAATAGGGCTCAAGCACGTGCTTTTGTTCCCCTCCAAATTGAAAGTGAACCATCACAACAAAATGTTCTTCTTTAGGTAACTGTTCAAGGTCTGGGACTGGGACTGGGTGGAGCCCAAAGCTCCCCTTCGAGATGAGATAGCAGACCACATGCACTGACCCAGGAGAGGAGCAGAAATTGCCAGCGCCATGGATGGCGTCGGTCCAGGTCTCCCTGGTCCCGGGAACCCCATCTCGACAGCAGGTCCGAGATGGTTGACAGTTGGCATTGGACATCACGGAGACCTTTAGGGATCCTGTGGGAGACCCTCTAGACTACTTGTGTATATGTCCAAAGCCTGCACTGATCGGCCTCCTTCCCTTCACACTATGTTTTGCCTCCAAGGTGAGCCCCCCAATCTGCTGATTACATCATACAGCATGCAAGGGGTCATCACTGAAATTTGATCCTAAATGCTGCCCATGCCTTCCTAGGTACCTGGGGTCTTTCTTGGTCCCCCCTCAAGCTAGACTGATCCCCTGTGATTTTGGGGAGTCGAGGCATCCCTACCCTGGGCTTGGCTCCCGGGGGACTGTAGTGGCCATGGCTTTCCTTACCAATAGACATCATTCCACAGAAAGAACAGGTTTTCCAGTATAGAAGGGAGGCCATTAGACTTTTGCCCAAAGTAGTTGATTTGTTTGTTATTCACTGGTTTTCAGTTTTCAGATCCACAATGTCCGTGGTCTGAGCTTCTTCCCCACCACTTTTTCAGCTAAGGGGGCATCAAACATCTCTCAATTCCTGGAGATCCCATTTGCCTCCTCATGGGAATTGGGAGAGGAGACCATACACCGGGCTGATGGTGATCCGGATACATAACATATTATTCTGGGATATTCTCGGCTTGTGCACTCCAGCTTAATGGTATCACATTCACACATACCTAAAGCAGAAAGGGTTCCATATTGCACTACTACAAGAATCATACATCACACACGCTGAAGGGATCAGAATCCACAGGCGGTGGCAGATCACTAATGTAGGCAAACCCAAGTTTCTGCAGAGACTTTCTTTGAGCCTTGCCAAATGGCTGCCTTTACCACAACACTATTGGATAAAATCATCAAATATTTTGAGCAGAACGAGGGCTCCACATCCTCACCAGTAGTGGAATGGAAATTCTTTAAATTTTTGATTCCTGAGAATGTATTCACTCAAGCCTGATTTACATAGAGCTTCTGCAGTCGTGGTGGAGGCTCCTCAAAAAAGTCAGGATCTCCAAACTCATTACAGGATCTCTGCAATGGGAAACTGCAGTGTGGAGATCCCACCATGAGTGTGGCGATCCCCCCATGACGGAGGAGCATCTGCCATGATTGTGGAGGCTATTTGTGAATTGAATGCAATCCTCTGGAACCTAGATAGTGCCAAGCTAAAGTTAAGAGATCTTGAGAGGGGTCACGGATACCCAACTCCTCCCCTCCCTAATCCCCATCAGCGAGACCGAAGCTCAACTTCTGGAGCATCTCCACTGCCTGGACTATGTTTCATATACTGCCAGAGCTCACTCGGAAAGTGGATAAATCTGGTTGACCATTGGCTTGGATGGCCAATGGAAACACTAAGCTTCCACCTGTGGTCATCATCCTTGGCCCAGATAGCACCCTCTTTCCTTCACAACAGGTGATTTATGACACTTTTGAAAATTACTACACAGACATCTACAGCTAGCTCTCCCCATCAGAGACCTCTTTCTGAGATCTCACCACCTTTTTTGAGCTTATACACCTCTCTAGACTCTTTCCAGGCAATCTGGGGGATCTTGAGACCCCTCTTACAGTGAATGAGGTGAAGGCGGCAATAACAACTTTTTCTGCGAGTAAAGTGGCCGAGACAGGAAGCCTCCAAGCTGAATTTAACAAAATGTTTTAAAGTGCACTGACCCCACAATTGCTATGACTGAAAAAGACGATGCTGGAGGTCGAGAGCTTCCAAGCCACTCTCCAGGAGGCATTAAAGTGGTTCCCTTGGACATTACCTCTTATTGCATCATAGCCATACTGAATATGGACTATAAAAATTCTCAGCATATTATTACCTCAGCATGTCCAGCAGGTACTTCCATGACTGGTCCATGGAAAGCAAAATAGATTCATTCCAGGAAGGAACACCTCTCTGAATATTCAGCAGTTTTATCAGATAATGCAGGCAGTCCAGGACCAGATGGTCAATAGAACTGCATTGGTATATGTTCAACTTGGCCCTTTTTGCAGGGTCATCCATGAACTTTTTTGCCTTCCTCCTAGCCATTTTTCTGACATGGTGTTTGTGGTTCTAGGACTCTGGGCACATTAGCACTGCTGTCCAGTATAAAGTGTGTGTGTGCTCTCTGTGGTAAACATGGTACGATAGGTCTATCTCAACATGTTTGGGGTATGCAATTTACCTGTCCCTTGTAAAGTGGTATATCAGATACCCAGGGCCAGTAAATTAATTGCTTCTGGTGGGCTTGCAAAGCGATACCAAAGGGGATGATGGACGGAGCGCTTGAGCAAATAAAACACTCACCCCCAGTCAACTGATATGGGTTTAATCCATCATCATTCTTTAGCTCACTCCACCACCTCAATTCAGACATGGCCATATGCAAATAAGTCTGACCCTGTGCCTCATGGGAACAGTCCAGCCCGAACTGCCAAGCCATGTCTTCCCTGTACCGGAAACAAGCATCCTGGGACCGGTTTCCGGTCCAGGGAAGACATTGCTTCCCTGTGTTCCCATGAGGCACAGGGTCAGACTGATTTGCATATGGCCATGTTTGAGCTGGTGTGGTGGAGTGAGCTAAAGAATGATGATTTGCTCAAGTGCTCCGTCCATCATACCGCCGAGGAGTCCAGAAGAGCCTCTGAGGAGTGGTGGCCGAGCACGAAGCTGTGTTGGTGCTCGTGAGGCACCTGTTTCTGCTTCACAGCTGCACCGTGAGAGCGCAGACAGCTGCAACTTGGGGCAAATTGTTTTTAGAGTCCCATTGGGGGCTCAGAAGGCTCAGCAGTGCCAAGGTGCTTCCCAGCTGCACCACAGGAGCGCGGGCAGCTGCAACACAGGGCATTTTGTTTTTAGATGCGGAGGGGGTGAGTTGCATCCCAGGCCCCCAGCTCATTGCACGCAGTGTTTTCGCTGCATTGGCAGCCAAAGGGCCAGTGAAAGGCCCTACAGTAGAGCCCTGACATTTGGGACAAAGGTCATTTGAGCTCTAGTGGAAGGCCAGTACCGGGAGGCCATAAGGCGATGTATGCACCTAGGGAGTGTTACTAAGGTGCACTCCTAATTGTGATTCATGCATAATGTGTTTTATGCCTAATGTGATGCAGACATAATGTGTTTATGTTGCTAATGCTGAGTACAGTATTGTACCAGTAATTACTGGTTTTGTTTTACCTTTATTACTTGTGCTTGCAATGGTTCTGAAAGTGGTCAGGTTGGCCTTGTCATGTATATAATCCCCTGTAAACTATGACCTGGTGACAGTTGTCACAGAGTATATGTGTGATTATGATTCTAATGTTCTTTGGATAATACAAAGCCTATTTTTATATAACCTTGTGTGGAGTCTCTTTTGTAGTGTGCCTAGTGTGTTGCTGCTGTGTGTGTGTGTTGTGCTAACGCTTTAAACATTGCCTCTGGGATAATCCTGACTGCTCATGCCAAGCTACCAAAGGGGTGAGCAGGGGTTATCTACAGCATGTAACTCCCTTGCCCTGACTAGAGTGGTGGTTTCTGCCTGGCTTAGGCGCATGCCCTAGCCAACCTGAAATCCAATTTTTACCAGTTTTAGACATCCATAAGGCCTTAAACACTTAGCTGACAATATTTATTTGCATTCTTATCAAAATTTGGAATTGGCCCATACCTAAATCCGTATTTGTAAAGCGCAAACTACTCACCCTTACGGGTCTCAAGGTGCTGGGGCCATTGTGGAAATTAAGTGAGCTATTGCCCAGGGTCACATGGTGCTGTGCTGAGCTGCCACCAGAGCCAATGACCGAACAGTGAACCCTGTGCTCCAAAGACAGCTGCCCTGGCCGCTGACTTTGGAGCACAGGGTTCACGGTTCGGTGATCAAACTAATTCCCCTCTTGTATACCTCCCTCAAGTTCGGTGCAGCTTAAGAGCTACTAGTTAGCTGGAATAAGTCTTGTCTATTTACACTCCTGCATTGGGCCACAACTGGGTCTTGGTAGTGGCTCTATCCATTGGGAGCCCATTTCCTCCAATACCTGGCCATTTGAATTTATCACACTGTTGGACTTGGCCTTTTTTACAGGATTATACTCAAACATTTTGCCTTTTGTCTCCATTTTTTCTGACTATGTTTTTGTTGGCTTAAGGACTCTGGCACTTTACCACAGCTAATCAGTGCTAAAGGGCATACGCTCTCTGTGTAAATTGTAATTTTGATTGGTTCTCAGGTTCAGGCGTGTACTGTCTGGAAGTGGTTGTTATGGAGACCTGGCAAGTGCACCCACTTGCCAAGCCCTAACCTTCTCTTTTACTACATGTAAGGCCCCTCTAAGGAAGATCAAAGGTACCCCCTGGGAAGGGTGCACTTGTGTGAAACGTAGGACATGCACTGGTGTGTTTTACATGTCCTGATAGTGAAATACTGCCAATTTCGTGTTCCACTATTATAAAGACTAGCTCTCCCATAGGGTAGCGGTGGAGCTGCCTTGTAACAACTTAGAGGTATAACTTTCAATTGGAAACAGCTGGAGATTTACAGCCTGATTCATCAAGCTGAATTGCGCTCGCAAAGGGCCAGATTCTGAGAATCTGGCCCTTTGCGAGTGCGATTTTTGCATTTGGGATTCATCATCCCAAATGCAAAAATCGCTATTACCGAAATCGCATATTTGCGAGGAATTGGATTTAAGGAATCTCTAATAGAGATTCCTTAAATGCAGTTCATCAACCAATTAGAAATTGTGAAATCGCAATATTTGGTCGCAATTTACCACCAAGTCTGACTTGGTGGTAAATTGCGAAAAAAGAGTAAAAAGCACTTTAGTGCATTTTTTTCTTTTGCATGTTACACACACACATGTCCTTTGGACATGTGTGTGCGCAACACCTGTTCAAATGTGCATTTAATGGGTGCGACAGGGTGTCCTTTGGACACCCCTGGCACCCTTCAAATCGCTATCTTATTTGCGATTAGCAAATTGCTAATCGCATATAAGGAATACTCCCCATTCATTCCTATGGGCCTTTTGGCCCTTAGGAATGAATGGGGAGTTTTTCCTTATTTGCGATTAGCAATTTGCTAATCGCAAATATGGAATGTGTAGGAATCGCATTTTATTTTGCGATTCCTACATGAATACCGTTTTGCGAGTCTCTAATAGCGATTCCTTATGAATCTCTATTAGAGACTCGCAAAACGGTTCTTTGATGAATCAGGCTGTTAGAGTTTGTGCTCTCTGAGCTCAGAATGTAAAAATACATCTTTTAGTAAGGCTGTGTTCTAAATTAAGTGTTTGGAAATGCCGCTTTTAGAAAGTGATTCAGAAAAGGGGGTGGTGATGAACAGAGTGTCTGAATTAAGCAGACCACTCTTACCCAGTCCAAAGATCAGGGCTTGATCCATCACCGTTTTTTAGCTCCCTGCACCATCCCAGCTCAGAACTTGGCTATATGCAAATTAGTCTGACCCTGGCCCAGTGCATCATGGGAACAGGGCAGACCAAACTACCAAGCCAATTCTTATACTGGGAAGGAAACAAGCTACCGGGGACCGGTTTCTGGCATTTCAGCCGTCTTCGGCCCGGCTTGCTTGAATCCTGATGGTGCAATGAGCTAGGGACTCACATCTGAGTATACCCTTCCACGCTTATGGTGGACAAAAATGATTCAGAAAAGGGGGTGGTGATGAACAGAGTGTCTGAATTAAGCAGACCACTCTTACCCAGTCCAAAGATCAGGGCTTGATCCATCACCGTTTTTTAGCTCACTGCACCATCCCAGCTCAGAACTTGGCTATATGCAACCGTTTTTTAGCTCACTGCACCATCCCAGCTCAGAACTTGGCTATATGCAAATTAGTCTGACCCTGGCCCAGTGCATCATGGGAACAGGGCAGACCAAACTACCAAGCCAATTCTTATACTGGGAAGGAAACAAGCTACCGGGGACCGGTTTCTGGCATTTCAGCCGTCTTCGGCCCGGCTTGCTTGAATCCTGATGGTGCAATGAGCTAGGGACTCACATCTGAGTATACCCTTCCACGCTTATGGTGGACAAAAATGATTCAGAAAAGGGGGTGGTGATGAACAGAGTGTCTGAATTAAGCAGACCACTCTTACCCAGTCCAAAGATCAGGGCTTGATCCATCACCGTTTTTTAGCTCACTGCACCATCCCAGCTCAGAACTTGGCTATATGCAAATTAGTCTGACCCTGGCCCAGTGCATCATGGGAACAGGGCAGACCAAACTACCAAGCCAATTCTTATACTGGGAAGGAAACAAGCTACCGGGGACCGGTTTCTGGCATTTCAGCCGTCTTCGGCCCGGCTTGCTTGAATCCTGATGGTGCAATGAGCTAGGGACTCACATCTGAGTATACCCTTCCAGGCTTATGGTGGACAAAAATGATTCAGAAAAGGGGGTAGTGATGAACAGAGTGTCTGAATTAAGCAGACCACTCTTACCCAGTCCAAAGATCAGGGCTTGATCCATCACCGTTTTTTAGCTCACTGCACCATCCCAGCTCAGAACTTGGTTATATGCAAATTAGTCTGACCCTGGCCCAGTGCATCATGGGAACAGGGCAGACCAAACTACCAAGCCAATTCTTATACTGGGAAGGAAACAAGCTACCGGGGACCGGTTTCTGGCATTTCAGCCGTCTTCGGCCCGGCTTGCTTGAATCCTGGTGGTGCAATGAGCTAGGGACTCACATCTGAGTATACCCTTCCACGCTTATGGTGGACAAAAATGATTCAGAAAAGGGGGTGGTGATGAACAGAGTGTCTAAATTAAGCAGACCACTCTTACCCAGTCCAAAGATCAGGGCTTGATCCATCACCGTTTTTTAGCTCACTGCACCATCCCAGCTCAGAACTTGGCTATATGCAAATTAGTCTGACCCTGGCCCAGTGCATCATGGGAACAGGGCAGACCAAACTACCAAGCCAATTCTTATACTGGGAAGGAAACAAGCTACCGGGGACCGGTTTCTGGCATTTCAGCCATCTTCGGCCCGGCTTGCTTGAATCCTGATGGTGCAATGAGCTAGGGACTCACATCTGAGTATACCCTTCCACGCTTATGGTGGGCAAAAATGATTCAGAAAAGGGTGTGGTGATGAACAGAGTGTCTGAATTAAGCAGACCACTCTTACCCAGTCCAAAGATCAGGGCTTGATCTATCACCGTTTTTTAGCTCACTGGACCATCCCAGCTCAGAACTTGGCTATATGCAAATTAGTCTGACCCTGGCCCAGTGCATCATGGGAACAGTGCAGACCAAACTACCAAGCCAATTCTTATACTGGGAAGGAAACAAGCTACCGGGGACCGGTTTCTGGCATTTCAGCCGTCTTCGGCCCGGCTTGCTTGAATCCTGATGGTGCAATGAGCTAGGGACTCACATCTGAGTATACCCTTCCACGCTTATGGTGAAGAAAAATGATTCAGAAAAGGGGGTGGTGATGAACAGAGTGTCTGAATTAAGCAGACCACTCTTACCCAGTCCAAAGATCAGGGCTTGAACCATCACCGTTTTTTAGCTCACTGCACCATCCCAGCTCAGAACTTGGCTATATGCAAATTAGTCTGACCCTGGCCCAGTGCATCATGGGAACAGGGCAGACCAAACTACCAAGCCAATTCTTATACTGGGAAGGAAACGAGCTACCGGGGACCGGTTTCTGTCATTTCAGCCGTCTTCGGCCCGGCTTGCTTGAATCCTGATGGTGCAGTGAGCTAGGGACTCACATCTGAGTATACCCTTCCACGCTTATGGTGGACAAAAATGATTCAGAAAAGGGGGTGGTGATGAACAGAGTGTCTGAATTAAGCAGACCACTCTTACCCAGTCCAAAGATCAGGGCTTGATCCATCACCGTTTTTTAGCTCACTGCACCATCCCAGCTCAGAACTTGGCTATATGCAAATTAGTCTGACCCTGGCCCAGTGCATCATGGGAACAGGGCAGACCAAACTACCAAGCCAATTCTTATACTGGGAAGGAAACGAGCTACCGGGGACCGGTTTCTGGCATTTCAGCCGTCTTCGGCCCGGCTTGCTTGAATCCTGATGGTGCAATGAGCTAGGGACTCACATCTGAGTATACCCTTCTACGCTTATGGTGGACAAAAATGATTCAGAAAAGGGGGTGGTGATGAACAGAGTGTCTGAATTAAGCAGACCACTCTTACCCAGTCCAAAGATCAGGGCTTGATCCATCACCGTTTTTTAGCTCACTGCACCATCCCAGCTCAGAACTTGGCTATATGCAAATTAGTCTGACCCTGGCCCAGTGCATCATGGGAACAGGGCAGACCAAACTACCAAGCCAATTCTTATACTGGGAAGGAAACAAGCTATTCTGAATCGTTTTTGGCCACTATAGGTGTGGCAGGGTATACTCAGACATGAGTCCCTTTCTCACTGCACCATCAGGATTCAAGCAAGCCGGGCCGACGACGGCTGAAATGCCAGAAACCGGTCCCCGGTAGCTTGTCTCCTTTCTGGTGAAGAATTGGCTTGGTAGTTTAGTCTGCCCTGTTCCCATGATGCACTGGGCCAGGGACAGACTGATTTGCATATAGCCAGGTTCTGAACTGGGATGGTGCAGTGAGATAAATAACGGTGATGGATCAAGCCCTGATCTTTGGACTGGGTAAGAGTGGTCTGCTTAATTCAGACACTCTGTTCATCACCACTCCCTTTTCTGAATCGTTTTTGGCCACTATAGGTGTGGCAGGGTATACTCAGACATGAGTCCCTTTCTCACTGCACCATCAGGATTCAAGCAAGCCGGGCCGACGACGGCTGAAATGCCAGAAACCGGTCCCCGGTAGCTTGTCTCCTTTCTGGTGAAGAATTTGCTTGGTAGTTTAGTCTGCCCTGTTCCCATGATGCACTGGGCCAGGGACAGACTGATTTGCATATAGCCAGGTCCTGAACTGGGATGGTGCAGTGAGAAAAATAACGGTGATGGATCAAGCCCTGATCTTTGGACTGGGTAAGAGTGGTCTGCTTAATTCAGACACTCTGTTCATCACCACTCCCTTTTCTGAATCGCTTTTAGAAAGTGGGCATTTTCTTGTTTTACCATTCTGTGCCTCTGACTGCCTGTGGAATCAACGTCTGGTTTAGACTGACAGGGTAATTTTTGTGCATTAAGACAGTCACAAAAGGGGCGTGGCTAGCAGGTCAAGATGGCGGTCAGAGTCTGCTAGAGCTCCGGTGCCGCCGGGGGAACAAACTCCTACAAGCCGTGCCTGGGGGACGGTACAAGCCATCACTGACCAGAACCTGCCTCTGTAGAGTCCCTACATGACTCGGCGAAACTCCGGAGGTCCTACGAGCCTGGAACACCGAACGGACGACAGGGTGCCGGCTGGGGCCTACCTCCGAGCTGCGAGCTGGGTACTTGCGTGGTGAGAGAGGCCGAGGTGGCCAAAGCGCGGAGCGCCGACCGGCGCGGCGGCCCACGGCTGATCGGAGGAGGTCGCCTGCATTGTGACCCGCGACACCGCCGAAGACTGCGGGGGACGTGGGGGTTCCTGCCTGTGTGCCTGCGAAGGGTTCCGACTGATCTGCGGGCCGGAACCGGAGAGGAGGCCTCCACTTTAGCGGTAAGCCCGATCAGGGAGGGGTCTGACTGCCACGCCGGCTCCGCGTCCTGACTGGCAGCCTAGCGAGCTACGGGAGGGTGAGGGGAGAGCAGAGACGCCGGTGAGGACAAGCCCGGTCTCTTTCCTACCTTCCCCCCTCCCTTCCCCTGATGCGGTGTGCGGTGAATGCTGCTATGATCCGAGAATGTGGATGGCGACGGCCTAAGTGAGGACCCACAAGCGCGGGAGACCATCGTCGACGCCCTGCGCCACTGGGGAAAACCGCCGGCACTTCCACACTGTGGGGAAAGAGTGGGACAACCATTACTATACCCAGTGGGTCGGCCCCCTGGACTCCTGCGGAGTAACGGACGCTGAGTACTGCCTGTGAGGCCCTGTAGGCAGATCTGAACAGGCCCTGCTCTGAGAAATATTTGGCTGCCGGGAATACGGCAATGCGGGGAGCTGAATATGGGCTGGTGCGGAGACGACAAAGAGCTACGGAGTGGAGATCTGACAGGACCCCTGTAGAGAGGTTGTCTACCCGCCAGAGACTTGGGGGAACGCAGTGCTGAGACGGGAAACCGAGTGGAAGTGGCATAGAAAGTGGCGGGCGCCCGCCCTGCGTCATAGTCCCGGACACTGTGTGGGCCTACAGACGAGAATCATGGTCCGAAAGGGAATGAAAGTTGTGGACGGCAAAGAGGGGACATCTACAGGACCTACTCTGGATACAGGCCCGGGAGGATCCACACCACTAACACTGAACTCTACCCTCTCTGAAGACCAACCAATGGACAAATTGGATCTGATACTCAAGGAAATCAGGGACTCCAGGACCGCGATGGAGACGCAGGTGGGCACCCTTACCACTAACCTCTCACTGTTAAAAGCCGACTATGACAAACTGGGGGACAAAGTTAAAGATCAAGGGACAACACTGACGGACCTTGCCCCGACGGTGGCGGAACACACCGACTCCATCCAACAAATTCAACACCAAGTAAAATCTCTCATGGAACTGGTGGACGATGCCGAAGGCGGCAACCGACGCAATAACATCCGCGTCATTGGACTTCCGGAACGCAGTGAGGGGACCCACGCGACGGAATTCATGGAGCAGTGGTTCCAAGACAACGTAGCCACGGAGGGCCTGTCACCGTTCTTCTGTGTGGTGAGAGCACACAGGATCCCCACTGGCCGACCGAGACCGGGACAAGCACCACGGCCGCTGATTGTTAAAATTCTCAATTACCGAGACAGAGACGCGCTGCTTCGACAGGCCCGAATAAAGTCCCTCATCGAGTATGAAAATAAACATATCTCGTTGTACCCAGACTATACCAACCTGGTGCAGAAACAAAGGTCCTCCTTTTACGAGGTAAAAAAAAGACTGCAGAGAGCCAAACTTTGCTATGCCCTGTTATTTCCTGCCCGCCTCAAGGTGATCCATGACAATAAAACTCACTTCTTTGAGAGCCCCATGGATGTGGAGGAGTGGTTGGAAGTGATGGACATCGAAGAGAACCCGGAACCGACCCAAGGATCATCGGTCAACGGATCCAAGGACGGATCAGAGCACACGGGGGACATGTCCAGTGCACGGAGTACAGAATCAAAACGACGTACACCTACTGCCTACCAACAGAAGAAAGGACAGGAAGATGCTGTCGCAATGGTGGGCTCCTTCAGAGAAGATCGAGAGACAATTAATACATACACTGAAGACAGCACAGTGCACTCGGATTCGGAACACATCATGGTATTGTTCCCGACTGTAACACCTAGAGCGGCAGATGAAATTCTAGACAATGCCCAGGAATAACTCCTGAAATGGGTGAGACCTGAGACTTCAGGACACATTGAAATCCTTTCTATTATATACTGATTGCACAGCCGGGGCAAAGAGGGGGAAGAGGGACCTACAAAAGGGGTAAATGAATATGTTTAAATATTGATATGATGGAGCTTGATGTAACTAAGTTAGGTTTGTTGTATACTGAATGCGAGTGAGGGACCTCACGCCCCACACTCCTGTGAAGCACAGAGGTACAAAATTGTGCGGGTGAGGAAACGCTAAGACCAACAGTAATTGATGAGTATATAATGACTCCCCCGGCGGCGCCGTTGAGCCAGCAGCGCAGACAAGTATGGCTCTCTGGACACGGCCCATGCTTAGCCGACCCCCCAAAAGCGTATGCACCGTAGATTGTTTGGTTACGTTTTGCATTTATTTGTTCGGCACAGCAAAGTTCCGAGGCTGCGCCTCTAGAGTTCATGTTTGGGAAGGGGTGGGAGCTGTCTCCTGGCTAACACTGATAATATACACATTGAAACATGTAAAGGGACCCTTTGTGACACCTGTATTTGGATATGGCTGACAAGAAAGGGAAATATAGGGTGGTTACCTGGAATGTACTCGGGCTAGGGGCAGTACAAAAAGAACACACAGAATACACGCCTTTTTGATTCGCCAACAAGCGCACATAGTGTTCCTACAGGAACCTCACCTAACACAGTCTGAAGCACACACACTGCGGAAAAAATGGAGGGGAACTGTATTCTCCACAACGTACTCCGCCTTATCCAGAGGGGCCAGAATATGGGTGCGATATGGTACCCCTTTTGTGGAATTGGAGAGGAGGGTGGACAAACAGGGACAAAATATCCTGGTGAGGGGCACACTAGACGGTACAATGATAGTCTTGGGTAGCATCTACGCCCCGAACTTTGATTAATACAGGTTCCTGGCAACCGTAGGACGGGCTCTGAGAGACCGGATAGACGTCCCCTGGATATTGGGGGGAGACTGGAACATGATACTGAATGTAGACCTAGACAGATCACACCCTCCCCTCCAGGCGACAGGGGTGCACAAAATGTCCGACTCGTTTGGGACGTGGCTTCAGGGATGGGGAATGACAGATGTATGGTGGGCATTACATCCAACACACAAAGAGTATTCGTACTACTCCCCAATGCATAACTTACACACCCGCCTAGACTGATTTATTTGTACTAGCTCCTTAACGGCCAAGTGTACTTCCTCAGACTATCTCGCTAAAACATTTTCGGATCATAGACCTCTAACACTTGACCTACATTGGGGAAAGATACCCTCACCAGTGCCCACCTGGAGGCTCAACCCCTCACTACTAGAGGATGCCCCGTTCCGCACACACCTTTCTGACACGCTAAATAATTATTTCAGGGAAAACTGGGACTCCACGTCCTCGAACCTGGTGGTGTGGGATGCTATGAAGGCTGTGATAAGGGGAGATGCAATTGGCAGATTGGTAGGGGCCCGACAAGAAATTCATGGGAAACTCTGGGAGGTGGAGAACCGCCTGAGGGAGCTAGAGACGGAGGCAGGAATAGACCCTAGGCGCAAAGGAGACTTACAATCATGCAATATAGAACACACGGACTCCTGGAAACCTTGAGGGTTATGGATTATGGGGACTATCTGAGACGCCAGCAGGCGGAAGCGGATAGATCCGGAGCCCTACTAGCTCGACTGATCCGGGATACTCCTGATATCCCCGTAATTACGAGCATCCGAGATGAAACAGGCAGGGAGGTAAATACACAACTGGAAATTAACACTGTGTTTAAGGTTCATCTGGAGCGGCTATATGCCCCCCCCCCCCCAAGATGCTGGAGATGATATGATGGAATTCCTACAGGGACTGACGATCCCAACCCGGACCCAGGAGGTCCAGACTGCCCTAGCCAGACCCATAACGCAGCAGGAAATAAAAGTAGCTATCCACTCACTTAACAGGGGCAAGACTCCTAGCATAGATGGACTGCCTGGGGAATTTTATCAAACTTTCTCTGAAACGCTAGCACCCGTCTTAGAGAAAATATACAAAACTGCTTACGAAGTCGGGCATCTACCAGCCACGACCATGCAGGCTTTGGTAATATCCATTCCGAAACCCGGCAGGCACACCCTTGATGTAAATAACTATAGACCCCTCTCCATGCTCCCCACGGAGTACAAAATCCTTAGCAAAGCTATCGCCCTGCGTATACAAGCCCATCTTCCTGGCTTGATCCATACAGACCAATGTGGATTTCTCCCAGAGAGGAGCACTTCCCAGAATATGAGACGACTCCACGCCCTCATGTCGGCCACGCCACAGGATCTACCACACGCCGGATACATTGCCCTGGACCTCCGGCAAGCATTTGACTCCCTGACATGGGACTTTATGTTTGAAGCCCTAAGGCGCTTTGGCTTCCCTGATACTCTGGTAAAGTGGATTAGTTTGCTGTGCACAAACCCAACGGCTAGAGCACGCACGGGCAGGTATACCTCGGACAGCAATGACGTCCACAGGGGCACCCGGCAGGGTTGCCCGCTGTTGCCGTTACTGTTCGTGCTCACACTTGAGTCTCTGGCAATCGCACTCTGAACTAGAGCGGCGGAGACGGGCATAACAGTTGGAGGAACCCATAACTTGATCTCCATATATGCCGACGATATATTAGTGTTCCTCCGAGATCTGCATGGAAATCATTAACATTTAGCAAACATATTTGAACGCTTTGAGAAAATCTCTGGCCTGGCCATAAACCCGGTGAAATCCCTGGGCTTCTACTTCCAGGAAGGACAACGACCTTCCCAGATACAGTTTGGTTCCTATGAGATCCAAATAGCACCGACCACATTTAAATACCTTTGCATTAACGTATATCGAAGTCAGGAAGAATAGATTGAGGGTAAGGTACGGAGGGCAATCAATGGTCTTCGAGGTAGTGTGAACTTCTGGACATCCATGCCCCTGTCTGTCATGGGAGGGGTGGCGATTTCAAAGATGGTCCTACTTCCCCGGATACTGTACTACTTTGTAAACTTACCGGTCCTACTCCCACAGCAAATTTTTGCCACACTGAATACGTTATTAGTCACCCTCATTTGGGGTTCGGGGAGACGTCGAATAAGCCTCAAGAAACTACAGTTGAATACCAGACAGTGAGGCCTAGGCGTGCCAGACTTACAAGGTTATTATTGCGCAAGCCAACTCCAATGGCTGACACGCTGGGTGGCGGGTAGGGACCTACACGAGATCGCCTTCACACCGGACAGGCTGGCGCGCGGAGAATTACACTCCCTTCTGCTACCCGCTGCCAAGATCCCCGAAGATTGCCACCCCCTGATACTCACTGCTTTACGGTGCTGGCGAAAGGCATTGGCGTACACAGCAGGGATCACTCCCTACGCAGACAACATTCCCCTCTTAGGGCTCCCAAAACCGCAGGGAAGTCTGACACAACGCAGGTTACAACCCTGGACCAATGCGGGGGTGGATAGAGTGGGCGACCTGTTTGGGGACGACACTCTGCTGGATCATGTCTCCTTTGCACAATCCACGGGAGCCCCACTACGAATGTACCCCCTACACATCTTGGTGACCCACTATGTACGACGCACATGGGCTCCACAACGCACCAAGCCAGAACAACATGAATTGGTACATCTCCTCCACTATATGGGGACGGGGGGACACCTAGTAAGATGGCTCTATGTGGGCATTAGGGAACACGCAGCTTTGCGCCTCACCACACTCAGGGAGGCCTGGGCTATGGACACAGGGGAGGCCATAACGGACGGGGAATGGAAGATTATCCTAGGACACCACAGGAGAGTGTCCAGAAACGTTAAATTCAAATTCATACAGCCCATGATCTTACACAGGGCGAATCTCACCCCACACAGGCTCCACAGGATGTTTCCTGCCTCCCCCCACAACTGCCCCAGATGTCAGGCGGATGACGCTGGCATCCTCCATATGATGTGGACATGCCCGAGAATACGCAACTACTGGGTGACGATCAGAAACACACTACACACTGTCACAGCCATGCAGATCCCTGAGGGGGCACTACCCTTCCTGATAGGACACAGGAAGAGACCTAAGTCCAGCAGAGCACAACTGAAACTATTGGGCTTGTCTCTCTTGTTGGCACTCAGGGTTATAACTATGAGGTGGAAATCGGCCAGACCCCCGAATGTAGAGGTATGGCGCTCTGACTTGCTAAAATGGGGCAAAGCGGAAACTGCGGCCCTGCGCAGGGAAGAGGAGAAGGGACTCCGCAAATATCCTATAGCGCAAGAATGGGAACGAATGATGATAGAAATGGAGGAAATAGACCTAGAGCTTTCACAAGGAGACAACACATGATTGTACACATGGAATGCAAAATAATAGCGAATGCAGATGCAAATGCAGGATACACAGGTTAACCAGGGCAAACAATGAAACATTCTCTGAACAGAATAAAGTCAATATACCGAGAATGCAGAGTGTACACATGGGAATGGCCAGGAGACAGGGAAGGGGGAGGGAAAGGGGATGGGGAAAGTTCAATACACAGGCGATATCGTAATTTGAATGCAAAAGATAACTGTTATAGCAGAATGATAATCTGGAAGATATAAGACAAGATGAAAAAAGAAAAGCATGAATGTTAATACACCGACAGTTAACGTTTGGAAAAAGTGAAAAGACTGATAAAATGTACAATGATTGAGCATAACATGTAATAATTGATACAGTCACGAATAAAGAGTTTAAAAAAAAAAAAGACAGTCACAAAAAAGTGAACTGAGGTTTGCCCTGCATATCCTACTGGCCCATCACCATGCTGGTGGGTCTTCCCGAGCTAGAGTGGTGGGAAGAGTTGTCACTGATACCTGAATAGGGCTGTGTCTGCCTTTCACAATGCTGTCTCAACTGGTAAGGCAGAACTAGTTATACTAACCAAGAGAGACTTTCTTTGAAGCTTGCATACTTCAAAGGCTGAAAGTAGTATACGTAGTGGGATTCTGAACACAGAATTTTGGAACACTTGAGGACTGACAGGACCCTGCCAAGAAGAAGAGCTGAAAAGTTGTCAGCCCCTTTGCTGTGTGTTGTTTTGCTGAGGTCAGTAGAAAGGATGGGACTTTTACTTTGCTGTATCCTGCTCAAGAAGATTCTCTACTGGCTTGAAGTAGAGCTTGCCTCCTGTTGAGAAGTCTCAGAGACAAAAATAATGCCCCTTCAGCACAGTGGTTCCATTGCTGGGAATCCTGAACCTGTCAAGTGTTGCCTATGCCACTTCTCGGCCACTGGAGGTGTTTGCTGAATTGTAAGTAGTAAGAAAAGAATTCCCAACTCCATCACTGCTGCCTGCACTGACAGTGTGGTCACCATTCGCTGAGTGAGTGCAGCACCGACCTCGACGGCACCGCAGACCTGGTCTCACCAATTATGTTGCATCTTGCTGAACTAAATGCCACTGCTTGCACTGACTCACTTACTTTGATAGATCTGCAACATTGGCCTCACTGATGACGACATCTAAGCGCAGTCACCGACACCACTGTCTGTACCGCAGCCATGGTCATCACCTTTCCACACCATCCTCGATACCAGTGCAGCCTCAGGCTGCTGATTACAGTCTCATCAACTCCGAAGCCAGAGCTCTGAACTGACTTCGGTGCTGTCTGCGCCAAAGCCATAGACATCGTAGCATGAAGTGCATGACACACCGCCCATGATGACACCCTGGCACTGCTGATGCCAGCGCTCCTGACTTTGGCCTCACGGATTTCCATCTGCAACACGTGTGACTCTGAGGACTCACTGACTTCAGAACAGGCCAGAGGCACCGACACCTTCAACACTAGTGACGTCTCACTGCTACACTTCATTGCAAGGTCCTTGAGGCCTTTTCAATTTACCTCAGTCTTTCCTAATGCCGGCCCTCCACTCCATCGAGGTTGGACTGAACTGTTGGATTTGTTGGCCATGGTGCTGGGAAAGCCTTGGTTGGTGCTATTGACTTCAAGGAACTGTATTTTTGGGATATTCTTTGAGCATTCATATCTTTGCTTCTATTGAATTTCTGTCATTTTGGTCACTTCTGTGGTGTCTTTTTTCTAGTGTTTTCACTGAGTTACTGTGTGTGTATTTTGTACAAATACTTTTCACATTGCCTCTGAGATAAGCCTGTATGCTCGTGGCAAGCTACCAAGGGGTGAGCAGGGGCTATCTGAGGTGTGTAATCCCCTTATCCTGACTAAAAGGAAGAACCCCTACTTGGACAGGGTGTATACCACTACCAACTAGAGACCCCCATTTCTAACACACACCATCCCAGATTTGCTCAAGGGCAACATGTTGGCAGCGGTTGCCTTGATTAGATCACACTTGACCTTCTGGAGGTCCCTCTCCTTTTCAGTTGCAGGCCACTTGGCTATAGCTAAAAAGATAATGATTTCCTGACTACTTTACTATTTTGCTAACCTCCCAGTAATCCTCTCTCACTCATTCTTCCATAAACTCCTGGAGGGTGTATGCTGGGTTGGATCCGGCCCTTTTTGGCAGGTTCACCTGAAACTTGTTGCTTTTGCCTAGCCTGTTTCTGTAACCTGGTGTTGGTGATTTTAGGTCTCTGTGCACTTTTTCACTGTGGTCCAGTGTAAAGTGCGTGCGCTCTCTATGTGTGTGGTGAGAGTGACCTGCCCTCCCATAGGAATGCATGGGGAATATGTGTGACCATGGTAGTTCCTGATGTGTGGGGAGTGCAGGGTCGAGTTTGGTAGGTGCGAACTTGTGAGATTGAATGCTGCACAATGATGTATGCGGCATGAATGTGTCTAGTGTGTAAGTGCCACTTCTAGACATGGGTGTGCGTGTGTAGTGAGTGTGCTGGCAAGTGATTGGCTGGAGCTGGCTGGTGAGCCTGGCTCCAAGAGTCTGGATGGGTCTGCCCGGTGGTGAGGGGAGAGATTAGCATGCTGATGTGAGGGGAGGGTGCACCTGGGACCTGAATAGGGCTGGGTTTTCCCTCCACAATGCTAGCTCACCCCCTGTGGTGCATCTAATGACCCTAGCCTGCCTAGCGAATAGAAAGGATGGCTGAGCACATCAAGAGTGCTCCAGAACCAGCTGCGACTGGTTTTCCCCCCACCCTGCACCTAAAGACAAAGGTTTTTACTGTATAAAAAGGGGCTGTGTTCCCTTGGGCATGCTGCTGCTGGGGCCCAGGGGAAGGCTCGCCTCCCTGGGTCCTGCCCAGCCCCTGGATGCTGGAAGAACTTTGTTCTGGACCTGTGGACCTTTACTTGTCACCCCAAGTGCCTAGTAGTGCTGTATTTTGTCTTTAGCGCTGAGAGCGCTTTATCTCACTTATAGCGCTCGAGAGCCCTGTATTTTACTTGTAGCGCTGGGAGCGCTCTACTTTTCCCCCAAGTGCTTACTAGCGCTTTTATTCCAGTTGCGAGGGTGCCCACCCCTCGCTTTCGGCCCCAGAGAGTTCATCGCCACTGCCCGGGGGAAATGCCGGAAGAAGATGTCCGGCTCGCCGCCTGGATATGGGTGGGGCCGGAAGGACGTTGTTTCCGCTTCCCCCTGCCTGGGGGAAGCCATTGCGGTGGCCGGGATATGCTGGCTGCCCCTGCCGCGACCATAGGAGGAGTGTCGCGGCCTGTTGTCGTGCTCCTCTGTGCTGAGGGAGCCCCAGAAAAGAAGTTGCGAGGGAGCGAGGAGGTCGGGAGCCTACCCTGCCTCCTCAAGGGCCGCGACGAGTCCCGGTCCCGAGATGGGGGACCGGGTGAAGAGGCGAATGGTGCAGGGCTTCCGGGAGTCCAAGGGAGCCCTGGAAGCAGAGAAGCAGCCGCTGGAGACAGGAGCCAGTAAGGTGGGGGCTCGGGGTTGGTTCCTAGAGCCCCCCCCGGGCGGCCCCACGTGGTAGCGGGCCGCCCCTGCATTCCGGGGCATCCGGTTGTCGAGAGCCACGAGAGGCTCAAGGGCATTTCTTCAGAGCCCCGAGGCTCCAACGATGGGGCATTCTTCTTCAGAGCCCACAAGAGGCTCAGGGGGTATTGTGAATTCCAAGTCCCCAGAGGGGGGACTCCAACGTCAGGGAAGTTTGTTTTAGAGCCTGCCAAGGCTCCCCCGACCATCGTCGTTGGCATTGTTGTTTACAAAGCCTATGTGGCTCTAGCTCAGACATAGTTACTTAAAGTGCCAGCGCTCTCTCTATACTGGGCCCAAATTAGTTAAGGGGCCATGTGTGTATTTGTAGAGCCCTGTGGCTCCAACTTTGGACACATTTGTTTATAGAGGGCCAGTGAGAGCCCAAGCCACATTTTTGTGGCCAGAGCCTGAGAGCTCCAACGTTTGGGGGCACCTGTGATTGTTTGAGGGGCCAGTGGGCCCCTGGGGTACAGTTCATTGAAAGCCCTTTGCACAGTATTGCTTTTCCCCAGCTGCCCAGCAATTAGTTGGCAGCTGCACTGTTTAGGCGCAATTTGAGAGTCCCTGAGAGGGACAGAGATGGCACAGAGGTGCCAGGCCTTCTACAGCTGCGCGGCACTTAGTGCCAGCTGCAACGTTTAGGCCCTGTTACTGTTCCCAGCTGCCCAGCAAGTAGTGGGCAGCTGCAATGTTTAGGTTTGCGCCAGTGGTGCACCCCTGACTGGCACTGTGATGGCAGCGCACCCTGACATTCTGGACACTGGGCATTTGAGCCCTTCTTGAGATGGCCAGTTGGCCAGGGGGCTGATATGTGATTTCTGCGCAATGTGATTTTACTATGTTTAGAATGGTAATTGCCTAATGTGATTTTTGCGCAATGTGATGTTACTGTGATTGTGAGGTTACTTTACCTGTGTAGGTTTATGTTAGTGAGAGTTTACTTCACTGTGAGTCACGCCCCTGAATGTGAGTTATGCTTAGGGGGAGAGTCTAATGTGTTTAGACTAGTGAGAGACTGCCTACTGTAGTTATACTGTTTAGGCCTAAATGTGACTATGCATAATGTGCTTTGACTTCATGCTTATGTGATGCTTCTAAAGGTGCTTATGCTTAGATGTTTGCTTTGCCTAGTAGTGTTTATACTAGAGAGGTTATGTGTACATGCATGATCTAGGCCTATGGTTATTAGTATTGCGTAGTGTGTACCTACCTGTTACCAGTGGTTACTGGTTGTGGTCTATAATTGTTATTTTGTGCCACACTTATTCTATGTTCTAGAAGTGCTATTTCTGCCAAGTGTTGATTCTGACAGTGGCCCATGTGGCCCTATCCTGTAAATATTCCCTTGTGAATATTGCCCGTGCCAGTTGGCACAATGTATATTGTGTGATTACTATCTAATGTGTTTTGACAATACAAAAGTTATTTTTATATAACCTTGTGTGGAGTTCCTTTTGTGGTGTGTCTAGGATGTTTTTGCTGTTGTGTGCGTGCACAAATGCTTTACACATTGCCTCCGGGATAAGCCTGTCTGCTCGTGCCAAGCTACCAAGGGGGTGAGCAGGGGTTATCTTGGTGTGTGACTCCTTTGCCCTGACTAGAATGGTGGTTTCTGCCTGGCTTTGGCGTAAGCCTTAGCCAACCAGAAATCCCAGTTCTAACACTGGCATAGTTCACTCAGGCGGCTGGCACACCAAATACTCCAGCTTCCCTAAGAGTGGGGGAGGTTGGGGGCTCCCGATTTCAAATATTACTGTTTGCCCAGCTACAGTGGTTCTCACATTGGTTGGAGGGCCTTTCTTTGGAAGACTGCGGCTCGACCACCCCTCCTCTCTCTCATTGGGCCATCCTTTGGCTGCTCCACCCTAACAACTAATTGCCCTCAGATTCTCCTTTCCTTTTCAGGGTGGTCTTTTACTGCCTGAAGAAGGTGATTCGACTCCCCTCACACGTACTCCCCAATGCTCTGGCTATCCAGCTGATTGTGACCCCAACCTAATGAATCCATACCTCTGAGCTACAGCTGCAGGCCTGGGAACAGGCCTGACTATCCACCATAGGGGACCTGTATCAAAATGGCCAATTGGTGAGGTGTAAGGCCCTGATCATTCAATTGCACTCCCGAGGGCCCATTCCTCTTCTATGCCTGTCTGAGGGGAGTGCTGGGGAATGCCTTGGCAGCCCAGTTGATAAAGCCAGCTACGCACCAATTCCCACTTTCTTTACATACTCTGGGAGTTGACTGCAAATGATCATCTGGCTCACCAAGGCCCTAGTTGCTCACACGTCAATGGCACTTCAGACCCTGAGATATACGTGGGAGACCGAATTTGGAAGGCAACTTCACAACAAAGAACAGGAGAAGGCGCTGGAATATCTGCAGAGTGTATTGCAGAATGCCTCTATGAAACTGATCTAATTCTTTATCCTTCTCAGTGCTTATCACTCCTCAATTGGTTAGCCCACATCTTCCTAGGCTCCCTGTATACATGCGCTAGACGCTGGACCTCTGGAGCTGACCTGAAACATATGCTGTGGGACTGTCCCCAATTGCATACATACTAGAGCATGGGTTTGTCCCAATGGAGCAGGACATGGGGATACCTGACATTTTCTCTTGGGAGGCAGTGGCCCAGTGCTTAATTTGAGCCAGTGGTTTCTGGTGCTCAGTACCAGCACATAATTGTTAACACTGCACTTATGATAGTCTGTCATATGGTGGTGCTGCTCTTCTAGTTTAGAAATTAGCAGAACAATGGGTTGTTTATGGATACAATATACATTCCAAATTACTAATACATGCCTACCCAGCCATTCCTTTAGCTTTGGGGATCTGGAATAATCTGAACTGCCGCATTTTTAGGCAATGGATATGGTTAGTAGTTGTTTTGGCAGGAATGTTAGGGATGATGGGTGGTGCAAGCTGCAGTGTTCTCCTAGTCAGGACCCTGGCACTTATTTTTTTCGAAATGAAGGAAAGCGGGGTCTGATATTTACGTTAGATGATGCAAATATAAAATAGCAGTGCACTTCTTATACCTTGCCTTTATTGTAGCCAAAAAAAAACACTAATACACTGGAAGCTCCAGTCTCCACCAATCCCTGAACTTTGCCCTAATATGTTCTCTCACTGAGCAAAAGCTGAAGTGGTGGCTCTACACAAGGAGTATGCCAGTGGGCTGCGCCGCCGGCCAATCGCCCAGGGATGGGAGGCGCTGATCAACTACCTCATGAGTCCAGCACATGCGTAATGTGAACCTGTAGCATGGAATTGGACTTTAGACTATGGGGCAAATGTACAAGAGTCTATCGATTATATATATATCGACACTGTAGTGGCGACAGAGGCTGCGCCTTATTAACAAGGCAGTGTTAAGCCACTGAACGTGGATTAACTCTGCCTTGTAAATAAGGCCCCCTTTCATGCTATGCTTAGTGTGAAAGGGGTGGGCAGTGGGTGTTGGGGTAGGCGTTCCACCACAACACCCATTCATTTGGTGTCCCTTCCTGTACATAAACAACCCTTTAATAAAAGAGGTAATTTTGTCACTGTCATGTGTGCTGCATGAAGCAGCACACATGAAAGTGACGGAATGGAATTTTAGGATTGTTTATGTTCATGAAGGGGCACCTAACTACACATAAACAATCCTCCCCTGCAAGCAGACACCCTTGCACTATGGTGCAAGGGTGCCTGCATTGGTACTAAGTTGCTAACCTTAGCGCCATCGCAGGGGGAAATGCAAGGCTGTACCACATTCTTGTAAATATGGTGCAGCGTTGCGTTTCAGAAGTGGAGGAGAGAGGCATTAAGCCAGGAAGGCTAGCACCTCTCTCTGCCCCTTCCTTGTGCATATCCTCCTATATGTTACAGAAAGATATACCGGATCTAATTAATAAGTTCAAAAATTCTATAAAAATATATTTTTAAAAAGGGCACTAAAATATGAAACAGCGAAAGAGAAATAGTAAAATTGCTCTTCAGCGTGCGAATGGAGACAGAGCACTTTGTCATTTTTACTACCGCGAAACAATTCAATGGCTCCTTACACTCCTTTTATCTTGCTGTGTGACAGATTTTGCTGATCTCTGCTGGCAACTAGGAACAGCTTTGTAAGTATTCCATACTTAGAGAATGTATTCAGTTGCAAGGCTTTCCCTCTGCAGGGGCTTGAAAGGCGTTCTACTTAAAAGCCACTTCAGCATCAGCAATGAAGATAAATTGATTCATTGATAGCACAGAGGCATGTCCAGGAATTCAGCACCCTTTTAAAATATGTAATGCATCTCTTTTAGCAGCCCAGACACTGATTCTTGGCAAGCCTGCTCTATTGCTAAGACTTTCAAGACAAATGCAATTCTTTATTTACAAATTGCTTCCTAGGAAATTTGATACTAGAATAGTATTGATTGTTTACCACTGCTGCAAAAGAAATTTCTCATCACCTTTTAAATCCACCATACCAGTTCTACTTAGATTGTATTACATCCAATATAACATTTCTATTTTCACAAAAGAGTTTTTGAGGGTTAATTGTTACTCCAACGTCATTTTGAACTGCCCTTCCTCCAGAACTATTAAATGCATCTATGTAGATGGACTCCCCCATTTGGAAATCTCAGAGGGGTTCAGCGGGACCATATACATTTTCTTCACCGTTCTAGTAAAGGTTTTTTTTTTAAGTAAGTATTACTTTTATTTGATTTCGTTAAAAATCAAAAGCATGGAAGAAACACATATTACATAATAGTTAGGAAAGATAAAAATCTATGAAATACAAAAAAGTAAAAACAATATTCAATCGTAAGCTTTGGTCACAAACAACGGTTAAAACAAGAATGTTTTAATCCATACAAATTGTAAGAACTTTGTCGCAGTTCAATATGAAAAGAGCAATATTTATTGTCAGTGCAGATAGGGAGTGACAGTCATATAACTTTGCCATGTGGACTACTATGCTTTTTTGTCCAATTCTTTGGCTGCCATTTTCCAAAAGGTGATGGCTCAACATGACAATTGACAATTGACAGGCCACCAAGGCATTGTATCACTGCAGCTCTGCATGACCTCAATTGTTTTTTCCTAAAATCAATAGGAGGACTGTTTTTCCAAATACTAATAGCAAGGGGCAAATGCATGAAAGGTGTAGTAGCTACTCTTCTCCTTGTTCGCACAGGCGGCATTCTTTAGTGGGCCATGTAGACTTCCATTTCGGGGTTGAATCTTTTGTGGGGAATGAAACCAGCCGCAACAGCGTCAAGTAGTGCTTTTTGTAATGCGAGAAGTGTTCTGACAAGTACGGTTGGGGTTTCAGAAACTGATATGATTGAATCACTGCCCAGGCATGATTTTAATTAGCAAAGACAGTTTCGTCCATTAGTAGAGAAATTCGTTTGGTTGCGCTGTTTACTATATTTTTGAACTTGGAATAGGAGGTTGTTGTATACCAGGCCTCTTCAAGATGTAGGCCTGCGAGTGATTCTTTTAGGAATGCTATGGTAGAGTTTTTTTGCCTCGCTTGCTTTTCAATTTATTCCCAACAGAAGTGGGCTAAAGTGTTGTCTTCCACTTGTCTCATCCATCAGTAATATTTGACCATCACCCCTTGTCAGCAGGTTTCTGGTTTTTCAGCCCGTATTCCAGTTGAATTTGTTCCAGAGAGATGTGCCGAGGGATTAAAAACAGGCACTTGAAAAAACTTAATTGGACTAGATTTAAGGCGGCGGCATCTTTTGTATTCATAATTTCCAACCCATATGATATAGTGGGTACACATTTTGCTGCAATTATCTTAAGCAACTGACCTGTTCTACAGTCTTTTAGCTTCTTCTGTAGAATTTTGAAAGCATAAAGGAGTTGTTTTGCTTTAATGTTCCTTTGGTCCAAGTTTTGCTTATAAATAAGTTTGTGGTCAAGTTGGAACCCCAGGTATTTGTATGAGTCCACCTGGGATATTGGTCTTTCCGCCAGTTTCCAGGTGACTTTCCCTTTTGACCCTATTTTCTGATGACTACAAAAGCATAACACCTCAGTTTTCTTAAGGTTTATTGTTCATTGAGCAGAAGTAATATAAGTTCCTAGTTGGGTTATCGATCGCTGCAGGCCTGTTGGTGTTTGTGCTAGAAGCACAATATCATCTGCGTATTGGAGGCTGATGATTTGTGTTTTGCCTAAATTTGGAGGGTCAATTTGAACTTGTTGGAGTTACTTCTCAAGATCGGCAGTGTAGATGTTGAATAAACAGGGTGTCAACACGCACCCTTGTTTTAGCCCATTTAGTGTTAGAATCTTGTTTGTTATGGAGCGGCCATCTCCTTCCCTTATCTGCACCCACGTGTCTGAGTAAAGATTGATTATTGCCTCCAAAAGTTTAGGTGGTGCTCCCCAGCTTTGCATTTTTGCCCATAACTTCTCTCTCGTAACCTTGTCAAACGCCGCTTTAAGGTCAATGAAGCGTCATTTTGAACCGCCCTTCCTCCAGAACTATTAAATGTGTCTATGTAGATGGACTCCCCCATATGGAAATCTCAGAGGGGTTCAGCAGGACCATGTCAAACTTCTTCACCGTACTAGTGAAGGGTTTAGGAGCATGGGCTGTAAGCGGTACAAGCAAGGTCTGTGAACTTAAAAGGAAGGCAGGACATCTTCTGTGTCAATCACAATTATTCTACATCCTCCTAAAGGTCACTAACATAGCAGAACCAGTTATCAACCAGTCTTCTTTCTGTTAACAGGACATCGCTTGATTGTTTAGTGTATCCTGCCCAATTCTTTTTCCAAAATATCACCCTCACGGTTACCATTCCTTTGATTTTTGGATCTCAGTCGCAAGGACGGCTTGTAAATTTGAAGTGCTCTTGAGGTGAATGGAATTGGATGCAGAAACATTTCTAGCCCCATCCTACACCTGAAATATTTTGTAGCGGTCTTACGAGTTTGATGGTCCTTGAGTAGGGCGGGTACTGCCCTGCTCCAGGACCACCAAACAGGGTCTCTGCTCGCCTCCAAATTATGAGGTTTTCGTATTCTGGTGGGCAGGCGGGCGAGGTGGCGGTCCTGCACCTTTGCCTTTCAAAGGCACCTATTTATGCCTTAGAAAGGCACTGCCACAGATCCGCTACAGCATGTTCCAACACAGCATGGACTCTGAAGTCCATGCCATGCTGTAACTGGGGGTGCATGCAAACAGGGGAGCAAAATATGTGCCTCCCTGCATGCACCCCATGCATGGGACTCGTTTCGGAGCAGTTTCATGTTGGAAGATCCTCCATGACAACGCTGGCGATCCAGAAACTTGTTATATACATGGCGGTGCCACATTAGCATGGCCAGCATATTGTGAGCACATGACCACTGCGAGACCACCAGGAAATCCGGTTCCCTGATGTTTGTGGCACTGCAATGGTAGTCCAACTGCCAAAGCTGTAATAGGATGGTCGGACTGCCGGTGCCGCAGTGGCTGGACCACCACCGCTGCGCCTTCGCAAGTCTTGCGGTCCTCAGACCACCAGACTCATAATCAGGTCCTTAATCTTGGAAAATGTGAGCTCGGGCCCTGTGGAGCGTTCAACAATTGCAAAATTCTCATAGGAATTTTAGTGATTTTAAAGCAATTTTCCCTACATTTTGTCCCAGCAGAGACACTCATTCTGCTATTGAAGAAACAATGAGTGATCGGTCAATGTTGATTTCTAAAAACAAGACATCCACGTGTTCTCAATGTTTAGTGCAACCATGTGGGTGTTACATGTTCATTCTGGGGCCCTGGTCTAATTCTAATCCAGGCAGCCAATGGTCTTCCATCCCACTGATTAAGGGAGGAATGGCGATGAATAATTTATACATTTGTGTTTGCTTCAGAAAATGTTGATCTTTATGCAATCAGTGTAGTCCTCTGGCAATTCAGGAATGCAGATTCATATTGCAGAGTAAATAATTTTGAGAACTGATGATTCTGTAGATGCTGACTGGAACAGCATCCTTATTTGTACATGGTGACTGCAGATAAATGCGCTTTTGCTTCAGGGTAAGAAGCATACAAAATCTGGAGATATAGTAGGGATTTTTTTAACCAAAATTGTATGCTGTTAGAGACATTCACTATGCCATTAGAAGAGAGAGCCAGCTGTTCTCAAAATGGAATTTAGAGAAAAACTGCAGTGATTACAGTGCTAAAGATTCAAACGTTTTGTGACTTTTCCAAAGGAAAGCTCAGGCAACCAGAGGGAAGTTTACTATTTATTTTCCTGCGATGGAACTGCGCAAATGATATGAAATTTGTACTTCACAAAGTTTTGAACGTTTTATTGCAAAAACGCCAATTGCAATATTTACCGGGCTAAAATAAAAAATCCACCTTTAAAAATAAAAAACAAAACATTCATTTGTAAGACTCATCTGTGGCAAAATGTTCAAGAAAAACCTGTAGTGATGTCTCACTTATATTGCTTGAAATGAGCTGTTGTTTTTGCATTTGTTACCCCGAGTGGGACGAGTATGCCCAGACGTGGGTCCCGCTCTCTCCATGCCACTGGAGTCAAGCTATCCTGGCTGATGAGGGCTGAAAGCCGAAACCGGTCCTAGGGAAGACGGTAGGGAAGACGGTGGCAGTGTCTCTCCCGATCCGCTCTGTTGCCACAGGTAGAATCCAGTGCTCCTCATGCTGATGCTAATTTTTTTTTTTAAACGTGCATTTTAATTTGGAATTTGCAATTGTGTTCTGACTGCAACTCTGACTGTATTTTAATAAAACGCTACCTGTGCCATTTTGGGAATTGTAAGGGGGGCTTGGCACTCACCGGATAACTACAGGAAGCCTGGGCTCAGTCACTACTCCTGCCCGCCCCGGTCCGACGCGGTAGCCAGTACCGTTGTGCGGAGGGCGGGTCAGGGAGAGCCAGGCACTTCCGCCCTACCACTGGAGCGGTTAGCGCTCTAGTCGTAGGAACTCCAGGGCTATTTAGGCAGAGTCTGGCTGTGGGCGCGCTGCGGTAGGGAAGACGGTAGCAGTGTCTCTCCCGATCCGCTCTGTTGCCACATGTAGAATCCAGTGCTCCTCATGCTGACGCTAATTTTTTCTTTAAAACGTGCATTTTAATTTGGAATTTGCAATTGTGTTCTGACTGCAACTCTGACTGCATTTTAATAAACAGCTATCTGTGCCATTTTGGGAATTGTAAGGGGGGCTTGGCACTCACCGGATAGCTACAGGAAGCCTGGGCTCAGTCACTACTCCTGCCCGCCCCGGTCCAACGCGGTAGCCAGTACAGTTGCGCAGAGGGCGGGTCAGGGAGAGCCAGGCACCCTCCGCCCTACCACTGGAGCGGTTAGCGCTCTAGTCGTAGGAACTCCAGAGCTATTTAGGCAGAGTGTGGCTGCGGGCCCGCTGCGGTAGGGAAGATGGTGGCAGTGTCTCTCCTGATCCGTTCTGTTGCCACAGGTAGAATCCAGTGCTCCTCATGCTGACGCTAATTTTTTTTTTTTTAACGTGCATTTTAATTTGGAATTTGCAATTTTGTTCTGACTGCAACTCTGACTGCATTTTAATAAAACGCTATCTGTGCCCTTTTGGGGATTGTAAGGGGGGCTTGGCAATCACCGGATAACTACAGGAAGCCTGGGCTCAGTCACTACTCCTGCCGGCCCCGGTCCAACGCGGTGGCCAGTACTGTTGTGCGGAGGGCGGGTCAGGGAGAGCCAGGCACTTCCGCCCTACCACTGGAGCGGTTAGCGCTCTAGTCGTAGGAACTCCAGGGCTATTTAGCCCTTGTCTGTCTACGAGCACGCAGCGTTTGCGCGCAGGGAAGCGCCAAAGACGCGCCGAAGAGTAGCCAAAGAGTAGCCCGTCTGCGCCCGTCCGCGACTGGATGGGACCAGGGGCCATGGACTCTGTCCAAGTCAATAGAGTCCCTGATGTAGTAAGTCGCGTCAGCTATTCAGCCCAGGAATTATTGAACTTTCAGTCAGCCCCCCAACAAGGCTGTGCACAAGACTCTTGGCCATGTTTAGAGGGTCCCATTTCATGTAGATACTGCCGGTTTCAGGCTTCCCACTTATTCACTTCAGTTGGCTGCTATAGAGGGGAAACACACTTGCTGACTGGGTGGAAGAGCCTATTCTGCAACACCCGCTCCCTACCAAAAGACCACACAGAAATTTGGGATCTCATTTCTACTGCACAGCCTGAGTTATGTTTTTTGACCGAGACTTGGCTGAAACCCCACACGGTCCCTGCTATTACCCTGGGTATCCCTGCAGGATATAAAATTAGATCGACCTGTCAAAACGGGTGGTGGCATTGCTATCATTCATAAAGAGGGGATTAATGTCTCAATACTGGAACAAAGGAGTAACCCCTCGATGGAAATTATGATCTTTAGGATCAATACTCCATCTGAAGCCCACTGGAAGGGGGCTTTGGTCTATCGCCCACCAGGGATGAGTGCCAACTTTGCACTCTCCGTTGTTGAAATATTGGTCCCCGCATTTCAAAGTTGGAAATGATTTTCTACTTCTAGGAGATTTTAATGTGCATGGGGACCTTCCCAAAAATCCTGAGACCTTATCTTTTTTGGCGGACCTATCTTTATTAGGACTCATACAACACAACAAAGGCCCTACTCACCTAGCAGGTCACACATTGGATATGAAATTTTCCAACTCCTCTAAGATCGCATGCCGACCATCCACTCAGGTGAACTGGTCAGACCATTTTGTTATTGAATTTTCCCTGCTGGGTTTGGACAAACCTAGTAAACGGTCCCCCTCTCCTTCTTTTTGGTGTAGACAATGGCATAAAGTGACATCAGATGATTTTCAGAAGTCATTAGTTGAGCCCCTTACTACAGCTTCTGATAACATTGAATGGGTCCTATCTAAGTTTAATTCTGCCATTTTATCTGCGGTTGACTCTCTGGCCCCTATGAATTTATGTAAACAGTGCTCCACTTCTAGTCAAGAGGCGTGGTATACTGATCAATAACGGTCAAATAAACAGGCTTGTAGAAAGTTAGGAAAAGCCTGGAGAAAAATTCATTTTGAGGAGGATAAAAAGGGTTATTATACTGCCCTGTCTACATATCACAAAAATATTAGACTGGCCCGAAAAAAACACATTGTCTCGCAATTAGCTGAGGCAGGCAACTCCTCTAAGGTATTATATTGGATTTTACAAGCCTTCACTAAACCTACGGCTTGTGAAAGTCTTGACATATCTTCATAATCATTATGTGATGACATCTCCCTCTTTTTTAGAAATAAAATAGAGTTGATATATGATAAAATCATCAAGACTACAAACCCTATGAATTGCCCCCCCCCCACACCCCCACATCATTCCCGGACCATTGATACCGCCACACTCACTGCCTTCTCAGCAGTCAGTCAGAGCGATATTGAGACACTAATAGGTCAAATTAAGACAGGGTCCCCTTTAGATCTTATCCCTGCCAGAATTGTTTCCTCCTTGGGCAATTCTCTTTGCCCTATGATTCAGACTCTGGTGAACGTCTCTCTTGCTGAGGGTCAGGTACCACAGGAGTGGAAGAAGGCTCTTGTAAATCCCATTCGTAAAAACTCTGCTCTTCCCTGGACAAACTTATACAACCTTTGCCCCATATCTCTTCTCCCATATCTGCGCAAATTGACGGAAAGGCATATCAACACCCATCTGTCGAATTTCATCGAGCTAATTGGAGGTTTAGATCATTCCGAGTCCGGATTCAGGCCCAACTATAGCACGGAATCGGCGCTCCTCTCTGCGACTGATACCATCAGAATGTCACAGGATAACTGGAGCGCTGTGATTCTGGTGCTGTTGAACCTGTCCGCAGCTTTCGACACAATATAGCATGAAATCTTGCTCAGTCGTCTGCAGGAGGTAGGAGTCAGGGATATGGCTCTGTCCTGGCTGAAGAGTTTCCTATCTGGCCGCTCACCGAGTGTTAGTTTGGGTCTCTTCCGTTCGGCACCTGTGGAGCTCACCAAGGGGGTGCCACAGGGCTCGTGTCTGAGTCCCACGCTTTTTAATGTGTATGTGGCACCCCACGCTGATCTTATGAGATCTTATGGATTTATTCCTGTGTTGTACGCTGACGACACTCAGCTGCTTTTTCCTTTCCAGACTCTGACTGCTGCAGTTAAGCACTCCTTCTCTGATGGTATGAGGGCTGTGTCTTGATGGATGGCCTCGAATTTCCTGCAATGTAATGTAGGGAAAACCGAGGTTATGCTGTTTGGGGAGGCCCCACTATTGTAGTCGCCGGACTGGTGGCCATTAGATCCGGGCCCTGTCCCCAGTCCTAAGCAGACAGTAAAGAACCTGGGTGTTCGGTTGGACCAAGGGCTGTCTTTAAAGGAGCATGTCAATCAAACAGCTGGGTCCTGTTTCCATGTGATTGGACTCCTTAGACGAGTGTTTCCTTTACTGCCAGATGCTTCTAGAAAGACCCTTGTCCAGGCTCTAGTGCTTAGCCGCCTTGACTACTGTAATGGGCTACTTATATCAGCAAACAAAAACTTGCTAAGTAGACTCCAGGTGGCTCAGAACACCACTGCAAGGTTAGTTCTTAATGCCCCGCCCAGAACCCCCTCCCGTCCTCTTCTGGAAAAGCTTCATTGGCTACCGATCCGACGACGGGTTAAATTTAAAACCTGTTGTATTATCCATAAGAGTATTTATGGCTCAGGCCCTGTGTACCTGGCTGAGAAGTTTGTCCCCTATAATCCTGTATGTACACTCTGCTCCAGCAATCAATATCTACTACAGGTTCCTTCTATTAGAAGGGCGAGACTGGGCGTAAGAGCTCTCTCATTTTTGGGTTCTAGTCTCTGGAACAATCGAATGCACCAATCATCTAGCCGTCAGGAAACTGTTAAAGACCTTTTTGTTTTAAATATAGCGTCTCCCTCTTTTTTAAGATCCTGAGAGCACTGTTCCTTATACCTGTTGGGTGAACTAAGCGCAGAGATACTCCTTCGGGAGTCGAGTGTAGCGCTATACAAGCCTATAAATAATTAAATAAATAAATAAATAGAAGGCTTGTTTCCAGTCCAGGCAGGACCTGTCCTGGAGGTTCGGGCTGAACTGTTCCAATTGGGTGCAGGGTCAAGACTGATTTGCATATGGCTGAGTCCAAACTGGAATGGTATGGTGAGCAAAACAACAATGGATTTAGGCCCAGATCCCTTTACTGGGGTGAATGTATGACATTGTTCTGCATTCTGTCCATCAATTGTTGTTTTTGCGGTATGCTAAATGATCGACATTGAAATTCATATTGGAAAATCATGTTTTCTGTTGTTTTTTGTATTTATTTATTGAAAACTACTGTAAATTTGCAGAGTTTCTTCACACAATTTCATGAACTATTGTTAATGTTAATGTTAATGTTAAAAAGACTTTTAAAGCGCACAAATACCTTGCGGTGTCTTGGCGCTGAACTAGAGTAAGACCCTTGGAAATAAAACAGGGGGAAATTATCTTGAGAACAGCCACGTTTTTAGCTTTTTCCTAAAGGAAAGGAGAGAATTAGCGTCTCTTATGTCAGCGGGAAGAGTATTCCATAATTTAGCAGCACAATAACTGGTACTCCGACCTCCCCAAAACACAGTTCGAATTCTAGGGATTGACATAAGTTTGGCATTTGTGGACCTTAGTTGTGTGCCTGGTTGATACCACGAAAAGAGCTGTTTCAAAGGTACCTGTTCTGTCCCGTTCAGAGTTTTATAGGCAAGACAGAGTATCTTAAATATTGGTAAGTAAAACCCAGCATCTTTGTAGGTAACGATATTCATGAGGTGTGGCCGCAGACAGTAACATCGGATGTGGTAAGGGTGCACAGTTATATGGCAATAGATTCTGCAAGTCTAACTTGGGGGAATTTGTCCCAGGGAAAAGGAGCTGAATTATGGATTTACATACGGAAATCGGTGTAACAGAACCGATTTCTATTTCCTTTTTATTAGGGTCACTGAAATTATGCGATTTTTACAGCAACACGGGTTTTCACAAAATTATGGATTTGCTGCGTTTGGCACATAATCCATCAGATGCTAAAAAAAAGACTTTTTTAAGCTTAAAAGGATCAAAAGTTATAAACATGGTGACAGGTTTTGTCACGAAGCTTAACTCCTTCGATGCGGGGCAAATTCCCCCGCGGCACGGGGGAGGGGGCCCGCGTGCGGCACTACAATACTCATGACGAGCTCAGCTCGTCATGAGGCACAGTGGAGCTGTGCTCATGACGAGCTGAGCTCATCATGACTCCGCCCACTTAATGGAACACCCCGCACAGGGGGGAATTAGCCCCTTGTGGGCGTTCCAAGGCCGATATGACGAGCTCAGCTCGTCATGAGCACAGCTCCACTGTGCCTCATGACAAGCTAAGCTCGTCATGAGCCTCGAAGAGGTTAAGATGATTCACAAAGATTGTCTGGTCATCTTTCCATTGCTTATTGCTGTATTTGGGATTTGAACTGGAACTAATGAGGTGACATTTACCCAGTTAGTGTTAATATATGTAAAATGGACAAAATAATAAATTAATAGTACCAAAAATGTGGCTCATCACACCACATCATTTCGCTTTCCTTGCGGCATAATTTAGACAATGTTTTCCTCTTAGGGCCAGATGTACAACACTTTTTGGCGTGCACAAAGACTAAAAAGCATGGGCCCATGTACAAACAGTATTTTTCAACTCACAAATGAATTGCGACTTGCAAAATACTGTTTTGTGACTCGGTATTAGGAAGGTGTGTTCCTTTCCTAGTAGCGATCGCAAAGTTGTGTAGCAATGTTTTACAACTGCAATTGTGATCGCAAAACCCTCGCAAATTACCAATTTCAAGTAGGTGGTAATGCATTCGCGAATGGGAAGGGGTCCCCAGGCGATCCCTTCCCTTTTGCAAATGCATGCAATATTTCCTTTAGGGAAAACGGCTGCATTTTGTTAAAAAAAGCTCCTTTATTTAAAAGCAGATGTCAGACATGGTGGTCTGCTGAGCCCAGCAGGCCACCATCCCTGGGAGGGCCCGTCATTCCCAATGGGCTTGCAAATTGCAAGAGGCTCACTAATATTCATGAGCCTCCCAATTTGCAACCACATTGGGGATCGCAAACTGTGTTAAACACACTGTTGTACATGCCAAATAGCACCTTGCAAATTGCAAGTCGCAAGTCGCAAATGGAAGGTCTTACATCTGGTCCATAATTTGGTCCTCCCCTGCAGCATAATTCTATTGGCCTTGTTTTGCCTCATTCAAAGGGCGCTTATATGGGATTCATTTGCTTTCCCCCCCGGCAACACAACGACATGGTTGGTGTTACTTATACCTCCATTATTAGCAATATCGGGTGTGGCTGGCTCAAGAGCATTATTCCTTTGCAACAGCATATACATCTATGTCCATCCACCATAATTTTAAATTCGGAAGAAACAAAGGCACCTAGCAGAACAATAAAGAAAGGTGTGGCACGTTACAAATATTACCTATCACAAACTATGCGAGTGCTGAGAAGACGTGAGGATTATCACCCATCGTGTGTCACGAAGGAAAGTGATCATCGCATTTACCCAGCCACATTAAAATGCGCATGTCCAAGTGCTAGCAAAGCATGCCCATCGGAATTTTCTGCGCCACACAAAATTGAAACAAGAACAATTCTTCAGATTGTGCCCCTGGAGCTCAATGAGAGGAGACAGGTTCAGTGCTATCTATCCCCAGAGAAGACAAGGGAGTTATCATTAGCCTGAAAACATAAGAATGTTCAAAAACAATAATATCTCATTATGGAAATAAACATCACCCGAATTATTGTTCAAATAACGCAAATACTGTTTGCACTCATAAACTGCACTTCTCTGGGAGTTATTGGCAGTATAAATGTTCTTCTGAATCTGTAAACCGAACGCTCCTCCATCGCTTTTTGCAAAAAAGGCAGACCAGTCTCTTACAGAATACAACTTTCCTATGTCACTGTGTCACAAATACTGCTCCTTAGAATCCTAGATACAAATATCCACCCATGTTTTGGACTTTTATCAATTCTTAACCATGGGTTTCCTGGGTCACGAATGTCTAACAATCAGTTATTGTCACCAGTCTTCAGTCAAGATGTACTTTGTCTTAACGTCCGCTCATCAGTTAATATCACCATTTGTCGACTGTAAGTTTGTCATAAATGTCTATCAATCACTCCATACATCATCAATGTCCTTGAACACCCGTGGCATATCATAAATGACTTCAAATCAGCTAACGAGTGTCAGAAATGTCAGCTCACCGGTTACTCCTTCACAAATTCCTGCCCATCAATTTCCATGCCAAAAATGGGAGTCCATAGACTTATGACTTACTAATTACCTGTGAATTATTTACTGTGCCTAAAACACCTTCTGACAGCTGTTGACTCACAAAATGTCTCCAACTTCTTTCTTTCCTCTGCCCTACCTTGTTACTGTGACTCCTTTTGCTTTGTACTTATTGTCCCGGCACAGCTCCGCTCATCTCTTATGCCAAGAGGTGCCCTATTATTTTTCTTCCTTTCCCGTTATCTTACTGTGCATCCCCTTCTCCCTCTGTACACTTTCTTCCATCCCTACCTCCTTGGTTGTTCTCTCTTTCCACATATTGAATCCGGTGACAGGAAAACAAAATCAATCCAGACAACAATTCCCAAACCTTCCCCACCCTGATGGAGTCTGTAACTTGAAAGGGGTTTTAGGGGGATGGCTGGACAATGGTAGCCAATCCAGGTCTAAAGGAAGCCGCCTACCATGCTGCCTTCCAAATGCAACTTAACCACAAATTCCCTTACCACGCATGCCGTTACAACGCAATTTTGTGGTAAAGGCTAAATTACAAACCCCCTATTTCCGCCTTGCACTAAACCCTAAATTACAAACCCCCACTGCCCCCTGCTCAAAGTCCTAAATTAAAGAAAACCTACCTGCCCCTCCACCCTAAGCCCAAAATTACAAACCCCCTACTCACATTGAGCCCTAAAAACACCACATTCCTTAATACTCCCACAAACCCAGCCTTTAAAGCTACCCCAACACCCTCCTCCTGCCCTGAGCCATGAAATTGTCACCCCTCCTTAAAAATACCCTGATCCCCCCCCTCCCTGAGCCTGAAAAGCTTGCCATTGACTCCCCTGATAGCAACCCCCCCAACCTGCACCCTAAAACCAACCCCCTCCATAAAAGTACCCTGCCCCACTCCCTGAACCCTAAAAAACTTGCCACCGACCTCCTCCAAATAGCTAGCCCCGACTCGAGCCCTAAAACCTTGCCACAGACCCCCCCCCCGAAAGTGACCCCACAGACCAGGCCCCAGCCCCACTTACCAGTCTGTGTTTGCTTCCCTTTCCGAGGCTCCTGTTCCTAGTCCCCACCCATCCCGAACAGTAGACCTCATTTGCCTTAACCACACATATGTGTGGTTTAGGCAAGCGTGGTTACGCTTGCGGACTTCCGGAAGGCGTGGCTCTGGCCGTGTAGTTCTGGATGTTTCACTCTAATAAAATATTAGAGTGGCCAATCTGGCCCATCCCACAATTCTTTCTCCCCCCTTTTTGTACCAATCCCTTATGCCTCTGCACCCTCTTCCATCTTTTCCTTAATCTTCACGTTTCTGACTGTTCAAAATCCATCTTTGCTCCCATTCTTTCCTTTTCACACCCTTTCTCTACTCCTCGCTGCTTAGCCCTGCATCCACCCTATCTTGTTTCTCAAGCCTCTTACTTTCAATTTCTCCTCTCTTAATCCCTGTGAGCTCCACCATCATCCCTCACCCTTTTCCTCTTTCTCTGCCACATTCCATCTTTCCCTCTCATGCACACTCCTACCTTCTTGATTTGTTTTTTTCACGCCATGTTCTTTTCTCTTCTACCTACCTACAACGCTCTGTCCTTTTCCTTTCTACTGCTCTTTTTTGTCCTCTCTATATCTTTCTTACCATTCTATATGCTCCACACCATCAGTCTTCCACTCAATTCTCCCTTTCACACAGTCTTACCCACCTCACTGTCTCCTCCTCACTCCCTCCCGACTTCAATTTCCCTTGCTTGTTTTCCAAGTAAACAAGCATTTGCAATGCAATAGATCTCGCATTTGAGAGGGTTTAAGCTATTTGCATTGTAAATGACAATGCCCTTTATTTATCTGTTTTGGTAATAAACACATAATTAAAAGCATTGTCATTTACAATGCCAATATCTCCAACTCTTATAAATGTGAGACCTATTTCATTTCAGAGAAGCGGCCGCTATTGTACCGGCGGCTTAGAAAGTGAAAGCCGCCATGGCGCATTGAATGTTGCAGGAAAACATGTCGTGCCTGCAGTAGGAGAAACTCATTAAAGAAAATAGTGCTGGTGGTGTGGCCAAGTCGCAGTCTGAGATGGCTGTGCAGCTCTGAAACTCCGCCGGCCATCCAGGCACTCGCACATTATCCCGCTATCCAGTGCAACCAAATCGAAATGAATCCGGCCGCTTAGTGGAGGGAAGAGGTTCCTAAACCGGCGCAGCACGAAAGCGCTGACGACACATTGAGAAAACAACAGATGTGGCAACGAGGCGACCCGGCTGGGAAATCCATCATGGCTGCGGCCTGAACAGTGGAGGAGGTCCGTGTGTGGCGGAGCGTCTTAGAAGCAGTGGCGCACAAAGCGCGATCCCTTGTCAGCGAGGTGCGGTGAGTTGGTGGGGTGCGGGCTAGGGCGCTGTGCAGCAGCATACCGGCAGACCCGGCGGGACATTGGCGCAAGGCCAGGGCCAGACTGAAAATGAAAACCGGCCCTGGCAAAGTGCTCGGCCGGCCCCCTGGGGGTGCGACCGAGCTCTTTGCCGGGGCCGGTTTTCGCCCGATTTTGTTACACGGCCGATTTTGCAGCTATGCTGCAAAAACGGCCCTGTAACAAAACCGGCCCCCAAGGCCCAAAACCAGCCCCCACCCGGGGATTGCCCGGTGCCCGCAACAGCCAGTCCCGGCCTGCGCAAGGCCCTTTGCCTCCTGCAGAAGCAGAGAGGGGCTGCCCCCGGGTGGTACACAGATATGTGCAGGTTCAGGGCCTGCGTGTGTTTCCATCCATCTGCTGAAACTTCTAGTTCGATACAGTAGCGAGTGCCGGTGAAGGTGCTCTGAATGGTATTAAGCCCGCGCCCGCCCGTGCCCCAGCCGTGCTCCTCCCTCTCTATGGTGCACTCCACACTAGCGCCACACTCCACAGCAGCGCCTGAGATCGGATGCAAACTCTCTGTGCCTCCTCAGCTGTGACAGCCTCAATGGCCCCTGCCTTATCATCCCAGTGGTAGCCATGCGATCCTGGAGCTTGTAGAACGTCGGTGTTGGTTATTTGGAGGTGTCTATGCCAATGAGATTAATTTGCAACCCAGTGTACTGAACTCTGTAACCAGGCCTCAAGCCAACATGGCGTCATTCTGCCTCCTCCAATGCCTCCGGACACAGTGTACGTGGCAGTGACGCTACTAATGCCTGTTAAAGTTTCGAGATTGGCCTGACTGCACTATTCAACACTCCCACTGCTAGTCCCTCTTCTTTTGTCACATTCCAGTGGAGGTCCTGCGGCATGGGCCGCAAAGACCCGAAACAACGTCTACTCCCTTTTGAGAAGGTTACTGAGTCCGCCCAAGAAGACCCTGGTACCATGGCAGAAAGGGGGCAAATGGCAGCAGCGCCTGACGATCCCGACAACCAGATGGCCTCTCTTCTACTAGAGATGAGGGTGAGCTTTAAGGCGCTAGATGTCCGCTTTGACTCGCTAGACAAAAATATGGCTGATATGGGAGTTAAGGTACAGGCACATGACAGGCCCCTTCACATGGTGGAGTCACGCACTTTGGACCTTGAAGATGGCACAGCACAAATGCTTAAGAGGCTAGACCGCAATGAACGTATCCTCAAGGATGTCACAATAAAGAACGAGGACTTGGTGGAGCGCAGTCGCCGAAATAATGTGCACATTTTGTGGGTCCCAGACACCAAAGCCACTGGCCGCGTGGACACCTTTGTGGATCAATATTAATAGATCTGTTTGGTAGAGACTCCTTCACATCGGGCTTTGTGGTTGAACTCGCGCATCGATTGTTGGGACCTCGGCCCAACCCAGGTTGCCCACCTAGACCGATATTAGCCCGGATCATGAACTTTAGGGATCGAGACACGGCGCTCCGTCTGTCACGAGAGTGTGACGAAAGAATATGCAGGGCTCAAAACTATCGCTTTTCCCAGATTTTACCATCATGGTCCAGGAAGCCAAGCAGAAGTACAATGGAGTCAAAGCAACCCTGTGAAATCTTGGACTAAAATACGCCATGTTATACCCTGTCCGGTTGAGAGTTGAAATAAATGGTCGGCCTGTGTCTTCGATAATTCCACAGAGGCACAGGATTTCTGCCACACGTACATGGCCAATAACTTCCGCTCTAAAGATGACAACAGACTCTCTCCACGGCAGAGGGGCTCAGACGCAAGCATGGAAATTTTCTCTGGATCAGGATATGGTTGAATTCTCATACAGGTCTTGCTCCAAGTGGCTTATTGATGATAATGGTATACAGTTTATACCACTCTACATTTAGTTGCCTAATGGCGGCATGGGCGTTGCCACCCCCCAAGTGGTGATCACCGTGCAAATGCTTTGTGAAGTTTAATGCACTTTGTAAGGTGTCTGCCCATATTTTTGGTGTTACAATTAGTGCATTTCTATTCCTCGATATTTAGGGTATTGCCTCTCTGGAAGGGGGAGGCTGGGTGAGGGGTGGCAGGGGGGTTTGGTTATTGTTTAGTGTTACTCTGGCAGTTACACAGTCCAATGCAGTCGGAAGATATAGGTATGCTCGATTGTTACAATGTTGGCTCTTCCCTTTAGTACTACTATTGCACAGGTAAGATACAACTCCGGCCCCTCCGCCTTGTCTTTGGTGACATAGAATATTCGAGGCCTAAATAACACTCGGAAAAGAAGACAGGTAATACATTATTTGCTCCGACATGGGATGGACTTAGCTTTCCTGCAAGAGACGCACCTATCCGGTAGTGATCATTCCCGCTTCGCTGCAAGTTGGGGAACACATAGATATTTCGCTAATTATAGCAATTATGCTAGAGGCACGGCCATACTAATACACAAGAGAATTCCGTTTAGTAAGCACTCTGAGATATGCAACATTGAAGGCAGATATAAAATTGTGCTGGATAAGTTAATGGGACAAAGAATTGCATTAATCTGCATATATGGTCCGAATATCGACTCTCCTGATTTCTATTACTCATTGCTTTTGCTGCTGGTGCAACTCGCCCGGTAACCCTGCTATTAGGACGGGACTTCAATATAGCTACAGATCCAGCCCTGGATAGCACTTCTAATGCACCAGACCCTAAGCCGTGCTTGCAAGGAGCTCTGACAGCACTGAAAGAGCAGCTACCCTTAAAAGATGTCCTTCGCGCCCACACTCCACACCATGCCGACTACACGCACTAAACCAGCTCCCATGACACATGGACCCAAATAGACTACGGGTTGGCATAAAGGATACCGATCGGAGATCGCTCTTGTATACCTGGAAAAGTACATGCACTCACTGACACTGCATTTCTTTATTCCTCCGCACCACCACTCCCAAATGCCAAGTTACTTCCAATAACGGGCGAAAAACTTATACAGTGAGCGTGCGTTACATTTAATATTGTCAAAATAAGTGATTTATTTCAAGAAGGCCATGTTTTTGATCTGTAGGTAGAAGTCTATTGCTAAGTCAGTCAGTTATCGACATAAGAAGTTCTAGGTCTATCAATTGTATTGACACTCCATATAGTATATTCAACTGTTTTTTCGTAGATCCAAATTGTCACACAAAAGTGTTCACGTTACATTTCATTTTATTTATGTATCAAATTAGAATTTGATATCACAAAATAAAAACCACAGCACAAACACATAAACAAGGACAAGAATTGATGGAGGCAAAGCGGTAGATAAGACTACGCACGTTTCGGAGTTATGGCCTTCATCAGGTCACCGTCTTTTGCACTGAAACTGATACCATATTTAAATGATCTGTTGAAGAGATTCTAATGTGTAGGCAAGGGACAAATGATTCCTTAATGAAGCATAGCGGTCTTTTCAAAAGAAGTGTTGATACAAATAAGTGGTATGAGATTGACGCAGGGACTGCCGAGGGATACCGTGTCAGGCAGAATGGCTGCTGAAGAATTCTGAGCCTCTTTGCAGAGAAATTGCGAATAGAAGGTAATTCTAGAGCTTGCCTATCAACTCCGTTAGACCAGAAAAGAGACCAATTACCCTTAATGAGGGAGGATCTAAGCACGCCTCCCGTGTTGGTATTGTATCATGGAATTGGATCGGTGGACGATAAAGTATTCTGTAGCTCAATGATGACAAGCAGCGTGTTAATAAAGGAGTTCTGTACTGCGCTTTGCGATTGCATGATAAGCGTGGCCCGCCATAATGAAAGATGCTGAGCGCCGATCGTGTCGGAGAACCGTCATAGAACTTGTTTTTGATCCGGACAATGTATCCCAATTCCCTGACACTACATTCATGGATAGAATTGTTCTTCTGAGGCTGCGCTCAGCACTGCGTGCTATAATCCCTGACTTCCCACTAGAACTCCCATCCTTTACTCCACTAACAATGGTGATAGAAAGCGAGCGAGGAGCTCACCTTATATCTAAACTCTACAAGGCATGTGCTACACTTATTCAAGTTGCGGACAACCAAATTCGCAGTGCATGGGAGACAGACTTAGGCAACCCCATTACAGATGAACAATGGGCCTACTAATGTGGAGTAGTGTGGCTCACTGGTTAGAGGCAGCAGACCCAGAAGCAGAGGTCAGCCCCGGACCAGGGTTCAATTCCCGATGCGGCAGGGTATTGGGCCATTGTCAGCGGGCTCGATAAATCTCGCCTTCGGTGCCACTCTAACCATGGGTCCCACTCAGCAACTCTGGGCAATAGCTTGCTTAATCTCCACAAACGGCCCCATCAACGCCGGGGATGCCTGGCTTCACATTGGGGGTGCCCAATAGGGACCATCTCACAGGGAAAGGCAGGACGGGTTCCCCAGCATTATACAGCGCCCAGAAACCTACGGGTAGTAGTGCGCTTTACAAGCTCAAATACATTTACATTTACAATGTTCAGTGACGAAAAATGTATCTTTAAATAGCCGCCATAAGCTGAGACACTTTAAGTTTTTGTGCAGGACATACATAACCCCAGCTAGGGTCCACAGAATGGATCCAACCAGACCCCATTATTGTCCAAAGTGCAATGCCCCACATGCAGACTTCACCCACCTAACATGGACATGTCCACGCATACACACATATTGGGTGACGGTGCATTCAACAATTAGCAGCATGGTGAGTGTACCTATGGTTCCCCTACCAGAAAAAGCCCTTTTAGGATACGTTGCTCAGTTTCCCCTCAAGATTCGACAATTTGTTGCCATTAGTCTATTGCTGGCCAAGAGAGAAGTTGCTATTTTTTCAGGCGAGAAATCTTCGCCCTCGGCAAAGGGATGGCTTAGCAGTCTAGCTTCCTAATCCATGAAGAGTGAACAATATGCAACCACGACCCCTCTATCCTCCAGACCCAGGGATATATTGGACCCTTTCAGGACTTATTTGGCCACGAAACAACAGGCCCCCGCACACAGCTAGAACGAGATATAGTGCCGGCTGGCATTGGGTAAATGTGACCAAGGCTTATGTTGCTTGTTGTTATCGAGCGCACCAGTGCGATCTATATGTGGCTAAATGCTATTATACAAGAGAATACCTGGATGATGGTTCCATTTGTTCAGAAAGTACTAACAACCCTGCGCTAGAAAATACCATTGGCAAGGATCGAATACATGTATTAGATATGATAACCTGTCTTAGTAACTTGTCCTCCATACCTACTAAAACTGTATTATCCATATTGTTCTGCTACAACACAACTGCATATAATCCTTTGCACCGCTGTATGTTGTGTAATATGCTAAATACAGTTTTTTTTTTAAATAATGCTTACAGACAAAGTCAGACATACCATGTAACAACAGAAGTAAAAGGGCCAGTCCTCATGTGAGGTTACAAATGAAGACAAGGCGGTACAAAGGAAGCACTAACAAGCCTATTAACTAATCAGAAGCCAGCATTCATAAAGGACAATGACACAAGACAATGAAAGATATCGGCGAAGAGTGAGCAGAGCTTTATGTCCATACCCAAATACAGCATTCCTAGAAAAGCAGAGCAGGAGCTGCCAAGGCTCGACCTAAAAAGACTCCGCCCCCAACCTATTTTTCTGTTCCACCCACTCTGGGGCATCAAAGGTACCCCGAGGTCTTGATGATATTTCAAGTGACAATATGCCTTTGGAGTGGAATGTTAGAAATGAATTCTTGGCTGTTGTTCAGTTTCCATTTTAAATTTAAAAAATCCTGTCATTATTACTGCCTTAACTGCCACCTCCTAATGGCATTTTTTATATGGATATGATGTCAGAGTCACTCTTGTGCTCTGCAATATGGGGGTTAGCTTTAGGCTCAGATGAAATGTGAATTACTCCACTGTAATTTGTGTTAATATTTTACATTAGGTTTGTTATGCGAACTTCCTGAAATAGAAAGCCGGATTAAATTTAAAGCCTTATGTTACCTGTTTAAGATCAGACAGGGCACAGCCCCGAAACCGAAACCTACAGAACTTAGTTCAACCATATAGGACACACCTCTGGCAATGGAGACTTTAGTATCCCGAGATTCAAACTTGCTAGAATGGGTGGGCGATCTTTCGCTCATTGAGGCCCCAAGCTCTGGAACACTCTACCAGTTGTCTTAAAATTAGAGAATAATCTGCTACGTTTCTGGAAGGGACTCAAAACTTTGCTTTTTGAGTGATCTTTGTCTTTAGTTAGCCCCTCTGTCCTGAGTTTGCTGGTATTACCTGATATGTTCTTTTCTTCTTGAGTCTATCCCTAGCGCCGGGAAACCCACTGCGGGTAGCTGTTGCGCGTTACAAGTTAAATAAATAAAATTAAAAAAAATAAATGACACCATTACACCACTTTGCATAATTCCGTGCTGTGAGCATGCAGGTAGAACTCGAACAGCTAGAACGCGAATGGCGATTGCTTGCAGCCCTTCTGTATTTCGCACTATTTTTTGTGTGAACAGCATCCTTGCATCAGAACTGATTGAAGGGTGACTTTTGTGCTTAAATGTAGCACTAAATGGCCAATATTCTTTCATCTAATTACAGGTCATTTTGCAAACATTTTGTGAAATAACATGAGAGCAAATTCTGTGAATTTCGCTCACCGCTAGTTTAAAGTACACTGAGGGAAAATGTGTGGAACAGACTGTGGCCAGCTGGGCATTGCTTCAGCTTAGAGTTCATCGAATCCATCAGCTGGGAGGTTACAAGTTCACAAAAGTAAATATTAATAAGCATTTGCAAAGCAATAGGTCTCGCATTTACGCAACTTTGAGCTATTGACATTGCAAATGACAATGCCTTTTATTTATGTTTTAAAAACGAAAACAAAAATAAAAGGCATTATCATTTGCAATGTCAATAGCTCAAAATCATGTAAATGCGAGACCTATTGTATTGCAAATGCTTGTTTTTTTTTAGAGTTTTATGTAGAGAACTTGACCCAAGAGCGCTTTGCATTGCACCATTTTCGTTACATGAGGACACATTCATTTTTGTTAGGCATGGGGAGATTAAGGGCCCGATGTAGGTAAAAGGGATTTTCCGATTTCAAAATACCGAGGCGGGCGGAATCAGTATTCTGAAATCGGAAAACGAGATGTAGCAAACAAACGGCGAAATAATACCGATTCGGTCGGCATCGGTAATGTGAATCGGTACGTTCTGAATCGGCACGGACCGAATCGGAAAGTACCGAATCGGCTACCACCGAATCGTAAATAGCCGAATCGGATACCAACGAATCGGAAATAGCCGAGTCGGTAAAATCCGATTCGGCAATTAACGAATCGTAGCTATGAAAACACACCCATGGCCAAAAAGCCCATAGGAATGCATTGAAGAAACCGAATCGGTAAAATCCGAATCGGATAATACCGAATCAGATTTTACCGATTCGGTAATATACGATTCGGTAAAAGCCGATTCGGCAAAAGCCGAATCAGCCAATGAGGTGGCTCCCCCTCTCCCACCCAAACAGGGAGTGACAACCCTGGCAGGTGCAGCTAATTAAGAACTTTCTGGAGAGCCAGCCTGAGCTGAACACTCACAGTTACCAGCAGTGGGAGTAGGAGGTTGTGAACTATTCTGAAGAAGATGGCAAACCAGAGTGAGAGCCAGAAGTCCTCCCAGAAGAGGAAGCCTAAGTTCAGCACCACCGAGCTGCAGGTGTTGGTTGAGGAGGTGGTGAGGGTGCACCGGCAGCTATTTGGAAAGCTGTCCCTCAATGTTCCAGACAGCACCAAGAGGAGGATCTGGAGCGAAATCGCCCAAAAGGTGAATGCTGTGGGTGTCACCCCCAGGTCCCTGGACGAGCTGAAGAAGCGTTTCTATGACATCCGCAGCCTCACAAAACGGAAGATGGCAGAGATCCAGAGGCAGGCTGGAGGCACTGGTGGAGGCAGGAACCCGGCGCCACCCCTCACAGACCTCGAGGAAATGGTGTCCACCACCATTGAGAGGGAGAGCGTAACTGGAATTGGGACCCTGGCAAGCTCAGCCAGAGCTACAGCTACAGGTAAGAAGCATGCGCATCATGACACACCCTACCAGACACCTCCCCATTAGAAACAATGCATAGGCAAACCCCAGCACAGTACTGTAACCAACATACAAGAGACAAGCATCATGGTACATGTAGTCAGCAGAAGTTAGCAAACTATGGCAGTGCAGAATCACAAGACAGGAAACAGTGGAACACATTCTAAGGAGATGCAAGGACATGTGGAATGCTTTAATTGTACTGACTGTAATACATCGGCACTCAATTTACAAATGCTTCTTTGTACCTAGGGGCACCATCAGGCGGACAAACAATGTCAACAGAGGCAGCAGCACCATCTGACACTGCACTCGCAGGGCCGAGCACCAGCCAGGCTGCCGAGGAGGAGGAGGACGAAAACACCATAGGGCTTGGTATGGAGGGAGACCTGGTAATAGACTTTGAAGCACTGCACTCCCCACAAATGCCAAGCACACCCCCCTTGCAGTTCTCCCCAGAGAACTCCCCGACAAGGGACCTCCTTCCACCTACACCAGCTCCTGCCACGACCATGGCTGTGGCACCAGTACAACCTGTCCTGGGAGCAGGGGCTCAGGCCCCGGCCAGCACCACACCCCCACCAGTGGCACTCCAGCCCACTCAGCAGGCCGGCAGCAGCAGTACTTGGCGCCGTGCCATCCCCACCCCTGCAGCACCAGCACCGGAGGGCAGTGTCTTCCTGGGCCTCGAAGGAAAGATGGTAAAGATACAAAGGCAGCAGGCGAAATCCATGATGGCCTGCCAGCGCCAGCTCCTGCAGCACAACCTGCAGATGGGGGAAATGGTAAAAGGATTTCAGGCCTTCGTGGATTCAAACAAGGAGGTAGCAGCAGGTTTAGGCAGGCTAACCACTGCCATAACCCAGTTGTGTGGCAGACTGGAGGACCATGAGCTGGTGCGCAGGCGGGATGCCCGGGTGCAGAACCGCTCCATGAGCCGCCTTGCTGCGGCAACGGCACAACTCTGCCAGCGCAGTGCCAACATGAAGTCGAGCCTCACACAAAATACGGCAGAGATAACAAAGGGAATGGCCCGCATCACGACTGCAATGGAGGCCATGATCATCTCTAACACTGCCGCAAATCCTGCCCTGGACCTGGGGGATGCTGGGGACAGCAGCAGCCGCAGCAGCCCGGCCAGCGCTGCGTCAGAGCCACGCAGGAGCACCAGGCGCTCCGCAGATGCCGCTGGTCATTCTGAGGGGGCTGAGGGACACCCCAGTGAGGCTGCCAAGCGGTCAAAGAAATAGCCTTGCAAGGGCGGGTGAGGCAACCTGGACCTTGGACTTTTGTTTTCTTTGCCATTACACCTTTTTTTTGTTGCACATCAGTGCAGTAACTGTGTTGCAACAGTATTAAAAATTGTTTTTTCACAACAACCATTTATCTGTCTTTGCATCTGTACTCACTCAGAAATAGTTTTCTGTTATCTCCTCACGTCTGTATCTGCCATCACTTGGCGTACACACCCCAGCTGGCTGTGTCAGTGGCACAGCTTCGTCGTCGTCATGGTCCTCGTAGTCAGACAACTCCACCTCAGTGCCCTTCTTCACCGCAAGGTTGTGTAACATTGCACATACAGCTATGATCTTGCAGCAGGTGATGGGGGTATACTGCCTTGCACCTCCACTCTTGTGCAGGCATCTGAATCTACTTTTCCAGATGCCAAAGGTCCGTTCGATGACATTCCTTGTGCGTATGTGGGCCCGGTTATACCTCCTTTGGCTGGGTGTGGAGGGGTTGAGGTAGGGGGTGAGTATGAATGAGCGGAGGGCATATGCACTGTCGCCTGGAAGAGAAAGGGGTAACATTACACACATGCATACATGTATTCCACCTAGCTACTGTGTGTTATGGGGGTCTGATGATGTGTCTCACCTAGGAGGTATCCTTCACCAAATTCGCCAGCCATCAGCCGTGCATAGATGCCGCTCTGTTGGAAAATATAGGAGTCATGGGTACTCCCTGGAAATTTTGCTACCAGGTCTGTGATGGTGCACTTCGCATTGCAGATCACCTGCACGTTGATGGTGTGTGTAGACTTCCGATTGCGGTATATGTATTCTGTGTCCGCTGGTGGGCAAATCGGAATGTGTGTGCCATCTATGCAACCAATGATTTGGGGAAATTGTGCCATCTGGTAGAAGTCAGCTTTAGTTTGTAGCAGTTCTGCGTGGGTTGCAGGGAAAGAGATGTATTGGTCCATCCTGTGTATCATGGCGTCAAGGAATGTGTGGAAGAACCTTGACAGGCTGCTCTGGCTCACCCCTCCTGCCGCTGAAACTCCACTTTGATAGCTGCCAGACGCTAGCAGGTGTAGGCTGCATAGCACCTGGACGTGTGCTGGGATGGCGTGTGCCCTTGGGGTGTGGTGGTCCAAGAATGGTTTGAGATCCCTGATGAGCTCAAGTATGGTGTCAGAGTCCAGCCTGTATCTCTGTTGGATCTCTGCCTCTGTGAGCATGAACAGGGTTATCCTCTGTCTGTAGACCTGTTCATTTCTTAGCCATTCCCTCTGTCCTTCCTGCTGTAGCCGTAGCCGCCTCGCAATGACATAAAAAGCTGCCATCCTGCAAGTTGCAATGCATTTTGGGGCTGTTTATATGGGTTGGAGTTGGTTACCACCTGATTGTAATCCATGGTAAATACCGAGTGAATTCTACCGATTCTGAGCCGATTTTGGTGTTTCTGTGCCTCCCTACATCTCCCCATCTGTCGGAATCGGGGAATTTCCCGATCGGTGAATCATACGAATCGGTATGTTCTCCGATTCGGCTCATGTCCGATTCGGTCTATCTACCGATTCGGTACATGGACCGAATCGGCTTCATTCCGATTCGGTGTGTCTACCGATTCGGTACATGGGCCGAATCGGTTATTTTCCGATTCAGTGTCACTACCGAATCGGTACATGGACCGAATCGGTTATTTTCCGATTCGGTGTGTCTACCGATTCGGTACATTGACCGAATCGGTGTTTGCATCCGATTCGGTGTGTTACCGATTCGTTACATATCCGATTTTCGGTATGTACGTATCGGATTCTTTTCCATTCGGTACTCATTCCGAATCGGTTTTCACTCCGATTTTGATTTTTTTTTGTTCCCTACATCTCGATGGCTGTTTACCGATCGGTAAGGGCCAAAAATCGGTATTTTCGGCCGTTACCGATCGGTAACGGCCTACCTACATCGGGCCCTATGTGATTTGCCCAGAATCACAGGATGTTGAGCGTTGTTGCCGAGACTCGAATCCCGGTCCCCAGCATCGAGGTCGACAGCCCTAGCCGTTGGGCTACATCCTCTCCCCACATCTCTCTTGTGTAACCATCCTCAAACTGTAGGTCCATATTGCCTACCTGTGGAGCTTATGTCATGCAATTACTGCTTCTGCTTATCACTGTAATCGATGGAGTCTAAATTCAGTTTGAGATGCTTAAAAGGACCCAGGGCCATGGCATTTTATTGGAGGGTTGGGATGCACCACAGTGTGGGGGGCAGGGAAGGTGTGGAAGGGGGTATGGTGGAGATACTTGAGGGGGGAGCAGCGTACAAGGGAAATGAAAGCACATGTTGAAAGAAAAACAAAAAAGTAGGTCCCTAAATGCAATCAGTTTGAGGATACAAGTTAGCCGGAAAGGATCATAAGGAGGCTACCATCCAGGGGAGGGCCAAGAACCGGATAAACAAACAGTAAATTAAAAAAACAAGCACATGAATGACATTAAAGCCAACCAATGCAAAGCAGTGGGTGGGCTATAAGCCCAATGTAAATTGACAATAGGACGTGCGCAACCAGACAGCAGTCTGGTAGATAAGGCTTAAAAATGTCATTGTTTAAGAAAAGGAGCGTGGGTGTGGCCATGGAGACAGGGCTGGGCTTTGTGCCGAGCAGTGACAGAGGCTCCCTCCATAACAGAAACAAAAGGTTCTGAGTCGTGACCATTGTCCTAGTAAGTTTGCAAAACCCCTGATGGACGTGCAGAGAGCATCCACGTATGGCTGCAGAAGCACTCTTTGAAATGATTTTCAGCTCACTTGTTGTATCATATAATATTGTGTTTTCTCCAGGAGACATTGTGAAGAAAGTTGCCTTGTGGCACATAGTGGTGCTCTGCATGTTGGCAGGTCTGCAGCTCTGCTAAGATTCTCCGGTCCATCTGTGATGTGTTGCTACAATCCTGGATTTTCCCTTTGAATTCTTGCACTTGTAGTGTTTTTTTATTATAAAACAGAAATATAAGCCTTGGACTCAAAGAAATAACTGGGCTGGAGCAGCACATTATTCATGGACCTGGGAAACGTAGCGGCTATGACGCTGACAGAGGGTCTGTAGTATGTTGCAGCAGTGTCTAGAAGGGTTGAATGAATGCCACAGTAGAAATAATCTCAAACTGTGTTAATGAGTTTCACTTAAATTTGTTGTGTGCAAATTCATCTTGTGTGAATATCCTGAAAAATCAGCTGTGGATCCGGCGCTCTGGAGCAACACTGATCACCTCTGGTAGATAGTTTGAGGGGGAGGGCTTACATTTCTTGCAGCCCCTCTCGCGGGAGACTGCCAGATGACGTAGTGACAGCCAGGAAAACCGCTCACACCTGTGCACAGTTTTCATCCGGCCCCATCCCTTGTGTTTGCCGCCCTTGGTGGTTACAGCCCACTCTTCGCATGAGTCTTGATTGCTCTGTTTTAGTGCAGAGTCCCTAACCCCCACCCCCTCTTCCGTGCCTTTTCTGAAAGCACAGATCGCGGCGCGGATGCTGCCTCGGCTCAGCTGAGGTGGAACTCGGTGACCCCAGTACGTGCCCAGGCAAACACGCACATCTCTGAAAACATCCAAAATGGCGTTTAGGCAGCGCGAGTGCTAACCCCGCGTGTGCCAGTTCATGGGAAGCGTAGGAGATGACACCAGGGGAGTCCTGAGGCTGACGGAGCCTTAGCAGCGACAAAAGAGCCCGGTGAGTGGGGCTTAGTTGTACCGTGGGGGCTGGTGTGTGTGTTTATTTTTAAGTGATTGCATACGCGTGCACTGACTGGGGGCGGCTGCTAAATGTGTGTGTGCGCGTGCACGTTCAAGTTAACTCTCCCATCGAGCCTAATTAATGCACGCCAAGCACCAGCGTACACGTGCACATCTCATACATTACATGCAAGCACGTCTTCACAAGCGCGTACACCCGTGCAAATCGCCAAAAGCCCTGCGCGTGCCACTCTCCTGTCCCACTTCCGAGGCAAGTACACAACAATAAGCCTAGCTGGTGACAGCGCTTCGCGCTGTGTACGGCAGGCTCAACCTAAAAACCACAGAAATGACCAGGTGCCCCCAGGGAATAACTGTGGGGCTCCCTCAGTTGCTCCAAGTGCAGGAGCCTAAAAAGCGAGAGTCCGTCTTCCATTTTCAGGATGAGAATTATTATTATTATTAGTGATATTTATAGAGCGCACAGCTACCTCCAACGGAGGTGTCCCGGCGGTAGCAGCAGGAGCAACGGTATAGCCCAGAGACAGGGAGTGCTTAATTCAGGTTAAACAACCACGTTTTCAGTGCTTTTCTGAATATGCATTCCGATTTGGCCTTTCGTAGATGTTCCGTCATAGAGTTCCATAACAAGGTTGTTCTTACCGAAAAGGCCCGGCCACCAATCCTGGCTTTCCTGAAGCGCAGAGTCACCAATAACTCCTGATGGTTAGACAGCAGAGCCCTTGTTTGATGGTATTTCCTGAGTCTTTGCTGAAGGTATTGTGGACCCAAGAGCCTAGTTGCTCTGCAAGCCAAGGTCAAAGCCTAGAACTCTATACGTCTTTTAACCAGCAACCAGTGTAGGCTCCGGAGATGGGGGGAGATATGTTGGCGGTACGGCACATTCCTAATAAGCATTGCTGCCACATTTTGTATAGTTTGCAGTTTCCTGATTAGGTAGTCTGGCATACCCAGATATAAGCTGGTTGCATAGTCCAGCTGTGAAATGACTAATGCGTGGACTACTGACTTTCTGCAGTCCATCGGCAGTAGATGCAGAAATCTTCTCAAGACTTTTAACTTCCAAAACATGTGGAAGAGACCTGGCAAATCTGAGATTTGACTGTTAGATTGGAATCAAACTTAAATCCCAGGTTCCTGGCCGACATTGCAGAAAGGGGTGGGGGATTAAGCTCTGAGGGCCACCAGAGTTCTGGCCTGGGGGAGAAGATTGATTAAAAAATAAAACCTCAGTTTTTTCTGCGTTTAACTTCATGCAACTGTCAGTCTTCCAAGTCTCCACTTTCAGCAGACACTGCTTGAAATTAATAAATGCCGACTTCGAGTGGTCCCTAAAAGAGAACACAAGCTGAGTGTCATCAGCATACGAAATGACCTTCACCCCCAGTTGTTCAATTAATGGAGCTAGGGGGGCAAGGTAAACATTGAAAAGAGTAGGGCTCAAGGCTGAGCCCTGCGGAACTCCGCATACTAGGGGGCTGGAAGAGGACATGTGCGGGCGGAGGAACACTTTTTGAGACCGTCCCTCCAAAAAGGAGGAGAGGGTCGCTGGCTGGTAACATCATCAGAGGGTGCCCGAAGGCTTATAAGGCATTGCAAGCGGGGAGACAGGCCTCTTTTTCTCTCCACTGTGCACCAGCCTGAAGTCTCCATCAAATAAGGATGGAGAAAGAATTGGCAGAATACATTGCAGCAGAAAAAGGGGGGCGTACCCAAAATCTGGACTGATATACTGAATTTACCCCTTGGAGGGGTGGCATTGTGCAGGCACTGGGCGGGCAGGAGGGGGGACTGACCTGATGGTGGTCCTAGACCTTTCTGCCCTACCCCGGGATGCCCAGAGTGGAACTTTTGGGGGTTTGGCCTGGTGACAGGTACCCTTGCAGGGACGAATTACTATGCAGTGCTCTGGTATGTGGAACAGTGGGTATTGCTCATTCCTCTGTGTGATGGAGGAGAAATTGCTGCAAAGTTATGCCCCAGATGCCCTGGGTTGAGGGCTTGGGCAGTGGATATGGAAAAGGGGCCTGCTGGCACTTTTGTATTCCAAAGTGTTGCCAATGGTTTTATTGCTTGTGCAATCCTTGAGATGTTTTGCTGATCTTATGTACTGTATTCTCAGAACAATAATGCCTGAAACTGATTTTACAAGTGCCTTCTGATGTGTTGCACTGTATTGGGTGGAGACAACTGTTTTTAATGCCTGTACGAACATTGAGCTGTTTTGCTAAAGCTTATGTACTGTATCCTCATAACAATGTTTGGCCGATCTTACTGCATTCTCATAACTATTATATCATTCCTCACTGAAGCAATGTAACTGTGGATAAAAGGCTACGCTCTTGGTTAAACCACATTAATTGCAATTGGCTATCTCATTGGGAGTTGTTTCAGTGGGGGGAGCGAGTTGCACCTGTGAGCACACTAATGTACACTTGCACTAAAGAGCAATCCTTGATTCGTTCAAAATGGAACATCCGTCAACACCCCCCGAGACTAATTCATGGGAATGTTTTAGAAAATAAAATCACTTCATTCAGTTGACATCAATAACTGAGCAGGAATTACATGAAAGCTATGTTGTTATAGCTCCGGAAGAGGTAGGAGATCGACAAAGCAATAGAACATCACCAAGCGGGGCAACAAAGTCAAATATTTTCACTGATATTTATATAATAAACAAATTGAAAACAGAAACGATCATATTGTCTCAACAGAATAAAGGAAAAGAATTCCTTACTTGTCAAAAAGCCAGGCGTTGTGTACCTGAAAGAATCCTGTTTTACAACAGTTAGACTTTCATTGTTGCCTGGGGCGGACTTAAAAGTAGCGTCCATCTCCTACATTTCTGCTGCATGATTTAAGGCCACCAATCACAATTGGGGACTGAGGAAGAATTCCACCAATAGAATTCACCAAACAGTTATCTATGCCTGCAGGTTGCAAAACGTCCACTATGTTGCAATGGAGCAGCAGTGATTGATGCAAGATTCGAAATAGCTAGACAGTGAGGCCTTATGTTGATGGGGTGTCAGTGAGATTTATGCTTAAAGTAGCCCCAGTATATATCACCTGCACCTTTAGGAAGTGCCACCCTGGAAGACATGAGCTCCTTCACCCACACACTGATGGGCACCTCGATAATTTCAGAATGATCCAGCTGTTGGTGCTTTACAAACTCTTAACACATGGAGAGCCCTGAGGATTCCCTTAGTAGTGCACATGAGTATACTTTTCCTGGGGGGTTCTTAAACAGCCCCTGGAAGTAATTGAAGAGATTACAAAGCATCCTTCTCTGGTTGAACCGCTGTAATGCCCACCATTCAATTGCGAGGTACTGTACTTTGAGAATCCTGAGGAATACTGAGGTGCCATGGTGCAGTTGGACCAATTGTCGTGTCTCTCAGCTCTGTGTATTGGCTGGCCACCACGTCGAAGCAAGACATCAGAATGACTGAACATGTACCACGATGCCCTAACCCACCACTGCCTAATAATTCACCCACCTTGGTCGTATCCCCTCAATTATTAAAGGGTTTTCCAATTTTCACCAGTTTTAGAGAGTGGGTGGGTGGAGACATGTTTAAAGCCAGGATGGTGGCAGAGACACAGAGTTTCATGCAAAAATCTAGTGATAGCCAGTGGTGGCTACTTGTTTTAGACAGTGGTGGGGTGATTAGGCAGATATTATCAACCCACTTTCAGGCACTCCAGTTCCGCCTTTAGGTTGCAACCCCAAAGTTCTCTAACATTGTACATTATAAACAATGTTTTTAATGGGCCACAATTAAGAGCTCTGGAGTTGAGTCTGAAGGCAGTGTGGGTTTAATAAAAATAAATAAAACAATATTACATTAAAAAAAAAACATACTTAACAGTTTTTATTTCATGTAGAGTGAACTCGACCCAAAGGTATTGAAGTGCTTTACATAAGCACCAGTTACTTTACACAAGGGCCCAGTAATTTTTGGTAGGCAAGGAGAGATTAGGTGATTTCCCCAGAATACAAGGATTTTGAGCAGGTGCTAAGACTCGAAGCTGGTTCCCATGCTTCAAATTCGGCAGCTCTGGCCATTAGGCCTCATCCTCTCCCCTACCTAACTTATTCCTCTCTGATCCTGGCTGTAGTATATAGCAAAAAGGCAGCAGTCTCAGAGCTAACCCCGCTAACCAATCCAAACGCTTCTTTCATGATGTCAACCAGCATGAAAGACACCAAGATTGGTTGGAGCAGGCTGGCTTAGTGCTCCTGGAGGCACTGGAGGCCTGTGCCTGCTCTTCATCCAGCTATCTAAGACAGCTCAGGTTGGAGAGGTTTAAAGTGCACATGTCAAGCTGGTCGTCACAAGACAGTCGGCCAAAGTGACATGCAAACTTTAAGTATGCACCACTCCTTCTACCCTGCTGCCTGACTCTTTGTCAGTGAAATTGATCTCTCACCCTTGTGGCTCCACCATTAAGTGAGGCATCCCCTGAGCCCCTGCACTCCTGTAGTGTTAGTGTTCAAGGCCCTCCTCCATCCGCAAGCTACACCTGCGCCTCATCCCTGGTGGTCCAGTGGACCTCTGACTCCTTCGCTCGCTCCGCTGTCTTCCCCTTCATCCTCTCCTGTCCTCTCCGTTTTTCACCCTTTAGCTTTTTCACCATTTACTCGTTTTTCACTTTTCTCTGCTTCTGCCCCCTTCATCCGCTGTCTGTCTTCCCCCTCAACCTCTCCTGTCTGCTCCATTTTTCACCCATTTTCAACCTTTAGCCTCTTCACCCGTCACTCATTTTTTTCACTTTTCTCCGCTTCAGCTCCGCTTCCACCCTTTATTCCTTTTCCCTTTTTTACCCCCTTTTCCTCACTTTTGCCTCCTTTTTTATGCTTTCCCCGCCGCTGTTGCCCCTTCAGCCCCTCCCCCCTGTGCGACCAGCATGAACCAGTTCCCCTCCCCCTCCCACCTCCCAGCTGTTCAGCCCTCTCTGACTGAAGGCCGAAGGCGGGACAAAGGCAAGCCCATCTGCGCCTGTCCGCGACCCGTCCACAACCAGCGCCGGGAACCCTGAATCTTCCAACTGCCAATGCTACAAACCAGTGGCACTCCTTGCACTCAACCCAGGACGCAACAACAATTGCAAGCTAGCATCCCCAGCCAACACCCACTGTTTAAGTTTGCGTTTGAGTTTGAGTTTGTACAGCGCGTAAATCACCCGTAGGTCTCATAGCGCTTGCAGAGTTCAGTGAGAAGACAGAGGGATGGGCAGACCTAAAAGAGTCAAGTTTTTAAGTTTCTTCGGAATGTGCGATGATTGGGTTCTGCTCTGATATGCAGAGGCAGAGTGTTCCATGTTTTTGGGGCTATTTTAGAAAAACATCTGTCGCCGTTTCTAACTGTGCGAACTTTCGGGACAGTTAAGAGGTGCTTATGCATGGAACGGAGAGTTCTAGCTGGGCAATAGTCTGTGAGTTTTTTTTCCAGGTGTTAGGGCCTTGGCCATTGATGGTTTTGTGGACTAGGCAACTTACTTTGAAATTGATGCGTTTTTTTCATGGGAAGCCAGTGTAGTGTTCTGAGACAGGGTACCGATGATGTACGGGGGGAGATTGAGAACCACCCTGGCAGCTGTGTTTTGCAGGATCTGAAGGTTTATCAAAAGACTTTCATTTGTGGAGGCAAGTAATGGTTGCCGTAATCCAATCGGTTTATGTTTAATCCCTGGATTAAAGGCAAGCGGGATTATTGGGGGATCCACTTAAAGATTTTATTGAGACTGCGCATCAGTCCAAAGCTAATGTTTACTGCTTTGTTGACGTGGTCAGTCATGGACAATTTGTTGTCGATGGTGACTCCCAGATTCCGTGCAGTGTTCTTGGGGGCAGGACAGGGACCAAATGTTGGTGGCCACCATTCATCTGACCAGTGTTTGTGCGCGTTTCCAAACAACATTATCTCGGTCTTTCCAGCATTAAGCATCAAATAGTTTTTGGTCATCCATTCCTTTATGGAGGTCATGCATTGTTGGAATCTTGATTTAGTGTCCGTGGGGTTAGGACCAAGGGTGATTAACAGCTGAGTATCATCAGCACAGGACACTGTTTCAAAGCCATGTGCTCTGATTACTTTGGCCAGTGGAGATAGGTATAGATTAAAAAGAGTAGGGTTCAAGATTGATCCCTGGGGGACACCCTTGTTGTTTTCCATGTGTATTGAGGAAAAGGACCCAAATTGGACCTTTGATCGACTTCCAGTCAGGTATCTTTTGATCCAGAGTAAGGCTGAGCCTTCGACACCAATCTCTGCTAGGCATTCTAAAAGAATGCTGTGTGAGATGGTGTTGAAGGCAGCTGATAGGTCGAGCAAGATCAGGATGGCAGATTGTCTTGCATCGAGGGTTAGCCCAATATTGTCCACTATCTCGAGTAAGGCAGTTTCAGTGCTATGAAATGCTCTGAATCCTGATTGGGATGGATCTAATAGCTTGTTGTCTTCCAGGTGCTTAACTAGTTGTTTATACATTAGGGATTCCATGACCTTAATGAAGAGTGGCAGGAGGGAGATCGGGCGGTAGTTTAGGAGCTGTTTTGGGTCTGCATTTTTTTTTTTAATTGGTCTAATTATGGCCTCTTTTCAGTGGGCAGAGACAATCGAATGGGACAATAATAGGTTAAGGGTTTTGGTCAGGTCGGGGATCAGAGCCAGTGCAATTTTAGCTAAGATTTGGGAGGAGGGGGGGTCGGCTGGAGGCCCTGGTTTGATTTTATTGACTGTGATGGCAACTTCCTCCTATGTAAATGTATGAAATTCTTTAAGAACAGTGGGGGGGGACGATCACTGGGAGTCTGATCAGGTTGAGTATTGGTTGTGAACGTGTTGGTTGGTTTGGGGAAGAGTTTATGAATGTTATTTATTTTGTCCTTGAAGAAGGTTGAGAGAGCGTCGACCCATTCCTGAGACTCAGTGAGTGGAGGTTGGCAGGATGGGGATAAATTCTATAACTATTTTATACAGCTCTCTGTGCGAATTTGCTGCCTGGCTTATCCTATTCCAAGGTAGGCTTTTTTCGCTGCAACTATCTTGTTCATATAGAGTCTATGTGAAGCTTTATACTGATGTTTATCAGTTATGCTTTTAGCTTTTCGCCATTGGCGGTCGGCTGTCAGAGCTGCCACCACTACTGCAGTACCGACAAAACCACGGATCCAGCGCAACCCACCTGCAAGAACACAACCGAACCAAAGACACTGCAATGCATCCTCCTCAACGACCGATCCCACCACAAACAGACTACAGAAATCTGGGACCTCCTCGACAGCACTACCCCGGACATCCCATTCTTCACTGAAACCTGGACCAATGCCACCTCAGGACCTGACATCGCCATTCCCCAAGGATACAAAATCTCCTGAAAGGACCGCCCAAGCCGCCCCGGAGTTGGAATCGCCATCGTCCACAAATCCACCATCTGGCTCAGCACACTCCCCGACGAGCCCACAGACCTGATGAAGCATCTATACTTCAAGATACAGGCCAACCCGATCACCACCCTCTGAGGAACTCTCGTCTACCTCCCCCCCGGACCCTGCGGACCCTTCACCAACTCCATCAAGGACATCACCTCCCAGCAAACCATCGCACCCACCAACTGCACCTTACTGGGAGACTTCAACTTCCACCTCCGCAACCAGCTAGACCCGAACACCACATCCCTCCTGGACAACCTCCACAACATCAGACTCCACCATATCATGACCGAACCCACGGACTCAGCAGGACACACCCTCGACCCCCTCTTCACAATAGGAAACTTCATCACCTTCAGCCACACCACCGAACTCCCATGGACTCACCATTGATACGTCCACTTCATCTTCAGAACTCCCACCATCCACAGACACCAGCAGCTGCTCCCACGAAGATATCAGACCAGCTCACATCCTCACTCTGCAACTTTACCCCAAACATCGTGGAAAACAACGACTCCAACACGGCAGCCGTAACCCTGCACAGATGGATCTCTGACAACGCCAAAACATAGCCCCCCTCAAGAAAAACAACAACACCCACGCCAAGAAAGCCAGATGGTTCACCACGAACTTCCAGAGGCCAGACACACTTGCTGCCGCCTCAAAAAGGCCTGGAGGAACACCAAATCCACAGAAGCCCACAACAACTTCAGAGCTGCCACCAATGCCCACCACCAACTCATCAGAAAAACGAGGAAAAAAGGGATTGAAGACAGAATCTCCACACACATGCACAACAGCAAAGAACTCTTTAACATCAAGGAGTTTGCCCAACCCACCAGCGAGTCTACTGACATCCCTCCCTCACAAGACCTCTGTGACAAACTCAGGACCTTCTTCCACCACAAAATCAAGAGCATCTACAACAACTTCGATGAAGACAACCTACACACTTAATTCTCACCAACAACCCTGACACCCTGAACCCAGTGATTTACACTGGACAGCTCTCACCACCGAAGACACACTGAAGACAAGGAAGTCAATCCACTCCAGTGCCCCCATGGACCCCTGCCCCCACAACATCTTCAACAGGAGCCGCCGACACCATTGCACCCATGCTCTGCCACATCACCAACAGCTCCCTGGCGACTGCCTCGTTCCCCCACAACTTGAAAAATGCTGAGGTCAACCCCCTCCTGAAAAAACCCTCAGCGGACCTCACCAACCTCAAAAACTACAGACCCATCTCCATGCTTCCGTTCCCAGCTAAAGAAATTGAGAAAGTCATCAACAGCCAACTCACCATATTCATTGCAGATCCTTGACTCCTCCCAATCCAGATTCAGAAAAAAGCACAGTATGGAAACCGCCATCCTCGCCGCTACAGACGGCATCTGCACCCTACTGCACAAAGAAGAAACAGTAGCCCTCATCCTCCTTGACCTCTCAGTGGTGTGCGACACAGTCTCTCACCACACCCTAATACGCAGACTCCACAATGCAGGGATCCAGGACAAGGCCCTCAACTGCATCCGCTCCCTCCTCTCTGACAGAACGCGGCGCGTCAGACTCCTCCCTTTCCTCTTGGACCCTACACCAACCGCCTGCTGAGTCCACCAGGGGTCCTCACTCAGCCCTACGCTCTTCAACGTCAACATGGCTCCGTAGGTTCTGACGACTAACCTACGGACTCAACATTGTGTCATACGCAGACGACACCCAACTCATCCTCTCCCTATCCAACGAACCCAACACCACCAGTCACAACTTTCGAAAAGGCATGAAACGATCGCCAAATGGATGAAAAACAGCTGCCTACAACTAAACACCAACAAAACAGAAGTAGTCATCATGAGCCCAAACCCCAATGCCTAGAACAACACCAGGTGGACCCCGCCCTCGGAAGCCCGCCCACCTCAACGGACCAACCATGCAACCTGGGAATCGTCCTGAACTCGAAGCTCAAATGGACTGCCAGATCAACTCCGTCTCATCCTTCTGATGACACACCCTCCGCCTCCTACATAAGACCTTCAAATGGATCCCCCTGGAACATAGAAAAACCATCACTCACACCCTAGTAACCAGCAGACTCAACTACAGAAATGTACTCTACGCCGGAATAAACAAAAACCTCACCTGCATGCTACAGAACATCCAGAACCCCGCCGCAAGACTGGTCCTCAACCTGCCAAGACAGTGCCACATCTCCCAGCACCTGCGCACACTCCACTGGCTCCCCTTTGAGACTAGAATCACCTTCAAGATTCTCACCCATGCACACAAGGCCCTCTACAACACCGGACCAGCATACCTGAACAAGCCGACTCAAATTCTACGCACCCTAAAGGACCCTACGATCAGCCCAGCTCTCCTATGCCGTCGTCCCCCAAACCAGAAAGACCAGATCGGGAGGCCACTCCTTCTCCTTCCTCATGGCCAGAGCCTGGAATGTCCTTCCGCTCCAACTCAGAAAGACAACATTGCTACCATCTTCACAAGAAACCTCAAAACCTGGCTCTTCGACAGACCCCCTCCATGATGGATTGGAACCTGCACCCGCCCACAGCGCCTTGAGACCCTTACAGGTGAGTTGTCGCGCTCTACAAATGCTTGATTGATTGATTGATTGATTGATAATAGGCCTGCCTCAAAACTTGGCTCAGGCAGGCCGACTGAATTGAAAAATAAAATGGTAATAAAAGAATGTTATTACTATTTTGTTTTTCATGTTTGCTGCACTGGCAGCAGGGTGGGTGAAGCTTCTCGGCTCTAATGAAGGAAGCGCTGCTGAGGATAGCTCCATCAAGACAAATAATATTTGGATTAAGGGTAGAGGCGGAAATAACTTGCTGTAGGGCAACTAGCACTAAAATAAAAATAGAAAATAAACTAGTGACTCAAAAACAATTCACTTCAATATAATTCTTCCATTTGTTCCAACAGTGCAACTTAGTTTTCTTAACTAATTCTGCCCAGGTACAGCAAATATGCACATTTTCAAGTGATAGTGCAGCATGGACTACTTTAAGATTTTTATTATTTGAGCATTGGTCCCTAGAATGACCCAAGTGTACTGGATTATTTGCAGTTTTTCACATCAAATCAATTTCAGTGTTCCGTTGTAGGTTCCTAATGAGACATCAGTACATTATGGTACTTCCATATTATGAAGGATGCAGATTTCCTTAATTAAGTAGTGCAAGTGGATCCAAGGGCCTTGTGGAACGGGTGGTCTGTTGTAACCCAATTATACCTACCTTTAACGACCCAATGTAAGGCAAGGGAGACATATTTTTCATCCCTACAGTGGGACCCAAATCAGCCTTGCTACAATACTGCACATCATATTAGTTTTTGTATTCCTGTGTTAGATTCTAGTGAGACCCAGTGGCACTCGGGTACTTGCAGTCTTTCATACCACATCAATTTTAATATTCAGGTGTTGGTTCTTAGCGAGACTCTGCAGTATCCTGGTTCTTTCAACCTTTCACAACACGCTCTTTCAGGTATTTTCTCAACTTAAAGTCAATATAAAATGCATCTAATAGATCACCTTGGATATGTTTTCCAGACAGTTTTAAGAGGCTCTTTGAGTTCTGGGTTATTATAGGAGCATACTACACCATGCAAAATGTAGACACTATTTTACCAAAATTTGCATCCCTCAAACGATTACCTCTGCTCAGTTATCAATAAAAGAACAGAGCTTCCATTTTCAGCATCCATTTTACACATATATATTTTTCGTCAACAGGCGCAGTTTCGACAGCTGATTGGACCACAAGGTTACATGCATAAGCACCATAATAGCCAAGGGCGCCTGAGAAACGAAAACAGAAGGGCAATCTCTGCGAGAAGAAAGGGCCTCCCTCAGCCACGCAGTTATTAAATCCCGGCCGCTATTTTAAGAAGCGTGGGGATTTCTGCTAGCATAAGAAACTGGAGAATAATGGCATTGAAAAAAACGCAGACGGCCGTGCACAGCGCTGTAATTAAATAAAGGTCAGGCTTGGCATTCCCCTGGTGAGGAGAAGGGGTTATATCCACTGGGCTAATTAAACAAGAGAGAAAAGGCGGAGCACTGTCCCGCCATGGCTAACCAGGAACAAAAAGAGCACTCTATAAATTGACATATAAGATGGCTGACTCATTAACTCCACAGCAGGCCCAGCCTTTAGACATCAAGAATCCTTTGGCGTCAAAACAACCTCTCTCATCTAGGAAACATATCTTAGGCAAAGCGGCATTATTACCATACCAGAGAGACTCTAGCAGTAAAAAACACGGTGCGCCCAAGCAAGTACCCGAGTTAGAGCACGTTGTGCTCAAGGGGGCTTTGTGGTGCGCCTTTTTTCGCGAATCCCCCAGGCGCACGTGAATTTCCCAAGCTCCATAATCAGAGGCTGACCGTGTTTCCGCGCAACCAGCGCCTGGGCGCGCGCCGATAGAGGGATAAGCAGTGCCCCCTGCGACCCGTGCTTTATCCGCAGTGATTGACAGAACTAGGGCGCCAACCGCGGTCACAAGCAGGCCCCTCTTCTTCCTCTGGATGCTGAAGAGAACACTGAAAAATATATATATATATCAGCGGAAACTGGAGTAAATGAAGGGGGCATGATTTCTCAGTGTTCCTTCTTAAAGGAAAATTCACTTTCCATTTGGAAGCTGCTCAATTGTAAACTTATGACTTGGGATTCTGCAAATGAAATGCTATTTCCTCCTTTCCAACTAAGACATTTGTATTAAACGCAGTAGCTGAGGTCGCACTCTGGTGCATGCAACAAATCTGCTGTCAAACTGCAATCAGGTTTGGAGGACAGAGGTGCATGTCAGCAGAGACACGTTAATAATAATAACAATACAGATTTTTGTATAGCGCGAACAGCTACCTGTACTAGGAGGTGTCCCGGCGCTGTGAAGTCAATTTCAGCAGTGTAGCACAAAGAGGCATCCTTAATAAAGGATTTATAAGTGGGATGTTAGTGATAAATGTATTCGAGATCTTTACGAAACTTGTGCTGTGATAGGAGATGACACAGTGACTATATCCCCCCCTCCCTATGCTGAAGGCTGAGACTAGAATCCACCAAAAGGCATACATCCAGGGCACAAGTCTTAAAAAAAGAAGTGGGGGGACTAACCTAGTTAATCAGAATGCAAGTGGCATCACGACACATGACATCGCGGCATGAGAAATCATGGCGCGTGATATCACGGCACGGCACGTGACACCACAGGAAGTGGCATCATAAGAAGTGACATCAATCTTAAGCCCTTGCATATATGTTTAACATGTCTATCATGAGTATATTGGAGCATATTTCGAGTATCTAGGAAAACCCTCCCGATTTAGGCAGAAGATTCGCACTTTTGTAAGTTACGCATAACAAACTGTTGCCTTTTGTCAGCGTAAACTTCCTTTAACCATAGTGCTTTAGCCGCTTGGGAAAAAAATGACGCATGCACAGTTTGGACGGCCGGGGCCATCCTCTGCACACGCCCACCGTGACGTCGGCCGGCCTCCGCCATCCGAGCATGGAAAAGGTTAAAAGAAAAAATGGTGGTGCTTAAATTATTTGAACGCCTCCACAGGGGTTGTAAGCACCATATAAATTACATTTATTTTGTATGAATACAGGGAAAGACCAACACATCTGACATTCTTACAGTGATTGCATAGTTTGTAAACAGGGACTGAACAAAGTGAAAAGCTGCCTCTTGTGTGAAGTGCTAACAAGGTTTGTTTCCCCTCCGCTCCATTTGCATCAGGTGTAAGGAACATGACTGCTGCCAGCCAGGAGACTCCAACAAAAGGAGGCCTGATGACTCCTCAGATTGGACCTTTGTGATAGGCCCAGCAGGAGTCTGAACTAAGAAAGCTCCCTCCCCGCCTGTACGTTGTTGCAGATTGAAAGCAGGCCACAATGTGCAGGCGCTGCTGAATGTGTCCCAGTGTTTTCAAATTACACCAGGACGAATTCAGCATATTTTTCAGTGGGGCCCATCTTCTTGGCAGGGTGGAAGATGTCCACCCTTTGAAAATAGTGGGTGGACGCCATCCACTCGTGTGTACCCTCGACTCATGCCCTGAATACATCACATTTCAGTGCTGAACCCCTTCGATGCTGGTGACGGAACCATTCTGTCATCAGTCACGGTTGAGCTGTGCTGATGACGGAATGGTTCCGTCACGACCACACCCTGTTCTGGAATGTCCAGCACCGGGGAAGAATCTGCGCCACACGGAAGGTGTTAATTTGTAAAAAACATAATAATAATTAAGTGCAGGAAGCCACCATCTGTTTCTCCCAACTGGTACATCCTACTTCCATCACTGGCACTGCCAACTGTCTGCATATAGAATGCCTAAATTGGATTGTGATGACTAAGCCAGGTTCCCTCACAACAGTTTGACGTGGGAGGGGCGGGTTAGGGGGTGGGGGGAGTTCTTACCCCTCGGAATTTTTTCTCTTGATACTTCTTTATTTCAAATAGTGTGTGATTTCTTCATGCACTTTCTCATGGAATTATAATTATAGTTGTCCCATGTGTGATCATTGCTGTGTGCACCATTCTGGAGACATGTCAACGATTGGATGATCACCTAGTAAGAACACCTTTATGACGCAGTGACACACGCTGTCATATCATCATGAGCACCCATCCACTGCCTCAACTCATCCTGACGCTTCTAGGAAACTCAATTCATTGTGCGTGCTACAAAAAAACTCATAGAGAAGATGAAAATCAAACAGCTGAAAAACAACATCTGGAAAGTGAAAATGTTCTTAGGAAATGGAGACAAATATACCATGCATCATGAAGTAAAACGTGTGAAATGTAAGAGGGAATGAATGCATCACTGACTTGGGTCACCTTAAGGAGTCTTTTAGTTTATGTTGAGAAATAAATCATTATGGTTGCTTCTGAGAGAGCGTAAAACTGTGTTAGAAATTGTAGGGGTGCATCATATTCACAAGTAATCCGCACCCACATATATAGGGGTTTATAATCATGTTTGAGAAATGAAACAAGCTATGAACTCATGTACCAGAACTTACATAGCTGTAATGTAAAGTGCTTTTGAAATACTATTGCCATGTTAACCTAGAAATGTATTTGTGAAGTAATGCTAATTCAGTTAAAGGATGCTTAAATAGGCATTGATGTATTCTAGTGCATGTTTAGTAATTCATTATTGTATTCATGTAGCGACATAGAAGTGTTTAGTTAGAAAATGTATTCTTTACTTTGCTATAATTGTGTAGGCATAATGAACGAAACTGTTTGCCAATGTTAGGGGGTGACATCTCGAAAACGTGCAGAGGCCCAGGTGGGGATAGAGGATTGTGTAGGGCGAGCTAGGAATGTTTCTCTTAACATTAAATCATGGAACTGCCTTTTTCCTAGAAGGCTGCCTTAGAGAATTAATTGCAAGTAGCATGTTAATGTGAATCGATGTATGTGCGTTCCTTTGCAGGTGCAAGGTTAACCAAAGATAGTAGAGAAGGGCCCATTGTGTATGAGAGTTAGGATGGTAGTTCCAGACCTGGAGGAGTGGCTGTGGAATTTTAGGGAAGCAACTTCAAGAGGAGACGACTGTGGGACCCAAGGCCGTTTTTCAACGAACAAGGATGAAGACATCGTAATGAAGCCACTTTGAAAACTAATACTTTGAGAGGGGCGTCCCTTGGGGCGTGCCATCCAAATTGTGGGTTTCGTACTAGGGACAGCACCCCGGGAGGAGAGCAGAGCAGAAGCGCACGAGGGCGAAGAAAGATGCTGGGTAGGCAGAGAGCTTTTCTATGCGAGATGAGTCCAATAGGCTAAGTCCAAACTAAGTGAGTGAACTTCTTTGGAAGTCACCACGGCTGACACCTTTGTTAGGAGAAAACCTGGTTATAGGGATGTCATTTAGTATAGTGTAGGGACAGATTTATCTGGATGTATTTCTTCTTTTCTTCCATGCCTACCAAGACCCAAATCATAGCAATTCTTGCAAGCCTGGTGGTCTTGGAAATCATATTGGTGTTGTTTCTAAGTCGATTGAGACTTTTTCGTAGGATTATGTTTGTGGTTCTTTGGGGAAGGAGATGGAGGTAGTTCGAATTGACTTGTTGAAAAAGATTACCTTCTACACTCTATGACAGGTAAAAAGGTCTAATCGACCTGTGACGGGAATTTAGAGTTCTGATTCTGACTCTAGATTTGACTTTCCCGCCTTTCCAGTTGGTAGCAGAGTAGGATGGTTTATCTTCTGGAGTGAAGGTAATCCAGATAGGCTAAGATTTCCCCAAGGCCCATAGAGATCTGAAGATGTGCGTCCATAGAGCAGCGGACGGAGGATGGCGATCCACGGAAGATGACGGAGAGTGACGGTGCGGCGGAAAGCAGCAGGTCGCAAGAGAGTGAGTATGAAAAGGGTCATGCGTGTTAGATTGCGGTATGTATTGTGTTGTTGAAATTGTATTGTCTAGCGGAGTTGAGTGCCTGCAGTGTGAAAGGAGATCAGGTTGTGAGCGCGCGCAACCGGTGAAAATCTTAAGCTCAAGGAGAGCTTAAGTGGTTCAGGTGTATCGAACACCTACAGTAATTGTCGACCATTGAAAGGGGATCAGGAGGTACCATTGATCGCCCGTAGGACCGAGATAGGGGGAATGAATGTGTGAATGCGAGGGTAACGGACGCTGGTCGGAAGTTACTGTGTGTATGAAACCTATCAGAGAGGTGATTGTTTGGTCGCTAGGCGGACAGACATTTGCCAGTCGGTGACAATTACAGTTAGACTGTGGACGTACAATCAGAGAGGTGATTGCTTGGTCGGAAGTGATCATTTCAAAGTGTATGATTGGGACGCACGCATGACCGAGAGACGAGCGGAGAAAGGAGGGGAACGGCTGCAAACGGAGGAGAGTGACGTCAGGAAGCGCCGCGCTGGGATGGGACGGTTAGCGTGGAGCCGCGCTGAGATTGGGCGGTTAGCGGGAAGCGAGTGACGTCAGGGAAGAGCCAGGATAGGACGGCCAGAGTGAAGCCGCGCTGGGATTGGTGGATTGTCATTGTGAAGTGAACGAGCATAATAAACAAGGAATTGTTGTGGGTTACATCATGAAATGTTTAAAAGGATTGCAAAGTTGTTTTTCGGGAGAAAAGAAACTAGAACCTCGAGGTGGGGAAGAGGCTCCACCCGAGGATACGCCAGCTCATTATATGTCGACGAATGTTGGGCTACATACTATATTGTGGCTTGAGAACTGGTGTAAGATGACTGAGGGGAATGAGGAACTAACGTTTCCTAAGTACGGGACATTCAGATTAGAGGTGTTGTACCATCTAAAAGTGATTATGTCTTCTTTGCGACCTTTGCCTAGACCAACACAGTTCGAAGCATTGAATGCGTGGATCAGGGCAGCCCACGAGAAGAATAGGGACAGAAGACAGGAAAGAGTGAACAGATCAGTTAGGGCGGTGCAGGACGCGAGGTGGGACGCACTAGTCAAGAGATGGAGAGTACAGACTATAGAAGGGGACAGGTTGTACCCACTGTTAGATGCGCAGAAAAAGAATACAGAGGATGATGACAGCAAGACGGACGACAGTCTGATAGAAAGGTTGCTGTCAGAGAGACCACCTCCATATAATCCAGAAGTAGAAGGGAGATCACCATCACAAACGGGGGGGGACATCAACAGTGGACGGCGGAGTCCTAAGAGAGAGCGACTTAGGTCCGGTAGGGAACAGGGCTGGTTCAGTGGAAGGTGAGGAGGTACCTCAACTGGCCCCGGAAGCAAGAGTAGTGGGAAGATTCACTGTACAGAAGGTACACTGTGAAGAGGGGGCCAATGCTCAGAGGTTACCAGATGCCCTTAAGGTACCTGTTACCATAGGTCCGATAGTGTCAGTATACAATCCAGAACAAACACAAACCGAGAGTCTGCCACAGATGGACAAGGGAAAGAAATACCAGCGAAGGTAGGAGTAATGTGACAGATGAGTGGAATCAATGGTCCAGACCGATAGAAAGGAGCACCCCTTTGGCAGCATCAGCGGATTCCTCAAGAGAACAGGGGGGCTTAAGAGGACCAATGGATCTGAGAGGACCACGGCCCGGTCGATTAGAGAATTGAGGCCAGATTTGAGGACCTGGGAGACAGTTGCGGATATCCAGAGCGACAGGTCAAGAGACGATTGCAGACAGTGGGGTTCGGAGAATAGGGAAGTATCCCATTGCAGGTCTAATGAAAGTAGACAAGAAGGGGACCGTGGGAGTGAGGAAAATAGGGGTACATTTACCGCTGGGACTGCAGAAAAACGACAAGAGTGGAATTGTGAAAGATGGGAGAGAGGAAGTCTTCCCCATAACACCCCTGAGGAAGACAGAAGGGTGAGACAGGAATGTAAAGGGAAAGACCCTAGTGAAACCTCTAGTCATGGCACATTGAAAGCGGTGATAAAAGCAAGGAGAATAGATGTGTTGAGACTCAAATCAGAAGTAGAAGAGATCGTGGAAGGTACAATACCTTTGGAGAGAATAGAACTTTACGAACCAGATGAACTACTGTTTGTAGCGAAAGATGTTACTCGCCGAGCTAGGGCAGCTCATGAGAAACTAACAGAATTAGCGAACAAATATTCAGTGGATTTGTCCAGGACTAAGGCTTTTCAGGGTGGCCATAGGTTTCAGTATACAGACCAAGATCTTGACGAGAAGAGGGTGATCGGATTAAAAACCCACATCAGAGAACTAGTAGTGGGAATCCGAATTTGGGTCCAACTGGACAAATTGGAGGAAAAGTGGTCAAAAAAAAAAGTGTTAGATGGAGCACTATAGAGACGCCTCCAGGAGCGGGGCTAATGCATGCAGAAGCATACCCCTTGAGAGAAGTCGCCCATGGAGGATATGTGCACGTACCCTGGAGCAGGGGAGATTTGGCTGCTTTCACAAATACATTCCCCAAGTTGAGAGAGAGCCCAGTAGAGTGGTACAAGCAGGTAGAGAGGTTTGTCAAAATTTCAAAGGTACTATGGGTTGATCTGAATACACTGTTTGACATTGTGGTTCCGGGAGATCTGTAGGTAGCATGCAAGGTCAGTGTCGAGTGGCCCACAGAGGAGCCGGAAAGAGAAGCACTCACGAATGGACCTTCACCAAGAGTGATGATAAAGTATGAGCAAGTGATTACGTGGTTAAAAACCAAGGTGCCACCACAAGACATAGATTGGGTAAAAATAGACCGAACTAGACAAGAACCGAAAGAGACCGTTCATGAATACTATGAGAGACTGTTACAGATATTCAAGCAGTGCAGTGGCCTGGATGTGATGGATCCAAAGGATATGGGACAGCTTGTGTCCAAGTTTGTTTTGGGATTGAGGCCCGAGATCTGTCTAATGATACAACAACATTTGATCTGTTGGCAGAACAAACCTCTAGACGAGATCCTGAGGTATGCAAGGTACTGCAGTGATGAGATAGATTCTAAGAATAAGAAGCTCAAGGACAAACTGATGCTAGTCCAAATGCAATCGGGAGGACAGGGTCAGTCAGGAAATGGAACATTGGGGAGAAGATCGAGTAGCCAGAAAAGGGACAGTGAGGATGGCCCAAGGCCAAGGGTAGATCTGGCGACTCTGAAAAAGACAACAAGGTGCCATCAGTGTCACGAGATCGGGCACTGGAGGCGTGAGTGTCCCCACAACCCAGAGAATCAAGTACAGGAGGAGGAAGAGGAGAGTCAGGCTCCCCAAGCTCAGAGATCAACAGTAGTCAAGCTTAAGGTGGCAAAAGGGGGGACTTCCGCTCCTAGAGCTCCCGTTCCCCAGCCACCGAAGATCGGAGCAGGGAACAAGGTATATCAGCAGATGCCTCTCCTGATAGACGGAGACGAATACTATGTCTTTAACCCAGTGACAGGAAGGTGTCTGGACGGGGAGGAGGAATGTACCTTAGGAGCAGCATTAGAGATAGATCAGAGAGGACCCTTTGTAGAAGCGGATGTAGCCGGACACCCCACTACCTATCTGGTGGATACTGGTGCGACTCGTTCTACTGTACGGTCCGCAGTGGTCCTTAGCCTGCCTCTGTCAGGCAGACCATTCAAGTTGTGGGTGTAGCAAATAGGAAAATGACGAATTCACTGACCGAGCCAGTTCCAGTAAGGATAGGAAACTTCAAGGACAACCATCAATTTGTGGTATGTGATTCTAGTCCTGTGTGTCTGCTAGGAAGGGACTTATTGTGTAAACTAAACTGTACCATCTATTGTACACCCAAGGGAGTAGAGTTGGAGACAAATGATGATGATGCTGCCTTTAAGGTTGCAAACACACGTCTGTGCATAGAATTGTATCCTGCACTAACAGTGGAGGAACTCCCCTGGGACTTGAGGGAGACAGTCAGACAGGAGGTTTGGAATTTTACAGGAGAAGAGATTGGACTGATCAAAGGTGTAGAGCCAGTCAGGATACAAGTAAGACATGATGCAGAATTTCCAAGAACACCCCAGTACAAGCTGACCCCAGAAACAATTGCGGGAATAAAACCTGTGATTGAATCCATGATTAAACAGGGGATCCTAAAAGAGATAATGGGCAGTCCGTGTAACTCTCCGATTATGGGCTTGCAGAAGCCTAGCGGGAAGTTCAGGATTGTGCAGGATTTACGAAAAGTGAACAACATCGTTGTTCCATGCTGTCCAGTGGTACCGAATCCATCAGTAATACTGTTTCAAATTCCTGCACAGGCTGAGTGGTTCACGGTGATTGACCTATGTCAGGCATTTTTCTCAATACCGTTACATGAGGAGAGCCAATTTCTTTTCGCTTTCAAGCTGGAAAGCCGTGTATTAACATGGTGTCGTATCCCACAGGGGTACACAGAAAGTCCATCGATCTTTAATCAATTATTGAAGAGAAATCTTGAAAGTCTAGTACTGCCCCAGAACTCGGTTCTTGTACAGTACATAGACGACCTCCTTGTTGCGTCAGAGACAGAGGATACCTGTAGAATAGACACCATCGCTTTGTTGAACCATCTGGCAGAAAATGGTCACAAGGTATCTCCCAACAAGCTACAATACTGTCTTCCAGAGGTACAGTATTTGGGACACAGAATAGAGAAGGGAATAAGGAAGGTGTCCCCAGATAGAATAGAGGCAATAATGAAAATGATGGTACCTACCACACAAAGAGAGGTTAGAATGATCCTGGGAATGGTTGGCTATTGTCGCCAGTGGATTGCTAATTTCTCACTGAAGGCGAAGCCCTTACAGAAGCTGATGCTCAAGGACGTGAGTGATCCGGTACCATGGGACACAGACTGCATGATGGCTTTCCTAGCGTTGAGAGAGGACTTATGTCGTGCTCCGGCCCTGGGAATGCCTGATTACACCAAATTGTTTTCATTGTTCTGCTGCGAGCGAGAGGGTTGCGCGTTAGCAGTTTTGACCCAAGATCACGGAGGAGTCCGTAGACCAGTTGCTTATTTCTCGGCTACTTTAGACCCAGTAGCCGCAGCGTTGCCCGGATGTCTCAAATCCGTTGCTGCAACAGGTGTCAGCATTGAGCGATGTGAGAGCATTGTGATGGGGCATCCATTGAAAGTACACGTTCCACATTCAGTAGAATTGTTAATGACAAGGACCAAAACGCAGCACCTGACTAACAACATGCTCACACGTTACGAGCAGGTTATATTTGCTGCAGAGAATGTGACCCTAAAGAGGTGCTCAGTTTTGAACCCCTGCTACATTGATGCCCTTGCCAAATGTTTTAGATGATGATTGTGAAGACCATGACTTGCTCGAGGTGACTGAACTGTGCACCAAACCTAGACCAGACATTGTCGATGAGCCATTGGAAGACCCTGATGAAATTCTCTTTGTGGATGGCTCATGTATAAGAGACAATGCTGGACAGCTAAGAGCGGCTTTTGCCGTTTGCACGATTCATGGAATAATCGAAGCTGCCTGTTTAGAAGGAGTACACTCCGCTCAGTTGGCTAAGATAGTTGCGTTGACACGTGCCTGTTTGGCAGCCAACAAAATTCGAGTCACCATATACACCGACAGCCGATATGGGTTTGGTCTGGTTCACGACTTCGGTCAGTTGTGGTCTCAAAGGGGTTATATGACATCATCAGGTTCCCCTATCAGGAATGGAGAATTTGTCAGGTTACTGTTGGAAGCTCTGCAGGGACCGGCAGAAATTGCAGTGGTGAAATGTACAGCACACAGCAAGGGTGCTGACTTTGTGTCCCTGGGAAACAGATATGCGGATGAGGTTGCACGTTATTGTGCCGAGCAAGCTTACTCATTCACCGACCAGGTTGTCGAGGGAATACACAGAGAGACCGAGCTAAACATGGTACTTGAAGTGGCAGATACTTGGGATGAATTGAGGAAGATGCAGGAACAAGCGTCAGACTTTGAGAAAAGAGTGTGGGTGACTTCTGGCTGTACAAAAGGGGATCTGGACTTGTGGATTTCGGCAGATGGAAGAGCTGTGTTGCCGAATGAATTAGTGAGCCCGATGGCTCGACAAATACATGGCTCTGTGCATTTGGGAAGAGATGCTATGATACGAGTGTTCAGGCAGACTTGGTATAATCCCAAGTTCAGAACGGCTGCAGAAGCGGTGTGTCAGAGGTGTGTTACGTGTCAACAGATGAATGTCGGGAAGAGGACACCAGTCATGTTAAGTCATGTGGGGAGGTCTGGAGGGCCTTTCAACAGAATGCAACTGGATTTCATCAAGATGCCGAAATGTAATAGCCTCAGATATGTCTTGGTAATTGTATGTGTGTTCTCCAGATGGGTTGAGGCATATCCCACTCGTAGGTGCGATACACTCACAGTAGCCAAATTATTGTTGAGGGAATTAGTGCCTAGATTTGGGGTCCCGACCTCTTTGGAATTGGACAGAGGAACACATTTTAACAGTGAAGTTGTGAAGATGCTCTGTTCTGCACTAAACATTGACCAGACACTGCATTGTAGTTATCGGCCAGAGGCTTCTGGCATAGTGGAACAAATAAATGGAACACTCAAGGCACGAATGGGGAAAGTGTGTTCCTCCACGTCCCTGAAATGGCCAGATGCTTTACCGTTGGTGTTAATGAGCATGCGTAGTACACCAGACAGGAGAACGGGACTTTCACCTCATGAGGTGCTGATGGGAAGAGCTATGAGGTTGCCATCCGTCCCCTCAGCAGCCTTGCTGAATATCACAGATGATCTGATTCTTGATTACTGCAAAGGACTATCTGACGTCATCCATTCTGTGTCCCTTCAGGTGCAGACGGCAGAAATCCCAACTTCTAGAGACCTCTGTCACGACCTGTGTCCCGGAGATAGGGTGCTAGTACGGAAACACGTGAGGAAGAGTTGCCTGGATGTCCGTTGGTGAGGGCCGTTCCAAGTCATCTTGATGACGAACACTGCTGTGAAGTGTGGTGGACTGCCGAATTGGATCCACGCTTCTCACACCCGAAGAGTCCCAGCGCCCCTGGAAGAAACAGCTCCTCTCGTTGAAGAAAATCCAGCTGTGGAGGAAGATCCACAAGAGGGGACAAGTCAAGCTGTGGGGGCGTCTGAAGAGGCTGGTAACTCATCCGACCGAGCTGAGGGAGATCACAACGGCAGTGACACTGAATCTGCCTCCGAATGGGAAAGCTGCAGTGAAGGTGATCTCAACTCCGAAAGGGCTGAAGGCGGGGATGAGCAGGTTGTGCCGACAAGGAGCAGAGGAGTGAAAGGCACCGAGGCAAGTTGGCCTGAAAGACGGAAAAGGCTGAATGTGAGGCTGACCTCTGAAAGAGATCTTGCACCTGTATCTGAAGAATCAAACCCGGAAGGAGAGAGCCAAGAGTCAGAGGAAAAGGGTCCGAGGAGATCAAGGAGGGTGAGAGTACCTTGCAGAAGATACGCCACTCCGGAGTGGACCTACCCTTTGACAAATGCCAGGTGTACTGAGATCCGGGAGGGTGAGGTCGGTGCTGGTGACCGATACGGCTCCTAATTATAAGTTGGAAGTGATACTGTTGGTGCCTGGACTGGAAATCGAAGGCTTACTGACAATCACTGTTCCTAACCTCCCTCTCCTAAGCAAGATAAATGACTTGATCTTAAATAGATTGACTTTTCCTACATTTGGCCCTGAAATACCTGCCTATGAATCAATAGTCCTTCATATGGAACTCTTGGATTACGTACTCTGTGCACTTGGAGAGAATCTTATCATCGATGCGCAGTAAAGACTTTGTAAATAGCTACTGAAGTTACTTAGAGCCGAGTGGAAGAAGAAGAAATTTAGGGACATCCCTTAGAGGACGGAGAAGGGTAGGGTCACCTGAATACAAAATGGAAATGAAAATTTGAAAGGGGATCTCTGCTTCTAGGTGTGGTTCGAGAAAATTCATAAAGCCAAGCAAGAGACTTTGTATTGCCGAGACTTTGTGCTGCTGCTAGAATCGAATCAAACTGCCTGAGACCATGGAGGCTGGGAACCCGACTCGTAGGGCAAAATGTATTATAGGTACACTATTAGGGTAAGTGATTTTCTTTATATTTGTAGTAGTTTTAGTTTCTTATTTAGCACCACAAGAGCAAGAAGTGGAGGTCAAGGGAACACCTACACCTACCACTCCTAGCCACAAAGAGGTAAACATAGGAGCCGAGAAAGCTTTGCTAGCTGAAGAAAGCCGTAGATTACATGCTGATTTGTCCAAAGGAAACTTTGGAAAGAATGCTTATGCTAAATTGTTGTATGAGTACATTGATGGATGCGAAAGATTGTTATGTGTGTATGCAATTGCCAGCTTCAGTAGACGAGGGTATTAGATACCATCACTTGCCATTAACGTATGGAATTTCATGTAGTTTGCTGCTTAGCATATTTTATGGGAGATCTCATTTTGAATATTTCTTTTCAAATTATGATGCTGTGTTACCAGAAGTCCCAAATTATAAGCATCTGAACAAGTGGGATTATTATAAATCAGAGGATAGACTTAGATACTTTTTCATTCCAACGAAAACCATAGATACCTCTTATGCACACCGACACAACTTGACCTGCTCATTGACGGAGGTAGAGAAGAAGTTTGTAGAACAGGTTGAGGACCGATACCAAAAACAGAAGCAGTTACAGACGTCAGGTCAGGGTAAGGTAGATTGGACGGATGAAGAGCTCGGACATAAGTCAAAGGGAAGTTATGGTCCGATAGCCTTAGATGTGGTACAGAAAGGGAAATTGTGTTTGCATAGGCCAAAGACGTATTACGAAAATGTGTATGTGGGCGAGACAACTTGTGAACACACTTCCAAATAGACTTTCTGAAAAGTGTGGTGCAAGTGATCCCTACGGTGTATTTTCTTTGTGGAAGAAATGCGTACGTGAGGTTGCCGGATAAGTGGTATGGGACATGTTACCTGGCGATTATCTTTCCTAAGATATATCACACCGAGGATTTTGCTCAAGTAGAGGGTGGCAAGTTGACAAGAGTAAAGAGAGGAGAAAGTGCCGGTGCAATAGTGGGAGATGTGTTTGGAGCTGCGATACCAATGCTGGGAGTAATCTTAAATGACGTAAAGATACGGAGATTAGCAACGGTGGTGGATGAATTATCGATGAGTACGGCAAAATCACTGGTGTTGATTCATGGTGAGATGTTGTCGATACGGGCGATGGTTTTACAAAACCGCCTTGCCTTAGACGTCCTATTAGCAAAAGAGGGCGGAGTCTGTAAACTTTTGAAGGTCCAGGAATGTTGCACGTATATTCCAGACAATTCTAAAGATCTGAAGAAATATATACGCAACATTACTGCAATCCACTATGAGATTAACGATTAGACACAAGAAAATACATGGGAAAAGGTTGGCAAGGGATTTGGAAGTGTTGGAAGTTGGTTTGCAAACCTGGGAAGAAGTTTTCTTGAATACATACTGGAGCCCCTCATCATTATAGTGGCCTGTGTGATTGGAATATGGGGTTTGTTGAGATTGTGCAAATGCTATAGGTCCAATAGGTTGGCTAGATCAGTGAGGGTACAGGCACAGAGAATGGAGGAGTTGCAGGACAATCAATACCGAAGTTTAAGAGCATTAGAAATGCTCAGGCGAGGAAATGTTGCAACAAGTGCTGTTTAGATCGGTCCCTACCCTAAGGAATGTGGGATGGTGGTGATGACACAGGTCATCAAAGGGGGGACTGAGAGAGCGTAAAACTGTGTTAGAAATTGTAGGGGTGCATCATATTCACAAGTAATCTGCACCCACATATATAGGGGTTTATAATCATGTTTGAGAAATGACACAAACTATGAACTCATGTACCAGAACTTACATAGCTGTAATGTAAAGTGCTTTTGAAATACTATTGCCATGTTAACCTAGAAATGTATTTGTGAAGTAATGCTAATTCAGTTAAAGGATTCTTAAATAGGCATTGATTTATTCTAGTGCATGTTTAGTAATTCATTATTGTATTCATGTAGCGACATAGAAGTGTTTAGTTAGAAAATGTATTCTTTACTTTGCTATAATTGTGTAGGCATAATGAGCGAAACTGTTTGCCAATGTGAGGGGGTGACATCTCGAAATCGTGCAGAGGCCCAGGTGGGGATAGAGGATTGTGTAGGCCGAGCTAGGAATGTTTCTCTTAACAATAAATTATGGAACTGCCTTTTTCCTAGAAGGTTGCCTTAGAGAATTAATTGCAAGTAGAATGTTAATGTGAATCGATTTATGTGCGTTCCTTTGCAGGTGCAAGGTTAACCAAAGATAGTAGAGAAGGGCCCATTGTGTATGAGAGTTAGGATGGTAGTTCCAGACCTGGAGGAGTGGCTGTGGAATTTTAGGGAAGCAACTTCAAGAGGAGACGACTGTGGGACCCAAGGCCGTTTTTCAACGAACAAGGATGAAGACATCGTAATGAAGCCACTTTGAAAACTAATACTTTGAGAGGGGCGTCCCTTGGGGCGTGTCATCTGAATTGTGGGTTTCGTATTAGGGACAGCACCCCGGGAGGAGAGCAGAGCAGAAGCGCACGAGGGCGAAGAAAGATGCTGGGTAGGTAGAGAGCTTTTCTATGCGAGATGAGTCCAATAGGCTAAGTCCGAACTAAGTGAGTGAACTTCTTTGGAAGTCACCCTGGCTGACACCTTTGTTAGGAGAAAACCTGGTTATAGGGATGTCATTTAGTATAGTGTAGGGACAGATTTATCTGGATGTATTTCTTCTTTTCTTCCATGCCTATCAAGACCCAAATCATAGCAATTCTTGCAAGCCTGGTGGTCTTGGAAATCATATTGGTGTTGTTTCTAAGTCGATTGAAACTTTTTCGTAGGATTATGTTTGTATTAGTACCCGTATATTTACGGAATCTCTTACTGAGGTGTTTATATACACAATTGCTTTTGGCTTTATAATACATTTTCAAACTTGACTTTTTGTCAGTGGTTCTTTGGGGAAGGAGATGGAGGTAGTTCGAATTGACTTGTTGAAAAAGATTACCTTCTACACTCTATGACAGATAAAAAGGTCTAATCGACCTGTGACGGGAATTTAGAGTTCTGATTCTGACTCTAGATTTGAATTTCCCGCCTTTCCACTTCTATAGCCAAGGAATTGAAAGACAGGCTGGTAGGATCCAATTGAAAACTACTGGTACCTAGCATCCATCCGGCGCAGCGCCTTGACACCATATTAATGCTCATATGTGCTTTCTCTCTCTCTCTCATTAGTGGTATGTAAATAAGGCAGGCCCCACACTGTCTGCACAACACCGATTTTAGATTAAGAGACTCCCAGTCCCTTAAAAGAAAGCCTGTTAGTGTATATAAATTGCAGCCATGTGCTTGCAAAGAAATGTACATGTAAAACATTAACCATTGCATAATATGCAAATAGAACCGTACAGGTGCTTCACAGCCCATTGATGTACTTAGAACATCTAAAGATTTTTTTTTCTTCAAACTTTAAAACACATCACAGGAAATTATGATTCTTGTTGGTTCAAATAAAAGTTAATTTTGCTTTGAGTATATAGTTTAAGAATACAAGGATGTCTAAAAAAAGAAGTGATTTGCCGAGAATCACAGGATGTTGCTCCGATGCCGAGACTCGGTTAAAAAAGATCCTGATGCTGGGAAGGTTGGAGACTTCCTCTCCTGCATGCAGGCATGCTTCTACTTGGTCAAAAAATGACGGGGTTTCAGCGCAATATGTAAATACCAAGGTGTGAATCTACAGTGAGACAACAAACGGAGTTGAAAGCACATGAAAGCACCGCCGGTGTTGTGTAATATCAGGTATCCCCTCGGGATCGTGTATCCCCTTCGCTTCGGCAGATTCCGGACGTCCTGCCTATTGGACAGCTCGGGCGAGCCCCCAGTAGCCCCGCCCACCCCAGGAGAGGAGAACCTCGGCTCAAATAGACAGAATGAGCAGCGCGCCGAGCAGAGCTGCTGATAGACGGGTGATTCGTATACAGCCATTGAATCCCTTACGTCTTGGAGAAAGAAGAGGAAATCGTTCACGGAGCTGAAATTAGCTCATATTTCGATTCTTTTCTGGGCCAAGTCCAACTGCTGGCTAAGGTTATTATTACGTTCCTGGATGCAGAGTTATTTTAGGACGCACGATTACAAAGTGATTTACAGTAAACTCTTTATTGAAATGTTTTTCATGTTTATGTGCGCTAATATGTCTGTGGTATATGAGCATATATTTGTGTATCTGGGAAAATTCATGTATGCCTTTGTGTCACTTTCATCGTGAGCTGTGGAGGGCACACATGTTTGTATATCTACTTACTTTAGTTCAAGCACATAGCTGGCAAGGTTTCAGAGTGCTATGTGTGACATTTTAATAATTTTAGTCTAATTAATGAGCAACACTTCAATGACAATGAGGGACACGTTGTCACGCGCGAAGTTAAGTAATGAAGACATGAAAAACATGTAAATATCAGAAATTACTCCCATTTGAGCAGCGAGAACCTCTACGGGCCACTGACAGACATTAAATTATGACGCCCAGTGACAATACCCGACTATCACAATTTAAGTGATAGTAGCATAGTGATGCAAGCAAAAATACACATGTCAAGGAACAGTCGCAAAGAAGAACTTACATACAACAAGAGGGAATTATTAACTTGTATAGTGTGAGAAACAGTACCAGAGTGATAAGCACAGTCGTGCACAATTGTATAAAAGGTCAATTTGTATGCCAGCTTTTGTTTGGAATGTTGAGTGGAAGCTATTATGCAAAGGGTCTACGGCATGTCACCCTAAATGTATTACAATTAAACACTACTTATTCATTGTGCCTGTGTTCACTTACATTCTTACTCAAACCCAAAGGTTTTGTGCCCTTTAAATTAATTTTTACCTAATTCGTGAGCATTTTTATTCCGACGCTAGTTCAAGAAGTCCACTTTTTGCTTAGATTTAGTTTCCATCACTTTGTAAGCTATCAAAAATATTGCACTATAGTAGTGTCAACTCAATTATTACATTCAGCCCACTTAACAAAAGTAATATTTTGCACAACACAAGTGATACATGCAAAATACACAAGAACAAACACACAGCTCATACAGCTTAGCAGCTCGTAGGAGGCTGCACTATTACAGAGAGAAGGTGATTGGAGGAGGAAATGCTGCCTGCACGTCCAAAGCTGGGAGAAGTGGCTCTAATTAACATGCACTCACACAAAGCAGACATTTTTTGCTGCAACAGGCAGGCGAGATATGCAAACGGTCTTGTAACATATTAAAGATTGTGGTCGCCATCAAATAATACTTTGCTTTTCTCTGGGGTGCCAGGGCCGGACAGACTTATAGGGCAGTACGGCAGCTCCAGAAGGGCATTGGTGCACATGTTTTTTGTTAGTGGTGGAAATGGATATGCTGCGTGTGAGAAGTTGGCCTGGCATATGCTGTCCACTATTCTAGTGGGCACCTTGCACCAGTCCAAACAACCCTTATTGATGGTAGGTTTGAAGACAACCTATATAGAAAGCTATCCTAATGGTAGCTGTGGAGAGCAGCCTTCAGGCTAAGTCTTGAAGGAATGTCAAGCAGCTTGTTTTACCAGTCTATAATCTCATGAATGACCAAATGAAAGGAGAACCACACCAGGTATATATATCAAATATATGTATTTATTCTAAACACATACCCCTAGTCTCTTATGAGGCTAGAGGGAAAAGTACATTCAGTAAAATTATTTAGCACACTGTAAATTAGCACAATATTTGTGGAGCCCTAGGGGCGTACCAAACCATATACTAAGAAAGTGTTATAAGAACCACGACTGACATAGATACAAGGCCTAGAGCCTTTAGAACCGCTGGGGCCACCGTGAACCACACAGGGTAGCGACACAGGGGACCCACGGTAGACGTGCGCAGTGTCTAATCACAGCCGCAAATCACCATTAAATTGGGGGAAAGTCGCGGTTGGAAATTATATATTAAAGACACTTAGAAGAGGACTTGGAGCAAACCCCTTTAGAACTAGGAGGTTCTAGAGCCAACGCCCACAGGAGCACCAGAGTACTCGAGTTACCTCACCCAGGGAAGCCGGGTGCAGAGGTGACTTTTCGTGTCGGGTTTCGTCGTCGATTTCAATGGCGAGCTGCTAAAGAATGGTGCAGGCGACCAAGTGGAATGTGTCCGGGTGGATCCAAGGGTGGATCGGAGATCTGAAGAACTTGAAAGCAGAGGGGACAGTGTTTGGATCACTAGCCAGTTACCAGGAAGGCAATGAACAGATGCCCACTGATGTCGGGTGATTTCAGGTGAGGAAGGTGAAGCTTGACTCTTCAGCGGCGAGGACCAGGAGGCGTCAAGGATGACCAGGAACTGGATTCGAGCTGTCCTACTAAGGATGTTGAGTGCTGCGGTGTCGGTTTCCGAATCGGACCCAACAAGCCTTGGCAACAGCAACCCACGCAGGAAGCAAAGATTGGCTTTGGTGGAGACCAGCAAGGTCTGAGGGACTCACCCTTTGGAGGGGAGTGAGGGCACATCTGGCGAAACCAGGGAAGCCCAAGAAACAGAAGAGTTACCTTCGTGGGGCCCACCAGTCGACAGACCAGAGATCGCGAAGGGCCCTCGAGCAGAAGTGCTAGAAGCAGGCTCACGGAACACTCGTGGAATGTAGGCCCACAATCTTTCGTGCAAATGGTGCTCAGGCATGGACTACAAGCAGCCCAATGGGCAGCTTCTGGAAAGCTCGGGAAGTCAATGCACTTGCAAATATGACGTGTCCAGGAGTTCCGGTCCCACGTCACTCGTGAGAGCAGCGGGTCTCAGCTTTGCTGGGAACTCGTGTCGGCCTCTGAGAAGTCTGAAAGTCTGTTTCCTGAGTCCCAAATCCATCGGGTTCCTGTGGGAGCCTTGGAAATGCAGACAGGAAAGATGCTTCTTTGGTGCCTGTTTGAACAGGGGGGTCGCTCCTTAACCCCAAGGGAGATTCTTCTGTCTTCTAGTCGATGTAGAATGTCAAAATGCCAGGATATATGTTGCAGAGATTCATCCAGGTGTAATCTGAAGTCCTAAGGACTGGGATCCCATATTTATACTAAGTTAGGTGGTTGGACATACTCTAGGGACCCACCTATGGGAGGTTCCAGGGAGGGGGGTGGTTACACCCCTTTCCCTTTGTCCAGTTTCACGCCAGAGCAGAGGCTGAGTGCCCCTGCAACCGGCTTGAACTGGGGTATGCACAGGGACACCAAGTGTGCCCCTAGCGCTGTCAGAAAAGCATTCTATGAAGGCACCCACTCAACCCCAATACAGTAAAGCCTGTCTCTGAGGTGGTTACACCTCCCTGTCACAGGAAATCTATTGTCCAGGCCTCCCCTGCCAGAGTTTCGTCCAGCAGCTGGAGGTCAGACTCATGTCTGTGGCTGCAGCAGCCATTTTGTGATGCTGGGGCTCTTTTAAACTATAACCGGTTAGGTAAGTGTGTACATGTCTTCTCCCTGTAGAAGGGTGGAATTTTACCCCCACCGCCAGAACTGGCGGGGGTTAGGATTCCAAAGTGTTTGACTCCAAACACAACATGTTTCCATGCAGCCATTCCAAAGTTTGCATTTACCGCAAGGTTATAATGCACTTAAGAGTATAAGGTCTGGCTGCATCACAGAACAATAAAACACAAGGGGGGCATATGTGGGAAATGTTTAGTGACCTGGCATTGTTACAGTCCCTATAACTACTGAAAAAACAAAATGTAACAATGGGTCAAAAAGAGAAGCAACTCTCAAGACACCTGTATGTGTATTTTTAGAAGAACACAATCCCAGAATCCAAGGTATTCTTGGTGAAAAATAGTTCCCATCAGATACCCGTCCTGTACCGCCCTACATCACTTGGGATCCTTCACCAGAAGGAAGTGGAACGAACCACTTAGGATTAGGTGGATTGTGACCTAATCAAAATGTGAAGGAGTGTAGGGTGTATGGATAGACTCTTATAATGGTATCAGGGGGCATAAAGAAATCAAAAGGCAGTGCATGAAGTGCTCGCTGTGGCTTGTGAAAGTGAGGAAGTTAATATTGGGTTGAGGGAGTGGAGAAAGAATTTATTATGTTCCTACCCTCACCCAAGGTTAAAAAACAGTGCAAGTAGTAATAACAAATAACTACTGAAATTTTATATTGGTCGACATGTTTCTGCAGTATTAGGTTCAAAGGATACCAGTCTGCTTCATCAGGACCTAGCTGTTAAAGAAGTGCTACTGCTCATCTTGAAGTGTATGGTGTGTATAAAAGATCATATCACCCATGTTCTGGGGAATGGACTCTCCACCTCACCCGACAGTCAGCCTAGAGGAAGGCGCGGAGTACCAACGGACAGAGCGGTGCTCCATTTGTACCTGAGCTGTTGCCGGGTGAGGTGGAGAGTCCATTCCCCAGAACATGGGTGATATGATCTTTAGAGGGAGTGTGTGACAGGAATCGGGACCCTGGACAGCTCAGCCAGAGCTACAGCTACAGGTAAGAAGCATGCGCATCATGACACACCCTACCAGACACCTCCCCTTTAGACACAATGCACAGCCAAACCCCAGCCCAGTACTGTAACCAACATACAAGAGAAAAGCATCATGGTAAATGTAGTCAGCAGAAGTTTCCAAAATATGGCAGTGCAGAACCACAAAATAGAAAACAGTGGAACACATTCAAAGGATATGCAAGGACATGTGCAATGCTTTAATTGTAGTGACTGTAATACATCGGCACTCAATTTACAAATGCTTCTTTATACCTAGGGGCACCATCAGGCGGAGGACCACAAGCTACTGATGCACCAGCACCAACTACCAGTGCGGTGGCAGCGCCTAGCACAAGTCAGGCTGCCCTGGAGGAGGAGGAGGAGGAGAACAACACCATTGGCCAGGGAGATGAGGGAGACCTGGTAATTGACTACGCATTCCTTCACTCCCCACAAATGTCAGGCACACCCCCATTGCTGTTCTCCCCTGAGAACTCTCCGACAACGGCCCACCCTGCACCTACCACACCTCCTGCCAGGAGTCTGGTTGTGGCTACACTCAACCCTATCCAGGGAGCAGCGGGTCAGGCCCCGGCCACCACCACACCAATACCAGTGGCAACCCAGCCCACACAGCAGGGCGGCAGCAGCAGTACCCGGAGGCGTGCCATTTCCAGCACTGCAGCGCCGGCACGGGAGGGCAGTGTCTTCCAGGGGCTTGAAGGCAGCATGGTCAAAATCCAACGCTTGCAGGCAAAGTCCATCATGCCCTGCCAGCGCCAGCTCCGCCAGCACAACCTGCAGATGGGCGAGATGGTACAAGGGTTCAAGGCTTTTGTTGACACAAACAAGGAGGTTGCTGCAGGTCTTGGCAGGCTGACCACAGCCATAACCCAGCACGAGCACTCGCGCAGGCGGGATGCCCGCGTACAAAACCGATCTATTAGCCGCCTTGCTGCTGCAACCGCGCAACTGTGTCAACGTGGTGCTAATATGGAGGCAAGTTTGACACAAAACACCGCTGAGGTCACCAGGGGAATGGCCCGCATAACAACAGCCATGGAGGCAATGATAATTTCCAACACTGCCGCCAATCCAGCCCTGGACCTGGGGGATGCTGGGGACAGCAGCAGCCGCAGCAGCCCGGCCAGCGCTGCGTCGGAGCCGCGCCGGAGCACCAGGCGCTCCGCAGAAGCCGCAGGACATGCGGAAGGGGGTGAGGCACACCCCAGTGGGGCTGCCAAGCGCTCCAAGAAGTAGGCTTGCCAGGGCGGGTGAGGCAACCCGGACCTTTGACATTTGTTTTCTTTACTTTTACATTTTATTTTGTTGCACATCAGTGCAGTAACGGTGTTGCAACATTATTAAAATTTGCTTTTCCCCACAACCATTTACCTGTCTGTGCATCTGTACTCACTCAGAAATAGTTTTCTGTAATCTCCTCACGTCTGTATCTGCCATCACTTGGCGTAGACACCCCAGCAGGCTGTGTTAGTGGCACAGCATCGTCGTCGTCATGGTCCTCGTAGTCAGACAACTCGACCTCAGTGCCCTTCTTCACCGCAAGGTTGTGCAACATTGCACAGACAGCTATGATCTTGCAGCAGGTGATGGGTGTATACTGCCTTGCGCCTCCACTCTTGTGCAGGCATCTGAATCTACTTTTCCAGATGCCAAAGGTCCGTTCAACTACATTCCTTGTGCTTTTGTGGGCCCGGTTATACCTCCTTTGGCTGGGTGTGGAGGGGTTGAGGTAGGGGGTGAGTATGAAAGAGCGGAGGGCATATGCACTGTCGCCTGGAAGGAAAAGGGGTAACATTACTCACATGCATACATGCATTACACTTAGCTACTTTGTGTTATGGGGGTCTGATGATGTGTCTCACCTAGGAGGTATCCTTCACCAAATTCGCCAGCCATCAGCCGTGCATAGATGCCGCTCTGTTGAAAAATGTAGGAGTCATGGGTACTCCCTGGAAATTTTGCTACCAGGTCTGTGATGGTGCACTTCGCATTGCAGATCACCTGAACGTTGATGGTGTGCGTAGACTTCCGATTGCGGTATATGTATTCTGTGTCAGCTGGGGGGCAAATCGGAATGTGCGTGCCATCTATGCAGCCAATGATTTGGGGAAATTGTGCCATCTGGTAGAAGTCAGCTTTAGTTTGTAGCAGTTCTGCGTGGGTTGCAGGGAAAGAGATGTATTGGTCCATCCTGTGTATCATGGCGTCAAGGAATGTGTGAAAGAACCTTGACAGGCTGCTCTGGGTCACCCCTCCTACCGCTGCAACTCCACTTTGATAGCTGCCAGACGCAAGCAGGTGTAAGCTGCATAGCACCTGGACGTGCGCTGGGATGGCGTGTGCCCTTGGGGTGGGGTGGTCCAACAGTGGTTTGAGGTCCCTGATGAGCTCCAGAATGGTGTCTGAGTCCAGCCTGTACCTCTGTAGGATCTCTGCCTCTGTGAGCATGAACAGGGTGATCCTCTCTCTGTAGACCTGTTCCTCTCTTTGCCATTCCCTCTGTCCTTCCTGCTGTAGCCGTAGCCGCCTTGCAATGACATAAAAAGCTGCCATCCTGCAAGTTGCAATGCATTTTGGGTCTATTTTTATGGGTTGGAGTTGGTTACCACCTGATTGTAATCCATGGTAAATACAGAGTGAGAAATACCGATTTCGAGCCAAAATCGGTATTTCTGTGCTTCCCTACATCTCCCTATCTGTCCGAATCGGGAACTTTCCCAATCGGTGATTCTACCGAATCGGTAGGTTATCCGATTCGGCTTATGTCTGATTCGGTGTCACTGCCGAATCGGTACATGGACCGAATCGGATATTTTCCGATTCGGTGTCAGTACCGATTCGGTACATGGACCGAATCGGATGATTACCGATTCGGTGTCACTACCGATTCGGTACATGGTCCGAATCGGTATTTTTTTCCGAATCGGTGTGTTACCGATTCGTTACATTTCCTCATTTCGGTATGTACGTATCGGATTATTTTCAATTCGGTAGCCATTCCGATTCGGTATTTGTACCGATTAGGACGTTTTTCTTTGCCCTACATCTCGATGGCAGTATACCGATCGGTAAGGGCCGAAAATCGGTATTTTCGGCCGTTACCGATCGGTAACGGCCTACCTACATCGGGCCCTTTGAGTCTTATTTAAAGTTTTGAAACGGATGGAGACATGCAGGTTCCTGCTCTCCTGAAAATGAGCTGTTCCGCACAAAACCAAATGAGATGCATATTAAATGTTTCATATTGAAATTATTTAGATGATTAGTATGAAAAGAGTTGGAAAAGATATCTTCCTGTTTTTATCAAGTATGTTAGTGGCTCTAGGACCGGTGTTGTGCTCAGAGTTTCTTGTGAAGTGATTGGGATTTAGCCATTAACTTGTAATAAGGGCCTTTCTGGTCTGTTGCAAAGATAAACTTGTTTGTTCCGATTTTCACTCTCTGTCTTAAGTTTCTCTGGGAAAGCCCTGTTCCTGTCACACCTTAAGTGCCCCTCCACATGTGGGCCATAGAAGAGGGCCACATGGAAGCAAAGCCCAGCTATTTACAATATGCGAGAGGAATTAGTGAGAAAACCCTCATGCTACGCAAAGCTTTCTAATATTTCAGAATGGCAGGAGCAGGTGTGAACCTGGACTTCCTTGGGCATGTGCAGAGCCAAGGAGTTGGGTGCTTTATGTGAAACTAGATATTCAAAGGTAGTGCTACCTGTTGCAATCTGATATGGTGGGCTAATGCACCTGCAAAAGTAACTTGTGTATAATAAACAAATAATGAATTAGAAACATGTTGGAACTACTAAACTTTGTGTCGTGGTGTCTGCACTATGAGAAGGCATTGTCCAAGTCAATTAGTCTGGCTTACTAAAGAAGGTACCTCTATGCTTTCATCCAAGCAGTCACTCATCCACACTCACATGAAAGTAGTCACTCTTTATCATGCCGTCAAGCATCTGGCCTCACCTTACCAACCTATGAAAACCTCATGATCGGACAGTGCTGCACAGCTCAAAAGCCCAGAACACTGACAAATGAGGAAGGTGCTTGAAGTGCGTGAGAGCTCACTTTAGGAACAACCTGGACCCTTTTTATGAGAAACCTGGTAACGTGCCTTCAGTTCAGAAACCACCTTAGAACCTGCCTTTTCAGAGATGAATTCAATGTTCACCCTTTAAAACTTAGCCAATATAAGAACCAGACAAAAATGTCCTTCAAGACCTTTTTCTAGGATGACCATTTACGTGTCTCCTAATGTGTACCATACCCAGGTGGTCCAATTCCTTTTCATTACCATGTAATTCTATTCCTTTCACGTTCTTTACTTCCATATTGGTCCAAAGTAGTCATAGGGCAACACCTAAGAGCTTTGTAAAACTATTAAATGCATAAACACATCTACCCTTTAGTTGTGTTTCCATACCTAAATAAAATGATATATGTCCTATTTGTCTTACTTGCAGTGGAGCTCATACTCAGTAATTCAGTACTTTGCTTGATTGGCCAACAAGTGTGGAACCTGCTTTGTCCATGTACAATTCCTTGCTGTCAGCCTGGTCTATAGAGCTGGAACTGCGCTACCCACAGTCATCCATTCATGGTGGTCATGTAATGACTGCTGGTGTCGCTTACATAGGCTTGGCCAGTGCAGGAACAAGGAAAGTACAAGTATTTTCTCGCTGACCCTCCTCAAGCACTATAACATGTGACACCAATGGGGCCTATTAGGATGACGGGCGTACTTTGTCCGCCCGCCATCCTGTCGGAGAAGGGGACCGTCCGCCATAAGGACGGGGGTCCCGTCCTCGGAATTAGGATGCACCCGCCACAGTGGCGGTGCATCCCGCATTTTTAACATTGCAGCGGGCGGCGCTGAAAGCACCGCCCGCCGCAATGCTATAAATGCATGTTGTGCGTTTCAAAGCACAACATGACAGGCACCACGCGGTGCCTGTCATGTTGTACTTTGAAACGCAGGGGGGTACCATAGGTACCCCCCATGTGCACCCCCACCCCCATTTCACCCTGGGGCCCACAACCGGCCCCCAAAGCAAAGACCGTATGCCTTTCCACGGAAGGCATAGGACCGCAGGCATCGCAATATGGTTAGCGGTGTCTCGCAGACACCGCCACCATATGTACGCACTTTTTCCGCTGGTTGCGAAGGCGACTGGCAGAAAAGCGGCGGACGGTCTTCCCGTCCGCCGTGGACCCCACCAGCCATCCTAATGTAGTGGTGGGCCATTTCACTGAGGATGGCGGGCGGATTGCCCCAGCCAGGCCGGCGGTGGCTACCGCCAGCCCGGTTGGGGCAATCCGTCCGCCATCCGGATCGGCCCGAAAGTGTGCTGCCTCAGCCTTCCCAGAAGGCACAAGTGACTTACCGTCATTGACACTTGTCATCGTCCCTAACGAGTGCTACCATCCATCATAACATTCACTTAGCAAATCAAGGCTGAGCCCAAGTGCATGTCTGTGCAGCCCCTGGTGAATGCGATGACTGGTCTGTTGGTGTTGAATGGGTAGGAAGCAAGCTGGCACACAGGCACCTAATGATTGACAGCACAGCAGAGCAGTACAAAACTAAAATCATCATTTTAAATTGGTGCTGATTTTACTACTGAACTTGTAGGCTGCATTTCCTGAGCCTTATGCACAATGACAGTGCTCGGACAGGAAGAACAGAGGCGTCCCAATGACCACCAGCCTCACCCTCGTCCATGGTGACCTTCGACCCCTGCTGAGGGTATAACACTGGTGTGTCATCAGCGCAAGACATAGTCATGCCACACGTGCAGCAAGTGGCGCACCTGTTCAAGGCAGATTACATCCATCATAGTGGAGATGCAGATGCCCCATCTAAATCACGCGGAATTAACCTCAGGAAGAACGGTCCAGCACATTGTTTTTTCTTTCCAAATGTGACTTTAGACATGTCCAGCTTCTTTTACGGCTGCACTGTTCTGTTAAATAGCATCCTCTGTTAGCATGTTCATTTCCAATGAGTGTTAATGTTAACCCATTTGCAGTGAGTAGCTCGTATTTGTCTTTGAAAGGCTAACTCTGTCCTCTCACCTACTTGGCGGTTGATGCCCAGCAAGAAAAAAGTCAGTCAGGATGTAATTTACCTTTTTGAATTTTACAAGCCTGCCAATTAGCACTTGACATATGATACTATCAGCCATTCTTGGCTTTTCAGACCACAGCATTGCGGGCCATGTAGTTTTCCTTTTTACACTTTCATTAAGGGCTCCTAATTATAGCATTGCTGCTGACTAAAATGCCAGAATTGGCCCAGCGATTTTATACATGACCTTGAGACACTTGTCAGCTATGTTTAAAAATAAAATCAAAGCAATTTCTTTTGTATTTTTTGTATTTATTATGTTTTATATAGCGCTGGCTAGGCCCGTAGATATCAGAGCTCTTTACATAAGGAACAAAAGTGAGTTACAAGAATAATAATTTTAAACATTTTACACGTAAATTAAAAGTGAATGACAAATCATAAAGAGGCAGAAAGGGAAAGGGGGACAGGAGTATGAGTAAAAGGATAGGTGGGGGAGGCAACCTAAGGGAGGAGGGAGTAAAGGCAGACGGGCGAAAAGAGAAATATGTTAGACTCAAGAGTTAAGGAATCATAGCAATTAACATAAGGTCAATGTACAGTAAATTAAAGACAGAGTTACGTTACAAGTTACATCAGTTACAAGAGCATAGCAAAGTACAGTATAAAATCAATGTTGTGAGAGTTTGTGGGAGGGAGGGAGAGGAGGAAGGAGTCAAAAGCAGGGGGATGAGGAGGAACTGTGTCCATAGTCCGGCTGGGAAGGTGACGATCGAGGGGGATACCAGGGCCAATCTTCTTTTTAGCTGTCTAGCAGCTCCACCGGGTATCAGCCATGTTGCTCAGGTCCCAGCGTTCAGGTATAAAAACAGATTAGACCCGAAGGTATCAGAGCGCTTTGCATGAATTCCACATTGTTCCAAAATAACATTAGTTACTGGAAACATATAAATATCTTTGAGGACGATGTCAAAGGAGCGAAGAGTGTAAGGGGTAGGGTAACGGGGTTGGGGGAGATATGACGGAGAGATGAAGGGAAAAATCTGCCCAAGGTCCGACTTGGTAGGTGAAGGCTGAGGGGGAAGTCAACAGCTCACAGAACAATATTTAAAAATCGTAGAAGACAGGATGAAAGGGTGGTAGGGTGAATTGGAAGGCGGGAGGTATGACAGAGAGACGAAGTAAGGTTTGACCAAGGACCAGCTGGGTAGGTGATGGCTGAAGGGGAAGTCCACAACCCATCACCTCTTTAGCTATCTAGTAGCTCCACCAGGTCTCAGCTAGAAGGCTAAGTCTCCACTGTCGGAGGAAAGATCAACAAGGTCAAAGTCCTGTTGGGTAATCATGATGGGGGATAGGTTTAAGGTCAGGTCAAAGTCCGGGTTCTGTCCCGGGCACCTCCTATATCCCTCTTACTCTACTCTTAAGGATAAATTAGCCTCAACAAGAATGAGGACAAGTCGTGAGGCGCTGTTGGTTAAAAGTAGGTGGAAGGCAGGGTAACAGCAGGATATAAAAATGCTAATGATCCCGGCTGTGGGAGCTACTTGTCCAGCTTCAGTTCGTCGGCCTTCTTGGTACTGTCTGCCTTACTGCTGAAGTCCTTTTATTGTTCAATGAACCAACTCTAACTCTAAGTTGCAGTAGAGCAGTGTCTCCAGAACCATATAGTAGCAATCTAACAGTGGATCATGATCATGGCTATCATTCTCCCATGCAGCATTGACACAAAATACCTTGCTTGGTCCTCGAAATAGGTAGGGGATGCTTCTCATTGCCTCTCAATTTGTTGTCCTGTGCTGCACTATATAATCAGGCCCAGCAGTCTCGAATCCATTTCCGCCGTGTCATGGGCGTCCGCAGAAATTTTTCCAGGGGGGGAGGGGGCAAAATGTTAACGTCATCACCATCCTCCGACATGATGTGTGCAAGGTGGGACACAAAAAACACTGGGGCGCAGGAGGAGCCATGGGGGGCAGGAAGCAGGTCGCATATGATCTCATACAACATAGGGTTGTTGTGCCACAGCCTTCTCTTTCTTTTGTGGCACCCCAAAATCCATACCTGCCCTGGTCCCTAAAATTATGCCCCTGGCACCCCAAAACCCATACCCACCCTGAACCCTAAAATTACCCCCAACACCCCAAAACCCATACCCACCCTGAACCTTAAAATTACCCCTGTCCCCCAAAACTCATACCTGACCTGAACACTAAAATTACCCCCCTGGCACCCATAACCCATACCCACCCTGACCCCTAAAATTGTCCCCCTGGCACCCCAAAACTCATACCCACCCTGGACCCTAAATTACCTCCCTGGCACCCCATAACTCATACCGCCCTGACCACTAAAATAGTCCCCATGGCATCCCATAACCCATACCCGCCCTGAATCCAAAAATTCCCCCCTTGTACCTCAAAACCCGTACCCACCCTGAGCCCTAAAATTACCCCCCTGGTACTCCAAAACCCATACCCACCCTGAACCCTAAAATTATCCCCCTGGCACCCCAATCCCTAACCCACCGTGAACCTTAAAATTACTCCCTGGCACCTAAAACCCACACCCACCCTGAACTCTCAAGTTACCCCCTGGCACCACAAAAGCTGAACACTACATTCTGATTGTGTATCTGGGAGGATCTGCTGGTCCGGATCGGCTCGCCCTGGTCTTGTTCTGTTTGCCCTTCTCTGGAGCTGTTCTGCCTGCCCTGTCCCTCTTCCGGACCTACCGAGCCTGCCTCCTTGCACACAGCCTGGACCTACTCTGTCTGGCCTGGTTCTTTCTCCTTTGGACATGCTGTCTTCACTGGTGGAGTTAGAAAACAGGTCTCACTTCTCTGAAGCTGCTCTCCCTCACCCAGAACCCCCCCTCCACCTCCACTTGCTCTCTCATCTTCCTTCCTCCTTACTTCTCAGTCTCTCTTTCTCCACTGCTTCTCTGTCTCTTTCTCTCCCCCTCTTCTTTCACTCTCACCCCCACCGTATCTGTCTCCCCGACCCCACCAAGTTTTCCTCTGTCCCCCCTCTCTCTTCCTCCTCCTCATGTCGGTGATAGGGAGCCCGGGGCCCTCTCTGAAAATGCGAGCTGGAGGTGACGTTAAGTGTGAAAGCACCAAGGTGTGAACCGGGAAAAGAGGCAGGGAAGGGGTGGGCGGCAGGTAGAGGGTCAAAGGGGGCACTGGCTCTCATAGAGGTGAGACGGGGCGGGTAGCAGCCTGAGGACAAAAACAACACTAGAGCAAGAGGCAGATGCTACTCTTTTATTCAAATGTGACTATTCTTTCTGCTTAGTAATTTACTTAACAGCAACTGTTCTAGACAGTCCATCACTATAATCCAATAATTATTTGAAAAAACGTTGCCTCAATCTTGTTATGGTGTCAGAGTGCGCTATAAAGTCCGAGGTCTCCTGGCGCTTCTGACTAAATAATAAGATGGAAGGGGCGGGGGGGAAGAGGGTACTCAGAAGGATCTAGAAAAGAGCAGAGTCTCCAGGTGTTGTCTAGATGGGACGTGCAATGAGATGCACAGGAGTTCACCAAGAAGAGAGTGCCAAAGGGACGGTTCAGGAATATTAAGCCCGCGTCTTGCCCTACTGAGCCCTGAAACGCAGAGAAGCTTCAGAATAGAAAAGAGAGTGCGAGCTGGAGAGGAACCGTGGCAGGAGCACCATGTGCAATGCATAGTGGCATGGGCATCCGCAGGGGGCAGGGCCAGCTTTAGCGCTGGTGGCACCCGGTGCGACAATGTTAGTTGGCGCCCCCAATGACCACCTCCACCACGGATTCTCTCACTAGCACCCTCAAACAGTGACCAAGACTCCATAATCACTCTCTCTCTGATGCATTGAATTCGTTATATAGAGCTACTCTTACCATTAAAGTATGTCAGAGCCCTTTGCATCACACACACATTACACAGACAATCAATCATACTTGTGTAAATCAGTGTATAGGAAATGTTACATAAGTCAAAGAGGGGCATATTATCAAGGCCTAGCGATATTTGTATCTCTGCGTTTGCGTCCGTATTCGGACAAAATGCAACGATAAAAATAATGCTTTATTTACAAGAGCACGCTAACGCGTGTTCAATGGGATTAGCGCTGGTTTCAACATTGCATCGCCTTGCATCGCTAATGAGATGCAAGGGAGGCGTTTCCCGTGAAACAACGTGGGATATCATCACCAACCCTGATTCTCTCTATTTTCAAGTGCATCGCAAACACACATAGCGATATTATAATCAGCGCTAAACGGGTTTTTCGCCGGTTTGTAATGCTTGCTATTTTCCTTACTAAGCTATATCAATAATAGGAGATGGATTGTTATGCCGAGTCCACGTCTCCCATTATAGATTAGGTTTTCCCTAACGCGGTTTTCTATTGCTGGAATTCCAGCGATTTCGACTCTTTCCGCCGCGTTTGCCTGGATTTCTATCGCCTGGGCGATGCACCTTGCTGATAGTGCGCTCACCAGGCGATAGAATCCGGCGATATGTGGCGTTATTTTTTGAACGCTCACACGCTCAGCGATAATTATCGCTGGCCATTGATGATATGCCCCTAAAAGTGTAGGAGTCACATGTCATCCATACTGGTAGGCAGTATAGTTTAGGAGTGCTTGGTGTGGAGAAGCACAAACTCAGAGACCGAAAAGAAACAGCATAGTTGGGAGTTTTCTTTAATAATAAGACTTAATTTCTACCCCAATTAATCCTTTCTGCAACATTAATCAATGTTCTATACTTAGCAGAGTGTATGCACTTCTATGATGAAAGTTAATACCTCACTATTCTATATTAGGACTTTAAGTTATAAATTGCAAGTAAGAAAAGGATGGCTCTTTTAAAAGCAGTAACCTGCTGATCTGTTTACATTAAATGCACTCTTTAATCTTCTTGGTACACGTTCTTTGCTCCAGGTATAATAATCCACTGTACTACCTTCACATATGTCAAAAAACCTCAACTTCACAAAACTCTGATCTCTGGCCAGGAAGAACATTAATCACAGGAGTTATCTTGATATTTTTGTGAGGCCCTGTAATTGCAGGATGAAAGGAACGTGCAGCAGGTGTTTTTAAAATCATGATTAAGTTGTAAACACGGCGCCCCCAGGAAGTCAGGACCCGGTGCGATGGCACCGGTCACACCGCCCTAGAGCCGGCCCTGGCAGGGGGGCAAGGAGGGGCGCTCTGGAGGGGGCAAGTGCCCCTCCTTGCCCCCCCCCCCACCCCCTGCGGACGCCCATTTAGAACAAATGAAGTGTGTTGTCTCTGGCTCTTCGTTGCTGTCCCCAGGGCCACAATCTTAAGGACAGGCAACCGGGTATTCCTGTTGCTGTCCCTGGGGGCCACCATCTTAAGGTCAGGCAACCGTGTATTCCTGCACACCGCGTAGCTGTTCCCGAGGTCAGCACTTTGGCTTCCGCTAGACCCAGTGAGTAGGCCGTTTGCTTTCCGTCTGAGGTACTCTTGTCTTAGATTCGAGCACCAGCGCCGGACTGCAGCCACAAGCGAGAGGAGTCCTCGCTCTCCGACGTCCCAGAATCTATCACTGATTATATATATTGCACCACTGACATTACACAACAGAATCAAGAGTGCATGGTTAGCAGTGCAGAGTCTCACACAGGATGCAGGAAGTAGAAGCAGAGGCAGGACCCTGGAGGGCACAGTTTGAGTGTGAAGCTTATGTTGTTTACAGCCGCTGAGGTGAGGCTGAGGAGAACGGTGCCACAAGAAGCAAGTGACAGCACAAGAGACATCTGCCGCTCACAGGTGGTCAACCCGGGGCTTCCGGTGCACAAAGGAGCACATGAGTTTCCACAGTATTTGATGGTTGCTAATGCCAGTGATCAGTATATCTGCCAAATAACACTGCTTCACCCAACAGCACTTAGCATTCTTGGGATTTTGTCCCCCTGCGTTACCACTGAACATTAGCCACCATGCCAGCGAGAGGGGTGCTTGTCGCTCCTTGCAGCACGGAGGCGCGATGTCAGACAGAGACACATATTGTGCTGCAGCCAGTTCCCAGGAAGGGGAGGTTAGTGGCAGAACTACCAGGACCTCCCGCATAGCTCGCAGGCCTGCGTCTGCCTTGAAGGTCAGCAGAGCATGCATTGGAGATACTGAGCCTGCAAGACAACAGGGCTGCAAGTGGAGAAGGTGGTGAATCCCACATGGACAGCGATGCAAGCCAAGGTCTAGAGAAGCTCCAAGGAAGAAGGAAACTAGGCTGGCAGAGATTGTTGAACTCTGGTGTGGAGGGTGGTGTATGAGCTAAGGTAAGGTAAGGCCATAGAGGAAAAAAGGAAATGTCACATGCTCAGGACTGGGAATGGGATCCCATAACAACTGTTCAACTCCACCTGGTCGTGCTGTAGCTGCGACTATCCCCCCCTCCCACTGTGCTGAGCCCTCAGGAAACAGCTGACAATTGAGCTGGTACTGACAATGAGGACAAACAACTCCATCCTAAACACAATAGGAAGCAAGAACTCACAAGGGGTCTTATGGTCAACCATGTTAAGGATTCTGCTGGGCTCACAAGAAGTACTAAGTTTTCAAGCAAACAAAATGGACATACAAATTAGCCTCCTGAACACTCTAGCAATTTATGTGGGAGGCATTGATGAGAAAATTGCGAATCAAAAATTGCAAACCAAAAGAGAGTACAAGCTGAGACGCAGGGAATAGGGCAGAGGTGCGTGTGCTCCCCTGTCGTAGACAACCTGTCAACACTTACGGTGACGATGTTGAATCTACTGGTTGACCTCAAAGACGTGAATATAAACAGGCCCCAAACGAGCATAGCACCCCTGAACACTAAAGCAGGCCCATCAGAGGCACCACTTCCAGTAGAGGCAGAAAGGCTGAGGTGTGGCTACCTTTCTGGCTGTAACAATGAAGGCCAGGGGACTGCTGGATCCAACACTGGGGTGGCACCTTTACCAATGGCAGGCTCACCAGATTTAGACAGGACCCAATAAAGCAAGGATGAACCACCAGAACAGCAGAAAGCAAGGAAAAGAAAGGGTTGCAACAAAAAGCTCCTACAGCCTAGCAGGCTGGCAGCCTACCCAGTCTTCATTACAAGACTCAGGCCACACTCCGCACCCAGGGATGCAGACCTCTATGAGAAACTGACGGCTCAGGAAAGGGAAGCGGTTGCAACATTAATGACCACTTTTAAACAAACCAGCCCTGCGAACAGATAGAGGTAACATCCTCAAGCTCATTCGGACAATAGATGAGATGGGGAGGCTGCCTCAAATAATTTAGTATCAACTGAATGTAGTGACCAGCTGCTGGTCAGTGAAATCAATCAACTAAAGTAGTGTGTGTCTCTATTGAGAAGATCCTGAGTGAAGCCAATATATTCCAAGGCTGGGGGGGGGAGGGGGGGTAGCATTACACCATTCAAGGGAACAGGATATCCCATGTCCTGAGTCACAAAAAAATGGTTGACTTAACAGCGACCTGACCGAAAACTGTCTACTCGGTCCTGAGAAGCGCAAGAAGCAAATTGAATGGGCTGAACAGCCCTGTGGTGGGTCTGCCAGAGAACCAGACGTGGCACAGTGTGGGGTTGGCTGTCTGGTGCCTTGAACACAACCAGAATTTTACAATGACAAGACACTGCTCTTACTACCGATATTGACAAAGCCCCTGGGATCTGCTCTTGGAATTTTAATTGCAAAAAACACAGTTGATGGACAGAATGCAGAACAATGTCTTACATTCACCCCAGTACAAAGATCTGGGCCTAAATCCATCGTTTTTTTGCACTCCACACCACCCTAGGTCAGACACTGGCTATATGCAAATCAGCCTTGACACTGTGCCTCATGGGAACAGTCCAGCCTGAACTACCAAGCCATGTCTTTCCTAGACGGGAATCAAGCATCCAAGGACCGGTTTCTGGCTATCAGCCTTCTTCAGCCTGGATAGCTTGACTCCAGTGATGTGGAGAGCCTGGGACTCACGTCTGAGCATACCCAGCCCACTCGGGGTGAAAATTGCAAAAAACACAGTTGATCGACAGAATGTAGAACAATGTCTTACATTCACCCCAGTACAAAGATCTGGGCCTAAATCCATCCCAGATCTGTGACTGCGAGTGAATGTCTGAAAAGTTTCCGTGCTCGGTCAGTCATCTCCTTGTGTTTGTCATAATAGTCTAGATATGTCACTCCTCCAACCTCAGGTGTGGTAGCATGTCATAATGAAGAAGGCCCCTGCATTGACATGGGTGGCAGTATGGTGTATCGTGGCAATAGTTTCTGGGGTACAACATGATTTGGAAGGACACCAAGGAACGTGTACACCCCAGTACAGGCTAATCCACACATGGAGATATAAGAAGATCCTGCAGGCCAGTGCCAGTGGTCACTCCAAGCCAGGACAACAATTCTGAGGTGCCTGAGATCCACACCCACAGTTGTAAGGGGCAGTGTTGGTGTGGCTGTATTACCTATATGGAGTCCTCATAGGGGCATGGTTCCGCTATCTCATGTGCTGGCATGGCTCATTGTATGAGTTGCAGAATGGGACACAAGGACCTAGGGTAGTGGTCAGGGTTCAGGGTGGACGTGCATACCTTTTTTCCTCAAAGTTTCTGATATAGGTATCCCAGCACCCGTCTCTAGCATTCCCTCCTTCTTGTCTACGTGCCACTGCGAGGACATCCAGGTCAACTTTTGCCCATTTGAGCAATGTGGAGAGCCAACAGGGTGTAGCGGTGGCTGTATGAGCCTTCCAGGACATGAAGATTTGCCGTTTGAAGAGTATTATGACTAGGTAAAGGAATCCATGAAAGTACTTATCTCTCTTAGTCTTGGGTCTAGGACCGAGTAGGCATGATTCCAGGATCGGCAGGACCAAGTGCTCTAGCAAAGTGGAAGTAATTCTGTGACTTCTCCCCAGGGCCGCTCCAACACCCGGTGCTCCCAGACCATGTGGTCAAAAACTATCCTCATCTGCTAAACAACTGACGCGTGCAGAGGATGCTGTAGGAAACAGGTGCTTGATGCTTTTCGGTGTGAGATGTCCCTGATGTAAATAGTTGAATTGCGTGTAATAGAAGTGTGGATTACGTGAAACCTCCTTTACATGGGTCCAGAGACTGTCTGTGATTTGCATCTCGGGGTCCGCCATTTATTGGTCTTTAGCCCTGTCATACGACTCATAATGGTACGAGTGCAATGCAACATTAAGGGCCATAATATTTTTCTTTGGGACAGGATTGCATGCAGTGGTGGTGTACTGTAGTAATCGCATGCTGTCCGGCATGATATATCAGGAAATGGCCTGCCACAATTCCATATGTGTCCATAATCTCAAAAAGGGGATTTGTGCAGCCACCATGAAAAAGTCACCCATTTGGTCAATCTCGGCCTCTCTCCAAGGCAACATGTTATTGTGTTGTTGGGTTACCTCCTGGTGCCGAGTGCCAGCAACTGTCAAACTGGGATCAGTGGGGAGTATGGAGGATGGGACCCGTTGCCTTGCTCGTATGCATACCAGCACACATATCCTATCTTTATTTGATGCGTCTCATATGGTGGACGAGTCCTGGGGTCCAACAGTCGCATATATATGTGTCCACCTATTGAATGGTTGCTCTCTCCGGTCAAGGGGCTGTGCCCAGCCAGTGCATCGACCACTGCAGCTGAGCTGCTGCATAGTACAACTCATAATTTGGACCACCCTCATGAAGCAGGCACTAGAGCATGAAGAGCACCACCCGTCTCCTGCCTGAGCCCCATATCAGCTCCAGCAGGAGACCATGGAGGTCCTAAATGAGTCACTTGGTGAGGGAAAGTGGTAACGTTGCAAAGCATACAGGAGTCATGGCAAGATAAGCATTTTGAAGATTACCTGCCAGCCCAGCGGGGACAGCTGCAAGGACAACCATAAGGGAGGGGTTTACAGATGTAGTTTGGGGCCCTACCCATGTTAACGTTGCCCTCCACAAGTCCTTGTCTGAGTGGTAGAATTGTACACCCAAGTACTTCAGCATGTCAAGGTGCTATTCCTTCCCAAACCCCATGGCAGGGCCCTCCTGTTATGCTCATGAACTGGAGCGAGGGGGGAAAAGCAAGACTTAGACCAATGCAATCTGAAGCCTGATACTATTCCAAATTCCTCCAGTGTCTCCATCAAGGCTGGAAGTGTGGCAGTGGCATCATACAGATAGATAGGGTCATCATGTGCTTATAAAGAGATGATATAGCCCTTGTCATGTACTTGGAGACCCCAAAGCTGCACTTGCAAGCTCTGGCAGCAGGCCAGGGGCTCCATGGTCAGGATACAAATCAATCAACAGGGATAGGGGGCAACCCTCACTAGTGCATCTATGTATGTCAAAGCTGTCGGTTATCAACTGTACCATCCTGACTCTTGCTTTCGAGTTCTTATAGAGGGTGCATATCTAATTAAGGTACCCCGGCCTGAGGCAGATTTCCTCCAGAGTTGCCAGAAGGTAATCCCACCCCAGTATGTCATACTCTAAGTCAAGCGACACCACCAACTATTCCCCCATCTCACTCAAGGCAGGTTTCATCAGATGAAGTGGTCGTCAAATGTTGAGAAAAGAATTGCATTCTGGAATAAACCCACATTGATCTACTTGTGCTAGGGTGTTAGCAACAGCCAATTAGCCAGGGCCTTCCCTAATATCTTATTGTCTACATTTAATAGGGAGAACGGCCAATATGAGGGGACTTCGGGGGGGGGATCCCAGTCTGGTTTTGACACCTCTATCAGCACCTCGCAGAGCGAGTCTGGGAGCTGACCCTTCTTTCTTGCTTACTTAAAAACTTCCAAGAGAATCTGGGAAGGGTGTGCACTGAAGGTGGCATACTATTCTAGCGTGACTCCATCCGTACATAGAGTTTTATTTCATGCAATTTGAGTGATAGCCACCCATATCACATCAATTTGAAGGGGTTCATCCAGTTCAGCTCATTAGAGTGGAATCAATCAGGGTAACAGTAGCCTGTGAAGAAACCCTTTGATTCAGTTAATGGGGACTGTCTACAGCTGCATACCGGGAGTGAGAGTACTTTGCAAAAGCGGCAATAATGGCCACTTGTGTATTAACCACCATGCCATCCCCCAACTTGATTGCTCCTACTGATGGGTATGCCTGCCAGTCTTTAACGAGCCATGCCAATAGCCTGTCCGAACGCTCCCCTCCACATGGGGAAGGGCAAGGCAGTGACTATAGTCATGTTTCCCCTACAGTGCATCTAGATCCCTGTGACTCTTTCTCAGCTGCTTGTTTCTTTCCGTCCCATCGGCCCACTATGACACCTTGGTCTCAAGTAGTGTCAACTCCCGCTCCATGTCCAGCAGCTTCGTGTGTAGGGCCTTACGTACCCCCTGACATAGTGGCAATGCAGTTCTTTCTGATGACCACCTTGTGGAAATCCCTGTTCAGCACCCTGGAGAGGGTGGTGCCTGTGTTAAGTTGGAAATATTGAGTAATTTGTATTAAAAGGGCATCCCTGAAGGGGGCTTCCGAAGTACCTCGGTCTGGAACCTCCAGGGCTGTAATGTCATCAGCAGTGGCCAGTGATCGGAGAGGGTGTGCACCAAGGACTCTGTCACAGTTATCCACATGCCCAATGGTTCATTGCAGAGAAAAAGTTCAAGTTTAGCTTGGAGGTCATGGACCAGGCAATAAAACAAGCCACTGGTGTCCAGATGGTGCAAGCGCCACTTATCGAACACACTCTTCTTAACCATCGAGTCCTGAAAGTATTGTGAACACAATTAAAGTTGCTGCCTGATGTGCTTGGATTGTGAGGGTCCCGGAAAATAGCTGGGATGAAGAGCCCTAAAAAAGTAGAGTGAATAGTGTTGGGGGCATAAACAACCACCAGCATGAGGGGAGCACCATCCATTTGTCCTTCCACCACCTACTACCTATCCTCAGTGTAAACTCTGTGCATGTCTTTCACAATTGGTACCCCCAGTAGTAGTGATGCATCACAATCCACAATTGCCATTCCCAAAACTCCATTGTGAAGGCAACCCCAAACGTTCGATCAATGATAAAGAGATCAGTGGAGTACAGAGCCATGCCACAGAATTATATGTAGAAAACTCCACCTGTGCCTCAAAAGAAAACACAAGATTTGTAACCCCCTGACCAGGACTCCCCTGAGAGACTAGGATAACAATCCAACAAATGTACATCAACCAAAGAGAAATGTGTAATAAAATACATGTCCTGTTTGGAGAGGTCAGGGCTCATGGATACAAGGGTCGTCTTCGACGATCTGGGCGTCCAATCCTCTCTCATGAGGTTCCAAGGTGTTTCCAAAAGTTACTGGTGAGTAGTCCACGCCACTTCTCACACAGTAAAGACCAGACCCCCACGCTTCATAGCAGATTATCCACCAGTCATAGTGTCAACTCCTGACCCTGGGAGTACTCCCAAGCAGAGGTCATTGTCGTGTAGTTCCTGCAAACCTATATAGGATCTGTGCATTTAGATAACATAAACTAAGGGGCTGGTGTCCAGACTGATTCTAGGAACCCCCAAAGGATAAGTTAGTCAGTAGACCAGCTAGCTCACAGTGCCACTATGAGCCCTCTTACCAAGGTTCGAATAGTTTCTGGCAACTATTGAACATGACAACCCTAACCCCTCAGGGATCATGGAAACAGTACAATACTTTTCACTCAGTCACTCATGCCTACTTTGTCTCAGAGAGATGCACAGAATAAACGGTGGGGACGTTTTCAATAAGTATTTTTTGAACCAGCATATTATTCTAGTATAGAACCATGAGACAGAAACTGATATATACGATTATGAGCGCCAGTAGAGTAAAGAAAATGTAGAATTCAACCATACTGCTAAAGCAATGACTATACGCAGGCATATAGATACATAACAGTAAAAATGCGTACTCCAACAATGTAGATCCTAACTAGATGTACCTACGTTTACCTAGCATGTATGTAGGTGTATAGCCAAGAACCCCCTTAGGGTAGAGCCAACCTCATTACCTGATGTGGGAGAGCGAATGACCCCATCTAGGTCTCCAGATGGACACCCCGCAAGGGATGTCAGACCACTGCGTGCAGCAGTGTTTGCATGCAGGGACCTCAGCGTCTCACGTCAGCATGTCAGAATGGGAGTCTTTCTCCTCTGGTTTGCCCAGTAAAGATGTAGTGATTATATACCTGAAAGGTACCCTCAGGGGTTCTGGCTAAAAATATACAATGGGCATGTTGGGCAAGGATGACGATAGAGATGGGCCTTATACAGAGTTATTATACAGAAGATGGTAATCCTGAGTTGATACTGAGAATCCTCATGCATAATACATGAGGCTAGTTTTCAGAGAAAACCACACAACAGGCATGTAGCACCTAACCAGGTAAATGGTTAGCGCCAGACCCGTTATGTAGAACAGCGGTAGGATAGAGGTAGGTAAAAGGTCATGTAACTACTGAGGCCTATATTGGGGTACATTGGGGTTCATAACACCATGGAGCCATTAGTATCCGACTGTCAGAGGCATGGTTCGACAGCAGCGCCTCAAAAGAGTTCTGGTTATATTTCAGCACCACTTGCCCTACCTTATGCTTGCTTCCTGGCCGTCTGTGCCATGAAGGGGCGGCTATGGGTCTCCCCCGCTCCTCCTACCCCTCAGTTGCAATGTCAGCCATTTACTAACATTCCAGTCATCTGATGTGGGCTTCGCAATTCCCTTGGCATGAAACCAGACTTATGCATCTTCAGGAGTCAAGAAAGAATGGGTTCACTCATCATCCATCACCTCAAGTTTAGCAGGATAGAGAAGAGCATACTTCAGGCCTAGCTTGTGGCGGAGTTGCTTGACCACACTATGCAACTTGAGAAGATGCTGCATGTCCACAGTAAAATCTGCCCTCAAAGTGCCAAGGACTTTTCATCCGGAACAACTGCAGAATCAAGTCTCTGTCTCTATCATTAAGTTACAGGACAAGTATTTGCCCCCGATGGTGGTGACCTCCCTGGTAGACAATGTGCTTTCTCCACAGCAAAGAATTTAGGTACATTGCCTGTCAGTACTGTGGGCATCAGCCACTGTTTGAGGAAGAGCTCTGTACTCAGGCTCCCACAAGCATTCCAGAAAGCTCGAAAAATTGACATTATTATGCTTTGAGAAGCCCTCTGCATCCTCCGATGTGGAGAGGTCATCTCCGCCCTCATGTCCTTCAGATGGGTTTGGAGTTTCTGCAATGTGGGTCGCATTGTGGTTAATGTGGATTCAACATTGTCCATACAGTCCACCAGTTTCCTGTGGTCCGTACGAAGCAGGTTCACATCCAGGGAGACTGCCTTGATCTTGGACTTCAGCGTGGCTTTTGTGTCCAGAATTACCTGCAATATCTTTTCAAACTGTAAAGAGTGACTGCGGAGAGTGGCCCAGAGTGCCGACTCCATTAACGGGAGGGGCGGAAGGCCTGCTGCATCCCCAATGCCTGAGGTAGAGTTCTTAGCAGATTTCAGCTTTCGGCTTCATCCTCAAACCCACATTGGTATCAACCCAAGTGGATGCTCCAGCAGGTTCTAGACAGTGGGCCATCACACCTGACTCTCCACCAGGTTTGAGTCGTGGGTAAGTGTAGTGCAATTCTGGATCTGCACGTGTGTTAGAATAGAAATATTCATGTTTGCGCATTGCCCAATGTAAGCTACTATTTGCGGCACCATTTTCTATTCAGGCACCATTTTGAATCATGATCAAAACTAATCCTTTGCTACTTCTGAGAAAAGGCCTCTGTTAGGTTTTGTTCCTGCAGTTTTGGGGTTTAGCTTCACTAATGAATAGACTGCTCATTAGTGCATACCTTGCTTACTAGGTAGAGGCCTCTCCCACTTGTCTGGTGGAGGGTGCAGGGTGAAATGACCTTGGCTTGTATTAGGTGGTGTACAATATGACAACCAATACCTATTTTTTGTATTTCACTGTCCAACTGCACCTGCCTGGAAATTTTCATTGTGGGCATGCCTTTGCCTAGTCATGAAACTTACATAATGTATCTTTATGCTTGTTGATTTCAGTCCCTCTGCAGTACTCCTAGTGACTGGGCAGGCTGGGCTCCACTCTGGATATATATAAATAAACAGTTATTGGTTTGTGTTCTCTACTGTCTGACAGACTCTTCTGTAGTGTTGTTCCTATATTCCCAATAGGCTCTGTGCATTGGAATAATATATCCTATAAATGTGACGTAGGACTTATGTCTACTAGGTCTCTATTGAATATATTAGGCTTAATTGTTAGTGCCAGCTAGCTCAGAGGTCACTCTAAACTTTCTTGAATGAACAAGAAGGGATTCGTTTTCTGACAACCACATAAACATGACAACATTGTTTCCCCAAGATAATACGTATCTTCAGAGACGTGGAAACAATAGATAGATATTTCACTCAGTCAATCGTGCATGCTTCGTTTCACCAGAGGCGCAGAGAAATAGAGAGACGGGCATTTTCAATGAAAGTATTTATTGAACAGTCTTCTTTCTCATGCAGTGGAAATGAACTGCTATAATCGTAAGACTGGCTGTTAAGTATAATGCGTACAGCAAGAAGAGTATTATAAAATAATACTGTAAAAGCATGGTATGGTTTCTAAGCCATAAAATACATACATAAATAAATAAAGACTAAAAGTACTCAACTGGTGCTTCTAAAATGCGCCTAGCCCGATGTACCTAACCTAAGTCTAGTACGATGGAAGAAGTAAGTGCGGTGTAGCATAAATTTAGTATTCTTTATGCCAGGAATCTATCCAAGATTTCTTTTAGGGTCTAACCAGCTCCATACCTTGGTTTAGAATGAAGGAGGTCTGGTATCTCTCTGTCTCAGGACTCGATTTCCCAACACCCGCAAGGGGAGCCTGGAAACACTGGAGCTGGATTTATCGGCAAGAGAAAAGACAGCGTCTCTCTCAGTGCGTCTGCTGGAGGGTCGGCTTCCTTCGGCGCTGGCTGTAGCGAGGTGGTCGGGCAAGTAGATAGTCAAACTACTCCAAAACCACTGTGTGTTTGCTAGGGCAAGTGTGGGCATATTTATACCTTGAAGATGCTGAGTTTGACGTAAAGGTGGACATAATAATGTCATCAAAGAATCTCAGTTCTTTGAAAACTCAATGAGTTCTTGGACAAATCAATATTCAAGCAAGGGGAAGTCCCTAACTGCTGTGGATTTTCGGAACTAGTGGAAGTAGCCCTGCCGTATTTGGACTGCATGAGCTACGTCTAAATATGGTTATGATTTCTATGCCTATATGAGGACATGGTGATTTATACCTATATAAGGGCATGAATCGGAAACATTACACTAGGGTCCTTAATGCTATACAACACTTCATTTAGTATGGAAGGCTGAGAGGACCCAGGTGACCCTAATTGGGCCACTTCCTTCATGTGGTGTCTGTCACACCCCCTCATAGGAACTGAATGTAAAAGCTTGAGGAATATTATCAAAAATGCAAACAAATGATATAATCTGCTATCAATTAAAAGTCAACTATAGGTGGTCAATGGCTAAAGGGTAACCCACGAAGAGTAGGGGATTCAAGCTACTACAGCCCATGCAAAAGCTGTAATATTTGGTATCCCCATAGTAAGAGATGTAAGAAAGGGTGCCAATTGGCATAAAAAAAACTGTGCTCACCAATCCAACATAAGGCTATGTCCAGTTGAACCCAGATAATTTATAAACCTTGATGATATAAAATATTATAGTCGGTATGGGCCATTAAATCTGCTATTTTCCAAAGGAACCAGATGTGAAAGTTTGCAGAATTAAATAAAAATGTGAAAAGAGACTGCAATCTGGTATCAAGCCAAAAGGCATCTACAGTTGGTCAATGGCTAAAAGGTAACCCTTGAAAAGTAGGGGATACAAGATATTACAGCAATGCATGAGCCATAATATATGGTTTCCCCATGGTAAAAGTTGTTGCAAAACTCAAGAAGGGTGCCAAATTAAATCCTAGTAAGTTCTGAGCCAAGAAACACATGGATACCAAATATTATAGGCTACTATATTTGGCATTCACTAAAGGAACCGGATTTAAAACCTTGTGGAATGTTGTGAAAAATGTGAATAAATACTGTAGTATGCTGTCAAATAAAAGACAATTTCAAGTGGTCAAAGGCTAAAGGGTTACCCAATGAAATGCAGGGTATATTAGGTATTACAGCAATGAGTGGGCCATCATATTTGGTATATCTTTGTAAAAGATGTTGGAAAGGAAAAGGGATGGTGCTATTTGGCATATAAATACTCTGCTCACCCATAGCACATAGGACCATGTCAAATTGAATACTGACATACTATCTTGTGGAATAATGTAAAACAATGTGAAAATATACTGTAGTCTCTTAACAAAGAAAAGACAACTTTAAGTGGTCAATGACTAAAAGGTAATCCATGAAACATAGGGGATACAAGATATTACAGCAATGCATGAGGCATAATATTTGGTATCCCCATTGTAAACGATGTTGGAAGAAAAAGGAAGGGTGCTCTTTGCCATAGAAATACTGGGCTCATCCATCCAACATAAGACCATGACAAATTGAATACTTGTAAGTTCTAACCCCAGAAACCCGGGGATACCAAATATAGCTTGTATAGGCCATTATATATGGTATCCCCTAAGAGAACCAGTCATAGAATCTTGTGGAATGATGTACAAATGTTGAAAATATACAGTTGTCTGCTATCATACAAAAGGCAACTTACAGTGGTCAATGGCTAAAGTGTAACCCATTAAACGTAGGGGATACAACATATTACAACAATGCATGAGCCATAATATGTGGTATCCCTTTTGTAAACAACATTGGAAAGCAAAAGGAAGGGTGCTATTTTGCATAGAAATACTGTGCACACCTGTCTTACATAAGACCATACCAAATCAAATCCTGGTAAGTTCTAACCCAAGAAACATAGGGGATACCAAAAATGATAGCCGGTATAGGCCATTATATATAGTATCCCCTAACAGAACTGGACATACGATCTTGTGGAATGATGTAATACACTTGAAAATATACAGTTGTCAGCTATAAAATCAAAGGCAACTTCAAGTGGTCAATGGCTAAAGGGTAACCGATGAAACGTTGGGGATAGAAGATATTACAGCAATGCGTGAGCCATAATATTTGGTATCCCCAGTGTAAAAGATGTTGCAAAGCCAAAGGAATGGTGCTATTTGGCATAGAAATACTGTGCTCACTCATAGCACATAGGACCATGTCAAATTGAATACTGGTAAGTGCTAACCCCAGAAACACAGGGGATACCAAATATTATAGCTGGTATAGGCCATTATATATGGGATCACCATAGAGAACCTGATGTACAATCTTGTGGAATAACGTAAAAAATGTGAAAAGATACTGTTTTGTCTTATCAAAGAAAAGCCTGCTTTAAGTGGTCAATGGCTAATGGGTAACCAATCAAACGTAGGGGATACGAGATATTACAGCAATGCATTAGCCATAATATTTGGTATCTCCTTTGTAAACGATGTTGGAAAGCAAAAGGAAGGGTATTCTTTTCCATAGAAATACTGTGCTCATCCATCGAACATAAGACCATGTCAAAGTGAATACTGGTAAGTTCTAACCCCAGAAACACAGGGGTTACCAGATATAATAGCTGCTAGAGGCCATTATATTTGGTATTCCCCTTAGGGAACCAGATGTAAAATCTTGTGGAATGATTTAAAAATTGTACAAAGGTACTGTAGTCTGCTGCTAAACAAAAGGCAACTTCAAATGGTCAATGGCTAAAGGGTAAAGCATGTAACGTAGGGGATACAAGCTATCACAGCAATGAGTGAGCCATAATATTTGGTACCGCCATTGTAAACGATGTTGGAAAGCAAAAGGAAGGCCCCTGTTTGGCATACAAGTACTGTGCTCACTTATTCAACATAAGACAATGTCAAATTAAATCCTGCTAAGTTCTAACCCAAGAAACACAGGGGATACCAAATATTATAGCCGGTACAGGCCATTATATATGGTATCCCCTAAGGGAACCAGAGGCATAATCTTGTGCAGTGATGAAAAAATGTGAAAGACTACTGTAGTCTGCTCTCAAGTAAAAGACGACTTCAAGTGGTCAATGGCTAAAGGGTATCCCATGAAACTTAGGAGATACAAGATATTACAGCAACGCGTGAGCCATATATGTGGTATCCCCATAGTAAACGATGATGGAAAGCAAAAGGAAGGGTAATATTCAGCATAGAAACTCTGTGCTCACCCATACTGCATAAGACCATGTCAAATTGAATCCGGGTAAGTTCTAACCCAAGATACAAAGGGGATACCAAATATTATAGACCGTATAGGCCATTATATATAGCATCCCCTAAAGGAACCGGACCTACAATCTTGTGGAATGATGTAAAAAGTGTGAAAAGATACTGTAGTCTGCTGTCAAATAAAAGACAACTTCAAGTGGCCAATGGCTAAAAGATAACCCATGTAACGTAGGGGATACGAGGTATTACAGCAATGCATGAGCTATTATATTCGGTATCCCCATTGTAAACGATGATGGAAAGCAAAAGGAAGGGTAATATTCAGCATAGAAACTCTGTGCTCACCCATACTGCATAAGACCATGTCAAAAAGAATCATGGTAAGTTCTAACCCAAGAAACACAGGGGATACCAAATAATATAGGCTGTATAGGCCATTATATATAGTATCCCCTAAGGGAACCAGACGTACAATCTTATAGAATGATGTAAAAAATGTGAAAAGGTACTGTAGTCTGCTGTGAAATAAAAGACAACATCAAGTGGCCAATGGCTAACGGGTAACCCATGTAACGTAGGGGATACGAGGTATTACAGCAATGCGTGAGCCATAATATTTGGTATCCCCATAGTAAACGATATTGGAAAGGAAAAGGAAGGCCGCTATTTGGCATACAAGTACTGTGCTATTCCATCCAACATAAGACTATGTCAAATTGAATCATGGTAAGTTCTAACCCAAGAAACAGAGGGTATACCAAATATTATAGCTGGTATAGACCATTATATATGGTATCCCCTAAGGGAACCGGACGCACAATCTTGTGGAATGATGAAAACATGTGAAAGTTTACTGTAGTCTGCTATCAAGTAAAAGGCAACTTCAAGTAGTCCATGGCTAAAGGGTAACCCATGAAACGTAGGGGATACAGGATATTACAGCAATGCGTGAGCCATAATATTTGGTACCCCCATTTGAAAAGATGCTGGAAAGCAAAAGGGAGGGTGCTATTTGCCATAGAAATAGTGTGCTCACCCATCCAACATAAGAACACGTCAAATTGAATCCTGGTAACTTGTACCCCAAAAAACACAGGGGATACCAAATACTATAGGCAGTATAGGCAATTATATTTGGTATTCTCTAAGGGAACCGGATGTAAAATCTTGTGGAATGATGTAAAACATTTAAAAAGATACTGTAGTCTGCTATCAAACAAAAGGCAACTCCAAATGGTCAATGGATAAAGGGTAACCCATGTAACGTAGGGGATCCGAGATATTACAGCAATGCATGAGTCATAATATTTGGTATACCTATTGTAAATGATGCTGGAAAGCAAATGGAAGGGTGCTATTTGGCATAGAAATACTGTGCTCAACCATCCAATATAAGACCATGTCAAATTGAATATTGCTAAGTTGTAACCGCAGAAACACAAAGTATACCAAATATTATAGGTAGCGGAGACCATTATATTTGGTATCCCCCTAAGGCAACCGGATGTAAAATCTTGTGGAATGATTTAAAAAATGTGAAAAGCTACTGTAGTCTGCAGTCAAATAAAAGGCATATGCAAGTGTCAATGGCTAAAGGGTTACCCATGAAACATAGGGGATACAAGATATTACAGCAATGCTTGAGCCATTATATTTGGTATCCCCATAGTAAAGGATGTTGGAAAGCAAAAAGAAGGGTGCTGTTTGGCATAGAAATACTATGCTCACCCATCCAACATAAGGCCATCTCAAATTGAATCCTAGTAGGTTTTAACCGGAGAAACACAGAGGATGCCAAATAATATAGGTAACAGAGACCATTATATTTAGTATCCACTTAAGGAAACCGGATGTAAAATCTTGTGGAATGATTTATAAAATGTGAAAAGCTACTGTAGTCTGCTGTCAAATAAATGGCTACTTCAACTGGCTGGTGGCTAAAGAGTAACCCATGAAACATAGAGGATACAAGATATTACGGCAATATGTGAGCCATAATATTTGGTATTGAAAGCAAGGGTGCTATTTGCCATAGAAATACTGTGGTCACCCATCCAACGTAACAACATGTCAAATTGAATCCTGTTCAATTCTCACCCAAGAAACACAGGGGATACCAAATATTATAGGCGGTAAAGGCCATTGTATTTGGTATCCCCAAAGGAAACCAGTTGTAAAATCTTCTGGAAGGATGTAAAAAATGTGAAAAGCTACTGTAGTTTGCTAACAAATAAAATGTAACTTCAACTTGTGAATGTCTAAGGGTTGCCCATGAAACGTTGGGGATACTTGATATTACAGTAATGCGTGAGCCATAATATTTGGTAGCGCCATTGTAAACGATGTTGGAAAGCCAAAGGGAGGGTGCAATTTGCCATAGAAATACTGTGGTTACCCATCCAACATAAGACCATGTCAAATTGAATACTGGTAACTTCTAACCCTAGAAACACTGGGGATGCCAGATATTATAGCTGTTACCGGCCACGATATTTGGTATCCCCGAAGGGAACCAGATGTAAAATCTTGTGGAATGATATAAAAAATGTGAAAAGATATTGTAGTCTGCTATCAAATAAAAGGCAAATTCAAGTGGTCAATGGCTAAAGGGTAACAGATGAAACATAGGGGATACGAGATATTACAGTAATGCGTGAGCCATAATATTTGGTATCCCCGCTGTAAACGATATTGGAAAGCAAAAGGGAGGGTGCTATTTACCATAGAAATACTGTGCTCACCCATCCAACATAAGACCATGTCAAATTGAAAACTGGTCAAATGTAATCCCAGAAACACTGGGGATACCAGATATTATAGCTGTTATAGGCCACTACATTTGGTACCCCCTAAAGGAACTAGATATAAAATCTTGTGGAATTATATAAAAAATGTGAAAAGATACTGTAGTCTGCTATTAAATAAAAGGCAACTTGAGGTGGTCAGTGGCGAAAGGGTAACCCATGAAACGTAGGGGATACAAGATATTACAGCAATGCGTGAGCCCTAATATTTGGATCCCTATTGTAAACGATTTTGGAAAGCAAAAGGGAGGGTGCTATTTGCCATAGAAATACTATGCTCATCCATCCAACATAAGACCATGTCAAATTGAATAGTGGTAAATTCTAACCCCAGAATCACTGTGGATACCAGATATTATAGCTGTTATAGGCCATTATATATGGTATTCCCTGAGGGAACCAGATGAGAAATTTTGTGGAATGATGTAAAAAATGTAAAAAGACCCCTGTCAAATAAAAGGCATATTCAAGAGGTCAATGGCTACAGGGTAACCACATGAAATGTAGGGGATACAAGATATTACAGCAATGCTTGAGCCATAATATATGGTATCCCCATAGTAACAGATGTTGGAAAGCAAAAAGAAGGGTGCTATTTGGCACAGAAATACTGTGCTCATCCATCCAACATAAGATCATGTCAAATTGAATCCTAGTAGATTCTAACCCAAGAAACACAGAGGATACCAAATATTATAGGTAGAGGAGAACATTATGTTTGGTATCCCCCTAAGGCAACCGGATGTAAAATCTTGTCGAATGATTTAGAAAATGTGAAAAGCTACTGTAGTTTGCTGTCAAATAAAAGGCTGCTTCAGCTGGTCAGTGGCTAAAGGGTTACCCATGAAACATAGAAGATATGAAATATTACATCAATGCATGAGCCATAATATTTGGTATCCCCATAGTAAATGATGTTGGAAAACAAAAAAAAGGGTGCTATTTGCCATAGAAATACTGTGCTCACCCATCCAACATGGCAACTTGTCAAATCTAATACTGGTAAGTTCTATCCCTAGAAAAACTGGGGATACCAGATATTATAGCTGCTAGAGGCCATTATATTTAGTATCCCCTAAGGGAACCAGATGTAAGATCTTGTGGAATGAAGTAAAAATTGTACAAAGATACTGTAGTCTGCTATCAAACAAAAGGTAACTTCAAATGGTCAATGGCTAAAGGGTAACCCATGTAACGTAGGGGATACGAGATATCACAGCAATGAGTGAGCCATAATATTTGGTAGCGCCATTGTAAACGATGTTGGAATGTTGGAAAGCAAAAGGGAGGGTGCTATTTGCCATAGAAATACTGTGCTCACCCATCTAACATCAGACTATGCCAAATTGAATCCTGGTAAGTTCTTTCCCCAGAAACACAGGGGACACCAAATATTATAGCTGGTATAGGTCATTATATGTGGTATCCCCTAAGAGAACCAGACGTACAATCTTGTGAATTAACGTATAAAATGTGAAAAGATACTGTAGTCTGCTTTCAAATAAAAGACAACTTCAAATAGTCAATGGTCAATGGTTAAAGGTTAAAGGGGAACACATGACACGTAGGGGATCAACATATTACAGCAATAGATTAGCCATAATATTTGATATCCCCATTGTAAACGATGTTGGAAAGCAAAAGGAAGCGTGCTAATAGGCATGGAAATATTGTGCTCACCCATCGAACATAAGATCATGTAAAATTGAATACTGGTAATTTCTAACCCCAGGAATTAACGTGATACCAAATATTATATCCGGCATGTAATGTAACTTGTATCTTATAGAGCGCGACTGTCACTCCACTAGGTGTATCCTGGCGCTGTCCAAGGGGGGAGTGAGAATAACCAACAGAATACTTAAATGAGCGAGAGGCATAATTCATCTGGGGCAGTAAAGATCCACGTCTTCAGGGCCTTCCTAAATTGGGATTCTGTGTTGAATAGCCTTAACTGTAATGGCAGTGAGTTCCAGGCTTTGGCCCCTATGGGCTGCCACCGTTTTTCCTCCTTTCCCTTCCAATCTGAAGGTGGGGGGTTTAAGCAAGTTGGCGGAGGATGATCTGAGGGACCTAGTTGTGGTATAAGGAATAAAACATCCTACCAGATACTTGGGTCCTGAACTAAGCCTGGCTCTGAATGTGATCAAGAGTACCTTAAAGAGAACTCTCTTGTGCACCGGAAGCCAGTGCAAGGTTTTCAGTGCTGCAGATGCTGACGACCTTTGTGGAAGTTTAAGCACCACTCGAGCAGCTGCATGTTGTACCACCTGCAGTTTCTTGAAGATCGCTTTGTTCGCTCCCGCAAGCAAACTATTGCAATAATCTAAGCGCGAGAGAACCAGGGCCACTGCTACTGATTTCCTTGCTGCCAGTGGAAGAAAATTGAAGATTTTTTGTTGTGATTTGTTGATACTGAAGCATGACCGGCTACTGCTGTAGCATGGGGGATAAAGGAGAGCCCCGCATCAAATTGTACTCCCAAATTCTTCTCCACTTTGACCACATCTGGCGGTGGGGTGATACCCTAAGGCCACCATTTCTCAGGCTGGAACAGAACATCCTTCCCCACCGGGAGGATTTCTGTTTTGTCTGAGTTGCATTTAAGGTGGTTGTTCCTCATCCATTAAAAGACCACCGCTAGGCATCTTCTGAAATTAGTTTCTACATATGAGTTGGTGTCATCTAAAGAAAGGATCAATTGGGTATCAGTTGCATATGATGTGACTTCTATCCCAAATGATCCAATCAGAGACATAAGCGGGGTCATTTAATATTAAACAACAATGGGCATAGCCCATTATATATAGTATCCCCTTAGAGAACCGGCGGTACAATATGGTGGAATAATGTAAAAAATGTGAAAAGATATTGTAGTCTCTTATCAATTAAAAAACAACTTTGAATGGTCAATGGCTAAACGGTAACCCATGAAACATAGGAGATATGACATATTACAGCAATGCTTGAGCCATAATATGTGGTATCCCCATTGTAAACGATGTTGCAGAGCAAAAGGAAGGGTGATATTTGACATAGAAATACTGTGCTCACCCATTGAACACAAGATCATGTCAAATCGAACCCCGGTAAGTTCTAACCCAAGAAACACAAGGGATACCAAATATTGTAGCCGGTATAGGTCATTATATATCGTATCCCCTACGTGAACCGGGAGTACAATCTTGTGGAATAATGTAAAAAATGTGAAAAGATACTGTAGTTTATAATCAAAGAAAACACAACTTCATGTAGTCAATGTCTAAAGGGTAACCTATGAATCGTAGGGGATACAAGATATTACAGCAATGCGTAAGCCATAATATTTGGTATCCCCATTATAAACGATGTTGGAAAGAAAAAGGAAGGGTGCTATTTGGCATAGAAATACTGGGTTCACCTATCTAAAATAGGACCATGCCAAATCAAATCCTGGCAAGTACTAACCCAAGAAACACAGGGGATACCAAAAATTATAGCCGGTGTAGGCCATTATATATGGTATGCCCTAAGAGAACCGGACGTACATCTTGTGAAATAATGAAAAAATGTGAAAAGTTTCTGTCGTCTGCTTTCATATAAAATTCAACTTCAAATGCTCAATGGCTAAAGGGGAACCCATGAAAACTAGGGAATACCACCTATTACAGCAATGTGTGAGCCATAATATTTGGTATCCACATTGTAAACGATGCTGGAAAGCAGAAGGAAGGGTGCTCTTTGGCATAGAAATATTGTGCTCACCCATCAAACATAAGACCATGCCAAATTGAATACTGGTAAGTTCTAACCCCAGAAACACAGGGAATACCAAATATTATAGCCGGTATAGGACAATATAAAAGATATCCACATAGAGAACCTGAAGTACATACTTGTGAAATGATGCAAAAAATGTGAAAAGATACTGTAGTCTGTTATCAATAAAAAACAACTTCAAGTGGTAAATGGCTAAAGGGAAAGCCATGAAATGTAGGGGACACCAGATATTGCAGCAAAGCGTGAGCCATAATATTAGGTATCCCCAATGTAATAGATATGGAAAAGCAAAAGGAAGGGTGCTATTTGGCACAGAAATACTGTGCTCACCCATCTAACATAAGACCACGCCAAATCGAATCCTGGTAAGTTATAACCCAAGAAAGACAGAGGAACCAAATATTATAGCAAGTATAGTTCATTATATATATTATCCTCAAAGAGAACCGGATGTACAATCTTGTGGAATAATGTAAAAATGTAAAAAGATAGTGTAGGCTGCTATCAAATAAAAGACAAATTCAAATATTCAATAGCTCAAGGGTAACACTCGAAGCGCAGGGGATATGACATATTACAGCAATGCGTGAGCCATAATATTTGGTATCCCCATTGTAGACGATGTTGGAAAGCAAAAGGAAGGGTGCTCTTTGGCATAGAAATATTGTGCTCACCCATCAAACATAAGACCATAACAATTTGAAAACTGGTAAATTCTAACCCCAGAAACACAGGGGATACCAAATATTATAGCCAGTATAGCCCATTATGTATAGTATTCCCTAAGAGAACTGGACGTACAATCTTGTAGAATAATGTAAAAAATGTGAAAAGATACTGTAGTCTGATATCAAATAAAAGACAGCTTTGAATGGTCAATGACTAAAGGGTAACCTGTGAAACATAGGGGATACAACATATTACACCAGGTCGTGAGCGATAATATTTGGTATCGCCATTGTATACCATGTTGTAAAGTAAAAGGATGGGTACTAGTTGGCATAGAAATACTGTGCTCACCCATCGAACATAAGACCATGTCAAATCAAATCCTGGTAAGATGTAACCCAAGAATCACAGGGGAGACCAAATATTATAGCCGGTATAGGACACTATATATGGTACCCACATAGAGAACCTGACATACATACTTGTGAAATAATGTAAAAAAATGTGAAAAGATACTGTAGTCTGTTATCAATAAAAAACAACTTCAAGTGGTCAATGGCTAAAGGGAAAGCCATGAAATGTAGGGGACACCAGATATTGCAGCAAAGCCTGAGCCATAATATTAGGTATCCCCAATTTAATCAATGTTGAAAAGCAAAAGAAAAGGTGCTAATTGGCATAGAAATACTGTGCTTGCCCATCTAACATAAGACCATGCCAAATCAAATCTGGTAAATTCTAACCCAGGAAACACAGGGGAAACTAAATATCAGAGCCGGTATAGGTCATTATATATGTTATCCCCTAAGAGACAATCTTGTGGAATAATGTATTAAATGGAAAAAGATAGTGTAGTCTGCTATCAAATAAAAGACAACTTCAAATGATCAATGGCTAAAGGGTAACCCATGAAACGTAGGGGATACAACATATTACAGCCATGTGTCAGTCATAATATTTGGTATCCCCATTGTAAACGTTGCTGGAGAGCAAAAGGAAGGGTGCTATTTGACATAGAAATACTGTGCTCACCCATTGAACATTAGACCATGTCAAATTAAATACTTGTAAGTTTTAATCCCAGAACCCATGGGATCCCAAATGATATAGCCGGTTTAGACCATTATATATAGTATCCCCTAAGAGAACCGGACATACAATCTTTGGAATAATGTAAAAAATTTGAAAATATACTGTGGTCTGTTATAAAATAAAATACAACTTCAAATGGTCAATGGCTAAAGGGTAACTCATGAAACATGGGGGTTACAACATATTACAGTAATGGTTGAGCCATAATATTTGATATCCCCATTGTAAAACATGTTGCAAAGCAAAATAAGGGTGCTATTTGGCATAGAAATACTGTGCTCACCAATCGAACATAAGACCATGTCAAACTGAATACTGGTAAATTTTAACCCCAGAAACACAGGGCATACCACATTTTATAGCCAGTTTAGCCAATTATCTATGGTGTCCCCTAAGAGAACCGGATGTAAGATCTTGTGGAATAATGTAAACAAATTGAAAAGATACTGTAGTCTATTATCAAAGAAAAGACAACTTCAAGTGGTCAATGGCTAAAGGGTAACCCATGAATCATAGGGGATTAAATATATTACAGCAATGTGTGAGCCATAATATTTGGTATCCCCATTGTAAGCGATGTTGGAAAGCAAAAGGAAGGGTGCAATTCGGCATAGAAATACTGTGCTCACCCATATAACATAGGTCCATGCCAAATCAAATCCAGGTAAGCTCTAACCCTAAGAAACACAGGGGATACCAAATATTATAGCCGATCTAGGTAATTTTTATATATGGTATCCCCTAAGAGAAACTGACATACAATCTTGTGGAATAATGTAAAAAATTTGAAAAGTTACTGTAGTCTGCTATCAAAGACAACTTTAAATGGTCAATGGCTATTGGGGAACCAATGAAACGTAGGGGATACAACATATTTTAGCAATGTGTGACCTATAATATTTGGTATCCCCATTGTAAACGATGTTGGATAGCAAAAGGAAGTGTGTTATGTGACATAAAAATACTGTGCTCACCCATTGAACATAAGTCCATGTCAAATTGAATACTGGTAAGCTCTAACCCCCAGAAAAACAGGGGATACCAATTTTTATAGCAGGTATAGCGCATTATGTATAGTATCCCCTAAGAGAACCGGACATCCAATCTTGTGGTATAATGTAAAAAATGTGAAAAGATACTGTAGTCTGTTACCAAATAAACAACAACTTTGAATGATCAATGCCAAAAGGGTAAATCATGAAACGTAGGGGATACGACATATTACAGCAAATCATGAACCATAATATTTGGTATCCCCATTGTAAACGATGTTGCAAAGCAAAAGGAAGGGTGATTTTTGGCATAGAAATACTGGGCTCAGCCATTGAACATAAGACAGTGTCAAATTGAATACTTGTAGGTTCTAACCCCAGAACCGCAGGGGATACCAAATATTATAAATGGTAAAGGCCCATATAATATGAGATATTACAACAATATGGGAGCCATAATATTTGGTATTCCCATAGTAAACAATGTTGAAAAGCAAAAGGAAACGTTATAATTAGCATAGAAATACTATGCTCACCCATCCAACAATAGACCATGTCAAACTGAATTGTGGTAAGTTGTAACCCAAGAAACACAGGGGATGCCAAATATTATAGCCGGTATAGGCCATTATATATGGTATCTTCTAAGGGAACCGGATTTAAAATCTTGCTGAATGATGTAAAAATTTTGAAAAGATACTAGCTTTAACTATATTAACATATGGAATAGCAAAGATTACAGCTCTTATTGACCATTATATTTGGTATCCCCATAGGAACCGAATGTGGAAGCTTTTGGAATGCAATTAAAAGTGCTTAAAGATACTGTAATATGCTGTCAACTAAAAGGCAATTTTAACTCATCAATTGTTGAAAGGTAAACCTTGAAAAAAATGGGATAGCAGTTATTACATCTTTGCATGATCCATAATACTCAGCATCCCTGTGGAAAGAGACTGTGGAAATTATAAACAAGAGTGTGGTGTGTCAGAAAAGCACTGTGTGTTCCACACCAATTCAAGACCATGTGAAATCCTGGTTTGTTTTAACCCAAGAAACAGGGGATACCAAATATTATAGCCGTATGAGCCATTATATTTGGTAAACTCTAATGGAACCAGAAGTGAAAGCTTGTGAAATGGTTTCAAAAGTGCTAAAAGTACTGTAGTCTCCTATCAAATATAAATACATTTCAGTTGGTTAATAGCTAAAAGTTAAGCCTTGAAATGTAGGGGATACAAGATAAAGAAATAAATGAACCACAATATTTGGTGTCCCTGTTTATGAAGATGTTGTAAAACACAAAAAAGGGTGTGTTTTGGCGGAAAAATACTGTAGTCAACAGGCCAACATAAGACTGTTTCAAATACTATCAAGTTAAGCGTTAACTCTATAAATGTAAGTGATACAAAACATTACAGCAGCGTACAGGTACATGTTATCCTCCACAAGAACTGAATATGAGGGTGCAATAAAAATGTCAAATGCAGATAGACCTACTGTAATCCGCTGCCAAATAAAAAATTACATTTCAAGTGGTCAATGGCTAAAAGGTAACCATTGAATAGTAGGGTATATGAGATACTATAGCAATGTGTAATCCGTAATATTTGGTATTCCTATAAAACAGAGTGGAAATTGCTATGAAGGGTGTGATGTGACACAGATAGATACTGTGCTAACTTAGTCAACAAGTGAATAGCATGTCAAATTCTAAGCTTGTAAGTGTTAACACTTGGTACATAGGTGCTATCAAATATAGCCAGTATTGGCAATTTTCTTTGGTACACTGTTCACTAAGTTTATATGGCCACGTCGTAATATCTCCTAATTTAGAATTTTTGCAAAATGTCAAATACATAATGCTATAGTGCAAGGCAAGTGTGTGCTGTAACTAGTGTCAAACCTGACTTGCTGCCATTAAATAACACCGCACCATAAGCAAACAAAATAGAGGATACATCCAACACGAAAATCCAGCGAGATCTAGACTAAGGTTTTTTTCTAATTTAATTATTTTTTATTTCAAACTGTGTCCCTCAAATGTGTATGTACTTCTCTTGGCTCCTTAAGAAGTCATCTAATGCACCTGTGCTTGTAACAATGCACCGGTGTGCTGGTGTACCTGACTGTAGCTATTCTGTGTTTGACTGAGATTTGCACTGCAGGTGCCAGGAAAGTACTGAGTTGTTGACTATTGCACTGTTGATGCGGACAAAGCCTATTTAATGTCCTTATCATTTAGCCACATTACCATTTTACTTGCTATCATTTTTCAGCTGTACTGTCAATCTTAAAAGATAAAAAATTCTAGTCCCAAAATACAACATGGTGTAATTAAAAGGTAAAGACTGCTATCTAAACATGACATACAGCTTCTTGATAATCGGGTTACACTAGAAAAATATATCATTTGCTTACGTTTGCTATTTCGGAACAGCCAAGAGCTGGGAGATGGAAACAAATTTGAGTAAAATACAGCCGTTTCCTATATTAAGTATTAAAAAACTAGGCACTTTTAAATGATTTATTCACATACTTGCTGTTTTAGGTTTATTTATCAAAAGAAAACATATGTTGCGGGGATTCTGCTCATGCACAGAAATATGCGCAGGAAACCAGGACCTCGGTGTATTGTGGTGTACCAAAAACCCACCTCAGTACCCAGACCCCCAATCAGACTAGCATTGGAGTCTCATTCGTTCTCCGTGCTACAGAAAAGCTACCAATGATTAGACAACCCAGAACAAGTGACTTAGGAACCTCTCAGGAATAGTGGGAATCAAGAAAACTCTTTCATTTTTATTCTCATATAAGTCCACAAGGTGAGTAATCAGAGACACGGTATAGTTTAAAATGTTTATTTTAACTACGTGCTCTAAGATGCAGAATCTTTGCCAACATAAGTAAAAGTATGCATTACATCAATACAATCAGCATTGTTACAATTCCATAAAATACAAAGGGAACACCCTTCCCTTGCTAGGAGCTAGCTTTTATAATAATAGAAGATCTCTATGTATAAACGGGGAACCCATGCCTCCAAAATCAGATGAAGTGAATCACATCCCAGATCAGCACCACTCTTTGTAGATGGAAAGGTTTTCTCCAAGTGTATCATGCAATGCAATATTAAAAGCACCCGAGTTTCAGTGATGTGCAGCTGTGTGTGTGTTATGTCTAGAGCGTGGGCCGATCAACCTGAATCAACGGCTTTCATTGTTATTTAACCTTGAGCACTCTGCACAGACTTGAGGTCACAGTGTAAGTCTAGAGATGTGAAAAACAGACTGTTCTCATGTGAAGGAAAGCAAGCAGGTTGTCTTCGTAGGAGCTGAGGCCTGTAGTGTCATCTGCCAAAGTGGCAAAATGGCATTTGAGTAACTTAACTCACTTATGCTAACATAGGAATGTGTGCAAGCAGAACTATATCCTCACTACACATACAGAATTGGATACATTTGCTTTGTAGGTCTCTCCTAGGCAGCATATGTGCTGTGAATTTGAGATCTTTTCTTTTCTAAGAGTGGGCTTAGAGCCCACTCATTGCTTACCATTCATTTACTTTATTGTCACTCTCTTTTATTTGCTTTTATTGGTAAGATGACATAGGCTTCATTTACTTTTTCATGTTTTCCCTCCACTCGAGCATGAACACACTACTTGTATCCTTCCACTGAACATATTTTTAAGCATTACTTTTTCTTTGTGTTTAAGCACTTTACTAGAGTGTGTCTTGTTCAGCTGGCTCCCTCATGTACTTTTCCCACTTAGGGTCCCTTCCTCATCGATGTTACATACCCACACTGCCTCCTTACATTGATGTCCATGTTGTTGCTTGCCCCACCCATCCAACCACCTTTTGTTGATGCCTGTGTTTTTGCTTGCAACACCCACCTTCCCATCTTCTGTTGTTGCCCATGTTATACCTTCATCCACCTTCCTTCCTTCCTTCCTTCCTTCCTTCCTTCCTTCCTTCCTTCCTTCCTTCCTTCCTTCCTTCCTTCCTTCCTTCCTTCCTTCCTTCCTTCCTTCCTTCCTTCCTTCCTTCCTTCCTTCCTTCCTTCCTTCCCAGTGTTGTTGCTTGCTTGATCCCACCCTCCCTCCTTACATTGTTGTCTGCATTATTGATTGCTTCTACCTGCCCACTCTAGTTCCATTGTTGCACGTGTTGTTGCGTTATCCGGGCCCTCCCTCCTTCTGTTATTGCCCGGGTTGTTGCTTGCAACATTCACCCTCCATCCTCATTCCATTGTTGCCTATGTTGTTCCTTGCTTCCACCCACCCTCCCTTCTTCAGTTGTTCCACCACTTATTGCTGCTTTCCTCCCAACAAATCTCCTTTCTTCCGTTGTTGCCTGTGTTGTTGCTTGCCGCTACCGTGCTCTATTGTTGGTTGCAACCCTACCCATACTCACGCCTTCTGTCTTTCCTGTGTTGTTGCTTTCCCCACTCACCTTCCCTCCTGTTGTTGTCCGTGCTGCCGTCAGTGTTAGATTGTCTCTATCCTCCCACCAAGTGTTATGCATGTGCTTGCTCTGAGCCCATCTGTTCCACCATCCATTGTCCGTGTTGTCCCCTGACTCTATGTTGCCTCCTTTGCAGCTTATGTGTGACATTTCCATGGTTTAAATGTACTTATGAGTGACATTTAATGACCAAATATGTGACACTTTCTCGTGAGTAAAACCAAGCACTGAGGTGCCAAGAAAGCAAAATGACAGCCTTTTGAGCAATGAAAAGAATCTTGAAACAGCTGTTATGTACTTCAAACGGAAGGTTACTATCACAACCATCCTCAACTTTAAAAAACGGGAGAAACTCCTGCACTGGACACTACTTATTAGGGCTGCTCTAACCCTTGCAGCACCATAGACAAATTATGGCATTACTGTCTCTGAAAAGTGTAGCATTGCTGGACCATGATGTAACTTAACTACATAAACACTTCCTTTATCACAACTTAGAAATTAGATTTGAAATCTCATTTTCTCATTGTTTAAAGAACCACAATATGACAAACAAACATGATCACCCCAAACAGCACAGTGTCAGTCAGATCACTTTATCTTTCTCTTAAAGGTTGCACTGCCTGCAGCTTACCAACTCTCTCTGCTGGCCCTCTGCGGGCTGACCCACATGTTAATGCTGCTCCTATGTGTGGACCTACTCTGGCTGCCTTTTGACATTCAACTAGTGCAGAGATGCTGCTACCTAATCTGCTGTTGTGCTCTGCTGCTCAGTGCTGCTGGTGACGATGCGGAGTAAGAGTAGGTGGAGACCTTGTGCTCTCCCTCATGGGTGAGCACAGGGAAAAGCTCCCTGTGCATTGAAAGTCTGCAACACTTTGCAGCCGACCCAGCTTTTTGAATAGCTGCAGCATGGCACGTGCCATTGACATGACTGGACACAAGCAGGGAGCCATCCTGTGCCTTCCCACATTGCATGCCTATAAAGAGACACATGAGTGACATGAGACACTTGTTGTTTTACTTGTGTCATCAGGTGGGACCCATGGGCCCTGCCCACTGCCTGCGATGCCTTCCGGGGGGATGGCAAGAGGATTTTGAAAAAAACATTCTGGTGCCAGTCTGTCAGAGTGCTGACACATTAGCACACAAGTTAGTACAAATAAAGCTCTGCCAGTGAGGCTAGGGGTGTGTGGCACTGTATAATCTGAGAGGTGCCGACAGCCCCACTCACTCTATGCCTGCAGGGGAGCACACAACGTGCAGTAAAATAAAACAGTAATTTAGCCAACCAGTTGCTCGGTCACTGGCCAATCATCATTGACTTTTTGAAACAGAGTTAACTGTCACTGACAGTGCTGTGCAGGTGGGGCCAGTTTTCAAAATACAACAGGGCAAGTCGCCGCACCCTGGATGCATCATCACTCTCAGTCTCTGTCTGAGCAAGGGGCAGTGCACTGATGGGTAGTCTCAGGGTGATTACCACTCTCCAGAGCAGATGTAATTGTCAGAGGCTGTTTGACAGACTTAGCAAGGGCATGCCACATGGCTCAGTTCCTGAGGGTCTGCTTTATTGTGGTCTGCTTTGTTGTGCACTGCAGCCAGAGCCTGAGACTGCTGTATGCTATGTGATGGCAATTTATGTTCATTATTGTTAGTGAAGAAACTCAACCATGAAGGCAGCACAGTGTATATTGTAACTATTGACGCAGATGATCTGTTGTTTCTCCAAAGCATAGTGCGGAGTTGTTGGAAAATGTGTGAAACCCCACCCCACCATGTAAGATGAATTGTGTAGTTCACCTTAAAGTGCTTTCCAGGCCTCTTTCTCCTGAAAAAAATCTCCAAGGGAAACAGTGGGTACCAAAGAAAGCTAACTAGGGCTGGTGCATGGATTTTTGCCACCCTTGGCAAACTGACATTTTGTGCCTCTTCACCCCCTGTACTCTTTGCTAATTTTACGACAATACTGGTGATCTTCTGCTTCTCTAGACTTAAGGCAGCAGCCTGCTCTTGCCTTTATTTTAAACTGACTCTGGAAGATAAGACCTTTTTCACGCTGAGCCCCTACTCCATAGCGTGCCCTCAACAACGGCTTGGATGTGTCTGCAGTAGTGGTGGTGTGGCTGTTGGCTCAGTCTGTTGTCAGGCAGGCATTCCCCCTTTCTACCTCTTCCCGAAAGGGCTTTTTGTTACCGTTCTTACTCACCATCTGTTTTCTGGACCGTCACCCGATAACCATGTGAGCAAAAACAAATCCACACATTTTGATTTTGCAAATAGAAGAGAGGTGGTATCTAAAGCAGATTCCCTGCTAGGTGTTTTCGTTGGTCTTATCATCAAATAAGAACCTGGTTATTTTTAAAGTGCTTGCAATTGTTTGCCATTTATAGCGCTGTAAATAACAAGTGGTCATCATTCCCCAACTCACTTAGTTGATTTTAGAACTATGAAACAGGCAGTTGGCCCTGCCACTATTAAACCTGTAACAAGGAGGTTTATAATAATAATGATGATGATAAATAGTTTTAGATATTATGTAATGCCAGAGGTTTGCAGTTGTAAGCGCTGTAATAACACATAACCATATTTAGTGCTACTCATTTTATCTATGTTGGATGGATGGGAGGCTGGAATTCAACCTGGCAGGTCACACAGTAATATCAGCAGGGAACACGTAACCTACTGAGCAGACTAGCTGACTAGGTTTCATTGTGCAGAAAAACTATAATCCCTCTTAAATAAGACCATTTCTCAGGAAGTACTATAATAAGAAAATTGCCATTCTTCCGAGCCTCTGGGGGATGTGGGATTTCTTGTTTTTGGACGTTTCTCTAAGTCACCAGTGGCGAATGACCATTTAAACACACCAGCTAAAAACACATGAAGCAATCACATTGGCATTGATGTTTGCTAGGCATGGGTCAGCATCATTATAAAAGGAAACAAGACTGCCCCAAGCAAGATCCAACCACCATCTCACATGTCATAAGGTAAGCAGGGTAGCAACATCTCGAAAATGCAGCGTGGAAAAGGTCAGGAATAACAGTAACCCAACTCTGCACTGTCAGAAGCAATGATGAAGTGTCTTCCCTCTTTTATCTGGCATAAATGTTTATGCTTATTTTTTTTACCTCACTCAATAGCTTTTGGCATTTGATAAGTTTACAGTTTCACAAGCAACCCACTCTTTGCCTGCAGAGCAGTGAATTCAAAATCCTGTGAACCACATACACATCTAAGGTGCATGGTTTGGAGCACCAGAATCAGAACTCGCCTGACATATGTGTCAGGCTATGTTTAGATGAATATGGTTCATGCCCCCCCACAGATGTGCATATCTCTAGCACCATTTGCAACAAAAACAGCGCCCCACATTGTTCAAGCCCCCCTAAAATTTATCAACACAAATGTCACTGGGGATTCACTTTGCATGTTTTCATTGAGATATTTGGACAAGTCTTTGCATATAATAAGGTTTTGTAAACTTGTGCACATTGAAAGGCCACCTTTCTTTGTAATTATGTTTCATCATTTTAAAACTTGGGAAGACAATCCACACAAATACACTCCACACCATGCAACATAATTCCAATCAGCATAATTTCAATCAATGCTGAAAACTTTCACGTCACACAATTCAACTCTACCTTTTTTATTTCACACCACATAATTCGGCAACAAACCACATATTCAAGCTCAACAACCCAAGTACAGAACACTCCACATACACCCAAACCACACCTTCTAATTCCAGTCACACCACAAAATTCCACAACACACCACATAATTAAAATCCCTGACACACAAGTACACTCCACATAATTCTAGTACACTCAACTTAATATCACATAATTTTTTTTGTATTATTTATTGGCATTTTCAAACAAAAAGGATCAGTTCACAATATGCATCCCAGTTTAAGCAATATGATCAGGGGAGAAGCCAGCTCGGATGTGTAAACATAAAACACAACAAAACAGTCAGAAAGTGATATATTCTCTTACAGTGTCTGAATGTCAACCTTTGAAATAGGATGGGTCCACAGTTTTGTCGCAACAGTGCAGCACATGAGACATATTTTCATAAAGGGGGGCCTATAGGTGTGTACTCAACATATTGTTTTGAGGTAGCAGCTTGTTGAACCCATTCATGCATAATTAGCCCCAGCTTGTGTGACTCATGAGTGTCTGCAGTAAGTGGCGAGGGGCTGCTGTCATCTTATAGCATTTTCAGCCAGTCTATAAGGGACCCCATATATTTTTTGATCAGGAGGCCATTGGCATCAGCTCTCAAAAGTTGGTCAATTGACTGTGACTAAAAGTGACATATTGTCCTTGCTCGTGGGAGTTCGCCTATAACCCCAATGTATAGATACTCTATGTTTGGCAATGAAGAGCAGCATGGCATGAAATTTACTATTCTCCGCCTTAGAGTCTTTAACATATCCCAATAATTCAACGAGCACCCGAGCCTCGCTTGAGGCCCCCAAAATCTATTGTATTTGGCTAAATATGTCAACCCAGAAGGCAGAAATAGGTAGGCAATACCAGGACATGTGCAGGAAGGCGGCAGGGGAATAGCCATATCTCCAGCAATTCTCATCAGGTCTGATCCCTTTACAATGTAGTTGAGAAGGGGTGTTGTAGAACCTATGTAGATATTTAAAATGTATAAGCCTCAGTTTATATTTTGGTGAGAGCACCTGGAGTTATCTAGGTCTAGATTCCAACTGCGCCTGGCCTTAGGTGTAGTCAATGGTGCTGTGGTTTGCATGGAGTTAAATAATCGTGTGATTCTTCTACAAGGATATGCATTTGTTATCATCTGCTCGAGTGCAGATAATGAACTGGGGGGGCTTGGAAAGGTGGTGTTGAGTTGCCTACATGTCGCTCTCACCTTATAATAATATAGAAACTGCCCGGAGAAGCTCCCTGTACCCTTAACCATAGGACCCGGAGGGGTGCAGAAGGTGTCGTCAGGATAGAGTTCTGCAAAGGTTTCAAATCCAATGGATTTCGCCATAGTTAAGTTCCTGCCATCTCCCAATGCTGGGATCAGTGGGTTTCACGCAAGTGTGATGGTAGGGGCAAATAATATCTTTAGGCAAGTTCTGGTGCGCAGCCTATCCCAGACCCACTGAATGGTCTCAACGTTATCTATTCCGTCCCGCGGTCTGCGGTATGACTGAAAGAGAGCCACCTGAAGGGGAAACAGGGCTGCGATTTCCGCCTCCACTGACACATGGGGCTGAAATAGGGTGTGATGTAGCCAATAATGTAGAAATTGAGCTTGTTCACAAATCACATAGAGAGGTATATCCGGAGCCCACAGTCCTCCCTGCGTGAGGGGGAGTGTGAGTAGCTCCCAGGAGATGCATGCTTGATTCTCGGCCCAGACCATCAAGATACACATCGAGTGGATGGTGTGGAAAAAGGCTTGGGTGAGAGGGATAGGAATGTTGACAAATAAATATGAACATTTAGGTAAAACGACCATTTTGGCAATGGCTATCCTACCTGCAAGATTTATTGGTAGCTAGGACCACGCTTTTGCCTTTTCTGACAGCCAGGAGATTGCGCGCCCAAAATTTAAGTTCTAAATTTCCTGTTCATCTCGACTTAGCCAAATGCCCAGATATTTCACCAGGCTTTCCGCCCGTTTCAGCGGGTGGTCCAGGTCAAACAGCTTGGTTGCCTCTGAGAGCAGGAATACTGTAGACTTGGTCCAATTTGAAAATATTCTAGAGATACCCCCAAACTTAATGAACTCCCGACGTAGTGGGCTTAGGTTAACCTCAGGGTCTGTGATATATAATGTCGTATCCTGCCCGCTATTGGCTCCATTGCGATGGCAAAGAGGAGAGGGGGAAGGGGGCATCCCTGACGGGATCTGCGGGAAATACAAAAAGCATCTGGCAGTAGTCCATTCATGCACAGTCTGGCCAAAGGAGCCATATAGAGCAGTTTTATCAATGCTATGAACGTCGGACTGACACCCTTCCTCCCCAAAATGGCGAAACCTTTATGGCCATTCCAGCGCGTCGAACGCTTTAGTCACATCGAGGAATGCATGAGTGCCTTAACCTCACGGCTAGATAATGTAGCACCGTGAAAAATGTGAGGAGATTGTGCGAGGTAGATCGGCCCGGTCTGGAGCCGGATTGGTCAGGTCTCACGATCAAAGGGAGTAGAGGTTACAGCTGATTCGCAAGCAATTTAGAATAGATCTTGGCATCAATATTATTCAGCAAAAGCGGCCTGTAAGAATCTATCTCGGGACTTGGTTTACCAGGTTTCTGTATTGTTTGGACTATCGCCTGCCACATAGACTGGGATGCATTCCAGAAGTCTAAGCCTCCTCGAAGTCCGCGAGGAGATGGGGCACCAGTAAGTCAGCATATGCCTTATAAAAGGCGGTCCTCAAGCCGTCAGAGCCTGGAGCCTTATCCGTGGGCAGACTGCTGATTACCTGCAGGATATCGCTGGATGTAAAGGGTTCATGCAAGTATGCTCAATGTGCCCTCCCGAGCCACAGCAATTCAAATGAGTCAAGGAATGATTGGAGCTTCTCCGGTACTGTCTGATGGATGACGGTGTATAATTTGGTATAGAAATTGGTAAAATGATCCAAAACCTCCTGAGGTCCTCTGACTATGGTTAAATCATCTCCCACTATCTCCTATATATAAGTGACTGTGTGTGGTGTTTAGAGCATATTCGCTATGGTTTTGCCAGGTCTGTCCACTTGCCCATAGCGCCTAGCTTGGGAGTATTTGCCCAGAAATTACACCTCTCTGTGCGCCTCCTCCTCAAATTCAGTGGCACCTCCTTAACCCCTTTGATGCTCATGACGGAACCCAGCCGTCATGAGGCACAGGTGGCCTGTGCGCATGACGACTGGGTTCTGTCACGACCCCGCCCCTGATTGGAATGTCCAGCACCGGGCTGGAATTCCTGCCGCAGGCAAGGTGTGAATAGACAGTAAAAGTGCATGGTCCTCCATGGCATAATATGTGTTTCCATCTCCTGATGTGAGCCTCTAGAGCAGTCAGTGTGCCCCAATAGCCGGCCTGGGTTAAATGCATTTCCCCCTTATTACCACTTTAAACGCCTCCCAGAGCATTGCATATGTGGAGAATGACCCAGCATTAGTGGTGAAATATTCCTTGATGTCCCTATGTTTCTCCTCTCTAAAGGCTGAGTCCAGCAGCGTGTTAGGGGCAAGGCTCCAGCTAAACATCTTACATGGTGTGTTTGGGATAGTTAGCTGCAGCAGACAAGGGTCGTGATCCAATAGCATTCTAGGGAGGTGTGTGGTGTCCATGGTCCATGCTGCAATGTCCTGGGAGGCCAACCAATAATCCAACCTGGAACAAGCCCCTTGATGAGCTGAAATACACGTGCCCTCCTCCACTTCTGGGCGTCTCTGCCTCCAGATATCAACCAAACTGCCATCCTCTACTATAGTATTCAGGGTGTGTATGAGAAGTGCCCTTTCTGTCCAAAGCATCATTCAACACAATCACCCCCCCCATACTTTAGTATCACACCAGATGATTTGCATCTTGGCCCATACAGTACGAAAGAATTCAGTGCAGTCAATATTCGGTCTATACACTGCCACAGTTATCATCTTCATTGCTCCCAACACACCTCATAGAATCACAAAACAGATTTCAGGATCTAGTTGCAAATCTATGGTTTTCCAGTCTAGGCCTTGTCGAATTACTACAATATAACATAATTACTAGTCACATATTTTAACTGCACAACATTCCACATAATTCCACTTAACCAATCCACTCCACACCACACAATTCCACCACACACAATTCCACAACTAATAATTCCAATCCAACCCACATAATTCCCACTTACAGCACATACATCCACTCCACACCAATGCAAAACACATGGGTAAAAGACATTGTCATTTACAGTGCCAATAACTCGAACTCTCACAAATGTGAGACCAATTTGCATTGTAAATGCTTGTTTTATTTGTATTCATGCTGCACTCCAGCCATGCTGCTACACAACATTTCTTATAAACATAGAGAAATAACTCTCTAATAGGCCAAACATAATAACTTTGCCAATGCTTGGTTTAATTGGCATAAAAATATAATGCAGGTTGGTGATATGCCAGTAAGGTGGTGGCCTTATAGCTGTATTTATATAATGAAACCATCACTGTTGTTGTACTTCTAGTGTCAGTTATATGTTTTGAACAAAGATTTGTAAATTGTTCATTGTATATTATAAGAAATGTTTTATTTCTCCCTTTTCCTCTCCTGCTTTTTCCCATTGCCTTTTTAGGTCGAGCCTATAGTGGCAGCGGAGCTATCAGCTGCTCGTTTTGTGAGGCATGCAGTATTCAGTATGGAGTAGAAGCTCCCTGGAAGCTTGGCCCACTCTCTCAATAGCTTAGTTCCTAAATGCTGCCTTACGATTGGTTTTAGGCTTATTAGTCCCCCCTTATGACGGGGATGTTGTCATTTGTAATCTTCCATGGCTACTGGCCCCTTTACTTCAAGTATTGCACAGTATGTTTTATTTATACTGTGAGCACTATTTTCTTCCCGTGCCTCCCCCTCCCTCAGTCCATGCCTTCTCGCCCCCCCCACTCGCGTTGTTTGTGCCTTCCCGCCCGCACTCCTGTTTACTATGCAATAGGTCTTGCGTAAATGCGAGTCCTATTGCATTGCAAATGCTTGTTCTATCAAACCATCTACCTTTGGTGCAACTTTACAGAGCTATAGCGCATAATCGGACATTTGTGTGTGTTCGTCGCACTATAGACCTCAGTCTGCTCTTAAAATGCCCTTGTAGAATATAGGCACAAAGTTTTCTGTTAGTGTGTCCTGATCATATAGCTAGAGTCCACATCCCGGAGGGACTAAGGGTGGCTCACTCCCCCACCCGAGCCCTTCCCTTCTGCCATTTTGGAGTGTCTACCCCAACTTTTGGGGGGGGTGCCTCGGATGATTACAGGGACCTCGATTAAAACTAAGAATGGTATTCCAGGCAGGGGATGGCAGGGACGGGGTAGGTAAATTCTTTATTGCATGATTAATAAAAAATCTTTGCAATTGATCTAAAAAGTAGTCGGTTGAGCACTTTTGCAAAGCTCATAAAAAAGCAAAGGATAAAAAAAGAAGACATTTCATTACAATCACATTAGTTTAAAAGCGTATAAAAATTGGCAATGTTAATAAATATGAAAAAAATAATATGTGCAAAAATGAATCTTTTGCTGTCCTTAAATGAAGAAATATTAAAAACCCAGGGATTCATGTGAGGCACTATCAGAGTATGATTTTTGTTCTAGCAATAGCGAGAAAGAAGAACTTTGTCAAACATTCGCAAGTGAAGGTTCTTTACATGTAAGAGTTATTCACAGATAAGAGTTTTTCCAGTTCATGGACTAACGGCTGGGTGTAGCGCGATGTTTGCTAATTTCATAAAGCGAACCAGTCTGCAGGCTAATTGAATGTCCTCCCCGCTAAAGCATGCCAACAATGCCTGTCAGCGCGCTCGCAGACGTCTTTGGTTTCACATCTGAGTTAGTTGTCTCCTTCGTTCAATATCTAGGGCTTTGCAGCTGCATAGCAAGTGCAAAACATCCTCCTTTGGATCTTCACAGAGTCTGCACTTTGCGTTGGATTCCAAACGTCTCCACGGGGGAAGATGTTCTTTTGATGGTATTACCCCATCCTCAACTGCAAAAATGACTCCTTCATCGCCCTAGAGAAGCTAGTGCCTAAGTAGCCCTGTGGTTGGGGCCCGGTGTAGCTTTGGATCATGTACCACCCGTGAGTCCTCCTGGTTTATGTTGCTTTATCTTCTTCAAGGGATTGAATCTTCACAGTTTTGTTGACGAGCCGTTTGAAGCATTTGTGTGTGCAGCTTGCTTCCCAAAGGTCTTTTAGTACAAGGGTGCTTATTGCTGATTGGAGATAGACCATTGCAGAGCTGTCCATGTTTCTTTCCAGCTCTTTCCACAAGTAAGTATTCAAAGTGCCCATCTCAGCACTCTTTACTTTGTGCCAGCATTTTACGTAAGCACCCTTACGTGCTATTTGTTGTTTCTGTAGGCCGAACTCAAGCCTCAGTTGAGCTGGCGAAGTGTACGGCGGGAGACTGACGAGTATTCCCATTGATTTTGCTACTACTTTATCTAATGTCGACTCGTCTCTCCCTCTCATACATTCGCTACCATAGGTTATCGATGGCAGTAGTCTTGCATGTAGAACGTCTAGCAGAGGAATTAGATTTGGACCCGCTATTTTGTTCTTAATGCTCTTTAGTGCAATGGCCAGTGATACCCCTCTGTTCTTAATTGCCATTTTTTGTTGTGTGAAGGAGCCTTTCGAGTCAAAAATGATGCCCAAGTATTTATATTCTTTGACTGTTTCCATCCTCTGATCTCGCAGAAACCCCGGTGGGTGCGGCTTTTTTAACTTTTGACTTAATATCATCACCTTCAATTTCCCTAAATTTATACTTAATCCGCACTTTTCTGATAAATTGGTCATTGTGTTAATAAGGTGTTGAAGGCCTACAGGGGTTTGGCTTATTAATATTAAGTCGTCGGCATACAGTAGGTTTGACAAAGTGAGGCCCCCTAGCTTTGGGGCGTGATGATTGCTTTTGTCAAGTTCATCGGAGAGATCGGACATAAAGAGGTTGAACAGGGTCGGTGGGAGGACGCACCCCTGCTTCAGACCTTTTGTAGTTGTTATTTTTCTCGATAGAAAATTACCTGCCCCCAGTTTTATTTGGATCCAGGTTTCTGTGTGCAGTAAGATCAGTAAGTTCAGCAATTTGGAATCGGCGTTCCAGCTTGAGAGCTTGGCCCAGAGTTTCCCTCTGTCTATGCTGTTGAATGCAGCTGAATAGTCAATGAAGCACACATATAGCGTTTTTTTGTGTTTGATTGTAAAATCTATTAGCAGGGAGAGGGCCAGAATGTTTGTTGTTGTCGGGGTGGCATTCATTACTGCCCTGGGGGCGTCAGTGTCTGACTGAAGGTTTGGGATTAGGACAGGGAGTGATGAGGTCTGCTCAGACCTGCTGGAGATGAAATCATGAGGGGCGAAGTTCTATTTGTACAGGACCCAGCCTGCCATTGGTGCCATCTTGCAGAGCAGTAGTACAGTCTGACACATAGGGTATCGCAGTTTGGGGGTGCACAATCTATACTCATAGAATTAAAGCGCCCTGTCTGCAATCGCTATGTCTTTTAAGAATTATAGCCACAGTCAGCCATCAGGAATGACTCGAAACACTTTTGGAAGTCTTCATATAACATCCCGCAAATGCCCAACTTTTCCATCGCGTCCAAAGACTGAACAAGTTAGGGATAATACTCACGCACTCAGCATGTAATGGGCGCCAGAGGGATGAAGGAGTTTGCACTAAGTGTAGGAAGGTGGATATCTGACTATGGTTACCCCAACTTTTTGCCTAGTGTTTAGCTGGTTTTCGACTTAGTTGGCCTGGGATCCTGCTATTCAGGACCCCAGGCTTCCTGCTCTCTCTGTTAAAATTGACTCCATGTCCCTTAGGTACATATCTAAATGGATACTGGGTCACCTTATCAGTCCCTGTACAGTGTACCTTAGGTACCCAGGGCATAGGTGCACTCAGGGTCTACCAGGGGCTGCAGCATGTATTATGCCACCCCTGGCTGGCCATCCAAATCTGACACAACTGGCTGATCAATCAGCTGGGGCAAGGTGGTGTAATCACCCTTTGCTTTAGATATAGTATACCTATATCTAAACCTAAAATGGACACATATACTCCTATAAGTCACTCCTATGGCAGGCCTTAACAATCCTGGAGGCAGAGTGCTTGGAATTATGTGAGATAGTGCTCTGGCATGAGCTGAGCCTGTCTGCAGCTTTCGGAACCAAGTCCTATAACTGTTTCCATGATAACGCTATACCATATACTCTTAAGTGCATTATAACCTTGCGGTTATTGCTAACTTTGGCATAGAATTATCAAAACATGTCGAGTAAGGTGTCATACGAATTGGAATACTACCCCCTCGGGGTAGCATTCCACCCTTCTAGAGGGACACGACATGTATGTAACTGTGAACCCCGGTTAAAGTTAACTCGAGCCTCAGCATCACAAAATGGATGCTGCCACCACAGACACAAGTCTGACCTACTCCTGCTGGGAGTCCTTCCAGCGAGGGAGGCTTGGACAAAGGGTTTCCTGCTTTGGGAGGTGCTAGCACCACCCCAGACAGGATTTTGAGTATTAGGTAGGACAGGCCTGATAGGAATGAGACATGCCTGGGGCACACAAGGTGCCCTGTGCATACACTGGTTCAAACCAGTTGCTAGGGAACTCCAGCCCCAGCTCTGGCATGAAACCGGACAAAGGATAGGGGGTGTAACCACCCCCCTTCCTGGTCCCACCCATAGGAGGGACCTAGTCATAGTACAGCTCCCTTTAGGAGAATAAAGGTAGGAGTGGGTCCCATTCCAAATTAGATTATCCTGATTTGAAACTCTACAAGAAGAAGCTCTGGACTTCGACGTTCTGCTCCACAGAAGACTGAGAAATCTCCCTTGTGGGCAAGGAGTGTCCACCCTGCATCTGCAGGCACCATCAAGCGTCCTAGCGGTTCACTTTGTCGTCTTCCCGAGTGGATCCAGACTTCAGAGCACTACGAGACCCGGATTCCCAGACCTCTCCGAACTCTACCTACATCTGCAGCACAGCTGAGATCCGTGGGTGCGACGAGACACGTGGGACCCGCCATCTTGGTGAAACTGCACTTCGCTTCCAGCACGACTTCAGAGGCATCCTCGAGAAAGTGCTTTGGGGATTGAGAAGCCCCAGCCCCGAGCAGCTCCTGCACAGAAGATCAGCCCTCCAGCATCCAGGAGATCTGCGTGGGGCCCTTTTGCTTGAATGCTGCTTGACGCATTGTCTGGTCACTTGCCGGCTGGCTAGTGGCCTCCTAGATGACGATCCTTGAAATCCACACCACTGGTCTGGTTGCTCCAGACTGGCCCCTGCTTCCCTGCAAAGAAGAAGCACCCCAGACTCTCCTGGTCCGCACCAGACGCCTTTTCCACTCACTGCTTGGGTTGCCTTTGCCAAGGCCTGTTGACGCCGATTCCGGATCCAACACCGCCGACAGTGAGAGCCTGCGTGGGACAGCTCGTGCCTCCATCCTGGTCGTCGAAGACACCACCTGGTTCACATGGCTGCAGAGTCAAGCGTCCACTCTTCACCTGATCGTGACAACATCATCTGGTTCCTTCTTGGTTCCACTCCAGTCACTGGCTAGTGACTGCGAACATTGCTCCCTCTGCTTTCAGGTCTTCATCTTCCTTGATCCACCCTTGGATCACTCTGAACATCTTTCATCTGGCCGCCTGCAGCATCTTTTCTTCCAGGCTCCATAGACTTCAACGCGGAAACCCGACACACTTTGACACCTGTGCACCCGCAGCCCGTGGGTGAGGTAACAAGGGCATTTCGGTGCTCAAGGATAGATTGACTCTCCCAGTGTCCAGATTTCCAGTCGTTTTAGTCCTAGCTAGTCGGAACTGTCTAATACTTACCTTTTCGTAATTTGTACTGTCCATTGACTTTGTTACGCATCTCGCGTGTGAGTTCACACTCTGCACACGCATTCCGTGGGCCTCCTATTACTTACCTCAGGTAAGGATAGTGTAGTCCCAGTGATCCTACAGTCTCTGGGCAGCTCCATTCCTTCTATCGATTTCCTTATACCATTTACTTAGTATATGGTTTGTCGTGCCCCCAGGGCACCATTGTAATTTGTGCAACTTATCGTATTTTTCTTAAGAGTCTTGTCTTGTGCTTAGCCCTCTGATCTCATAAAGAGTTCTGATGTGTTTGTTAGTTAATAAATATCTTGTTTATTTTCATAACTACCTGTGTGGTGTCCTTTCATTTGGTATTCAAGGGGTTATATGTGGTAAAACAGCTGGCTTCACATGCCAAAAGAGTTTAACCTAAGACTGCTTAGTCCATGCTACCATTAGGATAGCTGGTCTATAAGGTTGACTTACAACCAATCACCATAAGGGTTGTTTGGACTGATACAAAGTGATTACTAGAATTAGTGAGCATCATATATCAGGCCAACTTCTCACATTGGTGTGCAGCGGTTGGGATTTGAGCTTGCTGTTGTTTTTACCAAATATAATCTTGAGATATCATTTGAAAGATCACATAAGGTACCATAGGTACATATAACAAAGCTTAGAAATACTCTGAGTTCTACTGAACCAGCTGTTGTAGTAGAAAGGGATTAGCACACCCTGCCTACAACTCTTAGCAAGGGATCAGTAGGAAAACCCATAGTGTAGGTAAGTGCACCACTTACACCTCACTAGAAAGCATGTCTATCACAGGAGAGAACGCAGTGACGCCCCTTGTGAATATTGACCCTCCACAGGTCATTTCAAGATATGCAGCCCTCAGCTTCCAGGAGATGAGACAATTGTGTACCTCCAGGAAACTGAAACAGGGTTCTAACCCTACCCTTCCTTTTCTGATAGGTCTCTTAGAGACATATGATGCTAGAAGGGCTTCTAATCCAGGCCCCTCTAATCCCACAAATGGAAACATACCCCCAGTAGAAGATGACTCTAACCTCCCTAAGACAGAAGATGTGGAGGAGGAGGATGGAGAATCATCTGAAGGAGAGGTAGACAATGGTCCAGTTACAGTCAGTAGACTTACCAGGGCCAACTTAAACTTACATGAGGATGGAACTGGGGGAGCCCCAAACCCATCCACAAGCAGACCTAACCTTGGGAATAGACGAGTTAGGTCTCACTCCAGAGGCTCTAACAGATCTATTCACACCCATGTCTCTCAGGCATCTTCTCAGAGAGGGATGACTTCCCCTCAGAGAAGAGAGTATGAAGCTAAGAAGAGGGAAGTGAATCTGAGGATTGAGAGGGAAGAACTTGCCCTTGCCAAAGAGAAACTTGCCTTTGCCAGAGAGCAGAAATTGAGTGGGTTAGAACCCACTGGTGGCAGCAATATCCCTAGAGATAAAGACAGGAGTTTTGATAATAGACACCTGAGTAAAATAGTGCCCTCCTTTAAGATAGGGGATGACATCCACAAATGAATGACTGCTTTGGAGAGGGCCTGCAAAGTACAGCAGGTACCCCAGAGTCAGTGGGCAGCTATATTGTGGCTCTCCTTTGAAGGTAAAGGTAGAGATAAGCTCCTCACTGTTAGAGATGAGGATTCTAATGATTACCAAGTCCTGAAAAATGCACTGATTGATGGGTTTGGCTTAACAACTGAACAGTACAGGTTGATGTTCAGGGACACCCAGAAAACTCAGTCTCAGGATTGGACTGACTTTGTTGATTGTGCCACTAAGGCTTTGGAAGGCTGGCTACTGGGAAGTAAGGTTACTTATTACATAGGATTGTATAATCTAATTATGAGAGAGCAAGTCTTAAATAATTGTCAGAACCAGTTATTACACCAGCACCTGGTAGACTCTGATCTGACCTCTCCACAAGAATTGGGTAAGAGGGCAGACAAATGGGTGAGAACCAGGATTAGGCCTAAGAACCAGGGTGGTGACCAAAAGAAAGAATCAACCAAGCCTCAAGAGAAGGGTGGGAATAACTCTACAGATCAAACCACAAAAGGGCCCCAAAAAGACTCTGAAGGGGGTGGGTCCCAGAATTCTTCCAATACCCAAAAGAAACCTTTATTACCATGCCTGCAAACAGGTAGGCCATTGGAAAACTGACAGCAGTTGCCCAAAGGCCAACAATAAGGAAAATATCCCTCCAGGTAATACTCCAACACCTCCTGTTACTACTAGTAGCAATCCCCCAGGTGGTGGGAGTGCTCCCAAGAAATTGGGTATACTTGGGGAAATCAGGTGGACTCTGGCTTAACCATGTCCCCTTCCACGATACTCCTGTTTGTGAAAATGGCATAGGGTTTACCAACTTCACTGCTTGTCCCAACACTTTGGACAAGTACAAACAGGAGCCCCTCATCAATGGTCTGAAAGTTGAGTCCTATAGAGACACAGAGGCTAGCGTCACTAGGGTGACTGAGAGCCTAGTCCCCTCAAGGCAATTTTACTTGGTGCCACATAGCAGGTGACCAACATTGATGGAGTGCACAGATATCATCCCATGGCAGTGGTAAATCTCAGCTGGGGAGGTGTCACTGGTCCCAAGAGAGTGGCAGTGTCATCAAACTTGTCTGTAGATTGTCTACTGGGGAATGATTTAGAGATCTCAGCCTGGGATGAGGTAGAGCAAGAAACCCATTTTAAAATGGTAAATCTCCATGGAAAGGTTAGTGGGGCTGTGATGGCCACAGCCCTAGTCCAAGATGTCCTCTCTGAACAGGTCAGAAGGGCTGTGCCAGTCTCAGCCCAATCTCAGACAGATTCCTTCCCTGAAAAGGTTAGCAGGGTTGTGATGGTAACAACCCATACCCAAAACTGAGCCCCTTCCTGAAAAGGTTGGTGGGGCTGTGATGGCCACAGCCCAAACTCAGACAGATAATAGTGTTCTGAAGCCTGAAACTATGGATCACTCCACTCAAACATAGAGCATTGAGGAGGAAGAAAAATCTCCCTCCCACCAGACTTTAGGAAAGGATCAGCCTCCTCTGGGAACTGATCTTACCCCTTGTGAAGAAACAGCCCCAGAGGTAGTCAGGCCTAGCCTGGCAGAACTACTGATGTCAGTGGACCCTTCCAAGGTGGAACCCAGTCTGGAGCAGGCAGCCTGCCCCTCTCTACCCTGCCTCAGTCAGCCCAGGGCTGTAGAGGTCAGGGAGGCCAGCGGTGGACCCCAAAGGGCCCCCTGTCCAAAAGAACTCCCTAGTCAGCAGATTAAGGGCACCAAGGCTAGCAGTTCTAGCCAGGTGAAAATAAAACAAACTCCTGAGGGATCCCCCTTAAACTTAGTTAGGGACCTCCCACAGATGGACACTGTTGGGCACAGCCAAACCTGGGACCTAAGGGCCCCAAACCTGACCTGTCCCTCCAGTAAACCAAACAGAGGGACCCAGCCTCCAGCTTTAGGTACCCAGAGGTTGACCCTGAGAGCACACTGCAACTCAGTCCTGGAAAGAAAGGCATATGTGATGGATAGTAATTGGAGGAAGTTGAGCCCAACATTAGTGGAGTCTCACTTCAGTACTCCATCCCAGCACCAGCCTTTTACTTTGCCAAAACACACCACAGGTAGAGATTCCCTATGGTGGAGACCCTCAGACACCCTTAGGGTGAGGGATTGCTTAGTGGACCATGAGATAGGGGGTACCCATGCCAGTGCATGCACCTCCTCATATGGCCACTCAGGCAATATAGGCTTACCTGGTCAAGGATAGCCTTATCTCCTTTCGTTTTGGGGGGGGGGGGGGGGGGGTTGTAGGAAGGTGGATATCTGACTATGGTTACCCCCAACTTTTTGCCTAGTGTTTAGCTGGTTTTCGACTTAGTTGGCCTGGGATACTGCTATTCAGGACCCCAGGCTTCCTGCTCTCTCTGTTAAAATGGACTCCATGTCCCTTAGGTACATATCTAATTGGATTCTGGGTCACCTTATCAGTCTCTGTACAGTGTACCTTAGGTACCCAGGGTTTAGGTGCACTCAGGGCCTACCAGGGGCTGCAGCATGTATTATGCCACCCCTGGCTGGCCATCCAAATCTGACACAACTGGCTGATCAATCAGCTGGGGCAAGGTGGTGTAATCACCCTTTACTTTAGATATAGTATACCTATATCTAAACCTAAAATGGACACATATACTCCTATAAGTCACTCCTATGGCAGGCCTTAACAATCCTGGAGGCAGAGTGCTTGGAATTATGTGAGATAGTGCTCTGGCATGAGCTGAGCCTGTCTGCAGCTTTCGGAACCAAGTCCTTTAGCTGTTTCCATGATAACGCTATACCATATACTCTTAAGTGCATTATAACTTTGCGGTAATTGCTAACTTTGGCATAGCATTATCAAAACATGTCGAGTAAGGTGTAATACGAATTGGAATACTACTCCCTCGCCAGTTCTGGCGACGGGGGTAGCATTCCACCCTTCTAGAGGGACACAATATGTATGTAACTGAACCCCGGTTAAAGTTAACTCGAGCCTCAGCATCACAAAATGGATGCTGCCACCACAGATACAAGTCTGACCTCCTGCTGCTGGAAGTCCTTCCAGTGAGGGAGGCTTGGACAAAGGGTTTCCTGCCTTGGGAGGTGCTAGCACCACCCCAGACAGGATTTTGTGTATTAGGTAGGACAGGCCTGAAAGGAATGAGACATGCCTGGGGCACACAAGGTGCCCTGTGCATACACCGGTTCAAACCAGTTGCTGGGGCACTCCAGCCCCAGCTCTGGCGCGAAACCGGACAAAGGATAGGGGGTGCAACCACCCCCCTTCCTGGTCCCACCCATAGGAGGGACCTAGCCATAGTACAGCCCCCTTTAGGAGAATAAAGGTAGGAGCTGGTCCCATTCCAAATTAGATTATCCTGATTTGAAACTCTACAAGAAGAAACTCTGGACTTCGACGTTCTGCTCCACAGAAGACTGAAGAAATCTCCCTTGTGGGCAAGGAGTGTCCACCCTGCATCTGCAGGCACCATCAAGCGTCCTAGCGGTTCACTTTGTCGTCTTCCCGAGTGGATCCAGACTTCAGAGCCCGACGAGAGCCAGATTCCCAGACCTCTTTGACCTTTACCTACATCTGCAGCACAGCTGAGATCCGTGGGTGCGACGAGACACGTGGGAGTGGCCACCTTGGAGAAACTGTACTTCGCTTCCACCACGACTTCAGAGGCATCCTCGAGAACGTGCTTTGGGGATTGGGAAGCCCCAGCCCCGAGCCGCTCCTGCACAGAAGATCAGCCCTCTAGCATCCACAAGATCTGCGTGGGGCCCTTTTGCTTGATTGCTGCTCGACGCATTGTCCGGTCACTTGCCGGCTGGCTAGTGGCTTCCTAGACGGCGATCCTTGAAATCCACACTGCTGCTCTGGTTGCTCGAGACTGGCCCCAGCTTCCCTGCAAAGGAGAAGCACCCCGGACCCTCCTGGTCCGCACCAGACGCCTTTTCCACTCACCGCGTGGGTTGCCTTTGCCAAGGCCTGTTGACGCCGATTCCAGATCCAACACTGCGGACAGCGAGAGCCTGCGTGGGACAGCTTGTGCCTCCATCCTGGTCGTTGAAGACACCACCTGGTCCACATGGCTGCAGAGTCAAGCGTCTACTCTTCACCTGATCGCGACGACATCATCTGGTTCCTTCCTTGTTCCACTCCAGTCACTGGCTAGTGACTGTGAACATTGTCCCCTCTGCTTTCAGGTCTTCATCTTCCTTGATCCACCCTTGGATCACTCCGGACATCTTCCATCTGGCCGCCTGCAGCATCTTTTCTTCCAGGCTCCATAGACTTCAACGCAGAAACCCGACACACTTTGACACCTGTGCACCCGCATCCCGTGGGTGAGGTAACAAGGGTATTTTGGTGCTCAAGGGTAGATTGACTCTCCTAGTGTTCAGATTTCCAGTCATTTTAGTCCTAGCTAGTTGGAACTGTCTAATACTTACCTTTTCGTAATTTGTACTGTCCATTGACTTTGTTATGCATCTTGCGTGTGAGTTCACACTCTGCACACGCATTCCGTGGGCCTCCTATTACTTACCTCAGGTCAGGATAGTGTAGTCCCAGCGATCCAACAGCCTCTGGACAGCTCCATTCCTTCTATCGATTTCCTTATACCATTTACTTAGTATATGGTTTGTCGTGCCCCTAGGGCACCATTGTAATTTGTGCAACTTATCGTATTTTTCTTAAGAGTCTTGTCATGTGCTTAGCTCTCTGATCTCATAAAGAGTTCAGAGGTGTTTGTTAGTTAATAAATATCTTGTTTATTTTCATAACTACCTGTGTGGTGTCCTTTCATTTGGTATTCAAGGGGTTATATGTGGTAAAACAGCTGGATTCACATGCAAAAAGAGTTTAGCCTAAGACTGCTTTGTCCATGCTACCATTAGGATAGCTGGTTCATAAGGTTGACTTACAACCGATCATCATAAGGGTTGTTTGGACTGATACAAGGTGATCACTAGAATTAGTGAGCATCATATATCAGACCAACTTCTCACACTAAGCACCTAACCCCTCAAATGGCATGCTGCCCCGCCGGCACTTCACAGCAGATAAATGGATGTTATGGTAATGAGGGGCAGCGGTAATGGTGCCGGTCTTACTTTCAGCATAGCCAGCAGCTGTGTCACTTATGAGCCCAGTGTTTTAGTAGCTCTGTGACAGCTGCAGCCTGCTGGAGTGATCTGGTGCTGAGGGGTGGTGCAGGTAGTGGAGTGCCAACTCGGGCTGACACCGCTGAACTGCACTCCTAAGATATCATTTTTATTCGGATTTATTTAAGCATACTGTCTCTGAAATAAACAGCATACAGCATCCTGACTCCCTCTCCTGAGCCTTGCCAATGCCCTTACTGCTGTCTGGGCAGCTAACGAGTACTAGGTTAGTGCCCTTCCATTCCAATTTCTGATATCTATATGCTTCCCTCATCTTTATACTTGACTTTGCTTGCAAGAAAAAGCCACTCTTAGGGGCAGATTTAAGAGAAAGTGACTCAGTGCATTCCGCAAGCCATTTGGCTGCGCTGCTCTGAGTCACTTTCAGAGCAAAGGAATGCAACATATTTACAATAATATATTGTATTCCTGTGCTCTCCCCTGCACTGGTGCACAAACAGCTGCCATGCGCTGGTGCAGGCACCCTTGCACCATGGTGCAAGGATGCTTGCTTCATGGGGAGATTGTTTTCGTGCAGGAAGGAGCACCTTCCTGCACGAAAACAATCACTACAGGCATTTTCCGCTTTCAATGCATGCTGCAGAAAGCAGCACGCATTGAAAAGGGAAAGAACGAGGAGAAATGAAAACACTTCTCCTCGTTGCGGCTCGCTTCGCCATCCCTAGGGGGAGAATGACCTTTACCATGCCATTGTTACACCACAATAGCTTCACAACACGCTTATTACAACGCAAGTCTTTACAACGACTTGCGCTGGATACTCTACACTAAGGAATAGTATGATTTACTATTCCAACACCTTCCCTACTGTTCCACACACTGGAGTTGGAATAGTAAATCATACTATTCCTAAATCCAGCTCCTCTAGTGCAAGTCGATTGTAACAACTTGCGCTGTAACAAACGCAATGTACACTACTGCGTTGTGAATGTATGCGTTGCAACGTCATACATTCCCCCTACGGTGGCGTAGCATACGGACGCATTTCCAGATTTACGATTCCTTGTAAATGTGGAAATGTGTCTGGTTCCATGGGTTGTGCGTGAGAACACCCACAGCAACACCCATGGAAAGCCCCTTTCACACAAAGTGTTGCATGTAAAGGGGCCATATTTACAAGGGCAGGAAAAGCCACGCATGGTGGCTTTTCCTGTCCTTGTAAATAAGAAGCAGTGAAATACGGCACCAGTGCATCAAAAAAAGTGATGTACTGGTGGCGCAGGGGGCTTGTAAATCTGCCCGGTAGTTGTTGAAATGTCACTCATAATTAAACTGAAATTAGGAGAATGTTACACATAGCAATCTAAAACCTTGGCAGCTATGTTCCCTTCTGTGTCATTCTCTCTCCCCATGTTTTAATTTACAATGTGATTCTGTCTTTTCAAAAATAAAAATTCCATTCTTTCACTCCCACTTAGTGCATATGTTTAATTTTCATTTATTTCACGTTTCCTGCTTTGTACCACTTGCCATTTTCTTTAAAAAAAAAATCTATTTTTCCACTCTGACTACGAGCACATGTTTACATTTCGTTTATTTCACGTTTCCTTCTTTGAAACTGTAGTGAGCGCGCTAACGTGGTACGTCACGTAGCCACGTGACGTACGGTGACGTAGGGGCGCGAGGTGCGTAGCACGGCATTAGAGCGCGAGCAGGCTGGGCGAAGGACATGCTAAGCGCTCCTTGTATGTTACGGATTTGAATAAAGAGAGTGACGCCGGTACCAGACTCCGAGAGTTATTGGGGGGAAGAACAACATCATTACAGTGGCGACGAGGGTGGGATAACGACCCATGACCCCCACCACGAAGACTACGCAAAAAAAAACGGCGGAACGGAGCGGAGTCACGGAGCGAGCAAGGAAGGCCCGAGGGAACGCACAGCGACCACACCCTGACCGGGCACCACAAGGAGCGCGACGCAGCCGACAGCACAGGGAACAGGGCACCGCGGGCGCACAGTGACCAACAGGGCGGTGAACTGCCACACAACCGAAGCAGGAAGCCAGCCACGGTCAAGGCCCGCAGGCAACCGCACTGGCTACCCCACCCGAACAGGAAAGGGCTGAAAGAAGCAGCCCTCCACCCTTACTCAACAAAGAGGAACAAGACAGTGCACCGGGGAGCCCGAGAAGCCTGGAAAGTGCGCTGCCCACATCCAGGGGCGAAAAGATGAACACACAAGCAGGTTATGCGATAGCGCCAGTCCAGTTCCTTCCCAGACCAGGGGAGCCACTCATGAAATGGGAGGACTGGAAGGAGTACATAGATAACTTCATAGAAGTAATGGAAGATGAAAGTGAGGAGAAATTCAAACCGCCGAGAAAGAAACGCATTCTGCTGCTAAACCTGGGCCCAGGAGGCCTGAGGATCTATAAAAGCTTGGTACCTAAGAAGAGAGAGGTGGATGACGACGATGTGTACGCCCACGCAATGGAAGACCTAGAGGAACACTTCAAACCCTCGGTATGCATCTCAGTGGACAGGTTTAACTTCCAACAAAGGAAACAACTACCAGGGGAGACGGTGGAGGAGTACGTAGCGGCGTTACGGAAACTGGCGGCCCCATGCAAGTACGCTAACTGGGAAAGTGAATTCATAAAAGACCAAGTGGTGATGCACACCACGTGCACAAACGTACAGGACAAGCTATGGGCTGCAGGAGACACCTCGCTCAAGGACGTACTGGTGATAGTCAAGAGAGCCGAACTGGCGCGAAGGTGTGCAGCGGCCACGAAGAAAGAGAATGTGCCCAGCGGGGTGGTGAACAAGGTGGACAACGAAGAACTCCACAAAGATCACCTGGCGCGGAAACAGCCAGAAAGGGGCCCGAACAAATGGCAAAGCAGCCCAGGCCACTCCGGCAAACCGACCGGAAGTAACAAACGGCCTTGCTACAGATGCGGCAGTTGGACGCACGAGGCGCACGACCAGAAGTGCCCCGCGCTTCGCGCCAAATGCATATTTTGTGGAATCGTCGGCCATTATGAAAAAGTGTGCAGGAAGAAGGCCTCAAAAAACGCAGTGAAGTACGTGGGCCAAGAAGTGGAGGAGCCAAACGAGGCGACCGAAGAGGAGGTGGTCACAGTCCTCTGCATCTACGACGAGATCTTGAGCGTGAACGACCAAGGCCGAGGCACCGACGGAAGGAGAACGATGAAGCCGATCATGGACATGACGATAGGGGGTGTGAAAGTCCAGGTGGTGGCAGACACGGGGTCACCTTACACCATAATTCCGAGAAACGTATGGGAGGAGAAGTTTGCTCCACAACTGGGCCCCGAGCTGGATAAGCTGGACATACGCCCCGTCACATACAATGGAGATCGAATCCCCATGGCTGGATGCAGAAAGCTGAACTTCGAGTTCAGGGGCAGGGCGGCCAGGTGTAAACTGTACGTCTCCGAGAAAGGCCCTTCTGTCCTGGGGTGGCTCGACCAAGGAGACTTGGGGATCAAACTGGACCCAGGTAGCAAGGAGCAAATATTGATGACGGAGCCGGAGGAAGAGCTGAACACGAACAGATGGAGGAAGGAGTTCCCAACGGTCTTTGGCGGTTCAGTAGGAAGGCTCGACAAATTCGCGCACAAGATCATCCTCAGAGAAGGAGCAGTGCCGGTGGCCCACAAGGTGAGGAACATCCCGCTGGCAGTGAGGGACGACGTGAAGGAGGAGCTACGGCAGCTAGAGAAAAGAGGAATCATCGAGCCGATTACCTGTGCCGAGTGGCTGGCGCCATTGGTGGTGGTGAAGAAACCCAATGGCAAGGTCCGTCTATGCGTGGACCTGCGTGAGTTGAACAAAAACATAGTGGTAGAGAAGTTCCCCCTTCCCCGGATAGAAGAAATGCTGGCCAGCACAAGGGGTATTCAGTGGTACTCCACTATAGACTTAACATCGGCGTATCACCAGATTGCATTACACCTGGAGAGTCGCAGTTTGACATCATTCATAACTCCCTTCGGGTGCTATCGATTCCGCCGCATGCCGTTCGGGCTAGCCTCGGCGGCTGCGGTGTTCCAAAAACTAATGCACCAGTTGTTCCAGGACATTCGGGGAGTTCAATACTTTCAAGATGATATTTTGGTGATGGGTCGCGACAGAGCCGACCATGACAAGAAATTGGACGCGGTATTGAGTATCCTGGAAAGGAAGGGCCTCACGGCAGAGTGGGCTAAGTGCCGCATAGGAATGGAAAAGGTGACATACTTGGGCCACGAGATAAGTGCACGGGGAGTGACCCCCAAGAGAGAAAACGTGAAGGCAATCTGCGACGCACCCTCACCAGCCAACAAAGAGGAGGTCAGATCCTTCCTGGGCATGGCAGAATATTACGGGAAGTTCATAGAACATTTCGCCTCAAAGACCCATCACATGAGGCTACTAACCAGAGAGAACAGTGAATTCCGGTGGTCAGAGGAAGCCCAGCAAGAATTTGAGGGAATAAAAAGAGAAGTGGCAGGGGCGATTCCTCTGCAGGGGTTTGACCCCCAAGGAAGCACAATACTCACAACGGATGCCAGTGATAAAGGACTGGGAGCAGTCCTCATGCAAGACCGCGGCCAGGGGAGAGTAGAAACAATATGCTTTGCGTCCCGCACCCTTAATGACACTGAAAAAAAGTACAGTGTGATCGAAAAAGAAATGTTAGCAGTGGTGTGGGCCATGTCTCGTTTTCGGCAGTTCCTGTGGGGCACCAGGTTCCGGTTGAGGACCGACCACAAGCCCTTGCTCAAGGTACTCACATCCAGTGGACACGCAGATGCAACGCCGAGGATCTCGAAAATGTCGCTCAAATTGATGGAGTTCCGATATGACGTGGAGCACATCCCAGGGAATAAGAACAAGGTGGCGGACTACCTGAGCCGGGCGGCAGCGATGGAAACCAGTACGGAATGCAGTGAGGCGGCGGAAGAGTGGGTCGCACTCACCGAGGACCTAGAAACGTCCATAAGCAAGCAGGAATGGAAATCAGCCTATGAAGAGGACCCCGTCCTAGAAGAAGTGAAGGCACATATCGTAAGGGGTTGGCCAGACAAAAGCAAGACAGGACGAGGCCTCATCCCCTACTTTGAAGTGAGAGAGGAACTATCTATGGATGACCAGGGCGTATTTGTATACAGAGGAGAGAGGGTCATACCCCCGGCAAAAATGATCTCCCGGTTAATGGACATGTTACACGAAGGCCACCTGGGAGCGGGGAAGTTGAAACTAAGAGCCAAGGAGAATTATTGGTGGCCAGGAATGGACATAAGAGCGGAAAGACACGTTAGAGAATGTCCGAGGTGCCAGGGCGCGGACAAAACACTGAAACCATTACGCCCTGCCCTGGGAAAAATCGATCCTCCACAAAATCCGTGGGAGGAACTGTCGATAGACATACTAGGTCCAGTGTTAAATGCACAAGGAATACAGAAGTACATATGCGTAATGATGGATCGCTATTCCAAATGGCCGGAATTGAAGATCGAAGAAACCATGGACACGGAAATGATAGTGAGCTTCATGGCGGAAACATTCGTGAGAGAGGGCATCCCAAAGTGTGTCCTCAGCGACAATGGACCCCAATTCCGCTCTGAGAAATGGTCTCAGTTCATGCAGAGAAATGGAATTGTGGCAAAACACACGTCCATATATCATCCAGCGGGAAATGGCCTGGTGGAGCGTTTCAATAGAGTGGTGATGGGCTCGATACAGGCGGCAATTTCAGACAACAAAGACTGGGAAGCAGAGATTTGGCACATGGTGTGGGCGTACCGGATAACACCCACGAACACTGGCTATAGTCCCTTCCAGATCCTGAGAGGCCGGGAGCCCTTCACTCAGGACAACAGAATATGGAAGGAGAGAGTAATTAAGAGCGAGTGGTCACCGGCAGTGGTGCAAGCCAATCTGGAGAGAGCACAAGCGGTGTACACAAAACATTACGATGCACGGAGGAATGTAAGGGACACAGCGTTAGAAAAAGGAGAATGGGTAAGAGTAAGACTGGCCACATTGCAGAAAAAGGGTGAAAGCAAATACAGCAAGCCCCTACAGGTAGTGGAAGTCAAAGGCAGGGCGGCCTTGCTAAGCGACGGCAATGTGTGGTCGCAGGACCGCATGGCCAGGTGCAACAAAATACTCCGCTGGAGAGGCAATGGAAATGAAAGAGAAGGAGAGAACAGCAGTGACGACCCCTGTGAGTATGGGGGAGAGGATTTAGACATTGGTGAGAGAAGGCAAGAGGATCAAGAAGCGAGTGGAGAGCAGCAGAGTGAAGAGGACAGAAGTCAGAGTGAGACTAGCGCGGCTGCGCTAGGGGGTGGTCAAGGAGAAGCAGCGACAACCGCCACATCCCCGGTAAGACTGACGAGAAGGGGTAGGGCGGTGGTCCCTCCAGCGAGGTTCAGAGACTATGAGATGAGTCAGGACTTGTACATATAGTTTGTTGGAAAAAGGGGAGATATGTAGTGAGCGCGCTAACGTTGTACGTCACGTAGCCACGTGACGTACGGTGACGTAGGGGCGTGAGGTGCGTAGCACGGCATTAGAGCGCGAGCAGGCTGGGCGAAGGACATGCTAAGCGCTCCTTGAATGTTTTGGATTTGAATTAAGACAGTGACGCCGGTACCAGACTCCGAGAGTTATTGGGGGGAAGAACAACATCATTACAGAAACACTTGTGATTTGTTAAAAAAAAATCGATTCTTTCACTGGGACTCCGTTCGAGCAATCATTTAATTTTCATTTATTTGACCTTTCCTTCTTTGTACTAGTAGCGATTTGCTTAGAAGATAAACATACCATTTTTTCACTCTGTCTCTGTCTGCATTTAATGTTCATTTATTTAACATTTCCGTTCTTTGAACTACTTGCGATGTGCTTCATGTCTCTTCTCGTGCAGTGAAACGTCAGGTAATTTGTAGTGTGAAGTCTGTCTGGTATCCCATGAAATCGTGTATCCCCGCACTCCGCCCGAGCAGAGATCGACTGCTTCTGTCTGATCCTGCCCGGGCTGAGTTAATTCTCCGAAGACGGCCGAAGTGAAGGGGATACACGATCCCAATGGGATACCAGATATTACACAACACCGGCACAGCTCACATGAAGAGGAGTGTGACTCCCAAAATGAAGGTCTGAATCACCTTCAGTAAAATGAAAATCCAAATCAGCAGAGCAGATATTCAAACTTCCTTTAGCCAGGTATGTGTATTTAACCTTTGAACCCTCTAACTTCCCCAAAAATTCCTGAATTCACTGTAAAATCATGGGGGCAGTCACATTTTGTGAGTTGAGTGCGTGCTGCCAAGATCAGTAGGGCCCAAGTACCCTGGAGCAAAAGAGCAGCAGCACTATGCACTGTAGGAAGCACACACTGACAGTAGCACAACGGGACAAAAAGGTAGAGACACAGGTGATTCAACTGGAAAGCACGCATACCGACAGCAGCACAGAAGAATATGCTTAAAGTGAGCTCATAGATTGCGGTACACAGGCTTCTGTCGGTGCTTGCTGCCTGCCTGCTGCAGTACATTATTCTGTGTAGCCCCGTCCAGGTGTACATGCCGGATTGTCATTTGCAACATAATCTTTGTGGGCAGTTATCAGTGCATTCCACTTGTGTCTTACCGTCCTTGTGACCGTATGTTCTGGTGTCCCTGAGAGGGGTCTGACTGCCTGTGCTTTAAATGGGCCACTACTGTCAGGTACCGAGTACCTGCACTTCATTATTTTGAGAGGCACAGCACCTGCACTTCATTATTTTGAGAGGCACAACACCTGTCCTTCATTATTTTGAGAGGCACAGCACCTGCACTTCATTATTTTGAGAGGTACAGTACCTGCCCTTCATTATTTTGAGAGGCACAGCACCTGCACTTCATTATTTTGAGAGGTACAGTACCTGCCCTTCATTATTTTGAGAGGCACAGCACCTGCACTTCATTATTTCGAGAGGCACAGTACCTGCCCTTCATTATTTTGAGAGGCACAGCACCTGCACTTCTCAGCAGAGGTGCAGTTTTTTTTTAAATGGAGAGTACCGGCACTTCTCATAAGCATGCAGGTACTCTGCTCTATGGTATCAGCACTTTATTTTTCCATTTCAATCACTGCTTACTGCCCTAATTGGAGCTAAGCACTTCTTTCCACACCCACTGCACTTATCAACAGCACTACAACGGGAAGGCACCTGGTGCCTCAGTTGGGCTGTGTTTTTTTTTAAGTGATAATAATGATTTATTTCCTGAGTCAGCAGATATCCAGGTAAAATGCCCATGTAAACATTGTCTCATTCTATCTTTGCTTGGTTTCTCCGTGAGGGATAGATTTGGGCCCAGATCTCTGTACTGGGGTGAATGTATGACATTGTTCTGCATTCTGTCCATCGATTATTCTTTTTGCCTTTGTCTGTGTGTGAGCCCTGAAGTTTGGCTGCTTAGATGTGGTCTGCTCACAGGCGATGTGCGGAGCTTCAGATTATCACACAAAGGTTTTGATGCCATTGGCTAGCTCAGCTTGCTTCAAGAGAGAGCGTGGCTGTCGAGTACATGTCAGATAGGCATTGTCTGCAGAACAGTGATCAAGCAGTTTTATACCTTAACCCCTTTAAGAAAATAATTGAGCCTGGTACCCTCCGAATGACGTAATATTTATGCACATATGATACATGCATTTCATATATCACAGGCAAGCTTAAACATTGGTGCAGGTTTCGGGGCAGTACACTCCCCCATAAAGGTAGTCAATGTAAATTTTATTTGAGAACTATAAACAAAGTTAATGTAAATATATAAAGGAGGGTTTTTTGGACTTTGCTTGTGTCTTTTTGTCATGTTATACAGCAGTGTGGTTCTGCAGCATGACTACAATTAAAGTTTTAAAAATAAAGCGCTATGACCAGACCAGCGCTTTTATTCTAACTTTGCTCTTAACTATGCTGCACAGCCATGTTGCAGTACAACATCGTTAAAAGACACTGGCAAACCAATAGTTTTCCCATAGCCAAGACCTATTGGTTATTTCCACATATTTAAATCCATAAAATACTATCATCCTAATTAATTACATTACAGTTCATATCATTTCATTACTATCCGCATAATTACACAGCATACCATGCAACATATTTCCACTACACAATTCCAGACCACACATTATCACACCACGCAATTCCATAACTGAAAATATCAAAGAAACCCATCTCTACATCGCACAACTCACTTCAACAAACCCTATCATCTCTCGAACACACACACACAAACGGACACACTGCTCCTCTCATCTCTCCCTCATGCTACCACTACCCCCTCTCATCTCACAATTCCACATCCCTCCCTCACACTCACTATTGCCTCTCTCAACTGCAGACTTACACATGCTACCTTCCTGTACATCCTCAAACTAGGTACAGGTCCACCTTTCACTAGGTGCCCCTCTAACTACTCCCTCTGTCTCATACTTTCTCACCCCACTCTCTTGCTGTCTAATGCACTAATCTAAACTGTCTCATATTAGCTCGCAACTTTCAGCACAGTTTGTTTAGCATAACTTTACAAAAATCAAAGCCACAAACACACACACTCCTCTTCTTTTGTTTTCTTCTGCATACACAAGCGCAACCTCTTCATGTGTCTATAACCTTCTCCCCCCTTCTTCCTCTCTTGCTCACATGCTCTTTCTGCTACTCAGTCTACAGTTAATTCAACACTTCATACACAAACCACCTATCCCTCACAGTCTTACTTTCTATTATTTTATACAACTCTCACCCCCATCTATTCACCATACCACATAAATTCAACTACACAAATACACTACACGCCACATAATTCCACCCAACAAAATTCCACAGCTAACAATTCAAACCACATAATTCCACTACAAACATACATCCACTCCACTACAAACATACAGGCAGATGCATCAAAGAAAATACCGGGAGCAAACGGGCCGATTTTCAGAATCTGGCCGTTTGCTCCTGGTATTTTTGCATTTGGGATGCATCATCCCAAAGGCAGAAATCGCAATTCAAGGAATCTCTAAATAGCGATTCCTTAAATTGCTCTTGCATTTAAGGAATCCCAAAATGAGATTCCTTAAATGCAATGCATGAAACCCAAAAAAATAGCAATTTCGCTAATAGGGGGAGCAAATTACCATGAAGTTGAACTTCGTGGTAATTTGCTAAAACTTTGAAAAATGCACTTTTGTGCATTTTTCAAAGTTACATGTTGCGCACACACATGCCCTTAGGGCATGTGTGTGTGTAACATTTTTGCACAGGTCCATTTCAGGGGTGCAACAGGGTGTCCTTTGGACACCCTGGCACCCTTGAAATAGTGGAACATTAAGGAATCTAAAATATGGAATCTGTAGGAATCGCTAATAACATTGCGATTCCTACATGCATCCCGTTTTGCGAGTCTTTAATAGCGATTCCTTAAAATTCGCTATTAAGGACTCGCAAAACATAACTTTGATGCATCTGCCAGAAAATCTATACTACTATTATAAAGAGAGAACACAAACCTTTTGGCAAGGTAAACTCGGGAACC